>NW_027669848.1:0-1200000 GCF_964146895.1 Miniopterus schreibersii
AAGTGCACATGGAACATTCTCAGAAATAGACCACATGTTAGGGCACAAAACAAGTCTCTACAAGTTCAAGAAGATGGAAATCATATCAAGCATCTTCTTGGATCATGATGGTAAGAAAGGGGAAATCAACCATTCTAAAATCAAAAATATTCAAACACACAGAAGCTAAATAGCATGTTATTAAACAATGACTGGGTTACCAATGAGATCAACGGAGAAATCAAACACTTCCTGGGAAAACATGAAAATGAACAGACAACAACCCCAAATCTATGGGGCACAGTGAAAGCAGTCCTGAGAGGAAAGTTCATAGCAGTACATGCAGACCTCAGGAAGCAAGAAAAAGCTGTAATAAACTATCAACACAGCTAAAAGAATTAGAGAGGGAGCAGCAAGAAAAGCCCTACGTAGAAGGAAGGAAATAATAAAGATCAGAGCAGAAATTAATGAACTAGAGACTAAAAAAAAATACAAAAAAAATCAAAATCAATGAAACCAAGAGCTGGTTCATTGGAAAGATAAATAAGATTGATGCACCTTTAGCCAGACTCACCAAGAAACAAAGAGAGAGGACCCAAATAAATAAAATCAGAAATGAAAGAGGCGATATAACAACTGACCCAACAGAAATACAAAGGATCACAAGAAAATACTATGAGCAATAATATGCTAACAAACTGGACAATATAGGTGAAATGGACAAATTCCTAGAAGCATACACCTTCCAAAGCTGAATCAGGAAAAAGCAGAAAACCTGAATAGGTCGATAACAAGTAATGAAATTGAAGCAGTAATCAAAAAACTACCAGCAAACAAAAGTCCTGGACCAGATGGATTTACAGGCAAGTTTTACCAAACATTCAAAGAAGAATTAACACCTATTGTCCTCAAACTATTCCAGAAAATTTGAGAGGAGGGATGACTCCCAAACTCTTTTTATGAGGCCAGCATCACCCTAATCCCCAAACCAGATAAAGATACTACAAAGAAAGAAAATTACAGGCCAATATCCCTGATGAACATAGATGCTAAAATCCTCAACAAAATACTAGCAAACCAGATCCAGCAATGCATTAAAAAATCATACACCACGACCAAGTGGGGTTTATTCCAGGGATGCAAGGCTGGTATAGTATCTGCTGATCAATAAATGTGATATATCATATAAACAAAGTGAAGGACAACAATCATATGATCACATTAATAGATGCAGAGAAAGCATCTGACAAAATCCAGTACCCATTTCTGATAAACACTCTCGCAAAGTGGGAATAGAGGGATCATACCTCAACATAACAAAGGCCATATGTGACAAACTTACAGCCAACATCATACTCAATGGGCAAAAACTAAAATCATTTCCCCTAAGAACAGGAACAAGACAGGGGTGTCCACTTTCACCACTCTTATTCCACATAGTACTGGAAATCCTAGCCACAGCCATCATACAGGAAGGAAACATAAAAGGCATCCAAATTGGAAAGAAGGAAGTAAAACTGTCATTATTTGCAGATGACATGACTTGTACATAGAAAACCGTAAAGACTCCATCAAAGTACTACTAGATTTGAGAATGAATTCAGCAAGGTTGCTGGATACAAAATTAACATCTGGAAATCGAGGGCATTTTTATACACCAATAATGAACTCTCAGAAAGAGAAACTAAAAAAACAATACCATTTACCATTGCACCTAAAAAAATAAGATACCTAGGAATAAACTTAACCAAGGATATAAAAGACCTGTACTCGGAAAACTACATGACACTGAAAAAAGAAACAGAGGAAGATATAAAGTGGAAAAATATACCATGCTCATGGATTGGAAGAATTGACATCATTAAAATGTCCATACTACCCAAAGCAATCTACAGATTCAATGGAACGCTGTATTTCACAGAGCTAGAACAAATAGTCCAAAAATTTATATGGAACAAAAAAAGACCACGAACAGCCTAGTCATCTTAAGAAAGAAGAACAGAGTAGGAGGCATCACTTCACTGGATATCACACTGTACTACAAACCATGGTAATGAATACAGCCTGGTATTAGTACAACAACAGACATAGAGATCACTGGAATAGAACACAGACCCCAGAAACAGACCCATGCAATTATGATCAATTAATATTTGACAAAGGAATCAAGAGCATACAATGGAGTAAATAAAGACAGCCTCTTCAATAAATGGTGCGGGGGAAATTGGACAGGTAGCTACAAATAAATGAAACTAGACCACCAACTTACACCATATACAAGAAAAAATTCAAAATGGATAAGACTTAAATGTAAGTTGCGAAACCATAAAATTCCTGGAAGAAAAAATAAGCAGTAAAGTCACAGACATCTCACATTGTGGAATTTTCACTGATACATCTCCTTGGGCAAGAGAAACAAAAGAAAAAATAAACATATGGGAATACATCAAACTAAAAAGCTTCTGCACAGCAAAAGAAAACAGCCTCAAAATACAAAGGAACCGCACGGTCTGGAGAACACATTTGCCAAGGATGCATCTGATAAGGGGCTAATTTCCAAAGCGTACAAAGAACTCATACTACTCAGCAAGAGGAAGACAAACAACCCAATTAAGAAATGGGCAAAGGACCTGAATAGACACTTCTCCAAAGAGGACATGCAGATAGCCAAGAAGCACATGAGAAAATGCTCAACATGGCTAATCATCAGAGAGATGCAAATTAAAATCACAATGAGGTATCAATTCACACCTGTAAGAATGGCTGCCATCAGTAAATCAATAAACAACTTGTGCTGGCGAGGGTGTGGGGAAAGGGGAACCTTAGGACACTGCTGGGGGGAATGCAGACTGGTGCAACCACTAAGGAAAACAGTATGGAGGTTCCTCAAAAAATTAAAAATGGAACTGCCTTTTGACCCTGTGATCCCACTTGTAGAAATATATCCTAAGAATCCTGAAACACTAATCAGAAAGAATATATGCACCCCTGTGTTCATAACAGCGCAATTTACAATAGCTAAGATCTGGAAACAGCCCAAGTGCCCATCAGTCAATGAGTGGATAAAAAACTGTGGGACATTTATACCATGAAATACTATGCAGCTGTAAAGAAGGATCTCATACCCTTTGGGACAGTATGGATGGACCTGGAGAATATTATGTTAAACGAAATAAGCCAGGCAGAGAAAGACAAACATCACATGATCTCACTTATACATGGAATCTAAAGAACTTAATAAACTGATGGACAGAAATGATTCAATGACATGGAAGCATGGATCAGACTGAGGAATCTCAGAGGTAAGGAGGGGTTGGATGAGTGGGGAGGCAAGAGACTAACCAAAGAATTTATATGCATATATGCATAACCCAAGGAGACAGGCAATAGTGTGGTGAGGAACTGGTGAGGTGGGTGGGGGAGGGTGGAAGGGGTCAATCAGAAGGAAAGGGGACATCTGTAATATTTTGAATAAAAGAAAAAACAAATGAATCAAACCAAAAAACTGTTCTTTTAAGTCATGGTAATCTTGGTTTTAATGAGGTCAGCATACCTTTAATTTCACAACTTTATATAATTTCAGATTAAACACACACACACAAAAATTTTCTCTTTACCTTAATTTAAGGAGTGGTTGAGTCACCCACTTCTTTAACTTCCGTCTCCCAAATGAAGTTTTAGTATGGTCTAAAACCCAAAATAAACTTCCTTTGGTTTTCATATCAGTCTAAGAAAGATCAGAAAACAAACAAGTTTTATTAACTGGACAACTGTATTTGTATCAAAATCACTAGTTGATTATGAGGTCTAATTATTCCATGTATCAAAATTTTCAATGTCACATATGCCTAGTATAAAGTATGGCTCATAACAGGTGTTTATTTAATGTTGCTGAATAAATATGCGTGTACACACACACACACAAACATACACATATACACACACACACTATATATAGAAAGTATTGATATTTTGCTCAGAAAAGGGATAGTCTATGTGTTGTTTTTGGTTAACTAAGAATAAATTATTCAGAAATCTCTTTTGAAGTATATATTTGTCCTAAGCATCTTAAAAATATAATTGTATATTTTCCTGCCCTGGGAAATACAGGGAAGATAATTTAATTTTCCTTTGGCAATTCAGTCTCTCTCCCTGACTCAGCATGACTGTCCTATAGACTGACCCTCCCATGGACAGCACAGACTGAGCCGAGGCCCACACGGACATGAACTTGCACTGCCCCCAGGGAATTTACTTGGAAGGGTTTTATTTTAGTCTGTTTTATTAAATCCTTAGTAAGTTTATTTATCTATACTTTGCTATTTGAAAGTTGAGTCATAAAAAAATTTACAACTAACTAGAGATGATGGTTTATTTTAGCCAAGGTTTCATTGTATTACAGAAAGTCTATTAGTAGATTAAACCTTGTTTGGAAAATAAAGTTGCAGTTTTCCCGAGAGGTTTTAACTTTTTCCTTTGCCTCTGAAACCATCAAGCAGGTGCTTACAGAACACCTGCCCACGCACTCAGACGTGCGGCTGGCAAAGATATATTAAGATGTGTTCCCTCCCTCAGGGCACTTATATCCAAGTTTGGGGAAAAAGACTCATGATTAGGATACAATGCCATCTGGCAGAAAGAAACTATAAAAGGTATGACATAAGCTCCCCAGGCCTTCAGGGTTTAAAGCAGAGCACAGGGAAGCTACAGTGGTTTCAGAGGTTCCCTAAGGATGGAGCTGGACAGGCAGAGCTGACCCACGAGGCTGGTCCAGATCAGCAACAGCCCCACTTGTCTGAGACAACGACTCGACTGGATACCTGCAGTGAAGGGTCCCAGAAAGAAGGCAGTGGAGGGGAATCGTGTTCCAGTTATCTGGCGTCACTGGAGGAGCAGGCTCAGCAGAGAGAGGAGGGGGAAACACAAGTCCTGTACACCTATGCTTGCCCTGACACCTGCCCACCTCACTGCCCCTTTCCACGCTCACCCCTGGGGGAGGCCAAAGCTGATGTGTAAAGACACGCAGATATTCATTCTCAGCTTCTATTCTATGAGGGCCCAAGTCTTGGTAATGAAAGGACTTTTAAAGGGTATTTTGATTGCAGATGACTTTTTCCTTAGGAATGTGACCTCAGAACTGACTCCACAGTAGTAGGATTGGAACAGGGAGGGTGTGGCAGAACAAGGACACCTTGGAATGCTGGGGCTGTGTCTGTAGACTGACTGAGCTCTTCTTCATCCAATCAGCGTCCTTTTATTCCTCCTGTGTGTTTCCTACTACAGGGATGTACAGAGAGCTTATTAGAAAGACTTATGGGAAAGACTCTCACTTCTGGACAGTGAAATGACAAGATAAGCAAGTTACTGAATGGAAATAAGGTGGACTCTAGGATAAAAAGATAGTGTAGAAGAGGGAGAAACTAGTTAGTAATGTACACATTCCGGAGCCTGGAGAATAAATTAGGCATTTACTGTAACTCACAACAGTAATAAATATTTCTGAAGAGCTTTAAACCATTTGACTCAGATGGTTCAGTTTCCACTACTTATTCAAATGACTTGAAACTGCTTATTTTTATTACTTTGTTATAATAACATCAATTTTATAATATAATATCTCACATTACCAAGTGACAATGAAATAAATAAAAGCAATAGTTTCAATGACTCCATTCTTTTCCTAATTCATTAATAAAGGGCAAGTAAACAATGATGAAAGTTTGTAAAGGGAACTATTACGCGCCTTATAGTTTAGTGAATATCACAGAAACTTTATAAGCTGTGTAATAAAATAAGACTGCAGAGATTTCAAGAAAAAGTTAAAGTATGTAGAAAAATATAATCAATCATACAAAACAATCCACTTCAAATGAATTTTCAAAAATGCTGCTCTTCCAGGATTCTAAGATGGCGCGTGTTGAGAGGAAGCTACACCGACACTCTCCTGGGATCAAGCCGGAATGACAACTAAACTGTAGAAAAACCACCCTGAATAATCAACTGCCAACTGAGGATGAGCTGGGGAGCACCATCATAACCAAGGAGGAAAAGGGGAGACCCCATAGAGACAGGTAGGAAGTGCGGAGGTGCAAGAGGGCTGGCTGGGCTCCCACAGGCAGCAGCTGAAGGTCCGGAGGGAGATCTCAGCTCTGGGGGGTTCCCACTAAGGACTGTGGGATCTAAACCCCAGGTTGGGCTCTCTAGTGCAGAGCACCAGAACTTAGAAACGTGCCCACATAAGATCTGGCTGTGAAAAGCAGCAGGGTTTCTGTATACCAGGAAGAGATGGCTAGAAATACAGGCTCCTTCTTAAAGAGCCAACACACAAAGTTTCGTGTGCAGCCACTCACCTTGGGCTCCAGCAGGAGGGAGGGCAGAGTGGACTGCAGCTGTGTGAGGAGAAGCTAGGGCTGTGGGCCCTGGAGATAGAGATCAGAGGGCACCCCTCTGGACTCCTGTGCTGAGTCATTCTCCCATACTGCAGAGGACATCTTTCTCAGGCAGACATTTACCTTCCAAGAAGCTTTTGCAAGGGGAGGAAGCAATTGGCCCACCCAATGAAAAACCTCTCACCCCACCCTATGGAGTTTCTACAGCCTGAGGCTCCTTAAGAGACTGAATAACAGCCTCTGGGTGCTTTGAATCTTTGCCTGATTTGCTTCTGGACCCAGGGCTTGGAAAAGGAGACCTTGGTGCATATCGTGGTCCTGTCCAAACACACACAGCCCCAGCAGAGATAACTACAGGCTGTGGAGTGTGGAAAGCTTCAAACGGGGTACTCAAGGCCAGTCACAAACGTCTGACATAGGTCTGCACTAGAGACCATCCAAAATACTGGGAGTCTTAGCAGATCTACATAATACACAGAAACAAACCCAAACAGGCAGCCAAAACATGGAGACAAAAATACAAGCCCCAAATGAAAGAACAAAGGAAGTCTCCAGAAAAAGAGCTAAATGAAATGGAGATAAACAATCTATCAGATATAGAGTTCAGAATACTGATCATAAGAATGCTCAACAGCATAAGAAAAGATATGGAAACTATGAAGGGAATTAAGAATCACATAGTAGAAATAAAGAATACATTGGAAGGAAAGAACAGAATATTAGGGTAAGATGAGGATCAGATCAGTGAATTAGAAGACATGGTAGAAAAAATCACTCAATCAGAGAACCAAGAAGAAAAAACAATTAAAAAACGAGAGGAGAGTCTAAGGGAGCTGTGGGACAACATGAAACATAACAATATTTGCATCACAGGAGTGCCAGAGGAGGTCGAAAGTAAGCAAGGGTTAGAGAACCTGTTTGAAGAAATAATGGCAGAAAACTTCCCTAACCTGGTCAAGGAAAACATCACACATGTTCAGGAGGCACGGAGAGTCTCAAGCAAGAAGAACCCAAAGAGGCCCACACCCAGACATGTCATAATTAAAATGCCAAAAATTCAAGACAAAGAGAGAATCTTTTTTTTTTTTTTAATATATCTTTATTGACTTCAGAGAGAGGAAAGAAGAGGGAGAGATAGAAACACCAATGATGAGAGAGTCATTGATCGGCTGCAGCCCACAACTCGTGCACGTGCCCTGACCGGGAATCAAACCTCGATCGCCTGGATCCTAGGTCAACGCTCAACTGCTGAGCCACGTCCGGCCGGGCCAAAGAGAGAATCTTAAAGGCAGCAAGAGAAAAGCAAGCGGTTACCTACAAAAGAGCTCCCATAAGGCTGTCAGCTGATTTCTCATCAGAAACTCTACAGGCCAGAAGGGAATGGCATGAAGTATTCAAGTTAATCAAAAGCAAGGATCTGAAACCAAGACTACTCTATCCAGCAAGGCTATCATTCAAAATAGATGGTGAAATAAAGAGCTTCCCAGACAAAACAAGACTAAAGGAGTTTATTACCATGAAACCAGCATTGCAGGAAATGTTAAAGGGACTGCTGTAAGAAGTTGAAATAGAGAGAAAGAGAAACACAGGCATAAAAAAATAAAATGGCACCTTTGCAAAACAGCTCAGTTGATTAGAGCATTGACCCAATACACCAACGTTGTGGGTTCAATCCCTTGCCGGAGCACATACAAGAATCAACTAATAAATGCATAAATAAGTGGAACAACAAATTGATGTTTTTCCCTCTCTCTTTCTCCCCTTCCTCTCTCTCTCTAAATCAATAAATTATTAAAAAAAATAAAATGGCAGTCGATAAGTACCTATCAATAATAACCTTAAATATAAATGGATTAAATGCTCCAATCAAAAGACACAGGGTAGCTGAATGGATAAGAAAACATGACCCAACTATATGCTGTCTACAAGAAACCTACCTCAGAGCAAGACTCACATAGGCTGAAAAACGACTTCTGGAGGGCTTTAAAGGAAAGACAGCAATATAGCCATATTAGGGGACTTTAACACCCCACTGACTTTACTGGATAGATCTTCCAGACAAAAAATCAACGAGGAAACAGGGACTCAAAATGACACACTAGATGGATTTAATTCACATTTACAGAACATTCCGCCCCAAAGCTTCAGAATATACATTCTTCTCAAGTGCACATTGGACATTCTCAAAGATAGACCACATGTTAGGACACAAAACAAGTCTCTACAAGTTCAAGAAGATTGAAATCATGTCGAGCATCTTCTTGGGCATTTATACCTTGGAATACTCTGTAGCTGTAAAAAGAAAGGATCTCTTATCCTTTGGGACATCATGGTGAGACCTGGAGAGTATTATTCTAAGTGAAATAAGCCAGTCAGAGAAAGACAAGTATCTCCTGGTCTTACTCATATGTGGAATCTAATGAACAAAACAGATCCAGAGACACAGAAGCATGGAACAGGCTGACAAATCTCAGAGGGAAGGCAGGGGTGGGCGGTCAGTGGGGACTGAATATCCTAAGAACTTACATGCATATGTGCATAACCCATGGACACATACAATAGGGTGTTGAAAGCCTGGGTGGAGGGGACCAATAGGGGGAAAAGAGGACATTTGTAATATTTTCAACAACTAAGATAAATTAAAACATTAAAAAAATGCTCTTCCAAGGAAATATTTGATATGGATATTATTTGGATGAGCATGTTACTTCAATCACTGAAAAGGACAGCTCTATAGCTCCCAAAGTAACTCACAGAAGTATTTCCCATATTGTATTTGATTCTCCAAAAATTGGGTGCTACAATTATAAGCTGATAACAGGCAGAGTGGTCAGTTGAAGACAATACTGTTGCTTTCACCTGTACTCCTAAGAAGAAGAAACTGCTACCTTATTCCAAATTTTGTTTTCAAAACCATTTGAATCAGCTCTTATGTTTACCTGACCTGATTCTGTAGTATTTCAAGATTCCTTAATGTTGTTCCGTTAATTGTCATAAATTCCATTTCACTTGACAACTGTTTAAAATTCCTGTAAAAGAACAAAATTGAGCCATGATGTAAGATCTTAAAGAACTTTTAAAAACTAACTTAGGTACTAGAAATATTCCAGTCATATAACAAAAATTAGCTTCTTGATAGAGAATCAAACCAAAAGGAGCCAAGAGAATATTCCCTGGGAGACTGTCTCCACTGACGCCAGCGTCATTAAATAGACTTGATGGCAAAGGAAGGACAGTTGCTCTCAAACCAAACACAAGAACAAGGAAAGGACACTAAGTGCTACCAATAATTTTTAAAATATATTTCCAGAAATAGAACCAAGCATAGTCTTCTATCATTGGCTGGGGATGTGGTAGTGTGGTATCTTCTGGAAACAACTATATAATTAGCTAAAAAATATGTCAAGATACTTAAGAACGTCCTTCTTATTCTTTAGCATGAGATCATTTTGATAAACGCTTTAATAGATTTTAATAGACATTCTGATATATGCAAAAAATGTAATTTACTCTATAATTAACAACACACATTAATGTGGCTAAAGTTTCAGTAGAGTATAAAACTGAAAAAGCTAGCAGAAATTATTTCCTTATGCTCAAAGAATTCATATTCTCCTTATGTCCCTGTAACTATCTCAAACTAGATTTAAAATGTAATAAATTTCAAATAGACTTGAGTACTGAGTTGCAATATGATTAACAAACGTATGAGCAATTCCAATTTTGTCGCTGTTAGTTAAAAAGTATATTAATCAATGCACTACTGATACAGGAATTCAATTTCCTTCATAAGTCAGCCAGTCCTTTGTCGTTTCTATCAACAGCACTTACAGACTTGATGTCTTAAAGGCAAGAAACATAATGGCAAGGCCACTAAACTATTTGCAGGGAGAGCATGAGTGTTTCCATTATGAACCTAACCGCACTTATCACGGCTGCAATAAGATTTAAATAAAACCCAGTTTCCCAAGCCAGTTGTGGAAACAAGCTCTCATCCAGGAATCCAGAGCCTAAAATCAAAGCCAGTGTTCATCACAAGATGCCTCCACTTCTGGATGACTTCCCAACTACAGTTTTAGAGCCCGGAAAAAGAAACAACTTATAGCACATCAGGAATGTTGCCTAGTAACCGAATGCTGTCCTTTGTCAGTGTAATTTATCAGCAAAGGATCTGACCTGGCATCGAAAGGATGGTAACCTGTTAATGATTTTCAGAGGGAAGCAACTCCAACCCTGATTGATACTAGGAGTATGTTGACTTTTCTCTCCTTCTTATAGCAGTTATTCATTCAATAACTTAATTAGTCTTGCATTATAGCAATTAATGTTCTTGGTCTGTCCTCATCAATAGATCGTAGCCCCTAGGAAGGAGGAGTTATTTATGTCACACCCTTTGCAGCACCTGCAGGGTCTAGCAGACAGTAGATGCTCAATCAATGTCTCCCATCTTTCTATAGGGAAGCCAGTGTGAGTCTGTTTTCCTTTGATCAGAAATGTCTGTAAACACTCAAGATCAGTAATAAAATGTCAAACATTATTTTCAGGAATAATTAAGCAGTAATTGGCTGTGAAGCTGACAGGTGCTCACACAGCTTCATGGTAAAAAATCCAAGCTGGAAGAGCTGACAGCCTAGACTCAGAGTTGGTACCTAACCAGTCCCACGTGTTTAGATATGTCACTTACTTCCCCTGTTCATGAAAGTTGGGTTTAACCTACACAATTAACACTTGAATACCTTAATCAAACATGGACTCTAGAGGTTTGCTTAGCTGGTATGAGAGACTAATCAAAAACACATAATCCAGCAGTGTTCCTTAAAACATCTCAGCAAGCTGCCTTATCTCCCAGGAACACCACAGGTGTAAAATAAAATAGTAGCACATAAAATATGTGGGCTGTCCACAAATACTGCTCAGTTGCCTTCACCCTCACAAGAACTTGTAAACCCAACAGTCCGTATCCTGACGAATGGTGTCTTAGGTTTAGGATTCCGAAAGGCTCTCATTCCACCAATTATCTGAGAGTGTTGTCAACACCAACGAAAAGTGAAATCCTGGTCCTCCTGTGTCTTGAGTGAGCCTCTGAAGCAAGGCCCCGTCAGAACACCGAGGAGACCCAGAATTTGAATCTCAAGATGCTTACAGAAGAGTTTACATGACTGCTTTTGCATTTGTTTGCTAAAACATATCTACATATGTGGCAGAATTTTGTTTGGACTTACAACCTGGAAGAGAGAGGGTTGGGGAGGAGGCTTAGGCCTCACCTACACATAATTACTGGGGCTCCCAATATCTACAATATCAAAAAGAACCCAGTAACTGTGAAGAACCAAATTGGTTTGTTCCTTTTACTGAGCCTCACAGATCTGCATATGCAGCATTACAAATAGATGGCAAGACCCTCCACCAGCAAAATGACTACAGCTCACTTTATAATGATATTGCTTTACCGCAGTGGTCTGGAACCAAGCCCACAGTGACTCCGAGGTCTGCCTGTAGGTGATTTCTCATTTAGCAGTGTTAATGAGATGTGCATATGGTTCTTCTGTTTATGTTTGGCTTTTGCCATTACTCAACAAGTCATCTGGACCTCAAGGTAGATGCTGGGAGAAGCAAGAGTTTCTTTAAACTGACATCTGCATTGATTTTTAATAAAAGATCAACCCCTGGACAATATTAAATTAGACTGATCCCCATGGAACAATAATGATCTAGCAATTACAAGAACCAATTTTGCTGTTGGGTTTCCCAAATGTTTGGTTGATAATATGTTCTGGAGTTGGGACTCTTCTATCCAAACACAGAAGAGATTTCCTTCTGTCAGCCCTAGATCCATTGGAAATTGTATACATTTTTGAACTAAGGGTTGAATCTGCCAGCATCCTTAGGAATTTAGCAGTATATGGTCACTGAACTAAAATACTCAAACAATTCTGAATTATTTATCCTTTTGGAAGAAGGCAAATTTCATGTGCTTTGAAATGAACCTCATAAATAATGCCTGGCTAGAATTCATGCTGTGTGAACCTGGATAGAAATATTATAAGTAACATGAGAAAATATTTCATTAATATTTAAGACAACAAAAATATAAAGAATGCTTTTGTTTTCTCAGGTTTTAAAATGGGAGGAAATATACTTGCTACTAACTTGGCAAAGAAATTTAAGACACTACTACATCATTCCTTGAAAAATGGAAACAAAGAAAAAAAATCTACCATGTTACATATGAAATCAATAGTGGAAAATAGTTCTCTACGTACAGTTTTCAGAGGTCATACATTTATCATCTGCCTAATCTTTTGATGGTTAATTTATTATACATTTAATTTTATAAAATTAATTTTAATGATCATAATTTATATTGTATTACAAAATTCGTTTTATTATAGATTCACTTCTAGTTGATTTGTAATTAAACAAAATGAGTAAGCATATTAGAGAGGAAAATAAAGGTGTGTAACAGTCCCCAGTGACTGCCAGGTTCAACGACTCACTAGGAGGGTAGAGGGGTCAGCATGTATCCATTCGGCTCTGATTTATTACAGCGAAAAAATACACGGCAAAGTGTGTCCTATCTAATAAAACCTCACTTAATCCATCCTTAGGAACAATTCCTGAAATGGTATATATCCCTCCAATAACCTTTGTAAAGGCATAAAGATCTTTAAATAAAATGTATATCAAGATTTTTAGGAAACACGCAGCAACTTTTGTGAAAGCATTTTCAAAACAACACAACTAAATTTCCCCCAATCACACGGCTCCTGAAGTAAATATAATCATATCTTATGTTACTGAGTTTTCAAAGCAATACAACTGAATTTTAGATACAGAAGGAGAACATTCATATTTCCCAAGGTAATTACCTGAAGAGGCTACATTCTTTTTTCAAGATATAAGAACCACAGAATTACACTTTGGGAATTATACTCAGAGTCAAATTACATGCCACCCAAAAAACATCATCACTCACGTTTCATTTTTAAGCAAAAAAAATAGTACCAGTTGGATCTTTATTCATTAATCTTGGCTCCCAAGAACATTTTTTGCAATTTCTAATCAAATCCATGCTCACAGGATGAAGAATTCCTTCCTTTCTTTCTTGTTAATCCTACATTTAGCCTGCTAAGTGCTGGGCATATGCTGGTGACGATGTGAGGGCCTAACATTTTGGAGCTCTTTATACCTTCTTTTGTCTGCTCTCGGGAAGTGAGGGGGGGGGTTGCCCGACAGGCAGATGAGACGCACACTAAGCCAGCAGCAGATCCTGCCCCCTGACCACTCCCCAGCACCACCCCTCAGTGTAAGTCCAGCTGCATTCAAACTTATCAAGTCAGATCATTTTAAAATAAGCTATTTTAATTTCAGGACAAATAAACATTTAATGTCTGAATGCTTAGTACTATTTTTACTTTGAATTGCATATGACGAAGACACAACAATGTTTTCAGATCCAAATTAATCTTCTAAACACACGAGAGCCTGATTTTAGAAAAGGTCAGGTTTCTAGAAACCAATCTTTTATTTTTTCAGAAACTTTTTTTTGCTTTTATTTATTTTTGAATTTTTTTAATGTTTTTCAATTATGGTTTACATTCAATATGATTCTGTATTAATTTCAGGTATACAGCATAGTGGTTAGACAATCATGTACTTTACAAAGTGTCCCCCTGATACTTCCAGTACCCACCTGGTAATGGGCAAGCTGTTAGTCACTAGTTGTACCTCACCAAGTTAGGGGTCCCTGTGAGGAACACGTCAAATGGTAGACAGCTTGTCATCCTTCCTTATGGCGACCCAACACTATCAGCCACACAGAGCGAACTCTGCAATGTCTCCTATTATTGGATCTTAAAGAGGAATCTACAAGGTATAATGCCAGGGCGCTACTTTTTTTAATAAAACATTTCTGTCATACTGAAACATACATAGGTTAATATAACACTCAGGTTAAAAAATAAACATCAAGCAGAACTTCCCTGTGCCATTTCCCTCACTGGCCTCTACAGATTCCCCTCCATACCCTCTTCTGAGCTGTTGCTGCTCATTCCCGCGCATGTCTTTATACCTTCTCAGGATACGTATGTATTCTTTTTTTTTTTTAATATATCTTTAATGATGTCAGAGAGAGGAAAGGAGAAGTGGGGGGGGGAGAGAGAGAGAGAGAGAGAGAGAGAAACATCAATAATAAGAGAGTCATTGATCAGCCGCCTCCTGCACACCCCTGACGCGATCGAGCCCGCAACCCAGGCATGTGCCCTGACCGGGAATCGAACCCCTATCTCCTGGATCCGAGGTCGATGCTCAACCGCTGAGCCACCCCTGGCAGGGCTCAATATACGTATGTATTCTCAGCAATATGCCCTACTGTTTCACATGCTCCTCAATTCACATAATGATCTGTATTGTATGTCCTTCAGCAATTGGATTTTTGACTCAATATAATGCTAATGAACTTTTTAAAAAGAATACTGACACATTAACTCGAGTCCACTCATTTTCATTGCTCTGTAACATTACAGTGCAAGAATATAACACAGTGAACCCACGCTCCTGTGGATGGACACTTAGGCTGCTTTTCAACAGGACAAAACTATTTCCAGAGAAATTATACTCTGTTCTATTCTAAACACCACATACTAGAACACACACCAAAATAAGACATTACAAAAAGATTCACAAGGGACCTGCCTTTCTTCCACTTTCTCCAGCAACCTCAAACCAGCACCACCTTTTGTTCCTCAGTTCACACCCAGCCACTTCACTCAGATAGCTCCTATGTGTCCACCCACCTCTGCAGGGCAGGAAGGAGTTGATTTATCCAGGGTCAATGCGGTGGAGGGTAATTCTTTAAAGAGCCAAAGACAAGGGGCTGGTGAAGGTGCACAACAGAAAGCAAGAAAATCATCCCCTTTTAATTCCACTGACTTTTAAACTAGTATTTCCCTAGAATGTCACTTGCCAGCTTTCAAATCTCTAAACTCTACAAGTTAATCACTCTTTTAAAAAGCTGTCTATGTTAGAAGCTGTCCTCTCTGTCTCCAACTTTATGGTCTATGAAATGAGAACTGAAACCAAGAATAAGAAAGGCAGTGAAATTTTATGAATGCTTTTTTTATTTTTAAATTTATTAACTGTTGAGAGTATTACAGATGTCCCCATTTTCTCCCCTTTAGTCCCCTCCCATTTCTTCCCAGTTCTTCAACTGTCTATTGTCTGTGTCCATGGGCTGTGCATATATGCTTATAAGTTCTTTGGTCAATCTCTTCCCGCCCTCCTTCCCACCTTCCCTCTGAGATCTGTCAGTTTGTTTCATGCTTCCATGTCTGTGGTCCTCTCTTGTTCATCAATTTATTTTGTTCCTTAGATTCCACATATAAGTGCGATCATGTGATATTTCTCTTTCTCTGACTGGCTTATTTCGCTTAGCACAATACTCTCCAGGTCCATCCATGCTGTCCAAAAGGGTAAGAGATCCTTCTTTACAGTTGCATAGTATTCCATGGTGTGAATGTAATTAGTGCTGCTATAAAGATAGGGGTGCATATATCCTTTCTGATTGGTGTTTTGGGTTTCTTAGGATATATTCCTAGAAGTGGGATCACTGGGTCAAAAGGCAGTTCCATTTTTAATTTTTTAAAGAACCTCCATACTGTCTTTCACAGTGGCTGCACCAGTCTGCTTTCCCACCAGCAGTGTACCAGGGTTTCCCTTCCTCCACACCCTCGCCAGCACATGTCATTTGTTGATTTGTGGATGGTGGACATTCTGACAGATGTGAAGTAATATCTCATTGTTGTTTTCATTTGCATCTCTCTGATGATGAGTGACGTTGAGAATCTTTTCATATGTCTCTTGGCCATCTGCATGTCCTCTTTGGAGAAGTGTCTATTCATGTCCTTTGTCCATTTTTGTTGAGTTGTGTGAGTTCTTTGTATATTTTGGAAATTAACCCCTTATCAGATATATCATTGGCAAATATGTTCTCCCAAACTGGGTTCCCTTTGCATTTTGAGGATGGTTTCCTTTACTGTGCAGAAGCTTTTTAGTTTGATGCAGTCCCATTTGTTTACTTTTTCCATTGTTTCTCTTGCCCTAGGAGATGTATTGGCAAAAATTTCACTAAGTGAGATGTCTGTGATTTTACTGCCTATGTTTCCTTCTAGGATTTTTATGGTTTCACAACTTAAAGTCTTTTACCATTTTGAATTAATTTTTGTGTATGGTGTAAGCTGCTGGTCTAGTTTCATTTTTTTGTATATATATGACCAATTTTCCCAACACTATTTATTGAAGAGACTGTCTTTACTCCACTGTATGCTCTTGCCTCCTTTGTCAAATATTAACTGACCATAATGGTGTGGGTCTATTTCTGGGGTCTCTGTTCTGTTCCATTGATCAATATGCCTGTTCTTGTGCCACTACCAGGCTGTTTTGTGCCAAATTCATTTACTAAATCCAGTAGATTTTTGGTGGAGTCTTTAGGGTTTTCTATGTACAATATCAAGTCATCTGCAAATAATGACAGTTTGACTTCCTCCTTTCCAATCTGGATGCCTTTTATGTTTCCTTCCTGTCTGATGGCTGTGGGTAGGACTCCCAGTACTATGTTGAATAAGGGTGGTAAAAGTGGACATCCCTGTCTTGTACCTGTTCTTATTGGAAATGGTTTTAGTTTTTGCCCATTGAGTATATGATATTGGCTGATGGTTTTTCATATATGGCATTTATTATGTTGAGGTATGATCCCTCTATTCCCACTTTGCTGAGAGTTTTTATCAGAAATAGAATGCTTTTTCTGCACCTATTGATATGGTCATATGGTTTTTGTCTTTCAATTTGTTTATATGATGTATCATGTTTATTGATTAGTGGATATTATACCAGCCTTGCATCCCTGGAATAAATCCCACTTGGTCGTGGTGTATGATTTTTTAATGTATTGCTGGATCCGGTTTGCTAGTATTTTGTTGAGGATTTTAGCATCTATGTTCATCAGGGATAATGGCCTGAAATTTTCTTTCTTTGTAGTGTCTTTATCTGGTTTTGGGATTAGGATGATGCTGCCCTCATAAAAAGAGTTTGGGAGCCTTTATTCCTCTTGAATTTCCTGGAATAGATTGAGGAAAATAGGAGTTAATTCTCCTTTGAATGCTTAGTTAAATGCACCTGTAAGTCCACCTGGTCCAGGACTTTTGCTTGCTGGGAGTTTTCTGATTACTGCTTCAATTTCGTTTGTTATCGGCCTATTCAGGTTTTCTGCCTCTTCTTGATTCAGCTTTGGAAGGTTGTATGCTTCTAGAAATTTGTCCATTTCATCCAGGTTGTCCACTTTGTTGGTATATAGTTGCTCATAGTATTTCGTTATGATCTTTTGTATTTCTGTTGGGTCAGTTGTTACATCGCCTGTTTCATTTCTGATTTATTTGGGTCCTCTCTTTGTTTCACGGTTAGTCTGGCTAAAGGTGCATCAATCTTATTTATCTTTCCAATGAACCAGCTCTTGGTTTCATTGATCTTTTGCATTGTTTTTTAAGTCGCTATGTCATTAATTTCTACTCTGATCTTTATTTCCTTCCTTCTACTTCAGCTTTTCTTGTTGCTCCCTCCCAAATTCTTTTAGCTGTGCCGATAGTTTATTACAGCTTTTTCTTGCTTCCTGAGGTCTGCATGTACTGCTATGAACTTTCCTCTCAGGACTGCTTTCACTGTGCCCCATAGATTTGGGGTTGTTGTCTGTTCATTTTCATGTTTTCCCAGGAAGTGTTTGATTTCTCCGTTGATCTCATTGGTAACCCAGTCATTGTTTAATAACATGCTATTTAGCGTCTATGTGTTTGAATATTTTTGATTTTAGAATGGTTGATTTCCACTTTCTTGCCATCATGATCCAAGAAGATGCTTGATATGATTTCCATCTTCTTGAACTTGTAGAGACTTGTTTTGTGCCCTAACATGTGGTCTATTTCTGAGAATGTTCCATGTGCACTTGAGAAGAATGTGTATTCTGCTGCGTTGGGATGAAATGTTCTATAAACGTCAATTAAACCAATTAGACCTAGTGAGTTATTTAAGGCCTGTGTTTCCCTGTTGATTTTTTGTCCTGATGATCTGTCCAGTGATGACATTTGGGTGTTAAAGTCCCCCACTGTGATTGTGTTGCTATCAGTCTCCCTCTTAAAGTCCACCAAGAAATTTTTTATATATTTAGATGATCCTATATTGGGTGCATATATATTTATAAGGGTTATTTCCTCCTGTTGGATAGATCCCGTTAGTATTATGTAGTGACCATCTTTGTCTCTTGTGATGGTCTTTATTTTGAAGTCTATTTTGTCAGAAATAAGTATTGCTACTCCAGATTTTTTTCTGGTGTCCATTTGCATGAAGTATTTTTTTCCATTCCTTCACTTTCAGCCTGTGTGAATCTTTTGCTCTCAGGCGGGTCTCTTGTAGGCAGCATATATTTGCGTCCTGTTTTCTTATCCATTCAACTATCCTATGTCTTTTGATTGGAGCATTTATTCCGTTTACATATAAGGTTACTATTGATATAAACTTATTTAATGACATTTCCCCCTTTATGCTGATGTACCTTTCTCTCACTGATCCTTCTTTTTCTTAGAGCAGTCCTTTTAGCATTTCTTGCAATGCTGGTTTGGTGGTACTGAACTCCTTTAGCCTTCTTTTGTCTGGAAAGCTCTTTATTTCACCTTTAATTTTAAATGATATCCTTGCTGGATAAAGCAGTCTTGTTTACAGTTTCTCACTTTTCATTACTTTGAGAACTTCATGCCAATTCCCTCTGGCCTGAAGTGTTTGTGTTGAGAAATCTGCTGAAAGCCTTATGGGGGCTCCCATGTAGTACACGGATTGCCTCTCTCTTGCAGTCCTTAGGATTCTCTTTTTCCTTAATATTTGCCATTTTAATTATGATATGTCTTGGTGTGGGTCCTTTTGGTTTTATCATGAAAGATAAACTTTCTGAACTTTGTAGCTTTGTCTTTCACCAGGTTAGGGAAGTTTTCTGTGATTATTTCTTCAAACAGGTTCTCTATCCCTTGCTCACTTTCCTCCCCCTTTGGTACCCCTAGGATGCAGATGTTGTTAGGTTTCATGTTGTATGTTGTCTCAGAGTTCCCTTAAAGTATCCTTGTTCCTTTTTTTTTCTTTTTGTTGCTCTGTTGTTTTTTCCTACCTTGTCTTCCAAATCACTGATTCTATCCTCGACTTCATCTGGCCTACTTTTAATTCCTTCCAATGTGTTCCCAATGTCAGCTATGGTATTCTTTATTTCCAACTGGGTCTTACTTAGAGTTTCTATCTCCTTTTCACATTGAGGTAGTTGTCACTAAGTTCTTTGTAGTTCTCACTAAAGTTGTTTGAGCATCCTTATAACCATTATTTTGAACTCTGTGTTTGATAAATTGCTCGCTCCCATTTCATTTAGCTTTTTCTGCAGATTTTTCTTCTTTCATTTGGGGATTGTTTCTTTGTTGTCTCTGCATTTTTCCTATGTGTAAGATAGAACTACTATGACTCCCAGTCTTCATAGGGTGGCCTTATGTAGTAAGTGTCCTGTGGAACACAGTGGTAAAGTCTCCTTGAACTCCTAAGCTTAATGCTCTAGTAATGTCCTTTGTGTGGGTTATGTGGACCCTCCTGTTGTAACTGGGAGCTGATTGTTGTTGGCCTGTTCCTGGGTGAGACTGACTTTCACCCCATGGAAATGAGCTTAGCAGGATGGGGTCAGCTGGAAATGGGAGTGCCAATCCAATCCTCCCTTTGATTGGGGTGACACAGGCTCTCAGACCTCAAGAGGGGAGCTAAATGCTTGCCTTCTAGCTCAGCAGTGCCCCATCAGAGACCCTGAAGGGAGGCTCCAAGGGGTTCACACCAGCTCTGGGTTATGTCCCCTTTCCCCTGTGAGGCTGCATCAGCAGGGATGTACTGGCAGGGCTTTGAGGAAGAGAAGAAGGTTGCCCCCTCCACTTGCAGTGCTGCTTTCCCTTGGGAGGAAAGAGAGAGCTGCTTGCCTCCTCCTATATCTGCAGTGGTCTGCCAGAAGCTCTGTTGAAGTGCCCTGAGTGAGTCAGGTCCGATGTCCAAGCTCTTATATTCCCCAGTGGATATGATTAGCAGGGTGGGACCAGTAGAATCTGCGGATGATAGTTTTAGCCACTCTATGATTGACGTGGAACAGGCCCTTAGCCCTCAAGAAGGGAGGTAGGTATTCTCCTTTAGGCTCCACTACAGAGCTCTGGAAGGAAGGCTCCTAGTGGGTCACATCAGATTTCACAGTTCTGATTTATGACCCATTTTCCCTGAGTCTGCCCCTGCAGGATGGTGCAGGTAGGGTTTGCAGTAATAGATTAAGGTTGCCCCCTCTGCTTGGGGTTGCTCCAGCTCTTGTGGGGGGACAGCTTGTTGCTCTTCTCTATTCCTGCAGCTCACTGTGAGATGCCCTAGTGAAGGCCTCTGAGGGGGGTGGTACCAAAGATCCAGATCTGGACTGCAGTTTGTTCCTCCTGTGGATCTGCTCTAGGCTTGTGTAGGCAGGTTTTGGAATGCAAATCCAGGCTCTGGGAATGCAAATTCAGACTGCCCCTTGTAGGGGGTGGCACAGGATCTCAGCAGGTTAGCTGCTGGCTTTCTAGCTTGGTGGTGCCTGCCAAATATCCTGAAGGGAGGCTTGCAAGTATATACCTCCCCCTCATTCTGCAGCTTCCTAAAGCCTGAGACCCTGCCCAGAGCGCCTTCCACTGGGGACTGCGCCCGCCTACCCCGTGGGGGGTAGGTGGGAAGATTAGCTTTTGTTTCCCAGCCACTCAGTTCAAAGTCTGTCTAAGGCTGTCTATAGTTTCTCCAGAGGAAAAAGCACTGTTCAGGTCCCTTTTGGGTAGAGCCTAAGGTTCTTTATGCCAGACTCAAGCTTGGCAGGGTGGTGTTGCCAATACTTGGAAGACAGGGTCAGTGCACTTTCTCCAGCTGGTGATGAAAGAACAGAAGTGCTGGACCCTGGGAGATGGTGTCTGGGGAAGGTGTGGGATGTTGGTTTGGGACTGGGGACTTAAAAGCCTGCCTTCCCGATCACTGGAGCTATGCTACCCCGATCTTCTCCTTATGGCTTCCGTGTGCCCTGAGTCTCCTTGCCTCCAACAGAGCCCCAGGTGAGTGCCTGCAAGTAAGTGCCCGTGTGTTAGCCTTTATGCAGAACGTTCGCCTGGGATTCGAGCAGACTCCCTCCCCCTTCCAGTGGGCCAATTCCCTGCTTATTTTTGCTGCCAAATGTTATGCAGGCTCTTCTTTCAGGCCCTGGTGTTCTGGGTTGGGGGTCCTGGTGTGGGATTGAGAACCCTCTCTTCCTCTGGGGGGCTTTTGCAGCCACAATATTTCTCTGGCTAAAGCCGCTGCCCCTGGGTGCTGGGACCAGTCCTTTCTGCACCTCCTCCCCTCTTACCAGTCTCTGTATAGCTTCTTCTTTTCATTCCTTGGATATAATACTTCTGTTCAGATGTCTTTCTGTTGTTAATTCAGGTTAAATGCTCTAAGTTTTGGCTGTAACTCCAGATCAGTGCCAGGAGGAGGTGTGTGTTGCTTTCACCTATATCGCCGCCATCTTCCTTCTCGTATGAATGCTTTTTAATCCCACTTCTTATTACTACTGGTTAATTAACTGTGCTTTAGAATAAAGCACCATTTTGTAGTCAAAACTACACTACATTAAATAGCTATCATGAATACAAACTGACAAAATTCTCAAGGATTCTATCAATGTTTTTGTACCAGTTAGTATTTTTAATATTCTTCAGCAACAATAACACATAGCTCATCCTTGCCCTCGGACAGAGTGCTTTATCAACAGCAAGTAAAATTCTGAGTATAGTTCTTACCACATTAAAGAGATGTTGCTAATATAAGCCCACCCCTTTTTTTATTTTTGAAAAATCACTTACTTGGGTTTGGAAAGCACCTTTGCCAAGTTAAAGTCTTTGAGGTATCTTATTATAGCAGCCAAAGAGCAAATCACAGGCTTCTCCAAGTTAATGATGTCAGAAAAACTTTGGGAACCTAAAAAACAGAATACATACCTTTGTTAGAATTATTATCCACCATTATTATAAACAAATTTTAAGTTAAAGAAAATTTAATTTATGGCTATTGAAATAACAGTTGTCTAGACAATAGCGCCTAAAACTGCCCTCTGGAAAAATGCAGACGATGACGAATACTGTGGGCAGAGGGGAAGGGGTGCTGCCTGGCGTGGAATAAACCTTTGTAAAGCAACTGAGCAACTTTTTCAAAATGCAGAATGCTCATCTCCTTTGACCCAGTAATACTCCAGAATGCATGCCAAAGGTGTGTAAACAAGGGAGTTGAAAAATCTTTTGTATTAGCAAAAAACTAGAGACAATCTAACTGAATGTCAACAGAGCAACAGTTAAATAAATTGTGGTAAATCCAGATTATTATACACCTGCTGATACGAATGACTTACCGCCATCTGTACTGATATGCAAAGCTATCCACACTACACTCCTGTGAGGAAAAGAAGTTGTACCATCTTTCTCATCTCTCAGCAGCAATCTTGCAACAGTGTTCCATCTGGTCTCTCAGCTCATCCCTGTGCTCCACAGGGTAATTCTTAACAAAAATCCGAAGGAATCCTTTTTAAAATGTACATCAAATCATTAGACTTTGCTAAAAAGTCTTCCAACATCCCCAGGCTCACTGAGAGAAAAAGCTTAAGCCCGTAAGTCTGTAAGGTCCTACACACCTTGCCTTCCACCTCCTCTTTAACACTGAGCTCCCCTCTTAACATTCCCCACTGGTTGCTCTGCTCCAGCGCCAGCTCCTTGCTATTCCTTAAACACAGGAGGCACTTGAGGGAGCTGTGCTTCCCTCTCTCTGCCCGCAGCTCCTTCACACGGCTTCCCTCACTCCCTCCATCTCTGTGAACAACTTTGTTCCAGGGCCATTTCTCAGTGAAGCCTTCCTTCACCACCCTATTTAGAAGTTCGCCCTCAGGGATAGAGAAGTACAAATTGGCAGTTATAAAACAGTGACAGGGACGTAAAGTACAGCATAGGGAATACAGTCGACAAAATTGTAACAGCCATGTTCGGTGTCAGGTGGGTACAACACTGATCAGGGGGCTCACCTCGTAAGTTATATAAATGTCCAACCATTATGTTACATACCTGAAACTAAAACAATATTGAATGCGAACTTAATTTAAAAAAATAAAATAAAATAAAAGTTCACCCTCTTCCCTGCCTTACTTTCTTCATAGCACTTGCCAGCTTCAAACACACTAACTTATTTTATGGTTCATCTTCCCCCCATTAGAATGTAAACTCCAAAAGAGTGGGGAATTCTGTGTTTTATTCCTTATTGAAGGCGCAAGGCCTCACACAATAGGCATTCCAATAAAATTAGCTGAAAGAATAAATTCAAGTTAATAAACAAATACACACAATCACATATGTATGTTTATGTGTACATGTGAGGATTTGTACATAAAAAGATTCATAAGGATTTGAGGGGGGACTTTTACTTTTTTCTTTATTATTATTATTTTTTTCTTTTTAAAATATATCTTTATTGATTTCAGAGAGAGGAAAGGAGAGGGAGAGAGAGAGAAGCATCAATAATGAGAGAGTCATTGATCAGCCGCCTCCTGCACGCCCCTGACTGGGGATCAAGCCCGCAACCCGGGCATGTGCCCTGACCGGGAACTGAACCCCGATCGCCTGGACCCTAGGTCAACGCTCAACCGCTGAGCCAAGCCCGGCTGGGCTACTTTTTTCTTTAAACACAACTATGTTTTGACTTTTTTTGCAATAGGCATTTATTACTTTTAGAAATGAGAATTTTATCTTCCATTAACTTTCTAGCTCCATTACCCAGGAAACCTGATAAAGATGAAATGCCAGTGTGTTATGAAGCAACATTGCATATGCTAAAAATGACCTGAAATCAGTAAATTCCACCTGGACTAGGAGGAGTTATGAACACCTGATTCCAGAAATTTGGCCTTCCCTGAGAGCACAATGCCTCTTTGAACTTGGCATGTCCGTTGTAGAAATTCCAGCAAGGAAAGTGGGTTCCTGCAGAACATGGGGTTTCTGAGCCAGGCTGACCCTGCACCCACCTAATAAGAGTCTCCTTTCCTTTCAGCTAAGCTGTCACTAGCGGAGAAGGGAAACGTAAGCACCGATGGCTCTGTGAAATGCTACAGAGACCACCGAGGACTACTCCCACTAAAAGGAAAACATGTGCCCTTCCGGCAAGTTAGATTTTTGGTCTTACATCCTAAATCAGGGGTGGGGAATGTCCGGCCCACGAAATCATTTGGTCTGGCCCTGCCAAGGCCTCACCAGAGAGAAGCAGTTCCAGCCATCACTGTATGGGCGAGCTAATTAAATGTCTGACCAAATATAGCAGGCTAAATTTTAAGTGGATAATTCTGTATGGCCCACAAATGAAGTTATAAACATCCAAGTGGCCCTTGGCAGAAAAAATGTTCCCCATCCCTGCTGTAAGTGATCTGATGCCAAGAGTGGCTTATGGTAATCTTGTGACTTAGTCTTGTCTTTAGTTGAGCATAAGACGATGACCCGTTGGTGATACTGCAGACTGGTGTCAGATGTGGGTCACACCCTGAAACACTCGATTCAATTTGGCCAAGGCACCATGAGATTAAAGGGATAGGGAGAGAAACGCTAAGACACTGATGCCTGGGAGGGAGCTGGGGGAGGCTGATCTATCTATAGGCTAACAGTGAAGGCTCTGTAGCCTGTGACAAGGGATAAAAATGGACCTTCACATAAGCTGGACTGGCAAGAAGGAGGGGTCCGGACCAAAGCAAGCATAGATACCTGGATCAGGAAATGTGAATCAGACAAACAGTGGTTCCCTAACATATTCAGACCCTGTCACTAATGTTCTTTCCAGAATTTATGTATTTAACTTCTGGTAATCAACCTTGTGAAATGCTACCCTTCATCAAGAGATTTACTTATCCAAACATCCTATAAAGCTGCCAGGAAAATGATGGGCCATCTTTTAAGAGGAACAAGGGAAGTTGGTCAGTGAGTGACTCCTTACACTACAATGGACAGGTCAAACATCAAATCGCTAAATGGTCATAACTACAAAGGGAGAGCTATAGTCCTGCTCTGATGAGTGAGAACAGTAAACTCTTTCCTCTGCTTCTTCCAGCTATGTACTGGCAACTAGTTTTCACTACATCGAAGGTCAAATTTGCACCTTTATGTAAACCTCAACTCCATTAAATTTGAGGACCTATGGTAACATATAATTTACCTTTGATGTCAACCACATCTTTTGCATAAAATTCTGTGACCACCTGGAAAGCATGGCTGTATTCAAAATACATGGCATCCATCCTTTCTACTCGAATTCTGTCGTCCCGCACACTGCAAGGGAAAAATGAAAATGTCAAAGACAATTCTCTATCATCTTGCACTGTCTGTATTTAGGCCTTGGCCTGGCCAAAAAAAAAAAAAAAAAAAAGACTATTTCTTATTCTCTCCCAAGTTGGAAAAAAAGAAAGATCTAAAGTTTCCCTGTGGAAAAAGTTCCACTTCATAAAATATCATTATTACATTTACTACTCATATTTTATGTGCCCTAGCACATTTCGAGTACTTTATACATGTTGTCAAGAACTCACTGAAATTACGGTCAATTACTTTAATAAATACCAAAGAGAGAACAGGGAAGTGCTGTGTGATTTACCTGCACCATCTGTTTCACACTCTAGTGACAGAGCCCATCATCAAGCACATCTTTCTCCAAGGTATGGTTAAATCTATGTCTGGTTGGCGATCTGCTAGCTCTACTTCTACCACAGCCTCTGGTGAAATACAGTAAATTCCCCTTAGGTCAACCCTCACTCTTTATTTAAAGTGGGTGTGTAGGTTTTTAAAAATTTTAAATATATACATAAATGTGTATACATAGATATGTGTGTGTATAAT
Organism: Miniopterus schreibersii; assembly: GCF_964146895.1. Lineage (NCBI taxonomy): Eukaryota > Metazoa > Chordata > Mammalia > Chiroptera > Miniopteridae > Miniopterus > Miniopterus schreibersii. The sequence continues at coordinate 26,378 of NW_027669848.1, forward strand.
TACATATATGTAAAATTATGTTAGTATGTAAACAAAATTACATCATCCATGCTGGGTAGTGCAGTTTCTTTTTTTCTGTTTTGCTTGGCTTCCCATTCCCCTCTCCTCTCCTCTCCCCTCCTCTCCTCCTCATCTTATTTCTAACCCATGTAAACAGCCTAGAATGAATCCTTCCTAATTTTTTTCATGTTCATATACAAATATATCATATACATATTCATTCATGTCATTGTTTTATAAAGACAGGATCACTCTGTACAAACTTTTGTGTCTTGTTTTCTTCACTAAGCAGTAACTCTTTGAAATCCCTCCATCTAAAGTACCTTAGTTACCAATCGTTTGTTTGTTTTTTAATTTATCTTTATTGTTGAGAGTATTACATGTGTCCCATTTTCCCCCCCCCAACAGGCCCCTCCGCTTTGCTCCCACCCCCTCCCCAGGCCTTCACCCTGTTATTAACTGTGTCCATGGGTTATGCATATAACTTCTTTGGTTAATCTCTTCCCACCCTCCACCCCCCTTCCCTCTTGCCTCTGAAATATGATCGTCTGTTGCATGCGTCAGTGTCTCTGGATCTATTTAGTTTGTCAGATTCTTTTGTTCATTAGCTTCTTCTTAAAGAAGACCCTTCAACATTTCCTGTAGTGCTGGTCTGGTGGTGATGAACGCCCTTAGCTTTTTCTTATCTGTGAAGCTCTTTATCTGACCCTCAGTTCTAAATGATAGCTTCGCTGGGTAGAGCAATCTTGGTTGTAGTTCCATGTTTTTCATCACTTTGAGTATTTCTTGCCACTCCCTTCTGGCCTGAAAGGTTTCTGTTGAGAAATCAGCTGACAGTCATATGGCTGCTCCCCTGTAGGGAACTAACTGCTTTTCTCTTGCTGCTTTTAAGAGTCTCTCTTTGTCTTAACCTTTGGCATTTTGATTATGATGTGTCTTGGTGCTGGCCTCTTTGAGTTCCTCTTGTTTGGGACCCTCCGTGCTTCCTGGACTTGTAAGTCGATTTCTTTCCCCAGGTAGGGGAAGTTTCCTGTAATTATTTTTTCAAATAGGTTTTCAATTTCTTGCTCTCTTTCTTCCCCTTCTGGCACCTCAATAATACAAATGTTGGGCCTCCTGAAGTTGTCCCAGAGGCTCCTTGTACTATCTTCAAATTTCTGGATTCTTTTTTCTTTTTGCTCTTCTTGTTGGGTATTTTTTGTTTCCTCATGTTTCAAATTGCTGATTTGATTCTCAGCGTCCTCTACTCTACTGTTGATTCCCTGTAAATTATTCATTTCAATTCGTGTAGCCTTCATTTCAAATTGGTACTTCATTATGTTATCGATTTTCTCAGTTATTTCCCTAATAGTCTGCTTAAACATCCTTATAAACAAAATTCTGAACTCTGTATCTGTTAGCTTGTTTGGATCTATTTCATTTAGTTCCTCTTCTAGAGATTTTTTTCTGTTCTTTCCTTTGTGACATGTTTCTTTGCCTCCATATTTTGGCTGCTTCCAGGTGTTTGTTTCTATGTATTAGGAAGAGCTGCTATGTCTCCTGGAGTTTGTAGAGTGGCTTTGTGTAGTAGGTGTCCTGTAGGGTCCAGTGGCTCAGCCTCCCCAGTTACCTGAGCTGGGCCTTCTAGGTGCTCCCCTGTGCGGGCTGTGTGCACTGTCCTGTTGTAGTTGAGCCTTGGTTGCTGTTGGTGTCCCTGGGAGGCATTGACCCCCCGGCCAATCAGCTGTGAGGATCAGCTGCAACTACAGCCAAAGAGCTGCTGTGCTGGAGACACCCCCATGGAGCAGGATTTACTTCAGTGGGGCTTTGGTGTTCACCAAGTGCGCCCTTTGAGTGTGCCCCTCATGGATGTGGTAGGGTTGTAATCCAGCGTGGTCGAGTCTGACCACCAGGTGCACTGTCTCTGGGGCCTCCCAGGAGGTGCAAAGTCAATCTGCCAGTGCCTTGCCCAGGGCTACCCAGCATGAGCTACACAGCAAACTGTAGTTGGCTGCTACTTGTGCTGGGCTTGGAGGTGTCCAGGAGAGGCCAAGCTATGAGCCAATACAGGCTGCTGCTAGTGCCAGGCCTAAGGCCACTTACCAAGCTGTATGGAGCCCACTGCTGCTTGTCTGAGAGATTTTAGGAAAGTCCTAAGCATGAGGATGGAGAGGCCACTTTTACAGAAAAGCCCCTGGAAATGGCCTGGATGAGCTGCAGGTGGGGAGGGGCGGCGCTTCCGGGAATCACAGGGCGGGGCCAAAGGTGAGAGTGACGTGCTGTTGATTCAAATATGGTGCCTGCCTGCCGGCTGTGTGCTGGGAGGACTCGCCACAGGAGCCATGGCCTCTGCCAGCTCTTCTGCCTGGGAGGAAGCTGCCCCTCCAGCTCTTGCCCGGATTTCAGGCAGGTTAGTTCCTCCCCGAGTGTCCCGGGTCCTTTCAAGCTGCTGCCCGGCGCTGGGCTCAGAGGGAGCGTCTGAGTGAGTCTGTGCGCGGGCCCTTTAAGAGGAGCTGCTGGGGCTCCTGCAGCCTTTGCGACCCTCAGGGACAGTCCCCGCTGGTTTCACAGCCCGGAGTTGTGGGGACGTCTCTTCCCGGCCCTGGATCCCTGGGCTGGGGTCTCCTGTGGGGCTGGGACCCTCGCTCCTCTGGGAAATCCTCACCGCTGAGATTCCCTCCCGGGTTTAAACCACGGCACCGGGTGTGGGCCCGAGGTGAGTCTCTGATTCAGCCCCAATCCGCCCTCATCTCCGCCCCTCCTACCGGTCTCGGTGCTGCTTCAGTTCCCTGGTTGCAGGGCTTTTGTTCAGCCAGATTTCAGGAGGCTCTGAGTGATGGTGGTTCTGTGTTTTAGTTGTAATTTTGATGTGGTTGCGGGAGGCGGCGGGTGCAGCTGTTACCTACACTGCCGTCTTGTTTCTCCCACCGCTTGATCTTTTTAACAGCTGAAAAATGTTCCATAGTACGTGAAAGTCCTAACTTTTACACACTATTTATTACAACCATTTCTTTACTGGCAAATGTTCACTTGGTGCTGAAATTCTGTCACAAGTTGCTTTAAAACATTTTTACCTAAATAATAATAAAACATTACAAATGTATAACATCCCATTGTTGAAGAAAACATAATTTATTCATGCATTTTATATCTAGCAATAATGTTCTATAATTTTCTTCATGTTTTATGCAACTGATTGTACTCCCTCTTAGGTATAAAGGGGTGGGCAAAAGCAGGTTAATAATAAATAGTACAATAATTAATATATAATAATACAAGAATGAATTCTGTTTCGTGAACTCACAGCTATAAGCCTAATTTTGCCCACTCTGTATTATAGATTAATACTACCATAAAGGGAATCTTTTCTTCTATTATATTTACTAAAGTGTTATCACTACCATACATGAGCCTATCAATTTTTATATGTAACAACTATGCTGAACACTAATTGATTTTTTTGTAATATCTTTGCATGCATCAATGTCATCTGTAAATAAAACCTGTTTGCCTCTCTCTTACAATTTCTATTCCTCATTTTTTTTCCCTACCTCATTACACTATTGGCTAAGACCTTCAGGGCTGTGTTGAACGGAAGTAATGTTATCAGATGTCTTCTTACTGACACCAATGGGAGTGCTTCTAAAGTTTCAACTCCTAAGTGTAACGTTTGCTGTAGGTTTTGAGATAAATGACTTATTAGCCTAAGGCTTAGTAAGTTTCCCAGTTTGGGCAAAAAGGAAAATTTTAGCATAAAGGATTATTAAATCTTACCTAATGTTCTGTCTACATGTGTTAAAATGACCCTGTGGTTTCTCTCACTTAATATCTTAATATATTTTCGTATTTTCTGATGCTGAATGATTCTTGCTTTCCTGGGATATAATATCCTTGTCATGATGTTCCAGGTTGATCAAATTAAGTTATAAACCCAATTTCTTAGTGTTTTAATCTTTCCTCAGGAAATCTGTGCCAGTGTACCTGGCTCCAAAGGCTCTTCCTGTTCTACTACAAGACTAGGCAGGCATCGAGGATTCAGGAAAAATCTAAGAAGGAGGATTTTCTCCCGTCTGTGGTGCTAAAGAGGAATTTTCCACTTTGCTCCACTGGAGGGAGAGTGTCAGACTAACTACTACAACAAGTCTCCTATCAATTTTTATCTTGCTATAGACTCACTCCTGTAATACCTGGATTTTGAAAAGCTAGCGCAAAGTTATTATTTAGCAACTCAAAAAGCAAGGAATGACCTTACATGAGCTCCATGATGTTTTTGTACAAGTTCCTACAGTGAACACAGAGGCAGCTGGTAACTCAATTACTGTTCTAATTAAGGTTTTGCATAAGCAGGAAAGGATTTAGAAACCCATTAAATCTTATAAAAAAGGCCTTGTCAGTTATCTTTGAAGCTTTCATGGAAGTATTACAACAGTGTTAAGTTCATTGTTCTGCAAACTGTAAATTAAACGTCCTTATGCAAAGTTTTTTCACAAACCAGTTAGAGCTAAAATCTCATATCTGTGTTTTCCTGGATTTCTTAAATTGAAGATAGTTGAAACAGTTGTATATATAATGAGTAATATCCAACCAGAATTTTGTCAAACTGTATTTTAGTAAATTTCTACATTAAACACAGAACTGTCAATCTTGATTTCCTCAAACTGTATGTGGAACACCTACATCAGAATTGCGTGCAACACACAGTAAGAGCTCAGATTCCATACTTCAAATGTGTTCAGTCTGAACTCAGCAGGAAGCTACGGAGAAGGACAGCTTTTCATTTTTAACAGGGTTTTGCAGGGGTGATTCACAGGCAAACTGCAGACTGAAAACACCCGTCTACACAAACAATACTGGCAGCCATCCTAGGATAGGCTGCAAAGTAGAAATACAAATCTCCAAATATAGTCCATGTTTCAGCTGCTCCATCAAAGATGGGCAGTAAATACCTCTTCACCAAAAGAAATCAAAAGTCAACCATGGCCCTGGGCGGTGGCTCAGTTGGTTGGAGGATCATCCTGTACACAAAAGGGTTGCAGGTTCGATTCCCAGTCAGGGCACATCGGCAACCGAGTGATGTTTTCCTCTCACATTGATGTGTCTCTCTCTGTGTTCCTCCCCTCACTCCCTCCCCCCTCCCTCTCTCTCTAAAACCAATAAAATTATATCCTTGGGTAAGGATTAGAAAAAAAGTTAAAAAGAACAAAACAAAACCAAGTCAACTATGGTCATATAATTGACCCGGGCCTAACGTATAATGAAGACACCTTCTATTTCCCAGCCTCCAGGAGGCTGTCTGCTTCCCCCGGGCTGTGGTGGCGAGTCCCCTTCAGTGCTGGACGGGCCTAATACCAGGGTACGAGCCTCAGTCATTACATGAGGTAGCCACGCTGGACCGTTTTAAAATAAGATTTGTAATGAAAAAAAATTTTTCATACGTGACATGTCTCTCTGTTGCCAAATATGTTGTTTTTGAAATATTAAATGGTGATAAAACTTTCAACAAGTGTGGAGCGCACACTAAAAAAGGGGGGGACTTCAGACCCAATAATAACTTTTAATGTCAATGTGGTGGCTCTGGGGTTGAAGAACAGATCACTATAAAGACTCTGAACTAACATCCAATTGTGACAAACAAACGGCAGCTTACCAAGTCTATAATCTATGCTGACTTTAGAAACCATAATTTTATAGACAAAAAGCCTCTGGGAAACTCACAAGGCCTCTTCTGACAGTGTGCTGCTGCTGCTAATAATCCTGACTGCGTTCCAAGCTTCCTGGCTGAGTGATTAATTCTCTCCTTTGAGAACAGAATACAACAGAGGTGTAGACTGAATAAAAGAGACTACATAACATAGTTACAGTGTCTCTACTGTAGAACTGGGTATGAAATTAATTTCATCACCATTCATAGTAGGAACCACCACCCTTCTCTTAAAGACTAAGGGCTTTATGTGAAATTATAAATATAAAGACAACCACTAAAACAAAGGTATCAGAACCACCCCATGGACCACATAATGAAAATAGTTTTAAAGGTATAAAAATAGAAAACAAAACAAAATTATATGACCAGCTAATATCAAATATATCTGCCACATAGACAAATGTAAATTTGTTAAACTTGCCTATTAAAAGAAAATTTATCTCAGATTGGATTACGAAGGGGAAAAATAAAAGTTCTGCTACAAACAGGAGCACAACTTAAAACAAGTTTTGAAAGACTGAAAATAAAAGGATAGATGAAAAATACATTGCCCAGATGGATATACTAGGCAAATGCAAATACATAAAAAGAAATCAGGGAACAAGGTTTTATTATCAAGGATGATAGAATTCAGGGCAAAAAGCATTAAACAAGACAAAAAGAGGTACTTTATGATAAAAAGGGCACATAAGATGAAAACTTTTACCCCCATGTCCTCTGAAAATACTTTTAGGTTTTCAAACCACTGGAATCTACTACTTATTCAAAAGTTAAAATTTTTCATGAAAAGGAAAAAGAGAAAGGAAAGGAAAGAATGGATTCAGGGTTTACGCGGGAGCTCCCAGGAGCCCTTTGTGCCCTTTCCTCGGACCAGGAGGCTGAAGTCCTGGAATGGAGTGACGGGCGCCCTCTGCCGCCTGTAGGCCTGAGGGGAAGACAAACCCAAGGAGGAGAGAGAAGCGGGAGCCCCAAGCCCAGCCCCCCGGGCTCTAGCCTGCCTTCACGCTTCTCTCTTACCTGAGCCAATGTTAATTCACCTTTAAAATATTCACTGAGTGTCCACTAGAAAGGATTTAAAAAGAAATAGGGGTCCTTTGATGTCCAAAGAAAGAAGTGGACATAATCTAATGAAGCAGCCAGCTTCTCAGGAACATGGCCACCTCTCTGAAGCCCTCATGGCCCACAGTGGACCAAGGTGAGAAAAACCCAAAGTCTGATTTCCGCTAGTGAATTTGCTTCAGACCAAACCAACAGGCAGACAGAACACAAGTGAGAGATTCTGGGGACCAGGAGGATCCCCTCCCAGTCCTCCCCACCAAGCAGAGGGAAGAGGACCTTAGCCAAGTTACCACTGGGGCAGAGAAATTAAAAGCAAATTTAGGGCCAGGTCCCTGCAGGATTAAAAAGAGCTGAGGTAAAGAAACAGCAGGACCATGCCTGGAGGACAGGCCCGCTGGGGAGCGAGGGGGAAGCTGAGGATTTCCTCCCTCACTGTGTGAGCTCCATGGGCCTCAACAGAGGCCTAAGGCTCAGGAAGTAATCAAGCTTGCACAATGGTTGTGCTGTTCAAAAAACAAGAGATGGGGGGTAATATCTGGATATAAAAATTCTGTACTAGGTAAATTCATGTGTTGGTAAACCCTTCTCTAGCCTTTTCTAAACTTTAGGGTTTACTTTTTCCTACAGTGGTTGCCACCCTTGTGAGGTAAAGCTCTGTCAGAAACTTTCTGATCTGTCCTGCAAACCTGACAGAAAAGTACTTGAATCTGCAATGAGGCCAGGAGTGCTGCAAGCGCTCAGACCTGGGAGCCCAAAAGGAAAAGAGAAGGAGAAGGGGGAATGGGAGGCGCAGAGCCCTAGGGCCTAACGAGGCCGTTGGTCTGCCTGTAGTCCTGACCTCCCTGCTCTTCTTCCCTGACCCCGGGAATCTTCTCTAAGGATGAATTCCCCTGTAAGGATATTTTAAAATCTCCATCCTTTCTTAATGTCTCAGCCCATCCCAGTCCTGGGTCTCTCTCTACCACCCATCTGCACATACCACACCCCAGCCCAGTGTGTACATTCTTATTTAACAAGTGGGCCAGGCCCACCTCCTCTCCGATGCTTTCCCAGAAGGATGACCACAGGCTAGGATGGCCTGAGCTTTCTATTGGACACATGGGACTGCAGTTTGCAAAGTAAGACCTTAAGAAAGAGAGTGACTTTGTTTTTGGCACACAGGCTTTTTGTCAGAAACTTTACTGCCAGAGATAGAAACACAAACTGTAATATGCATTATAAAGGAATGAAAATTTCATAAGATATTAGCCAAAATGTCAACTATGCTATAAAATATTACTCCTTTTGAAATCCAGAAGCAGGAGTGAAGGAAGGAATGGCTGCTCTCCTGTGTTATTCCTAGAGGCCATACGACGTAGTGGTTAAGAGCATACACTTCAGAGCCAGGAAGTCTGGGTTGAATCCCAGTTCTGCCACTTAACTAGCTGTATAATCCTGGGCTCAACATCTCTCTGCCCCAGTTTCCTCATCTATAAAATCTGTATCAAAAGAATAGTAGATCCTTCACAGGGTGTTTGTGAACATTAAAGCAGTCAATAAATATGAAGCCCTCAGAATAGTGCCTAATACACAGTGTTAGTTATTGCTGTTATTATTACTGCTACTGTTGTGCTCAAAGGAGAAGGGAAAAGGGGGAGAGAGCTTTAGGATAAAAGTCACTGGGCAGGATGAGCACAAATAAACCACATGTCAGCAATAATGACTACTCTCAGCAGCTACCAAGGTATGTCTCTAACCGCACCCTTTTCACTCCAGGGTAACAGGGGATGAAGGTGGGGAAAATCTAATGTGTGATATTAGAAACCACAGCTCCTCCACAAAATCCCACCTCACCTACTTCTGATGCTTGAAATGATTTTAAATAGACACAAGGCATTTTCCTTTCAAAAGTTGAAACTAAAGGAGTTACTCAAAGGTCACTTAAATAGCTGTCTTCAAAGATGAGAAAACAAAAGACATAGAAAGTCCAACACTACATACTAAGGAGAAAAAGGAACTTCAACCCTTACTCACATACTGTGGCCAAAATTAAATAAAAATATTTAACAGAGTTAAAAGTAAAAGCTAAAACAATTAAACTTCTAGAAAAAAACATAAGAGAAAATCTTCATGACCCTGAAGTAGGCAAAGATTTCTCAGGACACAAAAAGCTCTAACTATAAAAGAATTAACTGATAAATTGGACTTCTATCAAAATTAAAACCTTCTATCCTTCCAAGGTCATCAAGAATTTAAAAGTCAAGCCACAGAGTGGAAGAAAATATTCACAATACATGTATCTGATAGTAGGTTTTTATTCAGAATCTAGAAAGAGTTCTTGCAGCTCAATTATCATAAGCAACTCAATTTTTTAAATAGGCAAAGGAAGATATAGGAATAACCAATAAGCACATGAAACATCACTGGTTATCAGAAAAAGCAAGCTAAAACCAAAACAAGATGCCACTTCACACTCATCATAATGGCTAAAATTTAAAAGGCTGGCAATATCAAGAGGTAGCAAAGATGTGGAACAACTACAACTCTCTTATCCTGCTGGTAGGGTGTATAATTGAGGCACTGCTTTTAAAAACTTAGTTTGGCCCATTCTTACACAGTTAAACATATACTTACCCACACAGCCCAGAAATCCACTCCAATTTACCCATAATAAAAAGATATGTCCATAAAAAGCCTAGTTACACATATGTTTTACAGGTTTTACTGAAAAATCCAAACACCCAAATGTTCAGCAAGTGAGTGGATGAACAAATTCTGGTATATTCATACAATTCAATTCTCCTGAATAACAGAAAGGAATGAATTACTGACATACTTAATAATATAGGTGAACTTCATGGGACCTATGCTGAAAGGATCTGGACACCAAAGAGCACATACTGTAATGATTCCATATATATGAAATTCTAAGAATCTAAAACATCCTATAGTGAGAAATCAGATCAGTATTTGCTTGGAGTAGGAGGTGGAGGTGGGGCTAAAATGACTGTAAAGAGGCACAGGGGCTTTCTCGGAAAATAGAAATGCTCTTCTTAATTGCTGGAGATGGCTACATTGATGTATATATTTGTCAAAATTAATTGACTCATCCACAGAAAATGCATAAACTTTATTGCATGTAAATCATACTTAATGTAATGAAAAATAAAGCTTCTGGTATTTGCCATATAATTTATAGCTGAAAATTTTCTATTAAAAAGAAATCTGAACAATTAGACTAACAAATTCCTGTGCAAATAAGTATTCCAAACACATTTTGGGGAGTAAGATTTTGAAGTATCTCATTTGAAGAAAAATATTTAACTTCATAAACTACACTCCAGATTTACATGCTTTGAGATAATCATAGTTTAAATGCATATATGTATATATTACATCATCCTAACACAACGTAAATTCTAAAACATAATTTATGGAAACACACCCAGCCCCAGCAGAGGGAACCACAGGCTGTGGAGTATGGAAAACGTCAAGCAGGGTTCTCAAGGCCAGACACAAACAGCATCTTACACTGGCTTGCACCAGAGACCATACAAAAGACTGGGAGTCCTAGCAGATCTACCTAATACACAATAACAAATCCAAACAGGCAGCCAAAATGGGGAGAAAAAAAAACAAGCCCCAAATGAAAGAACAAGAGAAGTCTCCAGAAGAAGAGCTAAATGAAATGAAGATTAGGAATCTATCAGATAGAGTTCCGAATATTGATCTAAGGATGCTCAACAGCATGAAAAAGATATGGAAACTATGAAGGGAATTAAGAACGACATGATATATCAAGATGGCGGGGTAGGTAAGAGCTGTACCCGCCGCCTCCCACAACCACATCAAAATTACAACTCAAATACAGAACCACAATCACTCAGAACCTCCTGAAACCTAGCTGAACAGAAGCCCTACAACCAGGGAACTAAAGAAGCATCGAGACGAGTAGGAGGGGCAGAGATGCCAGCGGATCAGGGCTGAATCTCGGACACGCAGCCAAGGGACCACCCCCATTGCGGAGATTTAAACCCAGGACGGACATCTCAGTGGTGGGGGTTTCCTGGAGGAGCAGGGGTCCCAGCCCCACAACAGGCCCCCAGCCCAGGGATCCAGGACGGGGAAGAAAAGTCCCCACAACTTCAGGCTGTGAAAACCAGCGAGGACTGTCGCTGATGGTTGCAGAGGCTGCGGGAACCCCAGGCTTTCCTCTTAAAGGGCCCGTGCTCGGCCTCACTCAGACGTGCTCCCTCTGAGCTCCAGTGTCCAGCAGCAGCTTGAAGGGAACCTGGGACATTTGGGGAGGAACTAACTTGCCTGAGATTGGGGCGAGAGGTGGAGGGGTAGCATTCTCCCAGGCAGAAGAGCTGGCAGAGGCCATTGCTTCTTTGGAGAGTCCTCCCCCCACACAGCCGGCAGGCAGGTGCCATATTTGAATCACCAGCACCTGATTCACACCTTTGGCCCTGCCCCTCCCTACCTACAAGCTCATCCAAGCCATTTCCAGGAACTTTTCTGTGCAAGTGGCCTCTTAAGCCGTATACTTAGGACTTTCCTAAAATCTCTCAAACAAGCAGCAGCTCACCTCAGCGTGCCCCATACCTCTCGATAAGTGGCCTCAGGCCAGGCACTAGCGGCAGACTGCACTGGTTCATACTTTGGCCTCTCCTGGACACCTCAAAGCCCAGCACAAGGAGCAGCCATCTACAGAGTGCTGTGTAGCTCATGCTGGGTGGCCCTGGGCAGAGCATAGGCAGAGCCTGACTTTGCACCTCCCGGGAGGCCCCCAGAGACAGCACACCTGGTGGTCAGCTTCAACCATGCTGGATTACAATCCTACCACATCTATGAGTGACACACTCAAAGGGTGCACTCGATGAACACCAAAGCTCCACTGAAGTAAATCCTGCTCCATAGGGGTGTCTCCAGCACAGCAGCTCTTTGGCTGTAGTTGCAGCTGATCCTCACAGCTGATTGGCCGGGGGGTCAATGCCTCCCAGGGACACCAACAGCAACCAAGGCTCAACTACAATAGGACAGTGCATACAGCCCACACAGGGGAGCACCTAGAAGGCCCAGCTCAGGTGACTGGGGAGGCTCATCCACTGGGCCCTACAGGACACCTACTACACCAAGCCACTCTACCAATTTCAGGAGACATGGCAGCTCTACCTAATACACAGAAACAAACACCAGGAAGCAGCCAAAATGCGGAGGCAAAGAAACATGTCACAAATGACAGAACAGAAAAAATATCCAGAAAAAGAACTGAAGGAAATGGAGCCAAGCAAGCTACTAGACACAGAGTTCAAAATAATGGTTAAAAGGATGTTCAAGGATCTCAATAACACTATTAAGGAAACTGGTGAGATCATCAATGACAGAATAAGGTACCAGTCAGAAATGAAAGCTACACTAACTGAAATGAAGAATAATTTACAGGGAATCAACAATAGAATAGAGGACAGTGAGAATCAAATCAGAAATTTGGAACATGAGGAAGCAAAAAACATGCAACCAGAAGAGCAAAAAGAAAAAAGAATCCAGAAATATGAAGATAGTGTAAGGAGTCTCTGGGACAACTTCATGTGGCTCAACATTCGCATTACGGGGTACCAGAAGGAGAAGAAAGAGATCAAGAAATTGAAAACCTATTTGAAAAATAATGACAGAAAACTTTCCCTACCTGGGGAAAGAAATAGACTTACAAGTCCAGGAAGCATAGAGGGTCCCAAAGAAGAGGAACCCAAAGAGGCCCACAGCAAGACACATCATAATTAAAATGCCAAAGGTTAAGACAAAGAGAGAATCTTAAAAGCAGCAAGACATAAAAGCAGTTAGTTACCTAAAAGAGGTCACCCATGTGACTGTCAGCTGACTTCTCAACAGAAACCTTGCAGGAAAGAAGGGAGTGGCAAGAAATATTCAAAGTGATGAAAAGCAAGCACCTACAACAAAGATGACTCTACCAAGCAAAGTTGTCATTTAGAACTGAAGGTCAGACAAAGAACTTCACAGATAAGAAAAAGCTAAAGGAGTTCATCACCACCAAGCCAGTACTACATGAAATGTTGAGGGTTCTTTTTAAGAAGAGACTACTGAACAAAATAAACTGACAAACAAAATAGACCCAGAGACGTTGAAGCATACAACAGACAGTCATATATCAGAGGGAAGAGGGAAGGGGGGGTCGAGGGTGGGAAGAGATTAATCAAAGAAGTTACATGTATATATGCATAACCCATGGACATAGGCAATAATGGGGTGAAGGCCTGGTGACGGGGTGGGAGCGACGTGGAAGGGGTCAATGGGGGGAAAAATGGGACACGTGTAATACTCTTAACAATAAAGATAAATTAAAAGAAAACAAAACAAATTAAGGAAACTTGATGTGAAATTTTTCATCTATCCGATTGGCAGAGATTATTTAAATTATCACCCCAAATGCTGGCAAGGGTTCAAACAAGTCTCCTATACTATAGTGGAAATATTACTTGAAGTTACCAATTCTAGCAAGCAATCAAGAACTTTAGCCTGGCTGGTGTGGCTCAGCTGGTTGGATATTGTCTGAAAGGTTGGATATGCACTGAAAGGTTGCCAGCTTGATTCCCGGTGAGGGCACACGTCTGGGATGCGGGCTCGATCCCTGGTACAGGGTGTGCAGGAGGCAGCCAATCGATGTTGTGCTCTCATATCAATGTTTCTCTCTCTCTCCCCCCTCCCTTTGTCTCTCTCTAAAAATCAATAAAAGAATCTTTTAAAAAAAAAAGAACTTTATAAATATTTATATCCTCTGACCCAGGAATTCCACTTTTAGGAATTTAGCTTAAGGACATCATTGGAAACACACACAAATATTTCTATGCATGGATATTTATTATAACAATATTTGAAATACTAGAAAAAAAATGCAATATAACAAAATAGGAATGGATAGGTTATGATCCATTTATATGACTGAATGTTATGTAGTCATTTGGTTTTCATGAGCACTCACTGAATATTGGCAGATCAAGTGATGTTCTCTAGGATTTGCTTCAAGTAAATAATCCAAGGAAGGAAGGAGTAGGGTTACAGATGGAGTGAGATTGGCTGAGTTGAGAAATGTTAAAGTTGGTTGATAGGTTCATGGGGGTTCACTACACCATTCTGTCTAGTTTTGTATATGTTTGAAAATTCCCATAATACAGAAAATAATATATGGGAAATTTTAAGTAAAAAAAAATAACAGGATACAAAACTGATTCAAAACATAAATCCAAGTTCATAAACAGAAAAAGATGACATACATACAGGGGAAAAAGACACTAAAATGTTTAACGGTAACTATCTCTGGGCTGCAGTATTTGACATATTTTTATCTTTTTAGTAACTCCTAACTTTTCCTAAATAAACACAGGTTCATATGATCATCAGAACAACATATTATAACAGCTACTTTGAAAGATGTTCAAGTCCAATTAAAAAGGCACCTTCCTAACTCTAAGAACAAAAAACATACAGAACTTCACTTACTCAGTTAGTTTGATTTTCTAACCGATTTGTTATCCTGCGAACGGAAACTCTTCACGGGCTCTCCTGCACAGCCTCCGGTCCAAAGTCCCCAGTATATGGACCTCTCCTCCCTGGAGCCCCAGCCCTTTGCAGTCCCTTCTCCCACCACACTCCTCCAGGAGGCACCTTCACAATCGTCACTTAATACACATTGTGCTTTGTGAATCTAGTTAGCTGTGTACATATCTGTCTCTCCAGTTGGGGTATAAAGTCTGCCCGGCACCAACCACAGCCACATCTTCCTCTCTCCGCCACAGTGCCCGGCATACCGCCTCATAAAGAAGAGGTATGACCTTAGATCTCATAAATAAGAGTCATGGGCACAGCCACAAATTGAAACTTACGGCTTAGATAACGCATTTTCAATATTATATAAACTTCCTAAGAAATGAACTCTAAATTATCTCCAGAAATTGAAGATTAATTACCAACTAATATCATTAACCCCTTTTAACAAAGCCAACTTCCACAGTCCTACATGAAGTCCTCCATTACAGGCAAATCTGTTTTTCTTAAAAGCTTTTTTTTTTAATTCTCACCCGAGGATATGTTTTCATTAATTTTTTTAGAGACAAAGGAATAGAGAGAGAGAAACAGCAATGTGAGAGAGACATCCATCGGCAGCCTGCTGTACACACCCCGAGGGGACGAACAGCAGCCCAGGCGTGCAGCCTGGCCCGGAGCTGGACCACACCTCTGTGCACGCCCACTTACCTGGCCGCTGTGACCCTGTGGATGAGCGACTCCGTCTGCTCTGACAACTGTGATGGGAGCAGCAGCTCCACCGGCTGCAGGCACAGTATCCGAGTTTCCAGCTCTGAACGAGCAGCAGAGTCCTGGAAACTATCAAACACAACCGCTCCTGTGGCGGGCTGCACGCCCTGGAAACAGATGAAAACGTAAAGACTCTTAGTGAGTCAGGTCCACTAACATCCAAACTATGCTAAATGAGATTTTAGAGCAACACCAAGTCCAAGTCCTCCTGACCTATCAAACCTGAGAGAGTGACTGTGACAAGTCACCAAGCCCTGTTTCCTCCACTCTAGCAGGACGACGCCAGCCTGCTTCCCAGAGGGTCGTCAAAAGGTCCCAATCCGAAAACAGACACGAAGGCTTTGTCAGCTATAAAGCACTGTACAAACAGCGGTCGTCGTCACTAAAAGTAACTAAGCGACATGTTCCTAGTAACCTGGCCACAAGAGTAGCAGTAAATTACTAATCAATGATATAAAGTTAATAAATAAAAAGTATAACTTTAAAAAAAAATCAAATATAACAAACTCTGAATGTACCCCAAGGGGACAATCCATCCAGGGACTAAGCATGATAATTAAAAGCCACCCCTATCACCCCAAGCCAGTAACAGCAAAGATAAACTAGAAAAGATCACGGTTTAAAACAGGTGAAAAAAGTTCTTAAGTGATTTTCCCAAGGTCACAGGGCGATACAGGGGCAGAGCCAAGATTCATGTAGTCTGACTCCACAGGCCACACTCTTATCCACTACGGATACTTAAGAAATGTATGGGGCTAGTTACAGACTGTATTAGCTAACAGGGAAAATAACCAGTCCCCACACTTATACGTGGCTGATGGGAAGTCGACTGACGCAGCCGCTTCTGAAACAGCCTAGCACTTTCTAGGAAAGCTGAAAACATCCATACTCCACAATTCAGCAATTCTTCCCCTAGGTATATAGTCCTGAGAAACTCAGACACATGTACAGAAAGGTTTATAGCAGTGTTCTTAGTAAAACCAAAAACTGGAAAGAACCCACACGTACGTCAACAGAAGACTGAATAAACTGTAGATCATAAAATGAAACACAGCACAGCAACTGACAGTGGAAGAACTCCAGTGACACACGTAAGTAAACCTTGTACACAAATAGTACTTTCTAAACAAAAGCAGCAAGACCCCCCAAAATACATACAATATGTTTACATCTGTGTGAAGTTTAAGGAGTAAAACTGGAAGCAAGGAAATTATTCCCATAGAAATCTGGATTAGTTCCCTCTGGAGGGAAGGGCCCTTCTGCAGGTAGTTCTATTTCCTGACCTCAGTGGTAACTCACATTACACTGTAGGTACGTATCCTCTTTTATGCATTTTTCCTCTTGAACACTTCATAATTTTTAAAAATCTTTCATTTCTCGGTTCAAGCAACCTCCTTAATTCTAGCCCAAAGGACTTCCTCTAGTGCCGAGATGGCTGGACTAACGTACATTAGTAACATATGTAAGTTTATCTCCCACTCTACAAACCATTTATAAAGGCCATTTATAGAAGTTCAAGTAACAAATTTATCAGCCAAACAAATACCCCTTTGCTTTTTTTAATCAGAGAAATGGTCTATATTGTAACATCTGCAACAGACATGGGAGCCTAACAGTTCTGAAGGGCCCTAAAAAGTCTAAGATTCTGAGCAGAGTCCAGGAAGGTCTGTAAATGGGCAAATTTACTCAAAAATTGCCAGAAGGCAAGATCAATAAAACTAAGACTCGCAAGTTACATGTATTTGGAAGACTGGTTGTAAATATTCATAATATTAATTAAATATGAAGTTTTGTATTGGCCGACTACATTTCCCCTCCCTTACCTATCCTTTCCTCCAATTCTACATACAACAATCCCACAATCATCTGTATTCCATTTCAAACCTCTAGGAAGTCTGTAAAACCCTTTGCTATCCATGCATGTGCTGGTTTGGTGTTTTGTCTTGCTATCTGTATTTGTTCACACCCACGCCTATCACCATGTCTGTCTGCAACCCTAAACAACTAGAGCACAGGAACAGAAACTACCTTGACCTCTCCTGGCAGAGCGCCAAGGAGCCATATGAGAAAACTGAAACTAGTGATCTAATACAGAAATTATGAGGAAATGTGTGTTTTTAAGTACGATTACGTGAGAGCACACTTCACCAGACACCCTCCTCACAAACCACGTGATTACTCCTATTTCCAGACCCGACATTGTCGCTCATCCTTCCCCTACAAGGCACTCACCACAACTCCAACAAAAACGTTCCCCTTTTTTTTGTCCTTAATGTTTTCACAGATGCACAGAAGACAGCCACTGGAGGCGTCAGTCACCGTCTCGTCGGCATGGAGAGCGTCACCCAGCTGGGCCAAAGGGCTCACATGTAACAATGATTAAAGAAGAGTATACACTCCATTCCCATGAATATTAACTGTGTTTTCCTTTAAATTAGCGATTCATTTTTCCAGGCATTTTTGCTCTGTGCATAAATCTTCCACACAGCATTAACTGTTCTGATTCACTCTGGTCATAGTTCCATGAGGACCAACAACTATTATCTTCTCACTTCCAAAGGGCCTAGGAGAGATCCTCAGACCTTGTGGAAACCCAAATGTTATCTGATGCTGAGACTTGAATCTTTAACCATCTCCTAATGTATAATTCCGTAAATCGAAGGGTGAATACACTAAAATAGTATACATTACTTTCCTCCTTTAAAGTGCATAATAGTTCTCAGGAGAAAAGAAAACCAAAAAAGGAAATAGCCCAGCTGGCGTGGCTCAGGGGCTGCTGAGTGTCAAGGAGATCGAAGTTCGATTCCTGGTTGGAGTACATGCCCAGGCTGTGGGCTCGATCCGGGACGGGGGGGGGGGGGGGGGGTTGCAGGAGGCAGCTGATCCATGACTCTCTCATCATCGATGTTCCTATTTCTCCCTCTCCCTTCCTCTCTCTGAAATTAATGAAAATGTATTTTTAAAAAAACTATAGAAAAACGCGCAAAAAAACAAAAAAGGAAACAGAAACATACATTCATACATGTGTATGTGCATGTGTGTGTATACGTGTGTGAATATGTGTTGAGTCCATCAATTAAATTCTCAGGGATAAATGCTGATTTTAGACAAGGTCAGTCTGGGAACATCCAATCTGGGCATCAGCAGAGGAGCTATCGCAGTAGCAGAAGAGAAGCAGAGAGGAGAACTGTTTTAGGATTCCGTTAAGAGACTCAAGTTCAGGCAAAAGAAACAATAAAATTACCAGAGTCTTACAGCCTCATCAGCGTGGAGTACACAGAACTGTTCATGGCTTGGGGCTCATCTTGAGTGATAGCCATTCCCTATTCATGATATTAATAAAACAAAAGTCTTCACCATTTGGACAGAATCTGAGCAGGTCTCTAAATATGCAGGTTTGTAATAACCTGAAACAGAAATTTTACTTTCATGCAGTATCACTTAAGACTTCACCCTTATATCCTTTCATCCCGAGATCTGACTCCATCTCATATACATTTGAAAATATATCCTTATTTCATTTTATACATAATTATTTGTTTTTAAAAAATTGACAGAATTTTATGACTTTTCTATTAAAGTCCTCTTGCTTTAAATAACTCACTGAATTTATGAATGGCCATAAATTTTGGGGCAATCATTGTGCACACTAAGGATTCTTAAAAAGTGAGAAAGCTTCACCTATAATCCACTCTCAAAAATAATACAATTTTCATGAAGCTAACAATTAAAGAAGATGGACTATATTCCATGAGCAGTTCACTGTGTGTTGACTTCGTGGTTTTCTTTTCTCATTTTGAAGTTAGGAAGTTATTTTTAGGTCCTGTTTAGGACGATCTGAAGGAGCTTATAAGCCTAAGTGCCTAACCACTGCCCATACTGGCACAGGAAAGTTGTGACTGCAAGTTAGTTGCTAACCGGCAGTCATCTTTTATCAGGCTGTCCTTTTTCTTGCTCTTAAAGTATGATGCACTCTCCTTCACTACCGCATTAGAAAAAAACAGTGTGTGTTTCCAGCCATTACCAACCCACAGCTCTTCAGGAGCACACTGACGGAAAGCTAGAGGAATGACACCGCCTCATCACCAAAAAGATACCCATCCAGAGAACAGTGCTTTTTTAAAGTGCTCCTTAAAACAAAGATTTCTAAAATTTAAGAGAAAATTTCCCATTCAAAAAGGATATCTTCTCCAATAAGTGTAGATTTTGTATAAAGAGCAGTCAATTTCCGGGCAAATAGTGAACTTTTGTTGTCCCCAATGGCCTTCAGCGCTGCTGTTTCAGTCTGCTTCACAACTCCTACCTTCAACAGAAATAAGAAATATTAAATATCAAACATGATAAAAAATTTTAAAACATGTTTTGAGATTTTAAAAGGTTAACTAAAACACCAGTTTTTTAAAAATTTAGCCTAAATATCTAATATGTTAAAGCTCATGAAGATATAATGCTAATAATTATGACATACTTTCATTTCCCCAAAATGCCAAATTCTAAACCGATTAGAGCTACCACCTTACAAAACATGTTTTCTCTCTGGAAGAGAATCGGACCCCTTTTCCCACAAGTTGAAGCCAAAGCTGACCTTATATCCCTTTGCCACAAGGCGGCGCACGTGCACAAACAGTCTGTGAGCCGGTATGCTCGCTGTCATGAAGCTGTGATCTAAGTGGCAATAAATATTGAGCTCCCGGGCTGCAATCTAAAAAATTGAAATAGAGAATATCAATAAATTTCTATTTCAAGATCCCCTGTGTGATATTTGTTCAGTTTGTTAAAAATCCATTGAGATAAACCCGCAGGACTTGTGCCCTTCTCTGTGGTACATCGATAAAAAGTTTAGAAGTCATTCCCTATGCAGGAGCCTACAGTTTCACCTGGTATTTTTGGCAGTTCCCATGGCCTAAGCTCTGGGTCAGCATCTGTATCTACAAATGACTCGGAAGTAAATGACAGGTCCTTTTCTACGTCCTTAGCTCCATCAAAACTTTAAAGTGCTGAGCTTTCTCTGTAATGGGACTAGAATAAGAAACTGTAATGGAATAAGAATTTGATACCATAGCACATGCAAATAACTGAAAATTAGGAGATACTAAGGGTATGTGTACATAAATTATAAACCCACTTGGACAGAGGGCATCTTTGAGGAAGTGAGAAGAGAACCCCCTGGCGAGGTTAGCCAATTCTGATGCATGAGTGATAGAAATGCAGAGCCGGGCAGTCACCTGACACCCTGCCTCCTAGACAGGACCACGGCTCGGAGGCTGCCCACCAGAGCCACAGAGCTCTCATTCCAACATTCTTACTCCCCTACCCTATCCATTTCTGAACTGTGTTAGTTCATCCCGGCAGGGCAGGGCAGGGCAGGGCAGGGCAGGGCAGGGCAGGGCAGGGCAGGGCAGGAAAACATAAGCCTTTACTGTGGTCAAGGCTAAATCTATCATTTGACCTAGAGAGAAGGGGAGAGAACAGTATTTCCTTTCACCCCTTCACTTATCGGGTACTAACTACATACGTGTTCCCGTCTGCAGCAAACGTGCTGTCTCAAATCTGACTTTTAACACAGAACACAGCCCAATGTCATCTGAACTAGACAATACCACTTTCCTGCCACAACAGGATTTAGGAAACTGGAAGAAAAAAGTTGGCCAAGTCTTCACTCCCCATCCATGAGGCAGAAGTGCCACCTCATCACTCTGATGGTGTGCAACCCAACCAGGCCTGAAAACTATGGAATCATCAAAACCACCCAGGACTCCAACAAAGCATTTCCTTAAGCCTGCCCTTAAATACTCAAGTTCACTTCTAACCTTCTTAACTTAGGCCTACGTCAAATACCCCAAATTAAATACAAACCCAACTTAGACCAAGATAGCAACGTGACTAATATAGAGAGACCTGTAAGACTTCAAACATTATTGGTGGCTGGTAGAGTTAATGGGCTCTTCTATTGAGACTTAACAATGCTACTGGCTGTGAAAATTCATAAATTAAGGATAAACAGAGGAACTTACATCTCAAAAATTTTTCCTTGCTGGAGTTTTCATTAGGAAACACATGATTATGGTTCACTTACTAATTGATTCGTCCAGCTTTTGATGGATGAAAGGTATTAAGTGAATACCATGGAGGAGCACCAACATTCCAACAGGAACCCTCATCTCCTTCCCCACCAGTCTAGCACTCAACACGTTTGTGTTCTAGTTTTTACTTTAAATGAAAGCTTTTCATTTTTTTTAAATCCTCACCCGAGGATATTTTTTCATTGCTTTTCAGAGAGAGTGGGAGAGAGAGAAAAAGAACACATCGATGTCAGAGAGACACACTGATTGGTTGCCTCCCTCACGTGCCCCGACAGGGGCCTGGGATCGAGCCTGCAACCAAGGTACGTGCCCTTGACCAGAATCGAACCCAAGACCCTTCAGTCCGAGGGCTGAGGCTCTAGCTACTGAGTGAAATCGGCTAGTGCTACAGGACAGCAGTTTTAAAGGGTAATTGATTACATAAACTTCTTCATAAGGTCAAAAAATGAAACAAAAAAACTGGCCCAACCGGGCGTGGCTCAGTGGTTGAGCATCGACCTAGGATCCAGGAGATCGCGGTTCGATTCCCGGTCAGGGCACATGCACGGGGTGCAGGCTCGATCCTCAGTTGGGGGCGTGCAGGAGGCAGCCGATCAATGAGTCTCATCATTGATGTTTCTCTCTCTCTTTCTCCCTCTCCTTTCCTCTCTCTGAAATCAATAAAAATATATTTAAAAAAAACAAAAATGAAAAAAACTGGAAAATATTTAAGGCTGGACAAGAAAAATATGAAACAGTGTTTGAAAAAACAACTTACCTCTGCATCTTCCCCAAAGAATCTATACTTATATCCACATTCCACACACAGAATTGCATCTTTCTGCTGCTGCTTCATTTCTATGTACTGTAATTCTAACGGTGTGTAGATGCTTTTGGTTCTTTTGTTAGGTGGTTTAGAATCAGAGATTTTCTGTAAGTTTTCACAACTCCCATGTGGTGATCCAAAATGACTGAGATCAGAAAGTGTCTTGTCCTGGCAACCAAGAGATTTTGAGAGTTTAAAAAGTACTAACCATAACATTAGTTCCCAGAGTGAGACTGCAAATTTGACACAAACCTAACTGGTGAATCTGAGGGGAACACAGTATATTAAGGCAATTTTTTTGGTAGGTTTGAAATTTATATATATGTATTTCCTAGGGGGAAAAACTCCTTACTATAAAGTCCTTACTCATATGTTGAGTGAGAGGAGGCATCCAGGAAAAAGGTTCACATACACAGGTCAATCTGTATACTTGAGCAGTAAGCAACATTTTTTCAGCACTTGGAGCAAAATACTCCTCAGATACATTGTAGTCTTTCACGTTCCCAGAGACGGCATTCTGAACTCAGTTTAACTTGTCCTGACAACTCAGGCTGATCAGGTTAATAAAATGGGAATTTTAGGACCTATCAAGACTTATGGGGTTGTTGAGCCCACACTAACAGTCCCAGACCACTGGGCATTCAAGTTTATTCAGTAGCTTTTTTCCATTTGTCTGTGTCCTTCCATGCCATTAAATACTCAGCTATCACTTGTAATAATATCCATATACTACTTCTAGGTGTCCCTTCTAACTGGTTACTTCTAATTTTCTATGAATCAGAGATGCCAAGTTGGTCATTCTATTCATAAAGCTATAGTAAACAGGCTCTTGTGAGGTCCTACAGTAAATTCCCCAATTAATAAATTGTGAACTTTAGTAGATAAAATGTTTTAATACTTTAATGATTTTTCTAGAGAGAGAGGAGGGAGAGGGGTAGAGAGAAACAGAGATAGAAACATCCATGAGAAACATTGAAGGGCTGCCTCCTGCACGCCCCCTACCGGGGATTGAGCCCAAAACCCAGGCATGTGCCCTGATAGGGAACTGATCCAGTGACCTCCTGGTTCATGGGTCGATGCTCAACCTCTGTATTTTATGAGATTCTGGCTAACTGCTTTTAGGTACTAAAGAACAAAAACACCCTTTTCCCGTGATGACCTAAGATAAGCCAATGGATTTTAGCTTGGTATTTTTCTGAGAAAAGAATCTATAGCTTTCATTAGATTTAAATCACTCAAAAAAAAAAGAAAAAAAAAGTAAAGACTACTTCTCTAATTCAGTGGTTCTCAATCAGGCTGCACATTAAAGTGAGAGTTCTTAAACAAAGTCCACGTCCAGTTCTTATTGAAAAACAGTTAAAAACCAGTTATATAATTCTAAGGAAAAGTTTTGCTATCAGTATTTTAAGTGTTCCAGAGATTCTAATTTAAAGCTGGGCTGAAAACCACTATTATGAATTGTAGATTTCAATGATGGAGCAAGAGTTAAATTCCCTGAGTTTGCAATGGTGAAAAACATCAATAAATTATAAAACAGTAGAAGGACCCATATTCAGTTGGTTTACCTTTGAATTTACTTTATGTCAGCCAAGCTTTCAACTGAAAACCTCAGAACATCTATATAAGTGGCCCACTGTGACCATCCCAGTTGACCATGGAGGCCATAAAGAGGACTTTAAGAAACTGAGCTTGTCCTATCAGCAAAGAATCCCCCAAGTCAGTGAATGGCTCCTTATCCACGCCCCATACATCAGAATCACCTGAAGCTTTTGCTTTGTTTTGTTTTAATACAACCAATTCATCCCTCCTTAATACACAGTAAATCAGAATCTCCAGGGACTTAATAAAGTAAAATAAAAAGATAAAATAAAATAAAATAATAAAATAAAATATAAAATAAAATAATAAAATAAAATAACATAAAATAAAATAAAAGGTAAAAGTTCCCTGAACTAATTCAGATGATCAGCCAAGTTTGGGAACCATGCCCCGAGTGGACCCAAAGAACCTCAAGGCACTTTAGAACCTACCATTCTGGGGAGTTGGGTATTTGTCACTCTGTTACACACCTTCTGACTAGTTTGAGATCTGGACTCTTGGGAAGAAACTGCATTCTTTGCACGCAGAAGACTGATATCGTCGAAATCAGTACATTTTGGCAGAACTGCAAATCTCTCCTGAAGAGGCTCTCTCTGGACTTGATTTTGAGGAAGGGCAGAATCGCGGCAGAATTCTTTCAATTTTTCCAGAGACTTTAAAACAATCCTGGTCCTCAGACATTTCCTTGACTCTTAGTTAGTAAATCAGAAGAAAATATAACAATAGTATTTTGTCTCATTACGTCAATTCATAGCCGGCATTGGATTTTTAAAAAATTTATCTTTATTGTTCAAAGTATTACAAATGTCCCCCTTCCCCCCTCATTGATCCCCTTCACCCCGAACCCCCCCCCCCCAAGGCCTTCTCACTATTGTCCGTGGCATATAAGTTCTTTGATTAATCTCCCCACCCCTCCCCCAACCAGCATTGGATTTTTAAAGAGGGAGTTTTGTACTAAAGCAATGACTCTAGTTATAACATAATAAGAAAATAAAGTAACTTGGGTTCAAAATAAGCATAGCACACTTAAAATATACATCTACTTTCTTATTTTACTTGGTCCTAAAAGCCCATTAGAAACTATAGGGTTTTACTTTCTTTCTTCCTTTTTTTTTTTTTTTAAAGCTTTAAGCCCATATGTACAGAAAGAAAAGGAGAGGAGAGTATTGCAAGTGAAATACCTGAAGCTAGAAGAAAAAAATGAATGAGCAACAACCAACTTAGCATACCGGAAGCCTACATCCTAAATCAGCAGTGGAGAAAACCAAGAACCAGTCCTATACTCACAACACAAAATACTTAAAAGGCTCAGGAATTAGGACACCTGTAGCTCTGAAAATGGAATAAAGGGAGGTTATAAAATAACGAGGATTGGCTCAAAGTAATTTGATCCCTAGACCCCATGTCCTAACTCAAGGGCAGCTGTCCATCCGCCACATCAGCAGAGAATTGGAGACTTCTCTGGAAAAGGTAAAACAGGCACACTACTGTGCCTAAGCCAAAAGAATACAAACGGAAATAGTCTTGCTGTGTGCTGAGAAACGCAGCCTCTTCTAAGAGCCTCTTCTCAGAACAGGGCTGTCCCCTAAGGCAGAAGCTGGGGAGACTCTTGACTGGAAAATCTGACCAGCTCCATGCGAAAGACCTAGAGATGCTGACGCCAAGAGTGCACCAAGGAAACCACTCCAGGCACAGCTGCTCTCCTGCCTCCAAGCTTTGCTCATGCTAGTCTTTCTCTGTGGTATGGCCTAGCCCCCAATTTCCACATGTCAAACCTGCACTCATTCATCAAGAGCCATCTCAAAGCTACCTTTCCCATGAAACGCTCCACTAATTCCCCAGCTTAAAAACAATCTTTTCTTTCTCTGTGTTCCTGTAACAAGGTCATAGCTCTCTACAGCATTTATCAGTCTGCTAACTAGAAGTTATTCATAAGCAATCAATCCATAAAAGAAGTGACCACTTACCAGTTATCTGCTATGTGCCAGAAAACATTATTTCACCCTTTAGAGCAACATTATTTTTGTTGTTGTTAATCCTCACCTGAGGGTATTTCCCCCTCCATTGATTTTTAGAGAGTGGAAAGGGCGGGGAGGGAGAGGGGGGGAACACTGGTATGAGAGACACAGCCCCAACCAGGGCCAGGGAGGGAACCTGCAATCCAGGCACGAGCCCGTGACTGGAAATCGAACCTAAGACCCTTCGGTGTGAGGGCTGACACTGTAACCGCTGAGCACACTGGCCAGGGCCTTTTTGTTTTTAATCCTCACCTGAGGATGTTTTACTGATTAAAGAGGAAGGGAGAGAAACATGGATCAGTTGCCTCCCGTACGCACCCCCACAGCCCTCACTGGGGATCAAACCTGCAGCCCAGAGATGCTTCCTGAAGGGACTGACACTCCGACCGAGCCACAGCGGCCAGGGCTGGAGCAATGCTATTAAGTAGCTAGTATTATACATCAGGAAACTGGGACTGCGTTTATCGTCTCCTGCCTTCCCTAAAGCAAAAACACTGAGGTAAGTGGTATGTCTTCTTCATTTCTAAAAGTTTAAAAACCTCTTTTCAGATGGATACTTTATCTTATCTCCTGTTAATCTCATAGCTAGAAAAATGTCTCTTTGAATCTCTTCAATTGTATATATTCATCCTATTTACTATTACTCTCTCCCTTTGAAAATATATAACTGAATCACTCTTCAAAAGTTAAGTTTGTGCCCTGGCAGGTTTGGCTCAGTGGTTAGAGCATCAGCCGGCGGACTGAAGGGTCCTGGGTTCAGTTCTGGCCAAGGGCACGTACCTCAGTTGCAAGCTTGATCCCTGGCCCCAGTGCCTGCGGGAGGCAACCGATTGATATGTCTCTCTCTCCCCCTTCCGCTCTCTCTGAAAAGCAATGGAAGTAGTATCCTCAGGTGAGGGATAAAGAAAAAGTTTGTATATTATACAAGGGAGTCCTTCCTAAGGATACAAAAAACCTTCCCCAGGATGGGGGTGGAGGGCAAATCTTGCCAAAGACAGAATCTAAAGCTAACGTGTTAGACACCTGCGGTGATGGGGATGTAAGCAGAGCACAGGGGCTATAGCCAACGATATTGTAGTAACTACTGATGGTGTCCGGTGGGCACTAAACTTATCAGGGGGTCACTTCGTAAATTACATAAATGTCTAACTACTATGCTGTACACGTGAAACTAACATAAAATAGTAGTGACTGTCAACTGTAATTGGAAAAAACAACTTTAGGTGAAGTAGCCAGTGACTCTTCTGGCTGGTGGATGCTCTTTTTTTCTTCCCAGTATTTATTTTTATTAAGTAAACTGTATTTAAAGTTCCTGTTTCAACAACCGCCATGTCTATGGCCTTATTTCCATAAGCTTCAGAGTTCACTTGGCCAATCTGGAGCTCTGCGGACTAGGGACCGGGACTGGCGAGCGGCGGGCTGAGACCCGCGCGGGAGCGGCCGCGGCCCCGGCCCCGCCCCCGGAGGTTCTGCCGCGCTTCATTCCCGAGCTGCGGGCAGTTCAGTTCAGCTACGAGGGTAATGAAGAAAGGAGCGTTTTCCGTCTTCCCTTATCACATATTCTTGAGGCAAAAAACAGAAAAATCTGCTCAACCAGCTGTATACCCAACGCCTACAGAGGTCTAGGACCTCAGGAATGGTGGCTTTAGCCAAAACCTTTCTGCATATGGAAAAGGTAGCTCCATGATAAAAAAGGACAGGGGAGAGCTACATGTCCTGAGATGGAAATTCTCCAAAACGTTCTGTTAAGTGGAAAAAGATAGTTGCAAATTAGCATATACAGTATAAAACTTATAGAATATTAACTAATTTGTGGGTCTATGTGTATACACATACATGTGAATAAATAGAAAGACCTGAAAGAACATACAGTCTCCCCCCAAGTTAGCAGTAGGCCTCACTGAGAGGGAGGGATTGTGGGCCTATCACTGTCCACCTTCTACATTTCTGTATTGCTTTTTTTACAACAAACATGTTTTACTTTTATAATCAAGACAAAAATAATCTAGAGGAAACTACAGCCACGCTGCAGACCGGCAGCTCCGCCCTGCACCGCCGACCCCGACCCAGCAGCGCGGCCGGCGGGCCCCGTGCGCAGGCGCAGCGGAGGCCTGTCTGCGCCGGGAGCCCCGCCGCGCGCCGGGTAACGCAGCCGTTTCAGAGCCACGGCGGCGAGCGCGGAGCAGCAGGACTCACCGGGGCTCCCCGGCGCCGAGTCACCGCGGCCGCCCCCGTCCCGGGCTCGCTTTGCTCGCTTTTCAACAGGCCCGTCACTCTCCGGGGGTCTCCTGGCGCTTGCGTCGGTGTTTGCGGCCTGTGTGGGGGAAGTCAGACATGACGTCACCGCCAGCCCACAACCGAAAGTCAGCCATGACGTCACCGCTAAGCCCCACCGGAAGTCAGACGTGACGTCACCGCCAACCCACAACCGAAAGTCAGCCATGACGTCACCGCTAAGCCACACCGGAAGTCAGACATTACGTCACTGCTAAGCCACAACAGGAAGTCAGATGTGACGTCACTGCCAGCCCACAACCGAAAGTCAGGCTTGGCGTCACCGCTAATCCACAACCACGAGGCTGCGAGGTAATTTACACGCACTTCTAACCGACAGCAGGGCCCTGCCGCCCTTCCTGCCCGCCGTCGGTTTGGAGCCTGCAGAGACCCTGAGGAAGGCTGTCAGCGCCCCAGGGCGGGGGGGGGGGGGCTGGAGAGACCCTGAGGAAGGCTGTCAGCGCCCCAGGGCGGGGGGGGGGCTGGAGAGACCCTGAGGAAGGCTGTCAGCGCCCCAGGGCGGGGGGGGGGGCTGGAGAGACCCTGAGGAAGGCTGTCAGCGCCCCAGGGTGGGGGGGGGCCTGGAGAGACCCTGAGGAAGGCTGTCAGCGCCCCAGGGCGGGGGGGGGGCCTGGAGAGACCCTGAGGAAGGCTGTCAGCGCCCCAGGGCGGGGGGGGGGGCCTGGAGAGACCCTGAGGAAGGCTGTCAGCGCCCCAGGGCGGGGGGGGGGGCCTGGAGAGACCCTGAGGAAGGCTGTCAGCGCCCCAGGGCGGGGGGGGGGGCCTGGAGAGACCCTGAGGAAGGCTGTCAGCGCCCCAGGGTGGGGGGGGGGCTGGAGAGACCCTGAGGAAGGCCGTCAGCGCCCCAGGGCGGGGGGGGGGGCCTGGAGAGACCCTGAGGAAGGCTGTCAGCGCCCCAGGGCGGGGGGGGGGGCTGGAGAGACCCTGAGGAAGGCTGTCAGCGCCCCAGGGTGGGGGGCGCCTCGCACCCGCCCGCGGGGAGCCCCAGGGAGCGAGGCCGCCCCTTCGCGCAGCCAGCGCGCCCGTGGGACGTGGCACCTCAGCCACTGGGCTCCCTCGTCCAGAGAAGCACCCTGACGCGCAGGAGGTGCCCGTCTAGCGCCGGGCAGTCGGCTGGGCAGTAAAGACGGGCCCCTCGAGCGCTGGCTGTGACTGCACTTGACGGTCACCACCGACCACGCCACGAGACGGTGACCCGCGGTCGGCGGGAAGCCCGTCAAGCCCCAGGTCCCCCAGTACCCTCGGGACGGCGGGCGCGAGGCAGGGCCCGCAGAGCGCCGACCTGCGGACCGCCGTCGGCGCCCAGGACAAGGCCACGCACCCGCGGAGAAACGGAGGGGACGGGGCAAGGCTGCGACGGGCCACGCTGCCCCGTGAAAACGCGGAGGCGCCTGCGAGCCGCTCCGCGCCCCTCGCCCTCCTGCGAGCGGAACGCGGCCCGGGCGGGCGGGCGGGCTCCGCGGGCACCCCCGCCGCAGGGCCCGGGAGGCGGCGGGGACGCGGCCGCGGGTGCGCTCGCCGACGGCGGGGTCCCACAGGCCCGCGAGGACGACGTGGGGCTGCTCCTCCAGCCCCGCCCCGGGGCGCGGAAGGCGGCGGCGGGAAGGGGCCAGACCGACCCTCTCCCGCGGGCCTGCCCTGTCCCCACGGGCGTCAGGACGCCGGAGGGGCTGCCCCGGCCAGCCCTTAGCCCCGGGCCTGGGCTGTCACCCGGGGACGCGACAGTCTCCCAACTGCCTCAGCGCGGAGGGCGGCTGGCGGGTCCCTGCCTGCCCGCCCGCGCCGCGCCCCGCCCCCCCGCGCCCCGCCCCTCTTCCGGCGCCGCGCCCCGCCCCTCTTCCGGCGCCGCGCCCCGCCCCTCCTCGCCCGCGCCCCGCCCCTCTTCCGGCGCCGCGCCCCGCCCCTCCTCGCCCGCCCCTGGCTCCCGCCCCCCCCTCTCCGGAACAGAACCCACCACGTGCTGCGGCCGCTGAGGCGGGAAAGCCGTCGCTGGAGGCGCTGCGGAGGCGGGTGCTCCCCGCGCGGCCCCCGAGCGGGAGGCGGCGGCGCGCAGGCGCCCGCTGGGCCGGAAGAACCGGCTCGAGACCGCTGGCCCTGCAGGGGCCGGACGAGCGCCCGCCGCACCGCCAGGGACTGGCTCTCGGCGCGACATGAAGGCGCGGGCAGGACGGGACGCGCGAGCCGAGAGCCAGCGCGGCCCAGCTCCGGGCGCCTGCGGGAGCGAGCACGTCGCGGGCGGGCGAGCGCGGGGCGGGCGAGCGCGGGGCGGGCGAGGGCGGGGCGGGGCGTCGCGCAGCAAATGGGGCCGAGGGGCGGGCCGCGCCAGCTTCGCGCCAGGCTTGATCTGCGCGGCGGCCGGCGATCTCCGAGCGGGGGGTGCGGCCCGCATGGCTCGGACCCTGAACTGCATCGTCGCCGTGTCCCAGAACATGGGCATCGGCAAGGCCGGGGACCTGCCCTGGCCCCCGCTCAGGTACCTGCCGCGCCGGGCTGCGGTGCGAGCCGCCCTCTGCCGGGGCCCCTGCCGGGCGGCGCCGGCCCGGCTGGCCGCGGGGGGCGGGGGGTGGACTTGGGACCCAGCCGCCCGGAGCCGAGCCGGTCTGCCGTCCGCGCCGGAGGCCGGGAGGCGGGAGGGCGGCCTTTCCCCGGCCTGCCCCGGGGCGCCCGCCCCGCAGAGCCCCCCCGCGCCCGCGCCCGGCCGGGACTGGAGCCCGCGGGAGGGGCGCCGAGTGACGCCGCGCTCTCGTCCTGCAGGCAGGAGTTCGCCTACTTCCAGAGGATGACCGCCGCCGCGGCAGCAGGTGACGGGACCGGCGGCGGGCTCCCGAGGGCCTCCCAGCGCAGACTCGACCCAAGCGTGGTTCCCCACGGTCGTCCGGGAGCTTCTGTCTCCACACTGATCTGTGTGCCGTTCCCAGTCCTCATTCCTCGTTTTAAACGGGCTTTGAGATTTTACGCGGGTCGCGTGCAGTTGAGGCCCTGGGCCGGAGTGGCCGCTGGGTGGCGCTTGGCGCGGGGCGAGACGAGGCCTCGGGCGGGGGCGGCGGGCGGCGAGTCCGCGCCCGGCTCCTGGCCCTCGGTTTGAGGTGGGGACGTTCAGAGCGACGCCGAGAGCTGGGGGATGCGATCGCAGCGGTTTCGAGGTGCTTGTGGGACATTGGGGCACAGGTAGCTCGGACACTGGAAGAAGTGGACAGCCAAGGAAAAGGCTCTGCGGTCGGGGGACCCACCTGACACCTGAGGCGCAGCGCGGCCGGTTTGCTCGGGCGGAGCGCGGCCCTGCGCCGGAAGCTGCGGGCTGGGACCAGCAGGGGGCGCGCAGGAGGCGGCCGGCGGAGTCGATGTTTGGTCTCTCCCTAAAGCCAATGAAAAAACATTTAAAAAATAAAACCTTCGATGTATATCTGGTCGCAGGAGGAGGAATAGCAGAGTAAACAGGGAAATAGGAAGGAGCAGGTGCAGCATAACTTTAACGGAACAGACACAAGTTCTCGGCCTTGGCACTTAGATCATTGGTAGAGACAAGATGGCAAGAGCTTGAAGCTGAAGGGCTGAAGTGAACCACCCTCTAGAGCCCTAAGCCCCTGGCCCTTGCTGCTGTGGCCCAGTGAGCTGGACTCCAGGTCAGGACACGGGCCCTGGGTTTCCGGCTGGATTCTGGATCCCTGGTAGGGGGCGGGCAGGAGGCAGCCTGTCCAGGTCCTCTCTCTCTTCCTCTCCCTCTCTAAAAATCAATAAAAATATCTTTAAAATAGAACAAAGAATCCTAAGTAGTCTGGTAATAGGAAACAAAATATGGAAAAATGCCTAGTCTTGCTAGTTTGTAAACATTACTGCTTTTTTTGTTTCTATTATCTTTTAAATTTATTTTTATTGTTGAAAGTATTACAGATGTCCCCCTTTCCCCCTATTGATCCCCTCCACCCCGGATCTGCCCTACCCGCAGGCCTTCCCCAGACCAATGTCTGTGTCCATGGGTTATGCATGTAAGCATGTAAGTTCTTTGATTAGTCTCTCCCTGCCCACTCCCCCATCCCCACCTTCCCACTGAGATCCCTCAGTCTGTTCCATGCTTCTATGTCTCTGGGTCTGTTTTGTTCATCTGTTTATTTTGTTCATTAGAGTCCACATATGAGTGAGATGATGTGATATTTGTCTTTCTCTGCCTGGCTTATTTTCACTTAGCGTAATATTCTCCAGGTCCCTCCATGCTGTCCCAAAGAATAAAAGATGCTTCTTTTTCACAGCTGCGTAGTATTCCATGGTGTAAATGTCCCACAGCTTTTTTATCCATTCATCTGATGGGCATATGGGCTGTTTTCAGATCTTAGCTATTGTAAACTGCGCTGCTATGAACATAAAAGTGCATAAGTTCTTTCTGATTGCTGTTTCCGGTTTCTTAGGATATATTCCTAGAAGTGGGATCGCTGGGTCACATGGTAATTCCATATTTAACTTTTTGAGGAAACTCCATACTGTTTTCCACAGTGGCTGCACCAGTCTGCATTCCCACCAGCAGTGTACTAGGGTCCCCTTTCTCCACACCCTCGCCAGCACCTGTTGTTTGTTGACTTGTTGATGGAGCCATTCTGACAGGTGTGAAGTGATGCCTCATTGTGGTTTTAATCTGCATCTTTCTGATGATTAGTGACGTTGAGCATTTTTTCATGTCTCTTGGCCATCTGTGTGTCCTCTTTGGAGAAATGTCTATTTAGGTCCTTTGCCCATTTTTTAATTGGATAGTTTGTCTTCCTTTTGTTAAGTTGTGTGAGTTCCTTATATATTTTTGATATTAACCCTTTATCAGGTGTGTCATTGGCAAATATGTTCTCCCATACAGTGGGCTCCCTTTTCGTTTTATTGATGGTTTCTTTTGCTGTGCAGGAGCCTTTTAGTTTGGTGCCGTCCCATTTGTTTATTTTCTCCTTTGTTTCTCTTGCCCTAGGAGATATATCGGCAAACATGTTGCTATGAGGGATTCTCAGATTTTGCTGCCTATGTTTTCTTCTAGGATTTTTATGGTTGCACATCTTACATTTAAGTCTTTTATCCATTTTGAGTTTTTGTGTATAGTGTAAGTGGGTGATCTAGTTTCATTTTTTTGCATGTACCTGTCCAATTTTCCCAGTGCCATTTATTGAAGAGACTGTCTTTACTCCATTGTATGTTCTTGCCTCCTTTGTCAAATATTAATTGAGCGTAATGGCTTGGGTCGATTTCTGGGTTCTCTGTTCTGTCCCACTAATCTACATGTCTGTTCTTGTGCCACTACCAGGCTGTTTTGATTACAGTGACTTTGTAGTATATCTGGTATTGTGATCCCACCAACTTTGTTCTTCTTTCTCAAGATTGCCGTGGCTACTCCAGGTCTTTTTTGGTTCCATATAAATTTTCAAAGAGTTTGTTCTAGATCTGTGAAATA
The DNA here is from genome assembly GCF_964146895.1 of Miniopterus schreibersii. Lineage (NCBI taxonomy): Eukaryota > Metazoa > Chordata > Mammalia > Chiroptera > Miniopteridae > Miniopterus > Miniopterus schreibersii. The sequence continues at coordinate 59,652 of NW_027669848.1, forward strand.
TGCCGTTGGTATTTTAATTGAGATTGCATTTAATCTATAGATTGCTCTGTGCAGTATGGACATTTTAATGATGTTAACTCTACTGATCCATGAACACAGCATATTCTTCCACTTGTTTATATCTTCCTCTCTTTTTGCAACATCCTGTAGTTTTCCGAGTACAGGTCCTTTACCTCCTTGGTTAAATTTATTCTTAAGTATCTTAATTTTTTTGTTGCAATGGTAAATAGTATTGTTTTTTTAGTTTCCCCTTCTGACAGTTCATTATTGGTGTATAAAAATGGCATCGATTTCTGGATGTTAATCCTGCTACCTTGCTGAATTCATTTATTAAATCTAATAGTTTTTTGGTGGAGTCTTTAGGATTGTCTCTGCACATGTTAGTTTGATTATAAAGTCACTCTAATTCAGTGATTATAAATGTGTACGTTCCTTTGATCTGGATATCTGACTCACAAACTTTTTTCTCCTAAATAATTAAACCAGAAATGGAAGCTATGTGTATAAAAGTTTTAAGGAAAGAGGCACAACTTGAAAGTATTTTCAGCTAATTGAGTGGAATATTAAGCAGTTATTTTTTAAGTATGGCTCTTAATTTAAACCTACAAAGTACACAAATGTGAGTACTGTTATTATCAAACAGTTAAACAACACTTTTTAGATGTCAAACATTGTCTAAGGCTTCAGTCCCCACAATCCTAAAGCAGGAGCTATATGTTATCCCCATTTCATAGGTATGGATAGTAAGGCCAGAAGATTAGCAGGACCTGTGTAGTAGGTAACAGCATACGTTCCCCTGGAGCATTTGAACTCTGAATCTTTGCTTTTCACAACTATGTTATACATGACTGATTAAAACTATATTGAATATAAGTTGGATAAAGTCAAAGGGAAAAATAATTACTATATTTAGATAATGAGTGATAAATGGTAAATTTTGGTAAAGCTGTTAAAAATTTTAATTTTTTTAAAGCAGATCCACTAGAGGTCAATGTGATTATATATGCATAAATATAAATGTATGAAAATATATATGTATATTCCCAAAATATATCTATTCTTTCTATGTGATTTTATAGGTAAGCAGAATTTGGTGATTATGGGTAGGAAGACCTGGTTCTCCATTCCCGAGAAGAATCGACCTTTAAAGGACAGGATTAATTTAGTTCTCAGTAGAGAACTCAAGTAAGTACACCTTCACCACATGAAAACCATGTGCCACTTCTTATGTTGGGGTCAGTATATGACAAAGTAAAATACTATAAATGTAGCTATTGATGAAGATGCTTAATATCACTAGGTGATTATAGGAAATGAATAAGCAGTTATAACTTATTCTGCTGCTCAAGTGAGTGGTTTCAATTCTCCTCAAATGATGAGTCTTAAAAAGTTACATTAAATCTCACTATGGTAACAGAATTGCATGTTTCCCTGAATTCAATTCAATTTAGTAGGGTCAAATATCAGTTATATAATATAAATTAATAACTTGTCAGTTGTACATAAAATCAAAATACATATGTTTTGGGACTTGCCAAAATGAAGTTGCTATCATTTCCCTAGACTCAGTCCTAAATGCAGCAGGATAAATTTTAAAATGGGCAAAAAACTGTCATATTCTTGTACTCTAGTTTTCCTCAAAACCCAAATAGTATTTTGTACTTCTGTTCTTTATCCTGTGTCTGCAAATAAATTTCGAAGTATTGAAATGGTCCTAGGGATCCTAGAAGAAGGGAGTATGTGCAGTTGGCCTCTGCTAGGAATTTTCCTGTCCTTGAGGCCAATATAGTTAGTTCCTGATGCCTGGAAATGAACTTGAAAGAGGTGTGGGCAGCTGGGGTGGTAGTTAACAGCATTAAAACTACCCGTGAAGTGACATTCTGATTTCCATATTTTTTGGCGTTTACATTGGTCCTAACCCAATAAAATAATTTTCTGAACTTCAAGGGTCTGTTTGGGGGTAGTTGGCCTGAATTAGACCTTAAGGAAAAGTTTGGGATTGGCACGCTGATTGTTTCTTAAACTACTAATATAATCATAAAAATATCTTACAAGGAAGTGGATTACACAGTTGTGAGGGCTGGCAAGTCCAGAATTTGTAGGGTAGGCCATCAGGAAGGGGAGGCTACCACTCTTCAAGGGCTGAAGCTGATGTCTACAGCTGAAATTTCTTCAGGGACGTCTCAGATCTGTTTTTAAGGCCTTTCAACGGATTGAATCTGGCCCACCCTGATTATAGTCATCCAATTATCAACTTGAATCACATCTATAAAATACCTTCACAGCAACACCTGGATTAGTGTCTGACTAACTAAGGACTATTTCCTAGCCAAGTGAACACACCAAAGACCATCACACCACAGGAAGGAAAAAACATTGCACAACTGTAGGCTAAGGGGGTTTGGGGTTCTATAGATTTTCTCCCAGATCCCTCCTAGAATGGCATAGGTAAAAACCTGGAAGAAAGTGTACCAGAATATGTACATTGCTTGTCTTTGAGTGATGGGGAATATGTTGATGTGGATCTTGCCACCTGCCTCAGTCTTCATTCTGTTCTCTTTCTCCTGGTTGCTAGGATATTCTGATTATCTCTATACTTGGTAAATCCAAATTGACAGACTGTATTGTCATTTCTAGAGACTCCTTAATATATTCTTGAATACTACTCAAGTTTATTTATGGCTAGCTTGAGCTAAAACAAACATAAAGAAATCTCAGTGGGAGAGATGTTCAGTTGAGACAGCAAATCTCCTCAAATGATGAGTCTGATTTCTTTTTTATGACCCATCTGGGGTATGTGTAATTGGGTTTGGCTGTTTATTATATGTTTATATATAACATTTATTGGTGTATTTCACTTTTTATTTATAGGCAGAGAGAAAATTTAAAGTCTTTATTATCAAGCATGCTAAGGAAATAGGGATATCAGGAAAAAAATTTAAAGTTTATTTTTTATCCTGCCTTCTGCTTCCCTGGTCAATTGCTGGTCAGTTCTATACATGTCCTGAGCACCTGCTATGTAGCAGGCACTGCTGGGTCCAGATAAAAGGGGAGAGATTTACACATGTGAATCACTATTGCTCCTGTAAGTTTTCAGAGACAATCTTTCACCACCACCCTCTCCCCTGTGTGAGAAGAAATTGAATCCTCAAGATAATCCCCAGATTTGCTGGCCCGTACTAGCTATTCAGGGTAACTATTTACTTAATAAGTTATAGGGGAAAAATGCTTTTCCATGGCTTTCTAGACTATCAAGTGTGGCTTTAAAAGGAATGCTCTACAGCTACATTTGGAAAACAGATTGGCACTTTCTCAAAAGGGTAAACAGAGTTATATGAACCAGCAATTCTCCTTGGTATATACCGAAGATAAATGAAAACATATGACCACACAAAAACTTGTACACAGATGTTCACAGCAGCATCATTCATAACATCTAGAAATTGGAAACATCCCAAATGTCCATCAACTGAGGAACAATAAACAAAATGTGCTATATCCATACAATGGAATATTTATTCCTCCACAAAAAGGATTACGTGCCAAGATATGCTACAGCACAGATGAACTTTGAAAACAGTGTGCCAACTGAAACGGCCAGACACAGCAGACCACACGATGCCCTTTCTATCAAATGTCCAGAATAGGCAAATCCCTGGAGAGAGGGGGTGGAAGCGGGGATACCTGATAATAAGCACCGGGCTTCCTTTCAGGGTGATGGAAATGTTCTGAAAGTAGACGGTGGTGATGGTTATACAGCTCAATGAACATACTGAAAAGTTAACTGAATTGTACGCCTTGCAAAGGTAAATTGTATAGTATGTGATTTCTCTCAATAAAGCATTTTTTAAAGGTCTTTGGGACCAGAAATTAAATTAAGAAGCTTTACTGCAATGTTGTAGCTTTGACAGCATCTTTAAAAAATCTAAAATTGCCTCCATGAAATAAGATGTTATAACTGATGTTCAATCCAAAAATTATCATTTCATGATGTAATATTTTTGTGGTCTTACCATCAGATTCTCTTTATTGAAAGAATTACAGATGTCCCTCATTTTTCCCCCATTGATCCACTCCACCCTGTACCCCTCCCCGCAGGCCTTCACCCCACTATTGTCTGTCTCCATGGGTTATGCACATAAGCATCTAAGATCTTAGGTTAATCTCTCCCCACCCGCCACCCCCTGCTTTCCCTCTGAGATTCATCAGTCTGTTCTGTACTTCTATGTCTCTGGATCTATTTTGTTCATTGGTTTAGTTCATTAGATTACACATATGAGTGAGATTATGTGGTACTTGTCTTTCTCTGTCTGACTTATTTCACTTAGCATAATACTCTCCAGGTTCCTCCATGCTGTCTCATAGGGTAAGAGAGCCTTCATTTTTACAGCTGCGTAGTATTCCATGGTGTAAATGTCCGAGGAGATGCTTGATATGATTTTCACCTTGAACTTGTAGAGACTCCCCTACTGTGATTGTATTGCTGTTGATCTCTCCTTTAAAGTCCTCTAGAAGTTTTTTGTATTGTGTTTTCCCCCCCCAGCCTGTCGGAGTCTTTTGTTCTGAGGTGGGTTTCTTGTAGACAGCATATATTTAGGTCATGTTTTCTTATCCATTCAGCTACTCTATGTCTTTAGGTTGGCGCATTTAATCCATTTATATATAAAGTTATTATTGATAGGTACTTATCTATTGCCATTCTATTTGTTTATGCCTATGTTTCTCCTCTCTAGTTCAACTTCTAATTACAGCAGTCCCTTTAACATTTCTTGCAATGCTGGTTTGGTAGTGATAAACTCCTTTAGCGTGTTTTTTTTTTTTGTCTGGGAAGCTCTTTATTTCACCATTTATTTTGAATGATAGCCTTGCTAGATAGAGTAGTCTTGGTTTCAGATCCTTGCTTTGCATTACCTTGAATACTTCATGTCATTCCCTCTGGCCTGTAGAGTTTCTGAGGAGAAATCAGCTGACAGCCTAATGGGAGCCCCTTTGTAGGTAACAGCTTGCTTTTTCTCTTGCTGCCTTTAAGATTCTCTCTTTGTCTTGAATTTTTGGCATTTTAATTATGATGTGTCTGGGTGTGGGCCTCTTTGGATTCTTCTTGCTTGAGACTCTCCGTTCCTCCTGAACTTGTGTCACTTTTTCCTTGACCAGGTTAGGGAAGTTTTCTGCCATTATTTCTTCAAACGGGTTCTCTAACCCTTGCTTACTTTCAACCTCTTCTGGCACTCCTATGATGTGAATATTGTTACGTTTCATGTCCTCCTGTTTTTTATTCTATTTTTTTTTTTGGTTCTTGATTGAGTGATTTTTTTCTACCCTTTTTTTCCCCCCTAAATATATCTTATTGATTTCAGAGACAGGAAGGAAGAGAGGGAGAGAGAAACATCAGTAATGAGAGAGTCATTGATCAGCTGCCTCCTGCATGCCCTCTGCTGGGGATTGGGCCTGCAACCTGGGCATGTGCCCTGACTGGGAATCAAACCGCAATCCCCTGGATCCTAGGTCAGTGCTCAACTGCTGAGTCATGCCTGGTCGGGTGTTACCCTGTCTTCTAATTTGCTAATCTTATCCTCAGTTTCCCTTAATCTGCTATTTATTCCTTCCAATATATTTTTTATTTCTACTATGTCATTCTTAATTTTCTTTATAGTTTCCATATTTTTTCTCGTGCTGTTGAGGAGCCTTACAATCAGTATTCTGAACTCTATATCTGATAGATTGCTTGTGTCCATTTCATTTAGCTCTTCTTCTGGAGAATCCTTTCATTTGGGGCTTTATTTATCTTCCCATTTTGGCTGCCTGTTTGGATTTGTTTCTATGTATTAGGTAGATCTGCTAGGACTCCCAGTCTTTTAGATGGTCTCTGGTGCGGGCCAATGTCCGATGCTGTTTGTGACTGGCCGCAGCTTGTGGTTCTCTCTGCTGGGTCTGGGGGTGTGTTTGGACAGGATCAAGACGCACACCAACATCTGCTTTTCCAAGCCCTGGGTCCGGAAGCAAATCAGGCAAAGACTCAAAGCACCCAAAGGCTGTTATTCAGCCTCTTAATGAGCTTCAGGCTGTAGAATCTCCACAGGGTGGGGCCAGAGGTTTTCCAGCTGGTTGGGGCAATTGCTTTCCCCCCATGCAAAAGCTGCTTTGAAGGTAAGTGTCTGTCTGAGAAAGATGTCCTCTGCAGTATGTGGGAATGACTAGGCACAGGAGTCCTGAGGGATGCCCTCTGATCTCTATCTCCAGGGCCCACAGCCCTAGCTTCTCCTCACACAGCTGCAGTCCACTCTGCCCTCCCTCTGTTGTAGCCCAAGGTGAGTGACTGCACATGAAACTTTGTGTGTTGGCTCTTTAAGAGGGTGCCTGCAGTTCCAGGCGTTCTCTCCCTGGCAGATAGAAACCTGGATGCTTTTCACAGCTAGATGTTATGGGGGCACCTGTCTCAGGTCTGATGCTCTGGGCTGGGGAGCCCAGCCTGGTATTTAGGCCCCAGAGTCCTCAGTGGGAACCCCCCACAGCTGAGATCTCCCTCTGGACCTTCAGCTGCTGCCTCTGGGAGCCCAGCCAGCCCTCTGGTGCCTCTGCACTTCCTACCCGTCTCTGTGGGGTCTCCCCTTTTCCTCCTTGGCTGTGGGGTGCTGTCCAGCTCGTCCTCAGTTGCAATTCGATATTCAGGGTGGTTTTTCTATAGTTCAGTTGTCATTCCAGCTTGGTCCAGGAGAGAGTCCGTGTGGCTTCCCCTCGGTCCGCCCCCATCTGGGACTTTCCGTGGCACTTTACTTGTTAATGACAGAAACCCTGACATGCTCCGTGTTTAGTGCTCACCCTTCTCTGTATTATTCGGAATGTGAACCTCCTTTCCCCGCGCGCCACATAGTAACAGTTTGAATATCACTGGAAACTATTCATTCAAGCATTTTACTTTTTCCAACATTTTGTCATGAAACTTTGAAATGTAAAAAACTTTGCGGCAAACACTTGTGTACCCACCACATAGATCTTGCCATTTGAACATTTTGCTCTGCTTGTTTTATCACCCATCCATCAATCCGTTAGTCTTGTTCTTTTTATGCATTTCGAAGTAAATTGCAGACATTAGTATGTTTTCCCCTAAATATTTTACCATATACGTCATTAACTACAGTTCAGTATTTCTTTACACTTTTTCCTTTTGAGATAATTATGTACTGTGAAGCATACAAGTCTTAAGTGTACATTCCCTAAGTTACAACAAATATATGCACCTGTAGAACCCATATCAAAGATACAGAACGCTACCATAACCCCCAGAAAGTTTCCTCATTCCCCTTCCCAGTAATCTTTACTTCATCCCTCCAGAGACAACTATTCTTCTGAGGTTTTTCTGCAATAAATATCTTGAGAGAAGTATTTTTTGTGTTTTTATTCCTTGTGGACCATACATACACAAATGTGGGTTAAATTATTGGTCATAGGCAATACTGCTGTTAACTGTTTTTTGTTGAAAGGATTCACATTTATGATGACTTTAGTTTTTAAATTATTGCTTCCTGTACAGATTATCTGCCTAGTGTCGATGGCTTTTGTAGAAATTGTAATTCTTTCCCTTAACCTCAGGGAACCTCCAAAAGGAGCACATTTTCTTGCCAAAAGTCTGGATGATGCCTTAAAACTTCTTGAGGAACCAGAATTAACAAATAAAGTGGACATGGTTTGGATAATAGGAGGCAGCTCTGTTTACAAGGTAAGTAAAGTTACCTGTGAACAGAGTGTTCCCTCTGCTTCCTTTCGACTCCCCTGTGTCTGTACTATCAGGTCACAAGCGAAGGAAGCACATTTCCCTGCTGTCAGTTAGACATATTGTCAATATGAATTCTTCGTTTTTGATGCTATCATGCAAACTAAATAAAAATGTAAAAGTAAGTTTTTAAGTCTTTATCAGTTTATTTCCAATTCAAAATAGTTGATGTTTCCAGTTTTAAAACATTGTAAATCCTTCCCTTTGAAACATACTGGGGCTGCACTGTTTTCTACTCCCTGGATACCCTGAGACGCTGAGTTACCCCTTTTCTCCAAGGAAAACTACGTCTCTTCCTAAGACAGTGATGGGCTCCCAGCTGATGTACACTGACCAGATGTATATGAATTTGTTAAAAACAGAAAACTCTACCTCAACAATTTTCATACAGTGTGAGGGCAAGGGAAAAGTATTAAATTATTTTATTTCATAAGGGAAAACAGTAGGTAAAAGAGAAAATATTCCTTGTTCTTGACACCAAATGACTTCCAGCTTTCAAAAATTTTGAGGAAAACAAAAGGAATTTTCGTACTCTAATTTTAAAGTACTCATGAAAGATTAATATTTATGGGAAGGGAAAAAGCAGCCCCTACCTTTGGGGGCTTGTGGGAGCATGTGTACTGGAGTTACCTGAGAAGAGGCGTACCAGGATCTGAGCTGGGATTACAAAAACTGTTATGTTCCTTTTTCTATAACCTTTTAAACAATATAAATACTTCAAATTAAATTCATCTATATAATTTGATAGATCTACATATAGTAGGTAAGGAAGTGTAATCTCTAAGTTATAATTCTGCATTATCACCTACCTCATATCTCAACATTTGTAGAACATTCAGGCTTCTCTTCTCGTGGGCCAACGTGGGCCTACTCAGTTGCTTTTGTAAATAAAGTTTCACTGGAACATGTATTCACTGGAATATGGCCGTCGGCTTAGTATTGTCTGTGGCTGCTTTTGCCTAAATGGTAAGAGAAACCTTGTGGCCCTAAAGCCTAAAAGATTTACTCTCTGACCCTTTACAGAAAAGGTTTGCCAAAAAGCATTGCCTTTGCTACAGACTTTCACATGCTGTGGGGTTGGTCCTATTCAATTTTCCTAAATTTTGATACAGCAAGAATTGGTAGAATATTTATTTGTTTGGGGCAAGAGAATAAACAATGTAATACTATAAACTGTAATATTGAAAATAAAAAGTAAAATTTGTTCTGTGCCCTTATTTGGAATTTTAAAGATAACAAACACTTGAAATTATATATATATATATATATATATATGTAAGTATATATTGTTTTTTCTTTTTTGGGACTCATGATTTTTAATATATATACACGTATATTTTTAAATATCTTTATTGATTTCAGAGAGAGGAAAAGAGAGAGAGACAGAAACATCAATGATGAGAGAGTTATTGATCAGCTGCCTCCTGCACGCCCCTACTGGGGATCGAGCCCGCAACCCGGGCATGTGCCCTGACCAGGAATCGAACCCCGATCGCCTGGATCCTAGGTTGACACTCAACCGCTGAGCCACGCCCGGCTGTTGATTTTTAATCAACAGTACTATAGGTGATAGTTAGAAAAGTCATTAATAGTATGAGACCAAATATAATCACTAGCAACAAGAGCAGAATAAATTACTAGTGTTATAACTATCTCCTGGGAAATGAAAGCATTATTAAACTTTGTGTAAATGTACCAAGTATACCCTTGAGGTTTTCATTATAATTTATACTATCTTATCCATTTATGTATATGTAAATTTTTCTATAGCCCATAATTAGATAGTTTGAGGTTCTTAATTCTTAAGCAACCACCAAGAAAAAAGACAAAACTGAACACTTAAATGAAAAAAGAGTTCATGTAGGGAAACTAGAGGTGAGAATATATTTTAACTCTCATAATTATATATAATGATTAGTCCATTCTCAACATAAATAAGGCGTACTTTTCAGGGCTCCAAAGTAAAGAATGGGATATTTAAATAGGATTCTTTCATATCTAGTACAAACTTGCTATATAATTTAAACTTTTGTTTTATTTCAAAGGAAGCCATGAACAAGCCAGGCCATCTTAGACTGTTTGTGACAAGGATCATGCAGGAATTTGAAAGTGACACATTTTTTCCAGAAATTGATTTAGAGAAATATAAGCTTCTCTCAGAGTAAGTAAAATGTTACTAATTATTCCGAAGCACTTCTGGATTTCTAGTTTAAGAATTATAGGAAAGAGTATGTCTCTCAGATTAAATTTGGGGTAGTAATGTGTTTTATAGACACGTACTATAGAAATTATTGGAATTCTGCTTTAACAGACTTGGGAATGTTCAAGTTCCCAAAACAGGTGCAGTCAGTGTTCACCAGATCATGTGTTTGCCACAGAGAGGGAGGGCTGCAGACAGGAGATAAACATTAGCAGTTGCCTTGTGGAGACCTGAAGTACTGTGATGTAAATACTGTTGGTCTGAGAAGTCGTCTCTGAAGAGTGATGTTTGCACTGTTATCGGGGAAATTGGGGTATGCTCTTCCCCACTGGGCACTGGGGGCGGGGTCCTTACAATATCTCAAGAAAAAGAATTTTCCGCGACTCACACAGGAGGATCAGTGATTTTTATTTGGGTGGAATTACATACCTGGGTTTCCAGTCATAGAAGAAGTGTAGCTGGGGTTTCAGTTACACTTCTGAAGCAAAGCCAGTGTCCAGAGTTCCACTCCATGTTGCAGCCGGGTGCAGTTCAGCATCAGGCTACTTGCAGTGCATTAGTCCACTGTGTGTGGGGCCCACATGGTCATGGGCCACGTGGGCGAGTGCAGGGGAGCAGGAGCAAAGGCCTGGTAAGCCAGGAGTCAACCAAGAGAGTGGACTCCTTTGTTTAGGGAATTTAATATCCCAAATTTCAAGCCCTTGAGTAACTGACAGGCAAGTACCTTCCCGAGGGCACCCCAACTTTACTGGGCATGCGTCTGTTCTCCCTGTCCCTTCCCTCAGCGATTTTTAGGGAATAGACCAGTGGCTCCCTGGGGAGTATAAAGTTTTAGCTTCCTAGTGAAGCTGCCCAAATGACATGCCTATAATATTTCTCCTTTCCTTTGTTTCTTTCCTGTGATTAATAGCTAGATTAATTACAACAGTACCGTTATTAGAATCTAAATGACAAGCCAGCCATGCAAAGAACAGCGAAGAGCATTCCAGGAACCAGAAATGGCCAGTGCAGAGACCCGGTGATGGGAACAAGCTGGGCCTGTTTCCTGAGCCTTGAAAGCCGCTGAGGGCATTGTGAGCAATGGGAAGACCCAAAGGGGTGAGGCCAAATGCAGGTTTAGGGGGCTTTGAATTGAGCGATGCTCTAGCTGTTTGTGGAGAATGGACCGGAGGGGACAGGAGTGAAGCTGGGAAACCAGTTAGTTGCTGTAGTTCAGGTGAAAGACGAAGGGACTTAGCAGTGGTGGAGATGGAAAGGAGAGATTACCCTTGCTTTACGGTGTTGTGATTTTAGCATGAAACTGCCTGATTTTGAAAACTTACAGCATTTTAGTTTAAAAACACTTTTCAGCTTTAAGATTAATTATATCAACAGTTTTTACTAGCTTTTAACAGATTCTTTCAAATATTCTCAGTTGAATTGAGTCAATTGTTCTTTGAGGGTTTGTTTTGTCAAGACCTCCCAAAAGAACATTCAGAAGCCAAGTCTGAATAAATGGGTGGCTAAGCTTTAGATTGATAGTTTATAGAGTAATAGGTAGTAGTCTTGAATCAAATGAAATGTGTGACTGATTTTCTTGGCCTCTTAACTAGCTCTGAACAGCTGAAGTTCAGGCTCTTGCTTATAGTTTGCAAAGGTGACTACATAGAAGAGTCTCACTTACTGATTTCATATATGTTTACATAAAAATACGTGTGTTTTCCTTTGCTGCACCTCATGTATTTTCTTACACTGCTCAGGTTGCCAATTGTCACATGATGTGAAAACTGATCTCTGTTGTCCCTCATTTCTTCTCTTTCTCTTTGCTCCTGGCAAAGAGTAGGTTATTCTGTGAGTTGGCTTCACATGAATACCTTTCCACATCGGTTCTCAGTCAGGCCTCTCCAGAGCTCTGACCCTTCAGGATCCTTGATAGCTTAAACACCATTCTGGCTCTCTGACTCTTAGAAATGAAGAATTTAAGATCTTTAGTGAGAAATGATTCATAAATCACAACATTCACCCACTGGAAGTATATAATGCAATGGTTTTAGTATATTCGCAGAGTTGTGCAATGATCACCACAATCTAAGTTTAGAACATTTTCATCACCTTCCAAAAAACATGTACTCAGCCCTGGCCGGTTTGGCTCACTGGCTAGAGTACCGGCCTGCGGACTGAAAGGCCCCGGGTTTGATTCCTGCCGAGGGCACGCACCTTGGTGTCAGGCCTCATCCCTGGCCCTGGTTGGGGCGTGTGCAGGAGGCAGCCCGTCAGTGTGCCTCTCCTATCGGTGTTTCTCTCTCTGTCTCTCCCCCCCTCTTCCTTCCTCTCTCTCAAAGCGGAAAGATACCCTCAGGTGAGGATTCAAAACAAAACAAACAAAATGTGCACCCTCGGCAGCCATTCTCCACCCCGCCCCCCGAGCCCTGGGAACCAGCTGCCTGTTTTCCGTCTCTGTAGAGATGCCTCTGGAATTGGCTGCTTTCTTTTAGCGTACCTTTTTGAAGTTCATCCATGTTGTACTACAGGGGTGGGCAAAAGCAGATTTATAGTTGTGAATCACAAAACAGTTTATCCTTGTATTACTATTTATTAATTATCGCATTATTTCCATATGGACAACTGTAAACCTACTGTTGCCCCTCCCTGTATGTATCAGTACTTGCTTCACAAATTTTCTCCCATTATTTGAATTATCTTTTCACTTTTTAAAAAAATTTACATTTATTTCTTTTTTCACTTTCTAAATGGTATCATTTGTTGCACAAAGGTTTTACTTTTGATGTCCAGTTTTTCCTTTGGTCACTTGTCCTTTTGGTCTTAGACCTAAGAAACCATTGCCACCCAGCCAGTGTGGCTCAGTGGTTGAGTGTCGACCCAGAAGCCAAGAGGTCCTGGTTCGATTCCTGGTCGGGCCACATGCCCAGATTTCTGACTCGATCCCCAGTAGAGGGTTTGCAGGAGGCAGCTGATCGATGCTGCGTTCTCACATCGATGTTTCTCTCTCCCTCTCCCTCTCCCTTCTCTCTCTAAAAATCAATAAACAATTCTTTTAAAAAAGTCTTTTTAATTGATACATTTTAAAATTATATGTATATTTCTTTTACAGATACCCAGGCGTTCTTTCTGATGTCCAGGAGGAGAAAGGCATTAAGTACAAATTTGAAGTCTATGAAAAATACAAGTAATGTGAAGGTGTTTTCTGGTTCATTTCAAGCTGTTCCCTCTCCCCTCCAAACGATTATGTATTTAACATTAGAAAAAGAGACTTCTGTTGACTAGATCTGGATAATTATTTCTAGCAATGTATTTTTATTAATTAGTTTTAATCTTAACTAGATTTGGTTAAATTAATCTTAACGGTGCTACATCATATACCCTTTGTGAAACATCTGTTGCTATAACTGTCTGAATGTCCATCAAGGGCCCAGGATTACGTCCCAAGCACCAGCCTAGGGTAACATATACCAAGAAACCACGATGAGAGAGTCCCCTGATAGCATGAGTTGAAACCCAGGCCTATAAAGAAAGGAGCTAGCTAAATTTGTCCAAATGTCAGAAATGGGTTATAAACCAGATGAGTTAGAACTTAGGTATTAAAAGAGAAGCAGATCGAAATAGGGACCAGAATTTCTCTCTGCACATCACACTTCTGAAAAAGTTCTGTTTACTCAGTTCCTGCAGCACATTCCACAGACATAGTAAGAGGCAGGTAGGAGATTCCTTTCATTATGATTAAAAGAGAAGGTCAGAGACCTTTAAAAACTCGTTGGGATGTTCTAGTGATAGAACAAGAATAGGTTGCTCTTCACACAAAAAAGTAACCTCACAACAAGCAGGCGGCTAGAATGAAAAACTCGAAGAGAATGGGTATTGTGAGAAACCAAAACTAGTAGGTTAGAAAATAAACTTCACATAATTAAAAATTAAAACATGTTTTACCCATCATGTTAGCAAATATTTGGATTTTTAGGTATCCAAAGAAATAGCATTTTCTGCCTGTACATTGGTACAAACTTTTTAGGGTAAGAGTTAGCAATAGCAATCAAAATTCAAAATAACCTGGGTTTGGATCCAGAACTTCCACTTCCAGAAATTAATCCTGAACAAAGAGACGGACGCAAGAGCATTTGTTGCACCATTTTAAAAATTTAGACTAGTATCCAAAATTTTCAGTGTGGGGAAAATTACGCTGTAAACTGCTGACAGTATCACAGTTGAGTGTGTTATTTTGTGCATTAGGTATGTCTATTGTACTTTGACTTTTTTGAACTATCATGTGCTTATTTTCATGAAAAATTAATTAAGGTAATAAATTGAGCCCTTTACATTTAGCAGTACAATTAGGATACAGAACATCAGGAGTAAAGAGAAATTTCCTAAAAATCTTTCATAGAGAAAAAAAAAAAGCAGATCACACAGAAAAACAGAAATAACACTGCATAAGATTTACAAACCACAAGAAAACAATGGAGCAAGGAGCACAAGCAGGAAATTGTTAGTGTCCAGAGTTTTTAGAACTCACATATTAATAAGAAAAAGAAGCCGCTTAGAGAAGAGGAGAGACAAGGCTGTGAATATGTGCACAGACATATATCCCCACTAGTGACTGGGGAAATGCAAATTAAAACTGCAGACAGGAACCATTCCACATGTACCAGACGTGGCCTTCTCACCAGTACTTGACACTCAGCCTTTTAAAATGTTGACCAGATTTATGAAGGATGGAGATGAATATACCCTTTGACCCAGCAATTCCACACACGGGTAAATGCCAAGAGCAAACCTGCATACATATCAAGAGACTTGTAGAAATATGTCACATCCTTGTTTGTAATAGTAAAAAACTAAAAACAACCCAAAAGGCCAATGACAGGAAAATGCATACATTACTGTCTTAGATTGGATTTCCCCCAAAAGCAGATCCCAAGACTAGAATTTAAGTGAAAGCACCAGGTGGTATGTGGAAAAGTGCAACTAGGAAGGTAAGCCAGTTCAAGATCAGTGAGCAGGCTCTCCCTGGGTACCACGCTCAATACTGGTGAGATATCTGGGAAACGGAGGGAAGGAAGCGGGAGTATTTATCCCCTGCTCATTGTTTGAGGGCTGTTCCCAGGGCCATCAATTCCCTGCCCTCTGTGTGGGCTGAACACACTTCAGCTGCTAGATAGGGCCCCGGTGTTTGCATTAAGAAGTTGCTGACAGGCACAGGACCAGTGAAAGCTAAACACCTAAACCAATTCCATATACTTGTAATTATGTGTGAGATCTTCATACTTATGTAGTAAAAAGTATAAAGCAACATACAGTTTGTTAAATATTTTACAATTTAAAGAAATACAGAAGCAGAAAGACCAATTAGAAGTCCAGGTGACAGATGATGGTAACTTGGACCAGAGGCTTGAGTACAGTGAAAAAATTGTGATTCAGGATATATTTCGAAGTTGGAGGTAATGGGATTTTCTGATGGAGTTTAATTTTGGTTTTGGACCCACCAAATTTGAGATGCTTGGAAGGAAAGGAAGGAGAGGAGTAAAAGGAAAACAAAACTAGACTCATGCCTTAAATTCTGAGAAGATATTTCCGGCTGGTAAATCTATACTCAGCCGAATAATCAAAGACAATTGAAGCTAGGGAGAGATAGATCAGGAGACGCTCTAGTTTTCACTTAGACTTTTGGAACCATTTGATTTTATGTAACCATTTTCATGTATTTCTTTAATAAATACAATTATTGCTTAATAAGTTGTACTAGTTCATAAGTGCTGGCCTCCTGTTGGTCTTTGAACACTTCACATAAAATGTCAAAGACTCTTATGGCAATTTATCTCCACAGTCAGCTTAAAAATGTATAAAGGAAAACAAAATTAGCCAAGGGTCACAAAATTCCAAAAGCCAGTTGTTGGGAATATTAGCCTTTCTGTCGTGGTGCCTGGTTTGTTCATCTTTCAAGACGGGGAGTCAAAGTCTCACTTTTCCCAGATTGATTTATGAAACAGCACTATAAGGTGATGGTAATTCAAGGCAAAAAATAATAAACCATGACCACATATTCTAAATACTCAGGTTAGCACATTTTATGTTTTCATGAGACTGAAATTCTGTAACATCCATGTCCTAACAGGCTCTCAGGTCTTCCCCAGTCCCCATGTGAGGCCTTTGAAACAAGCACCCAGATGGTCCTGAGGCCTCCTCAAGGTTCTTGTTACAGGTAGGGTGCTTGGAAGGGAGAAAACTGACTGAAATTTTATTTCCTGTATCTAGAATATCGACATGAAGCAAAACAAAAACAAGCTAATTATAAGAACACGTGTGAGATTGGAGAAAGTAAAATGGTAAAGATTAGGTCTACATGTTGCTATCTGTTAGGAACTAATGACAATCCCTTCATCAGGAAAGCAAAGCTTGTCCCAAATCCTCCTAGTATCGGAGTCTAATTCTAATTAATGCACATCAGAATTTAGGATCACTGGCTTAAAACTGTTCTTGACCTATCATCTGGGGCTGGTATATTCCCCAACAAAATCGGACGTCTGGACAAGGAAGAGGGTGGATATGAGAATACAACCAGTGATTGCCCCATCCACATGGCCAGACTGCCCGCTGTCAGGCAGAAACTACCTTATTTCCTTGTCTCCCCTCAAGATGTGTAGCATCTCAAGTGTTTTTCAGTTGTGAAACATATTCTTGTTTGGCTTTTCCATCTAGACCAGGAAGCCTGTCCTTCCCTCAAATGCCATTAGTACATAAACTTCTCCACATTCTGTCCTCAGAACTCACTCCAGGAAGATCTTTGTTTCAAGTTGTACATGGGAAGTGGGGCTGAACCTGTGGACCCCCCGTTGGTGAGTGTTCCTTGCTGGTCCTCTCACTACCCAGACTTCTCCTAGGAACACCCCCACGCAGCCTGACACCCAGACATCTTTATCACTTACCACCTCTACAGCATTGAGTGGCATTTGGGTTGAAATTAAGAATATTGTCAACTCAGTACAAACTAGAGGGTCAGAAAGCAGGCTTATTTGGATGGAACGGTTCTGAGTTTCCATTTTAAGAACTTTAGCTATTACTTGGGTATATAAATGTGATTATATTGGTCAGGGTTTTCCATAGAAATAGGACACAGGCACATCCTATTTGTGTATGTGTATATAGAAAGAGCTTTATTTTAAGGAATTGACTCATGGACTTACGAGGAATGGCAAGTTTGAAATCTGTAGGGCAGAACCAGCATGCTGGAATTTCAGCTAGGAGTTGATGTTGCAATATTGAGACAGAATTTCTTCTCCAGAAAACCAGTTTTCCCTCTTAAAGCCTTAAACTGATTAGATTAGGCCCACCCAGGTAGTTGAGTGTGATCTCCTTTCCTTAAGGTCAACCAATTGTAGGTGTTAACTATACCTACAAAATACCTTCATAAAAACACTGAGATCCATGTTTGTTTAAATCACCAAGTACTATAGCCTGGCCAAATTAACAGAAAACTAATCAAAGTAATCGAAAATGTGATTGAGCTATAGGCCTCCCTGGAGTTATTTCCTTTTCATGTCAGAAAGCTTTTTGAAAAAAAGGCAACACTCTCATAAGCACTAATGTCACAATTGTGGGTTTATCAGGATGTTTTTCTTAAAGAGTTTGTGGTTTGGTCTAAATAGAATGTCAACCACATTGGAGGTTTTTGATTTATGATTGGGTCTCAATTGTCCCCTCCTCTGTAGTTCAGTAATTGTTCAAGCTTAGATTAAAATCGAAAAGTGAACTCTAACTTTTAAAATTGTTTCCTCTGTGCCCCTGAATATCCAGTTCTGATAGGACATCTCACTCTTGCTTTTTATCAGTGCCTCTAGGTATTTGCAGCTTCTAAAAGCATTCCTTTGGAAAATCAAATCTGAAAATATTCCAAGGGCTGGCCTGCAGCTCTGCAAACTTATGACAATGTACATTGAATGTAGTTTGTTAAAATCTGTTTCTTTTCATAGCCTGTGGCTCTTGAGCAATTTCTGGGAAATGTTGATTATAAGATAAACTCTTTTCAGTAAGTTTCAAAAGATGACCCCCAGATAGGTAATCATCAAGTAGAGGCATGTTTTCAGAGAAATGAGGGGGTGAGCAAACCCCTCTGAGCTGCCATTGTCCCTACTGGCATCATGAACCTGCCCATTCAGTGCTTGAAAAGCAGGGCTGAGCACACACCAGGCGCATTGGAGAGCCTGCTGCCCCCACAGGCAGGTACTAACTTCAACACAAATTCTAAAGCCAGGGACAAGGGCAGGAAAACAGCCAGGCTTCAACACGAGTCGACCCTCACATCCGTCCTTGAGTCACTTTTAAGTGGAACCATGTAATTGTCTCATTGGAGACCTGCAGAAAGAGCTGGTGGGAAAGAATGATTTGTACCTGAAATATATCACTAGCTTGTGAACCAAAAGGCCACATGTGGATAGCAACCATGATCTTGGCATTCTTTGCACTCTGCAGCCTTGAGACTTGAAGGGCAGAAGCCCATGTGCCCAGGTTACTTACCAATTGTCCCCTTTCCAAGCCCCACCCACCTGGCAGGCGGGGGCAGCAGGTGGAGATGGTGGAAGTGGGTGGCCAGAACTCCCTAAGATTTGGGTCAAAAGAGAGCAGAGAAGGCAGATGCCTTATAAAAATAAGCATTCCATTAAGGGCCTATTTTCTGTTTCTTGGGATCTTTCTACTGGTCTAGCTTAAATTGAGAGGGGATTTGGTTTGCCTCATGGCTGTTTCCTCCCACTTACATCACAATTACAGCCATGCTCATTGTCATTAAAATACATTTAATATGGACCATTTTTGCATGGCCCTCTGCCAAAATCTGCACAAAGATACTGTCTCTAGCCCTGAAATAGTGGAAAGAGCACTGGACAAGGGGAGAGAAGGCCTGAGTTTCAATCCTTGGGTCACCTGGGAATGGTCTTTAAAAACCTTAGTTGCAAGGAGCAGGCGCTCACTAGAATCAGCTCACAGTGACTGTGGGACAGGCTGTTGACTAAAGACACACACGTGGACACGAGGATGTGAAGCTGGGAACCAGGGGTTTGGCTGGTGGTCAGTGGTGGTTTCTCTCCTGCTGTGTCCGACTCCCTCTCTGTGCCTCTTCTAACTCCAGCCTACCTCCCACAAAAACTCCTGTTTGGGATCCTAACTACTAACTTCTTTTCTCTGTTTCATCATTCAAATTCTCAATCTGTAGTATAATTCTCCCAGCTCATTTTTTAAAGTCAGACCTTATGATAGACCAATAAGGAGTGGCTGCTTGTGGGACAAGGTCAATCGAGAGCTTTCCAGGCACTGCTCAGCCATGGGGATCAGGGTGAACAAAACTGATGCATATCAGCCCCCATGAAGCTGACGGTCTAGGATCAAGCGAGAACACAGCTGTGAAAACACAGCCCTCAACTCCTTCATTCATTTTATTCAAGAATTTCTTGAGCATCTACTGTTAAGTCACATCAGCACTAGGGATTCAAACATAAATAAGACATGGTTTCTCATCTCAAGATGCTCGTGGTCTATTCTAGAAACAAATATGCAAGCAAATGGTGGTGAAAAAGCACAAGGTAACAGGTAGAATCTGATAGGGAAACGGGAACCTCATCTTGGCTTCCTAGAGGAGGCAACACCTGAGCTGAGATTTAAAGGACTAGTTTGTCAGGTGTTCAAGCAGAGGAGGGGTAGGGAGAGGAAGAGCTATGGACATCCCAAGCAAAGAAAATACCATGCAAAGCACAGAAGTTGTAGAAACACTCTAGGAGTGCTGGAGCATAAAATTTAAGAAGCATGGCAATACCTATATATGAAGCTACATCCCGGGGGACAGGGAGTATGACTTTTGCGATCCCCTTACCAGGGCTCCCCGGGAGGGCTGCTTCATCATCGAACACAAAGGCGAGAACTTCATCATGCACAGCGACCCCAACGTGCTTGAGCCTCACTTCCCCATGACGCCGGAGTGGGACATTTCCTGGGAACTGGCCAAGAGAACTGAGATGCCTTTTCCTGAACCTTCCAGGGGCAGCTTCCACTCAAAAGTGCACCGAAGCCACCGCCATACCCAGGACTGATGGTCCAGGAATGAGAGGTACAACAAAGCCCAAGAGAGGTCCAGGTCCATGGACAACTCCAAGGGACCTCTGGGTGCATCCTCTCTGAGGATACCTGATGACCTTGCCGAAGGCTGCAGCCAGGATGACCATGTAGTGGAAAAGACTCAGGCCGTACACAGGAGGAGGCGAAAGGAGACCTTTATTTAATGCATGCGGTCCCAGAGGAGGCAGTCTCCAAATTCTGGGCCCCGAACAAAGGGCTTGGGTCAGCTTTATAGGGTCGGAGGTCAGGCCTGCTTTTGGCACGAAAATAGTGGGCGGGGTTACGGAGGTCAGATGAGGTCACATGTACATTGAGGCAGGGAATCTGATACCTGAAATGGGGAATCTCCCTAAAATGGCGGCGGTTCCTGCCTCATTTCCCCCTCTGATGCTATTGTTGCTGCAGCAATTATTGCATCATGATCCACGTCCCTCTCCTCCGGGTCTTCAGTTTCCCGGAGTCTACGATACTGGACCTGCTGAAGGGCTAGAATCTTGGCGGTGGCCCTTCTGGTAACTGGTTTCTAGGGTCCGGATGGCCGTTCTAATTACATACGGCCCGATAGATATTCCTGTTAGGATGATAAGAACGGGCCCGGTTAACGGAACGAGCCACCGGACCCAGGCCTGAGTGTCTAGGCCCCAATTCCAGTTCCTAGCCTCCTCTCTGCCTCTCTGTGTGCTTCCTTTTAATTCCTTTACTTTCTGTGTTACTTAATGGCCATATTAGGTCCCAACATACCTGCCGCCTGGGTGGTCCATATCCTCGGCACTTGTGAGCCTGGTAGCCCCTAGTTTCCTGCATAACCCCTGTCCAGTAGACCTTATTATTCCAGGTACACTGAGCCTTGTTTGGTTTTGTACAGTCTGGTGGCATGTCAGTGCTATAGGAAAGGGGCTTCCTTCAACTACATACAATACTACACCCGAGAGTCTTATTCTCTCTCTCGGGGTGCTGTACTGGGACCGGGGAACTGTGATAACGGCAGGGGCACTTATAGGAAGTAAACTATATATCCCCACACAAACAAGCAAAACTGAGGTATAGTCCCCCAAGGGCTACCCACCCCCACAGGTTCCAGTCCTGAGGTGCCGTTGCCGCCAGTCCTACTCCGAAGATTGTGGCGAGGAGCCCAGCAGCTGCGAGGTGCCATTCTGGACAACAATCCGTTCGTGGGTCGGTCCTTTCCTTAGCTTCAAGGAGGGTAGCCGCGGCTGGGGCCGGTCCTCAGGTTCTCCGTTGACCTCAGGATCGGCTGCCCTCTTGACTCGGCTGTGATGGACCCAGGGCGCTGCTCCTGCAATCTTAAGGGCAGTAGGGGTTGTTAATATGACTAAGTGGGGTCCGGTCCAAGCCAGCTGGAGTGGCTCCTTCCTCCAGTCCTTAACCTGCACGTAATCTCCTGGCCTAAAAGGGTGCGCTGGCCCCCCTCTAGGGACTGGGTCTGGGCCTAGTCCGGCCTTGTGTACCTGTTCTAGTGTCTTCCCCAGTTTCTGGAGATACCTAGTCTGATTGGCTTCCCCGATTACTCGTAGTTCTCCCCTCAGGATGGGCAATATTGCTGGTGGTCGCCCTACACGAGCTCGAAGGGTGTGTAGCCCATGGGGTTAGGAGCATTTTGAACCCTGAACAAAGCTAAGGGGAGTAAATCAGGCCATGGCAGGTTAGTGTCTTGATGGAATTTTGCTAGTGTCTCCTTCAGAGTTCGATTCATCCGCTCCACCTTCCCTGAGCTTTGAGGTCTGTACGCCGTGTGTAGCCTCCAGGTTATTCTTAGTTGCCTTGCTAGCTCCTGGATGACTTTGGCGACAAAGGCTGGCCCATTATCGCTGCCGATGGAGGTCGGCAGTCCAAAGCGGGGAATTATTTCTCTTAAAAGGGCTTTTACTACCTCGGCTTTTCTCAGCCCGGGTGGGGAAAGCCTCTACCCACCCCGAAAAGGTGCAGACAAGGACTAACAGGTACTTGTAACCCCAGCTTGGCTTTATTTCCGTGAAGTCGACCTGCAAGTCCTCAAAGGGCTGCTATCCCCTGTGTTGAATGCCGAAGGGCCTTTGTGGATGTGGAGCAGCGTTGTTCTGAGCGCAGGTTGTACACCGGGCCACAGTTGTAGCACATATGCTGGCCAGGTTGGGGAAGTAGTCCTCTCTCCCGGTAGATGGCGCCATGGATATGTACAGTGGCAAAGGCATCCTGGGAATCTGCATATATATTGACCTTCCCTTCCTACAACTCTAGGGTCCTGATTAATGCCCACAGTTCTGCCCTCTGCGCCAACCACCCAGCTGGTAGGGGTTTTGCCTCTAGTGTTTCTCGTTTCTCGTAGGACGGTACTCCTCTCCCCTGGGAATGAGGACTGCCATCACAGACGGTGCCCCGACCTGTAAGTGGGCTTCCTCCGATGGCTGAAAGGAGATCTGGGCCCCTAGTTTGGCCAGCAGGTCCTGTCCCAGGAGTGGGACTGGGCACTCTGGGAGGTACAGGAATTCATGTCTTACTTGATGGTCCCTTAATTCTACTGTTCGGGCTTGGCAGAACCTCTTCGGGCCACTTGATAGTCTGGTTGCCCCTACAATGGAGATCTCACGCCCCAACGGGGGGGGGGGGGGGCTATGGCAGTGGTTACCACGGAGTGCTCAGCTCCTGTGTCTACCATGAAAGGGAGAGTTTGGCCCCCCACAGTTAACTTGACCATGGGCTCGTGGGGGCCAAGATTCAAGGAGCCCGATCTGTCCTAGTCTGAGTCCATGCCCACCAGGCTGAGGACAGTTGGGGCGGGAGTCTTAGGCTGAGGATCACCCTGGATCTGCCTCTTCTTCCTGTTGGGGCACTCCCTTTTCCAGTGGCCCCTCTCCTTGCAATAAGCACACTGATCAGCTTCTACCTGGCCGTGCCCGACCCTTTCTTTACTCGGGGGTCCTCTCGGAGACGGTGCGGATTGTCCTAGGGCTGCCGCCAGGAGGGCTGCTTTCTTCTCCATTCTCTTTCTGGCCTCCCTTTCAGCCGCTTCCTCCCAGTTGTTGTCGACCTTATTGGCGATTTCTATGAGCTGACTAATGTTCATTCCTGCAGAACCTTCGAGCTTCTGAAGCTTCTTCCTGATATCCGGGGAGGACTGGGAGATGAATGCTGTATTTACCATCCTTTGATTGTCTGGCCCCTTGGGGTCATGGCGTGTAAATTCGGTATGCCTCACACAGTCGCTCGTAGAAATCTCCCGGGCATTCATCTGGTCGTTGGGTCACATTGGCGACTTTAGACATATTGGTGGGCCTTCTGGCTCCTGCTCGGATGCCACGGAGGAGGGCTTCTCGATACCTCTGTAGCACCGCCCTGCCCTCTTTGGTGTGGTGGTCCCATTCTGGCCGGACTTCAGGCGCAGCCGTTCTGGCCCACTGCGCCGGGTCTAGTGTCCCCACTGGCGCCGTGGTTTCCAGGTATTGGAGGCCCCCTGGAGTATGCGCCGGCGCTCCTCTGTACTGAATAGGGTGAGGAGTAGCTGCCGGCAGTCGTACCGCGTGGGCCGGTGAGTTTGCATAATCGACTCCATAAGGTTGATTAAGGCCCGTACTTTTTCAGAGTACGAGGGAGTGTGATGCTTCCAGTTGAGGAGATCTGTGGTAGTGAAAGGCTGATAGTAGACTATCATACGCCCTGGTAGCTCAGTCCCATCGGGTCCGACTTGCGGGGGCCCTTGGGTCTCCCTTAAGGGTAGCTGTAGGGCCTGCTTGGGACGGCGTCTGGGTACCATTGGTGAGGCTGGGGCTGCTTCCACCTGACACCGCGGTGAAACTGACGGGGGGGGGGTTCTAGCTCTGGGACCTTTGATTCCAGAGCATTCGGTTCCGGGGCTCTCGGCTCTGGGGCGTAAGGCGGGGATGTGCTAAATGGCGGCTCTTCCTCTGGGTCACTCTTGTAGATTGGCGGGTGCCGGCCTTCCCTAGGGCGGGCCACTAGTATTCGGGAAGCCTTCTTCTTGGCCCCGGTGACCCTGATGGTTTGGGGCGTCTGTTTCTGGCACTGGCGAAGCCAACTCGGTAGCTCCCAGGCTAGTTCCTGCCACCTGTCTATGTATGTGTACTGATCGGGATGTCCTGGCTTCCCTGTAACTACTAGGTGTTCTGCCCGGACAATCCCCAGATTAAGAGTTCCCTCAGGGGGCCAGCCTACCCCGAATGATGGCCACTCGACTGAGCAGAAAGTGCCCAGCTGATCCGGGGTCATCCAGGGGTCCTGTCCCCTGAACCGGTCAAAGTTCCTAAGCATACAACCTAATACCGTCGACAAGGGGCCCCCCATAGCCCTTCCTCCCACGTTGGCACAGACAAACAAGGGAGGGGGTATTCAGTTCGCCCGCCTGGCCGCTCCCCTCGTGGGGATTTAGGTGCCTCTTAGCTTTGGCAGGTCAGTATAAACCCCTGACCTGAATCAGACTCACAGGGAGGGACGGGGTCCCCCAGAGCCTGATGCTGCCCTGAGCCATATGAGGTGCACCACGGACCTGCAGGCTGGGGCCCACTCAGACTCCATGGGCGAGCGCCCGTGGAGCCGCAGACATTCACTCACTCACACTCACGTTCGTCAACTGAGTTTAGACATCCCCGCCCGATAGGATGTCCCTGCCTGTGGCCAAAGGGCCAAGAGAGGCGATCAGTCTCTCCTTCCACCCGCAGGGTGGGCCTGGTCTCGGGCTCCTGGTCCCCGGACACTCACCGGTTTTGAAGAGATCTCGTCCCGTGTCCAGATCTGTTCATCCTCCCCCGGCAGCCCGGGTGGGTGGACTCCGCGAGTGGCCATCCACGCAACTCCGGCCGGGCCGGGACCGAAAAGACCGGGGCGCACTCTTCCCTCCCGCCTCCGAGCTCCACAGACCCCCCCACGGGTCCCGCACCGGTAGCAAAGGGCTTGCACGCGGGAGTCGTTTGCTGGTCAGGGAACCAAAATGTAGCGGAAAAGACTCAGGCCGTACACAGGAGGAGGCGAAAGGAGACCTTTATTAACGCATGCGGTCCCAGAGGAGGCAGTCTCCAAATTCTGGGCCCCCAACAAAGGGCTTGGGTCAGCTTTATAGGGTCGGAAGTCGGGCCTGCTTTTGGCACAAAAATAGTGGGCGGGGTTACAGAGGTCAGATAAGGTCACATGTACATTCAGGCAGGGAATCTGAGACCTGAAATGGGGAATCTCCCTAAAATGGCGGCGGTTCCTGCCTCAACCAAACCCCCATCCAGTCCTACATTGACGACAGCACTCTAAGGCCTGTGCAGACTGCCGGTCATCAAAGGGCTCATCTTTTGTCCACAAGCTATAAAGAGCTGTGTATTCCAGAAATAGTCGGCAACAGCAAGGAACCTCCCAGTGCTTGCAGCCTCATGGAGCCAGGCAAACCACCTGAGAGTTTCACGTCCTATGGTGAACTCAACTCTTGTCTGACAAAAACAGCTATGGACGACTATTTCCAGTGCAACACCTCCAGCGAGACGGTGCTCACGGTGCCGTCACCCCTGGGGAAGAATAAAGAGGACCATGACACTCTGACCCTGGCAGAATGGGTGAAAAAGCTGCCTCTGTCTGATAGGCAGACCCCGCTTTCCTCCAGGGAGACTGGAGGCCACAAGGAGGAGTCACCCCAGTATTGTCTGTGTCCTTTGGTTATGCACATGAGCATGTAAGTTCTTAGGTTAATATCTCCACACACACCCACACACACCTTTCCTCTGAGATCCCTCAGTCTGTTCCATGCCTTTATGTCTCTGGATCTACTTTGTTCATCAGTTTATTTTGTTCATTAGATCCCACATATGAGTGGAATCATGTGACTGGCTTATTTCGCTTAGCATAATACTCTCCAGGTCCCTCCATGCTGTCACAAAGGGTAAGAGATGCTGCTTTTTTACAGCTGCATAGTGTTCCATGGTGTGAATGTCCCACGGCTTTTTTTATCCACTTATCTACTGATGGGCACTTGGGATGTTTCCAGATCTTAGCTATTGTAAATTGTGCTGCTATAAACATAGGGGTGCATAGATTCTTTCTGACTGGTGTTTTGGGTTTCTTAGGATATATTCCTAGAAGTGGGATCACTGGGTCAAATGGCAGCTCCATTTTAAATTTTTTGAGGAACCTCCATACTGTCTTCTATAGTGGCTGCCCCAGTGTGCATTCCCCCCAGCAGAGTGCCAGGGTTCCCTTTCTCCACACCCTCACCAGCACGTGTCATTTGTTGATTTGTGGATGGTGGACATTCTGACAGGTGTGAAGTGATACTTCATTGTGGTTTTCATTTGCATCTCTGATGATTAGCGACCTTGAGCATTTTTTCATGTCTTTTGGCATCTGCATGTCCTCTTTGGAGAAATGTCTATTCAGGTCCTTTGTGCATTTTTTAATTAGGTTGTCTGTCTTCCTTTTGTTAAGTTGTATGAGTTCCTTATATATTTTTGATATTAACCCTTTATCAGGTATGTCATTGGCAAATATGTTCTCCCATACAGTGGGCTCCCTTTTTGTTTTGATGAATGGTGTCTTTTACTGTGGAGAAGCTTTGTATTTTGATGCAGTCCCATTTGTTTATTTTCTCCTTTGTTTCTCTTGCCCTAGGAGATGTATTGGCAAACATGTTGCTATGAGAGATTCTCAGATTTTGCTGCCTATGTTTTCTTCTAGAATTTTTATGGTTTTGCATCTTACATTTAAGTCTTTTATCCATTTTGAGTTTATTTTTGTGTATAGTGTAAGTGGGTGGTCTAGTTTCATTTTTTTGCATGTACCTGCCCAATTTTCCTCCACCAAGTTGTCTATCCATTGCTCAGTTTCCTCCCCCTTGGCACCCTTATGATGGGAATGTTGTTTTGCTTCATGTCACAAAGCTCCCTTAGGCTGTCCTCATGCTTTTTAAGTGTTTTTTCTTTTTGCTGTTCTGATTGAGTGGTTGTTGTTGTGTTTTTTTTTTTTACCTTATCTTCTACATCACTTAATCTATCCTCTGCTTCATTGAGCCTGCTTTTAATTCCTTCCGGTGTATTCTTGATATCAGATACAGTATTCTTCATTTCTGCCTGATTCTTATTTATATTTATCTTTTTTCATGTTTCCACTAAGTTCCTGAATCTTTTCATGAGCTGTCTTGTTGGTTGTTCTCATTAATTTCCTTGAGGCATTAACTGTAAGAGCATGTTCGAACACCTGTGACCTAGTGTGGGTTTTGTTGGATTACAAATAATTTGTGCTACATATACATTTTTTCCAGATACTCTAAGTATAAAACATTCTATAGTGTGTATCACCTTTGCTAGAAGTTAATGCAAGAGAAAACTCATTCCAGCACTAAAAATAGACTTTTCTCAAAGACTTTGAAGGAGCACATACAAATGCACTGATTTTAGGTTCTTTCATATAGAAATTCATGCATTTCATCCCATCTTGCTTATGTCTTCTAGACTGTAGTGTCATGTAAGGGCCTTTCATCGAGGAGCAGTTCCAACTTTCATTATTTGGTTAACATCTCCCTTCTTAGTGTTGAGTGTGCTTAAAACTTTGCCCAAATGGTGGTTCGTACAAATTAATTTCACAATGCTCAATCCAGGGTTCCACAATGAGCTGCTGCTATCTGAAGCCTTCAAACTACACTGGTCCAATACTCTTTTGCTCTTCCCATTATGAATGCATCCGTTACATGTTATGTCTGGTAAAATACAAGTATTATTTTGAGAATGTTTCAAACTTTGATGAAACACACATGAGAAGTTCTGTGCAGAGTGCTCCTCTCTTGTGTGAAGTGTTTTAATGTTATAGTCTTTACAGAAGGTGCCTGTTACTGCATCATTCACACAGTTTGTAGCTCTTTCATTGATTAATCATGATTGTGCTAAAAACGGTGTTTCACATATATATTTTGTACAACTCTCTTGAAGTGTACCAAAAATTTACACCACGTTTAGACAGTTTAATGCTATTTGAAACCCTAAAACTACATTTTTCTATGCAGTCTTTGTTATGGGCTTGTAAAAATGTACGGAGTTCATGTGATGACATGAACTAATTCATGCACTAACTATCTGGAACCTTTGGAAATGTACCTGGGATACTACACAGGTGTACGCACTGTAAAATACCTTTATTTTCTCATTTGTTTTATGAACTAAAGCCATTAACTGTAAGACCATGTTTGAACACGTGCTACATACTTTGGATTTTCTTGCATTACATACAATTTGTGCTAGAAATCTGTGTTTCCAGATCTCTATGTATACTGCATTCTAAGAATGTACATCACCTTTGTTACAAGTTTAAACAGTGTAAGACAAAACTCATTCAAACACCGAAAATAATCCTTTCTCAAAAGATTTTGAAGGAGCATGTAGAAATATATTGATTTTAGGTTCTTTCATAGAGAAATACATGCATATCCTCTCTTTGGAGTATATATTTCAATCTTGGACAAAGTACACGCATTTATTACTGTGTAGCATGCTGATAACTTCCATAAAGTATTGTCATATTGCCTCTGTAGGGGGAGGATGTCCCAATATTCAATATTTTGTTATCTCTCTTCTTAGTTTTGTGTGTGCTTAAAAGTTTGCAAAATTCACTTTGTAGAAATTAATTCTACAATGCTTAATCAAGTTTTACACAATGAGCTGCTGCTTGAAACCTTAAAAATACACTGTTCGAATTCTGGTTTGCTATTACCATTACAATTGCATTGGTTTCATGATATCTCTTGAAAAACACATGCATTATTTTGAGTGTGTTTCAATCTTTGAATAAATACACAAGAGAAGTCCTCTGCAGAGTGCTCATCTCTTCTGTGAAGTGTTACAATGTAATACTCTTTATGGAAGTTGCCTGTTATTTCAGGTTTTTCATATTTCCTAACCTTTTCATTTATTAATCATGACTGTGGGAAAAATGGTGTTTCATATATGTGCTGTGTACACCTTTGTAGAAATGTACAGATACTTCATTCCAAGTTTAAACCATTCAAGGCACATATAAACACTAAAACTACACTCTTTCACACATTCTTTGTTACGAGCCTGAACACATGTGAAATTCATGTTATGTCATAAACTTATTCATACATTAACTATCTGGAACATATTGAAGTTAATCTTTGATAGTACACACTATATTGTATTTATTGCTTCTAATAGTTTCATTGTGTGTCTTTTGTGTTTTCTATATATGTATAAAATCATTTTATCTCCTACAAGTGGCAGTTTTACTTCCTCCTTCCCTACTTTGATGCCTTTTATTTATATCTCTTGCCCTATTGCTCCGGCTAAGACTTCCAGATCTATGTTGAATAACAGTTCTGAGAGTAGACTTCCTTGTTTTGTCCTGATATTACAGGAAACACTTTCAGTTCTCACAATTATGATATTTGCTGTGGGTTTAAGCTGGAAGCCATTCCATCCTTGCTGCTTGACACAGTACTTCAAGGAGGAGACATCTGCACAGCAAATGCTCCATGGGACTTGGTGTATGGCATATCCCTCTTTCTACACTTGTTCCCCTTCCTTACCCTCTGAGTCACTTCACCAGTAAAGGGTTTTGCCCTAGCTGGAAACTTTTCCCTAGCAGGGGAGTCGAATAGAACTGGAAAAGACAATGATTCCGTAAAAGCCTCAAGTATTACAAAGATATCATGTGGCGCCTATAAGGTACTTAGACTCAGATTGTCAGCAGAAGAGTTAGGACTTGTTAGGCCCACTACCCCGGGGGCCTTCCCACCAGGGAAGAGGCCTGGGTTGTGGCCCCTGCTGAATCAGCGGTGCAGGGCCATCCATAGGGAGTCCACCAGTGAGTTCCAACTAAAGAATGTATTACTGGGGGATGTTTATATTAATGGAAAACTCTGGGAATCCCCACAAGGAAAGAGCAGTCTAGAAAAGATTATTTCAATCTACACCTGAACCCATATCATACACAGGATATTACAATGAGGATGGACTGCTGCAGGGAATGCAAATGGAGAGACGAAGGCAAGGTGCTAGTCAGGCAGTCAATCACCATAGCTAAAAACAATCAGGCACAAGCTACATAACCCTTACTTAGGACTTGCATAACCTTCACATAAGAAAAGCTGGCTTAGTTATTCTCCTTTTAGCTATATGGTAGAGCAATAAAATATTAACTTCAGAATATAAATAACAAACTAGAGATTAACCTGTAGAATAGCCCATAAACAATAGATAAGACTAAAATTAACACACCTAAAAAGATGTAAATTCTAGAGCAAAGGTCAGATAAGAAGATATAATCATTAACTGTGAAAGGCCAAAACAGAAACTGGAACAAAGCATGATGCCATCTTGTTTAACCAGCAATAAAACCAAATAGTATAAATACAGTTGAAACAGAGCAGTAAAGGGAGAAGCTAATTGTCTTGATGCTCTGAAAGCTGTCTCACTGTCTTTCATTCTGCTCCGATGCCGTCCACACCTTGGGGACCCCTGGATTGCTGGGGCTGGACCCTGGCAGAAAACATCTTTTTCTTCAAAGCCTTTTTTTAGTGTAAGTGGAAATGTAAGGATTTCATTTACAACATGAAGTAATTCAGGCTTTAGTTCTCTGCAACCTATTGAAATGAACATTTGTACATACTCAGCTGAATTTCACTGCAAAATTCCCTTATTTTCTGCTTAGTTATATCATCTAAATGCATTAGGTGTAAGAGCGTGTTTGAGCAGGAATTATGTACTGTGAGTTTTCATGGATTACAAGTCATTTGGGCTACAAATCTGTGTTTTTCCAGGTTCTCTAATTAACAACATTGAAGGCTACACAACAACCTTGTGAGAGGTTAAAGATTGCAACACAGAAACTAATTCCAGCAGTCAAAATGCACTTTTCTCAAAATACTTTGAAGGAGTGAGCACCAATGAAGTGACTGAGTGTTCTTTGAGAGAGAAATACATGCATTTCATCCTTCTGGAGTGAGTTTTCATCCTGGAATTCATATGCATTTTGTACTGTGTAGAATGTTGATATCTTCTGGAGGGTTGTGTCATAAAAACATCTTTCACACAGGACTTGTTGCAACATTCATTATTTGGATAAGTTCCCTAGTGGTGTATTTTGGAAGGTCTTTCTTCTTTGGCCAAATGCCGCTTCGTACAAATTCATTTCACAGTGCTTTTTCCAAGTGTCCACAAAGAGGTGCTGCTTGAAATCCTACACATGCACAGTTCACATACAGGTGTGCTCGTTTCACTACCTAGATATTGGTTTCCTGTTATGTCTTGTGAAATACAAGACTTCTTTCCAGGATCGTTCTACCTATGAGTAAATTGACAAGGGAAGTCCATTTTTGAATGCTCCTCTCCTATCTGATATCCAAGAAAGATATCTCTTTCTCCATGCTTCACACACTTTGTAGCACTTTCAGTTAGAAAAATGATGGTGGTCTAAAAACACGGTTGAACATATATAGAGCACTTTTTGGAAGCTTAAAGTAAATTGAAACACAAAAACTTCTTTTTCTTCAAAGGCTTTCTTTAAGGGCACATGGAAAGGTAAGGATTTCATCGACAACATGAAGTAATTCATGACTTAGCTCTCTGCAACCTATTGAATGGAACTTTTGTACATACACAGCTGAATTTCACTGCAAAATAACCTTTTTTTCTGCTTTGTTATATCTTCTAAATGCTTAGATGTAAGAGTGTGTTTTAGCAAGAATTTTATAGTGTGCATTTTCATGGATTACAAGTCAAAAGACCCACAAATCTGAGTTTTTCCATATTCTCTAAGTAGACAACATAGCAGCCTGCACATCACTCTTGTGAGAGATTAAACAATGCAACCCAAAACTAATTCCGCCAGTCAAAATACCCTTTTATCCAATGACTTTGAAGGAGCAAGCACCAAAGTGGAGACAGAGTGTGCTTTCAGAGACAAATACATGCATTTCATCCTTCTGGAGTGAGTGTTCATCCTGGAATTTATATGCATTTTTGTATTGCCTAGAAAGTTGCTATCTTCTAGAGGGTTGTGTCATAGAAGCTCCTTTTCTCCAGTAGCTTGATGCAACATTCATTACATTGATAAGTTCTCTAGTGGTGGTTTTGGAAGGTCTTTCTGCTTTGGCTAAATCCCGCTTCACACAAATTATTTTCACAATGCTCTTTCCAAGTGTCGACAAAGAGCTGCTGCAAGAAATCCTACAAATGCACTTCTCCCATACTGGGGTGTTCATTTCACAGTGTAGATATTGGTTTCCTGTTATTTCTTTAAAATTATAAGCCTTGTTTCCAGGGTCGTCCCAACTTTGAGAAAATAGACAAGGAAGTCCACTTTTGAATGCTCCTCTCCTCTTGTATGTTTTATAAGGTAAATCTCTCCAAGAAAAATACCTCTTTCTCCATGCTTCACAAAAGTTGTAGCAGCTTCAGTTTCCAACATAATGGTGGTCTATAAAGGCTGTTTGACATATGCAGAGTGTGTTACTCTTCAGCACTGAATACACACATTAGAGCTCCTTTAGGAAGCTTAAAGTGAATGGACAGGCAAAGACATCTCTTTCTTCAAAGTCCTACTTCAGGGCACTTGGAAATGTAAGGGTTTCATTGAGAACATGAAGTCAATCATGCTTTTGCACTCTGCAACTGATAGAAATGACCTTTTGTACATGCCCATCTGAATTTCACTGCAAAACGCCCTTCTTTTCTGCTTTCTTGAATCTTCTCAATGCATTAAGTGAAATGGCGTGTTTGAGCAAGAGTTATGCAATGTGCGTTTTCCTGGATGTCAAGACATTTAGGATACATAATCCATGTTTTCCACATTCTATAAGGAAACAGCATAGAAGGCTGTACATGAGGCTTGCAAGAGATTGAAACAATGCATCCCAAAACGTATTCCACCAGTGAAAATACACGTTTCTACAAAGACTTTGAAGGAGCAAGCAAAAGACTAGTGGTTGAGTGTTCTTTCAGAGAGAAACACATGCATTTCATCCTTCTGGAGTGAGTTTACACCCTGGAATTCATATGCATTTTGTCCAAAAAGAGCTGCTGCTTGAAATTGTACAAATGCAGATCTCCCATACTGGTGTGCTCGTTTCACTACGAGGATTTTGGTTTCCTCTTATTTCTTTGAAATGACAACCCTTCTTTGCAGAGTCGTCCCATATTTCGGGAAATTCACAAGAGAAGTCCATTCTTGAAAGGTCCTCTTCTCTGGGATGTGTAAGGCAAACTTCTCCTCGAAACATGCCTCTTTCTCCAGGCTACACACACCTTGTAGCAGTTTAAGTTTTAAGCGTGTTGGTGCTCTCAAAACCCAGTGTAACCTATGTAGAGTGTGTCACTACAGCACTGAATACACAAGTTAGAGCTTCTTTCTCAAATAGAAACGAAAACACATCTTTGTGTGAAAGTCCTACTACAGGTCATTTGGAAATGTCAGGGTTTCATGAGGCTTGCAAGAGATGAAACAATGCATCCCAAAATTTATTCCACATGTGAAAATACACGTTTCTACAGAGATTTGAAGGATCAAGCAAAACCCTACTGGCTGAGTTTTCTTACAGAGAGAAACTCATGCGTTTCATCCTTCTGGAGTGACTTTTCAGATTGAAATTTCTATGCATTTTATACTGTGCAGAATATAGCCATCTGCTTGAGGGTTGTGTCATAGAAGCACCTTTCCTGCTGGAGCTTATTGCAACATTCATTGTTCTGCTAAGTTCTCTAGGGCTAGTTTTGGAAGGTCTTTCAACTTTGGCCAAATCCCGCTTCGTACGAAATTTTTTCACAGCGCTGTTTCCAAGTGTCCACAAAGAACTGCTGCTTGAAATCCATCACATGCACTTCTCCCATACAGGTGTGCTCCTTTTACTACTTGGATTTTGGTTTCCTCTTATTTCTTTGAAATGACAAGTCTTCTTTCCAGGGTCGTCCCATCTTTGGGGATATTAAAAATAGAAGTCCATTTTTTGAAAGGTCCTCTTTTCTGCGATGTGTTATGAGGCAAACTTCTCCTTGAAAGATGCCTCTTTCTCCATGCTACACACACTTTGTAGCAGTTTCACGTTTAAGCATGTTAGTGCTCTCAAAAAGCTGAGGAAGATATGTAGAGTGTGTCACTCACCAGCATTGAGTACACAACTTAGAGCTCCTTTTGCAAACACACACGCAAACAAATCTTTTTCTTCAAAGTCCTCTTCAGGGCACCTGGAGATGTCAGGGTTTCATCGAGAACATGAAGTCCATCATGCTTTGGCACTCTGCAGCCGATAGAAATGAACTTTTGTACATGCCCGCCTGAATTTCACTGCAAAAGGCCCTTCTTTTCTGCTTTCTTGAATCTTCTCAATGCATTAGTTGAAAGAGCTTGTTTGAGCAAGAGTGATCTGGTGTGCGTTTCCCTGGATGTCAAGTCATTTGGGATAAATAATCGCTGTTTTCCCACATTGTCTAAGGAAACCACATAGATGGCTGCACATGAGGCTTGCAAGAGATGAAACGGTGCATCCCAAAACTTATTCCACCTGTGAAACTACACGTTTCTACAGAGATTTGAAGGAGCAAGCAAAACCTTACTGGCTGAGTTTTCTTACAGAGAGAAACACATGCATTTCATCCTTCTGGAGTGACTTTTCAGACTGCAAATTATATACATTTTGAAGTGTGCAGAATGTAGCTATCTGCTCGGGGGTTGTGTCATAGACGCACCTTTCCTGACGGAGCTTATAGCAACATTCATTGTTTGGCTAAGTTCTCCAGGGCTAGTTTTGGAAGGTCTTTCAACTTTGCCCAAATACCGCTTCATACGAAATTTTTTCACAGCGTTGTTTCCAAGTGTCCACAAAGAGCTGATGCTTGAAATCCTACAAATGCGCTTCGCCCATACTGGTGTGGTCTTTCACTACCAGGATTTTGGTTCCTCTTCTTTCTTTGAAATGACAAGCCTTCATTCAGCATGCCTCACACACCTTGTAGCAGTTTCAGTTTTAAGCATGTTGGTGCTCACAAAACGCTGTGTAACCTGTGGAGACTGTGTAAATCTCCAGCACTGAATACACAACTTAGAGCTCCTTTCGCCACACACACACAAACATATTTTTTTGTGAAAGTCCTACTTCAGGTCACTTGGAAAGGTAAGGGTTTCATCGAGAACATGAAGTAAATCATGCCTTTGCACTCTGCAACCAATAGAAATGACTTTTTGTACATGCCCGTCTGAAATTCACTGCAAAATTCCCTTCTTTTCTGCTTTCTTGATTGTTCTCAACGCATTAGGTGAAAGAGCGTGTTTGAGCAAGAGTGATGCAGTGTGCGTTTTCCTGGATTTCAAGTGATTTGGGAAACATAATCCGCGTTTCTCCACATTAAGAAACAACATGAGGCTTGTAAGAGATTGAAACAATGCATCCCAAAACGTATTCCAGCAGTGAAAACACACATTTCTACAAAGACTTTGAAGGAGCAAGCAAAAGCCCAGTGGAAGAGTGTTCTTTCAGAGTGAAACACATGCATTTCATCCTTCTGGAGTGAGTTTTCAGCCTGGAATTCATTTGCATTTTGTACTGTGCAGAATGTAGTTACCTACTCGGGGGTTGTGTCATAGAAGCACCTTTCCTGCAGGAGCTTATTGCAACATTCATTGTTTAGGTAAGTTCTTTAGGGTTGGTTTTGGAAGGTCTTTCAACTTTGGCCAAATCCCGCTTCGTACGAAATTTTTTCACAGCTCTGTTTCTAAGTGTCCACAAAGAGCTGCTGCTGGAAACTGTCCACATGCACATCTCCCATACTGGTGTGCTCGTTTCACTACCTGGATTTTGGTTTCCACTTCTTTCTTTGAAATGACAAACCTTCTTTCTGCATGCTACACACACCTTGTAGCAGTTGCAGTTTGAAGCATGTTGGTGCTCTCAAAACGCTGTGTAACCTATGTAGAGTGTGTCACTCTCCAGCACTGAATACACAACTTAGAGCTCCTTTCACCACAGACATGCAAACACATCTTTTTGGGAAAGTCCTACTTCAGGTCAGTTGGAAATGTCAGGGTTTCATCGAGAACATGGAGTCAATCATGCTTTTGCACTCTGCAACCAATAGAAATGAACTCTTGTACATGCCCGTCTGAATTTCACGGCAAAATACCTTTAGTTTCTGGTTTGTAGAAAGTTCTCAACACATTAGGAGAAACAGCGTGTTTGAGAAAGAGTGATGCAGTCTGCATTTTCCTGGATTTCAAGTGATTTGGGAAACATACTCCTTATTTTTCCACATTGTGTAAGAAACAACATGAGGCTTGCAAGAGATTGAAACAATGCATCCCAAAACGTATTCCAGCAGTGAAAACACACGTTTCTACAAAGACTTTGAAGGAGCAAGCAAAAGCCTAGTGGCTGAGTGTTCTTTCAGAGAGAAACACACGCATTGCTTCATTCTGGAGTGAGTTTTCAGCCTGGAATTCATATGAATTTTGTACTGTGCAGAACGTAGCTACCTGCTCGGGAGTTGTGTCATAGATGCACCTTTCCTGCAGGAGTTTATTGGAACATTCATTGTTTGGCTAAGTTCTTTAGGGTTGGTTTTGGAAGGTCTTTCAACTTTGGCCAAATCCCGCTTCGTACGAAATTTTTTCACAGCGCTATTTCCAAGTGTCCACAAAGAGCCTCTGCTTGAAACTGTCCACATGCACATCTCCCATACTGGTGTGTTTGTTTCACTACCTGGATTTTGGTTTCCTCTTCTTTCTTTGAAATGACAAGCCTTCTTTCTGCACGCTACACACACCTTGTAGCAGTTTCAGTTTGAAGCATGTTGGTGCTCTCAAAACGCTGTGTAACCTATGCAGAGTGTGTCACTCTCCAACTCTGAATACACATCTTACAGCTCCTTTCACCACAGATACGCAAACACATCTTTTTGTGAAAATCCTACTTCAGGTCAGTTGGAAATGTAAGGTTTTCATCGAGAACATGAAGTCAATCATGGTTTTGCACGCTGCAGCCAATAGAAATGTACTTTTGTACATGCCCGTCTGAATTTCACTGCAAGATGCCCTTCTTTTCTGGTTTGTTGAAAGTTCTCAACACATTAGGAGAAAGATCGTGTTCGTGCAAGAGTGATGCAGTGTGCGTTTTCCTGGATTTCAAGTGATTTGGGAAACATACACCTTGTTTTTCCACATTGTGTAAGAAATAACTTGAGGCTTGCAAGAGATTGAAACAATGCATCGCAAAATGAATTCTAGCAGTGAAAACACACGTTTCTACAAAGACTTTGAAGGAGCAAGCAAAAGCCTAGTGGCTGAGTGTTCTTTCAGAGAGAAACACATGCATTTCATTCTTCTGGAGTGAGTTTTCAGCCTGGAATTCATTTGCATTTTGTACTGTGCAGAATGTAGTTACCTACTCGGGGGTTGTGTCATAGAAGCACCTATCCTGCAGGAGTTTATTGCAACATTCATTGTTTGGCTAAGTTCTTTAGGGTTTGTTTTGGAAGGTCTTTCAACTTTGGCCAAATCCCGCTTCGTACGAAATTTTTTCACAGCGCTGTTTCCAAGTGTCCACCAAGAGGTGCTGCTGGAAACTGTCCACATGCACATCTCCCATACTGGTGTGCTCGTTTCACTACCTGGATTTTGGTTTCCTCTTCTTTCTTTGAAATGACAAGCCTTCATTCTGCACGCTACACACACCTTGTAGCAGTTTCAGTTTGAAGCATGTTGGTGCTCTCAAAACGCTGTGTAACCTATGCAGAGTGTGTCACTCTCCAACTCTGAATACATATCTTACAGCTCCTTTCACCACAGATACGCAAACACATCTTTTTGTGAAAATCCTACTTCAGGTCAGTTGGAAATGTAAGGTTTTCATCGAGAACATGAAGTCAATCATGGTTTTGCACTCTGCAACCAATAGAAATGAAATCCTGTACATACCTATGTGAATTTCACATCAAAATACCATTCTTTTCTGGTTTCTTGAATGTTCTCACCACAAAAGGAGAAAGAGCGTGTTTGAGCAAGAGTGATGTAGTGTGCGGTTTCCTCGATTTCAAGTGATTTGGGAAACATAATCCGCGTTTCTCCAGATTGTCTAAGAAACAATATGAGGCTTTCAAGAGATTGAAACAATGCATTCAAAACGTATTCCAGCAGTGAAAACACACGTTTCTACAAAGACCTTGAAGGAGCAAGCAAAAGTCCAGTGGCTGAGTGTTCTTTCAGAGAGAAACACATGCATTTCATCCTTCTGGAGTTTTCAGCCTGTATTCATATGCATTTTGTATTGTGCAGAATGTAGCTACGCCCTCAGGAGTTGTGTCATAGAAGGACCTTTCCTGCAGGAGCTTATTGCAACATATATTGTTTGGCTAAGTTCTTTAGGGTTGGTTTTGGAAGGTCTTTCAACTTTGGCCAAATACCGCTTCGTACGAAATTTTTTCACAAAGCTGTTTCCAAGTTTCCACAAAGAGCTGCTGCTTTAAACTGTCCACATGCACATCTCCCATACTGGTGTGCTCGTTTCACTACCTGGATTTTGGTTTCCTCTTCCTTCTTTGAAATGACAAGCCTTCTTTCTGCACGCTACAGACACTTTGTAGCAGTATCAGTTTGAAGCATGTTGGTGCTTCCAAAAAGCTCTGTAACCAATGTACAGTGTGTCACTCTCCAACTCTGAATACACATCTTACAGCTCCTTTCACCACAGACACGCAAAGAGATCTTTTTGTGAAAGTCCTATTTCAGATCAGTTGGAAATTAAGGATTTCATCGAGAATTTGAAGTCAATCATTGTTTTGCACTCTGCAACCAATAGAAATGTACTTTTCTACAAACCCGTGTGAATTTCACTGCAAAATGCCCTTCTCTTCTGGTATCTTGAATGTTCTCAACACATTAGGAGAAAGAGCAGGTTTGTGCAAGAGTGATGCAGTGTGCGTTTTCCTGGATTTCAAGTGATTGGGAAACATACTCCTTATTTTTCCACATTGTGTAAGAAACAACATGAGGGTTGCAAGAGATTGAAACAATGCATCCCAAAACGTATTCCAGCAGTGAAAACACACGTTTCTACAAAGACTTTGAAGGAGCAAGCAAAAGCCTACTGGCTGAGTGTTCTTTCAGAGAGAAACACACGCATTGCTTCCTTCTGGAGTGAGTTTTCAGCCTGGAATTCATATGTATTTTGTGCTGTGCAGAATGTAGCTACCTGCTCGGGAGTTGTGTCATAGATGCAACTTTCCTGCAGGAGTTTATTGCAACATTCATTGTTTGGCTAAGTTCTTTAGGGTTGGTTTTGGAAGGTCTTTCAACTTTGGCCAAATCCCGCTTCATACGAAATTTTTTCACAGCGCTGTTTCCAAGTGTCCACCAAGAGGTGCTGCTGGAAACTGTCCACATGCACATCTCCCATACTGGTGTGTTCGTTTCACTACCTGGATTTTGGTTTCCTCTTCTTTCTTTGAAATGACAAGCCTTCATTCTGCACGCTACACACACCTTGTAGCAGTTTCAGTTTGAAGCATGTTGGTGCTCTCAAAACGCTGTGTAACTTATGCAGAGTGTGTCACTCTCCAGCACTGAATACACAACCTAGAGCTCCTTTCACCACAGACACGCAAAGAGATCTTTTTGTGAAAGTCCTATTTCAGATCAGTTGGAAATTAAGGATTTCATCGAGAATATGAAGTCATCATGGTTTTGCACTCTGCAACCAATAGAAATGAAATCCTGTACATACCTATGTGAATTTCACATCAAAATACCATTCTTTTCTGGTTTCTTGAATGTTCTCACCACAAAAGGAGAAAGAGCGTGTTTGAGCAAGAGTGATGTAGTGTGCGGTTTCCTCGATTTCAAGTGATTTGGGAAACATAATCCGCGTTTGTACAGATTGTCTAAGAAACAATATGAGGCTTTCAAGAGATTGAAACAATGCATTCAAAACGTATTCCAGCAGTGAAAACACACGTTTCTACAAAGACCTTGAAGGAGCAAGCAAAAGCCCAGTGGCTGAGTGTTCTTTCAGAGAGAAACACATGCATTTCATCCTTCTGGAGTGAGTATTCAGCCTGGAATTCATATGCATTTTGTACTGTGCAGAATGTAGCTACCTCCTCAGGAGTTGTGTCATAGAAGGACCTTTCCTGCAGGAGCTTATTGCAACATTCATTGTTTGGCTAAGTTCTTTAGGGTTGGTTTTGGAAGGTCTTTCAACTTTGGCCAAATACCGCTTCGTACGAAATTTTTTCACAAAGCTGTTTCCAAGTTTCCACAAAGAGCTGATGCTGGAAACTGTCCACATGCACATCTCCCATACTGGTGAGCTCGTTTCACTACCTGGATTTTGGTTTCCTCTTCTTTCTTTGAAATGACAAGCCTTCATTCTGCACGCTACACACACTTTGTAGCAGTCAGTTTGAAGCATGTTGGTGCTCTCAAAACTCTCTGTAACCAATGTACAGTGTGTCACTCTCCAACTCTGAATACACATCTTACAGCTCCTTTCACCACAGACACGCAAAGAGATCTTTTTGTGAAAGTCCTATTTCAGATCAGTTGGAAATTAAGGATTTCATCGAGAATATGAAGTCATCATGGTTTTGCACTCTGCAACCAATAGAAATGAAATCCTGTACATACCTATGTGAATTTCACATCAAAATACCATTCTTTTCTGGTTTCTTGAATGTTCTCACCACAAAAGGAGAAAGAGCGTGTTTGAGCAAGAGTGATGTAGTGTGCGGTTTCCTCGATTTCAAGTGATTTGGGAAACATAATCCGCGTTTCTCCAGATTGTCTAAGAAACAATATGAGGCTTTCAAGAGATTGAAACAATGCATTCAAAACGTATTCCAGCAGTGAAAACACACGTTTCTACAAAGACCTTGAAGGAGCAAGCAAAAGCCCAGTGGCTGAGTGTTCTTTCAGAGAGAAACACATGCATTTCATCCTTCTGGAGTGAGTATTCAGCCTGGAATTCATATGCATTTTGTACTGTGCAGAATGTAGCTACCTCCTCAGGAGTTGTGTCATAGAAGGACCTTTCCTGCAGGAGCTTATTGCAACATTCATTGTTTGGCTAAGTTCTTTAGGGTTGGTTTTGGAAGGTCTTTCAACTTTGGCCAAATACCGCTTCGTACGAAATTTTTTCACAAAGCTGTTTCCAAGTTTCCACAAAGAGCTGATGCTGGAAACTGTCCACATGCACATCTCCCATACTGGTGAGCTCGTTTCACTACCTGGATTTTGGTTTCCTCTTCTTTCTTTGAAATGACAAGCCTTCATTCTGCACGCTACACACACTTTGTAGCAGTCAGTTTGAAGCATGTTGGTGCTCTCAAAACTCTCTGTAACCAATGTACAGTGTGTCACTCTCCAACTCTGAATACACATCTTACAGCTCCTTTCACCACAGACACGCAAAGAGATCTTTTTGTGAAAGTCCTATTTCAGATCAGTTGGAAATTAAGGATTTCATCAAGAATATGAAGTCATCATGGTTTTGCACTCTGCAACCAATAGAAATGTACTTTTCTACAAACCCGTGTGAATTTCACTGCAAAATGCCCTTCTCTTCTGGTATCTTGAATGTTCTCAACACATTAGGAGAAAGAGCAGGTTTGTGCAAGAGTGATGCAGTGTGCGTTTTCCTGAATTTCAAGTGATTGGGAAACATACTCCTTATTTTTCCACATTGTGTAAGAAACAACATGAGGGTTGCAAGAGATTGAAACAATGCATCCCAAAACGTATTCCAGCAGTGAAAACACAAGTTTCTACAAAGACTTTGAAGGAGCAAGCAAAAGCCTACTGGCTGAGTGTTCTTTCAGAGAGAAACACACGCATTGCTTCCTTCTGGAGTGAGTTTTCAGCCTGGAATTCATATGCATTTTGTACTGTGCAGAATGTAGCTACCTGCTCGGGAGTTGTGTCATAGATGCACCTTTCCTGCAGGAGTTTATTGCAACATTCATTGTTTGGCTAAGTTCTTTAGAGTTGGTTTTGGAAGGTCTTTCAACTTTGGCCAAATCCCGCTTCGTACGAAATTTTTTCACAGCGCTGTTTCCAAGTGTCCACAAAGAGCCTCTGCTTGAAACTGTCCACATGCACATCTCCCATACTGGTGTGCTCGTTTCACTACCTGAAGTTTGGTTTCCTCTTCTTTCTTTGAAATGACAAGCCTTCTTTCTGCACGCTACACACACCTTGTAGCAGTTTCAGTTTTTAGCATGTTGGTGCTCTCAAAACGCTGTGTAACCTATGTAGAGTGTGTCACTCTCCAGCACTGAATACACAACTTAGAGCTCCTTTCACCACAGACACGCAACCATTCTTTTTGTGAAAGTCCTACTTCAGGTCACCTGGAAATGTAAGGTTTTCATCGAGAACATGAAGTCAATCATGGTTTTGCACTCTGCAGCCAATAGAAATGTACTTTTCTACAAACTCGTCTGAATTTCACTGCAAAATGCCTTTAGTTTCCGGTTTGTTGAAAGTTCTCAATACATTAGGAGAAAGAGCGTGTTTGTGCAAGAGTAATGCAGTGTGCGTTTTCCTGGATTTCAAGTGATTTGGGAAACATACTCCTTATTTTTCCACATTGTGTAAGAAACAACATGAGGCTTGCAAGAGATTGAAACAATGCATCCCAAAACGTATTCCAGCAGTGAAAACACACGTTTCTACAAATACTTTGAAGGAGCAAGCAAAAGCCTACTGGCTGAGTGTCCTTTCAGAGAGAAACACACGCATTGCTTCCTTCTGGAGTGAGTTTTCAGCCTGGAATTCATATGCATTTTGTACTGTGCAGAATGTAGCTACCTGCTCGGGGGTTGTGTCATAGATGCACCTTTCCTGCTGGAGTTTATTGCAACATTCATTGTTTGGCTAAGTTCTTTAGGGTTGGTTTTGGAAGGTCTTTCAACTTTGGCCAAATCCCGCTTCGTACGAAATTTTTTCACAGCGCTGTTTCCAAGTGTCCACAAAGAGACTCTGCTTGAAACTGTCTACATGCACGTCTCCCATACTGGTGTGCTCGTTTCACTACCTGCATTTTGGTTTCCTCTTCTTTCTTTGAAATGACAAGCCTTCATTCTGCATGCTACACACACCTTGTAGCAGTTTCAGTTTTAAGCACGTTGGTGCTCTCAAAACACTGTGTAACCTATGTGAAGTGTGTCTCTCTCCAGCACTGAATACACAACTTAGAGCTTCTTTCACCGCAGACACACAAACACATCTTTTTGTGCAAGTCCTACTTCAGATCACTTGGATATGTCAGGGTTTCATGGAGAACATGAAGTCAATCATGCTTTTGCACTCTGCAACCAATAGAAATGAACTCTTGTAAATGCCCGTCTGAATTTAACTGCAAAATACCTTTAGTTTCTGGTTTGTAGAAAGTTCTCAACATATTAGAAGAAACAGCGTGTTTGAGCAAGAGTGATGCAGTGTGCATTTTCCTGGATTTCAAGTGATTTCAGAAACATACTACTTATTTTTCCACATTGTGTAAGAAACAACACGAGGCTTGGAAGAGATTGAAACAATGCATCCCAGAACGTATTCCAGCAGTGAAAACACACGTTTCTACAAAGACTTTCAAAGAGCAAGCAAAAGCCTACTGGCTGAGTGTTCTTTCAGAGAGAAACACATACATTTCATTTTTTTGGAGTGAGTTTTCAGCCTGGAATTCATTTGCACTTTGTACTGAGCAGAATGTAGTTACCTACTCGGGGGTTGTGTCATAGAAGCACCTGTCCTGCAGGAGCTTCTTGCAACATTCATTGTTTGGCTAAGTTCTTTAGGGTTGGTTTTGGAAGGTCTTTCAACTTTGGCCAAATCCCGCTTCGTACGAAATTTTTTACAGCGCTGTTTCCAAGTGTCCACCAAGAGGTGCTGCTGGAAACTGTCCACATGCACATCTCCCATACTGGTGTGTTCGTTTCACTACCTGGATTTTGGTTTCCTCTTCTTTCTTTGAAATGACAAGCCTTCATTCTGCACGCTACACACACCTTGTAGCAGTTTCAGTTTGAAGCATGTTGGTGCTCTCAAAACGCTGTGTAACCTATGCAGA
This sequence comes from Miniopterus schreibersii, assembly GCF_964146895.1. Classification (NCBI taxonomy): domain Eukaryota; kingdom Metazoa; phylum Chordata; class Mammalia; order Chiroptera; family Miniopteridae; genus Miniopterus; species Miniopterus schreibersii. The sequence goes on from NW_027669848.1 coordinate 103,761, forward strand.
GTGTGTCACTCTCCAACTCTGAATACATATCTTACAGCTCCTTTCACCACAGATACGCAAACACATCTTTTTGTGAAAATCCTACTTCAGGTCAGTTGGAAATGTAAGGTTTTCATCGAGAACATGAAGTCAATCATGGTTTTGCACTCTGCAACCAATAGAAATGAAATCCTGTACATACCTATGTGAATTTCACATCAAAATACCATTCTTTTCTGGTTTCTTGAATGTTCTCACCACAAAAGGAGAAAGAGCGTGTTTGAGCAAGAGTGATGTAGTGTGCGGTTTCCTCGATTTCAAGTGATTTGGGAAACATAATCCGCGTTTCTCCAGATTGTCTAAGAAACAATATGAGGCTTTCAAGAGATTGAAACAATGCATTCAACACGTATTCCAGCAGTGAAAACACACGTTTCTACAAAGACCTTGAAGGAGCAAGCAAAAGCCCAGTGGCTGAGTGTTCTTTCAGAGAGAAACACATGCATTTCATCCTTCTGGAGTTTTCAGCCTGTATTCATATGCATTTTGTACTGTGCAGAATGTAGCTACGCCCTCAGGAGTTGTGTCATAGAAGGACCTTTCCTGCAGGAGCTTATTGCAACATATATTGTTTGGCTAAGTTCTTTAGGGTTGGTTTTGGAAGGTCTTTCAACTTTGGCCAAATACCGCTTCGTACGAAATTTTTTCACAAAGCTGTTTCCAAGTTTCCACAAAGAGCTGCTGCTTTAAACTGTCCACATGCACATCTCCCATACTGGTGAGCTCGTTTCACTACCTGGATTTTGGTTTCCTCTTCCTTCTTTGAAATGACAAGCCTTCATTCTGCACGCTACACACACTTTGTAGCAGTATCAGTTTGAAGCATGTTGGTGCTCTCAAAAAGCTCTGTAACCAATGTACAGTGTGTCACTCTCCAACTCTGAATACACAACTTAGAGCTCCTTCACCACAGACACGCAAAGAGATCTTTTTGTGAAAGTCCTATTTCAGATCAGTTGGAAATTAAGGATTTCATCGAGAATATGAAGTCATCATGGTTTTGCACTCTGCAACCAATAGAAATGTACTTTTCTACAAACCCGTGTGAATTTCACTGCAAAATGCCCTTCTCTTCTGGTATCTTGAATGTTCTCAACACATTAGGAGAAAGAGCAGGTTTGTGCAAGAGTGATGCAGTGTGCGTTTTCCTGAATTTCAAGTGATTGGGAAACATACTCCTTATTTTTCCACATTGTGTAAGAAACAACATGAGGGTTGCAAGAGATTGAAACAATGCATCCCAAAACGTATTCCAGCAGTGAAAACACACGTTTCTACAAAGACTTTGAAGGAGCAAGCAAAAGCCTACTGGCTGAGTGTTCTTTCAGAGAGAAACACACGCATTGCTTCCTTCTGGAGTGAGTTTTCAGCCTGGAATTCATATGCATTTTGTACTGTGCAGAATGTAGCTACCTGCTCGGGAGTTGTGTCATAGATGCACCTTTCCTGCAGGAGTTCATTGCAGCATTCATTGTTTGGCTAAGTTCTTTAGGGTTGGTTTTGGAAGGTCTTTCAACTTTGGCCAATTCCCGCTTCGTACGAAATTTTTTCACAGCGCTGTTTCCAAGTGTCCACAAAGAGCCTCTGCTTGAAACTGTCCACATGCACATCTCCCATACTGGTGTGCTCGTTTCACTACCTGGAGTTTGGTTTCCTCTTCTTTCTTTGAAATGACAAGCCTTCTTTCTGCACGCTACACACACCTTGTAGCAGTTTCAGTTTTTAGCATGTTGGTGCTCTCAAAACGCTGTGTAACCTATGTAGAGTGTGTCACTCTCCAGCACTGAATACACAACTTAGAGCTCCTTTCACCACAGACACGCAACCATTCTTTTTGTGAAAGGCCTACTTCAGGTCACCTGGAAATGTAAGGTTTTCATTGAGAACATGAAATCAATCACGGTTTTTCACTCTGCAGCCAATTGAAATGTACTTTTATACAAACTCGTCTGAATTTCACTGCAAAATGCCTTTAGTTTCTGGTTTTGTTGAAAGTTCTCAATACATTAGGAGAAAGAGCAGGTTTGTGCAAGAGTGATGCAGTGTGCGTTTTCCTGGATTTCAAGTGATTGGGAAACATACTCCTTATTTTTCCCCATTGTGTAAGAAACAACATGAGGCTTGCAAGAGATTGAAACAATGCATCCCAAAACGTATTCCAGCAGTGAAAACACACGTTTCTACAAAGACTTTGAAGGAGCAAGCAAAAGCCTACTGGCTGAGTGTTCTTTCAGAGAGAAACACATACATTTCATTTTTTTGGAGTGAGTTTTCAGCCTGGAATTCATATGCACTTTGTACTGTGCAGAATGTAGTTACCTACTCGGGGGTTGTGTCATAGAAGCACCTGTCCTGCAGGAGCTTCTTGCAACATTCATTGTTTGGCGAAGTTCTTTAGGGTTGGTTTTGGAAGGTCTTTCAACTTTGGCCAAATCCCGCTTCGTACGAAATTTTTTACAGCGCTCTTTCCAAGTGTCCACCAAGAGGTGCTGCTGGAAACTGTCCACATGCACATCTCCCATACTGGTGTGCTCGTTTCACTACCTGGATTTTGGTTTCCTCTTCTTTCTTTGAAATGACAAGCCATCATTCTGCACGCTACACACACCTTGTAGCAGTTTCAGTTTGAAGCATGTTGGTGCTCTCAAAACGCTGTGTAACCTATGCAGAGTGTGTCACTCTCCAACTCTGAATACATATCTTACAGCCCCTTTCACCACAGACATGCAAACACATCTTTTTGTGAAAATCCTACTTCAGGTCAGTTGGAAATGTAAGGTTTTCATCGAGAACATGAAGTCAATCGTGGTTTTGCACTGTGCAACCAATAGAAATGAAATCCTGTACATACCTATGTGAATTTCACATCAAAATACCATTCTTTTCTGGTTTCTTGAATGTTCTCACCACAAAAGGAGAAAGAGCGTGTTTGAGCAAGAGTGATGTAGTGTGCGGTTTCTTCGATTTCAAGTGATTTGGGAAACATAATCCGCGTTTCTCCAGATTGTCTAAGAAACAATATGAGGCTTTCAAGAGATTGAAACAATGCATTCAAAACGTATTCCAGCAGTGAAAACACACGTTTCTACAAAGACCTTGAAGGAGCAAGCAAAAGCCCAGTGGCTGAGTGTTCTTTCAGAGAGAAACACATGCATTTCATCCTTCTGGAGTTTTCAGCCTGTATTCATATGCATTTTGTACTGTGCAGAATGTAGCTACGCCCTCAGGAGTTGTGTCATAGAAGGACCTTTCCTGCAGGAGTTTATTGCAACATTCATTGTTTGGCTAAGTTCTTTAGGGTTTGTTTTGGAAGGTCTTTCAACTTTGGCCAAATCCCGCTTCGTACGAAATTTTTTCACAGCGCTGTTTCCAAGTGTCCACCAAGAGGTGCTGCTGGAAACTGTCCACATGCACATCTCCCATACTGGTGTGTTCGTTTCACTACCTGGATTTTGGTTTCTTCTTCTTTCGTTGAAATGACAAGCCTTCATTCTGCACGCTACACACACCTTGTAGCAGTTTCAGTTTGAAGCATGTTGGTGCTCTCAAAACGCTGTGTAACCTATGCAGAGTGTGTCACTCTCCAGCACTGAATACACAACCTAGAGCTCCTTTCACCACAGACACGCAAACACATCTTTTTGTGAAAGTCCTACTTCAGGTCAGTTGGAAATGTAAGGTTTTCATCGAGAACATGAAGTCAATCATGGTTTTGCACTCTGCAACCAATAGAAATGAAATCCTGTACAGACCTATGTGAATTTCACATCAAAATACCATTCTTTTCTGGTTTCTTGAATGTTCTCACCACAAAAGGAGAAAGAGCGTGTTTGAGCAAGAGTGATGTAGTGTGCGGTTTCCTCGATTTCAAGTGATTTGGGAAACATAATCCGCGTTTCTCCAGATTGTCTAAGAAACAATATGAGGCTTTCAAGAGATTGAAACAATGCATTCAAAACGTATTCCAGCAGTGAAAACACACGTTTCTACAAAGACCTTGAAGGAGCAAGCAAAAGCCCAGTGGCTGAGTGTTCTTTCAGAGAGAAACACATGCATTTCATCCTTCTGGAGTGAGTATTCAGCCTGGAATTCATATGCATTTTGTACTGTGCAGAATGTAGCTACGCCCTCAGGAGTTGTGTCGTAGAAGGACCTTTCCTGCAGGAGCTTATTGCAACATTCATTGTTTGGCTAAGTTCTTTAGGGTTTGTTTTGGAAGGTCTTTCAACTTTGGCCAAATACCGCTTCGTATGAAATTTTTTCACAGCGCTGTTTCCAAGTGTCCACAAAGAGCCTCTGCTTGAAACTGTCCACATGCACATCTCCCATACTGGTGTGCTCGTTTCACTACCTGGAGTTTGGTTTCCTCTTCTTTCTTTGAAATGACAAGCCTTCTTTCTGCACGCTACACACACCTTGTAGCAGTTTCAGTTTTTAGCATGTTGGTGCTCTCAAAACGCTGTGTAACCTATGTAGAGTGTGTCACTCTCCAGCACTGAATACACAACTTAGAGCTCCTTCACCACAGACACGCAAAGAGATCTTTTTGTGAAAGTCCTATTTCAGATCAGTTGGAAATTAAGGATTTCATCGAGAATATGAAGTCATCATGGTTTTGCACTCTGCAACCAATAGAAATGTACTTTTCTACAAACCCGTGTGAATTTCACTGCAAAATGCCCTTCTCTTCTGGTATCTTGAATGTTCTCAACACATTAGGAGAAAGAGCAGGTTTGTGCAAGAGTGATGCAGTGTGCGTTTTCCTGAATTTCAAGTGATTGGGAAACATACTCCTTATTTTTCCACATTGTGTAAGAAACAACATGAGGGTTGCAAGAGATTGAAACAATGCAACCCAAAACGTATTCCAGCAGTGAAAACACACGTTTCTACAAAGACTTTGAAGGAGCAAGCAAAAGCCTACTGGCTGAGTGTTCTTTCAGAGAGAAACACACGCATTGCTTCCTTCTGGAGTGAGTTTTCAGCCTGGAATTCATATGCATTTTGTACTGTGCAGAATGTAGCTACCTGCTCGGGAGTTGTGTCATAGATGCACCTTTCCTGCAGGAGTTTATTGCAGCATTCATTGTTTGGCTAAGTTCTTTAGGGTTGGTTTTGGAAGGTCTTTCAACTTTGGCCAATTCCCGCTTCGTACGAAATTTTTTCACAGAGCTGTTTCCAAGTGTCCACAAAGAGCCTCTGCTTGAAACTGTCCACATGCACATCTCCCATACTGGTGTGCTCGTTTCACTACCTGGATTTTGGTTTCCTCTTCTTTCTTTGAAATGACAAGCCTTCTTTCTGCACGCTACACACACCTTGTAGCAGTTTCAGTTTTTAGCATGTTGGTGCTCTCAAAACGCTGTGTAACCTATGTAGAGTGTGTCACTCTCCAGCACTGAATACACAACTTAGAGCTCCTTTCACCACAGACACGCAACCATTCTTTTTGTGAAAGTCCTACTTCAGGTCACCTGGAAATGTAAGGTTTTCATCGAGAACATGAAATCAATCACGGTTTTTCACTCTGCAGCCAATTGAAATGTACTTTTATACAAACTCGTCTGAATTTCACTGCAGAATGCCTTTAGTTTCTGGTTTGTTGAAAGTTCTCAATACATTAGGAGAAAGAGCGTGTTTGTGCAAGAGTGATGCAGTGTGCGTTTTCCTGGATTTCAAGTGATTTGGGAAACATACTCCTTATTTTTCCACATTGTGTAAGAAACAACATGAGGCTTGCAAGAGATTGAAACAATGCATCCCATAAAAGTATTCCAGCAGTGAAAACACACCTTTCTACAAAGACTTTGAAGGAGCAAGCAAAAGCCTACTGGCTGAATGTTCTTTCAGAGAGAAACACACGCATTGCTTCCTTCTGGAGTGAGTTTTCAGCCTGGAATTCATATGCATTTTGTACTGTGCAGAATGTAGCTACCTGCTCGGGAGTTGTGTCATAGATGCACCTTTCCTGCAGGAGTTTATTGCAGCATTCATTGTTTGGCTAAGTTCTTTAGGGTTGGTTTTGGAAGGTCTTTCAACTTTGGCCAAATCCCGCTTCGTACGAAATTTTTTCACAGCGCTGTTTCCAAGTGTCCACAAAGAGCCTCTGCTTGAAACTGTCCACATGCACGTCTCCCATACTGGTGTGCTCGTTTCACTACCTGGATTTTGGTTTCCTCTTCTTTCTTTGAAATGACAAGCCTTCATTCTGCATGCTACACACACCTTGTAGCAGTTTCAGTTTTAAGCACGTTGGTGCTCTCAAAACACTGTGTAACCTATGTAGAGTGTGTCTCTCTCCAGCACTGAATACACAACATAGAGCTCCTTTCACCGCAGACACACAAACACACCTTTTTGTGCAAGTCCTACTTCAGGTCACTTGGATATGTCAGGGTTTCATCGAGAACATGAAGTCAATCATGCTTTTGCACTGTGCAACCAATAGAAATGAACTCTTGTAAATTCCCGTCTGAATTTCACTGCAAAATACCTTTAGTTTCTGGTTTGTAGAAAGTTCTCAACACATTAGGAGAAACAGCGTGTTTGAGCAAGAGTGATGCAGTGTGCATTTTCCTGGATTTCAAGTGATTTCAGAAACATACTACTTATTTTTCCACATTGTGTAAGAAACAACATGAGGCTTGGAAGAGATTGAAACAATGCATCCCAAAACGTATTCCAGCAGTGAAAACACACGTTTCTACAAAGACTTTGAAGGAGCAAGCAAAAGCCTACTGGCTGAGTGTCCTTTCAGAGAGAAACACACGCATTGCTTTCTTCTGGAGTGAGTTTTCATCCTGGAATTCATATGCATTTTGTACTGTGCAGAATGTAGATGCACCTTTCCTGCAGGAGTTTATTGCAGCATTCATTGTTTGGCTAAGTTCTTTAGGGTTGGTTTTGGAAGGTCTTTCAACTTTGGCCAAATCCCGCTTCGTACGAAATTTTTTCACAGCGCTGTTTCCAAGTGTCCACAAAGAGCCTCTGCTTGAAACTGTCCACATGCACATCTCCCATTCGGGTGTGTTTGTTTCACTACCTGGATTTTGGTTTCCTCTTCTTTCTTTGAAATGACAAGCCTTCTTTCTGCACGCTACACACACCTTGTAGCAGTTTCAGTTTTTAGCATTTTCGTGCTCTCAAAACGCTGTGTAACCTATGTAGAGTGTGTCACTCTCCAGCACTGAATACACAACCTAGAGCTCCTTTCACCACAGACACGCAAACACATCTTTTTGTGAAAGTCCTACTTCAGGTCATTTGTAAATGTAAGGTTTTCATCGAGAACATGAAGTCAATCACGGTTTTGCACTCTGCAGCCAATAGAAATGTACTTTTCTACAAACCCGTCTGAATTTCACTGCAAAATACCCTTCTTTTCTGGTTTGTTGAAAGTTCTCAACACATTAGGAGAAAGAGCGTGTTCGTGCAAGAGTGATGCAGTGTGCGTTTTCCTGGACTTCAAGTGATTTGGGAAACATACTCCTTATTTTTCCCCATTGTGTAAGAAACAACATGAGGCTTGCAAGACATTGAAACAATGCATCCCAAAACGTATTCCAGCAGTGAAAACACACGTTTCTACAAAGACTTTGAAGGAGCAAGCAAAAGCCTACTGGCTGAGTGTTCTTTCAGAGAGAAACACATACATTTCATTTTTTTGGAGTGAGTTTTCAGCCTGGAATTCATTTGCACTTTGTACTGTGCAGAATGTAGTTACCTACTCGGGGGTTGTGTCATAGAAGCACCTGTCCTGCAGGAGCTTCTTGCAACATTCATTGTTTGGCGAAGTTCTTTAGGGTTGGTTTTGGAAGGTCTTTCAACTTTGGCCAAATACCGCTTCGTATGAAATTTTTTCACAGCGCTGTTTCCAAGTGTCCACAAAGAGCCTCTGCTTGAAACTGTCCACATGCACATCTCCCATACTGGTGTGCTCGTTTCACTACCTGGAGTTTGGTTTCCTCTTCTTTCTTTGAAATGACAAGCCTTCTTTCTGCACGCTACACACACCTTGTAGCAGTTTCAGTTTTTAGCATGTTGGTGCTCTCAAAACGCTGTGTAACCTATGTAGAGTGTGTCACTCTCCAGCACTGAATACACAACTTAGAGCTCCTTCACCACAGACACGCAAAGAGATCTTTTTGTGAAAGTCCTATTTCAGATCAGTTGGAAATTAAGGATTTCATCGAGAATATGAAGTCATCATGGTTTTGCACTCTGCAACCAATAGAAATGTACTTTTCTACAAACCCGTGTGAATTTCACTGCAAAATGCCCTTCTCTTCTGGTATCTTGAATGTTCTCAACACATTAGGAGAAAGAGCAGGTTTGTGCAAGAGTGATGCAGTGTGCGTTTTCCTGAATTTCAAGTGATTGGGAAACATACTCCTTATTTTTCCACATTGTGTAAGAAACAACATGAGGGTTGCAAGAGATTGAAACAATGCAACCCAAAACGTATTCCAGCAGTGAAAACACACGTTTCTACAAAGACTTTGAAGGAGCAAGCAAAAGCCTACTGGCTGAGTGTTCTTTCAGAGAGAAACACACGCATTGCTTCCTTCTGGAGTGAGTTTTCAGCCTGGAATTCATATGCATTTTGTACTGTGCAGAATGTAGCTACCTGCTCGGGAGTTGTGTCATAGATGCACCTTTCCTGCAGGAGTTTATTGCAGCATTCATTGTTTGGCTAAGTTCTTTAGGGTTGGTTTTGGAAGGTCTTTCAACTTTGGCCAATTCCCGCTTCGTACGAAATTTTTTCACAGAGCTGTTTCCAAGTGTCCACAAAGAGCCTCTGCTTGAAACTGTCCACATGCACATCTCCCATACTGGTGTGCTTGTTTCACTACCTGGATTTTGGTTTCCTCTTCTTTCTTTGAAATGACAAGCCTTCTTTCTGCACGCTACACACACCTTGTAGCAGTTTCAGTTTTTAGCATGTTGGTGCTCTCAAAACGCTGTGTAACCTATGTAGAGTGTGTCACTCTCCAGCACTGAATACACAACTTAGAGCTCCTTTCACCACAGACACGCAACCATTCTTTTTGTGAAAGTCCTACTTCAGGTCACCTGGAAATGTAAGGTTTTCATCGAGAACATGAAATCAATCACGGTTTTTCACTCTGCAGCCAATTGAAATGTACTTTTATACAAACTCGTCTGAATTTCACTGCAGAATGCCTTTAGTTTCTGGTTTGTTGAAAGTTCTCAATACATTAGGAGAAAGAGCGTGTTTGTGCAAGAGTGATGCAGTGTGCGTTTTCCTGGATTTCAAGTGATTTGGGAAACATACTCCTTATTTTTCCACATTGTGTAAGAAACAACATGAGGCTTGCAAGAGATTGAAACAATGCATCCCATAAAAGTATTCCAGCAGTGAAAACACACCTTTCTACAAAGACTTTGAAGGAGCAAGCAAAAGCCTACTGGCTGAATGTTCTTTCAGAGAGAAACACACGCATTGCTTCCTTCTGGAGTGAGTTTTCAGCCTGGAATTCATATGCATTTTGTACTGTGCAGAATGTAGCTACCTGCTCGGGAGTTGTGTCATAGATGCACCTTTCCTGCAGGAGTTTATTGCAGCATTCATTGTTTGGCTAAGTTCTTTAGGGTTGGTTTTGGAAGGTCTTTCAACTTTGGCCAAATCCCGCTTCGTACGAAATTTTTTCACAGCGCTGTTTCCAAGTGTCCACAAAGAGCCTCTGCTTGAAACTGTCCACATGCACGTCTCCCATACTGGTGTGCTCGTTTCACTACCTGGATTTTGGTTTCCTCTTCTTTCTTTGAAATGACAAGCCTTCATTCTGCATGCTACACACACCTTGTAGCAGTTTCAGTTTTAAGCACGTTGGTGCTCTCAAAACACTGTGTAACCTATGTAGAGTGTGTCTCTCTCCAGCACTGAATACACAACATAGAGCTCCTTTCACCGCAGACACACAAACACACCTTTTTGTGCAAGTCCTACTTCAGGTCACTTGGATATGTCAGGGTTTCATCGAGAACATGAAGTCAATCATGCTTTTGCACTGTGCAACCAATAGAAATGAACTCTTGTAAATTCCCGTCTGAATTTCACTGCAAAATACCTTTAGTTTCTGGTTTGTAGAAAGTTCTCAACACATTAGGAGAAACAGCGTGTTTGAGCAAGAGTGATGCAGTGTGCATTTTCCTGGATTTCAAGTGATTTCAGAAACATACTACTTATTTTTCCACATTGTGTAAGAAACAACATGAGGCTTGGAAGAGATTGAAACAATGCATCCCAAAACGTATTCCAGCAGTGAAAACACACGTTTCTACAAAGACTTTGAAGGAGCAAGCAAAAGCCTACTGGCTGAGTGTCCTTTCAGAGAGAAACACACGCATTGCTTTCTTCTGGAGTGAGTTTTCATCCTGGAATTCATATGCATTTTGTACTGTGCAGAATGTAGATGCACCTTTCCTGCAGGAGTTTATTGCAGCATTCATTGTTTGGCTAAGTTCTTTAGGGTTGGTTTTGGAAGGTCTTTCAACTTTGGCCAAATCCCGCTTCGTACGAAATTTTTTCACAGCGCTGTTTCCAAGTGTCCACAAAGAGCCTCTGCTTGAAACTGTCCACATGCACATCTCCCATTCGGGTGTGTTTGTTTCACTACCTGGATTTTGGTTTCCTCTTCTTTCTTTGAAATGACAAGCCTTCTTTCTGCACGCTACACACACCTTGTAGCAGTTTCAGTTTTTAGCATGTTCGTGCTCTCAAAACGCTGTGTAACCTATGTAGAGTGTGTCACTCTCCAGCACTGAATACACAACCTAGAGCTCCTTTCACCACAGACACGCAAACACATCTTTTTGTGAAAGTCCTACTTCAGGTCATTTGTAAATGTAAGGTTTTCATCGAGAACATGAAGTCAATCACGGTTTTGCACTCTGCAGCCAATAGAAATGTACTTTTCTACAAACCCGTCTGAATTTCACTGCAAAATACCCTTCTTTTCTGGTTTGTTGAAAGTTCTCAACACATTAGGAGAAAGAGCGTGTTCGTGCAAGAGTGATGCAGTGTGCGTTTTCCTGGACTTCAAGTGATTTGGGAAACATACTCCTTATTTTTCCCCATTGTGTAAGAAACAACATGAGGCTTGCAAGACATTGAAACAATGCATCCCAAAACGTATTCCAGCAGTGAAAACACACGTTTCTACAAAGACTTTGAAGGAGCAAGCAAAAGCCTACTGGCTGAGTGTTCTTTCAGAGAGAAACACATACATTTCATTTTTTTGGAGTGAGTTTTCAGCCTGGAATTCATTTGCACTTTGTACTGTGCAGAATGTAGTTACCTACTCGGGGGTTGTGTCATAGAAGCACCTGTCCTGCAGGAGCTTCTTGCAACATTCATTGTTTGGCGAAGTTCTTTAGGGTTGGTTTTGGAAGGTCTTTCAACTTTGGCCAAATCCCGCTTCGTACGAAATTTTTTACAGCGCTCTTTCCAAGTGTCCACCAAGAGGTGCTGCTGGAAACTGTCCACATGCACATCTCCCATACTGGTGTGTTCGTTTCACTACCTGGATTTTGGTTTCCTATTCTTTCTTTGAAATGACAAGCCATCATTCTGCACGCTACACACACCTTGTAGCAGTTTCAGTTTGAAGCATGTTGGTGCTCTCAAAACGCTGTGTAACCTATGCAGAGTGTGTCACTCTCCAACTCTGAATACATATCTTACAGCCCCTTTCACCACAGACATGCAAACACATCTTTTTGTGAAAATCCTACTTCAGGTCAGTTGGAAATGTAAGGTTTTCATCGAGAACATGAAGTCAATCGTGGTTTTGCACTCTGAAACCAATAGAAATGAAATCCTGTACATACCTATGTGAATTTCACATCAAAATACCATTCTTTTCTGGTTTCTTGAATGTTCTCACCACAAAAGGAGAAAGAGCGTGTTTGAGCAAGAGTGATGTAGTGTGCGGTTTCCTCTATTTCAAGTGATTTGGGAAACATAATCCGCGTTTCTCCAGATTGTCTAAGAAACAATATGAGGCTTTCAAGAGATTGAAACAATGCATTCAAAACGTATTCCAGCAGTGAAAACACACGTTTCTACAAAGACCTTGAAGGAGCAAGCAAAAGCCCAGTGGCTGAGTGTTCTTTCAGAGAGAAACATATGCATTTCATCCTTCTGGAGTTTTCAGCCTGTATTCATATGCATTTTGTACTGTGCAGAATGTAGCTACGCCCTCAGGAGTTGTGTCATAGAGGACCTTTCCTGCAGGAGTTTATTGCAACATTCATTGTTTGGCTAAGTTCTTTAGGGTTTGTTTTGGAAGGTCTTTCAACTTTGGCCAAATCCCGCTTCGTACGAAATTTTTTCACAGCGCTGTTTCCAAGTGTCCACCAAGAGGTGCTGCTGGAAACTGTCCACATGCACATCTCCCATACTGGTGTGTTCGTTTCACTACCTGGATTTTGGTTTCTTCTTCTTTCGTTGAAATGACAAGCCTTCATTCTGCACGCTACACACACCTTGTAGCAGTTTCAGTTTGAAGCATGTTGGTGCTCTCAAAACGCTGTGTAACCTATGCAGAGTGTGTCACTCTCCAGCACTGAATACACAACCTAGAGCTCCTTTCACCACAGACACGCAAACACATCTTTTTGTGAAAGTCCTACTTCAGGTCAGTTGGAAATGTAAGGTTTTCATCGAGAACATGAAGTCAATCATGGTTTTGCACTCTGCAACCAATAGAAATGAAATCCTGTACATACCTATGTGAATTTCACATCAAAATACCATTCTTTTCTGGTTTCTTGAATGTTCTCACCACAAAAGGAGAAAGAGCGTGTTTGAGCAAGAGTGATGTAGTGTGCGGTTTCCTCGATTTCAAGTGATTTGGGAAACATAATCCGCGTTTCTCCAGATTGTCTAAGAAACAATATGAGGCTTTCAAGAGATTGAAACAATGCATTCAAAACGTATTCCAGCAGTGAAAACACACGTTTCTACAAAGACCTTGAAGGAGCAAGCAAAAGCCCAGTGGCTGAGTGTTCTTTCAGAGAGAAACACATGCATTTCATCCTTCTGGAGTGAGTATTCAGCCTGGAATTCATATGCATTTTGTACTGTGCAGAATGTAGCTACGCCCACAGGAGTTGTGTCATAGAAGGACCTTTCCTGCAGGAGCTTATTGCAACATTCATTGTTTGGCTAAGTTCTTTAGGGTTGGTTTTGGAAGGTCTTTCAACTTTGGCCAAATCCCGCTTCGTACGAAATTTTTTCACAGCGCTGTTTCCAAGTGTCCACAAAGAGCCTCTGCTTGAAACTGTCCACATGCACATCTCCCATACTGGTGTGCTCGTTTCACTACCTGGAGTTTGGTTTCCTCTTCTTTCTTTGAAATGACAAGCCTTCTTTCTGCACGCTACACACACCTTGTAGCAGTTTCAGTTTTTAGCATGTTGGTGCTCTCAAAACGCTGTGTAACCTATGTAGAGTGTGTCACTCTCCAGCACTGAATACACAACTTAGAGCTCCTTCACCACAGACACGCAAAGAGATCTTTTTGTGAAAGTCCTATTTCAGATCAGTTGGAAATTAAGGATTTCATCGAGAATATGAAGTCATCATGGTTTTGCACTCTGCAACCAATAGAAATGTACTTTTCTACAAACCCGTGTGAATTTCACTGCAAAATGCCCTTCTCTTCTGGTATCTTGAATGTTCTCAACACATTAGGAGAAAGAGCAGGTTTGTGCAAGAGTGATGCAGTGTGCGTTTTCCTGAATTTCAAGTGATTGGGAAACATACTCCTTATTTTTCCACATTGTGTAAGAAACAACATGAGGGTTGCAAGAGATTGAAACAATGCATCCCAAAACGTATTCCAGCAGTGAAAACACACGTTTCTACAAAGACTTTGAAGGAGCAAGCAAAAGCCTACTGGCTGAGTGTTCTTTCAGAGAGAAACACACGCATTGCTTCCTTCTGGAGTGAGTTTTCAGCCTGGAATTCATATGCATTTTGTACTGTGCAGAATGTAGCTACCTGCTCGGGAGTTGTGTCATAGATGCACCTTTCCTGCAGGAGTTTATTGCAGCATTCATTGTTTGGCTAAGTTCTTTAGGGTTGGTTTTGGAAGGTCTTTCAACTTTGGCCAAATCCCGCTTCGTACGAAATTTTTTCACAGCGCTGTTTCCAAGTGTCCACAAAGAGCCTCTGCTTGAAACTGTCCACATGCACATCTCCCATTCGGGTGTGTTTGTTTCACTACCTGGATTTTGGTTTCCTCTTCTTTCTTTGAAATGACAAGCCTTCTTTCTGCACGCTACACACACCTTGTAGCAGTTTCAGTTTTTAGCATGTTCGTGCTCTCAAAACGCTGTGTAAGCTATGTAGAGTGTGTCACTCTCCAGCACTGAATACACAACCTAGAGCTCCTTTCACCACAGACACGCAAACACATCTTTTTGTGAAAGTCCTACTTCAGGTCACTTGGAAATGTAAGGTTTTCATCGAGAACATGAAGTCAATCACGGTTTTGCACTCTGCAGCCAATAGAAATGTACTTTTCTACAAACCCGTCTGAATTTCACTGCAAAATACCCTTTTTTCTGGTTTGTTGAAAGTTCTCAACACATTAGGAGAAAGAGCGTGTTCGTGCAAGAGTGATGCAGTGTGCGTTTTCCTGGACTTCAAGTGATTTGGGAAACATACTCCTTATTTTTCCCCATTGTGTAAGAAACAACATGAGGCTTGCAAGAGATTGAAACAATGCATCCCAAAACGTATTCCAGCAGTGAAAACACACGTTTCTACAAAGACTTTGAAGGAGCAAGCAAAAGCCTACTGGCTGAGTGTTCTTTCAGAGAGAAACACATACATTTCATTTTTTTGGAGTGAGTTTTCAGCCTGGAATTCATTTGCACTTTGTACTGTGCAGAATGTAGTTACCTACTCGGGGGTTGTGTCATAGAAGCACCTGTCCTGCAGGAGCTTCTTGCAACATTCATTGTTTGGCGAAGTTCTTTAGGGTTGATTTTGGAAGGTCTTTCAACTTTGGCCAAATCCCGCTTCGTACGAAATTTTTTACAGCGCTCTTTCCAAGTGTCCACCAAGAGGTGCTGCTGGAAACTGTCCACATGCACATCTCCCATACTGGTGTGTTCGTTTCACTACCTGGATTTTGGTTTCCTCTTCTTTCTTTGAAATGACAAGCCATCATTCTGCACGCTGCACACACCTTGTAGCAGTTTCAGTTTGAAGCATGTTGGTGGTCTCAAAACGCTGTGTAACCTATGCAGAGTGTGTCACTCTCCAACTCTGAATACATATCTTACAGCCCCTTTCACCACAGACATGCAAACACATCTTTTTGTGAAAATCCTACTTCAGGTCAGTTGGAAATGTAAGGTTTTCATCGAGAACATGAAGTCAATCGTGGTTTTGCACTCTGCAACCAATAGAAATGAAATCCTGTACATACCTATGTGAATTTCACATCAAAATACCATTCTTTTCTGGTTTCTTGAATGTTCTCACCACAAAAGGAGAAAGAGCGTGTTTGAGCAAGAGTGATGTAGTTTGCGGTTTCCTCGATTTCAAGTGATTTGGGAAACATAATCCGCGTTTCTCCAGATTGTCTAAGAAACAATATGAGGCTTTCAAGAGATTGAAACAATGCATTCAAAACGTATTCCAGCAGTGAAAACACACGTTTCTACAAAGACCTTGAAGGAGCAAGCAAAAGCCCAGTGGCTGAGTGTTCTTTCAGAGAGAAACACATGCATTTCATCCTTCTGGAGTTTTCAGCCTGTATTCATATGCATTTTGTACTGTGCAGAATGTAGCTACGCCCTCAGGAGTTGTGTCATAGAAGGACCTTTCCTGCAGGAGCTTATTGCAACATTCATTGTTTGGCTAAGTTCTTTAGGGTTTGTTTTGGAAGGTCTTTCAACTTTGGCCAATTCCCGCTTCGTACGAAATTTTTTCACATCGCTGTTTCCAAGTGTCCACAAAGAGACTCTGCTTGAAACTGTCCACAGGCACGTCGCCCATACTGGTGTGCTCGTTTCACTACCTGCATTTTGGTTTCCTCTTCTTTCTTTGAAATGACAAGCCTTCTTTCTGCATGCTACACACACCTTGTAGCAGTTTCAGTTTTAAGCACGTTGGTGCTCTCAAAACACTGTGTCACCTATGTGGAGTGTGTCTCTCTCCAGCACTGAATACACAACTTAGAGCTCCTTTCACCGCAGACACACAAACACATCTTTTTGTGCAAGTCCTACTTCAGGTCACTTGGATATGTCAGGGTTTCATGGAGAACATGAAGTCAATCATGCTTTTGCACTCTGCAACCAATAGAAATGAACTCTTGTAAATGCCCGTCTGAATATAACTGCAAAATACCTTTAGTTTCTGCTTTGTAGAAAGTTCTCAGCACATTAGAAGAAACAGCGTGTTTGAGCAAGAGTGATGCAGTGTGCATTTTCCTGGATTTCAAGTGATTTCAGAAACATACTACTTATTTTTCCACACTGTGTAAGAAACAACATGAGGCTTGCAAGAGATTGAAACAATGCATCCCAGAACGTATTCCAGCAGTGAAAACACACGTTTCTACAAAGACTTTCAAAGAGCAAGCAAAAGCCTACTGGCTGAGTGTTCTTTCAGAGAGAAACACATACATTTCATTTTTTTGGAGTGAGTTTTCAGCCTGGAATTCATTTGCACTTTGTACTGAGCAGAATGTAGTTACCTACTCGGGGGTTGTGTCATAGAAGCACCTGTCCTGCAGGAGCTTCTTGCAACATTCATTGTTTGGCTAAGTTCTTTAGGGTTGGTTTTGGAAGGTCTTTCATCTTTGGCCAAATCCCGCTTCGTACGAAATTTTTTACAGCGCTGTTTCCAAGTGTCCACCAAGAGGTGCTGCTGGAAACTGTCCACATGCACATCTCCCATACTGGTGTGTTCGTTTCACTACCTGGATTTTGGTTTCCTCTTCTTTCTTTGAAATGACAAGCCTTCATTCTGCACGCTACACACACCTTGTAGCAGTTTCAGTTTGAAGCATGTTGGTGCTCTCAAAACGCTGTGTAACCTATGCAGAGTGTGTCACTCTCCAACTCTGAATACATATCTTACAGCTCCTTTCACCACAGATACGCAAACACATCTTTTTGTGAAAATCCTACTTCAGGTCAGTTGGAAATGTAAGGTTTTCATCGAGAACATGAAGTCAATCATGGTTTTGCACTCTGCAACCAATAGAAATGAAATCCTGTACATACCTATGTGAATTTCACATCAAAATACCATTCTTTTCTGGTTTCTTGAATGTTCTCACCACAAAAGGTGAAAGAGCGTGTTTGAGCAAGAGTGATGTAGTGTGCGGTTTCCTCGATTTCAAGTGATTTGGGAAACATAATCCGCGTTTCTCCAGATTGTCTAAAAAACAATATGAGGCTTTCAAGAGATTGAAACAATGCATTCAACACGTATTCCAGCAGTGAAAACACACGTTTCTACAAAGACCTTGAAGGAGCAAGCAAAAGCCCAGTGGCTGAGTGTTCTTTCAGAGAGAAACACATGCATTTCATCCTTCTGGAGTTTTCAGCCTGTATTCATATGCATTTTGTACTGTGCAGAATGTAGCTACGCCCTCAGGAGTTGTGTCATAGAAGGACCTTTCCTGCAGGAGCTTATTGCAACATATATTGTTTGGCTAAGTTCTTTAGGGTTGGTTTTGGAAGGTCTTTCAACTTTGGCCAAATACCGCTTCGTACGAAATTTTTTCACAAAGCTGTTTCCAAGTTTCCACAAAGAGCTGCTGCTTTAAACTGTCCACATGCACATCTCCCATACTGGTGTGCTCGTTTCACTACCTGGATGTTGGTTTCCTCTTCCTTCTTTGAAATGACAAGCCTTCATTCTGCACGCTACACACACTTTGTAGCAGTATCAGTTTGAAGCATGTTGGTGCTCTCAAAAAGCTCTGTAACCAATGTACAGTGTGTCACTCTCCAACTCTGAATACACATCTTACAGCTCCTTTCACCATAGACACGCAAAGAGATCTTTTTGTGAAAGTCCTATTTCAGATCAGTTGGAAATTAAGGATTTCATCGAGAATATGAAGTCAATCATGGTTTTGCACTCTGCAACCAATAGAAATGTACTTTTCTACAAACCCGTGTGAATTTCACTGCAAAATGCCCTTCTCTTCTGGTATCTTGAATGTTCTCAACACATTAGGAGAAAGAGCAGGTTTGTGCAAGAGTGATGCAGTGTGCGTTTTCCTGGATTTCAAGTGATTGGGAAACATACTCCTTATTTTTCCACATTGTGTAAGAAACAACATGAGGCTTGCAAGAGATTGAAACAATGCATCCCAAAACGTATTCCAGCAGTGAAAACACACGTTTCTACAAAGACTTTGAAGGAGCAAGCAAAAGCCTACTGGCTGAGTGTTCTTTCAGAGAGAAACACACGCATTGCTTCCTTCTGGAGTGAGTTTTCAGCCTGGAATTCATATGCATTTTGTGCTGTGCAGAATGTAGCTACCTGCTCGGGAGTTGTGTCATAGATGCACCTTTCCTGCAGGAGTTTATTGCAACATTCATTGTTTGGCTAAGTTCTTTAGGGTTGGTTTTGGAAGGTCTTTCAACTTTGGCCAAATCCCGCTTCGTACGAAATTTTTTCACAGCGCTGTTTCCAAGTGTCCACAAAGAGCCTCTGCTTGAAACTGTCCACATGCACATCTCCCATACTGGTGTGTTCGTTTCACTACCTGGATTTTGGTTTCTTCTTCTTTCGTTGAAATGACAAGCCTTCATTCTGCACGCTACACACACCTTGTAGCAGTTTCAGTTTGAAGCATGTTGGTGCTCTCAAAACGCTGTGTAACCTATGCAGAGTGTGTCACTCTCCAGCACTGAATACACAACCTAGAGCTCCTTTCACCACAGACACGCAAACATATCTTTTTCTGAAAGTCCTACTTCAGGTCAGTTGGAAATGTAAGGTTTTCATCGAGAACATGAAGTCAATCATGGTTTTGCACTCTGCAACCAATAGAAATGAAATCCTGTACATACCTATGTGAATTTCACATCAAAATACCATTCTTTTCTGGTTTCTTGAATGTTCTCACCACAAAAGGAGAAAGAGCGTGTTTGAGCAAGAGTGATGTAGTGTTCGGTTTCCTCGATTTCAAGTGATTTGGGAAACATAATCCGCGTTTCTCCAGATTGTCTAAGAAACAATATGAGGCTTTCAAGAGATTGAAACAATGCATTCAACACGTATTCCAGCAGTGAAAACACACGTTTCTACAAAGACCTTGAAGGAGCAAGCAAAAGCCCAGTGGCTGAGTGTTCTTTCAGAGAGAAACACATGCATTTCATCCTTCTGGAGTTTTCAGCCTGTATTCATATGCATTTTGTACTGTGCAGAATGTAGCTACGCCCTCAGGAGTTGTGTCATAGAAGGACCTTTCCTGCAGGAGCTTATTGCAACATATATTGTTTGGCTAAGTTCTTTAGGGTTGGTTTTGGAAGGTCTTTCAACTTTGGCCAAATACCGCTTCGTACGAAATTTTTTCACAAAGCTGTTTCCAAGTTTCCACAAAGAGCTGCTGCTTTAAACTGTCCACATGCACATCTCCCATACTGGTGAGCTCGTTTCACTACCTGGATTTTGGTTTCCTCTTCCTTCTTTGAAATGACAAGCCTTCATTCTGCACGCTACACACACTTTGTAGCAGTATCAGTTTGAAGCATGTTGGTGCTCTCAAAAAGCTCTGTAACCAATGTACAGTGTGTCACTCTCCAACTCTGAATACACATCTTACAGCTCCTTTCACCACAGACACGCAAAGAGATCTTTTTGTGAAAGTCCTATTTCAGATCAGTTGGAAATTAAGGATTTCATCGAGAATATGAAGTCATCATGGTTTTGCACTCTGCAACCAATAGAAATGTACTTTTCTACAAACCCGTGTGAATTTCACTGCAAAATGCCCTTCTCTTCTGGTATCTTGAATGTTCTCAACACATTAGGAGAAAGAGCAGGTTTGTGCAAGAGTGATGCAGTGTGCGTTTTCCTGGATTTCAAGTGATTGGGAAACATACTCCTTATTTTTCCACATTGTGTAAGAAACAACATGAGGGTTGCAAGAGATTGAAACAATGCATCCCAAAACGTATTCCAGCAGTGAAAACACACGTTTCTACAAAGACTTTGAAGGAGCAAGCAAAAGCCTACTGGCTGAGTGTTCTTTCAGAGAGAAACACACGCATTGCTTCCTTCTGGAGTGAGTTTTCAGCCTGGAATTCATATGCATTTTGTGCTGTGCAGAATGTAGCTACCTGCTCGGGAGTTGTGTCATAGATGCACCTTTCCTGCAGGAGTTTATTGCAACATTCATTGTTTGGCTAAGTTCTTTAGGGTTGGTTTTGGAGGTCTTTCAACTTTGGCCAAATCCCGCTTCATACGAAATTTTTTCACAGCGCTGTTTCCAAGTGTCCACAAAGAGCCTCTGCTTGAAACTGTCCACATGCACATCTCCCATACTGGTGTGCTCGTTTCACTACCTGGAGTTTGGTTTCCTCTTCTTTCTTTGAAATGACAAGCCTTCTTTCTGCACGCTACACACACCTTGTAGCAGTTTCAGTTTTTAGCATGTTGGTGCTCTCAAAACGCTGTGTAACCTATGTAGAGTGTGTCACTCTCCAGCACTGAATACACAACTTAGAGCTCCTTTCACCACAGACACGCAACCATTCTTTTTGTGAAAGGCCTACTTCAGGTCACCTGGAAATGTAAGGTTTTCATTGAGAACATGAAATCAATCACGGTTTTTCACTCTGCAGCCAATTGAAATGTACTTTTATACAAACTCGTCTGAATTTCACTGCAAAATGCCTTTAGTTTCTGGTTTTGTTGAAAGTTCTCAATACATTAGGAGAAAGAGCAGGTTTGTGCAAGAGTGATGCAGTGTGCGTTTTCCTGGATTTCAAGTGATTGGGAAACATACTCCTTATTTTTCCACATTGTGTAAGAAACAACATGAGGCTTGCAAGAGATTGAAACAATGCATCCCAAAACGTATTCCAGCAGTGAAAACACACGTTTCTACAAAGACTTTGAAGGAGCAAGCAAAAGCCTACTGGCTGAGTGTTCTTTCAGAGAGAAACACACGCATTGCTTCCTTCTGGAGTGAGTTTTCAGCCTGGAATTCATATGCATTTTGTACTGTGCAGAATGTAGCTACCTGCTCGGGGGTTTTGTCATAGAAGCACCTTTCCTGCAGGAGTTTATTGCAACATTCATTGTTTGGCTAAGTTCTTTAGGGTTGGTTTTGGAAGGTCTTTCAACTTTGGCCAAATTCCGCTTCATACGAAATTTTTTCACAATGCTGTTTCCAAGTGTCCACAAAGAGCCTCTGCTTGAAACTGTCCACATGCACATCTCCCATACTGGTGTGCTCGTTTCACTACCTGGAGTTTGGATTCCTCTTCTTTCTTTGAAATGACAAGCCTTCTTTCTGCACGCTACACACACCTTGTAACAGTTTCAGTTTTTAGCATGTTGGTGCTCTCAAAACGCTGTGTAACCTATGTAGAGTGTGTCACTCTCCAGCACTGAATACACAACTTAGAGCTCCTTTCACCACAGACACGCAACCATTCTTTTTGTGAAAGTCCTCCTTCAGGTCACCTGGAAATGTAAGGTTTTCATCGAGAACATGAAATCAATCACGGTTTTTCACTCTGCAGCCAATTGAAATGTACTTTTATACAAACTCGTCTGAATTTCACTGCAGAATGCCTTTAGTTTCTGGTTTGTTGAAAGTTCTCAATACATTAGGAGAAAGAGCGTGTTTGTGCAAGAGTGATGCAGTGTGCGTTTTCCTGCATTTCAAGTGATTGGGAAACATACTCCTTATTTTTCCACATTGTGTAAGAAACAACATGAGGCTTGCAAGAGATTGAAACAATGCATCCCATAAAAGTATTCCAGCAGTGAAAACACACCTTTCTACAAAGACTTTGAAGGAGCAAGCAAAATACTGGCTGAATGTTCTTTCAGAGAGAAACACACGCATTGCTTCCTTCTTGAGTGAGTTTTCAGCCTGGAATTCATATGCATTTTGTACTGTGCAGAATGTTGCTACCTGCTCGGGGGTTGTGTCATAGATGCACCTTTCCTGCAGGAGTTTATTGCAACATTCATTGTTTGGCTAAGTTCTTTAGGGTTGGTTTTGGAAGGTCTTTCAACTTTGGCCAAATCCCGCTTCGTACGAAATTTTTTCACAGCGCTGTTTCCAAGTGTCCACAAAGAGCCTCTGCTTGAAACTGTCCACATGCACGTCTCCCATACTGGTGTGCTCGTTTCACTACCTGGAGTTTGGTTTCCTCTTCTTTCTTTGAAATGACAAGCCTTCATTCTGCATGCTACACACACCTTGTAGCAGTTTCAGTTTTAAGCACGTTGGTGCTCTCAAAACACTGTGTAACCTATGTAGAGTGTGTCTCTCCAGCACTGAATACACAACATAGAGCTCCTTTCACCGCAGACACACAAACACACCTTTTTGTGCAAGTCCTACTTCAGGTCACTTGGATATGTCAGGGTTTCATCGAGAACATGAAGTCAATCATGCTTTTGCACTGTGCAACCAATAGAAATGAACTCTTGTAAATGCCCGTCTGAATTTCACTGCAAAATACCTTTAGTTTCTGGTTTGTAGAAAGTTCTCAACACATTAGGAGAAACAGCGTGTTTGAGCAAGAGTGATGCAGTGTGCATTTTCCTGGATTTCAAGTGATTTCAGAAACATACTACTTATTTTTCCACATTGTGTAAAAACAACATGAGGCTTGGAAGAGATTGAAACAATGCATCCCAAAACGTATTCCAGCAGTGAAAACACACGTTTCTACAAAGACTTTGAAGGAGCAAGCAAAAGCCTACTGGCTGAGTGTCCTTTCAGAGAGAAACACACGCATTGCTTCCTTCTGGAGTGAGTTTTCATCCTGGAATTCATATGCATTTTGTACTGTGCAGAATGTAGCTACCTGCTCGGGAGTTGTGTCATAGATGCACCTTTCCTGCAGGAGTTTATTGCAGCATTCATTGTTTGGCTAAGTTCTTTAGGGTTGGTTTTGGAAGGTCTTTCAACTTTGGCCAAATCCCGCTTCGTACGAAATTTTTTCACAGCGCTGTTTCCAAGTGTGCACAAAGAGCCTCTGCTTGAAACTGTCCACATGCACATCTCCCATTCGGGTGTGTTTGTTTCACTACCTGGATTTTGGTTTCCTCTTCTTTCTTTGAAATGACAAGCCTTCTTTCTGCACGCTACACACACCTTGTAGCAGTTTCAGTTTTTAGCATGTTCTTGCTCTCAAAACGCTGTGTAACCTATGTAGAGTGTGTCACTCTCCAGCACTGAATACACAACCTAGAGCTCCTTTCACCACAGACACGCAAACACATCTTTTTGTGAAAGTCCTACTTCAGGTCACTTGTAAATGTAAGGTTTTCATCGAGAACATGAAGTCAATCACGGTTTTGCACTCTGCAGCCAATAGAAATGTACTTTTCTACAAACCCGTCTGAATTTCACTGCAAAATACCCTTCTTTTCTGGTTTGTTGAAAGTTCTCAACACATTAGGAGAAAGAGCGTGTTCGTGCAAGAGTGATGCAGTGTGCGTTTTCCTGGACTTCAAGTGATTTGGGAAACATACTCCTTATTTTTCCCCATTGTGTAAGAAACAACATGAGGCTTGCAAGAGATTGAAACAATGCATCCCAAAACGTATTCCAGCAGTGAAAACACACGTTTCTACAAAGACTTTGAAGGAGCAAGCAAAAGCCTACTGGCTGAGTGTTCTTTCAGAGAGAAACACATACATTTCATTTTTTTGGAGTGAGTTTTCAGCCTGGAATTCATTTGCACTTTGTACTGTGCAGAATGTAGTTACCTACTCGGGGGTTGTGTCATAGAAGCACCTGTCCTGCAGGAGCTTCTTGCAACATTCATTGTTTGGCGAAGTTCTTTAGGGTTGGTTTTGGAAGGTCTTTCAACTTTGGCCAAATCCCGCTTCGTACGAAATTTTTTACAGCGCTCTTTCCAAGTGTCCACCAAGAGGTGCTGCTGGAAACTGTCCACATGCACATCTCCCATACTGGTGTGTTCGTTTCACTACCTGGATTTTGGTTTCCTCTTCTTTCTTTGAAATGACAAGCCATCATTCTGCACGCTACACACACCTTGTAGCAGTTTCAGTTTGAAGCATGTTGGTGGTCTCCAAACGCTGTGTAACCTATGCAGAGTGTGTCACTCTCCAGCACTGAATACACAACCTAGAGCTCCTTTCACCACAGACACGCAAACACATCTTTTTGTGAAAGTCCTACTTCAGGTCAGTTGGAAATGTAAGGTTTTCATCGAGAACATGAAGTCAATCATGGTTTTGCACTCTGCAACCAATAGAAATGAAATCCTGTACATACCTATGTGAATTTCACATCAAAATACCATTCTTTTCTGGTTTCTTGAATGTTCTCACCACAAAAGGAGAAAGAGCGTGTTTGAGCAAGAGTGATGTAGTGTGCGGTTTCCTCGATTTCAAGTGATTTGGGAAACATAATCCGCGTTTCTCCAGATTGTCTAAGAAACAATATGAGGCTTTCAAGAGATTGAAACAATGCATTCAAAACGTATTCCAGCAGTGAAAACACACGTTTCTACAAAGACCTTGAAGGAGCAAGCAAAAGCCCAGTGGCTGAGTGTTCTTTCAGAGAGAAACACATGCATTTCATCCTTCTGCAGTGAGTATTCAGCCTGGAATTCATATGCATTTTGTACAGTGCAGAATGTAGCTACGCCCTCAGGAGTTGTGTCATAGAAGGACCTTTCCTGCAGGAGCTTATTGCAACATTCATTGTTTGGCTAAGTTCTTTAGGGTTGGTTTTGGAAGGTCTTTCAACTTTGGCCAAATACCGCTTCGTACGAAATTTTTTCACAGCGCTGTTTCCAAGTGTCCACAAAGAGCCTCTGCTTGAAACTGTCCACATGCACATCTCCCATACTGGTGTGCTCGTTTCACTACCTGGAGTTTGGTTTCCTCTTCTTTCTTTGAAATGACAAGCCTTCTTTCTGCACGCTACACACACCTTGTAGCAGTTTCAGTTTTTAGCATGTTGGTGCTCTCAAAACGCTGTGTAACCTATGTAGAGTGTGTCACTCTCCAGCACTGAATACACAACTTAGAGCTCCTTCACCACAGACACGCAAAGAGATCTTTTTGTGAAAGTCCTATTTCAGATCAGTTGGAAATTAAGGATTTCATCGAGAATATGAAGTCATCATGGTTTTGCACTCTGCAACCAATAGAAATGTACTTTTCTACAAACCCGTGTGAATTTCACTGCAAAATGCCCTTCTCTTCTGGTATCTTGAATGTTCTCAACACATTAGGAGAAAGAGCAGGTTTGTGCAAGAGTGATGCAGTGTGCGTTTTCCTGAATTTCAAGTGATTGGGAAACATACTCCTTATTTTTCCACATTGTGTAAGAAACAACATGAGGGTTGCAAGAGATTGAAACAATGCATCCCAAAACGTATTCCAGCAGTGAAAACACACGTTTCTACAAAGACTTTGAAGGAGCAAGCAAAAGCCTACTGGCTGAGTGTTCTTTCAGAGAGAAACACACGCATTGCTTCCTTCTGGAGTGAGTTTTCAGCCTGGAATTCATATGCATTTTGTACTGTGCAGAATGTAGCTACCTGCTCGGGAGTTGTGTCATAGATGCACCTTTCCTGCAGGAGTTTATTGCAGCATTCATTGTTTGGCTAAGTTCTTTAGGGTTGGTTTTGGAAGGTCTTTCAACTTTGGCCAAATCCCGCTTCGTACGAAATTTTTTCACAGCGCTGTTTCCAAGTGTCCACAAAGAGCCTCTGCTTGAAACTGTCCACATGCACATCTCCCATTCGGGTGTGTTTGTTTCACTACCTGGATTTTGGTTTCCTCTTCTTTCTTTGAAATGACAAGCCTTCTTTCTGCACGCTACACACACCTTGTAGCAGTTTCAGTTTTTAGCATGTTGGTGCTCTCAAAACGCTGTGTAACCTATGTAGAGTGTGTCACTCTCCAGCACTGAATACACAACCTAGAGCTCCTTTCACCACAGACACGCAAACACATCTTTTTGTGAAAGTCCTACTTCAGGTCACTTGGATATGTCAGGGTTTCATGGAGAACATGAAGTCAATCATGCTTTTGCACTCTGCAACCAATAGAAATGAACTCTTGTAAATGCCCGTCTGAATATAACTGCAAAATACCTTTAGTTTCTGGTTTGTAGAAAGTTCTCAACACATTAGAAGAAACAGCGTGTTTGAGCAAGAGTGATGCAGTGTGCATTTTCCTGGATTTCAAGTGATTTCAGAAACATACTACTTATTTTTCCACACTGTGTAAGAAACAACATGAGGCTTGCAAGAGATTGAAACAATGCATCCCAGAACGTATTCCAGCAGTGAAAACACACGTTTCTACAAAGACTTTCAAAGAGCAAGCAAAAGCCTACTGGCTGAGTGTTCTTTCAGAGAGAAACACATACATTTCATTTTTTTGGAGTGAGTTTTCAGCCTGGAATTCATTTGCACTTTGTACTGAGCAGAATGTAGTTACCTACTCGGGGGTTGTGTCATAGAAGCACCTGTCCTGCAGGAGCTTCTTGCAACATTCATTGTTTGGCTAAGTTCTTTAGGGTTGGTTTTGGAAGGTCTTTCAACTTTGGCCAAATCCCGCTTCGTACGAAATTTTTTACAGCGCTGTTTCCAAGTGTCCACCAAGAGGTGCTGCTGGAAACTGTCCACATGCACATCTCCCATACTGGTGTGTTCGTTTCACTACCTGGATTTTGGTTTCCTCTTCTTTCTTTGAAATGACAAGCCTTCATTCTGCACGCTACACACACCTTGTAGCAGTTTCAGTTTGAAGCATGTTGGTGCTCTCAAAACGCTGTGTAACCTATGCAGAGTGTGTCACTCTCCAACTCTGAATACATATCTTACAGCTCCTTTCACCACAGATACGCAAACACATCTTTTTGTGAAAATCCTACTTCAGGTCAGTTGGAAATGTAAGGTTTTCATCGAGAACATGAAGTCAATCATGGTTTTGCACTCTGCAACCAATAGAAATGAAATCCTGTACATACCTATGTGAATTTCACATCAAAATACCATTCTTTTCTGGTTTCTTGAATGTTCTCACCACAAAAGGAGAAAGAGCGTGTTTGAGCAAGAGTGATGTAGTGTGCGGTTTCCTCGATTTCAAGTGATTTGGGAAACATAATCCGCGTTTCTCCAGATTGTCTAAGAAACAATATGAGGCTTTCAAGAGATTGAAACAATGCATTCAACACGTATTCCAGCAGTGAAAACACACGTTTCTACAAAGACCTTGAAGGAGCAAGCAAAAGCCCAGTGGCTGAGTGTTCTTTCAGAGAGAAACACATGCATTTCATCCTTCTGGAGTTTTCAGCCTGTATTCATATGCATTTTGTACTGTGCAGAATGTAGCTACGCCCTCAGGAGTTGTGTCATAGAAGGACCTTTCCTGCAGGAGCTTATTGCAACATATATTGTTTGGCTAAGTTCTTTAGGGTTGGTTTTGGAAGGTCTTTCAACTTTGGCCAAATACCGCTTCGTACGAAATTTTTTCACAAAGCTGTTTCCAAGTTTCCACAAAGAGCTGCTGCTTTAAACTGTCCACATGCACATCTCCCATACTGGTGTGCTCGTTTCACTACCTGGATGTTGGTTTCCTCTTCCTTCTTTGAAATGACAAGCCTTCATTCTGCACGCTACACACACTTTGTAGCAGTATCAGTTTGAAGCATGTTGGTGCTCTCAAAAAGCTCTGTAACCAATGTACAGTGTGTCACTCTCCAACTCTGAATACACATCTTACAGCTCCTTTCACCATAGACACGCAAAGAGATCTTTTTGTGAAAGTCCTATTTCAGATCAGTTGGAAATTAAGGATTTCATCGAGAATATGAAGTCAATCATGGTTTTGCACTCTGCAACCTATAGAAATGTACTTTTCTACAAACCCGTGTGAATTTCACTGCAAAATGCCCTTCTCTTCTGGTATCTTGAATGTTCTCAACACATTAGGAGAAAGAGCAGGTTTGTGCAAGAGTGATGCAGTGTGCGTTTTCCTGGATTTCAAGTGATTGGGAAACATACTCCTTATTTTTCCACATTGTGTAAGAAACAACATGAGGCTTGCAAGAGATTGAAACAATGCATCCCAAAACGTATTCCAGCAGTGAAAACACACGTTTCTACAAAGACTTTGAAGGAGCAAGCAAAAGCCTACTGGCTGAGTGTTCTTTCAGAGAGAAACACACGCATTGCTTCCTTCTGGAGTGAGTTTTCAGCCTGGAATTCATATGCATTTTGTGCTGTGCAGAATGTAGCTACCTGCTCGGGAGTTGTGTCATAGATGCACCTTTCCTGCAGGAGTTTATTGCAACATTCATTGTTTGGCTAAGTTCTTTAGGGTTGGTTTTGGAAGGTCTTTCAACTTTGGCCAAATCCCGCTTCATACGAAATTTTTTCACAGCGCTGTTTCCAAGTGTCCACAAAGAGCCTCTGCTTGAAACTGTCCACATGCACATCTCCCATACTGGTGTGTTCGTTTCACTACCTGGATTTTGGTTTCTTCTTCTTTCGTTGAAATGACAAGCCTTCATTCTGCACGCTACACACACCTTGTAGCAGTTTCAGTTTGAAGCATGTTGGTGCTCTCAAAACGCTGTGTAACCTATGCAGAGTGTGTCACTCTCCAGCACTGAATACACAACCTAGAGCTCCTTTCACCACAGACACGCAAACACATCTTTTTCTGAAAGTCCTACTTCAGGTCAGTTGGAAATGTAAGGTTTTCATCGAGAACATGAAGTCAATCATGGTTTTGCACTCTGCAACCAATAGAAATGAAATCCTGTACATACCTATGTGAATTTCACATCAAAATACCATTCTTTTCTGGTTTCTTGAATGTTCTCACCACAAAAGGAGAAAGAGCGTGTTTGAGCAAGAGTGATGTAGTGTTCGGTTTCCTCGATTTCAAGTGATTTGGGAAACATAATCCGCGTTTCTCCAGATTGTCTAAGAAACAATATGAGGCTTTCAAGAGATTGAAACAATGCATTCAACACGTATTCCAGCAGTGAAAACACACGTTTCTACAAAGACCTTGAAGGAGCAAGCAAAAGCCCAGTGGCTGAGTGTTCTTTCAGAGAGAAACACATGCATTTCATCCTTCTGGAGTTTTCAGCCTGTATTCATATGCATTTTGTACTGTGCAGAATGTAGCTACGCCCTCAGGAGTTGTGTCATAGAAGGACCTTTCCTGCAGGAGCTTATTGCAACATATATTGTTTGGCTAAGTTCTTTAGGGTTGGTTTTGGAAGGTCTTTCAACTTTGGCCAAATACCGCTTCGTACGAAATTTTTTCACAAAGCTGTTTCCAAGTTTCCACAAAGAGCTGCTGCTTTAAACTGTCCACATGCACATCTCCCATACTGGTGAGCTCGTTTCACTACCTGGATTTTGGTTTCCTCTTCCTTCTTTGAAATGACAAGCCTTCATTCTGCACGCTACACACACTTTGTAGCAGTATCAGTTTGAAGCATGTTGGTGCTCTCAAAAAGCTCTGTAACCAATGTACAGTGTGTCACTCTCCAACTCTGAATACACATCTTACAGCTCCTTTCACCACAGACACGCAAAGAGATCTTTTTGTGAAAGTCCTATTTCAGATCAGTTGGAAATTAAGGATTTCATCGAGAATATGAAGTCATCCTGGTTTTGCACTCTGCAACCAATAGAAATGTACTTTTCTACAAACCCGTGTGAATTTCACTGCAAAATGCCCTTCTCTTCTGGTATCTTCAATGTTCTCAACACATTAGGAGAAAGAGCAGGTTTGTGCAAGAGTGATGCAGTGTGCGTTTTCCTGGATTTCAAGTGATTGGGAAACATACTCCTTATTTTTCCACATTGTGTAAGAAACAACATGAGGGTTGCAAGAGATTGAAACAATGCATCCCAAAACGTATTCCAGCAGTGAAAACACACGTTTCTACAAAGACTTTGAAGGAGCAAGCAAAAGCCTACTGGCTGAGTGTTCTTTCAGAGAGAAACACACGCATTGCTTCCTTCTGGAGTGAGTTTTCAGCCTGGAATTCATATGCATTTTGTGCTGTGCAGAATGTAGCTACCTGCTCGGGAGTTGTGTCATAGATGCACCTTTCCTGCAGGAGTTTATTGCAACATTCATTGTTTGGCTAAGTTCTTTAGGGTTGGTTTTGGAGGTCTTTCAACTTTGGCCAAATCCCGCTTCATACGAAATTTTTTCACAGCGCTGTTTCCAAGTGTCCACAAAGAGCCTCTGCTTGAAACTGTCCACATGCACATCTCCCATACTGGTGTGCTCGTTTCACTACCTGGAGTTTGGTTTCCTCTTCTTTCTTTGAAATGACAAGCCTTCTTTCTGCACGCTACACACACCTTGTAGCAGTTTCAGTTTTTAGCATGTTGGTGCTCTCAAAACGCTGTGTAACCTATGTAGAGTGTGTCACTCTCCAGCACTGAATACACAACTTAGAGCTCCTTTCACCACAGACACGCAACCATTCTTTTGTGAAAGGCCTACTTCAGGTCACCTGGAAATGTAAGGTTTTCATTGAGAACATGAAATCAATCACGGTTTTTCACTCTGCAGCCAATTGAAATGTACTTTTATACAAACTCGTCTGAATTTCACTGCAAAATGCCTTTAGTTTCTGGTTTTGTTGAAAGTTCTCAATACATTAGGAGAAAGAGCAGGTTTGTGCAAGAGTGATGCAGTGTGCGTTTTCCTGGATTTCAAGTGATTGGGAAACATACTCCTTATTTTTCCACATTGTGTAAGAAACAACATGAGGCTTGCAAGAGATTGAAACAATGCATCCCAAAACGTATTCCAGCAGTGAAAACACACGTTTCTACAAAGACTTTGAAGGAGCAAGCAAAAGCCTACTGGCTGAGTGTTCTTTCAGAGAGAAACACACGCATTGCTTCCTTCTGGAGTGAGTTTTCAGCCTGGAATTCATATGCATTTTGTACTGTGCAGAATGTAGCTACCTGCTCGGGGGTTTTGTCATAGAAGCACCTTTCCTGCAGGAGTTTATTGCAACATTCATTGTTTGGCTAAGTTCTTTAGGGTTGGTTTTGGAAGGTCTTTCAACTTTGGCCAAATACCGCTTCGTACGAAATTTTTTCACAGCGCTGTTTCCAAGTGTCCACAAAGAGCCTCTGCTTGAAACTGTCCACATGCACATCTCCCATACTGGTGTGCTCGTTTCACTACCTGGAGTTTGGTTTCCTCTTCTTTCTTTGAAATGACAAGCCTTCTTTCTGCACGCTACACACACCTTGTAGCAGTTTCAGTTTTTAGCATGTTGGTGCTCTCAAAACGCTGTGTAACCTATGTAGAGTGTGTCACTCTCCAGCACTGAATACACAACTTAGAGCTCCTTCACCACAGACACGCAAAGAGATCTTTTTGTGAAAGTCCTATTTCAGATCAGTTGGAAATTAAGGATTTCATCGAGAATATGAAGTCATCATGGTTTTGCACTCTGCAACCAATAGAAATGTACTTTTCTACAAACCCGTGTGAATTTCACTGCAAAATGCCCTTCTCTTCTGGTATCTTGAATGTTCTCAACACATTAGGAGAAAGAGCAGGTTTGTGCAAGAGTGATGCAGTGTGCGTTTTCCTGAATTTCAAGTGATTGGGAAACATACTCCTTATTTTTCCACATTGTGTAAGAAACAACATGAGGGTTGCAAGAGATTGAAACAATGCATCCCAAAACGTATTCCAGCAGTGAAAACACACGTTTCTACAAAGACTTTGAAGGAGCAAGCAAAAGCCTACTGGCTGAGTGTTCTTTCAGAGAGAAACACACGCATTGCTTCCTTCTGGAGTGAGTTTTCAGCCTGGAATTCATATGCATTTTGTACTGTGCAGAATGTAGCTACCTGCTCGGGAGTTGTGTCATAGATGCACCTTTCCTGCAGGAGTTTATTGCAGCATTCATTGTTTGGCTAAGTTCTTTAGGGTTGGTTTTGGAAGGTCTTTCAACTTTGGCCAATTCCCGCTTCGTACGAAATTTTTTCACAGCGCTGTTTCCAAGTGTCCACAAAGAGCCTCTGCTTGAAACTGTCCACAGGCACGTCGCCCATACTGGTGTGCTCGTTTCACTACCTGCATTTTGGTTTCCTCTTCTTTCTTTGAAATGACAAGCCTTCTTTCTGCATGCTACACACACCTTGTAGCAGTTTCAGTTTTAAGCACGTTGGTGCTCTCAAAACACTGTGTCACCTATGTGGAGTGTGTCTCTCTCCAGCACTGAATACACAACTTAGAGCTCCTTTCACCGCAGACACACAAACACATCTTTTTGTGCAAGTCCTACTTCAGGTCACTTGGATATGTCAGGGTTTCATGGAGAACATGAAGTCAATCATGCTTTTGCACTCTGCAACCAATAGAAATGAACTCTTGTAAATGCCCGTCTGAATATAACTGCAAAATACCTTTAGTTTCTGGTTTGTAGAAAGTTCTCAACACATTAGAAGAAACAGCGTGTTTGAGCAAGAGTGATGCAGTGTGCATTTTCCTGGATTTCAAGTGATTTCAGAAACATACTACTTATTTTTCCACACTGTGTAAGAAACAACATGAGGCTTGCAAGAGATTGAAACAATGCATCCCAGAACGTATTCCAGCAGTGAAAACACACGTTTCTACAAAGACTTTCAAAGAGCAAGCAAAAGCCTACTGGCTGAGTGTTCTTTCAGAGAGAAACACATACATTTCATTTTTTTGGAGTGAGTTTTCAGCCTGGAATTCATTTGCACTTTGTACTGAGCAGAATGTAGTTACCTACTCGGGGGTTGTGTCATAGAAGCACCTGTCCTGCAGGAGCTTCTTGCAACATTCATTGTTTGGCTAAGTTCTTTAGGGTTGGTTTTGGAAGGTCTTTCAACTTTGGCCAAATCCCGCTTCGTACGAAATTTTTTACAGCGCTGTTTCCAAGTGTCCACCAAGAGGTGCTGCTGGAAACTGTCCACATGCACATCTCCCATACTGGTGTGTTCGTTTCACTACCTGGATTTTGGTTTCCTCTTCTTTCTTTGAAATGACAAGCCTTCATTCTGCACGCTACACACACCTTGTAGCAGTTTCAGTTTGAAGCATGTTGGTGCTCTCAAAACGCTGTGTAACCTATGCAGAGTGTGTCACTCTCCAACTCTGAATACATATCTTACAGCTCCTTTCACCACAGATACGCAAACACATCTTTTTGTGAAAATCCTACTTCAGGTCAGTTGGAAATGTAAGGTTTTCATCGAGAACATGAAGTCAATCATGGTTTTGCACTCTGCAACCAATAGAAATGAAATCCTGTACATACCTATGTGAATTTCACATCAAAATACCATTCTTTTCTGGTTTCTTGAATGTTCTCACCACAAAAGGAGAAAGAGCGTGTTTGAGCAAGAGTGATGTAGTGTGCGGTTTCCTCGATTTCAAGTGATTTGGGAAACATAATCCGCGTTTCTCCAGATTGTCTAAGAAACAATATGAGGCTTTCAAGAGATTGAAACAATGCATTCAACACGTATTCCAGCAGTGAAAACACACGTTTCTACAAAGACCTTGAAGGAGCAAGCAAAAGCCCAGTGGCTGAGTGTTCTTTCAGAGAGAAACACATGCATTTCATCCTTCTGGAGTTTTCAGCCTGTATTCATATGCATTTTGTACTGTGCAGAATGTAGCTACGCCCTCAGGAGTTGTGTCATAGAAGGACCTTTCCTGCAGGAGCTTATTGCAACATATATTGTTGGCTAAGTTCTTTAGGGTTGGTTTTGGAAGGTCTTTCAACTTTGGCCAAATACCGCTTCGTACGAAATTTTTTCACAAAGCTGTTTCCAAGTTTCCACAAAGAGCTGCTGCTTTAAACTGTCCACATGCACATCTCCCATACTGGTGTGCTCGTTTCACTACCTGGATGTTGGTTTCCTCTTCCTTCTTTGAAATGACAAGCCTTCATTCTGCACGCTACACACACTTTGTAGCAGTATCAGTTTGAAGCATGTTGGTGCTCTCAAAAAGCTCTGTAACCAATGTACAGTGTGTCACTCTCCAACTCTGAATACACATCTTACAGCTCCTTTCACCATAGACACGCAAAGAGATCTTTTTGTGAAAGTCCTATTTCAGATCAGTTGGAAATTAAGGATTTCATCGAGAATATGAAGTCAATCATGGTTTTGCACTCTGCAACCTATAGAAATGTACTTTTCTACAAACCCGTGTGAATTTCACTGCAAAATGCCCTTCTCTTCTGGTATCTTGAATGTTCTCAACACATTAGGAGAAAGAGCAGGTTTGTGCAAGAGTGATGCAGTGTGCGTTTTCCTGGATTTCAAGTGATTGGGAAACATACTCCTTATTTTTCCACATTGTGTAAGAAACAACATGAGGCTTGCAAGAGATTGAAACAATGCATCCCAAAACGTATTCCAGCAGTGAAAACACACGTTTCTACAAAGACTTTGAAGGAGCAAGCAAAAGCCTACTGGCTGAGTGTTCTTTCAGAGAGAAACACACGCATTGCTTCCTTCTGGAGTGAGTTTTCAGCCTGGAATTCATATGCATTTTGTGCTGTGCAGAATGTAGCTACCTGCTCGGGAGTTGTGTCATAGATGCACCTTTCCTGCAGGAGTTTATTGCAACATTCATTGTTTGGCTAAGTTCTTTAGGGTTGGTTTTGGAAGGTCTTTCAACTTTGGCCAAATCCCGCTTCATACGAAATTTTTTCACAGCGCTGTTTCCAAGTGTCCACAAAGAGCCTCTGCTTGAAACTGTCCACATGCACATCTCCCATACTGGTGTGTTCGTTTCACTACCTGGATTTTGGTTTCTTCTTCTTTCGTTGAAATGACAAGCCTTCATTCTGCACGCTACACACACCTTGTAGCAGTTTCAGTTTGAAGCATGTTGGTGCTCTCAAAACGCTGTGTAACCTATGCAGAGTGTGTCACTCTCCAGCACTGAATACACAACCTAGAGCTCCTTTCACCACAGACACGCAAACACATCTTTTTCTGAAAGTCCTACTTCAGGTCAGTTGGAAATGTAAGGTTTTCATCGAGAACATGAAGTCAATCATGGTTTTGCACTCTGCAACCAATAGAAATGAAATCCTGTACATACCTATGTGAATTTCACATCAAAATACCATTCTTTTCTGGTTTCTTGAATGTTCTCACCACAAAAGGAGAAAGAGCGTGTTTGAGCAAGAGTGATGTAGTGTTCGGTTTCCTCGATTTCAAGTGATTTGGGAAACATAATCCGCGTTTCTCCAGATTGTCTAAGAAACAATATGAGGCTTTCAAGAGATTGAAACAATGCATTCAACACGTATTCCAGCAGTGAAAACACACGTTTCTACAAAGACCTTGAAGGAGCAAGCAAAAGCCCAGTGGCTGAGTGTTCTTTCAGAGAGAAACACATGCATTTCATCCTTCTGGAGTTTTCAGCCTGTATTCATATGCATTTTGTACTGTGCAGAATGTAGCTACGCCCTCAGGAGTTGTGTCATAGAAGGACCTTTCCTGCAGGAGCTTATTGCAACATATATTGTTTGGCTAAGTTCTTTAGGGTTGGTTTTGGAAGGTCTTTCAACTTTGGCCAAATACCGCTTCGTACGAAATTTTTTCACAAAGCTGTTTCCAAGTTTCCACAAAGAGCTGCTGCTTTAAACTGTCCACATGCACATCTCCCATACTGGTGAGCTCGTTTCACTACCTGGATTTTGGTTTCCTCTTCCTTCTTTGAAATGACAAGCCTTCATTCTGCACGCTACACACACTTTGTAGCAGTATCAGTTTGAAGCATGTTGGTGCTCTCAAAAAGCTCTGTAACCAATGTACAGTGTGTCACTCTCCAACTCTGAATACACATCTTACAGCTCCTTTCACCACAGACACGCAAAGAGATCTTTTTGTGAAAGTCCTATTTCAGATCAGTTGGAAATTAAGGATTTCATCGAGAATATGAAGTCATCATGGTTTTGCACTCTGCAACCAATAGAAATGTACTTTTCTACAAACCCGTGTGAATTTCACTGCAAAATGCCCTTCTCTTCTGGTATCTTCAATGTTCTCAACACATTAGGAGAAAGAGCAGGTTTGTGCAAGAGTGATGCAGTGTGCGTTTTCCTGGATTTCAAGTGATTGGGAAACATACTCCTTATTTTTCCACATTGTGTAAGAAACAACATGAGGGTTGCAAGAGATTGAAACAATGCATCCCAAAACGTATTCCAGCAGTGAAAACACACGTTTCTACAAAGACTTTGAAGGAGCAAGCAAAAGCCTACTGGCTGAGTGTTCTTTCAGAGAGAAACACACGCATTGCTTCCTTCTGGAGTGAGTTTTCAGCCTGGAATTCATATGCATTTTGTGCTGTGCAGAATGTAGCTACCTGCTCGGGAGTTGTGTCATAGATGCACCTTTCCTGCAGGAGTTTATTGCAACATTCATTGTTTGGCTAAGTTCTTTAGGGTTGGTTTTGGAGGTCTTTCAACTTTGGCCAAATCCCGCTTCATACGAAATTTTTTCACAGCGCTGTTTCCAAGTGTCCACAAAGAGCCTCTGCTTGAAACTGTCCACATGCACATCTCCCATACTGGTGTGCTCGTTTCACTACCTGGAGTTTGGTTTCCTCTTCTTTCTTTGAAATGACAAGCCTTCTTTCTGCACGCTACACACACCTTGTAGCAGTTTCAGTTTTTAGCATGTTGGTGCTCTCAAAACGCTGTGTAACCTATGTAGAGTGTGTCACTCTCCAGCACTGAATACACAACTTAGAGCTCCTTTCACCACAGACACGCAACCATTCTTTTGTGAAAGGCCTACTTCAGGTCACCTGGAAATGTAAGGTTTTCATTGAGAACATGAAATCAATCACGGTTTTTCACTCTGCAGCCAATTGAAATGTACTTTTATACAAACTCGTCTGAATTTCACTGCAAAATGCCTTTAGTTTCTGGTTTTGTTGAAAGTTCTCAATACATTAGGAGAAAGAGCAGGTTTGTGCAAGAGTGATGCAGTGTGCGTTTTCCTGGATTTCAAGTGATTGGGAAACATACTCCTTATTTTTCCACATTGTGTAAGAAACAACATGAGGCTTGCAAGAGATTGAAACAATGCATCCCAAAACGTATTCCAGCAGTGAAAACACACGTTTCTACAAAGACTTTGAAGGAGCAAGCAAAAGCCTACTGGCTGAGTGTTCTTTCAGAGAGAAACACACGCATTGCTTCCTTCTGGAGTGAGTTTTCAGCCTGGAATTCATATGCATTTTGTACTGTGCAGAATGTAGCTACCTGCTCGGGGGTTTTGTCATAGAAGCACCTTTCCTGCAGGAGTTTATTGCAACATTCATTGTTTGGCTAAGTTCTTTAGGGTTGGTTTTGGAAGGTCTTTCAACTTTGGCCAAATACCGCTTCGTACGAAATTTTTTCACAGCGCTGTTTCCAAGTGTCCACAAAGAGCCTCTGCTTGAAACTGTCCACATGCACATCTCCCATACTGGTGTGCTCGTTTCACTACCTGGAGTTTGGTTTCCTCTTCTTTCTTTGAAATGACAAGCCTTCTTTCTGCACGCTACACACACCTTGTAGCAGTTTCAGTTTTTAGCATGTTGGTGCTCTCAAAACGCTGTGTAACCTATGTAGAGTGTGTCACTCTCCAGCACTGAATACACAACTTAGAGCTCCTTCACCACAGACACGCAAAGAGATCTTTTTGTGAAAGTCCTATTTCAGATCAGTTGGAAATTAAGGATTTCATCGAGAATATGAAGTCATCATGGTTTTGCACTCTGCAACCAATAGAAATGTACTTTTCTACAAACCCGTGTGAATTTCACTGCAAAATGCCCTTCTCTTCTGGTATCTTGAATGTTCTCAACACATTAGGAGAAAGAGCAGGTTTGTGCAAGAGTGATGCAGTGTGCGTTTTCCTGAATTTCAAGTGATTGGGAAACATACTCCTTATTTTTCCACATTGTGTAAGAAACAACATGAGGGTTGCAAGAGATTGAAACAATGCATCCCAAAACGTATTCCAGCAGTGAAAACACACGTTTCTACAAAGACTTTGAAGGAGCAAGCAAAAGCCTACTGGCTGAGTGTTCTTTCAGAGAGAAACACACGCATTGCTTCCTTCTGGAGTGAGTTTTCAGCCTGGAATTCATATGCATTTTGTACTGTGCAGAATGTAGCTACCTGCTCGGGAGTTGTGTCATAGATGCACCTTTCCTGCAGGAGTTTATTGCAGCATTCATTGTTTGGCTAAGTTCTTTAGGGTTGGTTTTGGAAGGTCTTTCAACTTTGGCCAATTCCCGCTTCGTACGAAATTTTTTCACAGCGCTGTTTCCAAGTGTCCACAAAGAGCCTCTGCTTGAAACTGTCCACAGGCACGTCGCCCATACTGGTGTGCTCGTTTCACTACCTGCATTTTGGTTTCCTCTTCTTTCTTTGAAATGACAAGCCTTCTTTCTGCATGCTACACACACCTTGTAGCAGTTTCAGTTTTAAGCACGTTGGTGCTCTCAAAACACTGTGTCACCTATGTGGAGTGTGTCTCTCTCCAGCACTGAATACACAACTTAGAGCTCCTTTCACCGCAGACACACAAACACATCTTTTTGTGCAAGTCCTACTTCAGGTCACTTGGATATGTCAGGGTTTCATGGAGAACATGAAGTCAATCATGCTTTTGCACTCTGCAACCAATAGAAATGAACTCTTGTAAATGCCCGTCTGAATATAACTGCAAAATACCTTTAGTTTCTGGTTTGTAGAAAGTTCTCAACACATTAGAAGAAACAGCGTGTTTGAGCAAGAGTGATGCAGTGTGCATTTTCCTGGATTTCAAGTGATTTCAGAAACATACTACTTATTTTTCCACACTGTGTAAGAAACAACATGAGGCTTGCAAGAGATTGAAACAATGCATCCCAGAACGTATTCCAGCAGTGAAAACACACGTTTCTACAAAGACTTTCAAAGAGCAAGCAAAAGCCTACTGGCTGAGTGTTCTTTCAGAGAGAAACACATACATTTCATTTTTTTGGAGTGAGTTTTCAGCCTGGAATTCATTTGCACTTTGTACTGAGCAGAATGTAGTTACCTACTCGGGGGTTGTGTCATAGAAGCACCTGTCCTGCAGGAGCTTCTTGCAACATTCATTGTTTGGCTAAGTTCTTTAGGGTTGGTTTTGGAAGGTCTTTCAACTTTGGCCAAATCCCGCTTCGTACGAAATTTTTTACAGCGCTGTTTCCAAGTGTCCACCAAGAGGTGCTGCTGGAAACTGTCCACATGCACATCTCCCATACTGGTGTGTTCGTTTCACTACCTGGATTTTGGTTTCCTCTTCTTTCTTTGAAATGACAAGCCTTCATTCTGCACGCTACACACACCTTGTAGCAGTTTCAGTTTGAAGCATGTTGGTGCTCTCAAAACGCTGTGTAACCTATGTAGAGTGTGTCACTCTCCAGCACTGAATACACAACTTAGAGCTCCTTTCACCACAGACACGCAACCATTCTTTTTGTGAAAGGCCTACTTCAGGTCACCTGGAAATGTAAGGTTTTCATTGAGAACATGAAATCAATCACGGTTTTTCACTCTGCAGCCAATTGAAATGTACTTTTATACAAACTCGTCTGAATTTCACTGCAAAATGCCTTTAGTTTCTGGTTTTGTTGAAAGTTCTCAATACATTAGGAGAAAGAGCAGGTTTGTGCAAGAGTGATGCAGTGTGCGTTTTCCTGGATTTCAAGTGATTGGGAAACATACTCCTTATTTTTCCCCATTGTGTAAGAAACAACATGAGGCTTGCAAGAGATTGAAACAATGCATCCCAAAACGTATTCCAGCAGTGAAAACACACGTTTCTACAAAGACTTTGAAGGAGCAAGCAAAAGCCTACTGGCTGAGTGTTCTTTCAGAGAGAAACACATACATTTCATTTTTTTGGAGTGAGTTTTCAGCCTGGAATTCATATGCACTTTGTACTGTGCAGAATGTAGTTACCTACTCGGGGGTTGTGTCATAGAAGCACCTGTCCTGCAGGAGCTTCTTGCAACATTCATTGTTTGGCGAAGTTCTTTAGGGTTGGTTTTGGAAGGTCTTTCAACTTTGGCCAAATCCCGCTTCGTACGAAATTTTTTACAGCGCTCTTTCCAAGTGTCCACCAAGAGGTGCTGCTGGAAACTGTCCACATGCACATCTCCCATACTGGTGTGCTCGTTTCACTACCTGGATTTTGGTTTCCTCTTCTTTCTTTGAAATGACAAGCCATCATTCTGCACGCTACACACACCTTGTAGCAGTTTCAGTTTGAAGCATGTTGGTGCTCTCAAAACGCTGTGTAACCTATGCAGAGTGTGTCACTCTCCAACTCTGAATACATATCTTACAGCCCCTTTCACCACAGACATGCAAACACATCTTTTTGTGAAAATCCTACTTCAGGTCAGTTGGAAATGTAAGGTTTTCATCGAGAACATGAAGTCAATCGTGGTTTTGCACTGTGCAACCAATAGAAATGAAATCCTGTACATACCTATGTGAATTTCACATCAAAATACCATTCTTTTCTGGTTTCTTGAATGTTCTCACCACAAAAGGAGAAAGAGCGTGTTTGAGCAAGAGTGATGTAGTGTGCGGTTTCTTCGATTTCAAGTGATTTGGGAAACATAATCCGCGTTTCTCCAGATTGTCTAAGAAACAATATGAGGCTTTCAAGAGATTGAAACAATGCATTCAAAACGTATTCCAGCAGTGAAAACACACGTTTCTACAAAGACCTTGAAGGAGCAAGCAAAAGCCCAGTGGCTGAGTGTTCTTTCAGAGAGAAACACATGCATTTCATCCTTCTGGAGTTTTCAGCCTGTATTCATATGCATTTTGTACTGTGCAGAATGTAGCTACGCCCTCAGGAGTTGTGTCATAGAAGGACCTTTCCTACAGGAGTTTATTGCAACATTCATTGTTTGGCTAAGTTCTTTAGGGTTTGTTTTGGAAGGTCTTTCAACTTTGGCCAAATCCCGCTTCGTACGAAATTTTTTCACAGCGCTGTTTCCAAGTGTCCACCAAGAGGTGCTGCTGGAAACTGTCCACATGCACATCTCCCATACTGGTGTGTTCGTTTCACTACCTGGATTTTGGTTTCTTCTTCTTTCGTTGAAATGACAAGCCTTCATTCTGCACGCTACACACACCTTGTAGCAGTTTCAGTTTGAAGCATGTTGGTGCTCTCAAAACGCTGTGTAACCTATGCAGAGTGTGTCACTCTCCAGCACTGAATACACAACCTAGAGCTCCTTTCACCACAGACACGCAAACACATCTTTTTGTGAAAGTCCTACTTCAGGTCAGTTGGAAATGTAAGGTTTTCATCGAGAACATGAAGTCAATCATGGTTTTGCACTCTGCAACCAATAGAAATGAAATCCTGTACAGACCTATGTGAATTTCACATCAAAATACCATTCTTTTCTGGTTTCTTGAATGTTCTCACCACAAAAGGAGAAAGAGCGTGTTTGAGCAAGAGTGATGTAGTGTGCGGTTTCCTCGATTTCAAGTGATTTGGGAAACATAATCCGCGTTTCTCCAGATTGTCTAAGAAACAATATGAGGCTTTCAAGAGATTGAAACAATGCATTCAAAACGTATTCCAGCAGTGAAAACACACGTTTCTACAAAGACCTTGAAGGAGCAAGCAAAAGCCCAGTGGCTGAGTGTTCTTTCAGAGAGAAACACATGCATTTCATCCTTCTGGAGTGAGTATTCAGCCTGGAATTCATATGCATTTTGTACTGTGCAGAATGTAGCTACGCCCTCAGGAGTTGTGTCGTAGAAGGACCTTTCCTGCAGGAGCTTATTGCAACATTCATTGTTTGGCTAAGTTCTTTAGGGTTTGTTTTGGAAGGTCTTTCAACTTTGGCCAAATACCGCTTCGTATGAAATTTTTTCACAGCGCTGTTTCCAAGTGTCCACAAAGAGCCTCTGCTTGAAACTGTCCACATGCACATCTCCCATACTGGTGTGCTCGTTTCACTACCTGGAGTTTGGTTTCCTCTTCTTTCTTTGAAATGACAAGCCTTCTTTCTGCACGCTACACACACCTTGTAGCAGTTTCAGTTTTTAGCATGTTGGTGCTCTCAAAACGCTGTGTAACCTATGTAGAGTGTGTCACTCTCCAGCACTGAATACACAACTTAGAGCTCCTTCACCACAGACACGCAAAGAGATCTTTTTGTGAAAGTCCTATTTCAGATCAGTTGGAAATTAAGGATTTCATCGAGAATATGAAGTCATCATGGTTTTGCACTCTGCAACCAATAGAAATGTACTTTTCTACAAACCCGTGTGAATTTCACTGCAAAATGCCCTTCTCTTCTGGTATCTTGAATGTTCTCAACACATTAGGAGAAAGAGCAGGTTTGTGCAAGAGTGATGCAGTGTGCGTTTTCCTGAATTTCAAGTGATTGGGAAACATACTCCTTATTTTTCCACATTGTGTAAGAAACAACATGAGGGTTGCAAGAGATTGAAACAATGCAACCCAAAACGTATTCCAGCAGTGAAAACACACGTTTCTACAAAGACTTTGAAGGAGCAAGCAAAAGCCTACTGGCTGAGTGTTCTTTCAGAGAGAAACACACGCATTGCTTCCTTCTGGAGTGAGTTTTCAGCCTGGAATTCATATGCATTTTGTACTGTGCAGAATGTAGCTACCTGCTCGGGAGTTGTGTCATAGATGCACCTTTCCTGCAGGAGTTTATTGCAGCATTCATTGTTTGGCTAAGTTCTTTAGGGTTGGTTTTGGAAGGTCTTTCAACTTTGGCCAATTCCCGCTTCGTACGAAATTTTTTCACAGAGCTGTTTCCAAGTGTCCACAAAGAGCCTCTGCTTGAAACTG
Organism: Miniopterus schreibersii; assembly: GCF_964146895.1. Classification (NCBI taxonomy): domain Eukaryota; kingdom Metazoa; phylum Chordata; class Mammalia; order Chiroptera; family Miniopteridae; genus Miniopterus; species Miniopterus schreibersii. Next base: position 146,931 of record NW_027669848.1, read on the forward strand.
TCCACATGCACATCTCCCATACTGGTGTGCTCGTTTCACTACCTGGATTTTGGTTTCCTCTTCTTTCTTTGAAATGACAAGCCTTCTTTCTGCACGCTACACACACCTTGTAGCAGTTTCAGTTTTTAGCATGTTGGTGCTCTCAAAACGCTGTGTAACCTATGTAGAGTGTGTCACTCTCCAGCACTGAATACACAACTTAGAGCTCCTTTCACCACAGACACGCAACCATTCTTTTTGTGAAAGTCCTACTTCAGGTCACCTGGAAATGTAAGGTTTTCATCGAGAACATGAAATCAATCACGGTTTTTCACTCTGCAGCCAATTGAAATGTACTTTTATACAAACTCGTCTGAATTTCACTGCAGAATGCCTTTAGTTTCTGGTTTGTTGAAAGTTCTCAATACATTAGGAGAAAGAGCGTGTTTGTGCAAGAGTGATGCAGTGTGCGTTTTCCTGGATTTCAAGTGATTTGGGAAACATACTCCTTATTTTTCCACATTGTGTAAGAAACAACATGAGGCTTGCAAGAGATTGAAACAATGCATCCCATAAAAGTATTCCAGCAGTGAAAACACACCTTTCTACAAAGACTTTGAAGGAGCAAGCAAAAGCCTACTGGCTGAATGTTCTTTCAGAGAGAAACACACGCATTGCTTCCTTCTGGAGTGAGTTTTCAGCCTGGAATTCATATGCATTTTGTACTGTGCAGAATGTAGCTACCTGCTCGGGAGTTGTGTCATAGATGCACCTTTCCTGCAGGAGTTTATTGCAGCATTCATTGTTTGGCTAAGTTCTTTAGGGTTGGTTTTGGAAGGTCTTTCAACTTTGGCCAAATCCCGCTTCGTACGAAATTTTTTCACAGCGCTGTTTCCAAGTGTCCACAAAGAGCCTCTGCTTGAAACTGTCCACATGCACGTCTCCCATACTGGTGTGCTCGTTTCACTACCTGGATTTTGGTTTCCTCTTCTTTCTTTGAAATGACAAGCCTTCATTCTGCATGCTACACACACCTTGTAGCAGTTTCAGTTTTAAGCACGTTGGTGCTCTCAAAACACTGTGTAACCTATGTAGAGTGTGTCTCTCTCCAGCACTGAATACACAACATAGAGCTCCTTTCACCGCAGACACACAAACACACCTTTTTGTGCAAGTCCTACTTCAGGTCACTTGGATATGTCAGGGTTTCATCGAGAACATGAAGTCAATCATGCTTTTGCACTGTGCAACCAATAGAAATGAACTCTTGTAAATTCCCGTCTGAATTTCACTGCAAAATACCTTTAGTTTCTGGTTTGTAGAAAGTTCTCAACACATTAGGAGAAACAGCGTGTTTGAGCAAGAGTGATGCAGTGTGCATTTTCCTGGATTTCAAGTGATTTCAGAAACATACTACTTATTTTTCCACATTGTGTAAGAAACAACATGAGGCTTGGAAGAGATTGAAACAATGCATCCCAAAACGTATTCCAGCAGTGAAAACACACGTTTCTACAAAGACTTTGAAGGAGCAAGCAAAAGCCTACTGGCTGAGTGTCCTTTCAGAGAGAAACACACGCATTGCTTTCTTCTGGAGTGAGTTTTCATCCTGGAATTCATATGCATTTTGTACTGTGCAGAATGTAGATGCACCTTTCCTGCAGGAGTTTATTGCAGCATTCATTGTTTGGCTAAGTTCTTTAGGGTTGGTTTTGGAAGGTCTTTCAACTTTGGCCAAATCCCGCTTCGTACGAAATTTTTTCACAGCGCTGTTTCCAAGTGTCCACAAAGAGCCTCTGCTTGAAACTGTCCACATGCACATCTCCCATTCGGGTGTGTTTGTTTCACTACCTGGATTTTGGTTTCCTCTTCTTTCTTTGAAATGACAAGCCTTCTTTCTGCACGCTACACACACCTTGTAGCAGTTTCAGTTTTTAGCATGTTCGTGCTCTCAAAACGCTGTGTAACCTATGTAGAGTGTGTCACTCTCCAGCACTGAATACACAACCTAGAGCTCCTTTCACCACAGACACGCAAACACATCTTTTTGTGAAAGTCCTACTTCAGGTCATTTGTAAATGTAAGGTTTTCATCGAGAACATGAAGTCAATCACGGTTTTGCACTCTGCAGCCAATAGAAATGTACTTTTCTACAAACCCGTCTGAATTTCACTGCAAAATACCCTTCTTTTCTGGTTTGTTGAAAGTTCTCAACACATTAGGAGAAAGAGCGTGTTCGTGCAAGAGTGATGCAGTGTGCGTTTTCCTGGACTTCAAGTGATTTGGGAAACATACTCCTTATTTTTCCCCATTGTGTAAGAAACAACATGAGGCTTGCAAGACATTGAAACAATGCATCCCAAAACGTATTCCAGCAGTGAAAACACACGTTTCTACAAAGACTTTGAAGGAGCAAGCAAAAGCCTACTGGCTGAGTGTTCTTTCAGAGAGAAACACATACATTTCATTTTTTTGGAGTGAGTTTTCAGCCTGGAATTCATTTGCACTTTGTACTGTGCAGAATGTAGTTACCTACTCGGGGGTTGTGTCATAGAAGCACCTGTCCTGCAGGAGCTTCTTGCAACATTCATTGTTTGGCGAAGTTCTTTAGGGTTGGTTTTGGAAGGTCTTTCAACTTTGGCCAAATACCGCTTCGTATGAAATTTTTTCACAGCGCTGTTTCCAAGTGTCCACAAAGAGCCTCTGCTTGAAACTGTCCACATGCACATCTCCCATACTGGTGTGCTCGTTTCACTACCTGGAGTTTGGTTTCCTCTTCTTTCTTTGAAATGACAAGCCTTCTTTCTGCACGCTACACACACCTTGTAGCAGTTTCAGTTTTTAGCATGTTGGTGCTCTCAAAACGCTGTGTAACCTATGTAGAGTGTGTCACTCTCCAGCACTGAATACACAACTTAGAGCTCCTTCACCACAGACACGCAAAGAGATCTTTTTGTGAAAGTCCTATTTCAGATCAGTTGGAAATTAAGGATTTCATCGAGAATATGAAGTCATCATGGTTTTGCACTCTGCAACCAATAGAAATGTACTTTTCTACAAACCCGTGTGAATTTCACTGCAAAATGCCCTTCTCTTCTGGTATCTTGAATGTTCTCAACACATTAGGAGAAAGAGCAGGTTTGTGCAAGAGTGATGCAGTGTGCGTTTTCCTGAATTTCAAGTGATTGGGAAACATACTCCTTATTTTTCCACATTGTGTAAGAAACAACATGAGGGTTGCAAGAGATTGAAACAATGCAACCCAAAACGTATTCCAGCAGTGAAAACACACGTTTCTACAAAGACTTTGAAGGAGCAAGCAAAAGCCTACTGGCTGAGTGTTCTTTCAGAGAGAAACACACGCATTGCTTCCTTCTGGAGTGAGTTTTCAGCCTGGAATTCATATGCATTTTGTACTGTGCAGAATGTAGCTACCTGCTCGGGAGTTGTGTCATAGATGCACCTTTCCTGCAGGAGTTTATTGCAGCATTCATTGTTTGGCTAAGTTCTTTAGGGTTGGTTTTGGAAGGTCTTTCAACTTTGGCCAATTCCCGCTTCGTACGAAATTTTTTCACAGAGCTGTTTCCAAGTGTCCACAAAGAGCCTCTGCTTGAAACTGTCCACATGCACATCTCCCATACTGGTGTGCTTGTTTCACTACCTGGATTTTGGTTTCCTCTTCTTTCTTTGAAATGACAAGCCTTCTTTCTGCACGCTACACACACCTTGTAGCAGTTTCAGTTTTTAGCATGTTGGTGCTCTCAAAACGCTGTGTAACCTATGTAGAGTGTGTCACTCTCCAGCACTGAATACACAACTTAGAGCTCCTTTCACCACAGACACGCAACCATTCTTTTTGTGAAAGTCCTACTTCAGGTCACCTGGAAATGTAAGGTTTTCATCGAGAACATGAAATCAATCACGGTTTTTCACTCTGCAGCCAATTGAAATGTACTTTTATACAAACTCGTCTGAATTTCACTGCAGAATGCCTTTAGTTTCTGGTTTGTTGAAAGTTCTCAATACATTAGGAGAAAGAGCGTGTTTGTGCAAGAGTGATGCAGTGTGCGTTTTCCTGGATTTCAAGTGATTTGGGAAACATACTCCTTATTTTTCCACATTGTGTAAGAAACAACATGAGGCTTGCAAGAGATTGAAACAATGCATCCCATAAAAGTATTCCAGCAGTGAAAACACACCTTTCTACAAAGACTTTGAAGGAGCAAGCAAAAGCCTACTGGCTGAATGTTCTTTCAGAGAGAAACACACGCATTGCTTCCTTCTGGAGTGAGTTTTCAGCCTGGAATTCATATGCATTTTGTACTGTGCAGAATGTAGCTACCTGCTCGGGAGTTGTGTCATAGATGCACCTTTCCTGCAGGAGTTTATTGCAGCATTCATTGTTTGGCTAAGTTCTTTAGGGTTGGTTTTGGAAGGTCTTTCAACTTTGGCCAAATCCCGCTTCGTACGAAATTTTTTCACAGCGCTGTTTCCAAGTGTCCACAAAGAGCCTCTGCTTGAAACTGTCCACATGCACGTCTCCCATACTGGTGTGCTCGTTTCACTACCTGGATTTTGGTTTCCTCTTCTTTCTTTGAAATGACAAGCCTTCATTCTGCATGCTACACACACCTTGTAGCAGTTTCAGTTTTAAGCACGTTGGTGCTCTCAAAACACTGTGTAACCTATGTAGAGTGTGTCTCTCTCCAGCACTGAATACACAACATAGAGCTCCTTTCACCGCAGACACACAAACACACCTTTTTGTGCAAGTCCTACTTCAGGTCACTTGGATATGTCAGGGTTTCATCGAGAACATGAAGTCAATCATGCTTTTGCACTGTGCAACCAATAGAAATGAACTCTTGTAAATTCCCGTCTGAATTTCACTGCAAAATACCTTTAGTTTCTGGTTTGTAGAAAGTTCTCAACACATTAGGAGAAACAGCGTGTTTGAGCAAGAGTGATGCAGTGTGCATTTTCCTGGATTTCAAGTGATTTCAGAAACATACTACTTATTTTTCCACATTGTGTAAGAAACAACATGAGGCTTGGAAGAGATTGAAACAATGCATCCCAAAACGTATTCCAGCAGTGAAAACACACGTTTCTACAAAGACTTTGAAGGAGCAAGCAAAAGCCTACTGGCTGAGTGTCCTTTCAGAGAGAAACACACGCATTGCTTTCTTCTGGAGTGAGTTTTCATCCTGGAATTCATATGCATTTTGTACTGTGCAGAATGTAGATGCACCTTTCCTGCAGGAGTTTATTGCAGCATTCATTGTTTGGCTAAGTTCTTTAGGGTTGGTTTTGGAAGGTCTTTCAACTTTGGCCAAATCCCGCTTCGTACGAAATTTTTTCACAGCGCTGTTTCCAAGTGTCCACAAAGAGCCTCTGCTTGAAACTGTCCACATGCACATCTCCCATTCGGGTGTGTTTGTTTCACTACCTGGATTTTGGTTTCCTCTTCTTTCTTTGAAATGACAAGCCTTCTTTCTGCACGCTACACACACCTTGTAGCAGTTTCAGTTTTTAGCATGTTCGTGCTCTCAAAACGCTGTGTAAGCTATGTAGAGTGTGTCACTCTCCAGCACTGAATACACAACCTAGAGCTCCTTTCACCACAGACACGCAAACACATCTTTTTGTGAAAGTCCTACTTCAGGTCACTTGGAAATGTAAGGTTTTCATCGAGAACATGAAGTCAATCACGGTTTTGCACTCTGCAGCCAATAGAAATGTACTTTTCTACAAACCCGTCTGAATTTCACTGCAAAATACCTTTTTTTCTGGTTTGTTGAAAGTTCTCAACACATTAGGAGAAAGAGCGTGTTCGTGCAAGAGTGATGCAGTGTGCGTTTTCCTGGACTTCAAGTGATTTGGGAAACATACTCCTTATTTTTCCCCATTGTGTAAGAAACAACATGAGGCTTGCAAGAGATTGAAACAATGCATCCCAAAACGTATTCCAGCAGTGAAAACACACGTTTCTACAAAGACTTTGAAGGAGCAAGCAAAAGCCTACTGGCTGAGTGTTCTTTCAGAGAGAAACACATACATTTCATTTTTTTGGAGTGAGTTTTCAGCCTGGAATTCATTTGCACTTTGTACTGTGCAGAATGTAGTTACCTACTCGGGGGTTGTGTCATAGAAGCACCTGTCCTGCAGGAGCTTCTTGCAACATTCATTGTTTGGCGAAGTTCTTTAGGGTTGATTTTGGAAGGTCTTTCAACTTTGGCCAAATCCCGCTTCGTACGAAATTTTTTACAGCGCTCTTTCCAAGTGTCCACCAAGAGGTGCTGCTGGAAACTGTCCACATGCACATCTCCCATACTGGTGTGTTCGTTTCACTACCTGGATTTTGGTTTCCTCTTCTTTCTTTGAAATGACAAGCCATCATTCTGCACGCTGCACACACCTTGTAGCAGTTTCAGTTTGAAGCATGTTGGTGGTCTCAAAACGCTGTGTAACCTATGCAGAGTGTGTCACTCTCCAACTCTGAATACATATCTTACAGCCCCTTTCACCACAGACATGCAAACACATCTTTTTGTGAAAATCCTACTTCAGGTCAGTTGGAAATGTAAGGTTTTCATCGAGAACATGAAGTCAATCGTGGTTTTGCACTCTGCAACCAATAGAAATGAAATCCTGTACATACCTATGTGAATTTCACATCAAAATACCATTCTTTTCTGGTTTCTTGAATGTTCTCACCACAAAAGGAGAAAGAGCGTGTTTGAGCAAGAGTGATGTAGTTTGCGGTTTCCTCGATTTCAAGTGATTTGGGAAACATAATCCGCGTTTCTCCAGATTGTCTAAGAAACAATATGAGGCTTTCAAGAGATTGAAACAATGCATTCAAAACGTATTCCAGCAGTGAAAACACACGTTTCTACAAAGACCTTGAAGGAGCAAGCAAAAGCCCAGTGGCTGAGTGTTCTTTCAGAGAGAAACACATGCATTTCATCCTTCTGGAGTTTTCAGCCTGTATTCATATGCATTTTGTACTGTGCAGAATGTAGCTACGCCCTCAGGAGTTGTGTCATAGAAGGACCTTTCCTGCAGGAGCTTATTGCAACATTCATTGTTTGGCTAAGTTCTTTAGGGTTTGTTTTGGAAGGTCTTTCAACTTTGGCCAATTCCCGCTTCGTACGAAATTTTTTCACATCGCTGTTTCCAAGTGTCCACAAAGAGACTCTGCTTGAAACTGTCCACAGGCACGTCGCCCATACTGGTGTGCTCGTTTCACTACCTGCATTTTGGTTTCCTCTTCTTTCTTTGAAATGACAAGCCTTCTTTCTGCATGCTACACACACCTTGTAGCAGTTTCAGTTTTAAGCACGTTGGTGCTCTCAAAACACTGTGTCACCTATGTGGAGTGTGTCTCTCTCCAGCACTGAATACACAACTTAGAGCTCCTTTCACCGCAGACACACAAACACATCTTTTTGTGCAAGTCCTACTTCAGGTCACTTGGATATGTCAGGGTTTCATGGAGAACATGAAGTCAATCATGCTTTTGCACTCTGCAACCAATAGAAATGAACTCTTGTAAATGCCCGTCTGAATATAACTGCAAAATACCTTTAGTTTCTGCTTTGTAGAAAGTTCTCAGCACATTAGAAGAAACAGCGTGTTTGAGCAAGAGTGATGCAGTGTGCATTTTCCTGGATTTCAAGTGATTTCAGAAACATACTACTTATTTTTCCACACTGTGTAAGAAACAACATGAGGCTTGCAAGAGATTGAAACAATGCATCCCAGAACGTATTCCAGCAGTGAAAACACACGTTTCTACAAAGACTTTCAAAGAGCAAGCAAAAGCCTACTGGCTGAGTGTTCTTTCAGAGAGAAACACATACATTTCATTTTTTTGGAGTGAGTTTTCAGCCTGGAATTCATTTGCACTTTGTACTGAGCAGAATGTAGTTACCTACTCGGGGGTTGTGTCATAGAAGCACCTGTCCTGCAGGAGCTTCTTGCAACATTCATTGTTTGGCTAAGTTCTTTAGGGTTGGTTTTGGAAGGTCTTTCATCTTTGGCCAAATCCCGCTTCGTACGAAATTTTTTACAGCGCTGTTTCCAAGTGTCCACCAAGAGGTGCTGCTGGAAACTGTCCACATGCACATCTCCCATACTGGTGTGTTCGTTTCACTACCTGGATTTTGGTTTCCTCTTCTTTCTTTGAAATGACAAGCCTTCATTCTGCACGCTACACACACCTTGTAGCAGTTTCAGTTTGAAGCATGTTGGTGCTCTCAAAACGCTGTGTAACCTATGCAGAGTGTGTCACTCTCCAACTCTGAATACATATCTTACAGCTCCTTTCACCACAGATACGCAAACACATCTTTTTGTGAAAATCCTACTTCAGGTCAGTTGGAAATGTAAGGTTTTCATCGAGAACATGAAGTCAATCATGGTTTTGCACTCTGCAACCAATAGAAATGAAATCCTGTACATACCTATGTGAATTTCACATCAAAATACCATTCTTTTCTGGTTTCTTGAATGTTCTCACCACAAAAGGTGAAAGAGCGTGTTTGAGCAAGAGTGATGTAGTGTGCGGTTTCCTCGATTTCAAGTGATTTGGGAAACATAATCCGCGTTTCTCCAGATTGTCTAAAAAACAATATGAGGCTTTCAAGAGATTGAAACAATGCATTCAACACGTATTCCAGCAGTGAAAACACACGTTTCTACAAAGACCTTGAAGGAGCAAGCAAAAGCCCAGTGGCTGAGTGTTCTTTCAGAGAGAAACACATGCATTTCATCCTTCTGGAGTTTTCAGCCTGTATTCATATGCATTTTGTACTGTGCAGAATGGAGCTACGCCCTCAGGAGTTGTGTCATAGAAGGACCTTTCCTGCAGGAGCTTATTGCAACATATATTGTTTGGCTAAGTTCTTTAGGGTTGGTTTTGGAAGGTCTTTCAACTTTGGCCAAATACCGCTTCGTACGAAATTTTTTCACAAAGCTGTTTCCAAGTTTCCACAAAGAGCTGCTGCTTTAAACTGTCCACATGCACATCTCCCATACTGGTGTGCTCGTTTCACTACCTGGATGTTGGTTTCCTCTTCCTTCTTTGAAATGACAAGCCTTCATTCTGCACGCTACACACACTTTGTAGCAGTATCAGTTTGAAGCATGTTGGTGCTCTCAAAAAGCTCTGTAACCAATGTACAGTGTGTCACTCTCCAACTCTGAATACACATCTTACAGCTCCTTTCACCATAGACACGCAAAGAGATCTTTTTGTGAAAGTCCTATTTCAGATCAGTTGGAAATTAAGGATTTCATCGAGAATATGAAGTCAATCATGGTTTTGCACTCTGCAACCAATAGAAATGTACTTTTCTACAAACCCGTGTGAATTTCACTGCAAAATGCCCTTCTCTTCTGGTATCTTGAATGTTCTCAACACATTAGGAGAAAGAGCAGGTTTGTGCAAGAGTGATGCAGTGTGCGTTTTCCTGGATTTCAAGTGATTGGGAAACATACTCCTTATTTTTCCACATTGTGTAAGAAACAACATGAGGCTTGCAAGAGATTGAAACAATGCATCCCAAAACGTATTCCAGCAGTGAAAACACACGTTTCTACAAAGACTTTGAAGGAGCAAGCAAAAGCCTACTGGCTGAGTGTTCTTTCAGAGAGAAACACACGCATTGCTTCCTTCTGGAGTGAGTTTTCAGCCTGGAATTCATATGCATTTTGTGCTGTGCAGAATGTAGCTACCTGCTCGGGAGTTGTGTCATAGATGCACCTTTCCTGCAGGAGTTTATTGCAACATTCATTGTTTGGCTAAGTTCTTTAGGGTTGGTTTTGGAAGGTCTTTCAACTTTGGCCAAATCCCGCTTCGTACGAAATTTTTTCACAGCGCTGTTTCCAAGTGTCCACAAAGAGCCTCTGCTTGAAACTGTCCACATGCACATCTCCCATACTGGTGTGTTCGTTTCACTACCTGGATTTTGGTTTCTTCTTCTTTCGTTGAAATGACAAGCCTTCATTCTGCACGCTACACACACCTTGTAGCAGTTTCAGTTTGAAGCATGTTGGTGCTCTCAAAACGCTGTGTAACCTATGCAGAGTGTGTCACTCTCCAGCACTGAATACACAACCTAGAGCTCCTTTCACCACAGACACGCAAACATATCTTTTTCTGAAAGTCCTACTTCAGGTCAGTTGGAAATGTAAGGTTTTCATCGAGAACATGAAGTCAATCATGGTTTTGCACTCTGCAACCAATAGAAATGAAATCCTGTACATACCTATGTGAATTTCACATCAAAATACCATTCTTTTCTGGTTTCTTGAATGTTCTCACCACAAAAGGAGAAAGAGCGTGTTTGAGCAAGAGTGATGTAGTGTTCGGTTTCCTCGATTTCAAGTGATTTGGGAAACATAATCCGCGTTTCTCCAGATTGTCTAAGAAACAATATGAGGCTTTCAAGAGATTGAAACAATGCATTCAACACGTATTCCAGCAGTGAAAACACACGTTTCTACAAAGACCTTGAAGGAGCAAGCAAAAGCCCAGTGGCTGAGTGTTCTTTCAGAGAGAAACACATGCATTTCATCCTTCTGGAGTTTTCAGCCTGTATTCATATGCATTTTGTACTGTGCAGAATGTAGCTACGCCCTCAGGAGTTGTGTCATAGAAGGACCTTTCCTGCAGGAGCTTATTGCAACATATATTGTTTGGCTAAGTTCTTTAGGGTTGGTTTTGGAAGGTCTTTCAACTTTGGCCAAATACCGCTTCGTACGAAATTTTTTCACAAAGCTGTTTCCAAGTTTCCACAAAGAGCTGCTGCTTTAAACTGTCCACATGCACATCTCCCATACTGGTGAGCTCGTTTCACTACCTGGATTTTGGTTTCCTCTTCCTTCTTTGAAATGACAAGCCTTCATTCTGCACGCTACACACACTTTGTAGCAGTATCAGTTTGAAGCATGTTGGTGCTCTCAAAAAGCTCTGTAACCAATGTACAGTGTGTCACTCTCCAACTCTGAATACACATCTTACAGCTCCTTTCACCACAGACACGCAAAGAGATCTTTTTGTGAAAGTCCTATTTCAGATCAGTTGGAAATTAAGGATTTCATCGAGAATATGAAGTCATCATGGTTTTGCACTCTGCAACCAATAGAAATGTACTTTTCTACAAACCCGTGTGAATTTCACTGCAAAATGCCCTTCTCTTCTGGTATCTTGAATGTTCTCAACACATTAGGAGAAAGAGCAGGTTTGTGCAAGAGTGATGCAGTGTGCGTTTTCCTGGATTTCAAGTGATTGGGAAACATACTCCTTATTTTTCCACATTGTGTAAGAAACAACATGAGGGTTGCAAGAGATTGAAACAATGCATCCCAAAACGTATTCCAGCAGTGAAAACACACGTTTCTACAAAGACTTTGAAGGAGCAAGCAAAAGCCTACTGGCTGAGTGTTCTTTCAGAGAGAAACACACGCATTGCTTCCTTCTGGAGTGAGTTTTCAGCCTGGAATTCATATGCATTTTGTGCTGTGCAGAATGTAGCTACCTGCTCGGGAGTTGTGTCATAGATGCACCTTTCCTGCAGGAGTTTATTGCAACATTCATTGTTTGGCTAAGTTCTTTAGGGTTGGTTTTGGAGGTCTTTCAACTTTGGCCAAATCCCGCTTCATACGAAATTTTTTCACAGCGCTGTTTCCAAGTGTCCACAAAGAGCCTCTGCTTGAAACTGTCCACATGCACATCTCCCATACTGGTGTGCTCGTTTCACTACCTGGAGTTTGGTTTCCTCTTCTTTCTTTGAAATGACAAGCCTTCTTTCTGCACGCTACACACACCTTGTAGCAGTTTCAGTTTTTAGCATGTTGGTGCTCTCAAAACGCTGTGTAACCTATGTAGAGTGTGTCACTCTCCAGCACTGAATACACAACTTAGAGCTCCTTTCACCACAGACACGCAACCATTCTTTTTGTGAAAGGCCTACTTCAGGTCACCTGGAAATGTAAGGTTTTCATTGAGAACATGAAATCAATCACGGTTTTTCACTCTGCAGCCAATTGAAATGTACTTTTATACAAACTCGTCTGAATTTCACTGCAAAATGCCTTTAGTTTCTGGTTTTGTTGAAAGTTCTCAATACATTAGGAGAAAGAGCAGGTTTGTGCAAGAGTGATGCAGTGTGCGTTTTCCTGGATTTCAAGTGATTGGGAAACATACTCCTTATTTTTCCACATTGTGTAAGAAACAACATGAGGCTTGCAAGAGATTGAAACAATGCATCCCAAAACGTATTCCAGCAGTGAAAACACACGTTTCTACAAAGACTTTGAAGGAGCAAGCAAAAGCCTACTGGCTGAGTGTTCTTTCAGAGAGAAACACACGCATTGCTTCCTTCTGGAGTGAGTTTTCAGCCTGGAATTCATATGCATTTTGTACTGTGCAGAATGTAGCTACCTGCTCGGGGGTTTTGTCATAGAAGCACCTTTCCTGCAGGAGTTTATTGCAACATTCATTGTTTGGCTAAGTTCTTTAGGGTTGGTTTTGGAAGGTCTTTCAACTTTGGCCAAATTCCGCTTCATACGAAATTTTTTCACAATGCTGTTTCCAAGTGTCCACAAAGAGCCTCTGCTTGAAACTGTCCACATGCACATCTCCCATACTGGTGTGCTCGTTTCACTACCTGGAGTTTGGATTCCTCTTCTTTCTTTGAAATGACAAGCCTTCTTTCTGCACGCTACACACACCTTGTAACAGTTTCAGTTTTTAGCATGTTGGTGCTCTCAAAACGCTGTGTAACCTATGTAGAGTGTGTCACTCTCCAGCACTGAATACACAACTTAGAGCTCCTTTCACCACAGACACGCAACCATTCTTTTTGTGAAAGTCCTCCTTCAGGTCACCTGGAAATGTAAGGTTTTCATCGAGAACATGAAATCAATCACGGTTTTTCACTCTGCAGCCAATTGAAATGTACTTTTATACAAACTCGTCTGAATTTCACTGCAGAATGCCTTTAGTTTCTGGTTTGTTGAAAGTTCTCAATACATTAGGAGAAAGAGCGTGTTTGTGCAAGAGTGATGCAGTGTGCGTTTTCCTGCATTTCAAGTGATTGGGAAACATACTCCTTATTTTTCCACATTGTGTAAGAAACAACATGAGGCTTGCAAGAGATTGAAACAATGCATCCCATAAAAGTATTCCAGCAGTGAAAACACACCTTTCTACAAAGACTTTGAAGGAGCAAGCAAAATACTGGCTGAATGTTCTTTCAGAGAGAAACACACGCATTGCTTCCTTCTTGAGTGAGTTTTCAGCCTGGAATTCATATGCATTTTGTACTGTGCAGAATGTTGCTACCTGCTCGGGGGTTGTGTCATAGATGCACCTTTCCTGCAGGAGTTTATTGCAACATTCATTGTTTGGCTAAGTTCTTTAGGGTTGGTTTTGGAAGGTCTTTCAACTTTGGCCAAATCCCGCTTCGTACGAAATTTTTTCACAGCGCTGTTTCCAAGTGTCCACAAAGAGCCTCTGCTTGAAACTGTCCACATGCACGTCTCCCATACTGGTGTGCTCGTTTCACTACCTGGAGTTTGGTTTCCTCTTCTTTCTTTGAAATGACAAGCCTTCATTCTGCATGCTACACACACCTTGTAGCAGTTTCAGTTTTAAGCACGTTGGTGCTCTCAAAACACTGTGTAACCTATGTAGAGTGTGTCTCTCCAGCACTGAATACACAACATAGAGCTCCTTTCACCGCAGACACACAAACACACCTTTTTGTGCAAGTCCTACTTCAGGTCACTTGGATATGTCAGGGTTTCATCGAGAACATGAAGTCAATCATGCTTTTGCACTGTGCAACCAATAGAAATGAACTCTTGTAAATGCCCGTCTGAATTTCACTGCAAAAGACCTTTAGTTTCTGGTTTGTAGAAAGTTCTCAACACATTAGGAGAAACAGCGTGTTTGAGCAAGAGTGATGCAGTGTGCATTTTCCTGGATTTCAAGTGATTTCAGAAACATACTACTTATTTTTCCACATTGTGTAAAAACAACATGAGGCTTGGAAGAGATTGAAACAATGCATCCCAAAACGTATTCCAGCAGTGAAAACACACGTTTCTACAAAGACTTTGAAGGAGCAAGCAAAAGCCTACTGGCTGAGTGTCCTTTCAGAGAGAAACACACGCATTGCTTCCTTCTGGAGTGAGTTTTCATCCTGGAATTCATATGCATTTTGTACTGTGCAGAATGTAGCTACCTGCTCGGGAGTTGTGTCATAGATGCACCTTTCCTGCAGGAGTTTATTGCAGCATTCATTGTTTGGCTAAGTTCTTTAGGGTTGGTTTTGGAAGGTCTTTCAACTTTGGCCAAATCCCGCTTCGTACGAAATTTTTTCACAGCGCTGTTTCCAAGTGTGCACAAAGAGCCTCTGCTTGAAACTGTCCACATGCACATCTCCCATTCGGGTGTGTTTGTTTCACTACCTGGATTTTGGTTTCCTCTTCTTTCTTTGAAATGACAAGCCTTCTTTCTGCACGCTACACACACCTTGTAGCAGTTTCAGTTTTTAGCATGTTCTTGCTCTCAAAACGCTGTGTAACCTATGTAGAGTGTGTCACTCTCCAGCACTGAATACACAACCTAGAGCTCCTTTCACCACAGACACGCAAACACATCTTTTTGTGAAAGTCCTACTTCAGGTCACTTGTAAATGTAAGGTTTTCATCGAGAACATGAAGTCAATCACGGTTTTGCACTCTGCAGCCAATAGAAATGTACTTTTCTACAAACCCGTCTGAATTTCACTGCAAAATACCCTTCTTTTCTGGTTTGTTGAAAGTTCTCAACACATTAGGAGAAAGAGCGTGTTCGTGCAAGAGTGATGCAGTGTGCGTTTTCCTGGACTTCAAGTGATTTGGGAAACATACTCCTTATTTTTCCCCATTGTGTAAGAAACAACATGAGGCTTGCAAGAGATTGAAACAATGCATCCCAAAACGTATTCCAGCAGTGAAAACACACGTTTCTACAAAGACTTTGAAGGAGCAAGCAAAAGCCTACTGGCTGAGTGTTCTTTCAGAGAGAAACACATACATTTCATTTTTTTGGAGTGAGTTTTCAGCCTGGAATTCATTTGCACTTTGTACTGTGCAGAATGTAGTTACCTACTCGGGGGTTGTGTCATAGAAGCACCTGTCCTGCAGGAGCTTCTTGCAACATTCATTGTTTGGCGAAGTTCTTTAGGGTTGGTTTTGGAAGGTCTTTCAACTTTGGCCAAATCCCGCTTCGTACGAAATTTTTTACAGCGCTCTTTCCAAGTGTCCACCAAGAGGTGCTGCTGGAAACTGTCCACATGCACATCTCCCATACTGGTGTGTTCGTTTCACTACCTGGATTTTGGTTTCCTCTTCTTTCTTTGAAATGACAAGCCATCATTCTGCACGCTACACACACCTTGTAGCAGTTTCAGTTTGAAGCATGTTGGTGGTCTCCAAACGCTGTGTAACCTATGCAGAGTGTGTCACTCTCCAGCACTGAATACACAACCTAGAGCTCCTTTCACCACAGACACGCAAACACATCTTTTTGTGAAAGTCCTACTTCAGGTCAGTTGGAAATGTAAGGTTTTCATCGAGAACATGAAGTCAATCATGGTTTTGCACTCTGCAACCAATAGAAATGAAATCCTGTACATACCTATGTGAATTTCACATCAAAATACCATTCTTTTCTGGTTTCTTGAATGTTCTCACCACAAAAGGAGAAAGAGCGTGTTTGAGCAAGAGTGATGTAGTGTGCGGTTTCCTCGATTTCAAGTGATTTGGGAAACATAATCCGCGTTTCTCCAGATTGTCTAAGAAACAATATGAGGCTTTCAAGAGATTGAAACAATGCATTCAAAACGTATTCCAGCAGTGAAAACACACGTTTCTACAAAGACCTTGAAGGAGCAAGCAAAAGCCCAGTGGCTGAGTGTTCTTTCAGAGAGAAACACATGCATTTCATCCTTCTGCAGTGAGTATTCAGCCTGGAATTCATATGCATTTTGTACAGTGCAGAATGTAGCTACGCCCTCAGGAGTTGTGTCATAGAAGGACCTTTCCTGCAGGAGCTTATTGCAACATTCATTGTTTGGCTAAGTTCTTTAGGGTTGGTTTTGGAAGGTCTTTCAACTTTGGCCAAATACCGCTTCGTACGAAATTTTTTCACAGCGCTGTTTCCAAGTGTCCACAAAGAGCCTCTGCTTGAAACTGTCCACATGCACATCTCCCATACTGGTGTGCTCGTTTCACTACCTGGAGTTTGGTTTCCTCTTCTTTCTTTGAAATGACAAGCCTTCTTTCTGCACGCTACACACACCTTGTAGCAGTTTCAGTTTTTAGCATGTTGGTGCTCTCAAAACGCTGTGTAACCTATGTAGAGTGTGTCACTCTCCAGCACTGAATACACAACTTAGAGCTCCTTCACCACAGACACGCAAAGAGATCTTTTTGTGAAAGTCCTATTTCAGATCAGTTGGAAATTAAGGATTTCATCGAGAATATGAAGTCATCATGGTTTTGCACTCTGCAACCAATAGAAATGTACTTTTCTACAAACCCGTGTGAATTTCACTGCAAAATGCCCTTCTCTTCTGGTATCTTGAATGTTCTCAACACATTAGGAGAAAGAGCAGGTTTGTGCAAGAGTGATGCAGTGTGCGTTTTCCTGAATTTCAAGTGATTGGGAAACATACTCCTTATTTTTCCACATTGTGTAAGAAACAACATGAGGGTTGCAAGAGATTGAAACAATGCATCCCAAAACGTATTCCAGCAGTGAAAACACACGTTTCTACAAAGACTTTGAAGGAGCAAGCAAAAGCCTACTGGCTGAGTGTTCTTTCAGAGAGAAACACACGCATTGCTTCCTTCTGGAGTGAGTTTTCAGCCTGGAATTCATATGCATTTTGTACTGTGCAGAATGTAGCTACCTGCTCGGGAGTTGTGTCATAGATGCACCTTTCCTGCAGGAGTTTATTGCAGCATTCATTGTTTGGCTAAGTTCTTTAGGGTTGGTTTTGGAAGGTCTTTCAACTTTGGCCAAATCCCGCTTCGTACGAAATTTTTTCACAGCGCTGTTTCCAAGTGTCCACAAAGAGCCTCTGCTTGAAACTGTCCACATGCACATCTCCCATTCGGGTGTGTTTGTTTCACTACCTGGATTTTGGTTTCCTCTTCTTTCTTTGAAATGACAAGCCTTCTTTCTGCACGCTACACACACCTTGTAGCAGTTTCAGTTTTTAGCATGTTGGTGCTCTCAAAACGCTGTGTAACCTATGTAGAGTGTGTCACTCTCCAGCACTGAATACACAACCTAGAGCTCCTTTCACCACAGACACGCAAACACATCTTTTTGTGAAAGTCCTACTTCAGGTCACTTGGATATGTCAGGGTTTCATGGAGAACATGAAGTCAATCATGCTTTTGCACTCTGCAACCAATAGAAATGAACTCTTGTAAATGCCCGTCTGAATATAACTGCAAAATACCTTTAGTTTCTGGTTTGTAGAAAGTTCTCAACACATTAGAAGAAACAGCGTGTTTGAGCAAGAGTGATGCAGTGTGCATTTTCCTGGATTTCAAGTGATTTCAGAAACATACTACTTATTTTTCCACACTGTGTAAGAAACAACATGAGGCTTGCAAGAGATTGAAACAATGCATCCCAGAACGTATTCCAGCAGTGAAAACACACGTTTCTACAAAGACTTTCAAAGAGCAAGCAAAAGCCTACTGGCTGAGTGTTCTTTCAGAGAGAAACACATACATTTCATTTTTTTGGAGTGAGTTTTCAGCCTGGAATTCATTTGCACTTTGTACTGAGCAGAATGTAGTTACCTACTCGGGGGTTGTGTCATAGAAGCACCTGTCCTGCAGGAGCTTCTTGCAACATTCATTGTTTGGCTAAGTTCTTTAGGGTTGGTTTTGGAAGGTCTTTCAACTTTGGCCAAATCCCGCTTCGTACGAAATTTTTTACAGCGCTGTTTCCAAGTGTCCACCAAGAGGTGCTGCTGGAAACTGTCCACATGCACATCTCCCATACTGGTGTGTTCGTTTCACTACCTGGATTTTGGTTTCCTCTTCTTTCTTTGAAATGACAAGCCTTCATTCTGCACGCTACACACACCTTGTAGCAGTTTCAGTTTGAAGCATGTTGGTGCTCTCAAAACGCTGTGTAACCTATGCAGAGTGTGTCACTCTCCAACTCTGAATACATATCTTACAGCTCCTTTCACCACAGATACGCAAACACATCTTTTTGTGAAAATCCTACTTCAGGTCAGTTGGAAATGTAAGGTTTTCATCGAGAACATGAAGTCAATCATGGTTTTGCACTCTGCAACCAATAGAAATGAAATCCTGTACATACCTATGTGAATTTCACATCAAAATACCATTCTTTTCTGGTTTCTTGAATGTTCTCACTACAAAAGGAGAAAGAGCGTGTTTGAGCAAGAGTGATGTAGTGTGCGGTTTCCTCGATTTCAAGTGATTTGGGAAACATAATCCGCGTTTCTCCAGATTGTCTAAGAAACAATATGAGGCTTTCAAGAGATTGAAACAATGCATTCAACACGTATTCCAGCAGTGAAAACACACGTTTCTACAAAGACCTTGAAGGAGCAAGCAAAAGCCCAGTGGCTGAGTGTTCTTTCAGAGAGAAACACATGCATTTCATCCTTCTGGAGTTTTCAGCCTGTATTCATATGCATTTTGTACTGTGCAGAATGTAGCTACGCCCTCAGGAGTTGTGTCATAGAAGGACCTTTCCTGCAGGAGCTTATTGCAACATATATTGTTTGGCTAAGTTCTTTAGGGTTGGTTTTGGAAGGTCTTTCAACTTTGGCCAAATACCGCTTCGTACGAAATTTTTTCACAAAGCTGTTTCCAAGTTTCCACAAAGAGCTGCTGCTTTAAACTGTCCACATGCACATCTCCCATACTGGTGTGCTCGTTTCACTACCTGGATGTTGGTTTCCTCTTCCTTCTTTGAAATGACAAGCCTTCATTCTGCACGCTACACACACTTTGTAGCAGTATCAGTTTGAAGCATGTTGGTGCTCTCAAAAAGCTCTGTAACCAATGTACAGTGTGTCACTCTCCAACTCTGAATACACATCTTACAGCTCCTTTCACCATAGACACGCAAAGAGATCTTTTGGTGAAAGTCCTATTTCAGATCAGTTGGAAATTAAGGATTTCATCGAGAATATGAAGTCAATCATGGTTTTGCACTCTGCAACCTATAGAAATGTACTTTTCTACAAACCCGTGTGAATTTCACTGCAAAATGCCCTTCTCTTCTGGTATCTTGAATGTTCTCAACACATTAGGAGAAAGAGCAGGTTTGTGCAAGAGTGATGCAGTGTGCGTTTTCCTGGATTTCAAGTGATTGGGAAACATACTCCTTATTTTTCCACATTGTGTAAGAAACAACATGAGGCTTGCAAGAGATTGAAACAATGCATCCCAAAACGTATTCCAGCAGTGAAAACACACGTTTCTACAAAGACTTTGAAGGAGCAAGCAAAAGCCTACTGGCTGAGTGTTCTTTCAGAGAGAAACACACGCATTGCTTCCTTCTGGAGTGAGTTTTCAGCCTGGAATTCATATGCATTTTGTGCTGTGCAGAATGTAGCTACCTGCTCGGGAGTTGTGTCATAGATGCACCTTTCCTGCAGGAGTTTATTGCAACATTCATTGTTTGGCTAAGTTCTTTAGGGTTGGTTTTGGAAGGTCTTTCAACTTTGGCCAAATCCCGCTTCATACGAAATTTTTTCACAGCGCTGTTTCCAAGTGTCCACAAAGAGCCTCTGCTTGAAACTGTCCACATGCACATCTCCCATACTGGTGTGTTCGTTTCACTACCTGGATTTTGGTTTCTTCTTCTTTCGTTGAAATGACAAGCCTTCATTCTGCACGCTACACACACCTTGTAGCAGTTTCAGTTTGAAGCATGTTGGTGCTCTCAAAACGCTGTGTAACCTATGCAGAGTGTGTCACTCTCCAGCACTGAATACACAACCTAGAGCTCCTTTCACCACAGACACGCAAACACATCTTTTTCTGAAAGTCCTACTTCAGGTCAGTTGGAAATGTAAGGTTTTCATCGAGAACATGAAGTCAATCATGGTTTTGCACTCTGCAACCAATAGAAATGAAATCCTGTACATACCTATGTGAATTTCACATCAAAATACCATTCTTTTCTGGTTTCTTGAATGTTCTCACCACAAAAGGAGAAAGAGCGTGTTTGAGCAAGAGTGATGTAGTGTTCGGTTTCCTCGATTTCAAGTGATTTGGGAAACATAATCCGCGTTTCTCCAGATTGTCTAAGAAACAATATGAGGCTTTCAAGAGATTGAAACAATGCATTCAACACGTATTCCAGCAGTGAAAACACACGTTTCTACAAAGACCTTGAAGGAGCAAGCAAAAGCCCAGTGGCTGAGTGTTCTTTCAGAGAGAAACACATGCATTTCATCCTTCTGGAGTTTTCAGCCTGTATTCATATGCATTTTGTACTGTGCAGAATGTAGCTACGCCCTCAGGAGTTGTGTCATAGAAGGACCTTTCCTGCAGGAGCTTATTGCAACATATATTGTTTGGCTAAGTTCTTTAGGGTTGGTTTTGGAAGGTCTTTCAACTTTGGCCAAATACCGCTTCGTACGAAATTTTTTCACAAAGCTGTTTCCAAGTTTCCACAAAGAGCTGCTGCTTTAAACTGTCCACATGCACATCTCCCATACTGGTGAGCTCGTTTCACTACCTGGATTTTGGTTTCCTCTTCCTTCTTTGAAATGACAAGCCTTCATTCTGCACGCTACACACACTTTGTAGCAGTATCAGTTTGAAGCATGTTGGTGCTCTCAAAAAGCTCTGTAACCAATGTACAGTGTGTCACTCTCCAACTCTGAATACACATCTTACAGCTCCTTTCACCACAGACACGCAAAGAGATCTTTTTGTGAAAGTCCTATTTCAGATCAGTTGGAAATTAAGGATTTCATCGAGAATATGAAGTCATCATGGTTTTGCACTCTGCAACCAATAGAAATGTACTTTTCTACAAACCCGTGTGAATTTCACTGCAAAATGCCCTTCTCTTCTGGTATCTTGAATGTTCTCAACACATTAGGAGAAAGAGCAGGTTTGTGCAAGAGTGATGCAGTGTGCGTTTTCCTGGATTTCAAGTGATTGGGAAACATACTCCTTATTTTTCCACATTGTGTAAGAAACAACATGAGGGTTGCAAGAGATTGAAACAATGCATCCCAAAACGTATTCCAGCAGTGAAAACACACGTTTCTACAAAGACTTTGAAGGAGCAAGCAAAAGCCTACTGGCTGAGTGTTCTTTCAGAGAGAAACACACGCATTGCTTCCTTCTGGAGTGAGTTTTCAGCCTGGAATTCATATGCATTTTGTGCTGTGCAGAATGTAGCTACCTGCTCGGGAGTTGTGTCATAGATGCACCTTTCCTGCAGGAGTTTATTGCAACATTCATTGTTTGGCTAAGTTCTTTAGGGTTGGTTTTGGAGGTCTTTCAACTTTGGCCAAATCCCGCTTCATACGAAATTTTTTCACAGCGCTGTTTCCAAGTGTCCACAAAGAGCCTCTGCTTGAAACTGTCCACATGCACATCTCCCATACTGGTGTGCTCGTTTCACTACCTGGAGTTTGGTTTCCTCTTCTTTCTTTGAAATGACAAGCCTTCTTTCTGCACGCTACACACACCTTGTAGCAGTTTCAGTTTTTAGCATGTTGGTGCTCTCAAAACGCTGTGTAACCTATGTAGAGTGTGTCACTCTCCAGCACTGAATACACAACTTAGAGCTCCTTTCACCACAGACACGCAACCATTCTTTTTGTGAAAGGCCTACTTCAGGTCACCTGGAAATGTAAGGTTTTCATTGAGAACATGAAATCAATCACGGTTTTTCACTCTGCAGCCAATTGAAATGTACTTTTATACAAACTCGTCTGAATTTCACTGCAAAATGCCTTTAGTTTCTGGTTTTGTTGAAAGTTCTCAATACATTAGGAGAAAGAGCAGGTTTGTGCAAGAGTGATGCAGTGTGCGTTTTCCTGGATTTCAAGTGATTGGGAAACATACTCCTTATTTTTCCACATTGTGTAAGAAACAACATGAGGCTTGCAAGAGATTGAAACAATGCATCCCAAAACGTATTCCAGCAGTGAAAACACACGTTTCTACAAAGACTTTGAAGGAGCAAGCAAAAGCCTACTGGCTGAGTGTTCTTTCAGAGAGAAACACACGCATTGCTTCCTTCTGGAGTGAGTTTTCAGCCTGGAATTCATATGCATTTTGTACTGTGCAGAATGTAGCTACCTGCTCGGGGGTTTTGTCATAGAAGCACCTTTCCTGCAGGAGTTTATTGCAACATTCATTGTTTGGCTAAGTTCTTTAGGGTTGGTTTTGGAAGGTCTTTCAACTTTGGCCAAATTCCGCTTCATACGAAATTTTTTCACAATGCTGTTTCCAAGTGTCCACAAAGAGCCTCTGCTTGAAACTGTCCACATGCACATCTCCCATACTGGTGTGCTCGTTTCACTACCTGGAGTTTGGATTCCTCTTCTTTCTTTGAAATGACAAGCCTTCTTTCTGCACGCTACACACACCTTGTAGCAGTTTCAGTTTTTAGCATGTTGGTGCTCTCAAAACGCTGTGTAACCTATGTAGAGTGTGTCACTCTCCAGCACTGAATACACAACTTAGAGCTCCTTTCACCACAGACACGCAACCATTCTTTTTGTGAAAGTCCTCCTTCAGGTCACCTGGAAATGTAAGGTTTTCATCGAGAACATGAAATCAATCACGGTTTTTCACTCTGCAGCCAATTGAAATGTACTTTTATACAAACTCGTCTGAATTTCACTGCAGAATGCCTTTTGTTTCTGGTTTGTTGAAAGTTCTCAATACATTAGGAGAAAGAGCGTGTTTGTGCAAGAGTGATGCAGTGTGCGTTTTCCTGCATTTCAAGTGATTGGGAAACATACTCCTTATTTTTCCACATTGTGTAAGAAACAACATGAGGCTTGCAAGAGATTGAAACAATGCATCCCATAAAAGTATTCCAGCAGTGAAAACACACCTTTCTACAAAGACTTTGAAGGAGCAAGCAAAATACTGGCTGAATGTTCTTTCAGAGAGAAACACACGCATTGCTCCCTTCTTGAGTGAGTTTTCAGCCTGGAATTCATATGCATTTTGTACTGTGCAGAATGTTGCTACCTGCTCGGGGGTTGTGTCATAGATGCACCTTTCCTGCAGGAGTTTATTGCAACATTCATTGTTTGGCTAAGTTCTTTAGGGTTGGTTTTGGAAGGTCTTTCAACTTTGGCCAAATCCCGCTTCGTACGAAATTTTTTCACAGCGCTGTTTCCAAGTGTCCACAAAGAGCCTCTGCTTGAAACTGTCCACATGCACGTCTCCCATACTGGTGTGCTCGTTTCACTACCTGGAGTTTGGTTTCCTCTTCTTTCTTTGAAATGACAAGCCTTCATTCTGCATGCTACACACACCTTGTAGCAGTTTCAGTTTTAAGCACGTTGGTGCTCTCAAAACACTGTGTAACCTATGTAGAGTGTGTCTCTCCAGCACTGAATACACAACATAGAGCTCCTTTCACCGCAGACACACAAACACACCTTTTTGTGCAAGTCCTACTTCAGGTCACTTGGATATGTCAGGGTTTCATCGAGAACATGAAGTCAATCATGCTTTTGCACTGTGCAACCAATAGAAATGAACTCTTGTAAATGCCCGTCTGAATTTCACTGCAAAATACCTTTAGTTTCTGGTTTGTAGAAAGTTCTCAACACATTAGGAGAAACAGCGTGTTTGAGCAAGAGTGATGCAGTGTGCATTTTCCTGGATTTCAAGTGATTTCAGAAACATACTACTTATTTTTCCACATTGTGTAAAAACAACATGAGGCTTGGAAGAGATTGAAACAATGCATCCCAAAACGTATTCCAGCAGTGAAAACACACGTTTCTACAAAGACTTTGAAGGAGCAAGCAAAAGCCTACTGGCTGAGTGTCCTTTCAGAGAGAAACACACGCATTGCTTCCTTCTGGAGTGAGTTTTCATCCTGGAATTCATATGCATTTTGTACTGTGCAGAATGTAGCTACCTGCTCGGGAGTTGTGTCATAGATGCACCTTTCCTGCAGGAGTTTATTGCAGCATTCATTGTTTGGCTAAGTTCTTTAGGGTTGGTTTTGGAAGGTCTTTCAACTTTGGCCAAATCCCGCTTCGTACGAAATTTTTTCACAGCGCTGTTTCCAAGTGTGCACAAAGAGCCTCTGCTTGAAACTGTCCACATGCACATCTCCCATTCGGGTGTGTTTGTTTCACTACCTGGATTTTGGTTTCCTCTTCTTTCTTTGAAATGACAAGCCTTCTTTCTGCACGCTACACACACCTTGTAGCAGTTTCAGTTTTTAGCATGTTCTTGCTCTCAAAACGCTGTGTAACCTATGTAGAGTGTGTCACTCTCCAGCACTGAATACACAACCTAGAGCTCCTTTCACCACAGACACGCAAACACATCTTTTTGTGAAAGTCCTACTTCAGGTCACTTGTAAATGTAAGGTTTTCATCGAGAACATGAAGTCAATCACGGTTTTGCACTCTGCAGCCAATAGAAATGTACTTTTCTACAAACCCGTCTGAATTTCACTGCAAAATACCCTTCTTTTCTGGTTTGTTGAAAGTTCTCAACACATTAGGAGAAAGAGCGTGTTCGTGCAAGAGTGATGCAGTGTGCGTTTTCCTGGACTTCAAGTGATTTGGGAAACATACTCCTTATTTTTCCCCATTGTGTAAGAAACAACATGAGGCTTGCAAGAGATTGAAACAATGCATCCCAAAACGTATTCCAGCAGTGAAAACACACGTTTCTACAAAGACTTTGAAGGAGCAAGCAAAAGCCTACTGGCTGAGTGTTCTTTCAGAGAGAAACACATACATTTCATTTTTTTGGAGTGAGTTTTCAGCCTGGAATTCATTTGCACTTTGTACTGTGCAGAATGTAGTTACCTACTCGGGGGTTGTGTCATAGAAGCACCTGTCCTGCAGGAGCTTCTTGCAACATTCATTGTTTGGCGAAGTTCTTTAGGGTTGGTTTTGGAAGGTCTTTCAACTTTGGCCAAATCCCGCTTCGTACGAAATTTTTTACAGCGCTCTTTCCAAGTGTCCACCAAGAGGTGCTGCTGGAAACTGTCCACATGCACATCTCCCATACTGGTGTGTTCGTTTCACTACCTGGATTTTGGTTTCCTCTTCTTTCTTTGAAATGACAAGCCATCATTCTGCACGCTACACACACCTTGTAGCAGTTTCAGTTTGAAGCATGTTGGTGGTCTCCAAACGCTGTGTAACCTATGCAGAGTGTGTCACTCTCCAGCACCGAATACACAACCTAGAGCTCCTTTCACCACAGACACGCAAACACATCTTTTTGTGAAAGTCCTACTTCAGGTCAGTTGGAAATGTAAGGTTTTCATCGAGAACATGAAGTCAATCATGGTTTTGCACTCTGCAACCAATAGAAATGAAATCCTGTACATACCTATGTGAATTTCACATCAAAATACCATTCTTTTCTGGTTTCTTGAATGTTCTCACCACAAAAGGAGAAAGAGCGTGTTTGAGCAAGAGTGATGTAGTGTGCGGTTTCCTCGATTTCAAGTGATTTGGGAAACATAATCCGCGTTTCTCCAGATTGTCTAAGAAACAATATGAGGCTTTCAAGAGATTGAAACAATGCATTCAAAACGTATTCCAGCAGTGAAAACACACGTTTCTACAAAGACCTTGAAGGAGCAAGCAAAAGCCCAGTGGCTGAGTGTTCTTTCAGAGAGAAACACATGCATTTCATCCTTCTGCAGTGAGTATTCAGCCTGGAATTCATATGCATTTTGTACAGTGCAGAATGTAGCTACGCCCTCAGGAGTTGTGTCATAGAAGGACCTTTCCTGCAGGAGCTTATTGCAACATTCATTGTTTGGCTAAGTTCTTTAGGGTTGGTTTTGGAAGGTCTTTCAACTTTGGCCAAATACCGCTTCGTACGAAATTTTTTCACAGCGCTGTTTCCAAGTGTCCACAAAGAGCCTCTGCTTGAAACTGTCCACATGCACATCTCCCATACTGGTGTGCTCGTTTCACTACCTGGAGTTTGGTTTCCTCTTCTTTCTTTGAAATGACAAGCCTTCTTTCTGCACGCTACACACACCTTGTAGCAGTTTCAGTTTTTAGCATGTTGGTGCTCTCAAAACGCTGTGTAACCTATGTAGAGTGTGTCACTCTCCAGCACTGAATACACAACTTAGAGCTCCTTCACCACAGACACGCAAAGAGATCTTTTTGTGAAAGTCCTATTTCAGATCAGTTGGAAATTAAGGATTTCATCGAGAATATGAAGTCATCATGGTTTTGCACTCTGCAACCAATAGAAATGTACTTTTCTACAAACCCGTGTGAATTTCACTGCAAAATGCCCTTCTCTTCTGGTATCTTGAATGTTCTCAACACATTAGGAGAAAGAGCAGGTTTGTGCAAGAGTGATGCAGTGTGCGTTTTCCTGAATTTCAAGTGATTGGGAAACATACTCCTTATTTTTCCACATTGTGTAAGAAACAACATGAGGGTTGCAAGAGATTGAAACAATGCATCCCAAAACGTATTCCAGCAGTGAAAACACACGTTTCTACAAAGACTTTGAAGGAGCAAGCAAAAGCCTACTGGCTGAGTGTTCTTTCAGAGAGAAACACACGCATTGCTTCCTTCTGGAGTGAGTTTTCAGCCTGGAATTCATATGCATTTTGTACTGTGCAGAATGTAGCTACCTGCTCGGGAGTTGTGTCATAGATGCACCTTTCCTGCAGGAGTTTATTGCAGCATTCATTGTTTGGCTAAGTTCTTTAGGGTTGGTTTTGGAAGGTCTTTCAACTTTGGCCAAATCCCGCTTCGTACGAAATTTTTTCACAGCGCTGTTTCCAAGTGTCCACAAAGAGCCTCTGCTTGAAACTGTCCACATGCACATCTCCCATTCGGGTGTGTTTGTTTCACTACCTGGATTTTGGTTTCCTCTTCTTTCTTTGAAATGACAAGCCTTCTTTCTGCACGCTACACACACCTTGTAGCAGTTTCAGTTTTTAGCATGTTGGTGCTCTCAAAACGCTGTGTAACCTATGTAGAGTGTGTCACTCTCCAGCACTGAATACACAACCTAGAGCTCCTTTCACCACAGACACGCAAACACATCTTTTTGTGAAAGTCCTACTTCAGGTCACTTGGAAATGTAAGCTTTTCATCGAGAACATGAAGTCAATCACGGTTTTGCACTCTGCAGCCAATAGAAATGTACTTTTCTACAAACCCGTCTGAATTTCACTGCAAAATACCCTTTTTTCTGGTTTGTTGAAAGTTCTCAACACATTAGGAGAAAGAGCGTGTTCGTGCAAGAGTGATGCAGTGTGCGTTTTCCTGGACTTCAAGTGATTTGGGAAACATACTCCTTATTTTTCCCCATTGTGTAAGAAACAACATGAGGCTTGCAAGAGATTGAAACAATGCATCCCAAAACGTATTCCAGCAGTGAAAACACACGTTTCTACAAAGACTTTGAAGGAGCAAGCAAAAGCCCAGTGGCTGAGTGTTCTTTCAGAGAGAAACACATGCATTTCATCCTTCTGGAGTTTTCAGCCTGTATTCATATGCATTTTGTACTGTGCAGAATGTAGCTACGCCCTCAGGAGTTGTGTCATAGAAGGACCTCTCCTGCAGGAGTTTATTGCAACATTCATTGTTTGGCTAAGTTCTTTAGGGTTTGTTTTGGAAGGTCTTTCAACTTTGGCCAAATCCCGCTTCGTACGAAATTTTTTCACAGCGCTCTTTCCAAGTGTCCACCAAGAGGTGCTGCTGGAAACTGTCCACATGCACATCTCCCATACTGGTGTGTTCGTTTCACTACCTGGATTTTGGTTTCTTCTTCTTTCGTTGAAATGACAAGCCTTCATTCTGCACGCTACACACACCTTGTAGCAGTTTCAGTTTGAAGCATGTTGGTGCTCTCAAAACGCTGTGTAACCTATGCAGAGTGTGTCACTCTCCAGCACTGAATACACAACCTAGAGCTCCTTTCACCACAGACACGCAAACACATCTTTTTGTGAAAGTCCTACTTCAGGTCAGTTGGAAATGTAAGGTTTTCATCGAGAACATGAAGTCAATCATGGTTTTGCACTCTGCAACCAATAGAAATGAAATCCTGTACATACCTATGTGAATTTCACATCAAAATACCATTCTTTTCTGGTTTCTTGAATGTTCTCACCACAAAAGGAGAAAGAGCGTGTTTGAGCAAGAGTGATGTAGTGTGCGGTTTCCTCGATTTCAAGTGATTTGGGAAACATAATCCGCGTTTCTCCAGATTGTCTAAGAAACAATATGAGGCTTTCAAGAGATTGAAACAATGCATTCAAAACGTATTCCAGCAGTGAAAACACACGTTTCTACAAAGACCTTGAAGGAGCAAGCAAAAGCCCAGTGGCTGAGTGTTCTTTCTGAGAGAAACACATGCATTTCCTCCTTCTGGAGTGAGTATTCAGCCTGGAATTCATATGCATTTTGTACTGTGCAGAATGTAGCTACGCCCTCAGGAGTTGTGTCATAGAAGGACCTTTCCTGCAGGAGCTTATTGCAACATTCATTGTTTGGCTAAGTTCTTTAGGGTTGGTTTTGGAAGGTCTTTCAACTTTGGCCAAATACCGCTTCGTACGAAATTTTTTCACAGCGCTGTTTCCAAGTGTCCACAAAGAGCCTCTGCTTGAAACTGTCCACATGCACATCTCCCATACTGGTGTGCTCGTTTCACTACCTGGAGTTTGGTTTCCTCTTCTTTCTTTGAAATGACAAGCCTTCTTTCTGCACGCTACACACACCTTGTAGCAGTTTCAGTTTTTAGCATGTTGGTGCTCTCAAAACGCTGTGTAACCTATGTAGAGTGTGTCACTCTCCAGCACTGAATACACAACTTAGAGCTCCTTCACCACAGACACGCAAAGAGATCTTTTTGTGAAAGTCCTATTTCAGATCAGTTGGAAATTAAGGATTTCATCGAGAATATGAAGTCATCATGGTTTTGCACTCTGCAACCAATAGAAATGTACTTTTCTACAAACCCGTGTGAATTTCACTGCAAAATGCCCTTCTCTTCTGGTATCTTGAATGTTCTCAACACATTAGGAGAAAGAGCAGGTTTGTGCAAGAGTGATGCAGTGTGCGTTTTCCTGAATTTCAAGTGATTGGGAAACATACTCCTTATTTTTCCACATTGTGTAAGAAACAACATGAGGGTTGCAAGAGATTGAAACAATGCATCCCAAAACGTATTCCAGCAGTGAAAACACACGTTTCTACAAAGACTTTGAAGGAGCAAGCAAAAGCCTACTGGCTGAGTGTTCTTTCAGAGAGAAACACACGCATTGCTTCCTTCTGGAGTGAGTTTTCAGCCTGGAATTCATATGCATTTTGTACTGTGCAGAATGTAGCTACCTGCTCGGGAGTTGTGTCATAGATGCACCTTTCCTGCAGGAGTTTATTGCAGCATTCATTGTTTGGCTAAGTTCTTTAGGGTTGGTTTTGGAAGGTCTTTCAACTTTGGCCAATTCCCGCTTCGTACGAAATTTTTTCACAGCGCTGTTTCCAAGTGTCCACAAAGAGCCTCTGCTTGAAACTGTCCACAGGCACGTCGCCCATACTGGTGTGCTCGTTTCACTACCTGCATTTTGGTTTCCTCTTCTTTCTTTGAAATGACAAGCCTTCTTTCTGCATGCTACACACACCTTGTAGCAGTTTCAGTTTTAAGCACGTTGGTGCTCTCAAAACACTGTGTCACCTATGTGGAGTGTGTCTCTCTCCAGCACTGAATACACAACTTAGAGCTCCTTTCACCGCAGACACACAAACACATCTTTTTGTGCAAGTCCTACTTCAGGTCACTTGGATATGTCAGGGTTTCATGGAGAACATGAAGTCAATCATGCTTTTGCACTCTGCAACCAATAGAAATGAACTCTTGTAAATGCCCGTCTGAATATAACTGCAAAATACCTTTAGTTTCTGGTTTGTAGAAAGTTCTCAACACATTAGAAGAAACAGCGTGTTTGAGCAAGAGTGATGCAGTGTGCATTTTCCTGGATTTCAAGTGATTTCAGAAACATACTACTTATTTTTCCACACTGTGTAAGAAACAACATGAGGCTTGCAAGAGATTGAAACAATGCATCCCAGAACGTATTCCAGCAGTGAAAACACACGTTTCTACAAAGACTTTCAAAGAGCAAGCAAAAGCCTACTGGCTGAGTGTTCTTTCAGAGAGAAACACATACATTTCATTTTTTTGGAGTGAGTTTTCAGCCTGGAATTCATTTGCACTTTGTACTGAGCAGAATGTAGTTACCTACTCGGGGGTTGTGTCATAGAAGCACCTGTCCTGCAGGAGCTTCTTGCAACATTCATTGTTTGGCTAAGTTCTTTAGGGTTGGTTTTGGAAGGTCTTTCAACTTTGGCCAAATCCCGCTTCGTACGAAATTTTTTACAGCGCTGTTTCCAAGTGTCCACCAAGAGGTGCTGCTGGAAACTGTCCACATGCACATCTCCCATACTGGTGTGTTCGTTTCACTACCTGGATTTTGGTTTCCTCTTCTTTCTTTGAAATGACAAGCCTTCATTCTGCACGCTACACACACCTTGTAGCAGTTTCAGTTTGAAGCATGTTGGTGCTCTCAAAACGCTGTGTAACCTATGCAGAGTGTGTCACTCTCCAACTCTGAATACATATCTTACAGCTCCTTTCACCACAGATACGCAAACACATCTTTTTGTGAAAATCCTACTTCAGGTCAGTTGGAAATGTAAGGTTTTCATCGAGAACATGAAGTCAATCATGGTTTTGCACTCTGCAACCAATAGAAATGAAATCCTGTACATACCTATGTGAATTTCACATCAAAATACCATTCTTTTCTGGTTTCTTGAATGTTCTCACCACAAAAGGAGAAAGAGCGTGTTTGAGCAAGAGTGATGTAGTGTGCGGTTTCCTCGATTTCAAGTGATTTGGGAAACATAATCCGCGTTTCTCCAGATTGTCTAAGAAACAATATGAGGCTTTCAAGAGATTGAAACAATGCATTCAACACGTATTCCAGCAGTGAAAACACACGTTTCTACAAAGACCTTGAAGGAGCAAGCAAAAGCCCAGTGGCTGAGTGTTCTTTCAGAGAGAAACACATGCATTTCATCCTTCTGGAGTTTTCAGCCTGTATTCATATGCATTTTGTACTGTGCAGAATGTAGCTACGCCCTCAGGAGTTGTGTCATAGAAGGACCTTTCCTGCAGGAGCTTATTGCAACATATATTGTTTGGCTAAGTTCTTTAGGGTTGGTTTTGGAAGGTCTTTCAACTTTGGCCAAATACCGCTTCGTACGAAATTTTTTCACAAAGCTGTTTCCAAGTTTCCACAAAGAGCTGCTGCTTTAAACTGTCCACATGCACATCTCCCATACTGGTGTGCTCGTTTCACTACCTGGATGTTGGTTTCCTCTTCCTTCTTTGAAATGACAAGCCTTCATTCTGCACGCTACACACACTTTGTAGCAGTATCAGTTTGAAGCATGTTGGTGCTCTCAAAAAGCTCTGTAACCAATGTACAGTGTGTCACTCTCCAACTCTGAATACACATCTTACAGCTCCTTTCACCATAGACACGCAAAGAGATCTTTTTGTGAAAGTCCTATTTCAGATCAGTTGGAAATTAAGGATTTCATCGAGAATATGAAGTCAATCATGGTTTTGCACTCTGCAACCTATAGAAATGTACTTTTCTACAAACCCGTGTGAATTTCACTGCAAAATGCCCTTCTCTTCTGGTATCTTGAATGTTCTCAACACATTAGGAGAAAGAGCAGGTTTGTGCAAGAGTGATGCAGTGTGCGTTTTCCTGGATTTCAAGTGATTGGGAAACATACTCCTTATTTTTCCACATTGTGTAAGAAACAACATGAGGCTTGCAAGAGATTGAAACAATGCATCCCAAAACGTATTCCAGCAGTGAAAACACACGTTTCTACAAAGACTTTGAAGGAGCAAGCAAAAGCCTACTGGCTGAGTGTTCTTTCAGAGAGAAACACACGCATTGCTTCCTTCTGGAGTGAGTTTTCAGCCTGGAATTCATATGCATTTTGTGCTGTGCAGAATGTAGCTACCTGCTCGGGAGTTGTGTCATAGATGCACCTTTCCTGCAGGAGTTTATTGCAACATTCATTGTTTGGCTAAGTTCTTTAGGGTTGGTTTTGGAAGGTCTTTCAACTTTGGCCAAATCCCGCTTCATACGAAATTTTTTCACAGCGCTGTTTCCAAGTGTCCACAAAGAGCCTCTGCTTGAAACTGTCCACATGCACATCTCCCATACTGGTGTGTTCGTTTCACTACCTGGATTTTGGTTTCTTCTTCTTTCGTTGAAATGACAAGCCTTCATTCTGCACGCTACACACACCTTGTAGCAGTTTCAGTTTGAAGCATGTTGGTGCTCTCAAAACGCTGTGTAACCTATGCAGAGTGTGTCACTCTCCAGCACTGAATACACAACCTAGAGCTCCTTTCACCACAGACACGCAAACACATCTTTTTGTGAAAGTCCTACTTCAGGTCAGTTGGAAATGTAAGGTTTTCATCGAGAACATGAAGTCAATCATGGTTTTGCACTCTGCAACCAATAGAAATGAAATCCTGTACATACCTATGTGAATTTCACATCAAAATACCATTCTTTTCTGGTTTCTTGAATGTTCTCACCACAAAAGGAGAAAGAGCGTGTTTGAGCAAGAGTGATGTAGTGTTCGGTTTCCTCGATTTCAAGTGATTTGGGAAACATAATCCGCGTTTCTCCAGATTGTCTAAGAAACATTATGAGGCTTTCAAGAGATTGAAACAATGCATTCAACACGTATTCCAGCAGTGAAAACACACGTTTCTACAAAGACCTTGAAGGAGCAAGCAAAAGCCCAGTGGCTGAGTGTTCTTTCAGAGAGAAACACATGCATTTCATCCTTCTGGAGTTTTCAGCCTGTATTCATATGCATTTTGTACTGTGCAGAATGTAGCTACGCCCTCAGGAGTTGTGTCATAGAAGGACCTTTCCTGCAGGAGCTTATTGCAACATATATTGTTTGGCTAAGTTCTTTAGGGTTGGTTTTGGAAGGTCTTTCAACTTTGGCCAAATACCGCTTCGTACGAAATTTTTTCACAAAGCTGTTTCCAAGTTTCCACAAAGAGCTGCTGCTTTAAACTGTCCACATGCACATCTCCCATACTGGTGAGCTCGTTTCACTACCTGGATTTTGGTTTCCTCTTCCTTCTTTGAAATGACAAGCCTTCATTCTGCACGCTACACACACTTTGTAGCAGTATCAGTTTGAAGCATGTTGGTGCTCTCAAAAAGCTCTGTAACCAATGTACAGTGTGTCACTCTCCAACTCTGAATACACATCTTACAGCTCCTTTCACCACAGACACGCAAAGAGATCTTTTTGTGAAAGTCCTATTTCAGATCAGTTGGAAATTAAGGATTTCATCGAGAATATGAAGTCATCATGGTTTTGCACTCTGCAACCAATAGAAATGTACTTTTCTACAAACCCGTGTGAATTTCACTGCAAAATGCCCTTCTCTTCTGGTATCTTCAATGTTCTCAACACATTAGGAGAAAGAGCAGGTTTGTGCAAGAGTGATGCAGTGTGCGTTTTCCTGGATTTCAAGTGATTGGGAAACATACTCCTTATTTTTCCACATTGTGTAAGAAACAACATGAGGGTTGCAAGAGATTGAAACAATGCATCCCAAAACGTATTCCAGCAGTGAAAACACACGTTTCTACAAAGACTTTGAAGGAGCAAGCAAAAGCCTACTGGCTGAGTGTTCTTTCAGAGAGAAACACACGCATTGCTTCCTTCTGGAGTGAGTTTTCAGCCTGGAATTCATATGCATTTTGTGCTGTGCAGAATGTAGCTACCTGCTCGGGAGTTGTGTCATAGATGCACCTTTCCTGCAGGAGTTTATTGCAACATTCATTGTTTGGCTAAGTTCTTTAGGGTTGGTTTTGGAGGTCTTTCAACTTTGGCCAAATCCCGCTTCATACGAAATTTTTTCACAGCGCTGTTTCCAAGTGTCCACAAAGAGCCTCTGCTTGAAACTGTCCACATGCACATCTCCCATACTGGTGTGCTCGTTTCACTACCTGGAGTTTGGTTTCCTCTTCTTTCTTTGAAATGACAAGCCTTCTTTCTGCACGCTACACACACCTTGTAGCAGTTTCAGTTTTTAGCATGTTGGTGCTCTCAAAACGCTGTGTAACCTATGTAGAGTGTGTCACTCTCCAGCACTGAATACACAACTTAGAGCTCCTTTCACCACAGACACGCAACCATTCTTTTGTGAAAGGCCTACTTCAGGTCACCTGGAAATGTAAGGTTTTCATTGAGAACATGAAATCAATCACGGTTTTTCACTCTGCAGCCAATTGAAATGTACTTTTATACAAACTCGTCTGAATTTCACTGCAAAATGCCTTTAGTTTCTGGTTTTGTTGAAAGTTCTCAATACATTAGGAGAAAGAGCAGGTTTGTGCAAGAGTGATGCAGTGTGCGTTTTCCTGGATTTCAAGTGATTGGGAAACATACTCCTTATTTTTCCACATTGTGTAAGAAACAACATGAGGCTTGCAAGAGATTGAAACAATGCATCCCAAAACGTATTCCAGCAGTGAAAACACACGTTTCTACAAAGACTTTGAAGGAGCAAGCAAAAGCCTACTGGCTGAGTGTTCTTTCAGAGAGAAACACACGCATTGCTTCCTTCTGGAGTGAGTTTTCAGCCTGGAATTCATATGCATTTTGTACTGTGCAGAATGTAGCTACCTGCTCGGGGGTTTTGTCATAGAAGCACCTTTCCTGCAGGAGTTTATTGCAACATTCATTGTTTGGCTAAGTTCTTTAGGGTTGGTTTTGGAAGGTCTTTCAACTTTGGCCAAATACCGCTTCGTACGAAATTTTTTCACAGCGCTGTTTCCAAGTGTCCACAAAGAGCCTCTGCTTGAAACTGTCCACATGCACATCTCCCATACTGGTGTGCTCGTTTCACTACCTGGATTTTGGTTTCCTCTTCTTTCTTTGAAATGACAAGCCTTCTTTCTGCACGCTACACACACCTTGTAGCAGTTTCAGTTTTTAGCATGTTGGTGCTCTCAAAACGCTGTGTAACCTATGTAGAGTGTGTCACTCTCCAGCACTGAATACACAACTTAGAGCTCCTTCACCACAGACACGCAAAGAGATCTTTTTGTGAAAGTCCTATTTCAGATCAGTTGGAAATTAAGGATTTCATCGAGAATATGAAGTCATCATGGTTTTGCACTCTGCAACCAATAGAAATGTACTTTTCTACAAACCCGTGTGAATTTCACTGCAAAATGCCCTTCTCTTCTGGTATCTTGAATGTTCTCAACACATTAGGAGAAAGAGCAGGTTTGTGCAAGAGTGATGCAGTGTGCGTTTTCCTGAATTTCAAGTGATTGGGAAACATACTCCTTATTTTTCCACATTGTGTAAGAAACAACATGAGGGTTGCAAGAGATTGAAACAATGCATCCCAAAACGTATTCCAGCAGTGAAAACACACGTTTCTACAAAGACTTTGAAGGAGCAAGCAAAAGCCTACTGGCTGAGTGTTCTTTCAGAGAGAAACACACGCATTGCTTCCTTCTGGAGTGAGTTTTCAGCCTGGAATTCATATGCATTTTGTACTGTGCAGAATGTAGCTACCTGCTCGGGAGTTGTGTCATAGATGCACCTTTCCTGCAGGAGTTTATTGCAGCATTCATTGTTTGGCTAAGTTCTTTAGGGTTGGTTTTGGAAGGTCTTTCAACTTTGGCCAATTCCCGCTTCGTACGAAATTTTTTCACAGCGCTGTTTCCAAGTGTCCACAAAGAGCCTCTGCTTGAAACTGTCCACAGGCACGTCGCCCATACTGGTGTGCTCGTTTCACTACCTGCATTTTGGTTTCCTCTTCTTTCTTTGAAATGACAAGCCTTCTTTCTGCATGCTACACACACCTTGTAGCAGTTTCAGTTTTTAGCATGTTCTTGCTCTCAAAACGCTGTGTAACCTATGTAGAGTGTGTCACTCTCCAGCACTGAATACACAACCTAGAGCTCCTTTCACCACAGACACGCAAACACATCTTTTTGTGAAAGTCCTACTTCAGGTCATTTGTAAATGTAAGGTTTTCATCGAGAACATGAAGTCAATCACGGTTTTGCACTCTGCAGCCAATAGAAATGTACTTTTCTACAAACCCGTCTGAATTTCACTGCAAAATACCCTTCTTTTCTGGTTTGTTGAAAGTTCTCAACACATTAGGAGAAAGAGCGTGTTCGTGCAAGAGTGATGCAGTGTGCGTTTTCCTGGACTTCAAGTGATTTGGGAAACATACTCCTTATTTTTCCCCATTGTGTAAGAAACAACATGAGGCTTGCAAGACATTGAAACAATGCATCCCAAAACGTATTCCAGCAGTGAAAACACACGTTTCTACAAAGACTTTGAAGGAGCAAGCAAAAGCCTACTGGCTGAGTGTTCTTTCAGAGAGAAACACATACATTTCATTTTTTTGGAGTGAGTTTTCAGCCTGGAATTCATTTGCACTTTGTACTGTGCAGAATGTAGTTACCTACTCGGGGGTTGTGTCATAGAAGCACCTGTCCTGCAGGAGCTTCTTGCAACATTCATTGTTTGGCGAAGTTCTTTAGGGTTGGTTTTGGAAGGTCTTTCAACTTTGGCCAAATCCCGCTTCGTACGAAATTTTTTACAGCGCTCTTTCCAAGTGTCCACCAAGAGGTGCTGCTGGAAACTGTCCACATGCACATCTCCCATACTGGTGTGTTCGTTTCACTACCTGGATTTTGGTTTCCTATTCTTTCTTTGAAATGACAAGCCATCATTCTGCACGCTACACACACCTTGTAGCAGTTTCAGTTTGAAGCATGTTGGTGCTCTCAAAACGCTGTGTAACCTATGCAGAGTGTGTCACTCTCCAACTCTGAATACATATCTTACAGCCCCTTTCACCACAGACATGCAAACACATCTTTTTGTGAAAATCCTACTTCAGGTCAGTTGGAAATGTAAGGTTTTCATCGAGAACATGAAGTCAATCGTGGTTTTGCACTCTGAAACCAATAGAAATGAAATCCTGTACATACCTATGTGAATTTCACATCAAAATACCATTCTTTTCTGGTTTCTTGAATGTTCTCACCACAAAAGGAGAAAGAGCGTGTTTGAGCAAGAGTGATGTAGTGTGCGGTTTCCTCTATTTCAAGTGATTTGGGAAACATAATCCGCGTTTCTCCAGATTGTCTAAGAAACAATATGAGGCTTTCAAGAGATTGAAACAATGCATTCAAAACGTATTCCAGCAGTGAAAACACACGTTTCTACAAAGACCTTGAAGGAGCAAGCAAAAGCCCAGTGGCTGAGTGTTCTTTCAGAGAGAAACATATGCATTTCATCCTTCTGGAGTTTTCAGCCTGTATTCATATGCATTTTGTACTGTGCAGAATGTAGCTACGCCCTCAGGAGTTGTGTCATAGAGGACCTTTCCTGCAGGAGTTTATTGCAACATTCATTGTTTGGCTAAGTTCTTTAGGGTTTGTTTTGGAAGGTCTTTCAACTTTGGCCAAATCCCGCTTCGTACGAAATTTTTTCACAGCGCTGTTTCCAAGTGTCCACCAAGAGGTGCTGCTGGAAACTGTCCACATGCACATCTCCCATACTGGTGAGCTCGTTTCACTACCTGGATTTTGGTTTCCTCTTCCTTCTTTGAAATGACAAGCCTTCATTCTGCACGCTACACACACTTTGTAGCAGTATCAGTTTGAAGCATGTTGGTGCTCTCAAAAAGCTCTGTAACCAATGTACAGTGTGTCACTCTCCAACTCTGAATACACATCTTACAGCTCCTTTCACCACAGACACGCAAAGAGATCTTTTTGTGAAAGTCCTATTTCAGATCAGTTGGAAATTAAGGATTTCATCGAGAATATGAAGTCATCATGGTTTTGCACTCTGCAACCAATAGAAATGTACTTTTCTACAAACCCGTGTGAATTTCACTGCAAAATGCCCTTCTCTTCTGGTATCTTCAATGTTCTCAACACATTAGGAGAAAGAGCAGGTTTGTGCAAGAGTGATGCAGTGTGCGTTTTCCTGGATTTCAAGTGATTGGGAAACATACTCCTTATTTTTCCACATTGTGTAAGAAACAACATGAGGGTTGCAAGAGATTGAAACAATGCATCCCAAAACGTATTCCAGCAGTGAAAACACACGTTTCTACAAAGACTTTGAAGGAGCAAGCAAAAGCCTACTGGCTGAGTGTTCTTTCAGAGAGAAACACACGCATTGCTTCCTTCTGGAGTGAGTTTTCAGCCTGGAATTCATATGCATTTTGTGCTGTGCAGAATGTAGCTACCTGCTCGGGAGTTGTGTCATAGATGCACCTTTCCTGCAGGAGTTTATTGCAACATTCATTGTTTGGCTAAGTTCTTTAGGGTTGGTTTTGGAGGTCTTTCAACTTTGGCCAAATCCCGCTTCATACGAAATTTTTTCACAGCGCTGTTTCCAAGTGTCCACAAAGAGCCTCTGCTTGAAACTGTCCACATGCACATCTCCCATACTGGTGTGCTCGTTTCACTACCTGGAGTTTGGTTTCCTCTTCTTTCTTTGAAATGACAAGCCTTCTTTCTGCACGCTACACACACCTTGTAGCAGTTTCAGTTTTTAGCATGTTGGTGCTCTCAAAACGCTGTGTAACCTATGTAGAGTGTGTCACTCTCCAGCACTGAATACACAACTTAGAGCTCCTTTCACCACAGACACGCAACCATTCTTTTGTGAAAGGCCTACTTCAGGTCACCTGGAAATGTAAGGTTTTCATTGAGAACATGAAATCAATCACGGTTTTTCACTCTGCAGCCAATTGAAATGTACTTTTATACAAACTCGTCTGAATTTCACTGCAAAATGCCTTTAGTTTCTGGTTTTGTTGAAAGTTCTCAATACATTAGGAGAAAGAGCAGGTTTGTGCAAGAGTGATGCAGTGTGCGTTTTCCTGGATTTCAAGTGATTGGGAAACATACTCCTTATTTTTCCACATTGTGTAAGAAACAACATGAGGCTTGCAAGAGATTGAAACAATGCATCCCAAAACGTATTCCAGCAGTGAAAACACACGTTTCTACAAAGACTTTGAAGGAGCAAGCAAAAGCCTACTGGCTGAGTGTTCTTTCAGAGAGAAACACACGCATTGCTTCCTTCTGGAGTGAGTTTTCAGCCTGGAATTCATATGCATTTTGTACTGTGCAGAATGTAGCTACCTGCTCGGGGGTTTTGTCATAGAAGCACCTTTCCTGCAGGAGTTTATTGCAACATTCATTGTTTGGCTAAGTTCTTTAGGGTTGGTTTTGGAAGGTCTTTCAACTTTGGCCAAATACCGCTTCGTACGAAATTTTTTCACAGCGCTGTTTCCAAGTGTCCACAAAGAGCCTCTGCTTGAAACTGTCCACATGCACATCTCCCATACTGGTGTGCTCGTTTCACTACCTGGATTTTGGTTTCCTCTTCTTTCTTTGAAATGACAAGCCTTCTTTCTGCACGCTACACACACCTTGTAGCAGTTTCAGTTTTTAGCATGTTGGTGCTCTCAAAACGCTGTGTAACCTATGTAGAGTGTGTCACTCTCCAGCACTGAATACACAACTTAGAGCTCCTTCACCACAGACACGCAAAGAGATCTTTTTGTGAAAGTCCTATTTCAGATCAGTTGGAAATTAAGGATTTCATCGAGAATATGAAGTCATCATGGTTTTGCACTCTGCAACCAATAGAAATGTACTTTTCTACAAACCCGTGTGAATTTCACTGCAAAATGCCCTTCTCTTCTGGTATCTTGAATGTTCTCAACACATTAGGAGAAAGAGCAGGTTTGTGCAAGAGTGATGCAGTGTGCGTTTTCCTGAATTTCAAGTGATTGGGAAACATACTCCTTATTTTTCCACATTGTGTAAGAAACAACATGAGGGTTGC
Source organism: Miniopterus schreibersii (assembly GCF_964146895.1). Lineage (NCBI taxonomy): Eukaryota > Metazoa > Chordata > Mammalia > Chiroptera > Miniopteridae > Miniopterus > Miniopterus schreibersii. Next base: position 187,184 of record NW_027669848.1, read on the forward strand.
AAGAGATTGAAACAATGCATCCCAAAACGTATTCCAGCAGTGAAAACACACGTTTCTACAAAGACTTTGAAGGAGCAAGCAAAAGCCTACTGGCTGAGTGTTCTTTCAGAGAGAAACACACGCATTGCTTCCTTCTGGAGTGAGTTTTCAGCCTGGAATTCATATGCATTTTGTACTGTGCAGAATGTAGCTACCTGCTCGGGAGTTGTGTCATAGATGCACCTTTCCTGCAGGAGTTTATTGCAGCATTCATTGTTTGGCTAAGTTCTTTAGGGTTGGTTTTGGAAGGTCTTTCAACTTTGGCCAATTCCCGCTTCGTACGAAATTTTTTCACAGCGCTGTTTCCAAGTGTCCACAAAGAGCCTCTGCTTGAAACTGTCCACAGGCACGTCGCCCATACTGGTGTGCTCGTTTCACTACCTGCATTTTGGTTTCCTCTTCTTTCTTTGAAATGACAAGCCTTCTTTCTGCATGCTACACACACCTTGTAGCAGTTTCAGTTTTTAGCATGTTCTTGCTCTCAAAACGCTGTGTAACCTATGTAGAGTGTGTCACTCTCCAGCACTGAATACACAACCTAGAGCTCCTTTCACCACAGACACGCAAACACATCTTTTTGTGAAAGTCCTACTTCAGGTCATTTGTAAATGTAAGGTTTTCATCGAGAACATGAAGTCAATCACGGTTTTGCACTCTGCAGCCAATAGAAATGTACTTTTCTACAAACCCGTCTGAATTTCACTGCAAAATACCCTTCTTTTCTGGTTTGTTGAAAGTTCTCAACACATTAGGAGAAAGAGCGTGTTCGTGCAAGAGTGATGCAGTGTGCGTTTTCCTGGACTTCAAGTGATTTGGGAAACATACTCCTTATTTTTCCGCATTGTGTAAGAAACAACATGAGGCTTGCAAGACATTGAAACAATGCATCCCAAAACGTATTCCAGCAGTGAAAACACACGTTTCTACAAAGACTTTGAAGGAGCAAGCAAAAGCCTACTGGCTGAGTGTTCTTTCAGAGAGAAACACATACATTTCATTTTTTTGGAGTGAGTTTTCAGCCTGGAATTCATTTGCACTTTGTACTGTGCAGAATGTAGTTACCTACTCGGGGGTTGTGTCATAGAAGCACCTGTCCTGCAGGAGCTTCTTGCAACATTCATTGTTTGGCGAAGTTCTTTAGGGTTGGTTTTGGAAGGTCTTTCAACTTTGGCCAAATCCCGCTTCGTACGAAATTTTTTACAGCGCTCTTTCCAAGTGTCCACCAAGAGGTGCTGCTGGAAACTGTCCACATGCACATCTCCCATACTGGTGTGTTCGTTTCACTACCTGGATTTTGGTTTCCTATTCTTTCTTTGAAATGACAAGCCATCATTCTGCACGCTACACACACCTTGTAGCAGTTTCAGTTTGAAGCATGTTGGTGCTCTCAAAACGCTGTGTAACCTATGCAGAGTGTGTCACTCTCCAACTCTGAATACATATCTTACAGCCCCTTTCACCACAGACATGCAAACACATCTTTTTGTGAAAATCCTACTTCAGGTCAGTTGGAAATGTAAGGTTTTCATCGAGAACATGAAGTCAATCGTGGTTTTGCACTCTGAAACCAATAGAAATGAAATCCTGTACATACCTATGTGAATTTCACATCAAAATACCATTCTTTTCTGGTTTCTTGAATGTTCTCACCACAAAAGGAGAAAGAGCGTGTTTGAGCAAGAGTGATGTAGTGTGCGGTTTCCTCTATTTCAAGTGATTTGGGAAACATAATCCGCGTTTCTCCAGATTGTCTAAGAAACAATATGAGGCTTTCAAGAGATTGAAACAATGCATTCAAAACGTATTCCAGCAGTGAAAACACACGTTTCTACAAAGACCTTGAAGGAGCAAGCAAAAGCCCAGTGGCTGAGTGTTCTTTCAGAGAGAAACATATGCATTTCATCCTTCTGGAGTTTTCAGCCTGTATTCATATGCATTTTGTACTGTGCAGAATGTAGCTACGCCCTCAGGAGTTGTGTCATAGAGGACCTTTCCTGCAGGAGTTTATTGCAACATTCATTGTTTGGCTAAGTTCTTTAGGGTTTGTTTTGGAAGGTCTTTCAACTTTGGCCAAATCCCGCTTCGTACGAAATTTTTTCACAGCGCTGTTTCCAAGTGTCCACCAAGAGGTGCTGCTGGAAACTGTCCACATGCACATCTCCCATACTGGTGAGCTCGTTTCACTACCTGGATTTTGGTTTCCTCTTCCTTCTTTGAAATGACAAGCCTTCATTCTGCACGCTACACACACTTTGTAGCAGTATCAGTTTGAAGCATGTTGGTGCTCTCAAAAAGCTCTGTAACCAATGTACAGTGTGTCACTCTCCAACTCTGAATACACATCTTACAGCTCCTTTCACCACAGACACGCAAAGAGATCTTTTTGTGAAAGTCCTATTTCAGATCAGTTGGAAATTAAGGATTTCATCGAGAATATGAAGTCATCATGGTTTTGCACTCTGCAACCAATAGAAATGTACTTTTCTACAAACCCGTGTGAATTTCACTGCAAAATGCCCTTCTCTTCTGGTATCTTCAATGTTCTCAACACATTAGGAGAAAGAGCAGGTTTGTGCAAGAGTGATGCAGTGTGCGTTTTCCTGGATTTCAAGTGATTGGGAAACATACTCCTTATTTTTCCACATTGTGTAAGAAACAACATGAGGGTTGCAAGAGATTGAAACAATGCATCCCAAAACGTATTCCAGCAGTGAAAACACACGTTTCTACAAAGACTTTGAAGGAGCAAGCAAAAGCCTACTGGCTGAGTGTTCTTTCAGAGAGAAACACACGCATTGCTTCCTTCTGGAGTGAGTTTTCAGCCTGGAATTCATATGCATTTTGTGCTGTGCAGAATGTAGCTACCTGCTCGGGAGTTGTGTCATAGATGCACCTTTCCTGCAGGAGTTTATTGCAACATTCATTGTTTGGCTAAGTTCTTTAGGGTTGGTTTTGGAGGTCTTTCAACTTTGGCCAAATCCCGCTTCATACGAAATTTTTTCACAGCGCTGTTTCCAAGTGTCCACAAAGAGCCTCTGCTTGAAACTGTCCACATGCACATCTCCCATACTGGTGTGCTCGTTTCACTACCTGGAGTTTGGTTTCCTCTTCTTTCTTTGAAATGACAAGCCTTCTTTCTGCACGCTACACACACCTTGTAGCAGTTTCAGTTTTTAGCATGTTGGTGCTCTCAAAACGCTGTGTAACCTATGTAGAGTGTGTCACTCTCCAGCACTGAATACACAACTTAGAGCTCCTTTCACCACAGACACGCAACCATTCTTTTGTGAAAGGCCTACTTCAGGTCACCTGGAAATGTAAGGTTTTCATTGAGAACATGAAATCAATCACGGTTTTTCACTCTGCAGCCAATTGAAATGTACTTTTATACAAACTCGTCTGAATTTCACTGCAAAATGCCTTTAGTTTCTGGTTTTGTTGAAAGTTCTCAATACATTAGGAGAAAGAGCAGGTTTGTGCAAGAGTGATGCAGTGTGCGTTTTCCTGGATTTCAAGTGATTGGGAAACATACTCCTTATTTTTCCACATTGTGTAAGAAACAACATGAGGCTTGCAAGAGATTGAAACAATGCATCCCAAAACGTATTCCAGCAGTGAAAACACACGTTTCTACAAAGACTTTGAAGGAGCAAGCAAAAGCCTACTGGCTGAGTGTTCTTTCAGAGAGAAACACACGCATTGCTTCCTTCTGGAGTGAGTTTTCAGCCTGGAATTCATATGCATTTTGTACTGTGCAGAATGTAGCTACCTGCTCGGGGGTTTTGTCATAGAAGCACCTTTCCTGCAGGAGTTTATTGCAACATTCATTGTTTGGCTAAGTTCTTTAGGGTTGGTTTTGGAAGGTCTTTCAACTTTGGCCAAATACCGCTTCGTACGAAATTTTTTCACAGCGCTGTTTCCAAGTGTCCACAAAGAGCCTCTGCTTGAAACTGTCCACATGCACATCTCCCATACTGGTGTGCTCGTTTCACTACCTGGATTTTGGTTTCCTCTTCTTTCTTTGAAATGACAAGCCTTCTTTCTGCACGCTACACACACCTTGTAGCAGTTTCAGTTTTTAGCATGTTGGTGCTCTCAAAACGCTGTGTAACCTATGTAGAGTGTGTCACTCTCCAGCACTGAATACACAACTTAGAGCTCCTTCACCACAGACACGCAAAGAGATCTTTTTGTGAAAGTCCTATTTCAGATCAGTTGGAAATTAAGGATTTCATCGAGAATATGAAGTCATCATGGTTTTGCACTCTGCAACCAATAGAAATGTACTTTTCTACAAACCCGTGTGAATTTCACTGCAAAATGCCCTTCTCTTCTGGTATCTTGAATGTTCTCAACACATTAGGAGAAAGAGCAGGTTTGTGCAAGAGTGATGCAGTGTGCGTTTTCCTGAATTTCAAGTGATTGGGAAACATACTCCTTATTTTTCCACATTGTGTAAGAAACAACATGAGGGTTGCAAGAGATTGAAACAATGCATCCCAAAACGTATTCCAGCAGTGAAAACACACGTTTCTACAAAGACTTTGAAGGAGCAAGCAAAAGCCTACTGGCTGAGTGTTCTTTCAGAGAGAAACACACGCATTGCTTCCTTCTGGAGTGAGTTTTCAGCCTGGAATTCATATGCATTTTGTACTGTGCAGAATGTAGCTACCTGCTCGGGAGTTGTGTCATAGATGCACCTTTCCTGCAGGAGTTTATTGCAGCATTCATTGTTTGGCTAAGTTCTTTAGGGTTGGTTTTGGAAGGTCTTTCAACTTTGGCCAATTCCCGCTTCGTACGAAATTTTTTCACAGCGCTGTTTCCAAGTGTCCACAAAGAGCCTCTGCTTGAAACTGTCCACAGGCACGTCGCCCATACTGGTGTGCTCGTTTCACTACCTGCATTTTGGTTTCCTCTTCTTTCTTTGAAATGACAAGCCTTCTTTCTGCATGCTACACACACCTTGTAGCAGTTTCAGTTTTTAGCATGTTCTTGCTCTCAAAACGCTGTGTAACCTATGTAGAGTGTGTCACTCTCCAGCACTGAATACACAACCTAGAGCTCCTTTCACCACAGACACGCAAACACATCTTTTTGTGAAAGTCCTACTTCAGGTCATTTGTAAATGTAAGGTTTTCATCGAGAACATGAAGTCAATCACGGTTTTGCACTCTGCAGCCAATAGAAATGTACTTTTCTACAAACCCGTCTGAATTTCACTGCAAAATACCCTTCTTTTCTGGTTTGTTGAAAGTTCTCAACACATTAGGAGAAAGAGCGTGTTCGTGCAAGAGTGATGCAGTGTGCGTTTTCCTGGACTTCAAGTGATTTGGGAAACATACTCCTTATTTTTCCGCATTGTGTAAGAAACAACATGAGGCTTGCAAGACATTGAAACAATGCATCCCAAAACGTATTCCAGCAGTGAAAACACACGTTTCTACAAAGACTTTGAAGGAGCAAGCAAAAGCCTACTGGCTGAGTGTTCTTTCAGAGAGAAACACATACATTTCATTTTTTTGGAGTGAGTTTTCAGCCTGGAATTCATTTGCACTTTGTACTGTGCAGAATGTAGTTACCTACTCGGGGGTTGTGTCATAGAAGCACCTGTCCTGCAGGAGCTTCTTGCAACATTCATTGTTTGGCGAAGTTCTTTAGGGTTGGTTTTGGAAGGTCTTTCAACTTTGGCCAAATCCCGCTTCGTACGAAATTTTTTACAGCGCTCTTTCCAAGTGTCCACCAAGAGGTGCTGCTGGAAACTGTCCACATGCACATCTCCCATACTGGTGTGTTCGTTTCACTACCTGGATTTTGGTTTCCTATTCTTTCTTTGAAATGACAAGCCATCATTCTGCACGCTACACACACCTTGTAGCAGTTTCAGTTTGAAGCATGTTGGTGCTCTCAAAACGCTGTGTAACCTATGCAGAGTGTGTCACTCTCCAACTCTGAATACATATCTTACAGCCCCTTTCACCACAGACATGCAAACACATCTTTTTGTGAAAATCCTACTTCAGGTCAGTTGGAAATGTAAGGTTTTCATCGAGAACATGAAGTCAATCGTGGTTTTGCACTCTGAAACCAATAGAAATGAAATCCTGTACATACCTATGTGAATTTCACATCAAAATACCATTCTTTTCTGGTTTCTTGAATGTTCTCACCACAAAAGGAGAAAGAGCGTGTTTGAGCAAGAGTGATGTAGTGTGCGGTTTCCTCTATTTCAAGTGATTTGGGAAACATAATCCGCGTTTCTCCAGATTGTCTAAGAAACAATATGAGGCTTTCAAGAGATTGAAACAATGCATTCAAAACGTATTCCAGCAGTGAAAACACACGTTTCTACAAAGACCTTGAAGGAGCAAGCAAAAGCCCAGTGGCTGAGTGTTCTTTCAGAGAGAAACATATGCATTTCATCCTTCTGGAGTTTTCAGCCTGTATTCATATGCATTTTGTACTGTGCAGAATGTAGCTACGCCCTCAGGAGTTGTGTCATAGAGGACCTTTCCTGCAGGAGTTTATTGCAACATTCATTGTTTGGCTAAGTTCTTTAGGGTTTGTTTTGGAAGGTCTTTCAACTTTGGCCAAATCCCGCTTCGTACGAAATTTTTTCACAGCGCTGTTTCCAAGTGTCCACCAAGAGGTGCTGCTGGAAACTGTCCACATGCACATCTCCCATACTGGTGTGTTCGTTTCACTACCTGGATTTTGGTTTCTTCTTCTTTCGTTGAAATGACAAGCCTTCATTCTGCACGCTACACACACCTTGTAGCAGTTTCAGTTTGAAGCATGTTGGTGCTCTCAAAACGCTGTGTAACCTATGCAGAGTGTGTCACTCTCCAGCACTGAATACACAACCTAGAGCTCCTTTCACCACAGACACGCAAACACATCTTTTTGTGAAAGTCCTACTTCAGGTCAGTTGGAAATGTAAGGTTTTCATCGAGAACATGAAGTCAATCATGGTTTTGCACTCTGCAACCAATAGAAATGAAATCCTGTACATACCTATGTGAATTTCACATCAAAATACCATTCTTTTCTGGTTTCTTGAATGTTCTCACCACAAAAGGAGAAAGAGCGTGTTTGAGCAAGAGTGATGTAGTGTGCGGTTTCCTCGATTTCAAGTGATTTGGGAAACATAATCCGCGTTTCTCCAGATTGTCTAAGAAACAATATGAGGCTTTCAAGAGATTGAAACAATGCATTCAAAACGTATTCCAGCAGTGAAAACACACGTTTCTACAAAGACCTTGAAGGAGCAAGCAAAAGCCCAGTGGCTGAGTGTTCTTTCAGAGAGAAACACATGCATTTCATCCTTCTGGAGTGAGTATTCAGCCTGGAATTCATATGCATTTTGTACTGTGCAGAATGTAGCTACGCCCACAGGAGTTGTGTCATAGAAGGACCTTTCCTGCAGGAGCTTATTGCAACATTCATTGTTTGGCTAAGTTCTTTAGGGTTGGTTTTGGAAGGTCTTTCAACTTTGGCCAAATCCCGCTTCGTACGAAATTTTTTCACAGCGCTGTTTCCAAGTGTCCACAAAGAGCCTCTGCTTGAAACTGTCCACATGCACATCTCCCATACTGGTGTGCTCGTTTCACTACCTGGAGTTTGGTTTCCTCTTCTTTCTTTGAAATGACAAGCCTTCTTTCTGCACGCTACACACACCTTGTAGCAGTTTCAGTTTTTAGCATGTTGGTGCTCTCAAAACGCTGTGTAACCTATGTAGAGTGTGTCACTCTCCAGCACTGAATACACAACTTAGAGCTCCTTCACCACAGACACGCAAAGAGATCTTTTTGTGAAAGTCCTATTTCAGATCAGTTGGAAATTAAGGATTTCATCGAGAATATGAAGTCATCATGGTTTTGCACTCTGCAACCAATAGAAATGTACTTTTCTACAAACCCGTGTGAATTTCACTGCAAAATGCCCTTCTCTTCTGGTATCTTGAATGTTCTCAACACATTAGGAGAAAGAGCAGGTTTGTGCAAGAGTGATGCAGTGTGCGTTTTCCTGAATTTCAAGTGATTGGGAAACATACTCCTTATTTTTCCACATTGTGTAAGAAACAACATGAGGGTTGCAAGAGATTGAAACAATGCATCCCAAAACGTATTCCAGCAGTGAAAACACACGTTTCTACAAAGACTTTGAAGGAGCAAGCAAAAGCCTACTGGCTGAGTGTTCTTTCAGAGAGAAACACACGCATTGCTTCCTTCTGGAGTGAGTTTTCAGCCTGGAATTCATATGCATTTTGTACTGTGCAGAATGTAGCTACCTGCTCGGGAGTTGTGTCATAGATGCACCTTTCCTGCAGGAGTTTATTGCAGCATTCATTGTTTGGCTAAGTTCTTTAGGGTTGGTTTTGGAAGGTCTTTCAACTTTGGCCAAATCCCGCTTCGTACGAAATTTTTTCACAGCGCTGTTTCCAAGTGTCCACAAAGAGCCTCTGCTTGAAACTGTCCACATGCACATCTCCCATTCGGGTGTGTTTGTTTCACTACCTGGATTTTGGTTTCCTCTTCTTTCTTTGAAATGACAAGCCTTCTTTCTGCACGCTACACACACCTTGTAGCAGTTTCAGTTTTTAGCATGTTCGTGCTCTCAAAACGCTGTGTAAGCTATGTAGAGTGTGTCACTCTCCAGCACTGAATACACAACCTAGAGCTCCTTTCACCACAGACACGCAAACACATCTTTTTGTGAAAGTCCTACTTCAGGTCACTTGGAAATGTAAGGTTTTCATCGAGAACATGAAGTCAATCACGGTTTTGCACTCTGCAGCCAATAGAAATGTACTTTTCTACAAACCCGTCTGAATTTCACTGCAAAATACCCTTTTTTCTGGTTTGTTGAAAGTTCTCAACACATTAGGAGAAAGAGCGTGTTCGTGCAAGAGTGATGCAGTGTGCGTTTTCCTGGACTTCAAGTGATTTGGGAAACATACTCCTTATTTTTCCCCATTGTGTAAGAAACAACATGAGGCTTGCAAGAGATTGAAACAATGCATCCCAAAACGTATTCCAGCAGTGAAAACACACGTTTCTACAAAGACTTTGAAGGAGCAAGCAAAAGCCTACTGGCTGAGTGTTCTTTCAGAGAGAAACACATACATTTCATTTTTTTGGAGTGAGTTTTCAGCCTGGAATTCATTTGCACTTTGTACTGTGCAGAATGTAGTTACCTACTCGGGGGTTGTGTCATAGAAGCACCTGTCCTGCAGGAGCTTCTTGCAACATTCATTGTTTGGCGAAGTTCTTTAGGGTTGATTTTGGAAGGTCTTTCAACTTTGGCCAAATCCCGCTTCGTACGAAATTTTTTACAGCGCTCTTTCCAAGTGTCCACCAAGAGGTGCTGCTGGAAACTGTCCACATGCACATCTCCCATACTGGTGTGTTCGTTTCACTACCTGGATTTTGGTTTCCTCTTCTTTCTTTGAAATGACAAGCCATCATTCTGCACGCTGCACACACCTTGTAGCAGTTTCAGTTTGAAGCATGTTGGTGGTCTCAAAACGCTGTGTAACCTATGCAGAGTGTGTCACTCTCCAACTCTGAATACATATCTTACAGCCCCTTTCACCACAGACATGCAAACACATCTTTTTGTGAAAATCCTACTTCAGGTCAGTTGGAAATGTAAGGTTTTCATCGAGAACATGAAGTCAATCGTGGTTTTGCACTCTGCAACCAATAGAAATGAAATCCTGTACATACCTATGTGAATTTCACATCAAAATACCATTCTTTTCTGGTTTCTTGAATGTTCTCACCACAAAAGGAGAAAGAGCGTGTTTGAGCAAGAGTGATGTAGTTTGCGGTTTCCTCGATTTCAAGTGATTTGGGAAACATAATCCGCGTTTCTCCAGATTGTCTAAGAAACAATATGAGGCTTTCAAGAGATTGAAACAATGCATTCAAAACGTATTCCAGCAGTGAAAACACACGTTTCTACAAAGACCTTGAAGGAGCAAGCAAAAGCCCAGTGGCTGAGTGTTCTTTCAGAGAGAAACACATGCATTTCATCCTTCTGGAGTTTTCAGCCTGTATTCATATGCATTTTGTACTGTGCAGAATGTAGCTACGCCCTCAGGAGTTGTGTCATAGAAGGACCTTTCCTGCAGGAGCTTATTGCAACATTCATTGTTTGGCTAAGTTCTTTAGGGTTTGTTTTGGAAGGTCTTTCAACTTTGGCCAATTCCCGCTTCGTACGAAATTTTTTCACATCGCTGTTTCCAAGTGTCCACAAAGAGACTCTGCTTGAAACTGTCCACAGGCACGTCGCCCATACTGGTGTGCTCGTTTCACTACCTGCATTTTGGTTTCCTCTTCTTTCTTTGAAATGACAAGCCTTCTTTCTGCATGCTACACACACCTTGTAGCAGTTTCAGTTTTAAGCACGTTGGTGCTCTCAAAACACTGTGTCACCTATGTGGAGTGTGTCTCTCTCCAGCACTGAATACACAACTTAGAGCTCCTTTCACCGCAGACACACAAACACATCTTTTTGTGCAAGTCCTACTTCAGGTCACTTGGATATGTCAGGGTTTCATGGAGAACATGAAGTCAATCATGCTTTTGCACTCTGCAACCAATAGAAATGAACTCTTGTAAATGCCCGTCTGAATATAACTGCAAAATACCTTTAGTTTCTGCTTTGTAGAAAGTTCTCAGCACATTAGAAGAAACAGCGTGTTTGAGCAAGAGTGATGCAGTGTGCATTTTCCTGGATTTCAAGTGATTTCAGAAACATACTACTTATTTTTCCACACTGTGTAAGAAACAACATGAGGCTTGCAAGAGATTGAAACAATGCATCCCAGAACGTATTCCAGCAGTGAAAACACACGTTTCTACAAAGACTTTCAAAGAGCAAGCAAAAGCCTACTGGCTGAGTGTTCTTTCAGAGAGAAACACATACATTTCATTTTTTTGGAGTGAGTTTTCAGCCTGGAATTCATTTGCACTTTGTACTGAGCAGAATGTAGTTACCTACTCGGGGGTTGTGTCATAGAAGCACCTGTCCTGCAGGAGCTTCTTGCAACATTCATTGTTTGGCTAAGTTCTTTAGGGTTGGTTTTGGAAGGTCTTTCATCTTTGGCCAAATCCCGCTTCGTACGAAATTTTTTACAGCGCTGTTTCCAAGTGTCCACCAAGAGGTGCTGCTGGAAACTGTCCACATGCACATCTCCCATACTGGTGTGTTCGTTTCACTACCTGGATTTTGGTTTCCTCTTCTTTCTTTGAAATGACAAGCCTTCATTCTGCACGCTACACACACCTTGTAGCAGTTTCAGTTTGAAGCATGTTGGTGCTCTCAAAACGCTGTGTAACCTATGCAGAGTGTGTCACTCTCCAACTCTGAATACATATCTTACAGCTCCTTTCACCACAGATACGCAAACACATCTTTTTGTGAAAATCCTACTTCAGGTCAGTTGGAAATGTAAGGTTTTCATCGAGAACATGAAGTCAATCATGGTTTTGCACTCTGCAACCAATAGAAATGAAATCCTGTACATACCTATGTGAATTTCACATCAAAATACCATTCTTTTCTGGTTTCTTGAATGTTCTCACCACAAAAGGTGAAAGAGCGTGTTTGAGCAAGAGTGATGTAGTGTGCGGTTTCCTCGATTTCAAGTGATTTGGGAAACATAATCCGCGTTTCTCCAGATTGTCTAAAAAACAATATGAGGCTTTCAAGAGATTGAAACAATGCATTCAACACGTATTCCAGCAGTGAAAACACACGTTTCTACAAAGACCTTGAAGGAGCAAGCAAAAGCCCAGTGGCTGAGTGTTCTTTCAGAGAGAAACACATGCATTTCATCCTTCTGGAGTTTTCAGCCTGTATTCATATGCATTTTGTACTGTGCAGAATGTAGCTACGCCCTCAGGAGTTGTGTCATAGAAGGACCTTTCCTGCAGGAGCTTATTGCAACATATATTGTTTGGCTAAGTTCTTTAGGGTTGGTTTTGGAAGGTCTTTCAACTTTGGCCAAATACCGCTTCGTACGAAATTTTTTCACAAAGCTGTTTCCAAGTTTCCACAAAGAGCTGCTGCTTTAAACTGTCCACATGCACATCTCCCATACTGGTGTGCTCGTTTCACTACCTGGATGTTGGTTTCCTCTTCCTTCTTTGAAATGACAAGCCTTCATTCTGCACGCTACACACACTTTGTAGCAGTATCAGTTTGAAGCATGTTGGTGCTCTCAAAAAGCTCTGTAACCAATGTACAGTGTGTCACTCTCCAACTCTGAATACACATCTTACAGCTCCTTTCACCATAGACACGCAAAGAGATCTTTTTGTGAAAGTCCTATTTCAGATCAGTTGGAAATTAAGGATTTCATCGAGAATATGAAGTCAATCATGGTTTTGCACTCTGCAACCAATAGAAATGTACTTTTCTACAAACCCGTGTGAATTTCACTGCAAAATGCCCTTCTCTTCTGGTATCTTGAATGTTCTCAACACATTAGGAGAAAGAGCAGGTTTGTGCAAGAGTGATGCAGTGTGCGTTTTCCTGGATTTCAAGTGATTGGGAAACATACTCCTTATTTTTCCACATTGTGTAAGAAACAACATGAGGCTTGCAAGAGATTGAAACAATGCATCCCAAAACGTATTCCAGCAGTGAAAACACACGTTTCTACAAAGACTTTGAAGGAGCAAGCAAAAGCCTACTGGCTGAGTGTTCTTTCAGAGAGAAACACACGCATTGCTTCCTTCTGGAGTGAGTTTTCAGCCTGGAATTCATATGCATTTTGTGCTGTGCAGAATGTAGCTACCTGCTCGGGAGTTGTGTCATAGATGCACCTTTCCTGCAGGAGTTTATTGCAACATTCATTGTTTGGCTAAGTTCTTTAGGGTTGGTTTTGGAAGGTCTTTCAACTTTGGCCAAATCCCGCTTCGTACGAAATTTTTTCACAGCGCTGTTTCCAAGTGTCCACAAAGAGCCTCTGCTTGAAACTGTCCACATGCACATCTCCCATACTGGTGTGTTCGTTTCACTACCTGGATTTTGGTTTCTTCTTCTTTCGTTGAAATGACAAGCCTTCATTCTGCACGCTACACACACCTTGTAGCAGTTTCAGTTTGAAGCATGTTGGTGCTCTCAAAACGCTGTGTAACCTATGCAGAGTGTGTCACTCTCCAGCACTGAATACACAACCTAGAGCTCCTTTCACCACAGACACGCAAACATATCTTTTTCTGAAAGTCCTACTTCAGGTCAGTTGGAAATGTAAGGTTTTCATCGAGAACATGAAGTCAATCATGGTTTTGCACTCTGCAACCAATAGAAATGAAATCCTGTACATACCTATGTGAATTTCACATCAAAATACCATTCTTTTCTGGTTTCTTGAATGTTCTCACCACAAAAGGAGAAAGAGCGTGTTTGAGCAAGAGTGATGTAGTGTTCGGTTTCCTCGATTTCAAGTGATTTGGGAAACATAATCCGCGTTTCTCCAGATTGTCTAAGAAACAATATGAGGCTTTCAAGAGATTGAAACAATGCATTCAACACGTATTCCAGCAGTGAAAACACACGTTTCTACAAAGACCTTGAAGGAGCAAGCAAAAGCCCAGTGGCTGAGTGTTCTTTCAGAGAGAAACACATGCATTTCATCCTTCTGGAGTTTTCAGCCTGTATTCATATGCATTTTGTACTGTGCAGAATGTAGCTACGCCCTCAGGAGTTGTGTCATAGAAGGACCTTTCCTGCAGGAGCTTATTGCAACATATATTGTTTGGCTAAGTTCTTTAGGGTTGGTTTTGGAAGGTCTTTCAACTTTGGCCAAATACCGCTTCGTACGAAATTTTTTCACAAAGCTGTTTCCAAGTTTCCACAAAGAGCTGCTGCTTTAAACTGTCCACATGCACATCTCCCATACTGGTGAGCTCGTTTCACTACCTGGATTTTGGTTTCCTCTTCCTTCTTTGAAATGACAAGCCTTCATTCTGCACGCTACACACACTTTGTAGCAGTATCAGTTTGAAGCATGTTGGTGCTCTCAAAAAGCTCTGTAACCAATGTACAGTGTGTCACTCTCCAACTCTGAATACACATCTTACAGCTCCTTTCACCACAGACACGCAAAGAGATCTTTTTGTGAAAGTCCTATTTCAGATCAGTTGGAAATTAAGGATTTCATCGAGAATATGAAGTCATCATGGTTTTGCACTCTGCAACCAATAGAAATGTACTTTTCTACAAACCCGTGTGAATTTCACTGCAAAATGCCCTTCTCTTCTGGTATCTTGAATGTTCTCAACACATTAGGAGAAAGAGCAGGTTTGTGCAAGAGTGATGCAGTGTGCGTTTTCCTGGATTTCAAGTGATTGGGAAACATACTCCTTATTTTTCCACATTGTGTAAGAAACAACATGAGGGTTGCAAGAGATTGAAACAATGCATCCCAAAACGTATTCCAGCAGTGAAAACACACGTTTCTACAAAGACTTTGAAGGAGCAAGCAAAAGCCTACTGGCTGAGTGTTCTTTCAGAGAGAAACACACGCATTGCTTCCTTCTGGAGTGAGTTTTCAGCCTGGAATTCATATGCATTTTGTGCTGTGCAGAATGTAGCTACCTGCTCGGGAGTTGTGTCATAGATGCACCTTTCCTGCAGGAGTTTATTGCAACATTCATTGTTTGGCTAAGTTCTTTAGGGTTGGTTTTGGAGGTCTTTCAACTTTGGCCAAATCCCGCTTCATACGAAATTTTTTCACAGCGCTGTTTCCAAGTGTCCACAAAGAGCCTCTGCTTGAAACTGTCCACATGCACATCTCCCATACTGGTGTGCTCGTTTCACTACCTGGAGTTTGGTTTCCTCTTCTTTCTTTGAAATGACAAGCCTTCTTTCTGCACGCTACACACACCTTGTAGCAGTTTCAGTTTTTAGCATGTTGGTGCTCTCAAAACGCTGTGTAACCTATGTAGAGTGTGTCACTCTCCAGCACTGAATACACAACTTAGAGCTCCTTTCACCACAGACACGCAACCATTCTTTTTGTGAAAGGCCTACTTCAGGTCACCTGGAAATGTAAGGTTTTCATTGAGAACATGAAATCAATCACGGTTTTTCACTCTGCAGCCAATTGAAATGTACTTTTATACAAACTCGTCTGAATTTCACTGCAAAATGCCTTTAGTTTCTGGTTTTGTTGAAAGTTCTCAATACATTAGGAGAAAGAGCAGGTTTGTGCAAGAGTGATGCAGTGTGCGTTTTCCTGGATTTCAAGTGATTGGGAAACATACTCCTTATTTTTCCACATTGTGTAAGAAACAACATGAGGCTTGCAAGAGATTGAAACAATGCATCCCAAAACGTATTCCAGCAGTGAAAACACACGTTTCTACAAAGACTTTGAAGGAGCAAGCAAAAGCCTACTGGCTGAGTGTTCTTTCAGAGAGAAACACACGCATTGCTTCCTTCTGGAGTGAGTTTTCAGCCTGGAATTCATATGCATTTTGTACTGTGCAGAATGTAGCTACCTGCTCGGGGGTTTTGTCATAGAAGCACCTTTCCTGCAGGAGTTTATTGCAACATTCATTGTTTGGCTAAGTTCTTTAGGGTTGGTTTTGGAAGGTCTTTCAACTTTGGCCAAATTCCGCTTCATACGAAATTTTTTCACAATGCTGTTTCCAAGTGTCCACAAAGAGCCTCTGCTTGAAACTGTCCACATGCACATCTCCCATACTGGTGTGCTCGTTTCACTACCTGGAGTTTGGATTCCTCTTCTTTCTTTGAAATGACAAGCCTTCTTTCTGCACGCTACACACACCTTGTAACAGTTTCAGTTTTTAGCATGTTGGTGCTCTCAAAACGCTGTGTAACCTATGTAGAGTGTGTCACTCTCCAGCACTGAATACACAACTTAGAGCTCCTTTCACCACAGACACGCAACCATTCTTTTTGTGAAAGTCCTCCTTCAGGTCACCTGGAAATGTAAGGTTTTCATCGAGAACATGAAATCAATCACGGTTTTTCACTCTGCAGCCAATTGAAATGTACTTTTATACAAACTCGTCTGAATTTCACTGCAGAATGCCTTTAGTTTCTGGTTTGTTGAAAGTTCTCAATACATTAGGAGAAAGAGCGTGTTTGTGCAAGAGTGATGCAGTGTGCGTTTTCCTGCATTTCAAGTGATTGGGAAACATACTCCTTATTTTTCCACATTGTGTAAGAAACAACATGAGGCTTGCAAGAGATTGAAACAATGCATCCCATAAAAGTATTCCAGCAGTGAAAACACACCTTTCTACAAAGACTTTGAAGGAGCAAGCAAAATACTGGCTGAATGTTCTTTCAGAGAGAAACACACGCATTGCTTCCTTCTTGAGTGAGTTTTCAGCCTGGAATTCATATGCATTTTGTACTGTGCAGAATGTTGCTACCTGCTCGGGGGTTGTGTCATAGATGCACCTTTCCTGCAGGAGTTTATTGCAACATTCATTGTTTGGCTAAGTTCTTTAGGGTTGGTTTTGGAAGGTCTTTCAACTTTGGCCAAATCCCGCTTCGTACGAAATTTTTTCACAGCGCTGTTTCCAAGTGTCCACAAAGAGCCTCTGCTTGAAACTGTCCACATGCACGTCTCCCATACTGGTGTGCTCGTTTCACTACCTGGAGTTTGGTTTCCTCTTCTTTCTTTGAAATGACAAGCCTTCATTCTGCATGCTACACACACCTTGTAGCAGTTTCAGTTTTAAGCACGTTGGTGCTCTCAAAACACTGTGTAACCTATGTAGAGTGTGTCTCTCCAGCACTGAATACACAACATAGAGCTCCTTTCACCGCAGACACACAAACACACCTTTTTGTGCAAGTCCTACTTCAGGTCACTTGGATATGTCAGGGTTTCATCGAGAACATGAAGTCAATCATGCTTTTGCACTGTGCAACCAATAGAAATGAACTCTTGTAAATGCCCGTCTGAATTTCACTGCAAAATACCTTTAGTTTCTGGTTTGTAGAAAGTTCTCAACACATTAGGAGAAACAGCGTGTTTGAGCAAGAGTGATGCAGTGTGCATTTTCCTGGATTTCAAGTGATTTCAGAAACATACTACTTATTTTTCCACATTGTGTAAAAACAACATGAGGCTTGGAAGAGATTGAAACAATGCATCCCAAAACGTATTCCAGCAGTGAAAACACACGTTTCTACAAAGACTTTGAAGGAGCAAGCAAAAGCCTACTGGCTGAGTGTCCTTTCAGAGAGAAACACACGCATTGCTTCCTTCTGGAGTGAGTTTTCATCCTGGAATTCATATGCATTTTGTACTGTGCAGAATGTAGCTACCTGCTCGGGAGTTGTGTCATAGATGCACCTTTCCTGCAGGAGTTTATTGCAGCATTCATTGTTTGGCTAAGTTCTTTAGGGTTGGTTTTGGAAGGTCTTTCAACTTTGGCCAAATCCCGCTTCGTACGAAATTTTTTCACAGCGCTGTTTCCAAGTGTGCACAAAGAGCCTCTGCTTGAAACTGTCCACATGCACATCTCCCATTCGGGTGTGTTTGTTTCACTACCTGGATTTTGGTTTCCTCTTCTTTCTTTGAAATGTCAAGCCTTCTTTCTGCACGCTACACACACCTTGTAGCAGTTTCAGTTTTTAGCATGTTCTTGCTCTCAAAACGCTGTGTAACCTATGTAGAGTGTGTCACTCTCCAGCACTGAATACACAACCTAGAGCTCCTTTCACCACAGACACGCAAACACATCTTTTTGTGAAAGTCCTACTTCAGGTCACTTGTAAATGTAAGGTTTTCATCGAGAACATGAAGTCAATCACGGTTTTGCACTCTGCAGCCAATAGAAATGTACTTTTCTACAAACCCGTCTGAATTTCACTGCAAAATACCCTTCTTTTCTGGTTTGTTGAAAGTTCTCAACACATTAGGAGAAAGAGCGTGTTCGTGCAAGAGTGATGCAGTGTGCGTTTTCCTGGACTTCAAGTGATTTGGGAAACATACTCCTTATTTTTCCCCATTGTGTAAGAAACAACATGAGGCTTGCAAGAGATTGAAACAATGCATCCCAAAACGTATTCCAGCAGTGAAAACACACGTTTCTACAAAGACTTTGAAGGAGCAAGCAAAAGCCTACTGGCTGAGTGTTCTTTCAGAGAGAAACACATACATTTCATTTTTTTGGAGTGAGTTTTCAGCCTGGAATTCATTTGCACTTTGTACTGTGCAGAATGTAGTTACCTACTCGGGGGTTGTGTCATAGAAGCACCTGTCCTGCAGGAGCTTCTTGCAACATTCATTGTTTGGCGAAGTTCTTTAGGGTTGGTTTTGGAAGGTCTTTCAACTTTGGCCAAATCCCGCTTCGTACGAAATTTTTTACAGCGCTCTTTCCAAAAGTCCACCAAGAGGTGCTGCTGGAAACTGTCCACATGCACATCTCCCATACTGGTGTGTTCGTTTCACTACCTGGATTTTGGTTTCCTCTTCTTTCTTTGAAATGACAAGCCATCATTCTGCACGCTACACACACCTTGTAGCAGTTTCAGTTTGAAGCATGTTGGTGGTCTCCAAACGCTGTGTAACCTATGCAGAGTGTGTCACTCTCCAGCACTGAATACACAACCTAGAGCTCCTTTCACCACAGACACGCAAACACATCTTTTTGTGAAAGTCCTACTTCAGGTCAGTTGGAAATGTAAGGTTTTCATCGAGAACATGAAGTCAATCATGGTTTTGCACTCTGCAACCAATAGAAATGAAATCCTGTACATACCTATGTGAATTTCACATCAAAATACCATTCTTTTCTGGTTTCTTGAATGTTCTCACCACAAAAGGAGAAAGAGCGTGTTTGAGCAAGAGTGATGTAGTGTGCGGTTTCCTCGATTTCAAGTGATTTGGGAAACATAATCCGCGTTTCTCCAGATTGTCTAAGAAACAATATGAGGCTTTCAAGAGATTGAAACAATGCATTCAAAACGTATTCCAGCAGTGAAAACACACGTTTCTACAAAGACCTTGAAGGAGCAAGCAAAAGCCCAGTGGCTGAGTGTTCTTTCAGAGAGAAACACATGCATTTCATCCTTCTGCAGTGAGTATTCAGCCTGGAATTCATATGCATTTTGTACAGTGCAGAATGTAGCTACGCCCTCAGGAGTTGTGTCATAGAAGGACCTTTCCTGCAGGAGCTTATTGCAACATTCATTGTTTGGCTAAGTTCTTTAGGGTTGGTTTTGGAAGGTCTTTCAACTTTGGCCAAATACCGCTTCGTACGAAATTTTTTCACAGCGCTGTTTCCAAGTGTCCACAAAGAGCCTCTGCTTGAAACTGTCCACATGCACATCTCCCATACTGGTGTGCTCGTTTCACTACCTGGAGTTTGGTTTCCTCTTCTTTCTTTGAAATGACAAGCCTTCTTTCTGCACGCTACACACACCTTGTAGCAGTTTCAGTTTTTAGCATGTTGGTGCTCTCAAAACGCTGTGTAACCTATGTAGAGTGTGTCACTCTCCAGCACTGAATACACAACTTAGAGCTCCTTCACCACAGACACGCAAAGAGATCTTTTTGTGAAAGTCCTATTTCAGATCAGTTGGAAATTAAGGATTTCATCGAGAATATGAAGTCATCATGGTTTTGCACTCTGCAACCAATAGAAATGTACTTTTCTACAAACCCGTGTGAATTTCACTGCAAAATGCCCTTCTCTTCTGGTATCTTGAATGTTCTCAACACATTAGGAGAAAGAGCAGGTTTGTGCAAGAGTGATGCAGTGTGCGTTTTCCTGAATTTCAAGTGATTGGGAAACATACTCCTTATTTTTCCACATTGTGTAAGAAACAACATGAGGGTTGCAAGAGATTGAAACAATGCATCCCAAAACGTATTCCAGCAGTGAAAACACACGTTTCTACAAAGACTTTGAAGGAGCAAGCAAAAGCCTACTGGCTGAGTGTTCTTTCAGAGAGAAACACACGCATTGCTTCCTTCTGGAGTGAGTTTTCAGCCTGGAATTCATATGCATTTTGTACTGTGCAGAATGTAGCTACCTGCTCGGGAGTTGTGTCATAGATGCACCTTTCCTGCAGGAGTTTATTGCAGCATTCATTGTTTGGCTAAGTTCTTTAGGGTTGGTTTTGGAAGGTCTTTCAACTTTGGCCAAATCCCGCTTCGTACGAAATTTTTTCACAGCGCTGTTTCCAAGTGTCCACAAAGAGCCTCTGCTTGAAACTGTCCACATGCACATCTCCCATTCGGGTGTGTTTGTTTCACTACCTGGATTTTGGTTTCCTCTTCTTTCTTTGAAATGACAAGCCTTCTTTCTGCACGCTACACACACCTTGTAGCAGTTTCAGTTTTTAGCATGTTGGTGCTCTCAAAACGCTGTGTAACCTATGTAGAGTGTGTCACTCTCCAGCACTGAATACACAACCTAGAGCTCCTTTCACCACAGACACGCAAACACATCTTTTTGTGAAAGTCCTACTTCAGGTCACTTGGATATGTCAGGGTTTCATGGAGAACATGAAGTCAATCATGCTTTTGCACTCTGCAACCAATAGAAATGAACTCTTGTAAATGCCCGTCTGAATATAACTGCAAAATACCTTTAGTTTCTGGTTTGTAGAAAGTTCTCAACACATTAGAAGAAACAGCGTGTTTGAGCAAGAGTGATGCAGTGTGCATTTTCCTGGATTTCAAGTGATTTCAGAAACATACTACTTATTTTTCCACACTGTGTAAGAAACAACATGAGGCTTGCAAGAGATTGAAACAATGCATCCCAGAACGTATTCCAGCAGTGAAAACACACGTTTCTACAAAGACTTTCAAAGAGCAAGCAAAAGCCTACTGGCTGAGTGTTCTTTCAGAGAGAAACACATACATTTCATTTTTTTGGAGTGAGTTTTCAGCCTGGAATTCATTTGCACTTTGTACTGAGCAGAATGTAGTTACCTACTCGGGGGTTGTGTCATAGAAGCACCTGTCCTGCAGGAGCTTCTTGCAACATTCATTGTTTGGCTAAGTTCTTTAGGGTTGGTTTTGGAAGGTCTTTCAACTTTGGCCAAATCCCGCTTCGTACGAAATTTTTTACAGCGCTGTTTCCAAGTGTCCACCAAGAGGTGCTGCTGGAAACTGTCCACATGCACATCTCCCATACTGGTGTGTTCGTTTCACTACCTGGATTTTGGTTTCCTCTTCTTTCTTTGAAATGACAAGCCTTCATTCTGCACGCTACACACACCTTGTAGCAGTTTCAGTTTGAAGCATGTTGGTGCTCTCAAAACGCTGTGTAACCTATGCAGAGTGTGTCACTCTCCAACTCTGAATACATATCTTACAGCTCCTTTCACCACAGATACGCAAACACATCTTTTTGTGAAAATCCTACTTCAGGTCAGTTGGAAATGTAAGGTTTTCATCGAGAACATGAAGTCAATCATGGTTTTGCACTCTGCAACCAATAGAAATGAAATCCTGTACATACCTATGTGAATTTCACATCAAAATACCATTCTTTTCTGGTTTCTTGAATGTTCTCACCACAAAAGGAGAAAGAGCGTGTTTGAGCAAGAGTGATGTAGTGTGCGGTTTCCTCGATTTCAAGTGATTTGGGAAACATAATCCGCGTTTCTCCAGATTGTCTAAGAAACAATATGAGGCTTTCAAGAGATTGAAACAATGCATTCAACACGTATTCCAGCAGTGAAAACACACGTTTCTACAAAGACCTTGAAGGAGCAAGCAAAAGCCCAGTGGCTGAGTGTTCTTTCAGAGAGAAACACATGCATTTCATCCTTCTGGAGTTTTCAGCCTGTATTCATATGCATTTTGTACTGTGCAGAATGTAGCTACGCCCTCAGGAGTTGTGTCATAGAAGGACCTTTCCTGCAGGAGCTTATTGCAACATATATTGTTTGGCTAAGTTCTTTAGGGTTGGTTTTGGAAGGTCTTTCAACTTTGGCCAAATACCGCTTCGTACGAAATTTTTTCACAAAGCTGTTTCCAAGTTTCCACAAAGAGCTGCTGCTTTAAACTGTCCACATGCACATCTCCCATACTGGTGTGCTCGTTTCACTACCTGGATGTTGGTTTCCTCTTCCTTCTTTGAAATGACAAGCCTTCATTCTGCACGCTACACACACTTTGTAGCAGTATCAGTTTGAAGCATGTTGGTGCTCTCAAAAAGCTCTGTAACCAATGTACAGTGTGTCACTCTCCAACTCTGAATACACATCTTACAGCTCCTTTCACCATAGACACGCAAAGAGATCTTTTTGTGAAAGTCCTATTTCAGATCAGTTGGAAATTAAGGATTTCATCGAGAATATGAAGTCAATCATGGTTTTGCACTCTGCAACCTATAGAAATGTACTTTTCTACAAACCCGTGTGAATTTCACTGCAAAATGCCCTTCTCTTCTGGTATCTTGAATGTTCTCAACACATTAGGAGAAAGAGCAGGTTTGTGCAAGAGTGATGCAGTGTGCGTTTTCCTGGATTTCAAGTGATTGGGAAACATACTCCTTATTTTTCCACATTGTGTAAGAAACAACATGAGGCTTGCAAGAGATTGAAACAATGCATCCCAAAACGTATTCCAGCAGTGAAAACACACGTTTCTACAAAGACTTTGAAGGAGCAAGCAAAAGCCTACTGGCTGAGTGTTCTTTCAGAGAGAAACACACGCATTGCTTCCTTCTGGAGTGAGTTTTCAGCCTGGAATTCATATGCATTTTGTGCTGTGCAGAATGTAGCTACCTGCTCGGGAGTTGTGTCATAGATGCACCTTTCCTGCAGGAGTTTATTGCAACATTCATTGTTTGGCTAAGTTCTTTAGGGTTGGTTTTGGAAGGTCTTTCAACTTTGGCCAAATCCCGCTTCATACGAAATTTTTTCACAGCGCTGTTTCCAAGTGTCCACAAAGAGCCTCTGCTTGAAACTGTCCACATGCACATCTCCCATACTGGTGTGTTCGTTTCACTACCTGGATTTTGGTTTCTTCTTCTTTCGTTGAAATGACAAGCCTTCATTCTGCACGCTACACACACCTTGTAGCAGTTTCAGTTTGAAGCATGTTGGTGCTCTCAAAACGCTGTGTAACCTATGCAGAGTGTGTCACTCTCCAGCACTGAATACACAACCTAGAGCTCCTTTCACCACAGACACGCAAACACATCTTTTTCTGAAAGTCCTACTTCAGGTCAGTTGGAAATGTAAGGTTTTCATCGAGAACATGAAGTCAATCATGGTTTTGCACTCTGCAACCAATAGAAATGAAATCCTGTACATACCTATGTGAATTTCACATCAAAATACCATTCTTTTCTGGTTTCTTGAATGTTCTCACCACAAAAGGAGAAAGAGCGTGTTTGAGCAAGAGTGATGTAGTGTTCGGTTTCCTCGATTTCAAGTGATTTGGGAAACATAATCCGCGTTTCTCCAGATTGTCTAAGAAACAATATGAGGCTTTCAAGAGATTGAAACAATGCATTCAACACGTATTCCAGCAGTGAAAACACACGTTTCTACAAAGACCTTGAAGGAGCAAGCAAAAGCCCAGTGGCTGAGTGTTCTTTCAGAGAGAAACACATGCATTTCATCCTTCTGGAGTTTTCAGCCTGTATTCATATGCATTTTGTACTGTGCAGAATGTAGCTACGCCCTCAGGAGTTGTGTCATAGAAGGACCTTTCCTGCAGGAGCTTATTGCAACATATATTGTTTGGCTAAGTTCTTTAGGGTTGGTTTTGGAAGGTCTTTCAACTTTGGCCAAATACCGCTTCGTACGAAATTTTTTCACAAAGCTGTTTCCAAGTTTCCACAAAGAGCTGCTGCTTTAAACTGTCCACATGCACATCTCCCATACTGGTGAGCTCGTTTCACTACCTGGATTTTGGTTTCCTCTTCCTTCTTTGAAATGACAAGCCTTCATTCTGCACGCTACACACACTTTGTAGCAGTATCAGTTTGAAGCATGTTGGTGCTCTCAAAAAGCTCTGTAACCAATGTACAGTGTGTCACTCTCCAACTCTGAATACACATCTTACAGCTCCTTTCACCACAGACACGCAAAGAGATCTTTTTGTGAAAGTCCTATTTCAGATCAGTTGGAAATTAAGGATTTCATCGAGAATATGAAGTCATCATGGTTTTGCACTCTGCAACCAATAGAAATGTACTTTTCTACAAACCCGTGTGAATTTCACTGCAAAATGCCCTTCTCTTCTGGTATCTTCAATGTTCTCAACACATTAGGAGAAAGAGCAGGTTTGTGCAAGAGTGATGCAGTGTGCGTTTTCCTGGATTTCAAGTGATTGGGAAACATACTCCTTATTTTTCCACATTGTGTAAGAAACAACATGAGGGTTGCAAGAGATTGAAACAATGCATCCCAAAACGTATTCCAGCAGTGAAAACACACGTTTCTACAAAGACTTTGAAGGAGCAAGCAAAAGCCTACTGGCTGAGTGTTCTTTCAGAGAGAAACACACGCATTGCTTCCTTCTGGAGTGAGTTTTCAGCCTGGAATTCATATGCATTTTGTGCTGTGCAGAATGTAGCTACCTGCTCGGGAGTTGTGTCATAGATGCACCTTTCCTGCAGGAGTTTATTGCAACATTCATTGTTTGGCTAAGTTCTTTAGGGTTGGTTTTGGAGGTCTTTCAACTTTGGCCAAATCCCGCTTCATACGAAATTTTTTCACAGCGCTGTTTCCAAGTGTCCACAAAGAGCCTCTGCTTGAAACTGTCCACATGCACATCTCCCATACTGGTGTGCTCGTTTCACTACCTGGAGTTTGGTTTCCTCTTCTTTCTTTGAAATGACAAGCCTTCTTTCTGCACGCTACACACACCTTGTAGCAGTTTCAGTTTTTAGCATGTTGGTGCTCTCAAAACGCTGTGTAACCTATGTAGAGTGTGTCACTCTCCAGCACTGAATACACAACTTAGAGCTCCTTTCACCACAGACACGCAACCATTCTTTTGTGAAAGGCCTACTTCAGGTCACCTGGAAATGTAAGGTTTTCATTGAGAACATGAAATCAATCACGGTTTTTCACTCTGCAGCCAATTGAAATGTACTTTTATACAAACTCGTCTGAATTTCACTGCAAAATGCCTTTAGTTTCTGGTTTTGTTGAAAGTTCTCAATACATTAGGAGAAAGAGCAGGTTTGTGCAAGAGTGATGCAGTGTGCGTTTTCCTGGATTTCAAGTGATTGGGAAACATACTCCTTATTTTTCCACATTGTGTAAGAAACAACATGAGGCTTGCAAGAGATTGAAACAATGCATCCCAAAACGTATTCCAGCAGTGAAAACACACGTTTCTACAAAGACTTTGAAGGAGCAAGCAAAAGCCTACTGGCTGAGTGTTCTTTCAGAGAGAAACACACGCATTGCTTCCTTCTGGAGTGAGTTTTCAGCCTGGAATTCATATGCATTTTGTACTGTGCAGAATGTAGCTACCTGCTCGGGGGTTTTGTCATAGAAGCACCTTTCCTGCAGGAGTTTATTGCAACATTCATTGTTTGGCTAAGTTCTTTAGGGTTGGTTTTGGAAGGTCTTTCAACTTTGGCCAAATACCGCTTCGTACGAAATTTTTTCACAGCGCTGTTTCCAAGTGTCCACAAAGAGCCTCTGCTTGAAACTGTCCACATGCACATCTCCCATACTGGTGTGCTCGTTTCACTACCTGGAGTTTGGTTTCCTCTTCTTTCTTTGAAATGACAAGCCTTCTTTCTGCACGCTACACACACCTTGTAGCAGTTTCAGTTTTTAGCATGTTGGTGCTCTCAAAACGCTGTGTAACCTATGTAGAGTGTGTCACTCTCCAGCACTGAATACACAACTTAGAGCTCCTTCACCACAGACACGCAAAGAGATCTTTTTGTGAAAGTCCTATTTCAGATCAGTTGGAAATTAAGGATTTCATCGAGAATATGAAGTCATCATGGTTTTGCACTCTGCAACCAATAGAAATGTACTTTTCTACAAACCCGTGTGAATTTCACTGCAAAATGCCCTTCTCTTCTGGTATCTTGAATGTTCTCAACACATTAGGAGAAAGAGCAGGTTTGTGCAAGAGTGATGCAGTGTGCGTTTTCCTGAATTTCAAGTGATTGGGAAACATACTCCTTATTTTTCCACATTGTGTAAGAAACAACATGAGGGTTGCAAGAGATTGAAACAATGCATCCCAAAACGTATTCCAGCAGTGAAAACACACGTTTCTACAAAGACTTTGAAGGAGCAAGCAAAAGCCTACTGGCTGAGTGTTCTTTCAGAGAGAAACACACGCATTGCTTCCTTCTGGAGTGAGTTTTCAGCCTGGAATTCATATGCATTTTGTACTGTGCAGAATGTAGCTACCTGCTCGGGAGTTGTGTCATAGATGCACCTTTCCTGCAGGAGTTTATTGCAGCATTCATTGTTTGGCTAAGTTCTTTAGGGTTGGTTTTGGAAGGTCTTTCAACTTTGGCCAAATTCCGCTTCATACGAAATTTTTTCACAATGCTGTTTCCAAGTGTCCACAAAGAGCCTCTGCTTGAAACTGTCCACATGCACATCTCCCATACTGGTGTGCTCGTTTCACTACCTGGAGTTTGGATTCCTCTGCTTTCTTTGAAATGACAAGCCTTCTTTCTGCACGCTACACACACCTTGTAGCAGTTTCAGTTTTTAGCATGTTGGTGCTCTCAAAACGCTGTGTAACCTATGTAGAGTGTGTCACTCTCCAGCACTGAATACACAACTTAGAGCTCCTTTCACCACAGACACGCAACCATTCTTTTTGTGAAAGTCCTCCTTCAGGTCACCTGGAAATGTAAGGTTTTCATCGAGAACATGAAATCAATCACGGTTTTTCACTCTGCAGCCAATTGAAATGTACTTTTATACAAACTCGTCTGAATTTCACTGCAGAATGCCTTTAGTTTCTGGTTTGTTGAAAGTTCTCAATACATTAGGAGAAAGAGCGTGTTTGTGCAAGAGTGATGCAGTGTGCGTTTTCCTGCATTTCAAGTGATTGGGAAACATACTCCTTATTTTTCCACATTGTGTAAGAAACAACATGAGGCTTGCAAGAGATTGAAACAATGCATCCCATAAAAGTATTCCAGCAGTGAAAACACACCTTTCTACAAAGACTTTGAAGGAGCAAGCAAAATACTGGCTGAATGTTCTTTCAGAGAGAAACACACGCATTGCTCCCTTCTTGAGTGAGTTTTCAGCCTGGAATTCATATGCATTTTGTACTGTGCAGAATGTTGCTACCTGCTCGGGGGTTGTGTCATAGATGCACCTTTCCTGCAGGAGTTTATTGCAACATTCATTGTTTGGCTAAGTTCTTTAGGGTTGGTTTTGGAAGGTCTTTCAACTTTGGCCAAATCCCGCTTCGTACGAAATTTTTTCACAGCGCTGTTTCCAAGTGTCCACAAAGAGCCTCTGCTTGAAACTGTCCACATGCACGTCTCCCATACTGGTGTGCTCGTTTCACTACCTGGAGTTTGGTTTCCTCTTCTTTCTTTGAAATGACAAGCCTTCATTCTGCATGCTACACACACCTTGTAGCAGTTTCAGTTTTAAGCACGTTGGTGCTCTCAAAACACTGTGTAACCTATGTAGAGTGTGTCTCTCCAGCACTGAATACACAACATAGAGCTCCTTTCACCGCAGACACACAAACACACCTTTTTGTGCAAGTCCTACTTCAGGTCACTTGGATATGTCAGGGTTTCATCGAGAACATGAAGTCAATCATGCTTTTGCACTGTGCAACCAATAGAAATGAACTCTTGTAAATGCCCGTCTGAATTTCACTGCAAAATACCTTTAGTTTCTGGTTTGTAGAAAGTTCTCAACACATTAGGAGAAACAGCGTGTTTGAGCAAGAGTGATGCAGTGTGCATTTTCCTGGATTTCAAGTGATTTCAGAAACATACTACTTATTTTTCCACATTGTGTAAAAACAACATGAGGCTTGGAAGAGATTGAAACAATGCATCCCAAAACGTATTCCAGCAGTGAAAACACACGTTTCTACAAAGACTTTGAAGGAGCAAGCAAAAGCCTACTGGCTGAGTGTCCTTTCAGAGAGAAACACACGCATTGCTTCCTTCTGGAGTGAGTTTTCATCCTGGAATTCATATGCATTTTGTACTGTGCAGAATGTAGCTACCTGCTCGGGAGTTGTGTCATAGATGCACCTTTCCTGCAGGAGTTTATTGCAGCATTCATTGTTTGGCTAAGTTCTTTAGGGTTGGTTTTGGAAGGTCTTTCAACTTTGGCCAAATCCCGCTTCGTACGAAATTTTTTCACAGCGCTGTTTCCAAGTGTGCACAAAGAGCCTCTGCTTGAAACTGTCCACATGCACATCTCCCATTCGGGTGTGTTTGTTTCACTACCTGGATTTTGGTTTCCTCTTCTTTCTTTGAAATGACAAGCCTTCTTTCTGCACGCTACACACACCTTGTAGCAGTTTCAGTTTTTAGCATGTTCTTGCTCTCAAAACGCTGTGTAACCTATGTAGAGTGTGTCACTCTCCAGCACTGAATACACAACCTAGAGCTCCTTTCACCACAGACACGCAAACACATCTTTTTGTGAAAGTCCTACTTCAGGTCACTTGTAAATGTAAGGTTTTCATCGAGAACATGAAGTCAATCACGGTTTTGCACTCTGCAGCCAATAGAAATGTACTTTTCTACAAACCCGTCTGAATTTCACTGCAAAATACCCTTCTTTTCTGGTTTGTTGAAAGTTCTCAACACATTAGGAGAAAGAGCGTGTTCGTGCAAGAGTGATGCAGTGTGCGTTTTCCTGGACTTCAAGTGATTTGGGAAACATACTCCTTATTTTTCCCCATTGTGTAAGAAACAACATGAGGCTTGCAAGAGATTGAAACAATGCATCCCAAAACGTATTCCAGCAGTGAAAACACACGTTTCTACAAAGACTTTGAAGGAGCAAGCAAAAGCCTACTGGCTGAGTGTTCTTTCAGAGAGAAACACATACATTTCATTTTTTTGGAGTGAGTTTTCAGCCTGGAATTCATTTGCACTTTGTACTGTGCAGAATGTAGTTACCTACTCGGGGGTTGTGTCATAGAAGCACCTGTCCTGCAGGAGCTTCTTGCAACATTCATTGTTTGGCGAAGTTCTTTAGGGTTGGTTTTGGAAGGTCTTTCAACTTTGGCCAAATCCCGCTTCGTACGAAATTTTTTACAGCGCTCTTTCCAAGTGTCCACCAAGAGGTGCTGCTGGAAACTGTCCACATGCACATCTCCCATACTGGTGTGTTCGTTTCACTACCTGGATTTTGGTTTCCTCTTCTTTCTTTGAAATGACAAGCCATCATTCTGCACGCTACACACACCTTGTAGCAGTTTCAGTTTGAAGCATGTTGGTGGTCTCCAAACGCTGTGTAACCTATGCAGAGTGTGTCACTCTCCAGCACCGAATACACAACCTAGAGCTCCTTTCACCACAGACACGCAAACACATCTTTTTGTGAAAGTCCTACTTCAGGTCAGTTGGAAATGTAAGGTTTTCATCGAGAACATGAAGTCAATCATGGTTTTGCACTCTGCAACCAATAGAAATGAAATCCTGTACATACCTATGTGAATTTCACATCAAAATACCATTCTTTTCTGGTTTCTTGAATGTTCTCACCACAAAAGGAGAAAGAGCGTGTTTGAGCAAGAGTGATGTAGTGTGCGGTTTCCTCGATTTCAAGTGATTTGGGAAACATAATCCGCGTTTCTCCAGATTGTCTAAGAAACAATATGAGGCTTTCAAGAGATTGAAACAATGCATTCAAAACGTATTCCAGCAGTGAAAACACACGTTTCTACAAAGACCTTGAAGGAGCAAGCAAAAGCCCAGTGGCTGAGTGTTCTTTCAGAGAGAAACACATGCATTTCATCCTTCTGCAGTGAGTATTCAGCCTGGAATTCATATGCATTTTGTACAGTGCAGAATGTAGCTACGCCCTCAGGAGTTGTGTCATAGAAGGACCTTTCCTGCAGGAGCTTATTGCAACATTCATTGTTTGGCTAAGTTCTTTAGGGTTGGTTTTGGAAGGTCTTTCAACTTTGGCCAAATACCGCTTCGTACGAAATTTTTTCACAGCGCTGTTTCCAAGTGTCCACAAAGAGCCTCTGCTTGAAACTGTCCACATGCACATCTCCCATACTGGTGTGCTCGTTTCACTACCTGGAGTTTGGTTTCCTCTTCTTTCTTTGAAATGACAAGCCTTCTTTCTGCACGCTACACACACCTTGTAGCAGTTTCAGTTTTTAGCATGTTGGTGCTCTCAAAACGCTGTGTAACCTATGTAGAGTGTGTCACTCTCCAGCACTGAATACACAACTTAGAGCTCCTTCACCACAGACACGCAAAGAGATCTTTTTGTGAAAGTCCTATTTCAGATCAGTTGGAAATTAAGGATTTCATCGAGAATATGAAGTCATCATGGTTTTGCACTCTGCAACCAATAGAAATGTACTTTTCTACAAACCCGTGTGAATTTCACTGCAAAATGCCCTTCTCTTCTGGTATCTTGAATGTTCTCAACACATTAGGAGAAAGAGCAGGTTTGTGCAAGAGTGATGCAGTGTGCGTTTTCCTGAATTTCAAGTGATTGGGAAACATACTCCTTATTTTTCCACATTGTGTAAGAAACAACATGAGGGTTGCAAGAGATTGAAACAATGCATCCCAAAACGTATTCCAGCAGTGAAAACACACGTTTCTACAAAGACTTTGAAGGAGCAAGCAAAAGCCTACTGGCTGAGTGTTCTTTCAGAGAGAAACACACGCATTGCTTCCTTCTGGAGTGAGTTTTCAGCCTGGAATTCATATGCATTTTGTACTGTGCAGAATGTAGCTACCTGCTCGGGAGTTGTGTCATAGATGCACCTTTCCTGCAGGAGTTTATTGCAGCATTCATTGTTTGGCTAAGTTCTTTAGGGTTGGTTTTGGAAGGTCTTTCAACTTTGGCCAAATCCCGCTTCGTACGAAATTTTTTCACAGCGCTGTTTCCAAGTGTCCACAAAGAGCCTCTGCTTGAAACTGTCCACATGCACATCTCCCATTCGGGTGTGTTTGTTTCACTACCTGGATTTTGGTTTCCTCTTCTTTCTTTGAAATGACAAGCCTTCTTTCTGCACGCTACACACACCTTGTAGCAGTTTCAGTTTTTAGCATGTTGGTGCTCTCAAAACGCTGTGTAACCTATGTAGAGTGTGTCACTCTCCAGCACTGAATACACAACCTAGAGCTCCTTTCACCACAGACACGCAAACACATCTTTTTGTGAAAGTCCTACTTCAGGTCACTTGGAAATGTAAGCTTTTCATCGAGAACATGAAGTCAATCACGGTTTTGCACTCTGCAGCCAATAGAAATGTACTTTTCTACAAACCCGTCTGAATTTCACTGCAAAATACCCTTTTTTCTGGTTTGTTGAAAGTTCTCAACACATTAGGAGAAAGAGCGTGTTCGTGCAAGAGTGATGCAGTGTGCGTTTTCCTGGACTTCAAGTGATTTGGGAAACATACTCCTTATTTTTCCCCATTGTGTAAGAAACAACATGAGGCTTGCAAGAGATTGAAACAATGCATCCCAAAACGTATTCCAGCAGTGAAAACACACGTTTCTACAAAGACTTTGAAGGAGCAAGCAAAAGCCCAGTGGCTGAGTGTTCTTTCAGAGAGAAACACATGCATTTCATCCTTCTGGAGTTTTCAGCCTGTATTCATATGCATTTTGTACTGTGCAGAATGTAGCTACGCCCTCAGGAGTTGTGTCATAGAAGGACCTCTCCTGCAGGAGTTTATTGCAACATTCATTGTTTGGCTAAGTTCTTTAGGGTTTGTTTTGGAAGTTCTTTCAACTTTGGCCAAATCCCGCTTCGTACGAAATTTTTTCACAGCGCTCTTTCCAAGTGTCCACCAAGAGGTGCTGCTGGAAACTGTCCACATGCACATCTCCCATACTGGTGTGTTCGTTTCACTACCTGGATTTTGGTTTCTTCTTCTTTCGTTGAAATGACAAGCCTTCATTCTGCACGCTACACACACCTTGTAGCAGTTTCAGTTTGAAGCATGTTGGTGCTCTCAAAACGCTGTGTAACCTATGCAGAGTGTGTCACTCTCCAGCACTGAATACACAACCTAGAGCTCCTTTCACCACAGACACGCAAACACATCTTTTTGTGAAAGTCCTACTTCAGGTCAGTTGGAAATGTAAGGTTTTCATCGAGAACATGAAGTCAATCATGGTTTTGCACTCTGCAACCAATAGAAATGAAATCCTGTACATACCTATGTGAATTTCACATCAAAATACCATTCTTTTCTGGTTTCTTGAATGTTCTCACCACAAAAGGAGAAAGAGCGTGTTTGAGCAAGAGTGATGTAGTGTGCGGTTTCCTCGATTTCAAGTGATTTGGGAAACATAATCCGCGTTTCTCCAGATTGTCTAAGAAACAATATGAGGCTTTCAAGAGATTGAAACAATGCATTCAAAACGTATTCCAGCAGTGAAAACACACGTTTCTACAAAGACCTTGAAGGAGCAAGCAAAAGCCCAGTGGCTGAGTGTTCTTTCTGAGAGAAACACATGCATTTCCTCCTTCTGGAGTGAGTATTCAGCCTGGAATTCATATGCATTTTGTACTGTGCAGAATGTAGCTACGCCCTCAGGAGTTGTGTCATAGAAGGACCTTTCCTGCAGGAGCTTATTGCAACATTCATTGTTTGGCTAAGTTCTTTAGGGTTGGTTTTGGAAGGTCTTTCAACTTTGGCCAAATACCGCTTCGTACGAAATTTTTTCACAGCGCTGTTTCCAAGTGTCCACAAAGAGCCTCTGCTTGAAACTGTCCACATGCACATCTCCCATACTGGTGTGCTCGTTTCACTACCTGGAGTTTGGTTTCCTCTTCTTTCTTTGAAATGACAAGCCTTCTTTCTGCACGCTACACACACCTTGTAGCAGTTTCAGTTTTTAGCATGTTGGTGCTCTCAAAACGCTGTGTAACCTATGTAGAGTGTGTCACTCTCCAGCACTGAATACACAACTTAGAGCTCCTTCACCACAGACACGCAAAGAGATCTTTTTGTGAAAGTCCTATTTCAGATCA
The DNA here is from genome assembly GCF_964146895.1 of Miniopterus schreibersii. NCBI lineage: Eukaryota > Metazoa > Chordata > Mammalia > Chiroptera > Miniopteridae > Miniopterus > Miniopterus schreibersii. The sequence continues at coordinate 220,358 of NW_027669848.1, forward strand.
GTTGGAAATTAAGGATTTCATCGAGAATATGAAGTCATCATGGTTTTGCACTCTGCAACCAATAGAAATGTACTTTTCTACAAACCCGTGTGAATTTCACTGCAAAATGCCCTTCTCTTCTGGTATCTTGAATGTTCTCAACACATTAGGAGAAAGAGCAGGTTTGTGCAAGAGTGATGCAGTGTGCGTTTTCCTGAATTTCAAGTGATTGGGAAACATACTCCTTATTTTTCCACATTGTGTAAGAAACAACATGAGGGTTGCAAGAGATTGAAACAATGCATCCCAAAACGTATTCCAGCAGTGAAAACACACGTTTCTACAAAGACTTTGAAGGAGCAAGCAAAAGCCTACTGGCTGAGTGTTCTTTCAGAGAGAAACACACGCATTGCTTCCTTCTGGAGTGAGTTTTCAGCCTGGAATTCATATGCATTTTGTACTGTGCAGAATGTAGCTACCTGCTCGGGAGTTGTGTCATAGATGCACCTTTCCTGCAGGAGTTTATTGCAGCATTCATTGTTTGGCTAAGTTCTTTAGGGTTGGTTTTGGAAGGTCTTTCAACTTTGGCCAATTCCCGCTTCGTACGAAATTTTTTCACAGCGCTGTTTCCAAGTGTCCACAAAGAGCCTCTGCTTGAAACTGTCCACAGGCACGTCGCCCATACTGGTGTGCTCGTTTCACTACCTGCATTTTGGTTTCCTCTTCTTTCTTTGAAATGACAAGCCTTCTTTCTGCATGCTACACACACCTTGTAGCAGTTTCAGTTTTAAGCACGTTGGTGCTCTCAAAACACTGTGTCACCTATGAGGAGTGTGTCTCTCTCCAGCACTGAATACACAACTTAGAGCTCCTTTCACCGCAGACACACAAACACATCTTTTTGTGCAAGTCCTACTTCAGGTCACTTGGATATGTCAGGGTTTCATGGAGAACATGAAGTCAATCATGCTTTTGCACTCTGCAACCAATAGAAATGAACTCTTGTAAATGCCCGTCTGAATATAACTGCAAAATACCTTTAGTTTCTGGTTTGTAGAAAGTTCTCAACACATTAGAAGAAACAGCGTGTTTGAGCAAGAGTGATGCAGTGTGCATTTTCCTGGATTTCAAGTGATTTCAGAAACATACTACTTATTTTTCCACACTGTGTAAGAAACAACATGAGGCTTGCAAGAGATTGAAACAATGCATCCCAGAACGTATTCCAGCAGTGAAAACACACGTTTCTACAAAGACTTTCAAAGAGCAAGCAAAAGCCTACTGGCTGAGTGTTCTTTCAGAGAGAAACACATACATTTCATTTTTTTGGAGTGAGTTTTCAGCCTGGAATTCATTTGCACTTTGTACTGAGCAGAATGTAGTTACCTACTCGGGGGTTGTGTCATAGAAGCACCTGTCCTGCAGGAGCTTCTTGCAACATTCATTGTTTGGCTAAGTTCTTTAGGGTTGGTTTTGGAAGGTCTTTCAACTTTGGCCAAATCCCGCTTCGTACGAAATTTTTTACAGCGCTGTTTCCAAGTGTCCACCAAGAGGTGCTGCTGGAAACTGTCCACATGCACATCTCCCATACTGGTGTGTTCGTTTCACTACCTGGATTTTGGTTTCCTCTTCTTTCTTTGAAATGACAAGCCTTCATTCTGCACGCTACACACACCTTGTAGCAGTTTCAGTTTGAAGCATGTTGGTGCTCTCAAAACGCTGTGTAACCTATGCAGAGTGTGTCACTCTCCAACTCTGAATACATATCTTACAGCTCCTTTCACCACAGATACGCAAACACATCTTTTTGTGAAAATCCTACTTCAGGTCAGTTGGAAATGTAAGGTTTTCATCGAGAACATGAAGTCAATCATGGTTTTGCACTCTGCAACCAATAGAAATGAAATCCTGTACATACCTATGTGAATTTCACATCAAAATACCATTCTTTTCTGGTTTCTTGAATGTTCTCACCACAAAAGGAGAAAGAGCGTGTTTGAGCAAGAGTGATGTAGTGTGCGGTTTCCTCGATTTCAAGTGATTTGGGAAACATAATCCGCGTTTCTCCAGATTGTCTAAGAAACAATATGAGGCTTTCAAGAGATTGAAACAATGCATTCAACACGTATTCCAGCAGTGAAAACACACGTTTCTACAAAGACCTTGAAGGAGCAAGCAAAAGCCCAGTGGCTGAGTGTTCTTTCAGAGAGAAACACATGCATTTCATCCTTCTGGAGTTTTCAGCCTGTATTCATATGCATTTTGTACTGTGCAGAATGTAGCTACGCCCTCAGGAGTTGTGTCATAGAAGGACCTTTCCTGCAGGAGCTTATTGCAACATATATTGTTTGGCTAAGTTCTTTAGGGTTGGTTTTGGAAGGTCTTTCAACTTTGGCCAAATACCGCTTCGTACGAAATTTTTTCACAAAGCTGTTTCCAAGTTTCCACAAAGAGCTGCTGCTTTAAACTGTCCACATGCACATCTCCCATACTGGTGTGCTCGTTTCACTACCTGGATGTTGGTTTCCTCTTCCTTCTTTGAAATGACAAGCCTTCATTCTGCACGCTACACACACTTTGTAGCAGTATCAGTTTGAAGCATGTTGGTGCTCTCAAAAAGCTCTGTAACCAATGTACAGTGTGTCACTCTCCAACTCTGAATACACATCTTACAGCTCCTTTCACCATAGACACGCAAAGAGATCTTTTGGTGAAAGTCCTATTTCAGATCAGTTGGAAATTAAGGATTTCATCGAGAATATGAAGTCAATCATGGTTTTGCACTCTGCAACCTATAGAAATGTACTTTTCTACAAACCCGTGTGAATTTCACTGCAAAATGCCCTTCTCTTCTGGTATCTTGAATGTTCTCAACACATTAGGAGAAAGACCAGGTTTGTGCAAGAGTGATGCAGTGTGCGTTTTCCTGGATTTCAAGTGATTGGGAAACATACTCCTTATTTTTCCACATTGTGTAAGAAACAACATGAGGCTTGCAAGAGATTGAAACAATGCATCCCAAAACGTATTCCAGCAGTGAAAACACACGTTTCTACAAAGACTTTGAAGGAGCAAGCAAAAGCCTACTGGCTGAGTGTTCTTTCAGAGAGAAACACACGCATTGCTTCCTTCTGGAGTGAGTTTTCAGCCTGGAATTCATATGCATTTTGTGCTGTGCAGAATGTAGCTACCTGCTCGGGAGTTGTGTCATAGATGCACCTTTCCTGCAGGAGTTTATTGCAACATTCATTGTTTGGCTAAGTTCTTTAGGGTTGGTTTTGGAAGGTCTTTCAACTTTGGCCAAATCCCGCTTCATACGAAATTTTTTCACAGCGCTGTTTCCAAGTGTCCACAAAGAGCCTCTGCTTGAAACTGTCCACATGCACATCTCCCATACTGGTGTGTTCGTTTCACTACCTGGATTTTGGTTTCTTCTTCTTTCGTTGAAATGACAAGCCTTCATTCTGCACGCTACACACACCTTGTAGCAGTTTCAGTTTGAAGCATGTTGGTGCTCTCAAAACGCTGTGTAACCTATGCAGAGTGTGTCACTCTCCAGCACTGAATACACAACCTAGAGCTCCTTTCACCACAGACACGCAAACACATCTTTTTCTGAAAGTCCTACTTCAGGTCAGTTGGAAATGTAAGGTTTTCATCGAGAACATGAAGTCAATCATGGTTTTGCACTCTGCAACCAATAGAAATGAAATCCTGTACATACCTATGTGAATTTCACATCAAAATACCATTCTTTTCTGGTTTCTTGAATGTTCTCACCACAAAAGGAGAAAGAGCGTGTTTGAGCAAGAGTGATGTAGTGTTCGGTTTCCTCGATTTCAAGTGATTTGGGAAACATAATCCGCGTTTCTCCAGATTGTCTAAGAAACAATATGAGGCTTTCAAGAGATTGAAACAATGCATTCAACACGTATTCCAGCAGTGAAAACACACGTTTCTACAAAGACCTTGAAGGAGCAAGCAAAAGCCCAGTGGCTGAGTGTTCTTTCAGAGAGAAACACATGCATTTCATCCTTCTGGAGTTTTCAGCCTGTATTCATATGCATTTTGTACTGTGCAGAATGTAGCTACGCCCTCAGGAGTTGTGTCATAGAAGGACCTTTCCTGCAGGAGCTTATTGCAACATATATTGTTTGGCTAAGTTCTTTAGGGTTGGTTTTGGAAGGTCTTTCAACTTTGGCCAAATACCGCTTCGTACGAAATTTTTTCACAAAGCTGTTTCCAAGTTTCCACAAAGAGCTGCTGCTTTAAACTGTCCACATGCACATCTCCCATACTGGTGAGCTCGTTTCACTACCTGGATTTTGGTTTCCTCTTCCTTCTTTGAAATGACAAGCCTTCATTCTGCACGCTACACACACTTTGTAGCAGTATCAGTTTGAAGCATGTTGGTGCTCTCAAAAAGCTCTGTAACCAATGTACAGTGTGTCACTCTCCAACTCTGAATACACATCTTACAGCTCCTTTCACCACAGACACGCAAAGAGATCTTTTTGTGAAAGTCCTATTTCAGATCAGTTGGAAATTAAGGATTTCATCGAGAATATGAAGTCATCATGGTTTTGCACTCTGCAACCAATAGAAATGTACTTTTCTACAAACCCGTGTGAATTTCACTGCAAAATGCCCTTCTCTTCTGGTATCTTCAATGTTCTCAACACATTAGGAGAAAGAGCAGGTTTGTGCAAGAGTGATGCAGTGTGCGTTTTCCTGGATTTCAAGTGATTGGGAAACATACTCCTTATTTTTCCACATTGTGTAAGAAACAACATGAGGGTTGCAAGAGATTGAAACAATGCATCCCAAAACGTATTCCAGCAGTGAAAACACACGTTTCTACAAAGACTTTGAAGGAGCAAGCAAAAGCCTACTGGCTGAGTGTTCTTTCAGAGAGAAACACACGCATTGCTTCCTTCTGGAGTGAGTTTTCAGCCTGGAATTCATATGCATTTTGTGCTGTGCAGAATGTAGCTACCTGCTCGGGAGTTGTGTCATAGATGCACCTTTCCTGCAGGAGTTTATTGCAACATTCATTGTTTGGCTAAGTTCTTTAGGGTTGGTTTTGGAGGTCTTTCAACTTTGGCCAAATCCCGCTTCATACGAAATTTTTTCACAGCGCTGTTTCCAAGTGTCCACAAAGAGCCTCTGCTTGAAACTGTCCACATGCACATCTCCCATACTGGTGTGCTCGTTTCACTACCTGGAGTTTGGTTTCCTCTTCTTTCTTTGAAATGACAAGCCTTCTTTCTGCACGCTACACACACCTTGTAGCAGTTTCAGTTTTTAGCATGTTGGTGCTCTCAAAACGCTGTGTAACCTATGTAGAGTGTGTCACTCTCCAGCACTGAATACACAACTTAGAGCTCCTTTCACCACAGACACGCAACCATTCTTTTTGTGAAAGGCCTACTTCAGGTCACCTGGAAATGTAAGGTTTTCATTGAGAACATGAAATCAATCACGGTTTTTCACTCTGCAGCCAATTGAAATGTACTTTTATACAAACTCGTCTGAATTTCACTGCAAAATGCCTTTAGTTTCTGGTTTTGTTGAAAGTTCTCAATACATTAGGAGAAAGAGCAGGTTTGTGCAAGAGTGATGCAGTGTGCGTTTTCCTGGATTTCAAGTGATTGGGAAACATACTCCTTATTTTTCCACATTGTGTAAGAAACAACATGAGGCTTGCAAGAGATTGAAACAATGCATCCCAAAACGTATTCCAGCAGTGAAAACACACGTTTCTACAAAGACTTTGAAGGAGCAAGCAAAAGCCTACTGGCTGAGTGTTCTTTCAGAGAGAAACACACGCATTGCTTCCTTCTGGAGTGAGTTTTCAGCCTGGAATTCATATGCATTTTGTACTGTGCAGAATGTAGCTACCTGCTCGGGGGTTTTGTCATAGAAGCACCTTTCCTGCAGGAGTTTATTGCAACATTCATTGTTTGGCTAAGTTCTTTAGGGTTGGTTTTGGAAGGTCTTTCAACTTTGGCCAAATTCCGCTTCATACGAAATTTTTTCACAATGCTGTTTCCAAGTGTCCACAAAGAGCCTCTGCTTGAAACTGTCCACATGCACATCTCCCATACTGGTGTGCTCGTTTCACTACCTGGAGTTTGGTTTCCTCTTCTTTCTTTGAAATGACAAGCCTTCATTCTGCACGCTACACACACCTTGTAGCAGTTTCAGTTTGAAGCATGTTGGTGCTCTCAAAACGCTGTGTAACCTATGCAGAGTGTGTCACTCTCCAACTCTGAATACATATCTTACAGCTCCTTTCACCACAGATACGCAAACACATCTTTTTGTGAAAGTCCTACTTCAGGTCAGTTGGAAATGTAAGGTTTTCATCGAGAACATGAAGTCAATCATGGTTTTGCACTCTGCAACCAATAGAAATGAAATCCTGTACATACCTATGTGAATTTCACATCAAAATACCATTCTTTTCTGGTTTCTTGAATGTTCTCACCACAAAAGGAGAAAGAGCGTGTTTGAGCAAGAGTGATGTAGTGTGCCGTTTCCTCGATTTCAAGTGATTTGGGAAACATAATCCGCGTTTCTCCAGATTGTCTAAGAAACAATATGAGGCTTTCAAGAGATTGAAACAATGCATTCAACACGTATTCCAGCAGTGAAAACACACGTTTCTACAAAGACCTTGAAGGAGCAAGCAAAAGCCCAGTGGCTGAGTGTTCTTTCAGAGAGAAACACATGCATTTCATCCTTCTGGAGTTTTCAGCCTGTATTCATATGCATTTTGTACTGTGCAGAATGTAGCTACGCCCTCAGGAGTTGTGTCATAGAAGGACCTTTCCTGCAGGAGCTTATTGCAACATATATTGTTTGGCTAAGTTCTTTAGGGTTGGTTTTGGAAGGTCTTTCAACTTTGGCCAAATACCGCTTCGTACGAAATTTTTTCACAAAGCTGTTTCCAAGTTTCCACAAAGAGCTGCTGCTTTAAACTGTCCACATGCACATCTCCCATACTGGTGTGCTCGTTTCACTACCTGGATGTTGGTTTCCTCTTCCTTCTTTGAAATGACAAGCCTTCATTCTGCACGCTACACACACTTTGTAGCAGTATCAGTTTGAAGCATGTTGGTGCTCTCAAAAAGCTCTGTAACCAATGTACAGTGTGTCACTCTCCAACTCTGAATACACATCTTACAGCTCCTTTCACCATAGACACGCAAAGAGATCTTTTTGTGAAAGTCCTATTTCAGATCAGTTGGAAATTAAGGATTTCATCGAGAATATGAAGTCAATCATGGTTTTGCACTCTGCAACCAATAGAAATGTACTTTTCTACAAACCCGTGTGAATTTCACTGCAAAATGCCCTTCTCTTCTGGTATCTTGAATGTTCTCAACACATTAGGAGAAAGAGCAGGTTTGTGCAAGAGTGATGCAGTGTGCGTTTTCCTGGATTTCAAGTGATTGGGAAACATACTCCTTATTTTTCCACATTGTGTAAGAAACAACATGAGGCTTGCAAGAGATTGAAACAATGCATCCCAAAACGTATTCCAGCAGTGAAAACACACGTTTCTACAAAGACTTTGAAGGAGCAAGCAAAAGCCTACTGGCTGAGTGTTCTTTCAGAGAGAAACACACGCATTGCTTCCTTCTGGAGTGAGTTTTCAGCCTGGAATTCATATGCATTTTGTGCTGTGCAGAATGTAGCTACCTGCTCGGGAGTTGTGTCATAGATGCACCTTTCCTGCAGGAGTTTATTGCAACATTCATTGTTTGGCTAAGTTCTTTAGGGTTGGTTTTGGAAGGTCTTTCAACTTTGGCCAAATCCCGCTTCATACGAAATTTTTTCACAGCGCTGTTTCCAAGTGTCCACAAAGAGCCTCTGCTTGAAACTGTCCACATGCACATCTCCCATACTGGTGTGTTCGTTTCACTACCTGGATTTTGGTTTCTTCTTCTTTCGTTGAAATGACAAGCCTTCATTCTGCACGCTACACACACCTTGTAGCAGTTTCAGTTTGAAGCATGTTGGTGCTCTCAAAACGCTGTGTAACCTATGCAGAGTGTGTCACTCTCCAGCACTGAATACACAACCTAAAGCTCCTTTCACCACAGACACGCAAACACATCTTTTTCTGAAAGTCCTACTTCAGGTCAGTTGGAAATGTAAGGTTTTCATCGAGAACATGAAGTCAATCATGGTTTTGCACTCTGCAACCAATAGAAATGAAATCCTGTACATACCTATGTGAATTTCACATCAAAATACCATTCTTTTCTGGTTTCTTGAATGTTCTCACCACAAAAGGAGAAAGAGCGTGTTTGAGCAAGAGTGATGTAGTGTGCCGTTTCCTCGATTTCAAGTGATTTGGGAAACATAATCCGCGTTTCTCCAGATTGTCTAAGAAACAATATGAGGCTTTCAAGAGATTGAAACAATGCATTCAACACGTATTCCAGCAGTGAAAACACACGTTTCTACAAAGACCTTGAAGGAGCAAGCAAAAGCCCAGTGGCTGAGTGTTCTTTCAGAGAGAAACACATGCATTTCATCCTTCTGGAGTTTTCAGCCTGTATTCATATGCATTTTGTACTGTGCAGAATGTAGCTACGCCCTCAGGAGTTGTGTCATAGAAGGACCTTTCCTGCAGGAGCTTATTGCAACATATATTGTTTGGCTAAGTTCTTTAGGGTTGGTTTTGGAAGGTCTTTCAACTTTGGCCAAATACCGCTTCGTACGAAATTTTTTCACAAAGCTGTTTCCAAGTTTCCACAAAGAGCTGCTGCTTTAAACTGTCCACATGCACATCTCCCATACTGGTGAGCTCGTTTCACTACCTGGATTTTGGTTTCCTCTTCCTTCTTTGAAATGACAAGCCTTCATTCTGCACGCTACACACACTTTGTAGCAGTATCAGTTTGAAGCATGTTGGTGCTCTCAAAAAGCTCTGTAACCAATGTACAGTGTGTCACTCTCCAACTATGAATACACATCTTACAGCTCCTTTCACCACAGACACGCAAAGAGATCTTTTTGTGAAAGTCCTATTTCAGATCAGTTGGAAATTAAGGATTTCATCGAGAATATGAAGTCATCATGGTTTTGCACTCTGCAACCAATAGAAATGTACTTTTCTACAAACCCGTGTGAATTTCACTGCAAAATGCCCTTCTCTTCTGGTATCTTGAATGTTCTCAACACATTAGGAGAAAGAGCAGGTTTGTGCAAGAGTGATGCAGTGTGCGTTTTCCTGGATTTCAAGTGATTGGGAAACATACTCCTTATTTTTCCACATTGTGTAAGAAACAACATGAGGGTTGCAAGAGATTGAAACAATGCATCCCAAAACGTATTCCAGCAGTGAAAACACACGTTTCTACAAAGACTTTGAAGGAGCAAGCAAAAGCCTACTGGCTGAGTGTTCTTTCAGAGAGAAACACACGCATTGCTTCCTTCTGGAGTGAGTTTTCAGCCTGGAATTCATATGCATTTTGTGCTGTGCAGAATGTAGCTACCTGCTCGGGAGTTGTGTCATAGATGCACCTTTCCTGCAGGAGTTTATTGCAACATTCATTGTTTGGCTAAGTTCTTTAGGGTTGGTTTTGGAGGTCTTTCAACTTTGGCCAAATCCCGCTTCATACGAAATTTTTTCACAGCGCTGTTTCCAAGTGTCCACAAAGAGCCTCTGCTTGAAACTGTCCACATGCACATCTCCCATACTGGTGTGCTCGTTTCACTACCTGGAGTTTGGTTTCCTCTTCTTTCTTTGAAATGACAAGCCTTCTTTCTGCACGCTACACACACCTTGTAGCAGTTTCAGTTTTTAGCATGTTGGTGCTCTCAAAACGCTGTGTAACCTATGTAGAGTGTGTCACTCTCCAGCACTGAATACACAACTTAGAGCTCCTTTCACCACAGACACGCAACCATTCTTTTTGTGAAAGGCCTACTTCAGGTCACCTGGAAATGTAAGGTTTTCATTGAGAACATGAAATCAATCACGGTTTTTCACTCTGCAGCCAATTGAAATGTACTTTTATACAAACTCGTCTGAATTTCACTGCAAAATGCCTTTAGTTTCTGGTTTTGTTGAAAGTTCTCAATACATTAGGAGAAAGAGCAGGTTTGTGCAAGAGTGATGCAGTGTGCGTTTTCCTGGATTTCAAGTGATTGGGAAACATACTCCTTATTTTTCCACATTGTGTAAGAAACAACATGAGGCTTGCAAGAGATTGAAACAATGCATCCCAAAACGTATTCCAGCAGTGAAAACACACGTTTCTACAAAGACTTTGAAGGAGCAAGCAAAAGCCTACTGGCTGAGTGTTCTTTCAGAGAGAAACACACGCATTGCTTCCTTCTGGAGTGAGTTTTCAGCCTGGAATTCATATGCATTTTGTACTGTGCAGAATGTAGCTACCTGCTCGGGGGTTTTGTCATAGAAGCACCTTTCCTGCAGGAGTTTATTGCAACATTCATTGTTTGGCTAAGTTCTTTAGGGTTGGTTTTGGAAGGTCTTTCAACTTTGGCCAAATTCCGCTTCATACGAAATTTTTTCACAATGCTGTTTCCAAGTGTCCACAAAGAGCCTCTGCTTGAAACTGTCCACATGCACATCTCCCATACTGGTGTGCTCGTTTCACTACCTGGAGTTTGGTTTCCTCTTCTTTCTTTGAAATGACAAGCCTTCATTCTGCACGCTACACACACCTTGTAGCAGTTTCAGTTTGAAGCATGTTGGTGCTCTCAAAACGCTGTGTAACCTATGCAGAGTGTGTCACTCTCCAACTCTGAATACATATCTTACAGCTCCTTTCACCACAGATACGCAAACACATCTTTTTGTGAAAGTCCTACTTCAGGTCAGTTGGAAATGTAAGGTTTTCATCGAGAACATGAAGTCAATCATGGTTTTGCACTCTGCAACCAATAGAAATGAAATCCTGTACATACCTATGTGAATTTCACATCAAAATACCATTCTTTTCTGGTTTCTTGAATGTTCTCACCACAAAAGGAGAAAGAGCGTGTTTGAGCAAGAGTGATGTAGTGTGCCGTTTCCTCGATTTCAAGTGATTTGGGAAACATAATCCGCGTTTCTCCAGATTGTCTAAGAAACAATATGAGGCTTTCAAGAGATTGAAACAATGCATTCAACACGTATTCCAGCAGTGAAAACACACGTTTCTACAAAGACCTTGAAGGAGCAAGCAAAAGCCCAGTGGCTGAGTGTTCTTTCAGAGAGAAACACATGCATTTCATCCTTCTGGAGTTTTCAGCCTGTATTCATATGCATTTTGTACTGTGCAGAATGTAGCTACGCCCTCAGGAGTTGTGTCATAGAAGGACCTTTCCTGCAGGAGCTTATTGCAACATATATTGTTTGGCTAAGTTCTTTAGGGTTGGTTTTGGAAGGTCTTTCAACTTTGGCCAAATACCGCTTCGTACGAAATTTTTTCACAAAGCTGTTTCCAAGTTTCCACAAAGAGCTGCTGCTTTAAACTGTCCACATGCACATCTCCCATACTGGTGAGCTCGTTTCACTACCTGGATTTTGGTTTCCTCTTCCTTCTTTGAAATGACAAGCCTTCATTCTGCACGCTACACACACTTTGTAGCAGTATCAGTTTGAAGCATGTTGGTGCTCTCAAAAAGCTCTGTAACCAATGTACAGTGTGTCACTCTCCAACTATGAATACACATCTTACAGCTCCTTTCACCACAGACACGCAAAGAGATCTTTTTGTGAAAGTCCTATTTCAGATCAGTTGGAAATTAAGGATTTCATCGAGAATATGAAGTCATCATGGTTTTGCACTCTGCAACCAATAGAAATGTACTTTTCTACAAACCCGTGTGAATTTCACTGCAAAATGCCCTTCTCTTCTGGTATCTTGAATGTTCTCAACACATTAGGAGAAAGAGCAGGTTTGTGCAAGAGTGATGCAGTGTGCGTTTTCCTGGATTTCAAGTGATTGGGAAACATACTCCTTATTTTTCCACATTGTGTAAGAAACAACATGAGGGTTGCAAGAGATTGAAACAATGCATCCCAAAACGTATTCCAGCAGTGAAAACACACGTTTCTACAAAGACTTTGAAGGAGCAAGCAAAAGCCTACTGGCTGAGTGTTCTTTCAGAGAGAAACACACGCATTGCTTCCTTCTGGAGTGAGTTTTCAGCCTGGAATTCATATGCATTTTGTGCTGTGCAGAATGTAGCTACCTGCTCGGGAGTTGTGTCATAGATGCACCTTTCCTGCAGGAGTTTATTGCAACATTCATTGTTTGGCTAAGTTCTTTAGGGTTGGTTTTGGAGGTCTTTCAACTTTGGCCAAATCCCGCTTCATACGAAATTTTTTCACAGCGCTGTTTCCAAGTGTCCACAAAGAGCCTCTGCTTGAAACTGTCCACATGCACATCTCCCATACTGGTGTGCTCGTTTCACTACCTGGAGTTTGGTTTCCTCTTCTTTCTTTGAAATGACAAGCCTTCTTTCTGCACGCTACACACACCTTGTAGCAGTTTCAGTTTTTAGCATGTTGGTGCTCTCAAAACGCTGTGTAACCTATGTAGAGTGTGTCACTCTCCAGCACTGAATACACAACTTAGAGCTCCTTTCACCACAGACACGCAACCATTCTTTTTGTGAAAGGCCTACTTCAGGTCACCTGGAAATGTAAGGTTTTCATTGAGAACATGAAATCAATCACGGTTTTTCACTCTGCAGCCAATTGAAATGTACTTTTATACAAACTCGTCTGAATTTCACTGCAAAATGCCTTTAGTTTCTGGTTTTGTTGAAAGTTCTCAATACATTAGGAGAAAGAGCAGGTTTGTGCAAGAGTGATGCAGTGTGCGTTTTCCTGGATTTCAAGTGATTGGGAAACATACTCCTTATTTTTCCACATTGTGTAAGAAACAACATGAGGCTTGCAAGAGATTGAAACAATGCATCCCATAAAAGTATTCCAGCAGTGAAAACACACCTTTCTACAAAGACTTTGAAGGAGCAAGCAAAATACTGGCTGAATGTTCTTTCAGAGAGAAACACACGCATTGCTTCCTTCTGGAGTGAGTTTTCAGCCTGGAATTCATATGCATTTTGTACTGTGCAGAATGTTGCTACCTGCTCGGGGGTTGTGTCATAGATGCACCTTTCCTGCAGGAGTTTATTGCAACATTCATTGTTTGGCTAAGTTCTTTAGGGTTGGTTTTGGAAGGTCTTTCAACTTTGGCCAAATCCCGCTTCATACGAAATTTTTTCACAGCGCTGTTTCCAAGTGTCCACAAAGAGCCTCTGCTTGAAACTGTCCACATGCACATCTCCCATACTGGTGTGTTCGTTTCACTACCTGGATTTTGGTTTCTTCTTCTTTCGTTGAAATGACAAGCCTTCATTCTGCACGCTACACACACCTTGTAGCAGTTTCAGTTTGAAGCATGTTGGTGCTCTCAAAACGCTGTGTAACCTATGCAGAGTGTGTCACTCTCCAGCACTGAATACACAACCTAAAGCTCCTTTCACCACAGACACGCAAACACATCTTTTTCTGAAAGTCCTACTTCAGGTCAGTTGGAAATGTAAGGTTTTCATCGAGAACATGAAGTCAATCATGGTTTTGCACTCTGCAACCAATAGAAATGAAATCCTGTACATACCTATGTGAATTTCACATCAAAATACCATTCTTTTCTGGTTTCTTGAATGTTCTCACCACAAAAGGAGAAAGAGCGTGTTTGAGCAAGAGTGATGTAGTGTGCCGTTTCCTCGATTTCAAGTGATTTGGGAAACATAATCCGCGTTTCTCCAGATTGTCTAAGAAACAATATGAGGCTTTCAAGAGATTGAAACAATGCATTCAACACGTATTCCAGCAGTGAAAACACACGTTTCTACAAAGACCTTGAAGGAGCAAGCAAAAGCCCAGTGGCTGAGTGTTCTTTCAGAGAGAAACACATGCATTTCATCCTTCTGGAGTTTTCAGCCTGTATTCATATGCATTTTGTACTGTGCAGAATGTAGCTACGCCCTCAGGAGTTGTGTCATAGAAGGACCTTTCCTGCAGGAGCTTATTGCAACATATATTGTTTGGCTAAGTTCTTTAGGGTTGGTTTTGGAAGGTCTTTCAACTTTGGCCAAATACCGCTTCGTACGAAATTTTTTCACAAAGCTGTTTCCAAGTTTCCACAAAGAGCTGCTGCTTTAAACTGTCCACATGCACATCTCCCATACTGGTGAGCTCGTTTCACTACCTGGATTTTGGTTTCCTCTTCCTTCTTTGAAATGACAAGCCTTCATTCTGCACGCTACACACACTTTGTAGCAGTATCAGTTTGAAGCATGTTGGTGCTCTCAAAAAGCTCTGTAACCAATGTACAGTGTGTCACTCTCCAACTATGAATACACATCTTACAGCTCCTTTCACCACAGACACGCAAAGAGATCTTTTTGTGAAAGTCCTATTTCAGATCAGTTGGAAATTAAGGATTTCATCGAGAATATGAAGTCATCATGGTTTTGCACTCTGCAACCAATAGAAATGTACTTTTCTACAAACCCGTGTGAATTTCACTGCAAAATGCCCTTCTCTTCTGGTATCTTGAATGTTCTCAACACATTAGGAGAAAGAGCAGGTTTGTGCAAGAGTGATGCAGTGTGCGTTTTCCTGGATTTCAAGTGATTGGGAAACATACTCCTTATTTTTCCACATTGTGTAAGAAACAACATGAGGGTTGCAAGAGATTGAAACAATGCATCCCAAAACGTATTCCAGCAGTGAAAACACACGTTTCTACAAAGACTTTGAAGGAGCAAGCAAAAGCCTACTGGCTGAGTGTTCTTTCAGAGAGAAACACACGCATTGCTTCCTTCTGGAGTGAGTTTTCAGCCTGGAATTCATATGCATTTTGTGCTGTGCAGAATGTAGCTACCTGCTCGGGAGTTGTGTCATAGATGCACCTTTCCTGCAGGAGTTTATTGCAACATTCATTGTTTGGCTAAGTTCTTTAGGGTTGGTTTTGGAGGTCTTTCAACTTTGGCCAAATCCCGCTTCATACGAAATTTTTTCACAGCGCTGTTTCCAAGTGTCCACAAAGAGCCTCTGCTTGAAACTGTCCACATGCACATCTCCCATACTGGTGTGCTCGTTTCACTACCTGGAGTTTGGTTTCCTCTTCTTTCTTTGAAATGACAAGCCTTCTTTCTGCACGCTACACACACCTTGTAGCAGTTTCAGTTTTTAGCATGTTGGTGCTCTCAAAACGCTGTGTAACCTATGTAGAGTGTGTCACTCTCCAGCACTGAATACACAACTTAGAGCTCCTTTCACCACAGACACGCAACCATTCTTTTTGTGAAAGGCCTACTTCAGGTCACCTGGAAATGTAAGGTTTTCATTGAGAACATGAAATCAATCACGGTTTTTCACTCTGCAGCCAATTGAAATGTACTTTTATACAAACTCGTCTGAATTTCACTGCAAAATGCCTTTAGTTTCTGGTTTTGTTGAAAGTTCTCAATACATTAGGAGAAAGAGCAGGTTTGTGCAAGAGTGATGCAGTGTGCGTTTTCCTGGATTTCAAGTGATTGGGAAACATACTCCTTATTTTTCCACATTGTGTAAGAAACAACATGAGGCTTGCAAGAGATTGAAACAATGCATCCCAAAACGTATTCCAGCAGTGAAAACACACGTTTCTACAAAGACTTTGAAGGAGCAAGCAAAAGCCTACTGGCTGAGTGTTCTTTCAGAGAGAAACACACGCATTGCTTCCTTCTGGAGTGAGTTTTCAGCCTGGAATTCATATGCATTTTGTACTGTGCAGAATGTAGCTACCTGCTCGGGGGTTTTGTCATAGAAGCACCTTTCCTGCAGGAGTTTATTGCAACATTCATTGTTTGGCTAAGTTCTTTAGGGTTGGTTTTGGAAGGTCTTTCAACTTTGGCCAAATTCCGCTTCATACGAAATTTTTTCACAATGCTGTTTCCAAGTGTCCACAAAGAGCCTCTGCTTGAAACTGTCCACATGCACATCTCCCATACTGGTGTGCTCGTTTCACTACCTGGAGTTTGGTTTCCTCTTCTTTCTTTGAAATGACAAGCCTTCATTCTGCACGCTACACACACCTTGTAGCAGTTTCAGTTTGAAGCATGTTGGTGCTCTCAAAACGCTGTGTAACCTATGCAGAGTGTGTCACTCTCCAACTCTGAATACATATCTTACAGCTCCTTTCACCACAGATACGCAAACACATCTTTTTGTGAAAGTCCTACTTCAGGTCAGTTGGAAATGTAAGGTTTTCATCGAGAACATGAAGTCAATCATGGTTTTGCACTCTGCAACCAATAGAAATGAAATCCTGTACATACCTATGTGAATTTCACATCAAAATACCATTCTTTTCTGGTTTCTTGAATGTTCTCACCACAAAAGGAGAAAGAGCGTGTTTGAGCAAGAGTGATGTAGTGTGCCGTTTCCTCGATTTCAAGTGATTTGGGAAACATAATCCGCGTTTCTCCAGATTGTCTAAGAAACAATATGAGGCTTTCAAGAGATTGAAACAATGCATTCAACACGTATTCCAGCAGTGAAAACACACGTTTCTACAAAGACCTTGAAGGAGCAAGCAAAAGCCCAGTGGCTGAGTGTTCTTTCAGAGAGAAACACATGCATTTCATCCTTCTGGAGTTTTCAGCCTGTATTCATATGCATTTTGTACTGTGCAGAATGTAGCTACGCCCTCAGGAGTTGTGTCATAGAAGGACCTTTCCTGCAGGAGCTTATTGCAACATATATTGTTTGGCTAAGTTCTTTAGGGTTGGTTTTGGAAGGTCTTTCAACTTTGGCCAAATACCGCTTCGTACGAAATTTTTTCACAAAGCTGTTTCCAAGTTTCCACAAAGAGCTGCTGCTTTAAACTGTCCACATGCACATCTCCCATACTGGTGAGCTCGTTTCACTACCTGGATTTTGGTTTCCTCTTCCTTCTTTGAAATGACAAGCCTTCATTCTGCACGCTACACACACTTTGTAGCAGTATCAGTTTGAAGCATGTTGGTGCTCTCAAAAAGCTCTGTAACCAATGTACAGTGTGTCACTCTCCAACTATGAATACACATCTTACAGCTCCTTTCACCACAGACACGCAAAGAGATCTTTTTGTGAAAGTCCTATTTCAGATCAGTTGGAAATTAAGGATTTCATCGAGAATATGAAGTCATCATGGTTTTGCACTCTGCAACCAATAGAAATGTACTTTTCTACAAACCCGTGTGAATTTCACTGCAAAATGCCCTTCTCTTCTGGTATCTTGAATGTTCTCAACACATTAGGAGAAAGAGCAGGTTTGTGCAAGAGTGATGCAGTGTGCGTTTTCCTGGATTTCAAGTGATTGGGAAACATACTCCTTATTTTTCCACATTGTGTAAGAAACAACATGAGGGTTGCAAGAGATTGAAACAATGCATCCCAAAACGTATTCCAGCAGTGAAAACACACGTTTCTACAAAGACTTTGAAGGAGCAAGCAAAAGCCTACTGGCTGAGTGTTCTTTCAGAGAGAAACACACGCATTGCTTCCTTCTGGAGTGAGTTTTCAGCCTGGAATTCATATGCATTTTGTGCTGTGCAGAATGTAGCTACCTGCTCGGGAGTTGTGTCATAGATGCACCTTTCCTGCAGGAGTTTATTGCAACATTCATTGTTTGGCTAAGTTCTTTAGGGTTGGTTTTGGAGGTCTTTCAACTTTGGCCAAATCCCGCTTCATACGAAATTTTTTCACAGCGCTGTTTCCAAGTGTCCACAAAGAGCCTCTGCTTGAAACTGTCCACATGCACATCTCCCATACTGGTGTGCTCGTTTCACTACCTGGAGTTTGGTTTCCTCTTCTTTCTTTGAAATGACAAGCCTTCTTTCTGCACGCTACACACACCTTGTAGCAGTTTCAGTTTTTAGCATGTTGGTGCTCTCAAAACGCTGTGTAACCTATGTAGAGTGTGTCACTCTCCAGCACTGAATACACAACTTAGAGCTCCTTTCACCACAGACACGCAACCATTCTTTTTGTGAAAGGCCTACTTCAGGTCACCTGGAAATGTAAGGTTTTCATTGAGAACATGAAATCAATCACGGTTTTTCACTCTGCAGCCAATTGAAATGTACTTTTATACAAACTCGTCTGAATTTCACTGCAAAATGCCTTTAGTTTCTGGTTTTGTTGAAAGTTCTCAATACATTAGGAGAAAGAGCAGGTTTGTGCAAGAGTGATGCAGTGTGCGTTTTCCTGGATTTCAAGTGATTGGGAAACATACTCCTTATTTTTCCACATTGTGTAAGAAACAACATGAGGCTTGCAAGAGATTGAAACAATGCATCCCATAAAAGTATTCCAGCAGTGAAAACACACCTTTCTACAAAGACTTTGAAGGAGCAAGCAAAATACTGGCTGAATGTTCTTTCAGAGAGAAACACACGCATTGCTTCCTTCTGGAGTGAGTTTTCAGCCTGGAATTCATATGCATTTTGTACTGTGCAGAATGTTGCTACCTGCTCGGGGGTTGTGTCATAGATGCACCTTTCCTGCAGGAGTTTATTGCAACATTCATTGTTTGGCTAAGTTCTTTAGGGTTGGTTTTGGAAGGTCTTTCAACTTTGGCCAAATCCCGCTTCGTACGAAATTTTTTCACAGCGCTGTTTCCAAGTGTCCACATAGAGCCTCTGCTTGAAACTGTCCACATGCACGTCTCCCATACTGGTGTGCTCGTTTCACTACCTGGAGTTTGGTTTCCTCTTCTTTCTTTGAAATGACAAGCCTTCATTCTGCATGCTACACACACCTTGTAGCAGTTTCAGTTTTAAGCACGTTGGTGCTCTCAAAACACTGTGTAACCTATGTAGAGTGTGTCTCTCCAGCACTGAATACACAACATAGAGCTCCTTTCACCGCAGACACACAAACACACCTTTTTGTGCAAGTCCTACTTCAGGTCACTTGGATATGTCAGGGTTTCATCGAGAACATGAAGTCAATCATGCTTTTGCACTGTGCAACCAATAGAAATGAACTCTTGTAAATGCCCGTCTGAATTTCACTGCAAAATACCTTTAGTTTTTGGTTTGTAGAAAGTTCTCAACACATTAGGAGAAACAGCGTGTTTGAGCAAGAGTGATGCAGTGTGCATTTTCCTGGATTTCAAGTGATTTCAGAAACATACTACTTATTTTTCCACATTGTGTAAAAACAACATGAGGCTTGGAAGAGATTGAAACAATGCATCCCAAAACGTATTCCAGCAGTGAAAACACACGTTTCTACAAAGACTTTGAAGGAGCAAGCAAAAGCCTACTGGCTGAGTGTCCTTTCAGAGAGAAACACACGCATTGCTTCCTTCTGGAGTGAGTTTTCATCCTGGAATTCATATGCATTTTGTACTGTGCAGAATGTAGCTACCTGCTCGGGAGTTGTGTCATAGATGCACCTTTCCTGCAGGAGTTTATTGCAGCATTCATTGTTTGGCTAAGTTCTTTAGGGTTGGTTTTGGAAGGTCTTTCAACTTTGGCCAAATCCCGCTTCGTACGAAATTTTTTCACAGCGCTGTTTCCAAGTGTCCACAAAGAGCCTCTGCTTGAAACTGTCCACATGCACATCTCCCATTCGGGTGTGTTTGTTTCACTACCTGGATTTTGGTTTCCTCTTCTTTCTTTGAAATGACAAGCCTTCTTTCTGCACGCTACACACACCTTGTAGCAGTTTCAGTTTTTAGCATGTTCTTGCTCTCAAAACGCTGTGTAACCTATGTAGAGTGTGTCACTCTCCAGCACTGAATACACAACCTAGAGCTCCTTTCACCACAGACACGCAAACACATCTTTTTGTGAAAGTCCTATTTCAGGTCACTTGGAAATGTAAGGTTTTCATCTAGAACATGAAGTCAATCACGGTTTTGCACTCTGCAGCCAATAGAAATGTACTTTTCTACAAACCCGTCTGAATTTCACTGCCAAATACCCTTCTTTTCCGGTTTGTTGAAAGTTCTCAACACATTAGGAGAAAGAGCGTGTTCGTGCAAGAGTGATGCAGTGTGCGTTTTCCTGGACTTCAAGTGATTTGGGAAACATACTCCTTATTTTTCCCCATTGTGTAAGAAACAACATGAGGCTTGCAAGAGATTGAAACAATGCATCCCAAAACGTATTCCAGCAGTGAAAACACACGTTTCTACAAAGACTTTGAAGGAGCAAGCAAAAGCCTACTGGCTGAGTGTTCTTTCAGAGAGAAACACATACATTTCATTTTTTTGGAGTGAGTTTTCAGCCTGGAATTCATTTGCACTTTGTACTGTGCAGAATGTAGTTACCTACTCGGGGGTTGTGTCATAGAAGCACCTGTCCTGCAGGAGCTTCTTGCAACATTCATTGTTTGGCGAAGTTCTTTAGGGTTGGTTTTGGAAGGTCTTTCAACTTTGGCCAAATCCCGCTTCGTACGAAATTTTTTACAGCGCTCTTTCCAAGTGTCCACCAAGAGGTGCTGCTGGAAACTGTCCACATGCACATCTCCCATACTGGTGTGTTCGTTTCACTACCTGGATTTTGGTTTCCTCTTCTTTCTTTGAAATGACAAGCCATCATTCTGCACGCTACACACACCTTGTAGCAGTTTCAGTTTGAAGCATGTTGGTGGTCTCCAAACGCTGTGTAACCTATGCAGAGTGTGTCACTCTCCAGCACTGAATACACAACCTAGAGCTCCTTTCACCACAGACACGCAAACACATCTTTTTGTGAAAGTCCTACTTCAGGTCAGTTGGAAATGTAAGGTTTTCATCGAGAACATGAAGTCAATCATGGTTTTGCACTCTGCAACCAATAGAAATGAAATCCTGTACATACCTATGTGAATTTCACATCAAAATACCATTCTTTTCTGGTTTCTTGAATGTTCTCACCACAAAAGGAGAAAGAGCGTGTTTGAGCAAGAGTGATGTAGTGTGCGGTTTCCTCGATTTCAAGTGATTTGGGAAACATAATCCGCGTTTCTCCAGATTGTCTAAGAAACAATATGAGGCTTTCAAGAGATTGAAACAATGCATTCAAAACGTATTCCAGCAGTGAAAACACACGTTTCTACAAAGACCTTGAAGGAGCAAGCAAAAGCCCAGTGGCTGAGTGTTCTTTCAGAGAGAAACACATGCATTTCATCCTTCTGCAGTGAGTATTCAGCCTGGAATTCATATGCATTTTGTACAGTGCAGAATGTAGCTACGCCCTCAGGAGTTGTGTCATAGAAGGACCTTTCCTGCAGGAGCTTATTGCAACATTCATTGTTTGGCTAAGTTCTTTAGGGTTGGTTTTGGAAGGTCTTTCAACTTTGGCCAAATACCGCTTCGTACGAAATTTTTTCACAGCGCTGTTTCCAAGTGTCCACAAAGAGCCTCTGCTTGAAACTGTCCACATGCACATCTCCCATACTGGTGTGCTCGTTTCACTACCTGGAGTTTGGTTTCCTCTTCTTTCTTTGAAATGACAAGCCTTCTTTCTGCACGCTACACACACCTTGTAGCAGTTTCAGTTTTTAGCATGTTGGTGCTCTCAAAACGCTGTGTAACCTATGTAGAGTGTGTCACTCTCCAGCACTGAATACACAACTTAGAGCTCCTTCACCACAGACACGCAAAGAGATCTTTTTGTGAAAGTCCTATTTCAGATCAGTTGGAAATTAAGGATTTCATCGAGAATATGAAGTCATCATGGTTTTGCACTCTGCAACCAATAGAAATGTACTTTTCTACAAACCCGTGTGAATTTCACTGCAAAATGCCCTTCTCTTCTGGTATCTTGAATGTTCTCAACACATTAGGAGAAAGAGCAGGTTCGTGCAAGAGTGATGCAGTGTGCGTTTTCCTGGACTTCAAGTGATTTGGGAAACATACTCCTTTTTTTTCCCCATTGTGTAAGAAACAACATGAGGCTTGCAAGAGATTGAAACAATGCATCCCAAAACGTATTCCAGCAGTGAAAACACACGTTTCTACAAAGACTTTGAAGGAGCAAGCAAAAGCCTAGTGGCTGAGTGTTCTTTCAGAGAGAAACACACGCATTGCTTCCTTCTGGAGTGAGTTTTCAGCCTGGAATTCATATGCATTTTGTACTGTGCAGAATGTAGCTACCTGCTCGGGAGTTGTGTCATAGACGCACCTTTCCTGCAGGAGTTTATTGAAACATTCATTGTTTGGCTAAGTTCTTTAGGGTTGGTTTTGGAAGGTCTTTCAACTTTGGCCAAATCCCGCTTCGTACGAAATTTTTTCACAGCGCTGTTTCCAAGTGTCCACAAAGAGTCTCTGCTTGAAACTGTCCACATGCACATCTCCCATACTGGTGTGTTCGTTTCACTACCTGGATTTTGGTTTCCTCTTCTTTCTTTGAAATGACAAGCCTTCTTTCTGCACGCTACAAACACCTTGTAGCAGTTTCAGTTTTTGGCGTGTTGGTGCTCTGAAAACGCTGTGTAACCTATGTAGAGTGTGTCACTCTCCAGCACTGAATACCCAACCTAGAGCTCCTTTCACCACAGACACGCAAACACATCTTTTTGTGAAAGTCCTACTTCAGGTCACTTGGAAATGTAAGGTTTTCATCGAGAACATGAAGTCAATGACGGTTTTGCACTCTGCAGCCCATAGAAATGTACTTTTCTACAAACCCGTCTGAATTTCACTGCAAAATACCCTTCTTTTCTGGTTTGTTGAAAGTTCTCAACACATTAGGAGAAAGAGCGTGTTCGTGCAAGAGTGATGCAGTGTGCGTTTTCCTGGACTTCAAGTGATTTGGGAAACATACTCCTTATTTTTCCCCATTGTGTAAGAAACAACATGAGGCTTGCAAGAGATTGAAACAATGCATCCCAAAACGTATTCCAGCAGTGAAAACACACGTTTCTACAAAGACTTTGAAGGAGCAAGCAAAAGCCTAGTGGCTGAGTGTTCTTTCAGAGAGAAACACACGCATTGCTTCCTTCTGGAGTGAGTTTTCAGCCTGGAATTCATATGCATTTTGTACTGTGCAGAATGTAGCTACCTGCTCGGGAGTTGTGTCATAGACGCACCTTTCCTGCAGGAGTTTATTGAAACATTCATTGTTTGGCTAAGTTCTTTAGGGTTGGTTTTGGAAGGTCTTTCAACTTTGGCCAAATCCCGCTTCGTACGAAATTTGTTCACAGCGCTGTTTCCAAGTGTCCACAAAGAGCCTCTGCTTGAAACTGTCCACATGCACATCTCCCATACTGGTGTGTTCGTTTCACTACCTGGATTTTGGTTTCCTCTTCTTTCTTTGAAATGACAAGCCTTCTTTCTGCACGCTACACACACCTTGTAGCAGATTCAGTTTTTAGCATGTTGGTGCTCTCAAAACGCTCTGTAACCTATGTAGAGTGTGTCACTGTCCAGCACTGAATACACAACCTAGAGCTCCTTTCACCACAGACACGCAAACACATCTTTTTGTGAAAGTCCTACTTCAGGTCACTTGGAAATGTAAGGTTTTCATCGAGAACATGAAGTCAATGACGGTTTTGCACTCTGCAGCCCATAGAAATGTACTTTTCTACAAACCCGTCTGAATTTCACTGCAAAATATCCTTCTCTTCTTGTTTGTTGAAAGTTCTCAACGTATTAGGAGAAAGAGCGTGTTCGTGCAAGAGTGATGCAGTGTGCGTTTTCCTGGACTTCAAGTGATTTGGGAAACATACTCCTTATTTTTCCCCATTGTGTAAGAAACAACATGAGGCTTGGAAGAGATTGAAACAATTCATCCCAAAACGTATTCCAGCAGTGAAAACACACGTTTCTACAAAGACTTTGAAGGAGCAAGCAAAAGCCTAGTGGCTGAGTGTCCTTTCAGAGAGAAACACACGCATTGCTTCCTTCTGGAGTGAGTTTTCAGCCTGGAATTCATATGCATTTTGTACTGTGCAGAATGTAGCTACCTGCTCGGGAGTTGTGTCATAGATGCACCTTTCCTGCAGGAGTTTATTGCAACATTCATTGTTTGGCTAAGTTCTTTAGGGTTGGTTTTGGAGGTCTTTCAACTTTGGCCAAATCCCGCTTCATACGAAATTTTTTCACAGCGCTGTTTCCAAGTGTCCACAAAGAGCCTCTGCTTGAAACTGTCCACATGCACATCTCCCATACTGGTGTGCTCGTTTCACTACCTGGAGATTGGTTTCCTCTTCTTTCTTTGAAATGACAAGCCTTCTTTCTGCACGCTACACACACCTTGTAGCAGTTTCAGTTTTTAGCATGTTGGTGCTCTCAAAACGCTGTGTAACCTATGTAGAGTGTGTCACTCTCCAGCACTGAATACACAACTTAGAGCTCCTTTCACCACAGACACGCAACCATTCTTTTTGTGAAAGGCCTACTTCAGGTCACCTGGAAATGTAAGGTTTTCATTGAGAACATGAAATCAATCACGGTTTTTCACTCTGCAGCCAATTGAAATGTACTTTTATACAAACTCGTCTGAATTTCACTGCAAAATGCCTTTAGTTTCTGGTTTTGTTGAAAGTTCTCAATACATTAGGAGAAAGAGCAGGTTTGTGCAAGAGTGATGCAGTGTGCGTTTTCCTGGATTTCCAGTGATTGGGAAACATACTCCTTATTTTTCCACATTGTGTAAGAAACAACATGAGGCTTGCAAGAGATTGAAACAATGCATCCCAAAACGTATTCCAGCAGTGAAAACACACGTTTCTACAAAGACTTTGAAGGAGCAAGCAAAAGCCTACTGGCTGAGTGTTCTTTCAGAGAGAAACACACGCATTGCTTCCTTCTGGAGTGAGTTTTCAGCCTGGAATTCATATGCATTTTGTACTGTGCAGAATGTAGCTACCTGCTCGGGGGTTTTGTCATAGAAGCACCTTTCCTGCAGGAGTTTATTGCAACATTCATTGTTTGGCTAAGTTCTTTAGGGTTGGTTTTGGAAGGTCTTTCAACTTTGGCCAAATTCCGCTTCGTACGAAATTTTTTCACAATGCTGTTTCCAAGTGTCCACAAAGAGCCTCTGCTTGAAACTGTCCACATGCACATCTCCCATACTGGTGTGCTCGTTTCACTACCTGGAGTTTGGTTTCCTCTTCTTTCTTTGAAATGACAAGCCTTCTTTCTGCACGCTACACACACCTTGTAGCAGTTTCAGTTTTTAGCATGTTGGTGCTCTCAAAACGCTGTGTAACCTATGTAGAGTGTGTCACTCTCCAGCACTGAATACACAACTTAGAGCTCCTTTCACCACAGACACGCAACCATTCTTTTTGTGAAAGTCCTCCTTCAGGTCACCTGGAAATGTAAGGTTTTCATCGAGAACATGAAATCAATCACGGTTTTTCACTCTGCAGCCAATTGAAATGTACTTTTATACAAACTCGTCTGAATTTCACTGCAGAATGCCTTTAGTTTCTGGTTTGTTGAAAGTTCTCAATACATTAGGAGAAAGAGCGTGTTTGTGCAAGAGTGATGCAGTGTGCGTTTTCCTGGATTTCAAGTGATTGGGAAACATACTCCTTATTTTTCCACATTGTGTAAGAAACAACATGAGGCTTGCAAGAGATTGAAACAATGCATCCCATAAAAGTATTCCAGCAGTGAAAACACACCTTTCTACAAAGACTTTGAAGGAGCAAGCAAAATACTGGCTGAATGTTCTTTCAGAGAGAAACACACGCATTGCTTCCTTCTGGAGTGAGTTTTCAGCCTGGAATTCATATGCATTTTGTACTGTGCAGAATGTTGCTACCTGCTCGGGGGTTGTGTCATAGATGCACCTTTCCTGCAGGAGTTTATTGCAACATTCATTGTTTGGCTAAGTTCTTTAGGGTTGGTTTTGGAAGGTCTTTCAACTTTGGCCAAATCCCGCTTCGTACGAAATTTTTTCACAGCGCTGTTTCCAAGTGTCCACAAAGAGCCTCTGCTTGAAACTGTCCACATGCACGTCTCCCATACTGGTGTGCTCGTTTCACTACCTGGAGTTTGGTTTCCTCTTCTTTCTTTGAAATGACAAGCCTTCATTCTGCACGCTACACACACCTTGTAGCAGTTTCAGTTTTAAGCACGTTGGTGCTCTCAAAACACTGTGTAACCTATGTAGAGTGTGTCTCTCCAGCACTGAATACACAACATAGAGCTCCTTTCACCGCAGACACACAAACACACCTTTTTGTGCAAGTCCTACTTCAGGTCACTTGGATATGTCAGGGTTTCATCGAGAACATGAAGTCAATCATGCTTTTGCACTGTGTAACCAATAGAAATGAACTCTTGTAAATGCCCGTCTGAATTTCACTGCAAAATACATTTAGTTTCTGGTTTGTAGAAAGTTCTCAACACATTAGGAGAAACAGCGTGTTTGAGCAAGAGTGATGCAGTGTGCATTTTCCTGGATTTCAAGTGATTTCAGAAACATACTACTTATTTTTCCACATTGTGTAAAAACAACATGAGGCTTGGAAGAGATTGAAACAATGCATCCCAAAACGTATTCCAGCAGTGAAAACACACGTTTCTACAAAGACTTTGAAGGAGCAAGCAAAAGCCTACTGGCTGAGTGTCCTTTCAGAGAGAAACACACGCATTGCTTCCTTCTGGAGTGAGTTTTCATCCTGGAATTCATATGCATTTTGTACTGTGCAGAATGTAGCTACCTGCTCGGGAGTTGTGTCATAGATGCACCTTTCCTGCAGGAGTTTATTGCAGCATTCATTGTTTGGCTAAGTTCTTTAGGGTTGGTTTTGGAAGGTCTTTCAACTTTGGCCAAATCCCGCTTCGTACGAAATTTTTTCACAGCGCTGTTTCCAAGTGTCCACAAAGAGCCTCTGCTTGAAACTGTCCACATGCACATCTCTCATTCGGGTGTGTTTGTTTCACTACCTGGATTTTGGTTTCCTCTTCTTTCTTTGAAATGACAAGCCTTCTTTCTGCACGCTACACACACCTTGTAGCAGTTTCAGTTTTTAGCATGTTCTTGCTCTCATAACGCTGTGTAACCTATGTAGAGTGTGTCACTCTCCAGCACTGAATACACAACCTAGAGCTCCTTTCACCACAGACACGCAAACACATCTTTTTGTGAAAGTCCTACTTCAGGTCACTTGGAAATGTAAGGTTTTCATCTAGAACATGAAGTCAATCACGGTTTTGCACTCTGCAGCCAATAGAAATGTACTTTTCTACAAACCCGTCTGAATTTCACTGCCAAATACCCTTCTTTTCCGGTTTGTTGAAAGTTCTCAACACATTAGGAGAAAGAGCGTGTTCGTGCAAGAGTGATGCAGTGTGCGTTTTCCTGGACTTCAAGTGATTTGGGAAACATACTCCTTATTTTTCCCCATTGTGTAAGAAACAACATGAGGCTTGCAAGAGATTGAAACAATGCATCCCAAAACGTATTCCAGCAGTGAAAACACACGTTTCTACAAAGACTTTGAAGGAGCAAGCAAAAGCCTACTGGCTGAGTGTTCTTTCAGAGAGAAACACATACATTTCATTTTTTTGGAGTGAGTTTACAGCCTGGAATTCATTTGCACTTTGTACTGTGCAGAATGTAGTTACCTACTCGGGGGTTGTGTCATAGAAGCACCTGTCCTGCAGGAGCTTCTTGCAACATTCATTGTTTGGCGAAGTTCTTTAGGGTTGGTTTTGGAAGGTCTTTCAACTTTGGCCAAATCCCGCTTCGTACGAAATTTTTTACAGCGCTCTTTCCAAGTGTCCACCAAGAGGTGCTGCTGGAAACTGTCCACATGCACATCTCCCATACTGGTGTGTTCGTTTCACTACCTGGATTTTGGTTTCCTCTTCTTTCTTTGAAATGACAAGCCATCATTCTGCACGCTACACACACCTTGTAGCAGTTTCAGTTTGAAGCATGTTGGTGGTCTCCAAACGCTGTGTAACCTATGCAGAGTGTGTCACTCTCCAGCACTGAATACACAACCTAGAGCTCCTTTCACCACAGACACGCAAACACATCTTTTTGTGAAAGTCCTACTTCAGGTCAGTTGGAAATGTAAGGTTTTCATCGAGAACATGAAGTCAATCATGGTTTTGCACTCTGCAACCAATAGAAATGAAATCCTGTACATACCTATGTGAATTTCACATCAAAATACCATTCTTTTCTGGTTTCTTGAATGTTCTCACCACAAAAGGAGAAAGAGCGTGTTTGAGCAAGAGTGATGTAGTGTGCGGTTTCCTCGATTTCAAGTGATTTGGGAAACATAATCCGCGTTTCTCCAGATTGTCTAAGAAACAATATGAGGCTTTCAAGAGATTGAAACAATGCATTCAAAACGTATTCCAGCAGTGAAAACACACGTTTCTACAAAGACCTTGAAGGAGCAAGCAAAAGCCCAGTGGCTGAGTGTTCTTTCAGAGAGAAACACATGCATTTCATCCTTCTGCAGTGAGTATTCAGCCTGGAATTCATATGCATTTTGTACAGTGCAGAATGTAGCTACGCCCTCAGGAGTTGTGTCATAGAAGGACCTTTCCTGCAGGAGCTTATTGCAACATTCATTGTTTGGCTAAGTTCTTTAGGGTTGGTTTTGGAAGGTCTTTCAACTTTGGCCAAATACCGCTTCGTACGAAATTTTTTCACAGCGCTGTTTCCAAGTGTCCACAAAGAGCCTCTGCTTGAAACTGTCCACATGCACATCTCCCATACTGGTGTGCTCGTTTCACTACCTGGAGTTTGGTTTCCTCTTCTTTCTTTGAAATGACAAGCCTTCTTTCTGCACGCTACACACACCTTGTAGCAGTTTCAGTTTTTAGCATGTTGGTGCTCTCAAAACGCTGTGTAACCTATGTAGAGTGTGTCACTCTCCAGCACTGAATACACAACTTAGAGCTCCTTCACCACAGACACGCAAAGAGATCTTTTTGTGAAAGTCCTATTTCAGATCAGTTGGAAATTAAGGATTTCATCGAGAATATGAAGTCATCATGGTTTTGCACTCTGCAACCAATAGAAATGTACTTTTCTACAAACCCGTGTGAATTTCACTGCAAAATGCCCTTCTCTTCTGGTATCTTGAATGTTCTCAACACATTAGGAGAAAGAGCAGGTTCGTGCAAGAGTGATGCAGTGTGCGTTTTCCTGGACTTCAAGTGATTTGGGAAACATACTCCTTATTTTTCCCCATTGTGTAAGAAACAACATGAGGCTTGCAAGAGATTGAAACAATGCATCCCAAAACGTATTCCAGCAGTGAAAACACACGTTTCTACAAAGACTTTGAAGGAGCAAGCAAAAGCCTAGTGGCTGAGTGTTCTTTCAGAGAGAAACACACGCATTGCTTCCTTCTGGAGTGAGTTTTCAGCCTGGAATTCATATGCATTTTGTACTGTGCAGAATGTAGCTACCTGCTCGGGAGTTGTGTCATAGACGCACCTTTCCTGCAGGAGTTTATTGAAACATTCATTGTTTGGCTAAGTTCTTTAGGGTTGGTTTTGGAAGGTCTTTCAACTTTGGCCAAATCCCGCTTCGTACGAAATTTTTTCACAGCGCTGTTTCCAAGTGTCCACAAAGAGTCTCTGCTTGAAACTGTCCACATGCACATCTCCCATACTGGTGTGTTCGTTTCACTACCTGGATTTTGGTTTCCTCTTCTTTCTTTGAAATGACAAGCCTTCTTTCTGCACGCTACAAACACCTTGTAGCAGTTTCAGTTTATGGCGTGTTGGTGCTCTGAAAACGCTGTGTAACCTATGTAGAGTGTGTCACTCTCCAGCACTGAATACCCAACCTAGAGCTCCTTTCACCACAGACACGCAAACACATCTTTTTGTGAAAGTCCTACTTCAGGTCACTTGGAAATGTAAGGTTTTCATCGAGAACATGAAGTCAATGACGGTTTTGCACTCTGCAGCCCATAGAAATGTACTTTTCTACAAACCCGTCTGAATTTCACTGCAAAATACCCTTCTTTTCTGGTTTGTTGAAAGTTCTCAACACATTAGGAGAAAGAGCGTGTTCGTGCAAGAGTGATGCAGTGTGCGTTTTCCTGGACTTCAAGTGATTTGGGAAACATACTCCTTATTTTTCCCCATTGTGTAAGAAACAACATGAGGCTTGCAAGAGATTGAAACAATGCATCCCAAAACGTATTCCAGCAGTGAAAACACACGTTTCTACAAAGACTTTGAAGGAGCAAGCAAAAGCCTAGTGGCTGAGTGTTCTTTCAGAGAGAAACACACGCATTGCTTCCTTCTGGAGTGAGTTTTCAGCCTGGAATTCATATGCATTTTGTACTGTGCAGAATGTAGCTACCTGCTCGGGAGTTGTGTCATAGACGCACCTTTCCTGCAGGAGTTTATTGAAACATTCATTGTTTGGCTAAGTTCTTTAGGGTTGGTTTTGGAAGGTCTTTCAACTTTGGCCAAATCCCGCTTCGTACGAAATTTGTTCACAGCGCTGTTTCCAAGTGTCCACAAAGAGCCTCTGCTTGAAACTGTCCACATGCACATCTCCCATACTGGTGTGTTCGTTTCACTACCTGGATTTTGGTTTCCTCTTCTTTCTTTGAAATGACAAGCCTTCTTTCTGCACGCTACACACACCTTGTAGCAGATTCAGTTTTTAGCATGTTGGTGCTCTCAAAACGCTCTGTAACCTATGTAGAGTGTGTCACTGTCCAGCACTGAATACACAACCTAGAGCTCCTTTCACCACAGACACGCAAACACATCTTTTTGTGAAAGTCCTACTTCAGGTCACTTGGAAATGTAAGGTTTTCATCGAGAACATGAAGTCAATGACGGTTTTGCACTCTGCAGCCCATAGAAATGTACTTTTCTACAAACCCGTCTGAATTTCACTGCAAAATATCCTTCTCTTCTTGTTTGTTGAAAGTTCTCAACGTATTAGGAGAAAGAGCGTGTTCGTGCAAGAGTGATGCAGTGTGCGTTTTCCTGGACTTCAAGTGATTTGGGAAACATACTCCTTATTTTTCCCCATTGTGTAAGAAACAACATGAGGCTTGCAAGAGATTGAAACAATTCATCCCAAAACGTATTCCAGCAGTGAAAACACACGTTTCTACAAAGACTTTGAAGGAGCAAGCAAAAGCCTAGTGGCTGAGTGTTCTTTCAGAGAGAAACACACGCATTGCTTCCTTCTGGAGTGAGTTTTCAGCCTGGAATTCATATGCATTTTGTACTGTGCAGAATGTAGCTACCTGCTCGGGAGTTGTGTCATAGATGCACCTTTCCTGCAGGAGTTTATTGCAACATTCATTGTTTGGCTAAGTTCTTTAGGGTTGGTTTTGGAGGTCTTTCAACTTTGGCCAAATCCCGCTTCATACGAAATTTTTTCACAGCGCTGTTTCCAAGTGTCCACAAAGAGCCTCTGCTTGAAACTGTCCACATGCACATCTCCCATACTGGTGTGCTCGTTTCACTACCTGGAGTTTGGTTTCCTCTTCTTTCTTTGAAATGACAAGCCTTCTTTCTGCACGCTACACACACCTTGTAGCAGTTTCAGTTTTTAGCATGTTGGTGCTCTCAAAACGCTGTGTAACCTATGTAGAGTGTGTCACTCTCCAGCACTGAATACACAACTTAGAGCTCCTTTCACCACAGACACGCAACCATTCTTTTTGTGAAAGGCCTACTTCAGGTCACCTGGAAATGTAAGGTTTTCATTGAGAACATGAAATCAATCACGGTTTTTCACTCTGGAGCCAATTGAAATGTACTTTTATACAAACTCGTCTGAATTTCACTGCAAAATGCCTTTAGTTTCTGGTTTTGTTGAAAGTTCTCAATACATTAGGAGAAAGAGCAGGTTTGTGCAAGAGTGATGCAGTGTGCGTTTTCCTGGATTTCAAGTGATTGGGAAACATACTCCTTATTTTTCCACATTGTGTAAGAAACAACATGAGGCTTGCAAGAGATTGAAACAATGCATCCCAAAACGTATTCCAGCAGTGAAAACACACGTTTCTACAAAGACTTTGAAGGAGCAAGCAAAAGCCTACTGGCTGAGTGTTCTTTCAGAGAGAAACACACGCATTGCTTCCTTCTGGAGTGAGTTTTCAGCCTGGAATTCATATGCATTTTGTACTGTGCAGAATGTAGCTACCAGCTCGGGGGTTTTGTCATAGAAGCACCTTTCCTGCAGGAGTTTATTGCAACATTCATTGTTTGGCTAAGTTCTTTAGGGTTGGTTTTGGAAGGTCTTTCAACTTTGGCCAAATTCCGCTTCATACGAAATTTTTTCACAATGCTGTTTCCAAGTGTCCACAAAGAGCCTCTGCTTGAAACTGTCCACATGCACATCTCCCATACTGGTGTGCTCGTTTCACTACCTGGAGTTTGGTTTCCTCTTCTTTCTTTGAAATGACAAGCCTTCTTTCTGCACGCTACACACACCTTGTAGCAGTTCCAGTTTTTAGCATGTTGGTGCTCTCAAAACGCTGTGTAACCTATGTAGAGTGTGTCACTCTCCAGCACTGAATACACAACTTAGAGCTCCTTTCACCACAGACACGCAACCATTCTTTTTGTGAAAGTCCTCCTTCAGGTCACCTGGAAATGTAAGGTTTTCATCGCGAACATGAAATCAATCACGGTTTTTCACTCTGCAGCCAATTGAAATGTACTTTTATACAAACTCGTCTGAATTTCACTGCAGAATGCCTTTAGTTTCTGGTTTGTTGAAAGTTCTCAATACATTAGGAGAAAGAGCGTGTTTGTGCAAGAGTGATGCAGTGTGCGTTTTCCTGGATTTCAAGTGATTGGGAAACATACTCCTTATTTTTCCACATTGTGTAAGAAACAACATGAGGCTTGCAAGAGATTGAAACAATGCATCCCATAAAAATATTCCAGCAGTGAAAACACACCTTTCTACAAAGACTTTGAAGGAGCAAGCAAAATACTGGCTGAATGTTCTTTCAGAGAGAAACACACGCATTGCTTCCTTCTGGAGTGAGTTTTCAGCCTGGAATTCATATGCATTTTGTACTGTGCAGAATGTTGCTACCTGCTCGGGGGTTGTGTCATAGATGCACCTTTCCTGCAGGAGTTTATTGCAACATTCATTGTTTGGCTAAGTTCTTTAGGGTTGGTTTTGGAAGGTCTTTCAACTTTGGCCAAATCCCGCTTCGTACGAAATTTTTTCACAGCGCTGTTTCCAAGTGTCCACAAAGAGCCTCTGCTTGAAACTGTCCACATGCACGTCTCCCATACTGGTGTGCTCGTTTCACTACCTGGAGTTTGGTTTCCTCTTCTTTCTTTGAAATGACAAGCCTTCATTCTGCATGCTACACACACCTTGTAGCAGTTTCAGTTTTAAGCACGTTGGTGCTCTCAAAACACTGTGTAACCTATGTAGAGTGTGTCTCTCCAGCACTGAATACACAACATAGAGCTCCTTTCACCGCAGACACACAAACACACCTTTTTGTGCAAGTCCTACTTCAGGTCACTTGGATATGTCAGGGTTTCATCGAGAACATGAAGTCAATCATGCTTTTGCACTGTGCAACCAATAGAAATGAACTCTTGTAAATGCCCGTCTGAATTTCACTGCAAAATACCTTTAGTTTCTGGTTTGTAGAAAGTTCTCAACACATTAGGAGAAACAGCGTGTTTGAGCAAGAGTGATGCAGTGTGCATTTTCCTGGATTTCAAGTGATTTCAGAAACATACTACTTATTTTTCCACATTGTGTAAAAACAACATGAGGCTTGGAAGAGATTGAAACAATGCATCCCAAAACGTATTCCAGCAGTGAAAACACACGTTTCTACAAAGACTTTGAAGGAGCAAGCAAAAGCCTACTGGCTGAGTGTCCTTTCAGAGAGAAACACACGCATTGCTTCCTTCTGGAGTGAGTTTTCATCCTGGAATTCATATGCATTTTGTACTGTGCAGAATGTAGCTACCTGCTCGGGAGTTGTGTCATAGATGCACCTTTCCTGCAGGAGTTTATTGCAGCATTCATTGTTTGGCTAAGTTCTTTAGGGTTGGTTTTGGAAGGTCTTTCAACTTTGGCCAAATCCCGCTTCGTACGAAATTTTTTCACAGCGCTGTTTCCAAGTGTCCACAAAGAGCCTCTGCTTGAAACTGTCCACATGCACATCTCCCATTCGGGTGTGTTTGTTTCACTACCTGGATTTTGGTTTCCTCTTCTTTCTTTGAAATGACAAGCCTTCTTTCTGCACGCTACACACACCTTGTAGCAGTTTCAGTTTTTAGCATGTTCTTGCTCTCAAAACGCTGTGTAACCTATGTAGAGTGTGTCACTCTCCAGCACTGAATACACAACCTAGAGCTCCTTTCACCACAGACACGCAAACACATCTTTTTGTGAAAGTCCTACTTCAGGTCACTTGGAAATGTAAGGTTTTCATCTAGAACATGAAGTCAATCACGGTTTTGCACTCTGCAGCCAATAGAAATGTACTTTTCTACAAACCCGTCTGAATTTCACTGCCAAATACCCTTCTTTTCCGGTTTGTTGAAAGTTCTCAACACATTAGGAGAAAGAGCGTGTTCGTGCAAGAGTGATGCAGTGTGCGTTTTCCTGGACTTCAAGTGATTTGGGAAACATACTCCTTATTTTTCCCCATTGTGTAAGAAACAACATGAGGCTTGCAAGAGATTGAAACAATGCATCCCAAAACGTATTCCAGCAGTGAAAACACACGTTTCTACAAAGACTTTGAAGGAGCAAGCAAAAGCCTACTGGCTGAGTGTTCTTTCAGAGAGAAACACATACATTTCATTTTTTTGGAGTGAGTTTTCAGCCTGGAATTCATTTGCACTTTGTACTGTGCAGAATGTAGTTACCTACTCGGGGGTTGTGTCATAGAAGCACCTGTCCTGCAGGAGCTTCTTGCAACATTCATTGTTTGGCGAAGTTCTTTAGGGTTGGTTTTGGAAGGTCTTTCAACTTTGGCCAAATACCGCTTCGTACGAAATTTTTTACAGCGCTCTTTCCAAGTGTCCACCAAGAGGTGCTGCTGGAAACTGTCCACATGCACATCTCCCATACTGGTGTGTTCGTTTCACTACCTGGATTTTGGTTTCCTCTTCTTTCTTTGAAATGACAAGCCATCATTCTGCACGCTACACACACCTTGTAGCAGTTTCAGTTTGAAGCATGTTGGTGGTCTCCAAACGCTGTGTAACCTATGCAGAGTGTGTCACTCTCCAGCACTGAATACACAACCTAGAGCTCCTTTCACCACAGACACGCAAACACATCTTTTTGTGAAAGTCCTACTTCAGGTCAGTTGGAAATGTAAGGTTTTCATCGAGAACATGAAGTCAATCATGGTTTTGCACTCTGCAACCAATAGAAATGAAATCCTGTACATACCTATGTGAATTTCACATCAAAATACCATTCTTTTCTGGTTTCTTGAATGTTCTCACCACAAAAGGAGAAAGAGCGTGTTTGAGCAAGAGTGATGTAGTGTGCGGTTTCCTCGATTTCAAGTGATTTGGGAAACATAATCCGCGTTTCTCCAGATTGTCTAAGAAACAATATGAGGCTTTCAAGAGATTGAAACAATGCATTCAAAACGTATTCCAGCAGTGAAAACACACGTTTCTACAAAGACCTTGAAGGAGCAAGCAAAAGCCCAGTGGCTGAGTGTTCTTTCAGAGAGAAACACATGCATTTCATCCTTCTGCAGTGAGTATTCAGCCTGGAATTCATATGCATTTTGTACAGTGCAGAATGTAGCTACGCCCTCAGGAGTTGTGTCATAGAAGGACCTTTCCTGCAGGAGCTTATTGCAACATTCATTGTTTGGCTAAGTTCTTTAGGGTTGGTTTTGGAAGGTCTTTCAACTTTGGCCAAATACCGCTTCGTACGAAATTTTTTCACAGCGCTGTTTCCAAGTGTCCACAAAGAGCCTCTGCTTGAAACTGTCCACATGCACATCTCCCATACTGGTGTGCTCGTTTCACTACCTGGAGTTTGGTTTCCTCTTCTTTCTTTGAAATGACAAGCCTTCTTTCTGCACGCTACACACACCTTGTAGCAGTTTCAGTTTTTAGCATGTTGGTGCTCTCAAAACGCTGTGTA
Organism: Miniopterus schreibersii; assembly: GCF_964146895.1. Lineage (NCBI taxonomy): Eukaryota > Metazoa > Chordata > Mammalia > Chiroptera > Miniopteridae > Miniopterus > Miniopterus schreibersii. Next base: position 256,421 of record NW_027669848.1, read on the forward strand.
ACCTATGTAGAGTGTGTCACTCTCCAGCACTGAATACACAACTTAGAGCTCCTTCACCACAGACACGCAAAGAGATCTTTTTGTGAAAGTCCTATTTCAGATCAGTTGGAAATTAAGGATTTCATCGAGAATATGAAGTCATCATGGTTTTGCACTCTGCAACCAATAGAAATGTACTTTTCTACAAACCCGTGTGAATTTCACTGCAAAATGCCCTTCTCTTCTGGTATCTTGAATGTTCTCAACACATTAGGAGAAAGAGCAGGTTCGTGCAAGAGTGATGCAGTGTGCGTTTTCCTGGACTTCAAGTGATTTGGGAAACATACTCCTTTTTTTTCCCCATTGTGTAAGAAACAACATGAGGCTTGCAAGAGATTGAAACAATGCATCCCAAAACGTATTCCAGCAGTGAAAACACACGTTTCTACAAAGACTTTGAAGGAGCAAGCAAAAGCCTAGTGGCTGAGTGTTCTTTCAGAGAGAAACACACGCATTGCTTCCTTCTGGAGTGAGTTTTCAGCCTGGAATTCATATGCATTTTGTACTGTGCAGAATGTAGCTACCTGCTCGGGAGTTGTGTCATAGACGCACCTTTCCTGCAGGAGTTTATTGAAACATTCATTGTTTGGCTAAGTTCTTTAGGGTTGGTTTTGGAAGGTCTTTCAACTTTGGCCAAATCCCGCTTCGTACGAAATTTTTTCACAGCGCTGTTTCCAAGTGTCCACAAAGAGTCTCTGCTTGAAACTGTCCACATGCACATCTCCCATACTGGTGTGTTCGTTTCACTACCTGGATTTTGGTTTCCTCTTCTTTCTTTGAAATGACAAGCCTTCTTTCTGCACGCTACAAACACCTTGTAGCAGTTTCAGTTTTTGGCGTGTTGGTGCTCTGAAAACGCTGTGTAACCTATGTAGAGTGTGTCACTCTCCAGCACTGAATACCCAACCTAGAGCTCCTTTCACCACAGACACGCAAACACATCTTTTTGTGAAAGTCCTACTTCAGGTCACTTGGAAATGTAAGGTTTTCATCGAGAACATGAAGTCAATGACGGTTTTGCACTCTGCAGCCCATAGAAATGTACTTTTCTACAAACCCGTCTGAATTTCACTGCAAAATACCCTTCTTTTCTGGTTTGTTGAAAGTTCTCAACACATTAGGAGAAAGAGCGTGTTCGTGCAAGAGTGATGCAGTGTGCGTTTTCCTGGACTTCAAGTGATTTGGGAAACATACTCCTTATTTTTCCCCATTGTGTAAGAAACAACATGAGGCTTGCAAGAGATTGAAACAATGCATCCCAAAACGTATTCCAGCAGTGAAAACACACGTTTCTACAAAGACTTTGAAGGAGCAAGCAAAAGCCTAGTGGCTGAGTGTTCTTTCAGAGAGAAACACACGCATTGCTTCCTTCTGGAGTGAGTTTTCAGCCTGGAATTCATATGCATTTTGTACTGTGCAGAATGTAGCTACCTGCTCGGGAGTTGTGTCATAGACGCACCTTTCCTGCAGGAGTTTATTGAAACATTCATTGTTTGGCTAAGTTCTTTAGGGTTGGTTTTGGAAGGTCTTTCAACTTTGGCCAAATCCCGCTTCGTACGAAATTTGTTCACAGCGCTGTTTCCAAGTGTCCACAAAGAGCCTCTGCTTGAAACTGTCCACATGCACATCTCCCATACTGGTGTGTTCGTTTCACTACCTGGATTTTGGTTTCCTCTTCTTTCTTTGAAATGACAAGCCTTCTTTCTGCACGCTACACACACCTTGTAGCAGATTCAGTTTTTAGCATGTTGGTGCTCTCAAAACGCTCTGTAACCTATGTAGAGTGTGTCACTGTCCAGCACTGAATACACAACCTAGAGCTCCTTTCACCACAGACACGCAAACACATCTTTTTGTGAAAGTCCTACTTCAGGTCACTTGGAAATGTAAGGTTTTCATCGAGAACATGAAGTCAATGACGGTTTTGCACTCTGCAGCCCATAGAAATGTACTTTTCTACAAACCCGTCTGAATTTCACTGCAAAATACCCTTCTCTTCTTGTTTGTTGAAAGTTCTCAACGTATTAGGAGAAAGAGCGTGTTCGTGCAAGAGTGATGCAGTGTGCGTTTTCCTGGACTTCAAGTGATTTGGGAAACATACTCCTTATTTTTCCCCATTGTGTAAGAAACAACATGAGGCTTGCAAGAGATTGAAACAATTCATCCCAAAACGTATTCCAGCAGTGAAAACACACGTTTCTACAAAGACTTTGAAGGAGCAAGCAAAAGCCTAGTGGCTGAGTGTTCTTTCAGAGAGAAACACACGCATTGCTTCCTTCTGGAGTGAGTTTTCAGCCTGGAATTCATATGCATTTTGTACTGTGCAGAATGTAGCTACCTGCTCGGGAGTTGTGTCATAGATGCACCTTTCCTGCAGGAGTTTATTACAACATTCATTGTTTGGCTAAGTTCTTTAGGGTTGGTTTTGGAAGGTCTTTCAACTTTGGCCAAATCCCGCTTCGTACGAAATTTTTTCACAGCGCTGTTTCCAAGTGTCCACAAAGAGCCTCTGCTTGAAACTGTCCACATGCACATCTCCCATACTGGTGTGTTTGTTTCACTACCTGGATTTTGGTTTCCTCTTCTTTCTTTGAAATGACAAGCCTTCTTTCTGCACGCTACACACACCTTGTAGCAGTTTCAGTTTTTAGCATGTTGGTGCTCTCAAAACGCTCTGTAACCTATGTAGAGTGTGTCACTCTCCAGCACTGAATACACAACCTAGAGCTCCTTTCACCACAGACACACAAACACATCTCTTTGTGAAAGTCCTACTTCAGGTCACTTGGAAATGTAAGGTTTTCATCGAGAACATGAAGTCAATCACGGCTTTGCACTCTGCAGCCAATAGAAATGTACTTTTCTACAAACCCGTCTGAATTTCACTGCAAAATACCCTTCTTTTCTGGTTTGTTGAAAGTTCTCAACACATTAGGAGAAAGAGCGTGTTCGTGCAAGAGTGATGCAGTGTGCGTTTTCCTGGACTTCAAGTGATTTGGGAAACATACTCCTTATTTTTCCCCATTGTGTAAGAAACAACATGAGGCTTGCAAGAGATTGAAACAATGCATCCCAAAACGTATTCCAGCAGTGAAAACACACGTTTCTACAAAGACTTTGAAGGAGCAAGCAAAAGCCTAGTGGCTGAGTGTTCTTTCAGAGAGAAACACACGCATTGCTTCCTTCTGGAGTGAGTTTTCAGCCTGGAATTCATATGCATTTTGTACTGTGCAGAATGTAGCTACCTGCTCGGGAGTTGTGTCATAGACGCACCTTTCCTGCAGGAGTTTATTGAAACATTCATTGTTTGGCTAAGTTCTTTAGGGTTGGTTTTGGAAGGTCTTTCAACTTTGGCCAAATCCCGCTTCGTACGAAATTTTTTCACAGCGCTGTTTCCAAGTGTCCACAAAGAGTCTCTGCTTGAAACTGTCCACATGCACATCTCCCATACTGGTGTGTTCGTTTCACTACCTGGATTTTGGTTTCCTCTTCTTTCTTTGAAATGACAAGCCTTCTTTCTGCACGCTACACACACCTTGTAGCAGTTTCAGTTTTTAGCGTGTTGGTGCTCTCAAAACGCTGTGTAACCTATGTAGAGTGTGTCACTCTCCAGCACTGAATACACAACCTAGAGCTCCTTTCACCACAGACACGCAAACACATCTTTTTGTGAAAGTCCTACTTCAGGTCACTTGGAAATGTAAGGTTTTCATCGAGAACATGAAGTCAATGACGGTTTTGCACTCTGCAGCCCATAGAAATGTACTTTTCTACAAACCCGTCTGAATTTCACTGCAAAATACCCTTCTTTTCTGGTTTGTTGAAAGTTCTCAACACATTAGGAGAAAGAGCGTGTTCGTGCAACAGTGATGCAGTGTGCGTTTTCCTGGACTTCAAGTGATTTGGGAAACATACTCCTTATTTTTCCCCATTGTGTAAGAAACAACATGAGGCTTGCAAGAGATTGAAACAATGCATCCTAAAACGTATTCCAGCAGTGAAAACACACGTTTCTACAAAGACTTTGAAGGAGCAAGCAAAAGCCTAGTGGCTGAGTGTTCTTTCAGAGAGAAACACACGCATTGCTTCCTTCTGGAGTGAGTTTTCAACCTGGAATTCATATGCATTTTGTACTGTGCAGAATGTAGCTACCTGCTCGGGAGTTGTGTCATAGACGCACCTTTCCTGTAGGAGTTTATTGCAACATTCATTGTTTGGCTAAGTTCTTTAGGATTGGTTTTGGAAGGTCTTTCAACTTTGGCCAAATCCCGCTTCGTACGAAATTTTTTCACAGCGCTTTTTCCAAGTGTCCACAAAGAGCCTCTGCTTGAAACTGTCCACATGCACATCTCCCATACTGGTGTGTTCGTTTCACTACCTGGATTTTGGTTTCCTCTTCTTTCTTTGAAATGACAAGCCTTCTTTCTGCACGCTACACACACCTTGTAGCAGTTTCAGTTTTTAGCATGTTGGTGCTCTCAAAACGCTGTGTAACCTATGTAGAGTGTGTCACTCTCCAGCACTGAATACACAACCTAGACCTCCTTTCAACACAGACACACAAACACATCTTTTTGTGAAAGTCCTACTTCAGGTCACTTGGAAATGTAAGGTTTTCATCGAGAACATGAAGTCAATCACGGTTTTGCACTCTGCAGCCAATAGAAATGTACTTTTCTACAAACCCGTCTGAATTTCACTGCAAAATACCCTTCTTTTCTGGTTTGTTGAAAGTTCTCAACACATTAGGAGAAAGAGCGTGTTCGTGCAAGAGTGATGCAGTGTGCGTTTTCCTGGACTTCAAGTGATTTAGGAAACATACTCCTTATTTTTCCCCATTGTGTAAGAAACAACATGAGGCTTGCAAGAGATTGAAACAATGCATCCCAAAACGTATTCCAGCAGTGAAAACACACGTTTCTACAAAGACTTTGAAGGAGCAAGCAAAAGCCTAGTGGCTGAGTGTTCTTTCAGAGAGAAACACACGCATTGCTTCCTTCTGGAGTGAGTTTTCAACCTGGAATTCATATGCATTTTGTACTGTGCAGAATGTAGCTACCTGCTCGGGAGTTGTGTCATAGACGCACCTTTCCTGCAGGAGTTTATTGAAACATTCATTGTTTGGCTAAGTTCTTTAGGGTTGGTTTTGGAAGGTCTTTCAACTTTGGCCAAATCCCGCTTCGTACGAAATTTTTTCACAGCGCTGTTTCCAAGTGTCCACAAAGAGCCTCTGCTTGAAACTGTCCACATGCACATCTCCCATTCGGGTGTGTTCGTTTCACTACCTGGATTTTGGTTTCCTCTTCTTTCTTTGAAATGACAAGCCTTCTTTCTGCACGCTACACACACCTTGTAGCAGTTTCAGTTTGAAGCATGTTGGTGCTCTCAAAACGCTGTGTAACCTATGCAGAGTGTGTCACTCTCCAACTCTGAATACATATCTTACAGCTCCTTTCACCACAGATACGCAAACACATCTTTTTGTGAAAATCCTACTTCAGGTCAGTTGGAAATGTAAGGTTTTCATCGAGAACATGATGTCAATCATGGTTTTGCACTCTGCAACCAATAGAAATGAAATCCTGTACATACCTATGTGAATTTCACATCAAAATACCATTCTTTTCTGGTTTCTTGAATGTTCTCACCACAAAAGGAGAAAGAGCGTGTTTGAGCAAGAGTGATGTAGTGTGCGGTTTCCTCGATTTCAAGTGATTTGGGAAACATAATCCGCGTTTCTCCAGATTGTCTAAGAAACAATATGAGGCTTTCAAGAGATTGAAACAATGCATTCAACACGTATTCCAGCAGTGAAAACACACGTTTCTACAAAGACCTTGAAGGAGCAAGCAAAAGCCCAGTGGCTGAGTGTTCTTTCAGAGAGAAACACATGCATTTCATCCTTCTGGAGTTTTCAGCCTGTATTCATATGCATTTTGTACTGTGCAGAATGTAGCTACGCCCTCAGGAGTTGTGTCATAGAAGGACCTTTCCTGCAGGAGGTTATTGCAACATATATTGTTTGGCTAAGTTCTTTAGGGTTGGTTTTGGAAGGTCTTTCAACTTTGGCCAAATACCGCTTCGTACGAAATTTTTTCACAAAGCTGTTTCCAAGTTTCCACAAAGAGCTGCTGCTTTAAACTGTCCACATGCACATCTCCCATACTGGTGTGCTCGTTTCACTACCTGGATGTTGGTTTCCTCTTCCTTCTTTGAAATGACAAGCCTTCATTCTGCACGCTACACACACTTTGTAGCAGTATCAGTTTGAAGCATGTTGGTGCTCCCAAAAAGCTCTGTAACCAATGTACAGTGTGTCACTCTCCAACTCTGAATACACATCTTACAGCTCCTTTCACCACAGACACGCAAAGAGATCTTTTTGTGAAAGTCCTATTTCAGATCAGTTGGAAATTAAGGATTTCATCGAGAATATGAAGTCAATCATGGTTTTGCACTCTGCAACCAATAGAAATGTACTTTTCTACAAACCCGTGTGAATTTCACTGCAAAATGCCCTTCTCTTCTGGTATCTTGAATGTTCTCAACACATTAGGAGAAAGAGCAGGTTTGTGCAAGAGTGATGCAGTGTGCGTTTTCCTGGATTTCAAGTGATTGGGAAACATACTCCTTATTTTTCCACATTGTGTAAGAAACAACATGAGGCTTGCAAGAGATTGAAACAATGCATCCCAAAACGTATTCCAGCAGTGAAAACACACGTTTCTACAAAGACTTTGAAGGAGCAAGCAAAAGCCTACTGGCTGAGTGTTCTTTCAGAGAGAAACACACGCATTGCTTCCTTCTGGAGTGAGTTTTCAGCCTGGAATTCATATGCATTTTGTGCTGTGCAGAATGTAGCTACCTGCTCGGGAGTTGTGTCATAGATGCACCTTTCCTGCAGGAGTTTATTGCAACATTCATTGTTTGGCTAAGTTCTTTAGGGTTGGTTTTGGAAGGTCTTTCAACTTTGGCCAAATCCCGCTTCATACGAAATTTTTTCACAGCGCTGTTTCCAAGTGTCCACAAAGAGACTCTGCTTGAAACTGTCCACATGCACATCTCCCATACTGGTGTGCTCGTTTCACTACCTGGAGTTGGGTTTCCTCTTCTTTCTTTGAAATGACAAGCCTTCTTTCTGCACGCTACACACACCTTGTAGCAGTTTCAGTTTTTAGCATGTTGGTGCTCTCAAAACGCTGTGTAACCTATGTAGAGTGTGTCACTCTCCAGCACTGAATACACAACTTAGAGCTCCTTTCACCACAGACACGCAACCATTCTTTTTGTGAAAGGCCTACTTCAGGTCACCTGGAAATGTAAGGTTTTCATTGAGAACATGAAATCAATCACGGTTTTTCACTCTGCAGCCAATTGAAATGTACTTTTATACAAACTCGTCTGAATTTCACTGCAAAATGCCTTTAGTTTCTGGTTTTGTTGAAAGTTCTCAATACATTAGGAGAAAGAGCAGGTTTGTGCAAGAGTGATGCAGTGTGCGTTTTCCTGGATTTCAAGTGATTGGGAAACATACTCCTTATTTTTCCACATTGTGTAAGAAACAACATGAGGCTTGCAAGAGATTGAAACAATGCATCCCAAAACGTATTCCAGCAGTGAAAACACACGTTTCTACAAAGACTTTGAAGGTGCAAGCAAAAGCCTACTGGCTGAGTGTTCTTTCAGAGAGAAACACACGCATTGCTTCCTTCTGGAGTGAGTTTTCAGCCTGGAATTCATATGCATTTTGTACTGTGCAGAATGTAGCTACCTGCTCGGGGGTTTTGTCATAGATGCACCTTTCCTGCAGGAGTTTATTGCAACATTCATTGTTTGGCTAAGTTCTTTAGGGTTGGTTTTGGAAGGTCTTTCAACTTTGGCCAAATTCCGCTTCATACGAAATTTTTTCACAATGCTGTTTCCAAGTGTCCACAAAGAGCCTCTGCTTGAAACTGTCCACATGCACATCTCCCATACTGGTGTGTTTGTTTCACTACCTGGAGTTTGGTTTCCTCTTCTTTCTTTGAAATGACAAGCCTTCTTTCTGCACGCTACACACACCTTGTAGCAGTTTCAGTTTTTAGCATGTTGGTGCTCTCAAAACGCTGTGTAACCTATGTAGAGTGTGTCACTCTCCAGCACTGAATACACAACTTAGAGCTCCTTTCACCACAGACACGCAACCATTCTTTTTGTGAAAGTCCTCCTTCAGGTCACCTGGAAATGTAAGGTTTTCATCGAGAACATGAAATCAATCACGGTTTTTCACTCTGCAGCCAATTGAAATGTACTTTTATACAAACTCGTCTGAATTTCACTGCAGAATGCCTTTAGTTTCTGGTTTGTTGAAAGTTCTCAATACATTAGGAGAAAGAGCGTGTTTGTGCAAGAGTGATGCAGTGTGCGTTTTCCTGGATTTCAAGTGATTGGGAAACATACTCCTTATTTTTCCACATTGTGTAAGAAACAACATGAGGCTTGCAAGAGATTGAAACAATGCATCCCATAAAAGTATTCCAGCAGTGAAAACACACCTTTCTACAAAGACTTTGAAGGAGCAAGCAAAATACTGGCTGAATGTTCTTTCAGAGAGAAACACACGCATTGCTTCCTTCTGGAGTGAGTTTTCAGCCTGGAATTCATATGCATTTTGTACTGTGCAGAATGTTGCTACCTGCTCGGGGGTTGTGTCATAGATGCACCTTTCCTGCAGGAGTTTATTGCAACATTCATTGTTTGGCTAAGTTCTTTAGGGTTGGTTTTGGAAGGTCTTTCAACTTTGGCCAAATCCCGCTTCGTACGAAATTTTTTCACAGCGCTGTTTCCAAGTGTCCACAAAGAGCCTCTGCTTGAAACTGTCCACATGCACGTCTCCCATACTGGTGTGCTCGTTTCACTACCTGGAGTTTGGTTTCCTCTTCCTTCTTTGAAATGACAAGCCTTCATTCTGCACGCTACACACACTTTGTAGCAGTATCAGTTTGAAGCATGTTGGTGCTCTCAAAAAGCTCTGTAACCAATGTACAGTGTGTCACTCTCCAACTCTGAATACACATCTTACAGCTCCTTTCACCACAGACACGCAAAGAGATCTTTTTGTGAAAGTCCTATTTCAGATCAGTTGGAAATTAAGGATTTCATCGAGAATATGAAGTCAATAATGGTTTTGCACTCTGCAACCAATAGAAATGTACTTTTCTACAAACCCGTGTGAATTTCATTGCAAAATGCCCTTCTCTTCTGGTATCTTGAATGTTCTCAACACATTAGGAGAAAGAGCAGGTTTGTGCAAGAGTGATGCAGTGTTCGTTTTCCTGGATTTCAAGAGATTGGGAAACATACCCCTTATTTTTCCACATTGTGTAAGAAACAACATGACGCTTGCAAGAGATTGAAACAATGCATCCCAAAACGTATTCCAGCAGTGAAAACACACGTTTCTACAAAGACTTTGAAGGAGCAAGCAAAAGCCTACTGGCTGAGTGTTCTTTCAGAGAGAAACACACGCATTGCTTCCTTCTGGAGTGAGTTTTCAGCCTGGAATTCATATGCATTTTGTGCTGTGCAGAATGTAGCTACCTGCTCGGGAGTTTTGTCATAGATGCACCTTTCCTGCAGGAGTTTATTGCAACATTCATTGTTTGGCTAAGTTCTTTAGGGTTGGTTTTGGAAGGTCTTTCAACTTTGGCCAAATCCGGCTTCATACGAAATTTTTTCACACCGCTGTTTCCAAGTGTCCACAAAGAGCCTCTGCTTAAAACTGTCCACATGCACGTCTCCCATACTGGTGTGCTCGTTTCACTACCTGGATTTTGGTTTCCTCTTCTTTCTTTGAAATGACAAGCCTTCATTCTGCATGCTACACACACCTTGTAGCAGTTTCAGTTTTAAGCACGTTGCTGCTCTCAAAACACTGTGTAACCTATGTAGAGTGTGTCTCTCTCCAGCACTGAATACACAACTTAGAGCTCCTTTCACCGCAGACACACAAACACACCTTTTTGTGCAAGTCCTACTTCAGGTCACTTGGATATGTCAGGGTTTCATCGAGAACATGAAGTCAATCATGCTTTTGCACTCTGCAACCAATAGAAATGAACTCTTGTAAATGCCCGTCTGAATTTCACTGCAAAATACCTTTAGTTTCTGGTTTGTAGAAAGTTCTTAACACATTAGGAGAAACAGCGTGTTTGAGCAAGGGTGATGCAGTGTGCATTTTCCTGGATTTCAAGTGATTTCAGAAACATACTACTTATTTTTCCACATTGTGTAAGAAACAACATGAAGCTTGGAAGAGATTGAAACAATGCATCCCAAAACCTATTCCACGGTTTTGCACTCTGCAGCCAATAGAAATGTACTTTTCTACAAACCTGTCTGAATTTCACTGCAAAATACCCTTCTTTTCTGGTTTGTTGAAAGTTCTCAACACATTAGGAGAAAGAGCGTGTTCGTGCAAGAGTGATGCAGTGTGCGTTTTCCTGGACTTCAAGTGATTTGGGAAACATACTCCTTATTTTTCCCCATTGTGTAAGAAACAACATGAGGCTTGCAAGAGATTGAAACAATGCATCCCAAAACGTATTCCAGCAGTGAAAACACACGTTTCTACAAAGACTTTGAAGGAGCAAGCAAAAGCCTACTGGCTGAGTGTCCTTTCAGAGAGAAACACACGCATTGTTTCCTTCTGGAGTGAGTTTTCAGCCTGGAATTCATATGCATTTTGTACTGTGCAGAATGTAGCTACCTGCTCGGGAGTTGTGTCATAGATGCACCTTTCCTGCAGGAGTTTATTGCAGCATTCATTGTTTGGCTAAGTTCTTTAGGGTTGGTTTTGGAAAGTCTTTCAACTTTGGCCAAATCCCGCTTCGTACGAAATTTTTTCACAGCGCTGTTTCCAAGTGTCCACAAAGAGACTCTGCTTTAAACTGTCCACATGCACATCTCCCATTCGGGTGTGTTTGTTTCACTACCTGGATTTTGGTTTCCTCTTCTTTCTTTGAAATGACAAGCCTTCTTTCTGCACGCTACACACACCTTGTAGCAGTTTCAGTTTGAAGCATGTTGGTGCTCTCAAAACGCTGTGTAACCTATGCAGAGTGTGTCACTCTCCAACTCTGAATACATATCTTACAGCTCCTTTCACCACAGATACGCAAACACATCTTTTTGTGAAAATCCTACTTCAGGTCAGTTGGAAATGTAAGGTTTTCATCGAGAACATGAAGTCAATCATGGTTTTGCACTCTGCAACCAATAGAAATGAAATCCTGTACATACCTATGTGAATTTCACATCAAAATACCATTCTTTTCTGGTTTCTTGAATGTTCTCACCACAAAAGGAGAAAGAGCGTGTTTGAGCAAGAGTGATGTAGTGTGCGGTTTCCTCGATTTCAAGTGATTTGGGAAACATAATCCGCGTTTCTCCAGATTGTCTAAGAAACAATATGAGGCTTTCAAGAGATTGAAACAATGCATTCAACACGTATTCCAGCAGTGAAAACACACGTTTCTACAAAGACCTTGAAGGAGCAAGCAAAAGCCCAGTGGCTGAGTGTTCTTTCAGAGAGAAACACATGCATTTCATCCTTCTGGAGTTTTCAGCCTGTATTCATATGCATTTTGTACTGTGCAGAATGTAGCTACGCCCTCAGGAGTTGTGTCATAGAAGGACCTTTCCTGCAGGAGCTTATTGCAACATATATTGTTTGGCTAAGTTCTTTAGGGTTGGTTTTGGAAGGTCTTTCAACTTTGGCCAAATACCGCTTCGTACGAAATTTTTTCACAAAGCTGTTTCCAAGTTTCCACAAAGAGCTGCTGCTTTAAACTGTCCACATGCACATCTCCCATACTGGTGTGCTCGTTTCACTACCTGGATGTTGGTTTCCTCTTCCTTCTTTGAAATGACAAGCCTTCATTCTGCACGCTACACACACTTTGTAGCAGTATCAGTTTGAAGCATGTTGGTGCTCTCAAAAAGCTCTGTAACCAATGTACAGTGTGTCACTCTCCAACTCTGAATACACATCTTACAGCTCCTTTCACCACAGACACGCAAAGAGATCTTTTTGTGAAAGTCCTATTTCAGATCAGTTGGAAATTAAGGATTTCATCGAGAATATGAAGTCAATCATGGTTTTGCACTCTGCAACCAATAGAAATGTACTTTTCTACAAACCCGTGTGAATTTCACTGCAAAATGCCCTTCTCTTCTGGTATCTTGAATGTTCTCAACACATTAGGAGAAAGAGCAGGTTTGTGCAAGAGTGATGCAGTGTGCGTTTTCCTGGATTTCAAGTGATTGGGAAACATACTCCTTATTTTTCCACATTGTGTAAGAAACAACATGAGGCTTGCAAGAGATTGAAACAATGCATCCCAAAACGTATTCCAGCAGTGAAAACACACGTTTCTACAAAGACTTTGAAGGAGCAAGCAAAAGCCTACTGGCTGAGTGTTCTTTCAGAGAGAAACACACGCATTGCTTCCTTCTGGAGTGAGTTTTCAGCCTGGAATTCATATGCATTTTGTGCTGTGCAGAATGTAGCTACCTGCTCGGGAGTTGTGTCATAGATGCACCTTTCCTGCAGGAGTTTATTGCAACATTCATTGTTTGGCTAAGTTCTTTAGGGTTGGTTTTGGAAGGTCTTTCAACTTTGGCCAAATCCCGCTTCATACGAAATTTTTTCACAGCGCTGTTTCCAAGTGTCCACAAAGAGACTCTGCTTGAAACTGTCCACATGCACATCTCCCATACTGGTGTGCTCGTTTCACTACCTGGAGTTGGGTTTCCTCTTCTTTCTTTGAAATGACAAGCCTTCTTTCTGCACGCTACACACACCTTGTAGCAGTTTCAGTTTTTAGCATGTTGGTGCTCTCAAAACGCTGTGTAACCTATGTAGAGTGTGTCACTCTCCAGCACTGAATACACAACTTAGAGCTCCTTTCACCACAGACACGCAACCATTCTTTTTGTGAAAGTCCTACTTCAGGTCACCTGGAAATGTAAGGTTTTCATCGAGAACATGAAATCAATCACGGTTTTTCACTCTGCAGCCAATAGAAATGTACTTTTATACAAACTCGTCTGAATTTCACTGCAAAATGCCTTTAGTTTCCGGTTTGTTGAAAGTTCTCAATACATTAGGAGAAAGAGCGTGTTTGTGCAAGAGTGATGCAGTGTGCGTTTTCCTGGATTTCAAGTGATTTGGGAAACATACTCCTTATTTTTCCACATTGTGTAAGAAACAACATGAGGCTTGCAAGAGATTGAAGCAATGCATCCCATAAAATATTCCAGCAGTGAAAACACACCTTTCTACAAAGACTTTGAAGGAGCAAGCAAAAGCCTACTGGCTGAATGTTCTTTCAGAGAGAAACACACGCATTGCTTCCTTCTGGAGTGAGTTTTCAGCCTGGAATTCATATGCATTTTGCACTGTGCAGAATGTAGCTACCTGCTCGGGGGTTGTGTCATAGGTGCACGTTTCCTGCAGGAGTTTATTGCAACATTCATTGTTTGGCTAAGTTCTTTAGGGTTGGTTTTGGAAGGTCTTTCAACTTTGGCCAATTCCCGCTTCGTACGAAATTTTTTCACAGCGCTGTTTCCAAGTGTCCACAAAGAGCCTCTGCTTGAAACTGTCCACATGCACGTCTCCCATACTGGTGTGCTCGTTTCACTACCTGGATTTTGGTTTCCTCTTCTCTCTTTGAAATGACAAGCCTTCATTCTGCATGCTACACACACCTTGTAGCAGTTTCAGTTTTAAGCACGTTGGTGCTCTCAAAACACTGTGTAACCTATGTAGAGTGTGTCTCTCTCCAGCACTGAATACACAACTTAGAGCTCCTTTCACCGCAGACACACAAACACACCTTTTTGTGCAAGTCCTACTTCAGGTCACTTGGATATGTCAGGGTTTCATCGAGAACATGAAGTCAATCATGCTTTTGCACTCTGCAACCAATAGAAATGAACTCTTGTAAATGCCCGTCTGAATTTCACTGCAAAATAGCTTTAGTTTCTGGTTTGTAGAAAGTTCTCAACACATTAGGAGAAACAGCGTGTTTGAGCAAGAGTGATGCAGTGTGCATTTTCCTGGATTTCAAGTGATTTCAGAAACATACTACTTATTTTTCCACATTGTGTAAGAAACAACATGAGGCTTGCAAGAGATTGAAACAATGCATCCCAAAACGTATTCCAGCAGTGAAAACACACGTTTCTACAAAGACTTTGAAGGAGCAAGCAAAAGCCTACTGGCTGAGTGTCCTTTCAGAGAGAAACACACGCATTGCTTCCTTCTGGAGTGAGTTTTCAGCCTGGAATTCATATGCATTTTGTACTGTGCAGAATGTAGCTACCTGCTCGGGAGTTGTGTCATAGATGCACCTTTCCTGCAGGAGTTTATTGCAGCATTCATTGTTTGGCTAAGTTCTTAGGGTTGGTTTTGGAAGGTCTTTCAACTTTGGCCTAATCCCGCTTCGTACGAAATTTTTTCACAGCGCTGTTTCCAAGTGTCCACAAAGAGACTCTGCTTTAAACTGTCCACATGCACATCTCCCATACGGGTGTGTTTGTTTCACTACCTGGATTTTGGTTTCCTCTTCTTTCTTTGAAATGACAAGCCTTCTTTCTGCACGCTACACACACCTTGTAGCAGTTTCAGTTTTTAGCATGTTCGTGCTCTCAAAACGCTGTGTAAGCTATGTAGAGTGTGTCACTCTCCAGCACTGAATACACAACCTAGAGCTCCTTTCACCACAGACACGCAAACACATCTTTTTGTGAAAGTCCTACTTCAGGTCACTTGGAAATGTAAGGTTTTCATCGAGAACATGAAGTCAATCACGGTTTTGCACTCTGCAGCCCATAGAAATGTACTTTTCTACAAACCCGTCTGAATTTCACTGCAAAATACCCTTCTTTTCTGGTTTGTTGAAAGTTCTCAACACATTAGGAGAAAGAGCGTGTTCGTGCAAGAGTGATGCACTGTGCGTTTTCCAGGACTTCAAGTGATTTGGGAAACATACACCTTATTTTTCCCCATCGTGTAAGAAACAACATGAGGCTTGCAAGATATTGAAACAATGCATCCCAGAACGTATTCCAGCAGTGAAAACACACGTTTCTACAAAGACTTTCAAAGAGCAAGCAAAAGCCTACTGGCTGAGTGTTCTTTCAGAGAGAAACACATACATTTCATTTTTTTGGAGTGAGTTTTCAGCCTGGAATTCATTTGCACTTTGTACTGAGTAGAATGTAGTTACCTACTCGGGGGTTGTGTCATAGAAGCACCTGTCCTGCAGGAGCTTCTTGCAACATTCATTGTTTGGCTAAGTTCTTTAGGGTTGGTTTTGGAAGGTCTTTCAACTTTGGCCAAATCCCGCTTCGTACGAAATTTTTTACAGCGCTGTTTCCAAGTGTCCACCAAGAGGTGCTGCTGGAAACTGTCCACATGCACATCTCCCATACTGGTGTGTTCGTTTCACTACCTGGATTTTGGTTTCCTCTTCTTTCTTTGAAATGACAAGCCTTCATTCTGCACGCTACACACACCTTGTAGCAGTTTCAGTTTGAAGCATGTTGGTGCTCTCAAAACGCTGTGTAACCTATGCAGAGTGTGTCACTCTCCAACTCTGAATACATATCTTACAGCTCCTTTCACCACAGATACGCAAACACATCTTTTTGTGAAAATCCTACTTCAGGTCAGTTGGAAATGTAAGGTTTTCATCGAGAACATGAAGTCAATCATGGTTTTGCACTCTGCAACCAATAGAAATGAAATCCTGTACATACCTATGTGAATTTCACATCAAAATACCATTCTTTTCTGGTTTCTTGAATGTTCTCACCACAAAAGGAGAAAGAGCGTGTTTGAGCAAGAGTGATGTAGTGTGCGGTTTCCTCGATTTCAAGTGATTTGGGAAACATAATCCGCGTTTCTCCAGATTGTCTAAGAAACAATATGAGGCTTTCAAGAGATTGAAACAATGCATTCAAAACGTATTCCAGCAGTGAAAACACACGTTTCTACAAAGACCTTGAAGGAGCAAGCAAAAGCCCAGTGGCTGAGTGTTCTTTCAGAGAGAAACACATGCATTTCATCCTTCTGGAGTTTTCAGCCTGTATTCATATGCATTTTGTACTGTGCAGAATGTAGCTACGCCCTCAGGAGTTGTGTCATAGAAGGACCTTTCCTGCAGGAGCTTATTGCAACATATATTGTTTGGCTAAGTTCTTTAGGGTTGGTTTTGGAAGGTCTTTCAACTTTGGCCAAATACCGCTTCGTACGAAATTTTTTCACAAAGCTGTTTCCAAGTTTCCACAAAGAGCTGCTGCTTTAAACTGTCCACATGCACATCTCCCATACTGGTGTGCTCGTTTCACTACCTGGATGTTGGTTTCCTCTTCCTTCTTTGAAATGACAAGCCTTCATTCTGCACGCTACACACACTTTGTAGCAGTATCAGTTTGAAGCATGTTGGTGCTCTCAAAAAGCTCTGTAACCAATGTACAGTGTGTCACTCTCCAACTCTGAATACACATCTTACAGCTCCTTTCACCACAGACACGCAAAGAGATCTTTTTGTGAAAGTCCTATTTCAGATCAGTTGGAAATTAAGGATTTCATCGAGAATATGAAGTCAATCATGGTTTTGCACTCTGCAGCCAATAGAAATGTACTTTTATACAAACACGTCTGAATTTCACAGCAAAATACCCTTCTTTTCTGGTTTGTTAAAAGTTCTCAACACATTAGGAGAAAGAGCGTGTTCGTGCAAGAGTGATGCAGTGTGCGTTTTCCTGGACTTCAAGTGATTTGGGAAACATACTCTTTATTTTTCCCCATTGTGTAAGAAACAACATGAGGCTTGCAAGAGATTGAAACAATGCATCCCAAAACGTATTCCAGCAGTGAAAACACACGTTTCTACAAAGACTTTGAAGGAGCAAGCAAAAGCCTAGTGGCTGAGTGTTCTTTCAGAGAGAAACACACGCATTGCTTCCTTCTGGAGTGAGTTTTCAGCCTGGAATTCATATGCATTTTGTACTGTGCAGAATGTAGCTACATGCTCGGGAGTTGTGTCATAGATGCACCCTTCCTGCAGGAGTTTATTGCAACATTCATTGTTTGGCTAAGTTCTTTAGGGTTGGTTTTGGAAGGTCTTTCAACTTTGGCCCAATCCCGCTTCGTACGAAATTTTTTCACAGCGCTGTTTCCAAGTGTCCACAAAGAGCCTCTGCTTGAAACTGTCCACATGCACATCTCCCATACTGGTGTGTTTGTTTCACTACCTGGATTTTGGTTTCCTCTTCTTTCTTTGAAATGACAAGCCTTCTTTCTGCACGCTACACACACCTTGTAGCAGTTTCAGTTTTTAGCGTGTTGGTGCTCTCAAAACGCTGTGTAACCTATGTAGAGTGTGTCACTCTCCAGCACTGAATACACAACCTAGAGCTCCTTTCACCACACACACGCAAACACATCTTTTTGTGAAAGTCCTACTTCAGGTCACTTGGAAATGTAAGGTTTTCATCGAGAACATGAAGTCAATGACGGTTTTGCACTCTGCAGCCCATAGAAATGTACTTTTCTACAAACCCGTCTGAATTTCACTGCAAAATACCCTTCTCTTCTTGTTTGTTGAAAGTTCTCAACGTATTAGGAGAAAGAGCGTGTTCGTGCAAGAGTGATGCAGTGTGCGTTTTCCTGGACTTCAAGTGATTTGGGAAACATACTCCTTATTTTTCCCCATTGTGTAAGAAACAACATGAGGCTTGCAAGAGATTGAAACAATGCATCCCAAAACGTATTCCAGCAGTGAAAACACACGTTTCTACAAAGACTTTGAAGGAGCAAGCAAAAGCCTAGTGGCTGAGTGTTCTTTCAGAGAGAAACACACGCATTGCTTCCTTCTGGAGTGAGTTTTCAGCCTGGAATTCATATGCATTTTGTACTGTGCAGAATGTAGCTACCTGCTCGGGAGTTGTGTCATAGATGCACCCTTCCTGCAGGAGTTTATTGCAACATTCATTGTTTGGCTAAGTTCTTTAGGGTTGGTTTTGGAAGGTCTTTCAACTTTGGCCAAATCCCGCTTCGTACGAAATTTTTTCACAGCGCTGTTTCCAAGTGTCCACAAAGAGCCTCTGCTTGAAACTGTCCACATGCACATCTCCCATACTGGTGTGTTTGTTTCACTACCTGGATTTTGGTTTCCTCTTCTTTCTTTGAAATGACAAGCCTTCTTTCTGCACGCTACACACACCTTGTAGCAGTTTCAGTTTTTATCGTGTTGGTGCTCTCAAAACGCTGTGTAGCCTATGTAGAGTGTGTCACTCTCCAGCACTGAATACACAACCTAGAGCTCCTTTCACCACACACACGCAAACACATCTTTTTGTGAAAGTCCTACTTCAGGTCACTTGGAAATGTAAGGTTTTCATCGAGAACATGAAGTCAATGACGGTTTTGCACTCTGCAGCCCATAGAAATGTACTTTTCTACAAACCCGTCTGAATTTCACTGCAAAATACCCTTCTCTTCTTGTTTGTTGAAAGTTCTCAACGTATTAGGAGAAAGAGCGTGTTCGTGCAAGAGTGATGCAGTGTGCGTTTTCCTGGACTTCAAGTGATTTGGGAAACATACTCCTTATTTTTCCCCATTGTGTAAGAAACAACATGAGGCTTGCAAGCGATTGAAACAATGCATCCCAAAACGTATTCCAGCAGTGAAAACACACGTTTCTACAAAGACTTTGAAGGAGCAAGCAAAAGCCTAGTGGCTGAGTGTCCTTTCAGAGATAAACACACGCATTGCTTCCTTCTGGAGTGAGTTTTCAGTCTGGAATTCATATGCATTTTGTACTGTGCAGAATGTAGCTACCTGCTCGGGACTTGTGTCATAGATGCACCTTTCCTGCAGGAGTTTATTGCAACATTCATTGTTTGGCTAAGTTCTTTAGGGTTGGTTTTGGAAGGTCTTTCAACTTTGGCCAAATCCCGCTTCGTACGAAATTTTTTCACAGCGCTGTTTCCAAGTGTCCACAAAGAGCCTCTGCTTGAAACTGTCCACATGCACATCTCCCATACTGGTGTGTTTGTTTCACTACCTGGATTTTGGTTTCCTCTTCTCTCTTTGAAATGACAAGCCTTCTTTCTGCACGCTACACACACCTTGTAGCAGTTTCAGTTTTTAGCATGTTGGTGCTCTCAAAACGCTGTGTAACCTATGTAGAGTGTGTCACTCTCCAGCACTGAATACACAACCTAGAGCTCCTTTCACCAAAGACACGGAAACACATCTTTTTGTGAAAGTCCTACTTCAGGTCACTGGAAATGTAAGGTTTTCATCGAGAACATGAAGTCAATCACGGTTTTGCACTCTGCAGCCAAGAGAAATGTACTTTTCTACAAACCCGTCTGAATTTCACTGCAAAATACCCTTCTCTTCTTGTTTGTTGAAAGTTCTCAACGTATTAGGAGAAAGAGCGTGTTCGTGCAAGAGTGATGCAGTGTGCGTTTTCCTGGACTTCAAGTGATTTGGGAAACATACTCCTTATTTTTCCCCATTGTGTAAGAAACAACATGAGGCTTGCAAGAGATTGAAACAATGCATCCCAAAACGTATTCCAGCAGTGAAAACACACGTTTCTACAAAGACTTTGAAGGAGCAAGCAAAAGCCTAGTGGCTGAGTGTTCTTTCAGAGAGAAACACACGCATTGCTTCCTTCTGGAGTGAGTTTTCAACCTGGAATTCATATGCATTTTGTACTGTGCAGAATGTAGCTACCTGCTCGGGAGTTGTGTCATAGACGCACCTTTCCTGTAGGAGTTTATTGCAACATTCATTGTTTGGCTAAGTTCTTTAGGGTTGGTTTTGGAAGGTCTTTCAACTTTGGCCAAATCCCGCTTCGTACGAAATTTTTTCACAGCGCTATTTCCAAGTGTCCATAAAGAGCCTCTGCTTGAAACTGTCCACATGCACATCTCCCATACTGGTGTGTTTGTTTCACTACCTGGATTTTGGTTTCCTCTTCTTTCTTTGAAATGACAAGCCTTCTTTCTGCACGCTACACACACCTTGTAGCAGTTTCAGTTTTTAGCATGTTGGTGCTCTCAAAACGCTGTGTAACCTATGTAGAGTGTGTCACTCTCCAGCACTGAATACACAACCTAGAGCTCCTTTCACCACAGACACGGAAACACATCTTTTTGTGAAAGTCCTACTTCAGGTCACTGGAAATGTAAGGTTTTCATCGAGAACATGAAGTCAATCACGGTTTTGCACTCTGCAGCCCATAGAAATGTACTTTTCTACAAACCCGTCTGAATTTCACTGCAAAATACCCTTCTTTTCTGGTTTGTTGAAAGTTCTCAACACATTAGGAGAAAGAGCGTGTTCGTGCAAGAGTGATGCAGTGTGCGTTTTCCTGGACTTCAAGTGATTTGGGAAACATACTCCTTATTTTTCCCCATTGTGTAAGAAACAACATGAGGCTTGCAAGAGATTGAAACAATGCATCCCAAAACGTATTCCAGCAGTGAAAACACACGTTTCTACAAAGACTTTGAAGGAGCAAGCAAAAGCCTACTGGCTGAGTGTTCTTTCAGAGAGAAACACATACATTTCATTTTTTTGGAGTGAGTTTTCAGCCTGGAATTCATTTGCACTTTGTACTGTGCAGAATGTAGTTACCTACTCGGGGGTTGTGTCATAGAAGCACCTGTCCTGCAGGAGCTTCTTGCAACATTCATTGTTTGGCGAAGTTCTTTAGGGTTGGTTTTGGAAGGTCTTTCAACTTTGGCCAAATCCCGCTTCGTACGAAATTTTTTACAGCGCTCTTTCCAAGTGTCCACCAAGAGGTGCTGCTGGAAACTGTCCACATGCACATCTCCCATACTGGTGTGTTCGTTTCACTACCTGGATTTTGGTTTCCTCTTCTTTCTTTGAAATGACAAGCCATCATTCTGCACGCTACACACACCTTGTAGCAGTTTCAGTTTGAAGCATGTTGGTGGTCTCCAAACGCTGTGTAACCTATGCAGAGTGTGTCACTCTCCAGCACTGAATACACAACCTAGAGCTCCTTTCACCACAGACACGCAAACACATCTTTTTGTGAAAGTCCTACTTCAGGTCAGTTGGAAATGTAAGGTTTTCATCGAGAACATGAAGTCAATCATGGTTTTGCACTCTGCAACCAATAGAAATGAAATCCTGTACATACCTATGTGAATTTCACATCAAAATACCATTCTTTTCTGGTTTCTTGAATGTTCTCACCACAAAAGGAGAAAGAGCGTGTTTGAGCAAGAGTGATGTAGTGTGCGGTTTCCTCGATTTCAAGTGATTTGGGAAACATAATCCGCGTTTCTCCAGATTGTCTAAGAAACAATATGAGGCTTTCAAGAGATTGAAACAATGCATTCAAAACGTATTCCAGCAGTGAAAACACACGTTTCTACAAAGACCTTGAAGGAGCAAGCAAAAGCCCAGTGGCTGAGTGTTCTTTCAGAGAGAAACACATGCATTTCATCCTTCTGCAGTGAGTATTCAGCCTGGAATTCATATGCATTTTGTACAGTGCAGAATGTAGCTACGCCCTCAGGAGTTGTGTCATAGAAGGACCTTTCCTGCAGGAGCTTATTGCAACATTCATTGTTTGGCTAAGTTCTTTAGGGTTGGTTTTGGAAGGTCTTTCAACTTTGGCCAAATACCGCTTCGTACGAAATTTTTTCACAGCGCTGTTTCCAAGTGTCCACAAAGAGCCTCTGCTTGAAACTGTCCACATGCACATCTCCCATACTGGTGTGCTCGTTTCACTACCTGGAGTTTGGTTTCCTCTTCTTTCTTTGAAATGACAAGCCTTCTTTCTGCACGCTACACACACCTTGTAGCAGTTTCAGTTTTTAGCATGTTGGTGCTCTCAAAACGCTGTGTAACCTATGTAGAGTGTGTCACTCTCCAGCACTGAATACACAACTTAGAGCTCCTTCACCACAGACACGCAAAGAGATCTTTTTGTGAAAGTCCTATTTCAGATCAGTTGGAAATTAAGGATTTCATCGAGAATATGAAGTCATCATGGTTTTGCACTCTGCAACCAATAGAAATGTACTTTTCTACAAACCCGTGTGAATTTCACTGCAAAATGCCCTTCTCTTCTGGTATCTTGAATGTTCTCAACACATTAGGAGAAAGAGCAGGTTCGTGCAAGAGTGATGCAGTGTGCGTTTTCCTGGACTTCAAGTGATTTGGGAAACATACTCCTTTTTTTTCCCCATTGTGTAAGAAACAACATGAGGCTTGCAAGAGATTGAAACAATGCATCCCAAAACGTATTCCAGCAGTGAAAACACACGTTTCTACAAAGACTTTGAAGGAGCAAGCAAAAGCCTAGTGGCTGAGTGTTCTTTCAGAGAGAAACACACGCATTGCTTCCTTCTGGAGTGAGTTTTCAGCCTGGAATTCATATGCATTTTGTACTGTGCAGAATGTAGCTACCTGCTCGGGAGTTGTGTCATAGATGCACCTTTCCTGCAGGAGTTTATTGCAGCATTCATTGTTTGGCTAAGTTCTTTAGGGTTGGTTTTGGAAGGTCTTTCAACTTTGGCCAAATCCCGCTTCGTACGAAATTTTTTCACAGCGCTGTTTCCAAGTGTCCACAAAGAGACTCTGCTTTAAACTGTCCACATGCACATCTCCCATTCGGGTGTGTTTGTTTCACTACCTGGATTTTGGTTTCCTCTTCTTTCTTTGAAATGACAAGCCTTCTTTCTGCACGCTACACACACCTTGTAGCAGTTTCAGTTTTTAGCATGTTCGTGCTCTCAAAACGCTGTGTAAGCTATGTAGAGTGTGTCACTCTCCAGCACTGAATACACAACCTAGAGCTCCTTTCACCACAGACACGCAAACACATCTTTTTGTGAAAGTCCTACTTCAGGTCACTTGGAAATGTAAGGTTTTCATCGAGAACATGAAGTCAATCACGGTTTTGCACTCTGCAGCCCATAGAAATGTACTTTTCTACAAACCCGTCTGAATTTCACTGCAAAATACCCTTCTTTTC
This sequence comes from Miniopterus schreibersii, assembly GCF_964146895.1. Taxonomy (NCBI): domain Eukaryota; kingdom Metazoa; phylum Chordata; class Mammalia; order Chiroptera; family Miniopteridae; genus Miniopterus; species Miniopterus schreibersii. The sequence goes on from NW_027669848.1 coordinate 279,541, forward strand.
TGGTTTGTTGAAAGTTCTCAACACATTAGGAGAAAGAGCGTGTTCGTGCAAGAGTGATGCACTGTGCGTTTTCCAGGACTTCAAGTGATTTGGGAAACATACACCTTATTTTTCCCCATCGTGTAAGAAACAACATGAGGCTTGCAAGATATTGAAACAATGCATCCCAGAACGTATTCCAGCAGTGAAAACACACGTTTCTACAAAGACTTTCAAAGAGCAAGCAAAAGCCTACTGGCTGAGTGTTCTTTCAGAGAGAAACACATACATTTCATTTTTTTGGAGTGAGTTTTCAGCCTGGAATTCATTTGCACTTTGTACTGAGTAGAATGTAGTTACCTACTCGGGGGTTGTGTCATAGAAGCACCTGTCCTGCAGGAGCTTCTTGCAACATTCATTGTTTGGCTAAGTTCTTTAGGGTTGGTTTTGGAAGGTCTTTCAACTTTGGCCAAATCCCGCTTCGTACGAAATTTTTTACAGCGCTGTTTCCAAGTGTCCACCAAGAGGTGCTGCTGGAAACTGTCCACATGCACATCTCCCATACTGGTGTGTTCGTTTCACTACCTGGATTTTGGTTTCCTCTTCTTTCTTTGAAATGACAAGCCTTCATTCTGCACGCTACACACACCTTGTAGCAGTTTCAGTTTGAAGCATGTTGGTGCTCTCAAAACGCTGTGTAACCTATGCAGAGTGTGTCACTCTCCAACTCTGAATACATATCTTACAGCTCCTTTCACCACAGATACGCAAACACATCTTTTTGTGAAAATCCTACTTCAGGTCAGTTGGAAATGTAAGGTTTTCATCGAGAACATGAAGTCAATCATGGTTTTGCACTCTGCAACCAATAGAAATGAAATCCTGTACATACCTATGTGAATTTCACATCAAAATACCATTCTTTTCTGGTTTCTTGAATGTTCTCACCACAAAAGGAGAAAGAGCGTGTTTGAGCAAGAGTGATGTAGTGTGCGGTTTCCTCGATTTCAAGTGATTTGGGAAACATAATCCGCGTTTCTCCAGATTGTCTAAGAAACAATATGAGGCTTTCAAGAGATTGAAACAATGCATTCAAAACGTATTCCAGCAGTGAAAACACACGTTTCTACAAAGACCTTGAAGGAGCAAGCAAAAGCCCAGTGGCTGAGTGTTCTTTCAGAGAGAAACACATGCATTTCATCCTTCTGGAGTTTTCAGCCTGTATTCATATGCATTTTGTACTGTGCAGAATGTAGCTACGCCCTCAGGAGTTGTGTCATAGAAGGACCTTTCCTGCAGGAGCTTATTGCAACATATATTGTTTGGCTAAGTTCTTTAGGGTTGGTTTTGGAAGGTCTTTCAACTTTGGCCAAATACCGCTTCGTACGAAATTTTTTCACAAAGCTGTTTCCAAGTTTCCACAAAGAGCTGCTGCTTTAAACTGTCCACATGCACATCTCCCATACTGGTGTGCTCGTTTCACTACCTGGATGTTGGTTTCCTCTTCCTTCTTTGAAATGACAAGCCTTCATTCTGCACGCTACACACACTTTGTAGCAGTATCAGTTTGAAGCATGTTGGTGCTCTCAAAAAGCTCTGTAACCAATGTACAGTGTGTCACTCTCCAACTCTGAATACACATCTTACAGCTCCTTTCACCACAGACACGGAAACACATCTTTTTGTGAAAGTCCTACTTCAGGTCACTGGAAATGTAAGGTTTTCATCGAGAACATGAAGTCAATCACGGTTTTGCACTCTGCAGCCAAGAGAAATGTACTTTTCTACAAACCCGTCTGAATTTCACTGCAAATTACCCTTCTTTTCTGGTTTGTTGAAAGTTCTCAACACATTAGGAGAAAGAGCGTGTTCGTGCAAGAGTGATGCAGTGTGCGTTTTCCTGGACTTCAAGTGATTTGGGAAACATACTCCTTATTTTTCCCCATTGTGTAAGAAACAACATGAGGCTTGCAAGAGATTGAAACAATGCATCCCAAAACGTATTCCAGCAGTGAAAACACACGTTTCTACAAAGACTTTGAAGGAGCAAGCAAAAGCCTAGTGGCTGAGTGTTCTTTCAGAGAGAAACACACGCATTGCTTCCTTCTGGAGTGAGTTTTCAGCCTGGAATTCATATGCATTTTGTACTGTGCAGAATGTAGCTACCTGCTCGGGAGTTGTGTCATAGATGCACCCTTCCTGCAGGAGTTTATTGCAACATTCATTGTTTGGCTAAGTTCTTTAGGGTTGGTTTTGGAAGGTCTTTCAACTTTGGCCAAATCCCGCTTCGTACGAAATTTTTTCACAGCGCTGTTTCCAAGTGTCCACAAAGAGCCTCTGCTTGAAACTGTCCACATGCACATCTCCCATACTGGTGTGTTTGTTTCACTACCTGGATTTTGGTTTCCTCTTCTTTCTTTGAAATGACAAGCCTTCTTTCTGCACGCTACACACACCTTGTAGCAGTTTCAGTTTTTATCGTGTTGGTGCTCTCAAAACGCTGTGTAGCCTATGTAGAGTGTGTCACTCTCCAGCACTGAATACACAACCTAGAGCTCCTTTCACCACACACACGCAAACACATCTTTTTGTGAAAGTCCTACTTCAGGTCACTTGGAAATGTAAGGTTTTCATCGAGAACATGAAGTCAATGACGGTTTTGCACTCTGCAGCCCATAGAAATGTACTTTTCTACAAACCCGTCTGAATTTCACTGCAAAATACCCTTCTCTTCTTGTTTGTTGAAAGTTCTCAACGTATTAGGAGAAAGAGCGTGTTCGTGCAAGAGTGATGCAGTGTGCGTTTTCCTGGACTTCAAGTGATTTGGGAAACATACTCCTTATTTTTCCCCATTGTGTAAGAAACAACATGAGGCTTGCAAGCGATTGAAACAATGCATCCCAAAACGTATTCCAGCAGTGAAAACACACGTTTCTACAAAGACTTTGAAGGAGCAAGCAAAAGCCTAGTGGCTGAGTGTCCTTTCAGAGATAAACACACGCATTGCTTCCTTCTGGAGTGAGTTTTCAGTCTGGAATTCATATGCATTTTGTACTGTGCAGAATGTAGCTACCTGCTCGGGACTTGTGTCATAGATGCACCTTTCCTGCAGGAGTTTATTGCAACATTCATTGTTTGGCTAAGTTCTTTAGGGTTGGTTTTGGAAGGTCTTTCAACTTTGGCCAAATCCCGCTTCGTACGAAATTTTTTCACAGCGCTGTTTCCAAGTGTCCACAAAGAGCCTCTGCTTGAAACTGTCCACATGCACATCTCCCATACTGGTGTGTTTGTTTCACTACCTGGATTTTGGTTTCCTCTTCTCTCTTTGAAATGACAAGCCTTCTTTCTGCACGCTACACACACCTTGTAGCAGTTTCAGTTTTTAGCATGTTGGTGCTCTCAAAACGCTGTGTAACCTATGTAGAGTGTGTCACTCTCCAGCACTGAATACACAACCTAGAGCTCCTTTCACCAAAGACACGGAAACACATCTTTTTGTGAAAGTCCTACTTCAGGTCACTGGAAATGTAAGGTTTTCATCGAGAACATGAAGTCAATCACGGTTTTGCACTCTGCAGCCAAGAGAAATGTACTTTTCTACAAACCCGTCTGAATTTCACTGCAAAATACCCTTCTCTTCTTGTTTGTTGAAAGTTCTCAACGTATTAGGAGAAAGAGCGTGTTCGTGCAAGAGTGATGCAGTGTGCGTTTTCCTGGACTTCAAGTGATTTGGGAAACATACTCCTTATTTTTCCCCATTGTGTAAGAAACAACATGAGGCTTGCAAGAGATTGAAACAATGCATCCCAAAACGTATTCCAGCAGTGAAAACACACGTTTCTACAAAGACTTTGAAGGAGCAAGCAAAAGCCTAGTGGCTGAGTGTTCTTTCAGAGAGAAACACACGCATTGCTTCCTTCTGGAGTGAGTTTTCAACCTGGAATTCATATGCATTTTGTACTGTGCAGAATGTAGCTACCTGCTCGGGAGTTGTGTCATAGACGCACCTTTCCTGTAGGAGTTTATTGCAACATTCATTGTTTGGCTAAGTTCTTTAGGGTTGGTTTTGGAAGGTCTTTCAACTTTGGCCAAATCCCGCTTCGTACGAAATTTTTTCACAGCGCTATTTCCAAGTGTCCATAAAGAGCCTCTGCTTGAAACTGTCCACATGCACATCTCCCATACTGGTGTGTTTGTTTCACTACCTGGATTTTGGTTTCCTCTTCTTTCTTTGAAATGACAAGCCTTCTTTCTGCACGCTACACACACCTTGTAGCAGTTTCAGTTTTTAGCATGTTGGTGCTCTCAAAACGCTGTGTAACCTATGTAGAGTGTGTCACTCTCCAGCACTGAATACACAACCTAGAGCTCCTTTCACCACAGACACGGAAACACATCTTTTTGTGAAAGTCCTACTTCAGGTCACTGGAAATGTAAGGTTTTCATCGAGAACATGAAGTCAATCACGGTTTTGCACTCTGCAGCCCATAGAAATGTACTTTTCTACAAACCCGTCTGAATTTCACTGCAAAATACCCTTCTTTTCTGGTTTGTTGAAAGTTCTCAACACATTAGGAGAAAGAGCGTGTTCGTGCAAGAGTGATGCAGTGTGCGTTTTCCTGGACTTCAAGTGATTTGGGAAACATACTCCTTATTTTTCCCCATTGTGTAAGAAACAACATGAGGCTTGCAAGAGATTGAAACAATGCATCCCAAAACGTATTCCAGCAGTGAAAACACACGTTTCTACAAAGACTTTGAAGGAGCAAGCAAAAGCCTACTGGCTGAGTGTTCTTTCAGAGAGAAACACATACATTTCATTTTTTTGGAGTGAGTTTTCAGCCTGGAATTCATTTGCACTTTGTACTGTGCAGAATGTAGTTACCTACTCGGGGGTTGTGTCATAGAAGCACCTGTCCTGCAGGAGCTTCTTGCAACATTCATTGTTTGGCGAAGTTCTTTAGGGTTGGTTTTGGAAGGTCTTTCAACTTTGGCCAAATCCCGCTTCGTACGAAATTTTTTACAGCGCTCTTTCCAAGTGTCCACCAAGAGGTGCTGCTGGAAACTGTCCACATGCACATCTCCCATACTGGTGTGTTCGTTTCACTACCTGGATTTTGGTTTCCTCTTCTTTCTTTGAAATGACAAGCCATCATTCTGCACGCTACACACACCTTGTAGCAGTTTCAGTTTGAAGCATGTTGGTGGTCTCCAAACGCTGTGTAACCTATGCAGAGTGTGTCACTCTCCAGCACTGAATACACAACCTAGAGCTCCTTTCACCACAGACACGCAAACACATCTTTTTGTGAAAGTCCTACTTCAGGTCAGTTGGAAATGTAAGGTTTTCATCGAGAACATGAAGTCAATCATGGTTTTGCACTCTGCAACCAATAGAAATGAAATCCTGTACATACCTATGTGAATTTCACATCAAAATACCATTCTTTTCTGGTTTCTTGAATGTTCTCACCACAAAAGGAGAAAGAGCGTGTTTGAGCAAGAGTGATGTAGTGTGCGGTTTCCTCGATTTCAAGTGATTTGGGAAACATAATCCGCGTTTCTCCAGATTGTCTAAGAAACAATATGAGGCTTTCAAGAGATTGAAACAATGCATTCAAAACGTATTCCAGCAGTGAAAACACACGTTTCTACAAAGACCTTGAAGGAGCAAGCAAAAGCCCAGTGGCTGAGTGTTCTTTCAGAGAGAAACACATGCATTTCATCCTTCTGCAGTGAGTATTCAGCCTGGAATTCATATGCATTTTGTACAGTGCAGAATGTAGCTACGCCCTCAGGAGTTGTGTCATAGAAGGACCTTTCCTGCAGGAGCTTATTGCAACATTCATTGTTTGGCTAAGTTCTTTAGGGTTGGTTTTGGAAGGTCTTTCAACTTTGGCCAAATACCGCTTCGTACGAAATTTTTTCACAGCGCTGTTTCCAAGTGTCCACAAAGAGCCTCTGCTTGAAACTGTCCACATGCACATCTCCCATACTGGTGTGCTCGTTTCACTACCTGGAGTTTGGTTTCCTCTTCTTTCTTTGAAATGACAAGCCTTCTTTCTGCACGCTACACACACCTTGTAGCAGTTTCAGTTTTTAGCATGTTGGTGCTCTCAAAACGCTGTGTAACCTATGTAGAGTGTGTCACTCTCCAGCACTGAATACACAACTTAGAGCTCCTTCACCACAGACACGCAAAGAGATCTTTTTGTGAAAGTCCTATTTCAGATCAGTTGGAAATTAAGGATTTCATCGAGAATATGAAGTCATCATGGTTTTGCACTCTGCAACCAATAGAAATGTACTTTTCTACAAACCCGTGTGAATTTCACTGCAAAATGCCCTTCTCTTCTGGTATCTTGAATGTTCTCAACACATTAGGAGAAAGAGCAGGTTCGTGCAAGAGTGATGCAGTGTGCGTTTTCCTGGACTTCAAGTGATTTGGGAAACATACTCCTTTTTTTTCCCCATTGTGTAAGAAACAACATGAGGCTTGCAAGAGATTGAAACAATGCATCCCAAAACGTATTCCAGCAGTGAAAACACACGTTTCTACAAAGACTTTGAAGGAGCAAGCAAAAGCCTAGTGGCTGAGTGTTCTTTCAGAGAGAAACACACGCATTGCTTCCTTCTGGAGTGAGTTTTCAGCCTGGAATTCATATGCATTTTGTACTGTGCAGAATGTAGCTACATGCTCGGGAGTTGTGTCATAGACGCACCTTTCCTGCAGGAGTTTATTGAAACATTCATTGTTTGGCTAAGTTCTTTAGGGTTGGTTTTGGAAGGTCTTTCAACTTTGGCCAAATCCCGCTTCGTACGAAATTTTTTCACAGCGCTGTTTCCAAGTGTCCACAAAGAGTCTCTGCTTGAAACTGTCCACATGCACATCTCCCATACTGGTGTGTTCGTTTCACTACCTGGATTTTGGTTTCCTCTTCTTTCTTTGAAATGACAAGCCTTCTTTCTGCACGCTACACACACCTTGTAGCAGTTTCAGTTTTTAGCATGTTGGTGCTCTCAAAACGCTGTGTAACCTATGTAGAGTGTGTCACTCTCCAGCACTGAATACACAACCTAGAGCTCCTTTCACCACAGACACGGAAACACATCTTTTTGTGAAAGTCCTACTTCAGGTCACTGGAAATGTAAGGTTTTCATCGAGAACATGAAGTCAATCACGGTTTTGCACTCTGCAGCCCATAGAAATGTACTTTTCTACAAACCCGTCTGAATTTCACTGCAAAATACCCTTCTTTTCTGGTTTGTTGAAAGTTCTCAACACATTAGGAGAAAGAGCGTGTTCGTGCAAGAGTGATGCAGTGTGCGTTTTCCTGGACTTCAAGTGATTTGGGAAACATACTCCTTATTTTTCCCCATTGTGTAAGAAACAACATGAGGCTTGCAAGAGATGGAAACAATGCATCCCAAAACGTATTCCAGCAGTGAAAACACACGTTTCTACAAAGACTTTGAAGGAGCAAGCAAAAGCCTACTGGCTGAGTGTTCTTTCAGAGAGAAACACATACATTTCATTTTTTTGGAGTGAGTTTTCAGCCTGGAATTCATTTGCACTTTGTACTGTGCAGAATGTAGTTACCTACTCGGGGGTTGTGTCATAGAAGCACCTGTCCTGCAGGAGCTTCTTGCAACATTCATTGTTTGGCGAAGTTCTTTAGGGTTGGTTTTGGAAGGTCTTTCAACTTTGGCCAAATCCCGCTTCGTACGAAATTTTTTACAGCGCTCTTTCCAAGTGTCCACCAAGAGGTGCTGCTGGAAACTGTCCACATGCACATCTCCCATACTGGTGTGTTCGTTTCACTACCTGGATTTTGGTTTCCTCTTCTTTCTTTGAAATGACAAGCCATCATTCTGCACGCTACACACACCTTGTAGCAGTTTCAGTTTGAAGCATGTTGGTGGTCTCCAAACGCTGTGTAACCTATGCAGAGTGTGTCACTCTCCAGCACTGAATACACAACCTAGAGCTCCTTTCACCACAGACACGCAAACACATCTTTTTGTGAAAGTCCTACTTCAGGTCAGTTGGAAATGTAAGGTTTTCATCGAGAACATGAAGTCAATCATGGTTTTGCACTCTGCAACCAATAGAAATGAAATCCTGTACATACCTATGTGAATTTCACATCAAAATACCATTCTTTTCTGGTTTCTTGAATGTTCTCACCACAAAAGGAGAAAGAGCGTGTTTGAGCAAGAGTGATGTAGTGTGCGGTTTCCTCGATTTCAAGTGATTTGGGAAACATAATCCGCGTTTCTCCAGATTGTCTAAGAAACAATATGAGGCTTTCAAGAGATTGAAACAATGCATTCAAAACGTATTCCAGCAGTGAAAACACACGTTTCTACAAAGACCTTGAAGGAGCAAGCAAAAGCCCAGTGGCTGAGTGTTCTTTCAGAGAGAAACACATGCATTTCATCCTTCTGCAGTGAGTATTCAGCCTGGAATTCATATGCATTTTGTACAGTGCAGAATGTAGCTACGCCCTCAGGAGTTGTGTCATAGAAGGACCTTTCCTGCAGGAGCTTATTGCAACATTCATTGTTTGGCTAAGTTCTTTAGGGTTGGTTTTGGAAGGTCTTTCAACTTTGGCCAAATACCGCTTCGTACGAAATTTTTTCACAGCGCTGTTTCCAAGTGTCCACAAAGAGCCTCTGCTTGAAACTGTCCACATGCACATCTCCCATACTGGTGTGCTCGTTTCACTACCTGGAGTTTGGTTTCCTCTTCTTTCTTTGAAATGACAAGCCTTCTTTCTGCACGCTACACACACCTTGTAGCAGTTTCAGTTTTTAGCATGTTGGTGCTCTCAAAACGCTGTGTAACCTATGTAGAGTGTGTCACTCTCCAGCACTGAATACACAACTTAGAGCTCCTTCACCACAGACACGCAAAGAGATCTTTTTGTGAAAGTCCTATTTCAGATCAGTTGGAAATTAAGGATTTCATCGAGAATATGAAGTCATCATGGTTTTGCACTCTGCAACCAATAGAAATGTACTTTTCTACAAACCCGTGTGAATTTCACTGCAAAATGCCCTTCTCTTCTGGTATCTTGAATGTTCTCAACACATTAGGAGAAAGAGCAGGTTCGTGCAAGAGTGATGCAGTGTGCGTTTTCCTGGACTTCAAGTGATTTGGGAAACATACTCCTTTTTTTTCCCCATTGTGTAAGAAACAACATGAGGCTTGCAAGAGATTGAAACAATGCATCCCAAAACGTATTCCAGCAGTGAAAACACACGTTTCTACAAAGACTTTGAAGGAGCAAGCAAAAGCCTAGTGGCTGAGTGTTCTTTCAGAGAGAAACACACGCATTGCTTCCTTCTGGAGTGAGTTTTCAGCCTGGAATTCATATGCATTTTGTACTGTGCAGAATGTAGCTACATGCTCGGGAGTTGTGTCATAGACGCACCTTTCCTGCAGGAGTTTATTGAAACATTCATTGTTTGGCTAAGTTCTTTAGGGTTGGTTTTGGAAGGTCTTTCAACTTTGGCCAAATCCCGCTTCGTACGAAATTTTTTCACAGCGCTGTTTCCAAGTGTCCACAAAGAGTCTCTGCTTGAAACTGTCCACATGCACATCTCCCATACTGGTGTGTTCGTTTCACTACCTGGATTTTGGTTTCCTCTTCTTTCTTTGAAATGACAAGCCTTCTTTCTGCACGCTACACACACCTTGTAGCAGTTTCAGTTTTTAGCATGTTGGTGCTCTCAAAACGCTGTGTAACCTATGTAGAGTGTGTCACTCTCCAGCACTGAATACACAACCTAGAGCTCCTTTCACCACAGACACGGAAACACATCTTTTTGTGAAAGTCCTACTTCAGGTCACTGGAAATGTAAGGTTTTCATCGAGAACATGAAGTCAATCACGGTTTTGCACTCTGCAGCCCATAGAAATGTACTTTTCTACAAACCCGTCTGAATTTCACTGCAAAATACCCTTCTTTTCTGGTTTGTTGAAAGTTCTCAACACATTAGGAGAAAGAGCGTGTTCGTGCAAGAGTGATGCAGTGTGCGTTTTCCTGGACTTCAAGTGATTTGGGAAACATACTCCTTATTTTTCCCCATTGTGTAAGAAACAACATGAGGCTTGCAAGAGATTGAAACAATGCATCCCAAAACGTATTCCAGCAGTGAAAACACACGTTTCTACAAAGACTTTGAAGGAGCAAGCAAAAGCCTACTGGCTGAGTGTTCTTTCAGAGAGAAACACATACATTTCATTTTTTTGGAGTGAGTTTTCAGCCTGGAATTCATTTGCACTTTGTACTGTGCAGAATGTAGTTACCTACTCGGGGGTTGTGTCATAGAAGCACCTGTCCTGCAGGAGCTTCTTGCAACATTCATTGTTTGGCGAAGTTCTTTAGGGTTGGTTTTGGAAGGTCTTTCAACTTTGGCCAAATCCCGCTTCGTACGAAATTTTTTACAGCGCTCTTTCCAAGTGTCCACCAAGAGGTGCTGCTGGAAACTGTCCACATGCACATCTCCCATACTGGTGTGTTCGTTTCACTACCTGGATTTTGGTTTCCTCTTCTTTCTTTGAAATGACAAGCCATCATTCTGCACGCTACACACACCTTGTAGCAGTTTCAGTTTGAAGCATGTTGGTGGTCTCCAAACGCTGTGTAACCTATGCAGAGTGTGTCACTCTCCAGCACTGAATACACAACCTAGAGCTCCTTTCACCACAGACACGCAAACACATCTTTTTGTGAAAGTCCTACTTCAGGTCAGTTGGAAATGTAAGGTTTTCATCGAGAACATGAAGTCAATCATGGTTTTGCACTCTGCAACCAATAGAAATGAAATCCTGTACATACCTATGTGAATTTCACATCAAAATACCATTCTTTTCTGGTTTCTTGAATGTTCTCACCACAAAAGGAGAAAGAGCGTGTTTGAGCAAGAGTGATGTAGTGTGCGGTTTCCTCGATTTCAAGTGATTTGGGAAACATAATCCGCGTTTCTCCAGATTGTCTAAGAAACAATATGAGGCTTTCAAGAGATTGAAACAATGCATTCAAAACGTATTCCAGCAGTGAAAACACACGTTTCTACAAAGACCTTGAAGGAGCAAGCAAAAGCCCAGTGGCTGAGTGTTCTTTCAGAGAGAAACACATGCATTTCATCCTTCTGCAGTGAGTATTCAGCCTGGAATTCATATGCATTTTGTACAGTGCAGAATGTAGCTACGCCCTCAGGAGTTGTGTCATAGAAGGACCTTTCCTGCAGGAGCTTATTGCAACATTCATTGTTTGGCTAAGTTCTTTAGGGTTGGTTTTGGAAGGTCTTTCAACTTTGGCCAAATACCGCTTCGTACGAAATTTTTTCACAGCGCTGTTTCCAAGTGTCCACAAAGAGCCTCTGCTTGAAACTGTCCACATGCACATCTCCCATACTGGTGTGCTCGTTTCACTACCTGGAGTTTGGTTTCCTCTTCTTTCTTTGAAATGACAAGCCTTCTTTCTGCACGCTACACACACCTTGTAGCAGTTTCAGTTTTTAGCATGTTGGTGCTCTCAAAACGCTGTGTAACCTATGTAGAGTGTGTCACTCTCCAGCACTGAATACACAACTTAGAGCTCCTTCACCACAGACACGCAAAGAGATCTTTTTGTGAAAGTCCTATTTCAGATCAGTTGGAAATTAAGGATTTCATCGAGAATATGAAGTCATCATGGTTTTGCACTCTGCAACCAATAGAAATGTACTTTTCTACAAACCCGTGTGAATTTCACTGCAAAATGCCCTTCTCTTCTGGTATCTTGAATGTTCTCAACACATTAGGAGAAAGAGCAGGTTCGTGCAAGAGTGATGCAGTGTGCGTTTTCCTGGACTTCAAGTGATTTGGGAAACATACTCCTTTTTTTTCCCCATTGTGTAAGAAACAACATGAGGCTTGCAAGAGATTGAAACAATGCATCCCAAAACGTATTCCAGCAGTGAAAACACACGTTTCTACAAAGACTTTGAAGGAGCAAGCAAAAGCCTAGTGGCTGAGTGTTCTTTCAGAGAGAAACACACGCATTGCTTCCTTCTGGAGTGAGTTTTCAGCCTGGAATTCATATGCATTTTGTACTGTGCAGAATGTAGCTACCTGCTCGGGAGTTGTGTCATAGACGCACCTTTCCTGCAGGAGTTTATTGAAACATTCATTGTTTGGCTAAGTTCTTTAGGGTTGGTTTTGGAAGGTCTTTCAACTTTGGCCAAATCCCGCTTCGTACGAAATTTTTTCACAGCGCTGTTTCCAAGTGTCCACAAAGAGTCTCTGCTTGAAACTGTCCACATGCACATCTCCCATACTGGTGTGTTCGTTTCACTACCTGGATTTTGGTTTCCTCTTCTTTCTTTGAAATGACAAGCCTTCTTTCTGCACGCTACAAACACCTTGTAGCAGTTTCAGTGTTTGGCGTGTTGGTGCTCTGAAAACGCTGTGTAACCTATGTAGAGTGTGTCACTCTCAAGCACTGAATACCCAACCTAGAGCTCCTTTCACCACAGACACGCAAACACATCTTTTTGTGAAAGTCCTACTTCAGGTCACTTGGAAATGTAAGGTTTTCATCGAGAACATGAAGTCAATGACGGTTTTGCACTCTGCAGCCCATAGAAATGTACTTTTCTACAAACCCGTCTGAATTTCACTGCAAAATACCCTTCTTTTCTGGTTTGTTGAAAGTTCTCAACACATTAGGAGAAAGAGCGTGTTCGTGCAAGAGTGATGCAGTGTGCGTTTTCCTGGACTTCAAGTGATTTGGGAAACATACTCCTTATTTTTCCCCATTGTGTAAGAAACAACATGAGGCTTGCAAGAGATTGAAACAATGCATCCCAAAACGTATTCCAGCAGTGAAAACACACGTTTCTACAAAGACTTTGAAGGAGCAAGCAAAAGCCTAGTGGCTGAGTGTTCTTTCAGAGAGAAACACACGCATTGCTTCCTTCTGGAGTGAGTTTTCAGCCTGGAATTCATATGCATTTTGTACTGTGCAGAATGTAGCTACCTGCTCGGGAGTTGTGTCATAGACGCACCTTTCCTGCAGGAGTTTATTGAAACATTCATTGTTTGGCTAAGTTCTTTAGGGTTGGTTTTGGAAGGTCTTTCAACTTTGGCCAAATCCCGCTTCGTACGAAATTTGTTCACAGCGCTGTTTCCAAGTGTCCACAAAGAGCCTCTGCTTGAAACTGTCCACATGCACATCTCCCATACTGGTGTGTTCGTTTCACTACCTGGATTTTGGTTTCCTCTTCTTTCTTTGAAATGACAAGCCTTCTTTCTGCACGCTACACACACCTTGTAGCAGATTCAGTTTTTAGCATGTTGGTGCTCTCAAAACGCTCTGTAACCTATGTAGAGTGTGTCACTGTCCAGCACTGAATACACAACCTAGAGCTCCTTTCACCACAGACACGCAAACACATCTTTTTGTGAAAGTCCTACTTCAGGTCACTTGGAAATGTAAGGTTTTCATCGAGAACATGAAGTCAATGACGGTTTTGCACTCTGCAGCCCATAGAAATGTACTTTTCTACAAACCCGTCTGAATTTCACTGCAAAATATCCTTCTCTTCTTGTTTGTTGAAAGTTCTCAACGTATTAGGAGAAAGAGCGTGTTCGTGCAAGAGTGATGCAGTGTGCGTTTTCCTGGACTTCAAGTGATTTGGGAAACATACTCCTTATTTTTCCCCATTGTGTAAGAAACAACATGAGGCTTGCAAGAGATTGAAACAATTCATCCCAAAACGTATTCCAGCAGTGAAAACACACGTTTCTACAAAGACTTTGAAGGAGCAAGCAAAAGCCTAGTGGCTGAGTGTTCTTTCAGAGAGAAACACACGCATTGCTTCCTTCTGGAGTGAGTTTTCAGCCTGGAATTCATATGCATTTTGTACTGTGCAGAATGTAGCTACCTGCTCGGGAGTTGTGTCATAGATGCACCTTTCCTGCAGGAGTTTATTGCAACATTCATTGTTTGGCTAAGTTCTTTAGGGTTGGTTTTGGAGGTCTTTCAACTTTGGCCAAATCCCGCTTCATACGAAATTTTTTCACAGCGCTGTTTCCAAGTGTCCACAAAGAGCCTCTGCTTGAAACTGTCCACATGCACATCTCCCATACTGGTGTGCTCGTTTCACTACCTGGAGTTTGGTTTCCTCTTCTTTCTTTGAAATGACAAGCCTTCTTTCTGCACGCTACACACACGTTGTAGCAGTTTCAGTTTTTAGCATGTTGGTGCTCTCAAAACGCTGTGTAACCTATGTAGAGTGTGTCACTCTCCAGCACTGAATACACAACTTAGAGCTCCTTTCACCACAGACACGCAACCATTCTTTTTGTGAAAGGCCTACTTCAGGTCACCTGGAAATGTAAGGTTTTCATTGAGAACATGAAATCAATCACGGTTTTTCACTCTGCAGCCAATTGAAATGTACTTTTATACAAACTCGTCTGAATTTCACTGCAAAATGCCTTTAGTTTCTGGTTTTGTTGAAAGTTCTCAATACATTAGGAGAAAGAGCAGGTTTGTGCAAGAGTGATGCAGTGTGCGTTTTCCTGGATTTCAAGTGATTGGGAAACATACTCCTTATTTTTCCACATTGTGTAAGAAACAACATGAGGCTTGCAAGAGATTGAAACAATGCATCCCAAAACGTATTCCAGCAGTGAAAACACACGTTTCTACAAAGACTTTGAAGGAGCAAGCAAAAGCCTACTGGCTGAGTGTTCTTTCAGAGAGAAACACACGCATTGCTTCCTTCTGGAGTGAGTTTTCAGCCTGGAATTCATATGCATTTTGTACTGTGCAGAATGTAGCTACCTGCTCGGGGGTTTTGTCATAGAAGCACCTTTCCTGCAGGAGTTTATTGCAACATTCATTGTTTGGCTAAGTTCTTTAGGGTTGGTTTTGGAAGGTCTTTCAACTTTGGCCAAATTCCGCTTCATACGAAATTTTTTCACAATGCTGTTTCCAAGTGTCCACAAAGAGCCTCTGCTTGAAACTGTCCACATGCACATCTCCCATACTGGTGTGCTCGTTTCACTACCTGGAGTTTGGTTTCCTCTTCTTTCTTTGAAATGACAAGCCTTCTTTCTGCACGCTACACACACCTTGTAGCAGTTTCAGTTTTTAGCATGTTGGTGCTCTCAAAACGCTGTGTAACCTATGTAGAGTGTGTCACTCTCCAGCACTGAATACACAACTTAGAGCTCCTTTCACCACAGACACGCAACCATTCTTTTTGTGAAAGTCCTCCTTCAGGTCACCTGGAAATGTAAGGTTTTCATCGAGAACATGAAATCAATCACGGTTTTTCACTCTGCAGCCAATTGAAATGTACTTTTATACAAACTCGTCTGAATTTCACTGCAGAATGCCTTTAGTTTCTGGTTTGTTGAAAGTTCTCAATACATTAGGAGAAAGAGCGTGTTTGTGCAAGAGTGATGCAGTGTGCGTTTTCCTGGATTTCAAGTGATTGGGAAACATACTCCTTATTTTTCCACATTGTGTAAGAAACAACATGAGGCTTGCAAGAGATTGAAACAATGCATCCCATAAAAGTATTCCAGCAGTGAAAACACACCTTTCTACAAAGACTTTGAAGGAGCAAGCAAAATACTGGCTGAATGTTCTTTCAGAGAGAAACACACGCATTGCTTCCTTCTGGAGTGAGTTTTCAGCCTGGAATTCATATGCATTTTGTACTGTGCAGAATGTTGCTACCTGCTCGGGGGTTGTGTCATAGATGCACCTTTCCTGCAGGAGTTTATTGCAACATTCATTGTTTGGCTAAGTTCTTTAGGGTTGGTTTTGGAAGGTCTTTCAACTTTGGCCAAATCCCGCTTCGTACGAAATTTTTTCACAGCGCTGTTTCCAAGTGTCCACAAAGAGCCTCTGCTTGAAACTGTCCACATGCACGTCTCCCATACTGGTGTGCTCGTTTCACTACCTGGAGTTTGGTTTCCTCTTCTTTCTTTGAAATGACAAGCCTTCATTCTGCATGCTACACACACCTTGTAGCAGTTTCAGTTTTAAGCACGTTGGTGCTCTCAAAACACTGTGTAACCTATGTAGAGTGTGTCTCTCCAGCACTGAATACACAACATAGAGCTCCTTTCACCGCAGACACACAAACACACCTTTTTGTGCAAGTCCTACTTCAGGTCACTTGGATATGTCAGGGTTTCATCGAGAACATGAAGTCAATCATGCTTTTGCACTGTGCAACCAATAGAAATGAACTCTTGTAAATGCCCGTCTGAATTTCACTGCAAAATACCTTTAGTTTCTGGTTTGTAGAAAGTTCTCAACACATTAGGAGAAACAGCGTGTTTGAGCAAGAGTGATGCAGTGTGCATTTTCCTGGATTTCAAGTGATTTCAGAAACATACTACTTATTTTTCCACATTGTGTAAAAACAACATGAGGCTTGGAAGAGATTGAAACAATGCATCCCAAAACGTATTCCAGCAGTGAAAACACACGTTTCTACAAAGACTTTGAAGGAGCAAGCAAAAGCCTACTGGCTGAGTGTCCTTTCAGAGAGAAACACACGCATTGCTTCCTTCTGGAGTGAGTTTTCATCCTGGAATTCATATGCATTTTGTACTGTGCAGAATGTAGCTACCTGCTCGGGAGTTGTGTCATAGATGCACCTTTCCTGCAGGAGTTTATTGCAGCATTCATTGTTTGGCTAAGTTCTTTAGGGTTGGTTTTGGAAGGTCTTTCAACTTTGGCCAAATCCCGCTTCGTACGAAATTTTTTCACAGCGCTGTTTCCAAGTGTCCACAAAGAGCCTCTGCTTGAAACTGTCCACATGCACATCTCCCATTCGGGTGTGTTTGTTTCACTACCTGGATTTTGGTTTCCTCTTCTTTCTTTGAAATGACAAGCCTTCTTTCTGCACGCTACACACACCTTGTAGCAGTTTCAGTTTTTAGCATGTTCTTGCTCTCAAAACGCTGTGTAACCTATGTAGAGTGTGTCACTCTCCAGCACTGAATACACAACCTAGAGCTCCTTTCACCACAGACACGCAAACACATCTTTTTGTGAGAGTCCTACTTCAGGTCACTTGGAAATGTAAGGTTTTCATCTAGAACATGAAGTCAATCACGGTTTTGCACTCTGCAGCCAATAGAAATGTACTTTTCTACAAACCCGTCTGAATTTCACTGCCAAATACCCTTCTTTTCCGGTTTGTTGAAAGTTCTCAACACATTAGGAGAAAGAGCGTGTTCGTGCAAGAGTGATGCAGTGTGCGTTTTCCTGGACTTCAAGTGATTTGGGAAACATACTCCTTATTTTTCCCCATTGTGTAAGAAACAACATGAGGCTTGCAAGAGATTGAAACAATGCATCCCAAAACGTATTCCAGCAGTGAAAACACACGTTTCTACAAAGACTTTGAAGGAGCAAGCAAAAGCCTACTGGCTGAGTGTTCTTTCAGAGAGAAACACATACATTTCATTTTTTTGGAGTGAGTTTTCAGCCTGGAATTCATTTGCACTTTGTACTGTGCAGAATGTAGTTACCTACTCGGGGGTTGTGTCATAGAAGCACCTGTCCTGCAGGAGCTTCTTGCAACATTCATTGTTTGGCGAAGTTCTTTAGGGTTGGTTTTGGAAGGTCTTTCAACTTTGGCCAAATCCCGCTTCGTACGAAATTTTTTACAGCGCTCTTTCCAAGTGTCCACCAAGAGGTGCTGCTGGAAACTGTCCACATGCACATCTCCCATACTGGTGTGTTCGTTTCACTACCTGGATTTTGGTTTCCTCTTCTTTCTTTGAAATGACAAGCCATCATTCTGCACGCTACACACACCTTGTAGCAGTTTCAGTTTGAAGCATGTTGGTGGTCTCCAAACGCTGTGTAACCTATGCAGAGTGTGTCACTCTCCAGCACTGAATACACAACCTAGAGCTCCTTTCACCACAGACACGCAAACACATCTTTTTGTGAAAGTCCTACTTCAGGTCAGTTGGAAATGTAAGGTTTTCATCGAGAACATGAAGTCAATCATGGTTTTGCACTCTGCAACCAATAGAAATGAAATCCTGTACATACCTATGTGAATTTCACATCAAAATACCATTCTTTTCTGGTTTCTTGAATGTTCTCACCACAAAAGGAGAAAGAGCGTGTTTGAGCAAGAGTGATGTAGTGTGCGGTTTCCTCGATTTCAAGTGATTTGGGAAACATAATCCGCGTTTCTCCAGATTGTCTAAGAAACAATATGAGGCTTTCAAGAGATTGAAACAATGCATTCAAAACGTATTCCAGCAGTGAAAACACACGTTTCTACAAAGACCTTGAAGGAGCAAGCAAAAGCCCAGTGGCTGAGTGTTCTTTCAGAGAGAAACACATGCATTTCATCCTTCTGCAGTGAGTATTCAGCCTGGAATTCATATGCATTTTGTACAGTGCAGAATGTAGCTACGCCCTCAGGAGTTGTGTCATAGAAGGAACTTTCCTGCAGGAGCTTATTGCAACATTCATTGTTTGGCTAAGTTCTTTAGGGTTGGTTTTGGAAGGTCTTTCAACTTTGGCCAAATACCGCTTCGTACGAAATTTTTTCACAGCGCTGTTTCCAAGTGTCCACAAAGAGCCTCTGCTTGAAACTGTCCACATGCACATCTCCCATACTGGTGTGCTCGTTTCACTACCTGGAGTTTGGTTTCCTCTTCTTTCTTTGAAATGACAAGCCTTCTTTCTGCACGCTACACACACCTTGTAGCAGTTTCAGTTTTTAGCATGTTGGTGCTCTCAAAACGCTGTGTAACCTATGTAGAGTGTGTCACTCTCCAGCACTGAATACACAACTTAGAGCTCCTTCACCACAGACACGCAAAGAGATCTTTTTGTGAAAGTCCTATTTCAGATCAGTTGGAAATTAAGGATTTCATCGAGAATATGAAGTCATCATGGTTTTGCACTCTGCAACCAATAGAAATGTACTTTTCTACAAACCCGTGTGAATTTCACTGCAAAATGCCCTTCTCTTCTGGTATCTTGAATGTTCTCAACACATTAGGAGAAAGAGCAGGTTCGTGCAAGAGTGATGCAGTGTGCGTTTTCCTGGACTTCAAGTGATTTGGGAAACATACTCCTTTTTTTTCCCCATTGTGTAAGAAACAACATGAGGCTTGCAAGAGATTGAAACAATGCATCCCAAAACGTATTCCAGCAGTGAAAACACACGTTTCTACAAAGACTTTGAAGGAGCAAGCAAAAGCCTAGTGGCTGAGTGTTCTTTCAGAGAGAAACACACGCATTGCTTCCTTCTGGAGTGAGTTTTCAGCCTGGAATTCATATGCATTTTGTACTGTGCAGAATGTAGCTACCTGCTCGGGAGTTGTGTCATAGACGCACCTTTCCTGCAGGAGTTTATTGAAACATTCATTGTTTGGCTAAGTTCTTTAGGGTTGGTTTTGGAAGGTCTTTCAACTTTGGCCAAATCCCGCTTCGTACGAAATTTTTTCACAGCGCTGTTTCCAAGTGTCCACAAAGAGTCTCTGCTTGAAACTGTCCACATGCACATCTCCCATACTGGTGTGTTCGTTTCACTACCTGGATTTTGGTTTCCTCTTCTTTCTTTGAAATGACAAGCCTTCTTTCTGCACGCTACAAACACCTTGTAGCAGTTTCAGTTTTTGGCGTGTTGGTGCTCTGAAAACGCTGTGTAACCTATGTAGAGTGTGTCACTCTCCAGCACTGAATACCCAACCTAGAGCTCCTTTCACCACAGACACGCAAACACATCTTTTTGTGAAAGTCCTACTTCAGGTCACTTGGAAATGTAAGGTTTTCATCGAGAACATGAAGTCAATGACGGTTTTGCACTCTGCAGCCCATAGAAATGTACTTTTCTACAAACCCGTCTGAATTTCACTGCAAAATACCCTTCTTTTCTGGTTTGTTGAAAGTTCTCAACACATTAGGAGAAAGAGCGTGTTCGTGCAAGAGTGATGCAGTGTGCGTTTTCCTGGACTTCAAGTGATTTGGGAAACATACTCCTTATTTTTCCCCATTGTGTAAGAAACAACATGAGGCTTGCAAGAGATTGAAACAATGCATCCCAAAACGTATTCCAGCAGTGAAAACACACGTTTCTACAAAGACTTTGAAGGAGCAAGCAAAAGCCTAGTGGCTGAGTGTTCTTTCAGAGAGAAACACACGCATTGCTTCCTTCTGGAGTGAGTTTTCAGCCTGGAATTCATATGCATTTTGTACTGTGCAGAATGTAGCTACCTGCTCGGGAGTTGTGTCATAGACGCACCTTTCCTGCAGGAGTTTATTGAAACATTCATTGTTTGGCTAAGTTCTTTAGGGTTGGTTTTGGAAGGTCTTTCAACTTTGGCCAAATCCCGCTTCGTACGAAATTTGTTCACAGCGCTGTTTCCAAGTGTCCACAAAGAGCCTCTGCTTGAAACTGTCCACATGCACATCTCCCATACTGGTGTGTTCGTTTCACTACCTGGATTTTGGTTTCCTCTTCTTTCTTTGAAATGACAAGCCTTCTTTCTGCACGCTACACACACCTTGTAGCAGATTCAGTTTTTAGCATGTTGGTGCTCTCAAAACGCTCTGTAACCTATGTAGAGTGTGTCACTGTCCAGCACTGAATACACAACCTAGAGCTCCTTTCACCACAGACACGCAAACACATCTTTTTGTGAAAGTCCTACTTCAGGTCACTTGGAAATGTAAGGTTTTCATCGAGAACATGAAGTCAATGACGGTTTTGCACTCTGCAGCCCATAGAAATGTACTTTTCTACAAACCCGTCTGAATTTCACTGCAAAATATCCTTCTCTTCTTGTTTGTTGAAAGTTCTCAACGTATTAGGAGAAAGAGCGTGTTCGTGCAAGAGTGATGCAGTGTGCGTTTTCCTGGACTTCAAGTGATTTGGGAAACATACACCTTATTTTTCCCCATTGTGTAAGAAACAACATGAGGCTTGCAAGAGATTGAAACAATTCATCCCAAAACGTATTCCAGCAGTGAAAACACACGTTTCTACAAAGACTTTGAAGGAGCAAGCAAAAGCCTAGTGGCTGAGTGTTCTTTCAGAGAGAAACACACGCATTGCTTCCTTCTGGAGTGAGTTTTCAGCCTGGAATTCATATGCATTTTGTACTGTGCAGAATGTAGCTACCTGCTCGGGAGTTGTGTCATAGATGCACCTTTCCTGCAGGAGTTTATTACAACATTCATTGTTTGGCTAAGTTCTTTAGGGTTGGTTTTGGAAGGTCTTTCAACTTTGGCCAAATCCCGCTTCGTACGAAATTTTTTCACAGCGCTGTTTCCAAGTGTCCACAAAGAGCCTCTGCTTGAAACTGTCCACATGCACATCTCCCATACTGGTGTGTTTGTTTCACTACCTGGATTTTGGTTTCCTCTTCTTTCTTTGAAATGACAAGCCTTCTTTCTGCACGCTACACACACCTTGTAGCAGTTTCAGTTTTTAGCATGTTGGTGCTCTCAAAACGCTCTGTAACCTATGTAGAGTGTGTCACTCTCCAGCACTGAATACACAACCTAGAGCTCCTTTCACCACAGACACACAAACACATCTCTTTGTGAAAGTCCTACTTCAGGTCACTTGGAAATGTAAGGTTTTCATCGAGAACATGAAGTCAATCACGGTTTTGCACTCTGCAGCCAATAGAAATGTACTTTTCTACAAACCCGTCTGAATTTCACTGCAAAATACCCTTCTTTTCTGGTTTGTTGAAAGTTCTCAACACATTAGGAGAAAGAGCGTGTTCGTGCAAGAGTGATGCAGTGTGCGTTTTCCTGGACTTCAAGTGATTTGGGAAACATACTCCTTATTTTTCCCCATTGTGTAAGAAACAACATGAGGCTTGCAAGAGATTGAAACAATGCATCCCAAAACGTATTCCAGCAGTGAAAACACACGTTTCTACAAAGACTTTGAAGGAGCAAGCAAAAGCCTAGTGGCTGAGTGTTCTTTCAGAGAGAAACACACGCATTGCTTCCTTCTGGAGTGAGTTTTCAGCCTGGAATTCATATGCATTTTGTACTGTGCAGAATGTAGCTACCTGCTCGGGAGTTGTGTCATAGACGCACCTTTCCTGCAGGAGTTTATTGAAACATTCATTGTTTGGCTAAGTTCTTTAGGGTTGGTTTTGGAAGGTCTTTCAACTTTGGCCAAATCCCGCTTCGTACGAAATTTTTTCACAGCGCTGTTTCCAAGTGTCCACAAAGAGTCTCTGCTTGAAACTGTCCACATGCACATCTCCCATACTGGTGTGTTCGTTTCACTACCTGGATTTTGGTTTCCTCTTCTTTCTTTGAAATGACAAGCCTTCTTTCTGCACGCTACACACACCTTGTAGCAGTTTCAGTTTTTAGCGTGTTGGTGCTCTCAAAACGCTGTGTAACCTATGTAGAGTGTGTCACTCTCCAGCACTGAATACACAACCTAGAGCTCCTTTCACCACAGACACGCAAACACATCTTTTTGTGAAAGTCCTACTTCAGGTCACTTGGAAATGTAAGGTTTTCATCGAGAACATGAAGTCAATGACGGTTTTGCACTCTGCAGCCCATAGAAATGTACTTTTCTACAAACCCGTCTGAATTTCACTGCAAAATACCCTTCTTTTCTGGTTTGTTGAAAGTTCTCAACACATTAGGAGAAAGAGCGTGTTCGTGCAACAGTGATGCAGTGTGCGTTTTCCTGGACTTCAAGTGATTTGGGAAACATACTCCTTATTTTTCCCCATTGTGTAAGAAACAACATGAGGCTTGCAAGAGATTGAAACAATGCATCCTAAAACGTATTCCAGCATTGAAAACACACGTTTCTACAAAGACTTTGAAGGAGCAAGCAAAAGCCTAGTGGCTGAGTGTTCTTTCAGAGAGAAACACAAGCATTGCTTCCTTCTGGAGTGAGTTTTCAACCTGGAATTCATATGCATTTTGTACTGTGCAGAATGTAGCTACCTGCTCGGGAGTTGTGTCATAGACGCACCTTTCCTGTAGGAGTTTATTGCAACATTCATTGTTTGGCTAAGTTCTTTAGGATTGGTTTTGGAAGGTCTTTCAACTTTGGCCAAATCCCGCTTCGTACGAAATTTTTTCACAGCGCTTTTTCCAAGTGTCCACAAAGAGCCTCTGCTTGAAACTGTCCACATGCACATCTCCCATACTGGTGTGTTCGTTTCACTACCTTGGTTTTGGTTTCCTCTTCTTTCTTTGAAATGACAAGCCTTCTTTCTGCACGCTACACACACCTTGTAGCAGTTTCAGTTTTTAGCATGTTGGTGCTCTCAAAACGCTGTGTAACCTATGTAGAGTGTGTCACTCTCCAGCACTGAATACACAACCTAGACCTCCTTTCAACACAGACACACAAACACATCTTTTTGTGAAAGTCCTACTTCAGGTCACTTGGAAATGTAAGGTTTTCATCGAGAACATGAAGTCAATCACGGTTTTGCACTCTGCAGCCAATAGAAATGTACTTTTCTACAAACCCGTCTGAATTTCACTGCAAAATACCCTTCTTTTCTGGTTTGTTGAAAGTTCTCAACACATTAGGAGAAAGAGCGTGTTCGTGCAAGAGTGATGCAGTGTGCGTTTTCCTGGACTTCAAGTGATTTAGGAAACATACTCCTTATTTTTCCCCATTGTGTAAGAAACAACATGAGGCTTGCAAGAGATTGAAACAATGCATCCCAAAACGTATTCCAGCAGTGAAAACACACGTTTCTACAAAGACTTTGAAGGAGCAAGCAAAAGCCTAGTGGCTGAGTGTTCTTTCAGAGAGAAACACACGCATTGCTTCCTTCTGGAGTGAGTTTTCAACCTGGAATTCATATGCATTTTGTACTGTGCAGAATGTAGCTACCTGCTCGGGAGTTGTGTCATAGACGCACCTTTCCTGCAGGAGTTTATTGAAACATTCATTGTTTGGCTAAGTTCTTTAGGGTTGGTTTTGGAAGGTCTTTCAACTTTGGCCAAATCCCGCTTCGTACGAAATTTTTTCACAGCGCTGTTTCCAAGTGTCCACAAAGAGCCTCTGCTTGAAACTGTCCACATGCACATCTCCCATTCGGGTGTGTTCGTTTCACTACCTGGATTTTGGTTTCCTCTTCTTTCTTTGAAATGACAAGCCTTCTTTCTGCACGCTACACACACCTTGTAGCAGTTTCAGTTTGAAGCATGTTGGTGCTCTCAAAACGCTGTGTAACCTATGCAGAGTGTGTCACTCTCCAACTCTGAATACATATCTTACAGCTCCTTTCACCACAGATACGCAAACACATCTTTTTGTGAAAATCCTACTTCAGGTCAGTTGGAAATGTAAGGTTTTCATCGAGAACATGATGTCAATCATGGTTTTGCACTCTGCAACCAATAGAAATGAAATCCTGTACATACCTATGTGAATTTCACATCAAAATACCATTCTTTTCTGGTTTCTTGAATGTTCTCACCACAAAAGGAGAAAGAGCGTGTTTGAGCAAGAGTGATGTAGTGTGCGGTTTCCTCGATTTCAAGTGATTTGGGAAACATAATCCGCGTTTCTCCAGATTGTCTAAGAAACAATATGAGGCTTTCAAGAGATTGAAACAATGCATTCAACACGTATTCCAGCAGTGAAAACACACGTTTCTACAAAGACCTTGAAGGAGCAAGCAAAAGCCCAGTGGCTGAGTGTTCTTTCAGAGAGAAACACATGCATTTCATCCTTCTGGAGTTTTCAGCCTGTATTCATATGCATTTTGTACTGTGCAGAATGTAGCTACGCCCTCAGGAGTTGTGTCATAGAAGGACCTTTCCTGCAGGAGCTTATTGCAACATATATTGTTTGGCTAAGTTCTTTAGGGTTGGTTTTGGAAGGTCTTTCAACTTTGGCCAAATACCGCTTCGTACGAAATTTTTTCACAAAGCTGTTTCCAAGTTTCCACAAAGAGCTGCTGCTTTAAACTGTCCACATGCACATCTCCCATACTGGTGTGCTCGTTTCACTACCTGGATGTTGGTTTCCTCTTCCTTCTTTGAAATGACAAGCCTTCATTCTGCACGCTACACACACTTTGTAGCAGTATCAGTTTGAAGCATGTTGGTGCTCTCAAAAAGCTCTGTAACCAATGTACAGTGTGTCACTCTCCAACTCTGAATACACATCTTACAGCTCCTTTCACCACAGACACGCAAAGAGATCTTTTTGTGAAAGTCCTATTTCAGATCAGTTGGAAATTAAGGATTTCATCGAGAATATGAAGTCAATCATGGTTTTGCACTCTGCAACCAATAGAAATGTACTTTTCTACAAACCCGTGTGAATTTCACTGCAAAATGCCCTTCTCTTCTGGTATCTTGAATGTTCTCAACACATTAGGAGAAAGAGCAGGTTTGTGCAAGAGTGATGCAGTGTGCGTTTTCCTGGATTTCAAGTGATTGGGAAACATACTCCTTATTTTTCCACATTGTGTAAGAAACAACATGAGGCTTGCAAGAGATTGAAACAATGCATCCCAAAACGTATTCCAGCAGTGAAAACACACGTTTCTACAAAGACTTTGAAGGAGCAAGCAAAAGGCTACTGGCTGAGTGTTCTTTCAGAGAGAAACACACGCATTGCTTCCTTCTGGAGTGAGTTTTCAGCCTGGAATTCATATGCATTTTGTGCTGTGCAGAATGTAGCTACCTGCTCGGGAGTTGTGTCATAGATGCACCTTTCCTGCAGGAGTTTATTGCAACATTCATTGTTTGGCTAAGTTCTTTAGGGTTGGTTTTGGAAGGTCTTTCAACTTTGGCCAAATCCCGCTTCATACGAAATTTTTTCACAGCGCTGTTTCCAAGTGTCCACAAAGAGACTCTGCTTGAAACTGTCCACATGCACATCTCCCATACTGGTGTGCTCGTTTCACTACCTGGAGTTGGGTTTCCTCTTCTTTCTTTGAAATGACAAGCCTTCTTTCTGCACGCTACACACACCTTGTAGCAGTTTCAGTTTTTAGCATGTTGGTGCTCTCAAAACGCTGTGTAACCTATGTAGAGTGTGTCACTCTCCAGCACTGAATACACAACTTAGAGCTCCTTTCACCACAGACACGCAACCATTCTTTTTGTGAAAGGCCTACTTCAGGTCACCTGGAAATGTAAGGTTTTCATTGAGAACATGAAATCAATCACGGTTTTTCACTCTGCAGCCAATTGAAATGTACTTTTATACAAACTCGTCTGAATTTCACTGCAAAATGCCTTTAGTTTCTGGTTTTGTTGAAAGTTCTCAATACATTAGGAGAAAGAGCAGGTTTGTGCAAGAGTGATGCAGTGTGCGTTTTCCTGGATTTCAAGTGATTGGGAAACATACTCCTTATTTTTCCACATTGTGTAAGAAACAACATGAGGCTTGCAAGAGATTGAAACAATGCATCCCAAAACGTATTCCAGCAGTGAAAACACACGTTTCTACAAAGACTTTGAAGGTGCAAGCAAAAGCCTACTGGCTGAGTGTTCTTTCAGAGAGAAACACACGCATTGCTTCCTTCTGGAGTGAGTTTTCAGCCTGGAATTCATATGCATTTTGTACTGTGCAGAATGTAGCTACCTGCTCGGGGGTTTTGTCATAGATGCACCTTTCCTGCAGGAGTTTATTGCAACATTCATTGTTTGGCTAAGTTCTTTAGGGTTGGTTTTGGAAGGTCTTTCAACTTTGGCCAAATTCCGCTTCATACGAAATTTTTTCACAATGCTGTTTCCAAGTGTCCACAAAGAGCCTCTGCTTGAAACTGTCCACATGCACATCTCCCATACTGGTGTGCTCGTTTCACTACCTGGAGTTTGGTTTCCTCTTCTTTCTTTGAAATGGCAAGCCTTCTTTCTGCACGCTACACACACCTTGTAGCAGTTTCAGTTTTTAGCATGTTGGTGCTCTCAAAACGCTGTGTAACCTATGTAGAGTGTGTCACTCTCCAGCACTGAATACACAACTTAGAGCTCCTTTCACCACAGACACGCAACCATTCTTTTTGTGAAAGTCCTCCTTCAGGTCACCTGGAAATGTAAGGTTTTCATCGAGAACATGAAATCAATCACGGTTTTTCACTCTGCAGCCAATTGAAATGTACTTTTATACAAACTCGTCTGAATTTCACTGCAGAATGCCTTTAGTTTCTGGTTTGTTGAAAGTTCTCAATACATTAGGAGAAAGAGCGTGTTTGTGCAAGAGTGATGCAGTGTGCGTTTTCCTGGATTTCAAGTGATTGGGAAACATACTCCTTATTTTTCCACATTGTGTAAGAAACAACATGAGGCTTGCAAGAGATTGAAACAATGCATCCCATAAAAGTATTCCAGCAGTGAAAACACACCTTTCTACAAAGACTTTGAAGGAGCAAGCAAAATACTGGCTGAATGTTCTTTCAGAGAGAAACACACGCATTGCTTCCTTCTGGAGTGAGTTTTCAGCCTGGA
Source organism: Miniopterus schreibersii (assembly GCF_964146895.1). Classification (NCBI taxonomy): domain Eukaryota; kingdom Metazoa; phylum Chordata; class Mammalia; order Chiroptera; family Miniopteridae; genus Miniopterus; species Miniopterus schreibersii. The sequence goes on from NW_027669848.1 coordinate 306,999, forward strand.
ATTCATATGCATTTTGTACTGTGCAGAATGTTGCTACCTGCTCGGGGGTTGTGTCATAGATGCACCTTTCCTGCAGGAGTTTATTGCAACATTCATTGTTTGGCTAAGTTCTTTAGGGTTGGTTTTGGAAGGTCTTTCAACTTTGGCCAAATCCCGCTTCGTACGAAATTTTTTCACAGCGCTGTTTCCAAGTGTCCACAAAGAGCCTCTGCTTGAAACTGTCCACATGCACGTCTCCCATACTGGTGTGCTCGTTTCACTACCTGGAGTTTGGTTTCCTCTTCCTTCTTTGAAATGACAAGCCTTCATTCTGCACGCTACACACACTTTGTAGCAGTATCAGTTTGAAGCATGTTGGTGCTCTCAAAAAGCTCTGTAACCAATGTACAGTGTGTCACTCTCCAACTCTGAATACACATCTTACAGCTCCTTTCACCACAGACACGCAAAGAGATCTTTTTGTGAAAGTCCTATTTCAGATCAGTTGGAAATTAAGGATTTCATCGAGAATATGAAGTCAATAATGGTTTTGCACTCTGCAACCAATAGAAATGTACTTTTCTACAAACCCGTGTGAATTTCATTGCAAAATGCCCTTCTCTTCTGGTATCTTGAATGTTCTCAACACATTAGGAGAAAGAGCAGGTTTGTGCAAGAGTGATGCAGTGTTCGTTTTCCTGGATTTCAAGAGATTGGGAAACATACCCCTTATTTTTCCACATTGTGTAAGAAACAACATGACGCTTGCAAGAGATTGAAACAATGCATCCCAAAACGTATTCCAGCAGTGAAAACACACGTTTCTACAAAGACTTTGAAGGAGCAAGCAAAAGCCTACTGGCTGAGTGTTCTTTCAGAGAGAAACACACGCATTGCTTCCTTCTGGAGTGAGTTTTCAGCCTGGAATTCATATGCATTTTGTGCTGTGCAGAATGTAGCTACCTGCTCGGGAGTTTTGTCATAGATGCACCTTTCCTGCAGGAGTTTATTGCAACATTCATTGTTTGGCTAAGTTCTTTAGGGTTGGTTTTGGAAGGTCTTTCAACTTTGGCCAAATCCGGCTTCATACGAAATTTTTTCACACCGCTGTTTCCAAGTGTCCACAAAGAGCCTCTGCTTAAAACTGTCCACATGCACGTCTCCCATACTGGTGTGCTCGTTTCACTACCTGGATTTTGGTTTCCTCTTCTTTCTTTGAAATGACAAGCCTTCATTCTGCATGCTACACACACCTTGTAGCAGTTTCAGTTTTAAGCACGTTGCTGCTCTCAAAACACTGTGTAACCTATGTAGAGTGTGTCTCTCTCCAGCACTGAATACACAACTTAGAGCTCCTTTCACCGCAGACACACAAACACACCTTTTTGTGCAAGTCCTACTTCAGGTCACTTGGATATGTCAGGGTTTCATCGAGAACATGAAGTCAATCATGCTTTTGCACTCTGCAACCAATAGAAATGAACTCTTGTAAATGCCCGTCTGAATTTCACTGCAAAATACCTTTAGTTTCTGGTTTGTAGAAAGTTCTTAACACATTAGGAGAAACAGCGTGTTTGAGCAAGGGTGATGCAGTGTGCATTTTCCTGGATTTCAAGTGATTTCAGAAACATACTACTTATTTTTCCACATTGTGTAAGAAACAACATGAAGCTTGGAAGAGATTGAAACAATGCATCCCAAAACCTATTCCACGGTTTTGCACTCTGCAGCCAATAGAAATGTACTTTTCTACAAACCTGTCTGAATTTCACTGCAAAATACCCTTCTTTTCTGGTTTGTTGAAAGTTCTCAACACATTAGGAGAAAGAGCGTGTTCGTGCAAGAGTGATGCAGTGTGCGTTTTCCTGGACTTCAAGTGATTTGGGAAACATACTCCTTATTTTTCCCCATTGTGTAAGAAACAACATGAGGCTTGCAAGAGATTGAAACAATGCATCCCAAAACGTATTCCAGCAGTGAAAACACACGTTTCTACAAAGACTTTGAAGGAGCAAGCAAAAGCCTACTGGCTGAGTGTCCTTTCAGAGAGAAACACACGCATTGTTTCCTTCTGGAGTGAGTTTTCAGCCTGGAATTCATATGCATTTTGTACTGTGCAGAATGTAGCTACCTGCTCGGGAGTTGTGTCATAGATGCACCTTTCCTGCAGGAGTTTATTGCAGCATTCATTGTTTGGCTAAGTTCTTTAGGGTTGGTTTTGGAAAGTCTTTCAACTTTGGCCAAATCCCGCTTCGTACGAAATTTTTTCACAGCGCTGTTTCCAAGTGTCCACAAAGAGACTCTGCTTTAAACTGTCCACATGCACATCTCCCATTCGGGTGTGTTTGTTTCACTACCTGGATTTTGGTTTCCTCTTCTTTCTTTGAAATGACAAGCCTTCTTTCTGCACGCTACACACACCTTGTAGCAGTTTCAGTTTGAAGCATGTTGGTGCTCTCAAAACGCTGTGTAACCTATGCAGAGTGTGTCACTCTCCAACTCTGAATACATATCTTACAGCTCCTTTCACCACAGATACGCAAACACATCTTTTTGTGAAAATCCTACTTCAGGTCAGTTGGAAATGTAAGGTTTTCATCGAGAACATGAAGTCAATCATGGTTTTGCACTCTGCAACCAATAGAAATGAAATCCTGTACATACCTATGTGAATTTCACATCAAAATACCATTCTTTTCTGGTTTCTTGAATGTTCTCACCACAAAAGGAGAAAGAGCGTGTTTGAGCAAGAGTGATGTAGTGTGCGGTTTCCTCGATTTCAAGTGATTTGGGAAACATAATCCGCGTTTCTCCAGATTGTCTAAGAAACAATATGAGGCTTTCAAGAGATTGAAACAATGCATTCAACACGTATTCCAGCAGTGAAAACACACGTTTCTACAAAGACCTTGAAGGAGCAAGCAAAAGCCCAGTGGCTGAGTGTTCTTTCAGAGAGAAACACATGCATTTCATCCTTCTGGAGTTTTCAGCCTGTATTCATATGCATTTTGTACTGTGCAGAATGTAGCTACGCCCTCAGGAGTTGTGTCATAGAAGGACCTTTCCTGCAGGAGCTTATTGCAACATATATTGTTTGGCTAAGTTCTTTAGGGTTGGTTTTGGAAGGTCTTTCAACTTTGGCCAAATACCGCTTCGTACGAAATTTTTTCACAAAGCTGTTTCCAGTTTCCACAAAGAGCTGCTGCTTTAAACTGTCCACATGCACATCTCCCATACTGGTGTGCTCGTTTCACTACCTGGATGTTGGTTTCCTCTTCCTTCTTTGAAATGACAAGCCTTCATTCTGCACGCTACACACACTTTGTAGCAGTATCAGTTTGAAGCATGTTGGTGCACTCAAAAAGCTCTGTAACCAATGTACAGTGTGTCACTCTCCAACTCTGAATACACATCTTACAGCTCCTTTCACCACAGACACGCAAAGAGATCTTTTTGTGAAAGTCCTATTTCAGATCAGTTGGAAATTAAGGATTTCATCGAGAATATGAAGTCAATCATGGTTTTGCACTCTGCAACCAATAGAAATGTACTTTTCTACAAACCCGTGTGAATTTCACTGCAAAATGCCCTTCTCTTCTGGTATCTTGAATGTTCTCAACACATTAGGAGAAAGAGCAGGTTTGTGCAAGAGTGATGCAGTGTGCGTTTTCCTGGATTTCAAGTGATTGGGAAACATACTCCTTATTTTTCCACATTGTGTAAGAAACAACATGAGGCTTGCAAGAGATTGAAACAATGCATCCCAAAACGTATTCCAGCAGTGAAAACACACGTTTCTACAAAGACTTTGAAGGAGCAAGCAAAAGCCTAGTGGCTGAGTGTTCTTTCAGAGAGAAACACACGCATTGCTTCCTTCTGGAGTGAGTTTTCAGCCTGGAATTCATATGCATTTTGTGCTGTGCAGAATGTAGCTACCTGCTCGGGAGTTGTGTCATAGATGCACCTTTCCTGCAGGAGTTTATTGCAACATTCATTGTTTGGCTAAGTTCTTTAGGGTTGGTTTTGGAAGGTCTTTCAACTTTGGCCAAATCCCGCTTCATACGAAATTTTTTCACAGCGCTGTTTCCAAGTGTCCACAAAGAGACTCTGCTTGAAACTGTCCACATGCACATCTCCCATACTGGTGTGCTCGTTTCACTACCTGGAGTTGGGTTTCCTCTTCTTTCTTTGAAATGACAAGCCTTCTTTCTGCACGCTACACACACCTTGTAGCAGTTTCAGTTTTTAGCATGTTGGTGCTCTCAAAACGCTGTGTAACCTATGTAGAGTGTGTCACTCTCCAGCACTGAATACACAACTTAGAGCTCCTTTCACCACAGACACGCAACCATTCTTTTTGTGAAAGTCCTACTTCAGGTCACCTGGAAATGTAAGGTTTTCATCGAGAACATGAAATCAATCACGGTTTTTCACTCTGCAGCCAATAGAAATGTACTTTTATACAAACTCGTCTGAATTTCACTGCAAAATGCCTTTAGTTTCCGGTTTGTTGAAAGTTCTCAATACATTAGGAGAAAGAGCGTGTTTGTGCAAGAGTGATGCAGTGTGCGTTTTCCTGGATTTCAAGTGATTTGGGAAACATACTCCTTATTTTTCCACATTGTGTAAGAAACAACATGAGGCTTGCAAGAGATTGAAGCAATGCATCCCATAAAATATTCCAGCAGTGAAAACACACCTTTCTACAAAGACTTTGAAGGAGCAAGCAAAAGCCTACTGGCTGAATGTTCTTTCAGAGAGAAACACACGCATTGCTTCCTTCTGGAGTGAGTTTTCAGCCTGGAATTCATATGCATTTTGCACTGTGCAGAATGTAGCTACCTGCTCGGGGGTTGTGTCATAGGTGCACGTTTCCTGCAGGAGTTTATTGCAACATTCATTGTTTGGCTAAGTTCTTTAGGGTTGGTTTTGGAAGGTCTTTCAACTTTGGCCAATTCCCGCTTCGTACGAAATTTTTTCACAGCGCTGTTTCCAAGTGTCCACAAAGAGCCTCTGTTTGAAACTGTCCACATGCACGTCTCCCATACTGGTGTGCTCGTTTCACTACCTGGATTTTGGTTTCCTCTTCTCTCTTTGAAATGACAAGCCTTCATTCTGCATGCTACACACACCTTGTAGCAGTTTCAGTTTTAAGCACGTTGGTGCTCTCAAAACACTGTGTAACCTATGTAGAGTGTGTCTCTCTCCAGCACTGAATACACAACTTAGAGCTCCTTTCACCGCAGACACACAAACACACCTTTTTGTGCAAGTCCTACTTCAGGTCACTTGGATATGTCAGGGTTTCATCGAGAACATGAAGTCAATCATGCTTTTGCACTCTGCAACCAATAGAAATGAACTCTTGTAAATGCCCGTCTGAATTTCACTGCAAAATAGCTTTAGTTTCTGGTTTGTAGAAAGTTCTCAACACATTAGGAGAAACAGCGTGTTTGAGCAAGAGTGATGCAGTGTGCATTTTCCTGGATTTCAAGTGATTTCAGAAACATACTACTTATTTTTCCACATTGTGTAAGAAACAACATGAGGCTTGCAAGAGATTGAAACAATGCATCCCAAAACGTATTCCAGCAGTGAAAACACACGTTTCTACAAAGACTTTGAAGGAGCAAGCAAAAGCCTACTGGCTGAGTGTCCTTTCAGAGAGAAACACACGCATTGCTTCCTTCTGGAGTGAGTTTTCAGCCTGGAATTCATATGCATTTTGTACTGTGCAGAATGTAGCTACCTGCTCGGGAGTTGTGTCATAGATGCACCTTTCCTGCAGGAGTTTATTGCAGCATTCATTGTTTGGCTAAGTTCTTTAGGGTTGGTTTTGGAAGGTCTTTCAACTTTGGCCAAATCCCGCTTCGTACGAAATTTTTTCACAGCGCTGTTTCCAAGTGTCCACAAAGAGACTCTGCTTTAAACTGTCCACATGCACATCTCCCATACGGGTGTGTTTGTTTCACTACCTGGATTTTGGTTTCCTCTTCTTTCTTTGAAATGACAAGCCTTCTTTCTGCACGCTACACACACCTTGTAGCAGTTTCAGTTTTTAGCATGTTCGTGCTCTCAAAACGCTGTGTAAGCTATGTAGAGTGTGTCACTCTCCAGCACTGAATACACAACCTAGAGCTCCTTTCACCACAGACACGCAAACACATCTTTTTGTGAAAGTCCTACTTCAGGTCACTTGGAAATGTAAGGTTTTCATCGAGAACATGAAGTCAATCACGGTTTTGCACTCTGCAGCCCATAGAAATGTACTTTTCTACAAACCCGTCTGAATTTCACTGCAAAATACCCTTCTTTTCTGGTTTGTTGAAAGTTCTCAACACATTAGGAGAAAGAGCGTGTTCGTGCAAGAGTGATGCACTGTGCGTTTTCCAGGACTTCAAGTGATTTGGGAAACATACACCTTATTTTTCCCCATCGTGTAAGAAACAACATGAGGCTTGCAAGATATTGAAACAATGCATCCCAGAACGTATTCCAGCAGTGAAAACACACGTTTCTACAAAGACTTTCAAAGAGCAAGCAAAAGCCTACTGGCTGAGTGTTCTTTCAGAGAGAAACACATACATTTCATTTTTTTGGAGTGAGTTTTCAGCCTGGAATTCATTTGCACTTTGTACTGAGTAGAATGTAGTTACCTACTCGGGGGTTGTGTCATAGAAGCACCTGTCCTGCAGGAGCTTCTTGCAACATTCATTGTTTGGCTAAGTTCTTTAGGGTTGGTTTTGGAAGGTCTTTCAACTTTGGCCAAATCCCGCTTCGTACGAAATTTTTTACAGCGCTGTTTCCAAGTGTCCACCAAGAGGTGCTGCTGGAAACTGTCCACATGCACATCTCCCATACTGGTGTGTTCGTTTCACTACCTGGATTTTGGTTTCCTCTTCTTTCTTTGAAATGACAAGCCTTCATTCTGCACGCTACACACACCTTGTAGCAGTTTCAGTTTGAAGCATGTTGGTGCTCTCAAAACGCTGTGTAACCTATGCAGAGTGTGTCACTCTCCAACTCTGAATACATATCTTACAGCTCCTTTCACCACAGATACGCAAACACATCTTTTTGTGAAAATCCTACTTCAGGTCAGTTGGAAATGTAAGGTTTTCATCGAGAACATGAAGTCAATCATGGTTTTGCACTCTGCAACCAATAGAAATGAAATCCTGTACATACCTATGTGAATTTCACATCAAAATACCATTCTTTTCTGGTTTCTTGAATGTTCTCACCACAAAAGGAGAAAGAGCGTGTTTGAGCAAGAGTGATGTAGTGTGCGGTTTCCTCGATTTCAAGTGATTTGGGAAACATAATCCGCGTTTCTCCAGATTGTCTAAGAAACAATATGAGGCTTTCAAGAGATTGAAACAATGCATTCAAAACGTATTCCAGCAGTGAAAACACACGTTTCTACAAAGACCTTGAAGGAGCAAGCAAAAGCCCAGTGGCTGAGTGTTCTTTCAGAGAGAAACACATGCATTTCATCCTTCTGGAGTTTTCAGCCTGTATTCATATGCATTTTGTACTGTGCAGAATGTAGCTACGCCCTCAGGAGTTGTGTCATAGAAGGACCTTTCCTGCAGGAGCTTATTGCAACATATATTGTTTGGCTAAGTTCTTTAGGGTTGGTTTTGGAAGGTCTTTCAACTTTGGCCAAATACCGCTTCGTACGAAATTTTTTCACAAAGCTGTTTCCAAGTTTCCACAAAGAGCTGCTGCTTTAAACTGTCCACATGCACATCTCCCATACTGGTGTGCTCGTTTCACTACCTGGATGTTGGTTTCCTCTTCCTTCTTTGAAATGACAAGCCTTCATTCTGCACGCTACACACACTTTGTAGCAGTATCAGTTTGAAGCATGTTGGTGCTCTCAAAAAGCTCTGTAACCAATGTACAGTGTGTCACTCTCCAACTCTGAATACACATCTTACAGCTCCTTTCACCACAGACACGCAAAGAGATCTTTTTGTGAAAGTCCTATTTCAGATCAGTTGGAAATTAAGGATTTCATCGAGAATATGAAGTCAATCATGGTTTTGCACTCTGCAGCCAATAGAAATGTACTTTTATACAAACACGTCTGAATTTCACAGCAAAATACCCTTCTTTTCTGGTTTGTTAAAAGTTCTCAACACATTAGGAGAAAGAGCGTGTTCGTGCAAGAGTGATGCAGTGTGCGTTTTCCTGGACTTCAAGTGATTTGGGAAACATACTCTTTATTTTTCCCCATTGTGTAAGAAACAACATGAGGCTTGCAAGAGATTGAAACAATGCATCCCAAAACGTATTCCAGCAGTGAAAACACACGTTTCTACAAAGACTTTGAAGGAGCAAGCAAAAGCCTAGTGGCTGAGTGTTCTTTCAGAGAGAAACACACGCATTGCTTCCTTCTGGAGTGAGTTTTCAGCCTGGAATTCATATGCATTTTGTACTGTGCAGAATGTAGCTACGCCCTCAGGAGTTGTGTCATAGATGCACCCTTCCTGCAGGAGTTTATTGCAACATTCATTGTTTGGCTAAGTTCTTTAGGGTTGGTTTTGGAAGGTCTTTCAACTTTGGCCCAATCCCGCTTCGTACGAAATTTTTTCACAGCGCTGTTTCCAAGTGTCCACAAAGAGCCTCTGCTTGAAACTGTCCACATGCACATCTCCCATACTGGTGTGTTTGTTTCACTACCTGGATTTTGGTTTCCTCTTCTCTCTTTGAAATGACAAGCCTTCTTTCTGCACGCTACACACAGCTTGTAGCAGTTTCAGTTTTTAGCATGTTGGTGCTCTCAAAACGCTGTGTAACCTATGTAGAGTGTGTCACTCTCCAGCACTGAATACACAACCTAGAGCTCCTTTCACCACAGACACGCAAACACATCTTTTTGTGAAAGTCCTACTTCAGGTCACTGGAAATGTAAGGTTTTCATCGAGAACATGAAGTCAATCACGGTTTTGCACTCTGCATCCAAGAGAAATGTACTTTTCTACAAACACGTCTGAATTTCACTGCAAAATACCCTTCTTTTCTGGTTTGTTAAAAGTTCTCAACACATTAGGAGAAAGAGCGTGTTCGTGCAAGAGTGATGCAGTGTGCGTTTTCCTGGACTTCAAGTGATTTGGGAAACATACTCCTTATTTTTCCCCATTGTGTAAGAAACAACATGAGGCTTGCAAGAGATTGAAACAATGCATCCCAAAACGTATTCCAGCAGTGAAAACACACGTTTCTACAAAGACTTTGAAGGAGCAAGCAAAAGCCTAGTGGCTGAGTGTTCTTTCAGAGAGAAACACACGCATTGCTTCCTTCTGGAGTGAGTTTTCAGCCTGGAATTCATATGCATTTCGTACTGTGCAGAATGTAGCTACCTGCTCGGGAGTTGTGTCATAGATGCACCCTTCCTGCAGGAGTTTATTGCAACATTCATTGTTTGGCTAAGTTCTTTAGGGTTGGTTTTGGAAGGTCTTTCAACTTTGGCCAAATCCCGCTTCGTACGAAATTTTTTCACAGCGCTGTTTCCAAGTGTCCACAAAGAGCCTCTGCTTGAAACTGTCCACATGCACATCTCCCATACTGGTGTGTTCGTTTCACTACCTGGATTTTGGTTTCCTCTTCTTTCTTTGAAATGACAAGCCTTCTTTCTGCACGCTACACACACCTTGTAGCAGTTTCAGTTTTTAGCATGTTGGTGCTCTCAAAACGCTGTGTAACCTATGTAGAGTGTGTCACTCTCCAGCACTGAATACACAACCTAGAGCTCCTTTCACCACAGACACGGAAACACATCTTTTTGTGAAAGTCCTACTTCAGGTCACTGGAAATGTAAGGTTTTCATCGAGAACATGAAGTCAATCACGGTTTTGCACTCTGCAGCCAAGAGAAATGTACTTTTCTACAAACCCGTCTGAATTTCACTGCAAACTACCCTTCTTTTCTGGTTTGTTGAAAGTTCTCAACACATTAGGAGAAAGAGCGTGTTCGTGCAAGAGTGATGCAGTGTGCGTTTTCCTGGACTTCAAGTGATTTGGGAAACATACTCCTTATTTTTCCCCATTGTGTAAGAAACAACATGAGGCTTGCAAGAGATTGAAACAATGCATCCCAAAACGTATTCCAGCAGTGAAAACACACGTTTCTACAAAGACTTTGAAGGAGCAAGCAAAAGCCTAGTGGCTGAGTGTTCTTTCAGAGAGAAACACACGCATTGCTTCCTTCTGGAGTGAGTTTTCAGCCTGGAATTCATATGCATTTTGTACTGTGCAGAATGTAGCTACCTGCTCGGGAGTTGTGTCATAGATGCACCCTTCCTGCAGGAGTTTATTGCAACATTCATTGTTTGGCTAAGTTCTTTAGGGTTGGTTTTGGAAGGTCTTTCAACTTTGGCCAAATCCCGCTTCGTACGAAATTTTTTCACAGCGCTGTTTCCAAGTGTCCACAAAGAGCCTCTGCTTGAAACTGTCCACATGCACATCTCCCATACTGGTGTGTTTGTTTCACTACCTGGATTTTGGTTTCCTCTTCTTTCTTTGAAATGACAAGCCTTCTTTCTGCACGCTACACACACCTTGTAGCAGTTTCAGTTTTTATCGTGTTGGTGCTCTCAAAACGCTGTGTAGCCTATGTAGAGTGTGTCACTCTCCAGCACTGAATACACAACCTAGAGCTACTTTCACCACACACACGCAAACACATCTTTTTGTGAAAGTCCTACTTCAGGTCACTTGGAAATGTAAGGTTTTCATCGAGAACATGAAGTCAATGACGGTTTTGCACTCTGCAGCCCATAGAAATGTACTTTTCTACAAACCCGTCTGAATTTCACTGCAAAATACCCTTCTCTTCTTGTTTGTTGAAAGTTCTCAACGTATTAGGAGAAAGAGCGTGTTCGTGCAAGAGTGATGCAGTGTGCGTTTTCCTGGACTTCAAGTGATTTGGGAAACATACTCCTTATTTTTCCCCATTGTGTAAGAAACAACATGAGGCTTGCAAGCGATTGAAACAATGCATCCCAAAACGTATTCCAGCAGTGAAAACACACGTTTCTACAAAGACTTTGAAGGAGCAAGCAAAAGCCTAGTGGCTGAGTGTCCTTTCAGAGATAAACACACGCATTGCTTCCTTCTGGAGTGAGTTTTCAGTCTGGAATTCATATGCATTTTGTACTGTGCAGAATGTAGCTACCTGCTCGGGACTTGTGTCATAGATGCACCTTTCCTGCAGGAGTTTATTGCAACATTCATTGTTTGGCTAAGTTCTTTAGGGTTGGTTTTGGAAGGTCTTTCAACTTTGGCCAAATCCCGCTTCGTACGAAATTTTTTCACAGCGCTGTTTCCAAGTGTCCACAAAGAGCCTCTGCTTGAAACTGTCCACATGCACATCTCCCATACTGGTGTGTTTGTTTCACTACCTGGATTTTGGTTTCCTCTTCTCTCTTTGAAATGACAAGCCTTCTTTCTGCACGCTACACACACCTTGTAGCAGTTTCAGTTTTTAGCATGTTGGTGCTCTCAAAACGCTGTGTAACCTATGTAGAGTGTGTCACTCTCCAGCACTGAATACACAACCTAGAGCTCCTTTCACCAAAGACACGGAAACACATCTTTTTGTGAAAGTCCTACTTCAGGTCACTGGAAATGTAAGGTTTTCATCGAGAACATGAAGTCAATCACGGTTTTGCACTCTGCAGCCAAGAGAAATGTACTTTTCTACAAACCCGTCTGAATTTCACTGCAAAATACCCTTCTCTTCTTGTTTGTTGAAAGTTCTCAACGTATTAGGAGAAAGAGCGTGTTCGTGCAAGAGTGATGCAGTGTGCGTTTTCCTGGACTTCAAGTGATTTGGGAAACATACTCCTTATTTTTCCCCATTGTGTAAGAAACAACATGAGGCTTGCAAGAGATTGAAACAATGCATCCCAAAACGTATTCCAGCAGTGAAAACACACGTTTCTACAAAGACTTTGAAGGAGCAAGCAAAAGCCTAGTGGCTGAGTGTTCTTTCAGAGAGAAACACACGCATTGCTTCCTTCTGGAGTGAGTTTTCAACCTGGAATTCATATGCATTTTGTACTGTGCAGAATGTAGCTACCTGCTCGGGAGTTGTGTCATAGACGCACCTTTCCTGTAGGAGTTTATTGCAACATTCATTGTTTGGCTAAGTTCTTTAGGGTTGGTTTTGGAAGGTCTTTCAACTTTGGCCAAATCCCGCTTCGTACGAAATTTTTTCACAGCGCTATTTCCAAGTGTCCACAAAGAGCCTCTGCTTGAAACTGTCCACATGCACATCTCCCATACTGGTGTGTTTGTTTCACTACCTGGATTTTGGTTTCCTCTTCTTTCTTTGAAATGACAAGCCTTCTTTCTGCACGCTACACACACCTTGTAGCAGTTTCAGTTTTTAGCATGTTGGTGCTCTCAAAACGCTGTGTAACCTATGTAGAGTGTGTCACTCTCCAGCACTGAATACACAACCTAGAGCTCCTTTCACCACAGACACGGAAACACATCTTTTTGTGAAAGTCCTACTTCAGGTCACTGGAAATGTAAGGTTTTCATCGAGAACATGAAGTCAATCACGGTTTTGCACTCTGCAGCCAAGAGAAATGTACTTTTCTACAAACCAGTCTGAATTTCACTGCAAATTACCCTTCTTTTCTGGTTTGTTGAAAGTTCTCAACACATTAGGAGAAAGAGCGTGTTCGTGCAAGAGTGATGCAGTGTGCGTTTTCCTGGACTTCAAGTGATTTGGGAAACATACTCCTTATTTTTCCCCATTGTGTAAGAAACAACATGAGGCTTGCAAGAGATTGAAACAATGCATCCCAAAACGTATTCCAGCAGTGAAAACACACGTTTCTACAAAGACTTTGAAGGAGCAAGCAAAAGCCTAGTGGCTGAGTGTTCTTTCAGAGAGAAACACACGCATTGCTTCCTTCTGGAGTGAGTTTTCAGCCTGGAATTCATATGCATTTTGTACTGTGCAGAATGTAGCTACCTGCTCGGGAGTTGTGTCATAGATGCACCCTTCCTGCAGGAGTTTATTGCAACATTCATTGTTTGGCTAAGTTCTTTAGGGTTGGTTTTGGAAGGTCTTTCAACTTTGGCCAAATCCCGCTTCGTACGAAATTTTTTCACAGCGCTGTTTCCAAGTGTCCACAAAGAGCCTCTGCTTGAAACTGTCCACATGCACATCTCCCATACTGGTGTGTTTGTTTCACTACCTGGATTTTGGTTTCCTCTTCTTTCTTTGAAATGACAAGCCTTCTTTCTGCACGCTACACACACCTTGTAGCAGTTTCAGTTTTTATCGTGTTGGTGCTCTCAAAACGCTGTGTAGCCTATGTAGAGTGTGTCACTCTCCAGCACTGAATACACAACCTAGAGCTCCTTTCACCACACACACGCAAACACATCTTTTTGTGAAAGTCCTACTTCAGGTCACTTGGAAATGTAAGGTTTTCATCGAGAACATGAAGTCAATGACGGTTTTGCACTCTGCAGCCCATAGAAATGTACTTTTCTACAAACCCGTCTGAATTTCACTGCAAAATACCCTTCTCTTCTTGTTTGTTGAAAGTTCTCAACGTATTAGGAGAAAGAGCGTGTTCGTGCAAGAGTGATGCAGTGTGCGTTTTCCTGGACTTCAAGTGATTTGGGAAACATACTCCTTATTTTTCCCCATTGTGTAAGAAACAACATGAGGCTTGCAAGCGATTGAAACAATGCATCCCAAAACGTATTCCAGCAGTGAAAACACACGTTTCTACAAAGACTTTGAAGGAGCAAGCAAAAGCCTAGTGGCTGAGTGTCCTTTCAGAGATAAACACACGCATTGCTTCCTTCTGGAGTGAGTTTTCAGCCTGGAATTCATATGCATTTTGTACTGTGCAGAATGTAGCTACCTGCTCGGGACTTGTGTCATAGATGCACCTTTCCTGCAGGAGTTTATTGAAACATTCATTGTTTGGCTAAGTTCTTTAGGGTTGGTTTTGGAAGGTCTTTCAACTTTGGCCAAATCCCGCTTCGTACGAAATTTTTTCACAGCGCTGTTTCCAAGTGTCCACAAAGAGCCTCTGCTTGAAACTGTCCACATGCACATCTCCCATACTGGTGTGTTTGTTTCACTACCTGGATTTTGGTTTCCTCTTCTCTCTTTGAAATGACAAGCCTTCTTTCTGCACGCTACACACACCTTGTAGCAGTTTCAGTTTTTAGCATGTTGGTGCTCTCAAAACGCTGTGTAGCCTATGTAGAGTGTGTCACTCTCCAGCACTGAATACACAACCTAGAGCTCCTTTCACCACAGACACGGAAACACATCTTTTTGTGAAAGTCCTACTTCAGGTCACTGGAAATGTAAGGTTTTCATCGAGAACATGAAGTCAATCACGGTTTTGCACTCTGCAGCCAAGAGAAATGTACTTTTCTACAAACCAGTCTGAATTTCACTGCAAATTACCCTTCTTTTCTGGTTTGTTGAAAGTTCTCAACACATTAGGAGAAAGAGCGTGTTCGTGCAAGAGTGATGCAGTGTGCGTTTTCCTGGACTTCAAGTGATTTGGGAAACATACTCCTTATTTTTCCCCATTGTGTAAGAAACAACATGAGGCTTGCAAGAGATTGAAACAATGCATCCCAAAACGTATTCCAGCAGTGAAAACACACGTTTCTACAAAGACTTTGAAGGAGCAAGCAAAAGCCTAGTGGCTGAGTGTTCTTTCAGAGAGAAACACACGCATTGCTTCCTTCTGGAGTGAGTTTTCAGCCTGGAATTCATATGCATTTTGTACTGTGCAGAATGTAGCTACCTGCTCGGGAGTTGTGTCATATATGCACCCTTCCTGCAGGAGTTTATTGCAACATTCATTGTTTGGCTAAGTTCTTTAGGGTTGGTTTTGGAAGGTCTTTCAACTTTGGCCAAATCCCGCTTCGTACGAAATTTTTTCACAGCGCTGTTTCCAAGTGTCCACAAAGAGCCTCTGCTTGAAACTGTCCACATTCACATCTCCCATACTGGTGTGTTTGTTTCACTACCTGGATTTTGGTTTCCTCTTCTTTCTTTGAAATGACAAGCCTTCTTTCTGCACGCTACACACACCTTGTAGCAGTTTCAGTTTTTATCGTGTTGGTGCTCTCAAAACGCTGTGTAGCCTATGTAGAGTGTGTCACTCTCCAGCACTGAATACACAACCTAGAGCTCCTTTCACCACACACACGCAAACACATCTTTTTGTGAAAGTCCTACTTCAGGTCACTTGGAAATGTAAGGTTTTCATCGAGAACATGAAGTCAATGACGGTTTTGCACTCTGCAGCCCATAGAAATGTACTTTTCTACAAACCCGTCTGAATTTCACTGCAAAATACCCTTCTCTTCTTGTTTGTTGAAAGTTCTCAACGTATTAGGAGAAAGAGCGTGTTCGTGCAAGAGTGATGCAGTGTGCGTTTTCCTGGACTTCAAGTGATTTGGGAAACATACTCCTTATTTTTCCCCATTGTGTAAGAAACAACATGAGGCTTGCAAGCGATTGAAACAATGCATCCCAAAACGTATTCCAGCAGTGAAAACACACGTTTCTACAAAGACTTTGAAGGAGCAAGCAAAAGCCTAGTGGCTGAGTGTCCTTTCAGAGAGAAACACACGCATTGCTTCCTTCTGGAGTGAGTTTTCAGCCTGGAATTCATATGCATTTTGTACTGTGCAGAATGTAGCTACCTGCTCGGGACTTGTGTCATAGATGCACCTTTCCTGCAGGAGTTTATTGAAACATTCATTGTTTGGCTAAGTTCTTTAGGGTTGGTTTTGGAAGGTCTTTCAACTTTGGCCAAATCCCGCTTCGTACGAAATTTTTTCACAGCGCTGTTTCCAAGTGTCCACAAAGAGCCTCTGCTTGAAACTGTCCACATGCACATCTCCCATACTGGTGTGTTTGTTTCACTACCTGGATTTTGGTTTCCTCTTCTCTCTTTGAAATGACAAGCCTTCTTTCTGCACGCTACACACACCTTGTAGCAGTTTCAGTTTTTAGCATGTTGGTGCTCTCAAAACGCTGTGTAGCCTATGTAGAGTGTGTCACTCTCCAGCACTGAATACACAACCTAGAGCTCCTTTCACCACAGACACGGAAACACATCTTTTTGTGAAAGTCCTACTTCAGGTCACTGGAAATGTAAGGTTTTCATCGAGAACATGAAGTCAATCACGGTTTTGCACTCTGCAGCCAAGAGAAATGTACTTTTCTACAAACACGTCTGAATTTCACTGCAAAATACCCTTCTTTTCTGGTTTGTTAAAAGTTCTCAACACATTAGGAGAAAGAGCGTGTTCGTGCAAGAGTGATGCAGTGTGCGTTTTCCTGGACTTCAAGTGATTTGGGAAACATACTCCTTATTTTTCCCCATTGTGTAAGAAACAACATGAGGGTTGCAAGAGATTGAAACAATGCATCCCAAAACGTATTCCAGCAGTGAAAACACACGTTTCTACAAAGACTTTGAAGGAGCAAGCAAAAGCCTACTGGCTGAGTGTTCTTTCAGAGAGAAACACACGCATTGCTTCCTTCTGGAGTGAGTTTTCAGCCTGGAATTCATATGCATTTTGTGCTGTGCAGAATGTAGCTACCTGCTCGGGAGTTGTGTCATAGATGCACCTTTCCTGCAGGAGTTTATTGCAACATTCATTGTTTGGCTAAGTTCTTTAGGGTTGGTTTTGGAGGTCTTTCAACTTTGGCCAAATCCCGCTTCATACGAAATTTTTTCACAGCGCTGTTTCCAAGTGTCCACAAAGAGCCTCTGCTTGAAACTGTCCACATGCACATCTCCCATACTGGTGTGCTCGTTTCACTACCTGGAGTTTGGTTTCCTCTTCTTTCTTTGAAATGACAAGCCTTCTTTCTGCACGCTACACACACCTTGTAGCAGTTTCAGTTTTTAGCATGTTGGTGCTCTCAAAACGCTGTGTAACCTATGTAGAGTGTGTCACTCTCCAGCACTGAATACACAACTTAGAGCTCCTTTCACCACAGACACGCAACCATTCTTTTTGTGAAAGGCCTACTTCAGGTCACCTGGAAATGTAAGGTTTTCATTGAGAACATGAAATCAATCACGGTTTTTCACTCTGCAGCCAATTGAAATGTACTTTTATACAAACTCGTCTGAATTTCACTGCAAAATGCCTTTAGTTTCTGGTTTTGTTGAAAGTTCTCAATACATTAGGAGAAAGAGCAGGTTTGTGCAAGAGTGATGCAGTGTGCGTTTTCCTGGATTTCAAGTGATTGGGAAACATACTCCTTATTTTTCCACATTGTGTAAGAAACAACATGAGGCTTGCAAGAGATTGAAACAATGCATCCCAAAACGTATTCCAGCAGTGAAAACACACGTTTCTACAAAGACTTTGAAGGAGCAAGCAAAAGCCTACTGGCTGAGTGTTCTTTCAGAGAGAAACACACGCATTGCTTCCTTCTGGAGTGAGTTTTCAGCCTGGAATTCATATGCATTTTGTACTGTGCAGAATGTAGCTACCTGCTCGGGGGTTTTGTCATAGAAGCACCTTTCCTGCAGGAGTTTATTGCAGCATTCATTGTTTGGCTAAGTTCTTTAGGGTTGGTTTTGGAAGGTCTTTCAACTTTGGCCAAATTCCGCTTCATACGAAATTTTTTCACAATGCTGTTTCCAAGTGTCCACAAAGAGCCTCTGCTTGAAACTGTCCACATGCACATCTCCCATACTGGTGTGCTCGTTTCACTACCTGGAGTTTGGTTTCCTCTTCTTTCTTTGAAATGACAAGCCTTCTTTCTGCACGCTACACACACCTTGTAGCAGTTTCAGTTTTTAGCATGTTGGTGCTCTCAAAACGCTGTGTAACCTATGTAGAGTGTGTCACTCTCCAGCACTGAATACACAACTTAGAGCTCCTTTCACCACAGACACGCAACCATTCTTTTTGTGAAAGTCCTCCTTCAGGTCACCTGGAAATGTAAGGTTTTCATCGAGAACATGAAATCAATCACGGTTTTTCACTCTGCAGCCAATTGAAATGTACTTTTATACAAACTCGTCTGAATTTCACTGCAGAATGCCTTTAGTTTCTGGTTTGTTGAAAGTTCTCAATACATTAGGAGAAAGAGCGTGTTTGTGCAAGAGTGATGCAGTGTGCGTTTTCCTGGATTTCAAGTGATTGGGAAACATACTCCTTATTTTTCCACATTGTGTAAGAAACAACATGAGGCTTGCAAGAGATTGAAACAATGCATCCCATAAAAGTATTCCAGCAGTGAAAACACACCTTTCTACAAAGACTTTGAAGGAGCAAGCAAAATACTGGCTGAATGTTCTTTCAGAGAGAAACACACGCATTGCTTCCTTCTGGAGTGAGTTTTCAGCCTGGAATTCATATGCATTTTGTACTGTGCAGAATGTTGCTACCTGCTCGGGGGTTGTGTCATAGATGCACCTTTCCTGCAGGAGTTTATTGCAACATTCATTGTTTGGCTAAGTTCTTTAGGGTTGGTTTTGGAAGGTCTTTCAACTTTGGCCAAATCCCGCTTCGTACGAAATTTTTTCACAGCGCTGTTTCCAAGTGTCCACAAAGAGCCTCTGCTTGAAACTGTCCACATGCACGTCTCCCATACTGGTGTGCTCGTTTCACTACCTGGAGTTTGGTTTCCTCTTCTTTCTTTGAAATGACAAGCCTTCATTCTGCATGCTACACACACCTTGTAGCAGTTTCAGTTTTAAGCACGTTGGTGCTCTCAAAACACTGTGTAACCTATGTAGAGTGTGTCTCTCCAGCACTGAATACACAACATAGAGCTCCTTTCACCGCAGACACACAAACACACCTTTTTGTGCAAGTCCTACTTCAGGTCACTTGGATATGTCAGGGTTTCATCGAGAACATGAAGTCAATCATGCTTTTGCACTGTGCAACCAATAGAAATGAACTCTTGTAAATGCCCGTCTGAATTTCACTGCAAAATACCTTTAGTTTTTGGTTTGTAGAAAGTTCTCAACACATTAGGAGAAACAGCGTGTTTGAGCAAGAGTGATGCAGTGTGCATTTTCCTGGATTTCAAGTGATTTCAGAAACATACTACTTATTTTTCCACATTGTGTAAAAACAACATGAGGCTTGGAAGAGATTGAAACAATGCATCCCAAAACGTATTCCAGCAGTGAAAACACACGTTTCTACAAAGACTTTGAAGGAGCAAGCAAAAGCCTACTGGCTGAGTGTCCTTTCAGAGAGAAACACACGCATTGCTTCCTTCTGGATTGAGTTTTCATCCTGGAATTCATATGCATTTTGTACTGTGCAGAATGTAGCTACCTGCTCGGGAGTTGTGTCATAGATGCACCTTTCCTGCAGGAGTTTATTGCAGCATTCATTGTTTGGCTAAGTTCTTTAGGGTTGGTTTTGGAAGGTCTTTCAACTTTGGCCAAATCCCGCTTCGTACGAAATTTTTTCACAGCGCTGTTTCCAAGTGTCCACAAAGAGCCTCTGCTTGAAACTGTCCACATGCACATCTCCCATTCGGGTGTGTTTGTTTCACTACCTGGATTTTGGTTTCCTCTTCTTTCTTTGAAATGACAAGCCTTCTTTCTGCACGCTACACACACCTTGTAGCAGTTTCAGTTTTTAGCATGTTCTTGCTCTCAAAACGCTGTGTAACCTATGTAGAGTGTGTCACTCTCCAGCACTGAATACACAACCTAGAGCTCCTTTCACCACAGACACGCAAACACATCTTTTTGTGAAAGTCCTACTTCAGGTCACTTGGAAATGTAAGGTTTTCATCTAGAACATGAAGTCAATCACGGTTTTGCACTCTGCAGCCAATAGAAATGTACTTTTCTACAAACCCGTCTGAATTTCACTGCCAAATACCCTTCTTTTCCGGTTTGTTGAAAGTTCTCAACACATTAGGAGAAAGAGCGTGTTCGTGCAAGAGTGATGCAGTGTGCGTTTTCCTGGACTTCAAGTGATTTGGGAAACATACTCCTTATTTTTCCCCATTGTGTAAGAAACAACATGAGGCTTGCAAGAGATTGAAACAATGCATCCCAAAACGTATTCCAGCAGTGAAAACACACGTTTCTACAAAGACTTTGAAGGAGCAAGCAAAAGCCTACTGGCTGAGTGTTCTTTCAGAGAGAAACACATACATTTCATTTTTTTGGAGTGAGTTTTCAGCCTGGAATTCATTTGCACTTTGTACTGTGCAGAATGTAGTTACCTACTCGGGGGTTGTGTCATAGAAGCACCTGTCCTGCAGGAGCTTCTTGCAACATTCATTGTTTGGCGAAGTTCTTTAGGGTTGGTTTTGGAAGGTCTTTCAACTTTGGCCAAATCCCGCTTCGTACGAAATTTTTTACAGCGCTCTTTCCAAGTGTCCACCAAGAGGTGCTGCTGGAAACTGTCCACATGCACATCTCCCATACTGGTGTGTTCGTTTCACTACCTGGATTTTGGTTTCCTCTTCTTTCTTTGAAATGACAAGCCATCATTCTGCACGCTACACACACCTTGTAGCAGTTTCAGTTTGAAGCATGTTGGTGGTCTCCAAACGCTGTGTAACCTATGCAGAGTGTGTCACTCTCCAGCACTGAATACACAACCTAGAGCTCCTTTCACCACAGACACGCAAACACATCTTTTTGTGAAAGTCCTACTTCAGGTCAGTTGGAAATGTAAGGTTTTCATCGAGAACATGAAGTCAATCATGGTTTTGCACTCTGCAACCAATAGAAATGAAATCCTGTACATACCTATGTGAATTTCACATCAAAATACCATTCTTTTCTGGTTTCTTGAATGTTCTCACCACAAAAGGAGAAAGAGCGTGTTTGAGCAAGAGTGATGTAGTGTGCGGTTTCCTCGATTTCAAGTGATTTGGGAAACATAATCCGCGTTTCTCCAGATTGTCTAAGAAACAATATGAGGCTTTCAAGAGATTGAAACAATGCATTCAAAACGTATTCCAGCAGTGAAAACACACGTTTCTACAAAGACCTTGAAGTAGCAAGCAAAAGCCCAGTGGCTGAGTGTTCTTTCAGAGAGAAACACATGCATTTCATCCTTCTGCAGTGAGTATTCAGCCTGGAATTCATATGCATTTTGTACAGTGCAGAATGTAGCTACGCCCTCAGGAGTTGTGTCATAGAAGGACCTTTCCTGCAGGAGCTTATTGCAACATTCATTGTTTGGCTAAGTTCTTTAGGGTTGGTTTTGGAAGGTCTTTCAACTTTGGCCAAATACCGCTTCGTACGAAATTTTTTCACAGCGCTGTTTCCAAGTGTCCACAAAGAGCCTCTGCTTGAAACTGTCCACATGCACATCTCCCATACTGGTGTGCTCGTTTCACTACCTGGAGTTTGGTTTCCTCTTCTTTCTTTGAAATGACAAGCCTTCTTTCTGCACGCTACACACACCTTGTAGCAGTTTCAGTTTTTAGCATGTTGGTGCTCTCAAAACGCTGTGTAACCTATGTAGAGTGTGTCACTCTCCAGCACTGAATACACAACTTAGAGCTCCTTCACCACAGACACGCAAAGAGATCTTTTTGTGAAAGTCCTATTTCAGATCAGTTGGAAATTAAGGATTTCATCGAGAATATGAAGTCATCATGGTTTTGCACTCTGCAACCAATAGAAATGTACTTTTCTACAAACCCGTGTGAATTTCACTGCAAAATGCCCTTCTCTTCTGGTATCTTGAATGTTCTCAACACATTAGGAGAAAGAGCAGGTTCGTGCAAGAGTGATGCAGTGTGCGTTTTCCTGGACTTCAAGTGATTTGGGAAACATACTCCTTTTTTTTCCCCATTGTGTAAGAAACAACATGAGGCTTGCAAGAGATTGAAACAATGCATCCCAAAACGTATTCCAGCAGTGAAAACACACGTTTCTACAAAGACTTTGAAGGAGCAAGCAAAAGCCTAGTGGCTGAGTGTTCTTTCAGAGAGAAACACACGCATTGCTTCCTTCTGGAGTGAGTTTTCAGCCTGGAATTCATATGCATTTTGTACTGTGCAGAATGTAGCTACCTGCTCGGGAGTTGTGTCATAGACGCACCTTTCCTGCAGGAGTTTATTGAAACATTCATTGTTTGGCTAAGTTCTTTAGGGTTGGTTTTGGAAGGTCTTTCAACTTTGGCCAAATCCCGCTTCGTACGAAATTTTTTCACAGCGCTGTTTCCAAGTGTCCACAAAGAGTCTCTGCTTGAAACTGTCCACATGCACATCTCCCATACTGGTGTGTTCGTTTCACTACCTGGATTTTGGTTTCCTCTTCTTTCTTTGAAATGACAAGCCTTCTTTCTGCACGCTACAAACACCTTGTAGCAGTTTCAGTTTTTGGCGTGTTGGTGCTCTGAAAACGCTGTGTAACCTATGTAGAGTGTGTCACTCTCCAGCACTGAATACCCAACCTAGAGCTCCTTTCACCACAGACACGCAAACACATCTTTTTGTGAAAGTCCTACTTCAGGTCACTTGGAAATGTAAGGTTTTCATCGAGAACATGAAGTCAATGACGGTTTTGCACTCTGCAGCCCATAGAAATGTACTTTTCTACAAACCCGTCTGAATTTCACTGCAAAATACCCTTCTTTTCTGGTTTGTTGAAAGTTCTCAACACATTAGGAGAAAGAGCAGGTTCGTGCAAGAGTGATGCAGTGTGCGTTTTCCTGGACTTCAAGTGATTTGGGAAACATACTCCTTATTTTTCCCCATTGTGTAAGAAACAACATGAGGCTTGCAAGAGATTGAAACAATGCATCCCAAAACGTATTCCAGCAGTGAAAACACACGTTTCTACAAAGACTTTGAAGGAGCAAGCAAAAGCCTAGTGGCTGAGTGTTCTTTCAGAGAGAAACACACGCATTGCTTCCTTCTGGAGTGAGTTTTCAGCCTGGAATTCATATGCATTTTGTACTGTGCAGAATGTAGCTACCTGCTCGGGAGTTGTGTCATAGACGCACCTTTCCTGCAGGAGTTTATTGAAACATTCATTGTTTGGCTAAGTTCTTTAGGGTTGGTTTTGGAAGGTCTTTCAACTTTGGCCAAATCCCGCTTCGTACGAAATTTGTTCACAGCGCTGTTTCCAAGTGTCCACAAAGAGCCTCTGCTTGAAACTGTCCACATGCACATCTCCCATACTGGTGTGTTCGTTTCACTACCTGGATTTTGGTTTCCTCTTCTTTCTTTGAAATGACAAGCCTTCTTTCTGCACGCTACACACACCTTGTAGCAGATTCAGTTTTTAGCATGTTGGTGCTCTCAAAACGCTCTGTAACCTATGTAGAGTGTGTCACTGTCCAGCACTGAATACACAACCTAGAGCTCCTTTCACCACAGACACGCAAACACATCTTTTTGTGAAAGTCCTACTTCAGGTCACTTGGAAATGTAAGGTTTTCATCGAGAACATGAAGTCAATGACGGTTTTGCACTCTGCAGCCCATAGAAATGTACTTTTCTACAAACCCGTCTGAATTTCACTGCAAAATATCCTTCTCTTCTTGTTTGTTGAAAGTTCTCAACGTATTAGGAGAAAGAGCGTGTTCGTGCAAGAGTGATGCAGTGTGCGTTTTCCTGGACTTCAAGTGATTTGGGAAACATACTCCTTATTTTTCCCCATTGTGTAAGAAACAACATGAGGCTTGGAAGAGATTGAAACAATTCATCCCAAAACGTATTCCAGCAGTGAAAACACACGTTTCTACAAAGACTTTGAAGGAGCAAGCAAAAGCCTAGTGGCTGAGTGTTCTTTCAGAGAGAAACACACGCATTGCTTCCTTCTGGAGTGAGTTTTCAGCCTGGAATTCATATGCATTTTGTACTGTGCAGAATGTAGCTACCTGCTCGGGAGTTGTGTCATAGATGCACCTTTCCTGCAGGAGTTTATTGCAACATTCATTGTTTGGCTAAGTTCTTTAGGGTTGGTTTTGGAGGTCTTTCAACTTTGGCCAAATCCCGCTTCATACGAAATTTTTTCACAGCGCTGTTTCCAAGTGTCCACAAAGAGCCTCTGCTTGAAACTGTCCACATGCACATCTCCCATACTGGTGTGCTCGTTTCACTACCTGGAGTTTGGTTTCCTCTTCTTTCTTTGAAATGACAAGCCTTCTTTCTGCACGCTACACACACCTTGTAGCAGTTTCAGTTTTTAGCATGTTGGTGCTCTCAAAACGCTGTGTAACCTATGTAGAGTGTGTCACTCTCCAGCACTGAATACACAACTTAGAGCTCCTTTCACCACAGACACGCAACCATTCTTTTTGTGAAAGGCCTACTTCAGGTCACCTGGAAATGTAAGGTTTTCATTGAGAACATGAAATCAATCACGGTTTTTCACTCTGCAGCCAATTGAAATGTACTTTTATACAAACTCGTCTGAATTTCACTGCAAAATGCCTTTAGTTTCTGGTTTTGTTGAAAGTTCTCAATACATTAGGAGAAAGAGCAGGTTTGTGCAAGAGTGATGCAGTGTGCGTTTTCCTGGATTTCCAGTGATTGGGAAACATACTCCTTATTTTTCCACATTGTGTAAGAAACAACATGAGGCTTGCAAGAGATTGAAACAATGCATCCCAAAACGTATTCCAGCAGTGAAAACACACGTTTCTACAAAGACTTTGAAGGAGCAAGCAAAAGCCTACTGGCTGAGTGTTCTTTCAGAGAGAAACACACGCATTGCTTCCTTCTGGAGTGAGTTTTCAGCCTGGAATTCATATGCATTTTGTACTGTGCAGAATGTAGCTACCTGCTCGGGGGTTTTGTCATAGAAGCACCTTTCCTACAGGAGTTTATTGCAACATTCATTGTTTGGCTAAGTTCTTTAGGGTTGGTTTTGGAAGGTCTTTCAACTTTGGCCAAATTCCGCTTCATACGAAATTTTTTCACAATGCTGTTTCCAAGTGTCCACAAAGAGCCTCTGCTTGAAACTGTCCACATGCACATCTCCCATACTGGTGTGCTCGTTTCACTACCTGGAGTTTGGTTTCCTCTTCTTTCTTTGAAATGACAAGCCTTCTTTCTGCACGCTACACACACCTTGTAGCAGTTTCAGTTTTTAGCATGTTGGTGCTCTCAAAACGCTGTGTAACCTATGTAGAGTGTGTCACTCTCCAGCACTGAATACACAACTTAGAGCTCCTTTCACCACAGACACGCAACCATTCTTTTTGTGAAAGTCCTCCTTCAGGTCACCTGGAAATGTAAGGTTTTCATCGAGAACATGAAATCAATCACGGTTTTTCACTCTGCAGCCAATTGAAATGTACTTTTATACAAACTCGTCTGAATTTCACTGCAGAATGCCTTTAGTTTCTGGTTTGTTGAAAGTTCTCAATACATTAGGAGAAAGAGCGTGTTTGTGCAAGAGTGATGCAGTGTGCGTTTTCCTGGATTTCAAGTGATTGGGAAACATACTCCTTATTTTTCCACATTGTGTAAGAAACAACATGAGGCTTGCAAGAGATTGAAACAATGCATCCCATAAAAGTATTCCAGCAGTGAAAACACACCTTTCTACAAAGACTTTGAAGGAGCAAGCAAAATACTGGCTGAATGTTCTTTCAGAGAGAAACACACGCATTGCTTCCTTCTGGAGTGAGTTTTCAGCCTGGAATTCATATGCATTTTGTACTGTGCAGAATGTTGCTACCTGCTCGGGGGTTGTGTCATAGATGCACCTTTCCTGCAGGAGTTTATTGCAACATTCATTGTTTGGCTAAGTTCTTTAGGGTTGGTTTTGGAAGGTCTTTCAACTTTGGCCAAATCCCGCTTCGTACGAAATTTTTTCACAGCGCTGTTTCCAAGTGTCCACAAAGAGCCTCTGCTTGAAACTGTCCACATGCACGTCTCCCATACTGGTGTGCTCGTTTCACTACCTGGAGTTTGGTTTCCTCTTCTTTCTTTGAAATGACAAGCCTTCATTCTGCATGCTACACACACCTTGTAGCAGTTTCAGTTTTAAGCACGTTGGTGCTCTCAAAACACTGTGTAACCTATGTAGAGTGTGTCTCTCCAGCACTGAATACACAACATAGAGCTCCTTTCACCGCAGACACACAAACACACCTTTTTGTGCAAGTCCTACTTCAGGTCACTTGGATATGTCAGGGTTTCATCGAGAACATGAAGTCAATCATGCTTTTGCACTGTGCAACCAATAGAAATGAACTCTTGTAAATGCCCGTCTGAATTTCACTGCAAAATACCTTTAGTTTCTGGTTTGTAGAAAGTTCTCAACACATTAGGAGAAACAGCGTGTTTGAGCAAGAGTGATGCAGTGTGCATTTTCCTGGATTTCAAGTGATTTCAGAAACATACTACTTATTTTTCCACATTGTGTAAAAACAACATGAGGCTTGGAAGAGATTGAAACAATGCATCCCAAAACGTATTCCAGCAGTGAAAACACACGTTTCTACAAAGACTTTGAAGGAGCAAGCAAAAGCCTACTGGCTGAGTGTCCTTTCAGAGAGAAACACACACATTGCTTCCTTCTGGAGTGAGTTTTCATCCTGGAATTCATATGCATTTTGTACTGTGCAGAATGTAGCTACCTGCTCGGGAGTTGTGTCATAGATGCACCTTTCCTGCAGGAGTTTATTGCAGCATTCATTGTTTGGCTAAGTTCTTTAGGGTTGGTTTTGGAAGGTCTTTCAACTTTGGCCAAATCCCGCTTCGTACGAAATTTTTTCACAGCGCTGTTTCCAAGTGTCCACAAAGAGCCTCTGCTTGAAACTGTCCACATGCACATCTCCCATTCGGGTGTGTTTGTTTCACTACCTGGATTTTGGTTTCCTCTTCTTTCTTTGAAATGACAAGCCTTCTTTCTGCACGCTACACACACCTTGTAGCAGTTTCAGTTTTTAGCATGTTCTTGCTCTCAAAACGCTGTGTAACCTATGTAGAGTGTGTCACTCTCCAGCACTGAATACACAACCTAGAGCTCCTTTCACCACAGACACGCAAACACATCTTTTTGTGAAAGTCCTACTTCAGGTCACTTGGAAATGTAAGGTTTTCATCTAGAACATGAAGTCAATCACGGTTTTGCACTCTGCAGCCAATAGAAATGTACTTTTCTACAAACCCGTCTGAATTTCACTGCCAAATACCCTTCTTTTCCGGTTTGTTGAAAGTTCTCAACACATTAGGAGAAAGAGCGTGTTCGTGCAAGAGTGATGCAGTGTGCGTTTTCCTGGACTTCAAGTGATTTGGGAAACATACTCCTTATTTTTCCCCATTGTGTAAGAAACAACATGAGGCTTGCAAGAGATTGAAACAATGCATCCCAAAACGTATTCCAGCAGTGAAAACACACGTTTCTACAAAGACTTTGAAGGAGCAAGCAAAAGCCTACTGGCTGAGTGTTCTTTCAGAGAGAAACACATACATTTCATTTTTTTGGAGTGAGTTTTCAGCCTGGAATTCATTTGCACTTTGTACTGTGCAGAATGTAGTTACCTACTCGGGGGTTGTGTCATAGAAGCTCCTGCAGGACAGGTGCTTCTTGCAACATTCATTGTTTGGCGAAGTTCTTTAGGGTTGGTTTTGGAAGGTCTTTCAACTTTGGCCAAATCCCGCTTCGTACGAAATTTTTTACAGCGCTCTTTCCAAGTGTCCACCAAGAGGTGCTGCTGGAAACTGTCCACATGCACATCTCCCATACTGGTGTGTTCGTTTCACTACCTGGATTTTGGTTTCCTCTTCTTTCTTTGAAATGACAAGCCATCATTCTGCACGCTACACACACCTTGTAGCAGTTTCAGTTTGAAGCATGTTGGTGGTCTCCAAACGCTGTGTAACCTATGCAGAGTGTGTCACTCTCCAGCACTGAATACACAACCTAGAGCTCCTTTCACCACAGACACGCAAACACATCTTTTTGTGAAAGTCCTACTTCAGGTCAGTTGGAAATGTAAGGTTTTCATCGAGAACATGAAGTCAATCATGGTTTTGCACTCTGCAACCAATAGAAATGAAATCCTGTACATACCTATGTGAATTTCACATCAAAATACCATTCTTTTCTGGTTTCTTGAATGTTCTCACCACAAAAGGAGAAAGAGCGTGTTTGAGCAAGAGTGATGTAGTGTGCGGTTTCCTCGATTTCAAGTGATTTGGGAAACATAATCCGCGTTTCTCCAGATTGTCTAAGAAACAATATGAGGCTTTCAAGAGATTGAAACAATGCATTCAAAACGTATTCCAGCAGTGAAAACACACGTTTCTACAAAGACCTTGAAGGAGCAAGCAAAAGCCCAGTGGCTGAGTGTTCTTTCAGAGAGAAACACATGCATTTCATCCTTCTGCAGTGAGTATTCAGCCTGGAATTCATATGCATTTTGTACAGTGCAGAATGTAGCTACGCCCTCAGGAGTTGTGTCATAGAAGGACCTTTCCTGCAGGAGCTTATTGCAACATTCATTGTTTGGCTAAGTTCTTTAGGGTTGGTTTTGGAAGGTCTTTCAACTTTGGCCAAATACCGCTTCGTACGAAATTTTTTCACAGCGCTGTTTCCAAGTGTCCACAAAGAGCCTCTGCTTGAAACTGTCCACATGCACATCTCCCATACTGGTGTGCTCGTTTCACTACCTGGAGTTTGGTTTCCTCTTCTTTCTTTGAAATGACAAGCCTTCTTTCTGCACGCTACACACACCTTGTAGCAGTTTCAGTTTTTAGCATGTTGGTGCTCTCAAAACGCTGTGTAACCTATGTAGAGTGTGTCACTCTCCAGCACTGAATACACAACTTAGAGCTCCTTCACCACAGACACGCAAAGAGATCTTTTTGTGAAAGTCCTATTTCAGATCAGTTGGAAATTAAGGATTTCATCGAGAATATGAAGTCATCATGGTTTTGCACTCTGCAACCAATAGAAATGTACTTTTCTACAAACCCGTGTGAATTTCACTGCAAAATGCCCTTCTCTTCTGGTATCTTGAATGTTCTCAACACATTAGGAGAAAGAGCAGGTTCGTGCAAGAGTGATGCAGTGTGCGTTTTCCTGGACTTCAAGTGATTTGGGAAACATACTCCTTTTTTTTCCCCATTGTGTAAGAAACAACATGAGGCTTGCAAGAGATTGAAACAATGCATCCCAAAACGTATTCCAGCAGTGAAAACACACGTTTCTACAAAGACTTTGAAGGAGCAAGCAAAAGCCTAGTGGCTGAGTGTTCTTTCAGAGAGAAACACACGCATTGCTTCCTTCTGGAGTGAGTTTTCAGCCTGGAATTCATATGCATTTTGTACTGTGCAGAATGTAGCTACCTGCTCGGGAGTTGTGTCATAGACGCACCTTTCCTGCAGGAGTTTATTGAAACATTCATTGTTTGGCTAAGTTCTTTAGGGTTGGTGTTGGAAGGTCTTTCAACTTTGGCCAAATCCCGCTTCGTACGAAATTTTTTCACAGCGCTGTTTCCAAGTGTCCACAAAGAGTCTCTGCTTGAAACTGTCCACATGCACATCTCCCATACTGGTGTGTTCGTTTCACTACCTGGATTTTGGTTTCCTCTTCTTTCTTTGAAATGACAAGCCTTCTTTCTGCACGCTACAAACACCTTGTAGCAGTTTCAGTTTTTGGCGTGTTGGTGCTCTGAAAACGCTGTGTAACCTATGTAGAGTGTGTCACTCTCCAGCACTGAATACCCAACCTAGAGCTCCTTTCACCACAGACACGCAAACACATCTTTTTGTGAAAGTCCTACTTCAGGTCACTTGGAAATGTAAGGTTTTCATCGAGAACATGAAGTCAATGACGGTTTTGCACTCTGCAGCCCATAGAAATGTACTTTTCTACAAACCCGTCTGAATTTCACTGCAAAATACCCTTCTTTTCTGGTTTGTTGAAAGTTCTCAACACATTAGGAGAAAGAGCGTGTTCGTGCAAGAGTGATGCAGTGTGCGTTTTCCTGGACTTCAAGTGATTTGGGAAACATACTCCTTATTTTTCCCCATTGTGTAAGAAACAACATGAGGCTTGCAAGAGATTGAAACAATGCATCCCAAAACGTATTCCAGCAGTGAAAACACACGTTTCTACAAAGACTTTGAAGGAGCAAGCAAAAGCCTAGTGGCTGAGTGTTCTTTCAGAGAGAAACACACGCATTGCTTCCTTCTGGAGTGAGTTTTCAGCCTGGAATTCATATGCATTTTGTACTGTGCAGAATGTAGCTACCTGCTCGGGAGTTGTGTCATAGACGCACCTTTCCTGCAGGAGTTTATTGAAACATTCATTGTTTGGCTAAGTTCTTTAGGGTTGGTTTTGGAAGGTCTTTCAACTTTGGCCAAATCCCGCTTCGTACGAAATTTGTTCACAGCGCTGTTTCCAAGTGTCCACAAAGAGCCTCTGCTTGAAACTGTCCACATGCACATCTCCCATACTGGTGTGTTCGTTTCACTACCTGGATTTTGGTTTCCTCTTCTTTCTTTGAAATGACAAGCCTTCTTTCTGCACGCTACACACACCTTGTAGCAGATTCAGTTTTTAGCATGTTGGTGCTCTCAAAACGCTCTGTAACCTATGTAGAGTGTGTCACTGTCCAGCACTGAATACACAACCTAGAGCTCCTTTCACCACAGACACGCAAACACATCTTTTTGTGAAAGTCCTACTTCAGGTCACTTGGAAATGTAAGGTTTTCATCGAGAACATGAAGTCAATGACGGTTTTGCACTCTGCAGCCCATAGAAATGTACTTTTCTACAAACCCGTCTGAATTTCACTGCAAAATATCCTTCTCTTCTTGTTTGTTGAAAGTTCTCAACGTATTAGGAGAAAGAGCGTGTTCGTGCAAGAGTGATGCAGTGTGCGTTTTCCTGGACTTCAAGTGATTTGGGAAACATACTCCTTATTTTTCCCCATTGTGTAAGAAACAACATGAGGCTTGCAAGAGATTGAAACAATTCATCCCAAAACGTATTCCAGCAGTGAAAACACACGTTTCTACAAAGACTTTGAAGGAGCAAGCAAAAGCCTAGTGGCTGAGTGTTCTTTCAGAGAGAAACACACGCATTGCTTCCTTCTGGAGTGAGTTTTCAGCCTGGAATTCATATGCATTATGTACTGTGCAGAATGTAGCTACCTGCTCGGGAGTTGTGTCATAGAAGCACCTTTCCTGCAGGAGTTTATTGCAACATTCATTGTTTGGCTAAGTTCTTTAGGGTTGGTTTTGGAAGGTCTTTCAACTTTGGCCAAATTCCGCTTCATACGAAATTTTTTCACAATGCTGTTTCCAAGTGTCCACAAAGAGCCTCTGCTTGAAACTGTCCACATGCACATCTCCCATACTGGTGTGCTCGTTTCACTACCTGGAGTTTGGTTTCCTCTTCTTTCTTTGAAATGACAAGCCTTCTTTCTGCACGCTACACACACCTTGTAGCAGTTTCAGTTTTTAGCATGTTGGTGCTCTCAAAACGCTGTGTAACCTATGTAGAGTGTGTCACTCTCCAGCACTGAATACACAACTTAGAGCTCCTTTCACCACAGACACGCAACCATTCTTTTTGTGAAAGTCCTCCTTCAGGTCACCTGGAAATGTAAGGTTTTCATCGAGAACATGAAATCAATCACGGTTTTTCACTCTGCAGCCAATTGAAATGTACTTTTATACAAACTCGTCTGAATTTCACTGCAGAATGCCTTTAGTTTCTGGTTTGTTGAAAGTTCTCAATACATTAGGAGAAAGAGCGTGTTTGTGCAAGAGTGATGCAGTGTGCGTTTTCCTGGATTTCAAGTGATTGGGAAACATACTCCTTATTTTTCCACATTGTGTAAGAAACAACATGAGGCTTGCAAGAGATTGAAACAATGCATCCCATAAAAGTATTCCAGCAGTGAAAACACACCTTTCTACAAAGACTTTGAAGGAGCAAGCAAAATACTGGCTGAATGTTCTTTCAGAGAGAAACACACGCATTGCTTCCTTCTGGAGTGAGTTTTCAGCCTGGAATTCATATGCATTTTGTACTGTGCAGAATGTTGCTACCTGCTCGGGGGTTGTGTCATAGATGCACCTTTCCTGCAGGAGTTTATTGCAACATTCATTGTTTGGCTAAGTTCTTTAGGGTTGGTTTTGGAAGGTCTTTCAACTTTGGCCAAATCCCGCTTCGTACGAAATTTTTTCACAGCGCTGTTTCCAAGTGTCCACAAAGAGCCTCTGCTTGAAACTGTCCACATGCACGTCTCCCATACTGGTGTGCTCGTTTCACTACCTGGAGTTTGGTTTCCTCTTCTTTCTTTGAAATGACAAGCCTTCATTCTGCATGCTACACACACCTTGTAGCAGTTTCAGTTTTAAGCACGTTGGTGCTCTCAAAACACTGTGTAACCTATGTAGAGTGTGTCTCTCCAGCACTGAATACACAACATAGAGCTCCTTTCACCGCAGACACACAAACACACCTTTTTGTGCAAGTCCTACTTCAGGTCACTTGGATATGTCAGGGTTTCATCGAGAACATGAAGTCAATCATGCTTTTGCACTGTGCAACCAATAGAAATGAACTCTTGTAAATGCCCGTCTGAATTTCACTGCAAAATACCTTTAGTTTCTGGTTTGTAGAAAGTTCTCAACACATTAGGAGAAACAGCGTGTTTGAGCAAGAGTGATGCAGTGTGCATTTTCCTGGATTTCAAGTGATTTCAGAAACATACTACTTATTTTTCCACATTGTGTAAAAACAACATGAGGCTTGGAAGAGATTGAAACAATGCATCCCAAAACGTATTCCAGCAGTGAAAACACACGTTTCTACAAAGACTTTGAAGGAGCAAGCAAAAGCCTACTGGCTGAGTGTCCTTTCAGAGAGAAACACACGCATTGCTTCCTTCTGGAGTGAGTTTTCATCCTGGAATTCATATGCATTTTGTACTGTGCAGAATGTAGCTACCTGCTCGGGAGTTGTGTCATAGATGCACCTTTCCTGCAGGAGTTTATTGCAGCATTCATTGTTTGGCTAAGTTCTTTAGGGTTGGTTTTGGAAGGTCTTTCAACTTTGGCCAAATCCCGCTTCGTACGAAATTTTTTCACAGCGCTGTTTCCAAGTGTCCACAAAGAGCCTCTGCTTGAAACTGTCCACATGCACATCTCCCATTCGGGTGTGTTTGTTTCACTACCTGGATTTTGGTTTCCTCTTCTTTCTTTGAAATGACAAGCCTTCTTTCTGCACGCTACACACACCTTGTAGCAGTTTCAGTTTTTAGCATGTTCTTGCTCTCAAAACGCTGTGTAACCTATGTAGAGTGTGTCACTCTCCAGCACTGAATACACAACCTAGAGCTCCTTTCACCACAGACACGCAAACACATCTTTTTGTGAAAGTCCTACTTCAGGTCAGTTGGAAATGTAAGGTTTTCATCGAGAACATGAAGTCAATCATGGTTTTGCACTCTGCAACCAATAGAAATGAAATCCTGTACATACCTATGTGAATTTCACATCAAAATACCATTCTTTTCTGGTTTCTTGAATGTTCTCACCACAAAAGGAGAAAGAGCGTGTTTGAGCAAGAGTGATGTAGTGTGCGGTTTCCTCGATTTCAAGTGATTTGGGAAACATAATCCGCGTTTCTCCAGATTGTCTAAGAAACAATATGAGGCTTTCAAGAGATTGAAACAATGCATTCAAAACGTATTCCAGCAGTGAAAACACACGTTTCTACAAAGACCTTGAAGGAGCAAGCAAAAGCCCAGTGGCTGAGTGTTCTTTCAGAGAGAAACACATGCATTTCATCCTTCTGCAGTGAGTATTCAGCCTGGAATTCATATGCATTTTGTACAGTGCAGAATGTAGCTACGCCCTCAGGAGTTGTGTCATAGAAGGACCTTTCCTGCAGGAGCTTATTGCAACATTCATTGTTTGGCTAAGTTCTTTAGGGTTGGTTTTGGAAGGTCTTTCAACTTTGGCCAAATACCGCTTCGTACGAAATTTTTTCACAGCGCTGTTTCCAAGTGTCCACAAAGAGCCTCTGCTTGAAACTGTCCACATGCACATCTCCCATACTGGTGTGCTCGTTTCACTACCTGGAGTTTGGTTTCCTCTTCTTTCTTTGAAATGACAAGCCTTCTTTCTGCACGCTACACACACCTTGTAGCAGTTTCAGTTTTTAGCATGTTGGTGCTCTCAAAACGCTGTGTAACCTATGTAGAGTGTGTCACTCTCCAGCACTGAATACACAACTTAGAGCTCCTTCACCACAGACACGCAAAGAGATCTTTTTGTGAAAGTCCTATTTCAGATCAGTTGGAAATTAAGGATTTCATCGAGAATATGAAGTCATCATGGTTTTGCACTCTGCAACCAATAGAAATGTACTTTTCTACAAACCCGTGTGAATTTCACTGCAAAATGCCCTTCTCTTCTGGTATCTTGAATGTTCTCAACACATTAGGAGAAAGAGCAGGTTCGTGCAAGAGTGATGCAGTGTGCGTTTTCCTGGACTTCAAGTGATTTGGGAAACATACTCCTTATTTTTCCACATTGTGTAAGAAACAACATGAGGCTTGCAAGAGATTGAAACAATGCATCCCAAAACGTATTCCAGCAGTGAAAACACACGTTTCTACAAAGACTTTGAAGGAGCAAGCAAAAGCCTAGTGGCTGAGTGTTCTTTCAGAGAGAAACACACGCATTGCTTCCTTCTGGAGTGAGTTTTCAGCCTGGAATTCATATGCATTTTGTACTGTGCAGAATGTAGCTACCTGCTCGGGAGTTGTGTCATAGACGCACCTTTCCTG
The DNA here is from genome assembly GCF_964146895.1 of Miniopterus schreibersii. Classification (NCBI taxonomy): domain Eukaryota; kingdom Metazoa; phylum Chordata; class Mammalia; order Chiroptera; family Miniopteridae; genus Miniopterus; species Miniopterus schreibersii. The sequence continues at coordinate 341,734 of NW_027669848.1, forward strand.
CAGGAGTTTATTGAAACATTCATTGTTTGGCTAAGTTCTTTAGGGTTGGTTTTGGAAGGTCTTTCAACTTTGGCCAAATCCCGCTTCGTACGAAATTTTTTCACAGCGCTGTTTCCAAGTGTCCACAAAGAGTCTCTGCTTGAAACTGTCCACATGCACATCTCCCATACTGGTGTGTTCGTTTCACTACCTGGATTTTGGTTTCCTCTTCTTTCTTTGAAATGACAAGCCTTCTTTCTGCACGCTACAAACACCTTGTAGCAGTTTCAGTTTTTGGCGTGTTGGTGCTCTGAAAACGCTGTGTAACCTATGTAGAGTGTGTCACTCTCCAGCACTGAATACCCAACCTAGAGCTCCTTTCACCACAGACACGCAAACACATCTTTTTGTGAAAGTCCTACTTCAGGTCACTTGGAAATGTAAGGTTTTCATCGAGAACATGAAGTCAATGACGGTTTTGCACTCTGCAGCCCATAGAAATGTACTTTTCTACAAACCCGTCTGAATTTCACTGCAAAATACCCTTCTTTTCTGGTTTGTTGAAAGTTCTCAACACATTAGGAGAAAGAGCGTGTTCGTGCAAGAGTGATGCAGTGTGCGTTTTCCTGGACTTCAAGTGATTTGGGAAACATACTCCTTATTTTTCCCCATTGTGTAAGAAACAACATGAGGCTTGCAAGAGATTGAAACAATGCATCCCAAAACGTATTCCAGCAGTGAAAACACACGTTTCTACAAAGACTTTGAAGGAGCAAGCAAAAGCCTAGTGGCTGAGTGTTCTTTCAGAGAGAAACACACGCATTGCTTCCTTCTGGAGTGAGTTTTCAGCCTGGAATTCATATGCATTTTGTACTGTGCAGAATGTAGCTACCTGCTCGGGAGTTGTGTCATAGACGCACCTTTCCTGCAGGAGTTTATTGAAACATTCATTGTTTGGCTAAGTTCTTTAGGGTTGGTTTTGGAAGGTCTTTCAACTTTGGCCAAATCCCGCTTCGTACGAAATTTGTTCACAGCGCTGTTTCCAAGTGTCCACAAAGAGCCTCTGCTTGAAACTGTCCACATGCACATCTCCCATACTGGTGTGTTCGTTTCACTACCTGGATTTTGGTTTCCTCTTCTTTCTTTGAAATGACAAGCCTTCTTTCTGCACGCTACACACACCTTGTAGCAGATTCAGTTTTTAGCATGTTGGTGCTCTCAAAACGCTCTGTAACCTATGTAGAGTGTGTCACTGTCCAGCACTGAATACACAACCTAGAGCTCCTTTCACCACAGACACGCAAACACATCTTTTTGTGAAAGTCCTACTTCAGGTCACTTGGAATTGTAAGGTTTTCATCGAGAACATGAAGTCAATGACGGTTTTGCACTCTGCAGCCCATAGAAATGTACTTTTCTACAAACCCGTCTGAATTTCACTGCAAAATATCCTTCTCTTCTTGTTTGTTGAAAGTTCTCAACGTATTAGGAGAAAGAGCGTGTTCGTGCAAGGGTGATGCAGTGTGCGTTTTCCTGGACTTCAAGTGATTTGGGAAACATACTCCTTATTTTTCCCCATTGTGTAAGAAACAACATGAGGCTTGCAAGAGATTGAAACAATTCATCCCAAAACGTATTCCAGCAGTGAAAACACACGTTTCTACAAAGACTTTGAAGGAGCAAGCAAAAGCCTAGTGGCTGAGTGTTCTTTCAGAGAGAAACACACGCATTGCTTCCTTCTGGAGTGAGTTTTCAGCCTGGAATTCATATGCATTATGTACTGTGCAGAATGTAGCTACCTGCTCGGGAGTTGTGTCATAGAAGCACCTTTCCTGCAGGAGTTTATTGCAACATTCATTGTTTGGCTAAGTTCTTTAGGGTTGGTTTTGGAAGGTCTTTCAACTTTGGCCAAATTCCGCTTCATACGAAATTTTTTCACAATGCTGTTTCCAAGTGTCCACAAAGAGCCTCTGCTTGAAACTGTCCACATGCACATCTCCCATACTGGTGTGCTCGTTTCACTACCTGGAGTTTGGTTTCCTCTTCTTTCTTTGAAATGACAAGCCTTCTTTCTGCACGCTACACACACCTTGTAGCAGTTTCAGTTTTTAGCATGTTGGTGCTCTCAAAACGCTGTGTAACCTATGTAGAGTGTGTCACTCTCCAGCACTGAATACACAACTTAGAGCTCCTTCACCACAGACACGCAAAGAGATCTTTTTGTGAAAGTCCTATTTCAGATCAGTTGGAAATTAAGGATTTCATCGAGAATATGAAGTCATCATGGTTTTGCACTCTGCAACCAATAGAAATGTACTTTTCTACAAACCCGTGTGAATTTCACTGCAAAATGCCCTTCTCTTCTGGTATCTTGAATGTTCTCAACACATTAGGAGAAAGAGCAGGTTCGTGCAAGAGTGATGCAGTGTGCGTTTTCCTGGACTTCAAGTGATTTGGGAAACATACTCCTTTTTTTTCCCCATTGTGTAAGAAACAACATGAGGCTTGCAAGAGATTGAAACAATGCATCCCAAAACGTATTCCAGCAGTGAAAACACACGTTTCTACAAAGACTTTGAAGGAGCAAGCAAAAGCCTAGTGGCTGAGTGTTCTTTCAGAGAGAAACACACGCATTGCTTCCTTCTGGAGTGAGTTTTCAGCCTGGAATTCATATGCATTTTGTACTGTGCAGAATGTAGCTACCTGCTCGGGAGTTGTGTCATAGACGCACCTTTCCTGCAGGAGTTTATTGAAACATTCATTGTTTGGCTAAGTTCTTTAGGGTTGGTTTTGGAAGGTCTTTCAACTTTGGCCAAATCCCGCTTCGTACGAAATTTTTTCACAGCGCTGTTTCCAAGTGTCCACAAAGAGTCTCTGCTTGAAACTGTCCACATGCACATCTCCCATACTGGTGTGTTCGTTTCACTACCTGGATTTTGGTTTCCTCTTCTTTCTTTGAAATGACAAGCCTTCTTTCTGCACGCTACAAACACCTTGTAGCAGTTTCAGTTTTTGGCGTGTTGGTGCTCTGAAAACGCTGTGTAACCTATGTAGAGTGTGTCACTCTCCAGCACTGAATACCCAACCTAGAGCTCCTTTCACCACAGACACGCAAACACATCTTTTTGTGAAAGTCCTACTTCAGGTCACTTGGAAATGTAAGGTTTTCATCGAGAACATGAAGTCAATGACGGTTTTGCACTCTGCAGCCCATAGAAATGTACTTTTCTACAAACCCGTCTGAATTTCACTGCAAAATACCCTTCTTTTCTGGTTTGTTGAAAGTTCTCAACACATTAGGAGAAAGAGCGTGTTCGTGCAAGAGTGATGCAGTGTGCGTTTTCCTGGACTTCAAGTGATTTGGGAAACATACTCCTTATTTTTCCCCATTGTGTAAGAAACAACATGAGGCTTGCAAGAGATTGAAACAATGCATCCCAAAACGTATTCCAGCAGTGAAAACACACGTTTCTACAAAGACTTTGAAGGAGCAAGCAAAAGCCTAGTGGCTGAGTGTTCTTTCAGAGAGAAACACACGCATTGCTTCCTTCTGGAGTGAGTTTTCAGCCTGGAATTCATATGCATTTTGTACTGTGCAGAATGTAGCTACCTGCTCGGGAGTTGTGTCATAGACGCACCTTTCCTGCAGGAGTTTATTGAAACATTCATTGTTTGGCTAAGTTCTTTAGGGTTGGTTTTGGAAGGTCTTTCAACTTTGGCCAAATCCCGCTTCGTACGAAATTTGTTCACAGCGCTGTTTCCAAGTGTCCACAAAGAGCCTCTGCTTGAAACTGTCCACATGCACATCTCCCATACTGGTGTGTTCGTTTCACTACCTGGATTTTGGTTTCCTCTTCTTTCTTTGAAATGACAAGCCTTCTTTCTGCACGCTACACACACCTTGTAGCAGATTCAGTTTTTAGCATGTTGGTGCTCTCAAAACGCTCTGTAACCTATGTAGAGTGTGTCACTGTCCAGCACTGAATACACAACCTAGAGCTCCTTTCACCACAGACACACAAACACATCTTTTTGTGAAAGTCCTACTTCAGGTCACTTGGAAATGTAAGGTTTTCATCGAGAACATGAAGTCAATGACGGTTTTGCACTCTGCAGCCCATAGAAATGTACTTTTCTACAAACCCGTCTGAATTTCACTGCAAAATATCCTTCTCTTCTTGTTTGTTGAAAGTTCTCAACGTATTAGGAGAAAGAGCGTGTTCGTGCAAGAGTGATGCAGTGTGCGTTTTCCTGGACTTCAAGTGATTTGGGAAACATACTCCTTATTTTTCCCCATTGTGTAAGAAACAACATGAGGCTTGCAAGAGATTGAAACAATTCATCCCAAAACGTATTCCAGCAGTGAAAACACACGTTTCTACAAAGACTTTGAAGGAGCAAGCAAAAGCCTAGTGGCTGAGTGTTCTTTCAGAGAGAAACACACGCATTGCTTCCTTCTGGAGTGAGTTTTCAGCCTGGAATTCATATGCATTTTGTACTGTGCAGAATGTAGCTACCTGCTCGGGAGTTGTGTCATAGATGCACCTTTCCTGCAGGAGTTTATTACAACATTCATTGTTTGGCTAAGTTCTTTAGGGTTGGTTTTGGAAGGTCTTTCAACTTTGGCCAAATCCCGCTTCGTACGAAATTTTTTCACAGCGCTGTTTCCAAGTGTCCACAAAGAGCCTCTGCTTGAAACTGTCCACATGCACATCTCCCATACTGGTGTGTTTGTTTCACTACCTGGATTTTGGTTTCCTCTTCTTTCTTTGAAATGACAAGCCTTCTTTCTGCACGCTACACACACCTTGTAGCAGTTTCAGTTTTTAGCATGTTGGTGCTCTCAAAACGCTCTGTAACCTATGTAGAGTGTGTCACTCTCCAGCACTGAATACACAACCTAGAGCTCCTTTCACCACAGACACACAAACACATCTCTTTGTGAAAGTCCTACTTCAGGTCACTTGGAAATGTAAGGTTTTCATCGAGAACATGAAGTCAATCACGGTTTTGCACTCTGCAGCCAATAGAAATGTACTTTTCTACAAACCCGTCTGAATTTCACTGCAAAATACCCTTCTTTTCTGGTTTGTTGAAAGTTCTCAACACATTAGGAGAAAGAGCGTGTTCGTGCAAGAGTGATGCAGTGTGCGTTTTCCTGGACTTCAAGTGATTTGGGAAACATACTCCTTATTTTTCCCCATTGTGTAAGAAACAACATGAGGCTTGCAAGAGATTGAAACAATGCATCCCAAAACGTATTCCAGCAGTGAAAACACACGTTTCTACAAAGACTTTGAAGGAGCAAGCAAAAGCCTAGTGGCTGAGTGTTCTTTCAGAGAGAAACACACGCATTGCTTCCTTCTGGAGTGAGTTTTCAGCCTGGAATTCATATGCATTTTGTACTGTGCAGAATGTAGCTACCTGCTCGGGAGTTGTGTCATAGACGCACCTTTCCTGCAGGAGTTTATTGAAACATTCATTGTTTGGCTAAGTTCTTTAGGGTTGGTTTTGGAAGGTCTTTCAACTTTGGCCAAATCCCGCTTCGTACGAAATTTTTTCACAGCGCTGTTTCCAAGTGTCCACAAAGAGCCTCTGCTTGAAACTGTCCACATGCACATCTCCCATACTGGTGTGTTTGTTTCACTACCTGGATTTTGGTTTCCTCTTCTTTCTTTGAAATGACAAGCCTTCTTTCTGCACGCTACACACACCTTGTAGCAGTTTCAGTTTTTATCGTGTTGGTGCTCTCAAAACGCTGTGTAGCCTATGTAGAGTGTGTCACTCTCCAGCACTGAATACACAACCTAGAGCTCCTTTCACCACAGACACGCAAACACATCTTTTTGTGAAAGTCCTACTTCAGGTCACTTGGAAATGTAAGGTTTTCATCGAGAACATGAAGTCAATGACGGTTTTGCACTCTGCAGCCCATAGAAATGTACTTTTCTACAAACCCGTCTGAATTTCACTGCAAAATACCCTTCTTTTCTGGTTTGTTGAAAGTTCTCAACACATTAGGAGAAAGAGCGTGTTCGTGCAACAGTGATGCAGTGTGCGTTTTCCTGGACTTCAAGTGATTTGGGAAACATACTCCTTATTTTTCCCCATTGTGTAAGAAACAACATGAGGCTTGCAAGAGATTGAAACAATGCATCCTAAAACGTATTCCAGCAGTGAAAACACACGTTTCTACAAAGACTTTGAAGGAGCAAGCAAAAGCCTAGTGGCTGAGTGTTCTTTCAGAGAGAAACACACGCATTGCTTCCTTCTGGAGTGAGTTTTCAACCTGGAATTCATATGCATTTTGTACTGTGCAGAATGTAGCTACCTGCTCGGGAGTTGTGTCATAGACGCACCTTTCCTGTAGGAGTTTATTGCAACATTCATTGTTTGGCTAAGTTCTTTAGGATTGGTTTTGGAAGGTCTTTCAACTTTGGCCAAATCCCGCTTCGTACGAAATTTTTTCACAGCGCTTTTTCCAAGTGTCCACAAAGAGCCTCTGCTTGAAACTGTCCACATGCACATCTCCCATACTGGTGTGTTCGTTTCACTACCTGGATTTTGGTTTCCTCTTCTTTCTTTGAAATGACAAGCCTTCTTTCTGCACGCTACACACACCTTGTAGCAGTTTCAGTTTTTAGCATGTTGGTGCTCTCAAAACGCTGTGTAACCTATGTAGAGTGTGTCACTCTCCAGCACTGAATACACAACCTAGACCTCCTTTCAACACAGACACACAAACACATCTTTTTGTGAAAGTCCTACTTCAGGTCACTTGGAAATGTAAGGTTTTCATCGAGAACATGAAGTCAATCACGGTTTTGCACTCTGCAGCCAATAGAAATGTACTTTTCTACAAACCCGTCTGAATTTCACTGCAAAATACCCTTCTTTTCTGGTTTGTTGAAAGTTCTCAACACATTAGGAGAAAGAGCGTGTTCGTGCAAGAGTGATGCAGTGTGCGTTTTCCTGGACTTCAAGTGATTTAGGAAACATACTCCTTATTTTTCCCCATTGTGTAAGAAACAACATGAGGCTTGCAAGAGATTGAAACAATGCATCCCAAAACGTATTCCAGCAGTGAAAACACACGTTTCTACAAAGACTTTGAAGGAGCAAGCAAAAGCCTAGTGGCTGAGTGTTCTTTCAGAGAGAAACACACGCATTGCTTCCTTCTGGAGTGAGTTTTCAACCTGGAATTCATATGCATTTTGTACTGTGCAGAATGTAGCTACCTGCTCGGGAGTTGTGTCATAGACGCACCTTTCCTGCAGGAGTTTATTGAAACATTCATTGTTTGGCTAAGTTCTTTAGGGTTGGTTTTGGAAGGTCTTTCAACTTTGGCCAAATCCCGCTTCGTACGAAATTTTTTCACAGCGCTGTTTCCAAGTGTCCACAAAGAGCCTCTGCTTGAAACTGTCCACATGCACATCTCCCATTCGGGTGTGTTCGTTTCACTACCTGGATTTTGGTTTCCTCTTCTTTCTTTGAAATGACAAGCCTTCTTTCTGCACGCTACACACACCTTGTAGCAGTTTCAGTTTGAAGCATGTTGGTGCTCTCAAAACGCTGTGTAACCTATGCAGAGTGTGTCACTCTCCAACTCTGAATACATATCTTACAGCTCCTTTCACCACAGATACGCAAACACATCTTTTTGTGAAAATCCTACTTCAGGTCAGTTGGAAATGTAAGGTTTTCATCGAGAACATGATGTCAATCATGGTTTTGCACTCTGCAACCAATAGAAATGAAATCCTGTACATACCTATGTGAATTTCACATCAAAATACCATTCTTTTCTGGTTTCTTGAATGTTCTCACCACAAAAGGAGAAAGAGCGTGTTTGAGCAAGAGTGATGTAGTGTGCGGTTTCCTCGATTTCAAGTGATTTGGGAAACATAATCCGCGTTTCTCCAGATTGTCTAAGAAACAATATGAGGCTTTCAAGAGATTGAAACAATGCATTCAACACGTATTCCAGCAGTGAAAACACACGTTTCTACAAAGACCTTGAAGGAGCAAGCAAAAGCCCAGTGGCTGAGTGTTCTTTCAGAGAGAAACACACGCATTTCATCCTTCTGGAGTTTTCAGCCTGTATTCATATGCATTTTGTACTGTGCAGAATGTAGCTACGCCCTCAGGAGTTGTGTCATAGAAGGACCTTTCCTGCAGGAGGTTATTGCAACATATATTGTTTGGCTAAGTTCTTTAGGGTTGGTTTTGGAAGGTCTTTCAACTTTGGCCAAATACCGCTTCGTACGAAATTTTTTCACAAAGCTGTTTCCAAGTTTCCACAAAGAGCTGCTGCTTTAAACTGTCCACATGCACATCTCCCATACTGGTGTGCTCGTTTCACTACCTGGATGTTGGTTTCCTCTTCCTTCTTTGAAATGACAAGCCTTCATTCTGCACGCTACACACACTTTGTAGCAGTATCAGTTTGAAGCATGTTGGTGCTCTCAAAAAGCTCTGTAACCAATGTACAGTGTGTCACTCTCCAACTCTGAATACACATCTTACAGCTCCTTTCACCACAGACACGCAAAGAGATCTTTTTGTGAAAGTCCTATTTCAGATCAGTTGGAAATTAAGGATTTCATCGAGAATATGAAGTCAATCATGGTTTTGCACTCTGCAACCAATAGAAATGTACTTTTCTACAAACCCGTGTGAATTTCACTGCAAAATGCCCTTCTCTTCTGGTATCTTGAATGTTCTCAACACATTAGGAGAAAGAGCAGGTTTGTGCAAGAGTGATGCAGTGTGCGTTTTCCTGGATTTCAAGTGATTGGGAAACATACTCCTTATTTTTCCACATTGTGTAAGAAACAACATGAGGCTTGCAAGAGATTGAAACAATGCATCCCAAAACGTATTCCAGCAGTGAAAACACACGTTTCTACAAAGACTTTGAAGGAGCAAGCAAAAGCCTACTGGCTGAGTGTTCTTTCAGAGAGAAAAACACGCATTGCTTCCTTCTGGAGTGAGTTTTCAGCCTGGAATTCATATGCATTTTGTGCTGTGCAGAATGTAGCTACCTGCTCGGGAGTTGTGTCATAGATGCACCTTTCCTGCAGGAGTTTATTGCAACATTCATTGTTTGGCTAAGTTCTTTAGGGTTGGTTTTGGAAGGTCTTTCAACTTTGGCCAAATCCCGCTTCATACGAAATTTTTTCACAGCGCTGTTTCCAAGTGTCCACAAAGAGACTCTGCTTGAAACTGTCCACATGCACATCTCCCATACTGGTGTGCTCGTTTCACTACCTGGAGTTGGGTTTCCTCTTCTTTCTTTGAAATGACAAGCCTTCTTTCTGCACGCTACACACACCTTGTAGCAGTTTCAGTTTTTAGCATGTTGGTGCTCTCAAAACGCTGTGTAACCTATGTAGAGTGTGTCACTCTCCAGCACTGAATACACAACTTAGAGCTCCTTTCACCACAGACACGCAACCATTCTTTTTGTGAAAGGCCTACTTCAGGTCACCTGGAAATGTAAGGTTTTCATTGAGAACATGAAATCAATCACGGTTTTTCACTCTGCAGCCAATTGAAATGTACTTTTATACAAACTCGTCTGAATTTCACTGCAAAATGCCTTTAGTTTCTGGTTTTGTTGAAAGTTCTCAATACATTAGGAGAAAGAGCAGGTTTGTGCAAGAGTGATGCAGTGTGCGTTTTCCTGGATTTCAAGTGATTGGGAAACATACTCCTTATTTTTCCACATTGTGTAAGAAACAACATGAGGCTTGCAAGAGATTGAAACAATGCATCCCAAAACGTATTCCAGCAGTGAAAACACACGTTTCTACAAAGACTTTGAAGGTGCAAGCAAAAGCCTACTGGCTGAGTGTTCTTTCAGAGAGAAACACACGCATTGCTTCCTTCTGGAGTGAGTTTTCAGCCTGGAATTCATATGCATTTTGTACTGTGCAGAATGTAGCTACCTGCTCGGGGGTTTTGTCATAGATGCACCTTTCCTGCAGGAGTTTATTGCAACATTCATTGTTTGGCTAAGTTCTTTAGGGTTGGTTTTGGAAGGTCTTTCAACTTTGGCCAAATTCCGCTTCATACGAAATTTTTTCACAATGCTGTTTCCAAGTGTCCACAAAGAGCCTCTGCTTGAAACTGTCCACATGCACATCTCCCATACTGGTGTGCTCTTTTCACTACCTGGAGTTTGGTTTCCTCTTCTTTCTTTGAAATGACAAGCCTTCTTTCTGCACGCTACACACACCTTGTAGCAGTTTCAGTTTTTAGCATGTTGGTGCTCTCAAAACGCTGTGTAACCTATGTAGAGTGTGTCACTCTCCAGCACTGAATACACAACTTAGAGCTCCTTTCACCACAGACACGCAACCATTCTTTTTGTGAAAGTCCTCCTTCAGGTCACCTGGAAATGTAAGGTTTTCATCGAGAACATGAAATCAATCACGGTTTTTCACTCTGCAGCCAATTGAAATGTACTTTTATACAAACTCGTCTGAATTTCACTGCAGAATGCCTTTAGTTTCTGGTTTGTTGAAAGTTCTCAATACATTAGGAGAAAGAGCGTGTTTGTGCAAGAGTGATGCAGTGTGCGTTTTCCTGGATTTCAAGTGATTGGGAAACATACTCCTTATTTTTCCACATTGTGTAAGAAACAACATGAGGCTTGCAAGAGATTGAAACAATGCATCCCATAAAAGTATTCCAGCAGTGAAAACACACCTTTCTACAAAGACTTTGAAGGAGCAAGCAAAATACTGGCTGAATGTTCTTTCAGAGAGAAACACACGCATTGCTTCCTTCTGGAGTGAGTTTTCAGCCTGGAATTCATATGCATTTTGTACTGTGCAGAATGTTGCTACCTGCTCGGGGGTTGTGTCATAGATGCACCTTTCCTGCAGGAGTTTATTGCAACATTCATTGTTTGGCTAAGTTCTTTAGGGTTGGTTTTGGAAGGTCTTTCAACTTTGGCCAAATCCCGCTTCGTACGAAATTTTTTCACAGCGCTGTTTCCAAGTGTCCACAAAGAGCCTCTGCTTGAAACTGTCCACATGCACATCTCCCATACTGGTGTGCTCGTTTCACTACCTGGAGTTTGGTTTCCTCTTCCTTCTTTGAAATGACAAGCCTTCATTCTGCACGCTACACACACTTTGTAGCAGTATCAGTTTGAAGCATGTTGGTGCTCTCAAAAAGCTCTGTAACCAATGTACAGTGTGTCACTCTCCAACTCTGAATACACATCTTACAGCTCCTTTCACCACAGACACGCAAAGAGATCTTTTTGTGAAAGTCCTATTTCAGATCAGTTGGAAATTAAGGATTTCATCGAGAATATGAAGTCAATAATGGTTTTGCACTCTGCAACCAATAGAAATGTACTTTTCTACAAACCCGTGTGAATTTCATTGCAAAATGCCCTTCTCTTCTGGTATCTTGAATGTTCTCAACACATTAGGAGAAAGAGCAGGTTTGTGCAAGAGTGATGCAGTGTTCGTTTTCCTGGATTTCAAGAGATTGGGAAACATACCCCTTATTTTTCCACATTGTGTAAGAAACAACATGACGCTTGCAAGAGATTGAAACAATGCATCCCAAAACGTATTCCAGCAGTGAAAACACACGTTTCTACAAAGACTTTGAAGGAGCAAGCAAAAGCCTACTGGCTGAGTGTTCTTTCAGAGAGAAACACACGCATTGCTTCCTTCTGGAGTGAGTTTTCAGCCTGGAATTCATATGCATTTTGTGCTGTGCAGAATGTAGCTACCTGCTCGGGAGTTTTGTCATAGATGCACCTTTCCTGCAGGAGTTTATTGCAACATTCATTGTTTGGCTAAGTTCTTTAGGGTTGGTTTTGGAAGGTCTTTCAACTTTGGCCAAATCCGGCTTCATACGAAATTTTTTCACACCGCTGTTTCCAAGTGTCCACAAAGAGCCTCTGCTTAAAACTGTCCACATGCACGTCTCCCATACTGGTGTGCTCGTTTCACTACCTGGATTTTGGTTTCCTCTTCTTTCTTTGAAATGACAAGCCTTCATTCTGCATGCTACACACACCTTGTAGCAGTTTCAGTTTTAAGCACGTTGCTGCTCTCAAAACACTGTGTAACCTATGTAGAGTGTGTCTCTCTCCAGCACTGAATACACAACTTAGAGCTCCTTTCACCGCAGACACACAAACACACCTTTTTGTGCAAGTCCTACTTCAGGTCACTTGGATATGTCAGGGTTTCATCGAGAACATGAAGTCAATCATGCTTTTGCACTCTGCAACCAATAGAAATGAACTCTTGTAAATGCCCGTCTGAATTTCACTGCAAAATACCTTTAGTTTCTGGTTTGTAGAAAGTTCTTAACACATTAGGAGAAACAGCGTGTTTGAGCAAGGGTGATGCAGTGTGCATTTTCCTGGATTTCAAGTGATTTCAGAAACATACTACTTATTTTTCCACATTGTGTAAGAAACAACATGAAGCTTGGAAGAGATTGAAACAATGCATCCCAAAACCTATTCCACGGTTTTGCACTCTGCAGCCAATAGAAATGTACTTTTCTACAAACCTGTCTGAATTTCACTGCAAAATACCCTTCTTTTCTGGTTTGTTGAAAGTTCTCAACACATTAGGAGAAAGAGCGTGTTCGTGCAAGAGTGATGCAGTGTGCGTTTTCCTGGACTTCAAGTGATTTGGGAAACATACTCCTTATTTTTCCCCATTGTGTAAGAAACAACATGAGGCTTGCAAGAGATTGAAACAATGCATCCCAAAACGTATTCCAGCAGTGAAAACACACGTTTCTACAAAGACTTTGAAGGAGCAAGCAAAAGCCTACTGGCTGAGTGTCCTTTCAGAGAGAAACACACGCATTGTTTCCTTCTGGAGTGAGTTTTCAGCCTGGAATTCATATGCATTTTGTACTGTGCAGAATGTAGCTACCTGCTCGGGAGTTGTGTCATAGATGCACCTTTCCTGCAGGAGTTTATTGCAGCATTCATTGTTTGGCTAAGTTCTTTAGGGTTGGTTTTGGAAAGTCTTTCAACTTTGGCCAAATCCCGCTTCGTACGAAATTTTTTCACAGCGCTGTTTCCAAGTGTCCACAAAGAGACTCTGCTTTAAACTGTCCACATGCACATCTCCCATTCGGGTGTGTTTGTTTCACTACCTGGATTTTGGTTTCCTCTTCTTTCTTTGAAATGACAAGCCTTCTTTCTGCACGCTACACACACCTTGTAGCAGTTTCAGTTTGAAGCATGTTGGTGCTCTCAAAACGCTGTGTAACCTATGCAGAGTGTGTCACTCTCCAACTCTGAATACATATCTTACAGCTCCTTTCACCACAGATACGCAAACACATCTTTTTGTGAAAATCCTACTTCAGGTCAGTTGGAAATGTAAGGTTTTCATCGAGAACATGAAGTCAATCATGGTTTTGCACTCTGCAACCAATAGAAATGAAATCCTGTACATACCTATGTGAATTTCACATCAAAATACCATTCTTTTCTGGTTTCTTGAATGTTCTCACCACAAAAGGAGAAAGAGCGTGTTTGAGCAAGAGTGATGTAGTGTGCGGTTTCCTCGATTTCAAGTGATTTGGGAAACATAATCCGCGTTTCTCCAGATTGTCTAAGAAACAATATGAGGCTTTCAAGAGATTGAAACAATGCATTCAACACGTATTCCAGCAGTGAAAACACACGTTTCTACAAAGACCTTGAAGGAGCAAGCAAAAGCCCAGTGGCTGAGTGTTCTTTCAGAGAGAAACACATGCATTTCATCCTTCTGGAGTTTTCAGCCTGTATTCATATGCATTTTGTACTGTGCAGAATGTAGCTACGCCCTCAGGAGTTGTGTCATAGAAGGACCTTTCCTGCAGGAGCTTATTGCAACATATATTGTTTGGCTAAGTTCTTTAGGGTTGGTTTTGGAAGGTCTTTCAACTTTGGCCAAATACCGCTTCGTACGAAATTTTTTCACAAAGCTGTTTCCAAGTTTCCACAAAGAGCTGCTGCTTTAAACTGTCCACATGCACATCTCCCATACTGGTGTGCTCGTTTCACTACCTGGATGTTGGTTTCCTCTTCCTTCTTTGAAATGACAAGCCTTCATTCTGCACGCTACACACACTTTGTAGCAGTATCAGTTTGAAGCATGTTGGTGCTCTCAAAAAGCTCTGTAACCAATGTACAGTGTGTCACTCTCCAACTCTGAATACACATCTTACAGCTCCTTTCACCACAGACACGCAAAGAGATCTTTTTGTGAAAGTCCTATTTCAGATCAGTTGGAAATTAAGGATTTCATCGAGAATATGAAGTCAATCATGGTTTTGCACTTGGCAACCAATAGAAATGTACTTTTCTACAAACCCGTGTGAATTTCACTGCAAAATGCCCTTCTCTTCTGGTATCTTGAATGTTCTCAACACATTAGGAGAAAGAGCAGGTTTGTGCAAGAGTGATGCAGTGTGCGTTTTCCTGGATTTCAAGTGATTGGGAAACATACTCCTTATTTTTCCACATTGTGTAAGAAACAACATGAGGCTTGCAAGAGATTGAAACAATGCATCCCAAAACGTATTCCAGCAGTGAAAACACACGATCTACAAAGACTTTGAAGGAGCAAGCAAAAGCCTACTGGCTGAGTGTTCTTTCAGAGAGAAACACACGCATTGCTTCCTTCTGGAGTGAGTTTTCAGCCTGGAATTCATATGCATTTTGTGCTGTGCAGAATGTAGCTACCTGCTCGGGAGTTTTGTCATAGATGCACCTTTCCTGCAGGAGTTTATTGCAACATTCATTGTTTGGCTAAGTTCTTTAGGGTTGGTTTTGGAAGGTCTTTCAACTTTGGCCAAATCCGGCTTCATACGAAATTTTTTCACACCGCTGTTTCCAAGTGTCCACAAAGAGCCTCTGCTTAAAACTGTCCACATGCACGTCTCCCATACTGGTGTGCTCGTTTCACTACCTGGATTTTGGTTTCCTCTTCTTTCTTTGAAATGACAAGCCTTCATTCTGCATGCTACACACACCTTGTAGCAGTTTCAGTTTTAAGCACGTTGCTGCTCTCAAAACACTGTGTAACCTATGTAGAGTGTGTCTCTCTCCAGCACTGAATACACAACTTAGAGCTCCTTTCACCGCAGACACACAAACACACCTTTTTGTGCAAGTCCTACTTCAGGTCACTTGGATATGTCAGGGTTTCATCGAGAACATGAAGTCAATCATGCTTTTGCACTCTGCAACCAATAGAAATGAACTCTTGTAAATGCCCGTCTGAATTTCACTGCAAAATACCTTTAGTTTCTGGTTTGTAGAAAGTTCTTAACACATTAGGAGAAACAGCGTGTTTGAGCAAGGGTGATGCAGTGTGCATTTTCCTGGATTTCAAGTGATTTCAGAAACATACTACTTATTTTTCCACATTGTGTAAGAAACAACATGAAGCTTGGAAGAGATTGAAACAATGCATCCCAAAACCTATTCCACGGTTTTGCACTCTGCAGCCAATAGAAATGTACTTTTCTACAAACCTGTCTGAATTTCACTGCAAAATACCCTTCTTTTCTGGTTTGTTGAAAGTTCTCAACACATTAGGAGAAAGAGCGTGTTCGTGCAAGAGTGATGCAGTGTGCGTTTTCCTGGACTTCAAGTGATTTGGGAAACATACTCCTTATTTTTCCCCATTGTGTAAGAAACAACATGAGGCTTGCAAGAGATTGAAACAATGCATCCCAAAACGTATTCCAGCAGTGAAAACACACGTTTCTACAAAGACTTTGAAGGAGCAAGCAAAAGCCTACTGGCTGAGTGTCCTTTCAGAGAGAAACACACGCATTGTTTCCTTCTGGAGTGAGTTTTCAGCCTGGAATTCATATGCATTTTGTACTGTGCAGAATGTAGCTACCTGCTCGGGAGTTGTGTCATAGATGCACCTTTCCTGCAGGAGTTTATTGCAGCATTCATTGTTTGGCTAAGTTCTTTAGGGTTGGTTTTGGAAAGTCTTTCAACTTTGGCCAAATCCCGCTTCGTACGAAATTTTTTCACAGCGCTGTTTCCAAGTGTCCACAAAGAGACTCTGCTTTAAACTGTCCACATGCACATCTCCCATTCGGGTGTGTTTGTTTCACTACCTGGATTTTGGTTTCCTCTTCTTTCTTTGAAATGACAAGCCTTCTTTCTGCACGCTACACACACCTTGTAGCAGTTTCAGTTTGAAGCATGTTGGTGCTCTCAAAACGCTGTGTAACCTATGCAGAGTGTGTCACTCTCCAACTCTGAATACATATCTTACAGCTCCTTTCACCACAGATACGCAAACACATCTTTTTGTGAAAATCCTACTTCAGGTCAGTTGGAAATGTAAGGTTTTCATCGAGAACATGAAGTCAATCATGGTTTTGCACTCTGCAACCAATAGAAATGAAATCCTGTACATACCTATGTGAATTTCACATCAAAATACCATTCTTTTCTGGTTTCTTGAATGTTCTCACCACAAAAGGAGAAAGAGCGTGTTTGAGCAAGAGTGATGTAGTGTGCGGTTTCCTCGATTTCAAGTGATTTGGGAAACATAATCCGCGTTTCTCCAGATTGTCTAAGAAACAATATGAGGCTTTCAAGAGATTGAAACAATGCATTCAACACGTATTCCAGCAGTGAAAACACACGTTTCTACAAAGACCTTGAAGGAGCAAGCAAAAGCCCAGTGGCTGAGTGTTCTTTCAGAGAGAAACACATGCATTTCATCCTTCTGGAGTTTTCAGCCTGTATTCATATGCATTTTGTACTGTGCAGAATGTAGCTACGCCCTCAGGAGTTGTGTCATAGAAGGACCTTTCCTGCAGGAGCTTATTGCAACATATATTGTTTGGCTAAGTTCTTTAGGGTTGGTTTTGGAAGGTCTTTCAACTTTGGCCAAATCCCGCTTCATACGAAATTTTTTCACAGCGCTGTTTCCAAGTGTCCACAAAGAGACTCTGCTTGAAACTGTCCACATGCACATCTCCCATACTGGTGTGCTCGTTTCACTACCTGGAGTTGGGTTTCCTCTTCTTTCTTTGAAATGACAAGCCTTCTTTCTGCACGCTACACACACCTTGTAGCAGTTTCAGTTTTTAGCATGTTGGTGCTCTCAAAACGCTGTGTAACCTATGTAGAGTGTGTCACTCTCCAGCACTGAATACACAACTTAGAGCTCCTTTCACCACAGACACGCAACCATTCTTTTTGTGAAAGTCCTACTTCAGGTCACCTGGAAATGTAAGGTTTTCATCGAGAACATGAAATCAATCACGGTTTTTCACTCTCCAGCCAATAGAAATGTACTTTTATACAAACTCGTCTGAATTTCACTGCAAAATGCCTTTAGTTTCCGGTTTGTTGAAAGTTCTCAATACATTAGGAGAAAGAGCGTGTTTGTGCAAGAGTGATGCAGTGTGCGTTTTCCTGGATTTCAAGTGATTTGGGAAACATACTCCTTATTTTTCCACATTGTGTAAGAAACAACATGAGGCTTGCAAGAGATTGAAGCAATGCATCCCATAAAATATTCCAGCAGTGAAAACACACCTTTCTACAAAGACTTTGAAGGAGCAAGCAAAAGCCTACTGGCTGAATGTTCTTTCAGAGAGAAACACACGCATTGCTTCCTTCTGGAGTGAGTTTTCAGCCTGGAATTCATATGCATTTTGCACTGTGCAGAATGTAGCTACCTGCTCGGGGGTTGTGTCATAGGTGCACGTTTCCTGCAGGAGTTTATTGCAACATTCATTGTTTGGCTAAGTTCTTTAGGGTTGGTTTTGGAAGGTCTTTCAACTTTGGCCAATTCCCGCTTCGTACGAAATTTTTTCACAGCGCTGTTTCCAAGTGTCCACAAAGAGCCTCTGCTTGAAACTGTCCACATGCACGTCTCCCATACTGGTGTGCTCGTTTCACTACCTGGATTTTGGTTTCCTCTTCTCTCTTTGAAATGACAAGCCTTCATTCTGCATGCTACACACACCTTGTAGCAGTTTCAGTTTTAAGCACGTTGGTGCTCTCAAAACACTGTGTAACCTATGTAGAGTGTGTCTCTCTCCAGCACTGAATACACAACTTAGAGCTCCTTTCACCGCAGACACACAAACACACCTTTTTGTGCAAGTCCTACTTCAGGTCACTTGGATATGTCAGGGTTTCATCGAGAACATGAAGTCAATCATGCTTTTGCACTCTGCAACCAATAGAAATGAACTCTTGTAAATGCCCGTCTGAATTTCACTGCAAAATAGCTTTAGTTTCTGGTTTGTAGAAAGTTCTCAACACATTAGGAGAAACAGCGTGTTTGAGCAAGAGTGATGCAGTGTGCATTTTCCTGGATTTCAAGTGATTTCAGAAACATACTACTTATTTTTCCACATTGTGTAAGAAACAACATGAGGCTTGCAAGAGATTGAAACAATGCATCCCAAAACGTATTCCAGCAGTGAAAACACACGTTTCTACAAAGACTTTGAAGGAGCAAGCAAAAGCCTACTGGCTGAGTGTCCTTTCAGAGAGAAACACACGCATTGCTTCCTTCTGGAGTGAGTTTTCAGCCTGGAATTCATATGCATTTTGTACTGTGCAGAATGTAGCTACCTGCTCGGGAGTTGTGTCATAGATGCACCTTTCCTGCAGGAGTTTATTGCAGCATTCATTGTTTGGCTAAGTTCTTTAGGGTTGGTTTTGGAAGGTCTTTCAACTTTGGCCAAATCCCGCTTCGTACGAAATTTTTTCACAGCGCTGTTTCCAAGTGTCCACAAAGAGACTCTGCTTTAAACTGTCCACATGCACATCTCCCATACGGGTGTGTTTGTTTCACTACCTGGATTTTGGTTTCCTCTTCTTTCTTTGAAATGACAAGCCTTCTTTCTGCACGCTACACACACCTTGTAGCAGTTTCAGTTTTTAGCATGTTCGTGCTCTCAAAACGCTGTGTAAGCTATGTAGAGTGTGTCACTCTCCAGCACTGAATACACAACCTAGAGCTCCTTTCACCACAGACACGCAAACACATCTTTTTGTGAAAGTCCTACTTCAGGTCACTTGGAAATGTAAGGTTTTCATCGAGAACATGAAGTCAATCACGGTTTTGCACTCTGCAGCCCATAGAAATGTACTTTTCTACAAACCCGTCTGAATTTCACTGCAAAATACCCTTCTTTTCTGGTTTGTTGAAAGTTCTCAACACATTAGGAGAAAGAGCGTGTTCGTGCAAGAGTGATGCACTGTGCGTTTTCCAGGACTTCAAGTGATTTGGGAAACATACACCTTATTTTTCCCCATCGTGTAAGAAACAACATGAGGCTTGCAAGATATTGAAACAATGCATCCCAGAACGTATTCCAGCAGTGAAAACACACGTTTCCTCAAAGACTTTCAAAGAGCAAGCAAAAGCCTACTGGCTGAGTGTTCTTTCAGAGAGAAACACATACATTTCATTTTTTTGGAGTGAGTTTTCAGCCTGGAATTCATTTGCACTTTGTACTGAGTAGAATGTAGTTACCTACTCGGGGGTTGTGTCATAGAAGCACCTGTCCTGCAGGAGCTTCTTGCAACATTCATTGTTTGGCTAAGTTCTTTAGGGTTGGTTTTGGAAGGTCTTTCAACTTTGGCCAAATCCCGCTTCGTACGAAATTTTTTACAGCGCTGTTTCCAAGTGTCCACCAAGAGGTGCTGCTGGAAACTGTCCACATGCACATCTCCCATACTGGTGTGTTCGTTTCACTACCTGGATTTTGGTTTCCTCTTCTTTCTTTGAAATGACAAGCCTTCATTCTGCACGCTACACACACCTTGTAGCAGTTTCAGTTTGAAGCATGTTGGTGCTCTCAAAACGCTGTGTAACCTATGCAGAGTGTGTCACTCTCCAACTCTGAATACATATCTTACAGCTCCTTTCACCACAGATACGCAAACACATCTTTTTGTGAAAATCCTACTTCAGGTCAGTTGGAAATGTAAGGTTTTCATCGAGAACATGAAGTCAATCATGGTTTTGCACTCTGCAACCAATAGAAATGAAATCCTGTACATACCTATGTGAATTTCACATCAAAATACCATTCTTTTCTGGTTTCTTGAATGTTCTCACCACAAAAGGAGAAAGAGCGTGTTTGAGCAAGAGTGATGTAGTGTGCGGTTTCCTCGATTTCAAGTGATTTGGGAAACATAATCCGCGTTTCTCCAGATTGTCTAAGAAACAATATGAGGCTTTCAAGAGATTGAAACAATGCATTCAAAACGTATTCCAGCAGTGAAAACACACGTTTCTACAAAGACCTTGAAGGAGCAAGCAAAAGCCCAGTGGCTGAGTGTTCTTTCAGAGAGAAACACATGCATTTCATCCTTCTGGAGTTTTCAGCCTGTATTCATATGCATTTTGTACTGTGCAGAATGTAGCTACGCCCTCAGGAGTTGTGTCATAGAAGGACCTTTCCTGCAGGAGCTTATTGCAACATATATTGTTTGGCTAAGTTCTTTAGGGTTGGTTTTGGAAGGTCTTTCAACTTTGGCCAAATACCGCTTCGTACGAAATTTTTTCACAAAGCTGTTTCCAAGTTTCCACAAAGAGCTGCTGCTTTAAACTGTCCACATGCACATCTCCCATACTGGTGTGCTCGTTTCACTACCTGGATGTTGGTTTCCTCTTCCTTCTTTGAAATGACAAGCCTTCATTCTGCACGCTACACACACTTTGTAGCAGTATCAGTTTGAAGCATGTTGGTGCTCTCAAAAAGCTCTGTAACCAATGTACAGTGTGTCACTCTCCAACTCTGAATACACATCTTACAGCTCCTTTCACCACAGACACGCAAAGAGATCTTTTTGTGAAAGTCCTATTTCAGATCAGTTGGAAATTAAGGATTTCATCGAGAATATGAAGTCAATCATGGTTTTACACTCTGCAGCCAATAGAAATGTACTTTTATACAAACACGTCTGAATTTCACAGCAAAATACCCTTCTTTTCTGGTTTGTTAAAAGTTCTCAACACATTAGGAGAAAGAGCGTGTTCGTGCAAGAGTGACGCAGTGTGCGTTTTCCTGGACTTCAAGTGATTTGGGAAACATACTCTTTATTTTTCCCCATTGTGTAAGAAACAACATGAGGCTTGCAAGAGATTGAAACAATGCATCCCAAAACGTATTCCAGCAGTGAAAACACACGTTTCTACAAAGACTTTGAAGGAGCAAGCAAAAGCCTAGTGGCTGAGTGTTCTTTCAGAGAGAAACACACGCATTGCTTCCTTCTGGAGTGAGTTTTCAGCCTGGAATTCATATGCATTTTGTACTGTGCAGAATGTAGCTACATGCTCGGGAGTTGTGTCATAGATGCACCCTTCCTGCAGGAGTTTATTGCAACATTCATTGTTTGGCTAAGTTCTTTAGGGTTGGTTTTGGAAGGTCTTTCAACTTTGGCCCAATCCCGCTTCGTACGAAATTTTTTCACAGCGCTGTTTCCAAGTGTCCACAAAGAGCCTCTGCTTGAAACTGTCCACATGCACATCTCCCATACTGGTGTGTTTGTTTCACTACCTGGATTTTGGTTTCCTCTTCTTTCTTTGAAATGACAAGCCTTCTTTCTGCACGCTACACACACCTTGTAGCAGTTTCAGTTTTTAGCGTGTTGGTGCTCTCAAAACGCTGTGTAACCTATGTAGAGTGTGTCACTCTCCAGCACTGAATACACAACCTAGAGCTCCTTTCAACACACACACGCAAACACATCTTTTTGTGAAAGTCCTACTTCAGGTCACTTGGAAATGTAAGGTTTTCATCGAGAACATGAAGTCAATGACGGTTTTGCACTCTGCAGCCCATAGAAATGTACTTTTCTACAAACCCGTCTGAATTTCACTGCAAAATACCCTTCTCTTCTTGTTTGTTGAAAGTTCTCAACGTATTAGGAGAAAGAGCGTGTTCGTGCAAGAGTGATGCAGTGTGCGTTTTCCTGGACTTCAAGTGATTTGGGAAACATACTCCTTATTTTTCCCCATTGTGTAAGAAACAACATGAGGCTTGCAAGAGATTGAAACAATGCATCCCAAAACGTATTCCAGCAGTGAAAACACACGTTTCTACAAAGACTTTGAAGGAGCAAGCAAAAGCCTAGTGGCTGAGTGTCCTTTCAGAGAGAAACACACGCATTGCTTCCTTCTGGAGTGAGTTTTCAGCCTGGAATTCATATGCATTTTGTACTGTGCAGAATGTAGCTACCTGCTCGGGACTTGTGTCATAGATGCACCTTTCCTGCAGGAGTTTATTGAAACATTCATTGTTTGGCTAAGTTCTTTAGGGTTGGTTTTGGAAGGTCTTTCAACTTTGGCCAAATCCCGCTTCGTACGAAATTTTTTCACAGCGCTGTTTCCAAGTGTCCACAAAGAGCCTCTGCTTGAAACTGTCCACATGCACATCTCCCATACTGGTGTGTTTGTTTCACTACCTGGATTTTGGTTTCCTCTTCTCTCTTTGAAATGACAAGCCTTCTTTCTGCACGCTACACACACCTTGTAGCAGTTTCAGTTTTTAGCATGTTGGTGCTCTCAAAACGCTGTGTAGCCTATGTAGAGTGTGTCACTCTCCAGCACTGAATACACAACCTAGAGCTCCTTTCACCACAGACACGGAAACACATCTTTTTGTGAAAGTCCTACTTCAGGTCACTGGAAATGTAAGGTTTTCATCGAGAACATGAAGTCAATCACGGTTTTGCACTCTGCAGCCAAGAGAAATGTACTTTTCTACAAACACGTCTGAATTTCACTGCAAAATACCCTTCTTTTCTGGTTTGTTAAAAGTTCTCAACACATTAGGAGAAAGAGCGTGTTCGTGCAAGAGTGATGCAGTGTGCGTTTTCCTGGACTTCAAGTGATTTGGGAAACATACTCCTTATTTTTCCCCATTGTGTAAGAAACAACATGAGGCTTGAAAGAGATTGAAACAATGCATCCCAAAACGTATTCCAGCAGTGAAAACACACGTTTCTACAAAGACTTTGAAGGAGCAAGCAAAAGCCTAGTGGCTGAGTGTTCTTTCAGAGAGAAACACACGCATTGCTTCCTTCTGGAGTGAGTTTTCAGCCTGGAATTCATATGCATTTCGTACTGTGCAGAATGTAGCTACCTGCTCGGGAGTTGTGTCATAGATGCACCTTTCCTGCAGGAGTTTATTGCAACATTCATTGTTTGGCTAAGTTCTTTAGGGTTGGTTTTGGAAGGTCTTTCAACTTTGGCCAAATCCCGCTTCGTACGAAATTTTTTCACAGCGCTGTTTCCAAGTGTCCACAAAGAGCCTCTGCTTGAAACTGTCCACATGCACATCTCCCATACTGGTGTGTTTGTTTCACTACCTGGATTTTGGTTTCCTCTTCTCTCTTTGAAATGACAAGCCTTCTTTCTGCACGCTACACACACCTTGTAGCAGTTTCAGTTTTTAGCATGTTCGTGCTCTCAAAACGCTGTGTAACCTATGTAGAGTGTGTCACTCTCCAGCACTGAATACACAACCTAGAGCTCCTTTCAACACAGACACACAAACACATCTTTTTGTGAAAGTCCTACTTCAGGTCACTTGGAAATGTAAGGTTTTCATCGAGAACATGAATTCAATCACGGTTTTGCACTCTGCAGGCAAGAGAAATGTACTTTTCTACAAACCCGTCTGAATTTCACTGCAAAATACCCTTCTTTTCTGGTTTGTTGAAAGTTCTCAACACATTAGGAGAAAGAGCGTGTTCGTGCAAGAGTGATGCAGTGTGCGTTTTCCTGGACTTCAAGTGATTTGGGAAACATACTCCTTATTTTTCCCCATTGTGTAAGAAACAACATGAGGCTTGCAAGAGATTGAAACAATGCATCCCAAAACGTATTCCAGCAGTGAAAACACACGTTTCTACAAAGACTTTGAAGGAGCAAGCAAAAGCCTAGTGGCTGAGTGTTCTTTCAGAGAGAAACACACGCATTGCTTCCTTCTGGAGTGAGTTTTCAACCTGGAATTCATATGCATTTTGTACTGTGCAGAATGTAGCTACCTGCTCGGGAGTTGTGTCATAGACGCACCTTTCCTGCAGGAGTTTATTGAAACATTCATTGTTTGGCTAAGTTCTTTAGGGTTGGTTTTGGAAGGTCTTTCAACTTTGGCCAAATCCCGCTTCGTACGAAATTTTTTCACAGCGCTGTTTCCAAGTGTCCACAAAGAGCCTCTGCTTGAAACTGTCCACATGCACATCTCCCATACTGGTGTGTTCGTTTCACTACCTGGATTTTGGTTCCTCTTCTTTCTTTGAAATGACAAGTCTTCTTTCTGCACGCTACACACACCTTGTAGCAGTTTCAGTTTTTAGCATGTTGGTGCTCTCAAAACACTGTGTAACCTATGTAGAGTGTGTCACTCTCCAGCACTGAATACACAACCTAGAGCTCCTTTCACCACAGACACGCAAACACATCTTTTTGTGAAAGTCCTACTTCAGGTCACTTGGAAATGTAAGGTTTTCATCGAGAACATGAATTCAATCACGGTTTTGCACTCTGCAGCCCATAGAAATGTACTTTTCTACAAACCCGTCTGAATTTCACTGCAAAATACCCTTCTCTTCATGTTTGTTGAAAGTTCTCAACGTATTAGGAGAAAGAACGTGTTCGTGCAAGAGTGATGCAGTGTGCGTTTTCCTGGATTTCAAGTGATTTGGGAAACATACTCCTTATTTTTCCCCATTGTGTAAGAAACAACATGAGGCTTGCAAGAGATTGAAACAATGCATCCCAAAACGTATTCCAGCAGTGAAATCACACGTTTCTACAAAGACTTTGAAGGAGCAAGCAAAAGCCTAGTGGCTGAGTGTCCTTTCAGAGAGAAACACACGCATTGCTTCCTTCTGGAGTGAGTTTTCAGCCTGGAATTCATATGCATTTTGTACTGTGCAGAATGTAGCTACCTGCTCGGGAGTTGTGTCAAAGATGCACCTTTCCTGCAGGAGTTTATTGCAACATTCATTGTTTGGCTAAGTTCTTTAGGGTTGGTTTTGGAAGGTCTTTCAACTTTGGCCAAATCCCGCTTCGTACGAAATTTTTTCACAGCGCTGTTTCCAAGTGTCCACAAAGAGCCTCTGCTTGAAACTGTCCACATGCACATCTCCCATACTGGTGTGTTCGTTTCACTACCTGGATTTTGGTTTCCTCTTTTCTCTTTGCAATGACAAGCCTTCTTTCTGCACGCTACACACACCTTGTAGCAGTTTCAGTTTTTAGCATGTTGGTGCTCTCAAAACGCTGTGTAACCTATGTAGAGTGTGTCACTCTCCAGCACTGAATACACAACCTAGAGCTCCTTTCACCACAGACACGGAAACACATCTTTTTGTGAAAGTCCTACTTCAGGTCACTGGAAATGTAAGGTTTTCATCGAGAACATGAAGTCCATCACGGTTTTGCACTCTGCAGCCAAGAGAAATGTACTTTTCTACAAACACGTCTGAATTTCACTGCAAAATACCCTTCTTTTCTGGTTTGTTAAAAGTTCTCAACACATTAGGAGAAAGAGCGTGTTCGTGCAAGAGTGATGCAGTGTGCGTTTTCCTGGACTTCAAGTGATTTGGGAAACATACTCCTTATTTTTCCCCATTGTGTAAGAAACAACATGAGGCTTGCAAGAGATTGAAACAATGCATCCCAAAACGTATTCCAGCAGTGAAAACACACGTTTCTACAAAGACTTTGAAGGAGCAAGCAAAAGCCTAGTGGCTGAGTGTTCTTTCAGAGAGAAACACACGCATTGCTTCCTTCTGGAGTGAGTTTTCAGCCTGGAATTCATATGCATTTTGTACTGTGCAGAATGTAGCTACCTGCTCGGGAGTTGTGTCATAGATGCACCTTTCCTGCAGGAGTTTATTGCAACATTCATTGTTTGGCTAAGTTCTTTAGGGTTGGTTTTGGAAGGTCTTTCAACTTTGGCCAAATCCCGCTTCGTACGAAATTTTTTCACAGCGCTGTTTCCAAGTGTCCACAAAGAGCCTCTGCTTGAAACTGTCCACATGCACATCTCCCATACTGGTGTTTTCGTTTCACTACCTGGATTTTGTTTTCCTCTTCTTTCTTTGAAATGACAAGCCTTCTTTCTGCACGCTACACACACCTTGTAGCAGTTTCAGTTTTTAGCATGTTGGTGCTCTCAAAACGCTGTGTAACCTATGTAGAGTGTGTCACTCTCCAGCACTGAATACACAACCTAGAGCTCCTTTCACCACAGACACGCAAACACATCTTTTTGTGAAAGTCCTACTTCAGGTCACTTGGAAATGTAAGGTTTTCATCGAGAACATGAAGTCAATGACGGTTTTGCACTCTGCAGCCCATAGAAATGTACTTTTCTACAAACCCGTCTGAATTTCACTGCAAAATACCCTTCTTTTCTGGTTTGTTGAAAGTTTTCAACACATTAGGAAACAGAGCGTGTTCGTGCAAGAGTGATGCAGTGTGCGTTTTCCTGGACTTCAAGTGATTTGGGAAACATACTCCTTATTTTTCCCCATTGTGTAAGAAACAACATGAGGCTTGCAAGAGATTGAAACAATGCATCCCAAAACGTATTCCAGCAGTGAAAACACACGTTTCTACAAAGACTTTGAAGGAGCAAGCAGAAGCCTAGTGGCTGAGTGTTCTTTCAGAGAGAAACACACGCATTGCTTCCTTCTGGAGTGAGTTTTCAGCCTGGAATTCATATGCATTTTGTACTGTGAAGAATGTAGCTACCTGCTCGGGAGTTGTGTCATAGACGCACCTTTCCTGCAGGAGTTTATTGAAACATTCATTGTTTGGCTAAGTTCTTTAGGATTGGTTTTGGAAGGTCTTTCAACTTTGGCCAAATCCCGCTTCGTACGAAATTTTTTCACAGCGCTGTTTCCAAGTGTCCACAAAGAGCCTCTGCTTGAAACTGTCCACATGCACATCTCCCATACTGGTGTGTTCGTTTCACTACCTGGATTTTGGTTCCTCTTCTTTCTTTGCAATGACAAGCCTTCTTTGCACGCTACACACACCTTGTAGCAGTTTCAGTTTTTAGCATGTTGGTGCTCTCAAAACGCTGTGTAACCTATGTACAGTGTGTCACTCTCCAGCACTGAATACACAACCTAGAGCTCCTTTCACCACAGACACGGAAACACATCTTTTTGTGAAAGTCCTACTTCAGGTCACTGGAAATGTAAGGTTTTCATCGAGAACATGAAGTCAATCACGGTTTTGCACTCTGCAGCCAAGAGAAATGTACTTTTCTACAAACACGTCTGAATTTCACTGCAAAATACCCTTCTTTTCTGGTTTGTTAAAAGTTCTCAACACATTAGGAGAAAGAGCGTGTTCGTGCAAGAGTGATGCAGTGTGCGTTTTCCTGGACTTCAAGTGATTTGGGAAACATACTCCTTATTTTTCCCCATTGTGTAAGAAACAACATGAGGCTTGCAAGAGATTGAAACAATGCATCCCAAAACGTATTCCAGCAGTGAAAACACACGTTTCTACAAAGACTTTGAAGGAGCAAGCAAAAGCCTAGTGGCTGAGTGTTCTTTCAGAGAGAAACACACGCATTGCTTCCTTCTGGAGTGAGTTTTCAGCCTGGAATTCATATGCATTTTGTACTGTGCAGAATGTAGCTACCTGCTCGGGAGTTGTGTCATAGACGCACCTTTCCTGCAGGAGTTTATTGCAACATTCATTGTTTGGCTAAGTTCTTTAGTGTTGGTTTTGGAAGGTCTTTCAACTTTGGGTAAATCCCGCTTCGTACGAAATTTTTTCACAGCGCTGTTTCCAAGTGTCCACAAAGAGCCTCTGCTTGAAACTGTCCACATGCACATCTCCCATACTGGTGTGTTCGTTTCACTACCTGGATTTTGGTTTCCTCTTCTCTCTTTGCAATGACAAGCCTTCTTTCTGCACGCTACACACACCTTGTAGCAGTTTCAGTTTTTAGCATGTTGGTGCTCTCAAAACGCTGTGTAACCTATGTAGAGTGTGTCACTCTCCAGCACTGAATACACAACCTAGAGCTCCTTTCACCACAGACACGGAAACACATCTTTTTGTGAAAGTCCTACTTCAGGTCACTGGAAATGTAAGGTTTTCATCGAGAACATGAAGTCAATGACGGTTTTGCACTCTGCAGCCCATAGAAATGTACTTTTCTACAAACCCGTCTGAATTTCACTGAAAAATACCCTTCTTTTCTGGTTTGTTGAAAGTTTTCAACACATTAGGAAAAAGCGTGTTCGTGCAAGAGTGATGCAGTGTGCGTTTTCCTGTACTTCAAGTGATTTGGGAAACATACTCCTTATTTTTCCCCATTGTGTAAGAAACAACATGAGGCTTGCAAGAGATTGAAACAATGCATCCTAAAACGTATTCCAGCAGTGAAAACACACGTTTCTACAAAGACTTTGAAGGAGCAAGCAAAAGCCTAGTGGCTGAGTGTTCTTTCAGAGAGAAACACACGCATTGCTTCCTTCTGGAGTGAGTTTTCAACCTGGAATTCATATGCATTTTGTACTGTGCAGAATGTAGCTACCTGCTCGGGAGTTGTGTCATAGACGCACCTTTCCTGCAGGAGTTTATTGAAACATTCATTGTTTGGCTAAGTTCTTTAGGGTTGGTTTTGGAAGGTCTTTCAACTTTGGCCAAATCCCGCTTCGTACGAAATTTTTTCACAGCGCTGTTTCCAAGTGTCCACAAAGAGCCTCTGCTTGAAACTGTCCACATGCACATCTCCCATACTGGTGTGTTCGTTTCACTACCTGGATTTTGGTTTCCTCTTCTTTCTTTGAAATGACACGTCTTCTTTCTGCACGCTACACACACCTTGTAGCAGTTTCAGTTTTTAGCATGTTGGTGCTCTCAAAACACTGTGTAACCTATGTAGAGTGTGTCACTCTCCAGCACTGAATACACAACCTAGAGCTCCTTTCACCACAGACACGCAAACACATCTTTTTGTGAAAGTCCTACTTCAGGTCAGTTGGAAATGTAAGGTTTTCATCGAGAACATGAAGTCAATCATGGTTTTGCACTCTGCAACCAATAGAAATGAAATCCTGTACATACCTATGTGAATTTCACATCAAAATACCATTCTTTTCTGGTTTCTTGAATGTTCTCACCACAAAAGGAGAAAGAGCGTGTTTGAGCAAGAGTGATGTAGTGTGCGGTTTCCTCGATTTCAAGTGATTTGGGAAACATAATCCGCGTTTCTCCAGATTGTCTAAGAAACAATATGAGGCTTTCAAGAGATTGAAACAATGCATTCAAAACGTATTCCAGCAGTGAAAACACACGTTTCTACAAAGACCTTGAAGGAGCAAGCAAAAGCCCAGTGGCTGAGTGTTCTTTCAGAGAGAAACACATGCATTTCCTCCTTCTGGAGTGAGTATTCAGCCTGGAATTCATATGCATTTTGTACTGTGCAGAATGTAGCTACGCCCTCAGGAGTTGTGTCATAGAAGGACCTTTCCTGCAGGAGCTTATTGCAACATTCATTGTTTGGCTAAGTTCTTTAGGGTTGGTTTTGGAAGGTCTTTCAACTTTGGCCAAATACCGCTTCGTACGAAATTTTTTCACAGCGCTGTTTCCAAGTGTCCACAAAGAGCCTCTGCTTGAAACTGTCCACATGCACATCTCCCATACTGGTGTGCTCGTTTCACTACCTGGAGTTTGGTTTCCTCTTCTTTCTTTGAAATGACAAGCCTTCTTTCTGCACGCTACACACACCTTGTAGCAGTTTCAGTTTTTAGCATGTTGGTGCTCTCAAAACGCTGTGTAACCTATGTAGAGTGTGTCACTCTCCAGCACTGAATACACAACTTAGAGCTCCTTCACCACAGACACGCAAAGAGATCTTTTTGTGAAAGTCCTATTTCAGATCAGTTGGAAATTAAGGATTTCATCGAGAATATGAAGTCATCATGGTTTTGCACTCTGCAACCAATAGAAATGTACTTTTCTACAAACCCGTGTGAATTTCACTGCAAAATGCCCTTCTCTTCTGGTATCTTGAATGTTCTCAACACATTAGGAGAAAGAGCAGGTTTGTGCACGAGTGATGCAGTGTGCGTTTTCCTGAATTTCAAGTGATTGGGAAACATACTCCTTATTTTTCCACATTGTGTAAGAAACAACATGAGGGTTGCAAGAGATTGAAACAATGCATCCCAAAACGTATTCCAGCAGTGAAAACACACGTTTCTACAAAGACTTTGAAGGAGCAAGCAAAAGCCTACTGGCTGAGTGTTCTTTCAGAGAGAAACACACGCATTGCTTCCTTCTGGAGTGAGTTTTCAGCCTGGAATTCATATGCATTTTGTACTGTGCAGAATGTAGCTACCTGCTCGGGAGTTGTGTCATAGATGCACCTTTCCTGCAGGAGTTTATTGCAGCATTCATTGTTTGGCTAAGTTCTTTAGGGTTGGTTTTGGAAGGTCTTTCAACTTTGGCCAATTCCCGCTTCGTACGAAATTTTTTCACAGCGCTGTTTCCAAGTGTCCACAAAGAGCCTCTGCTTGAAACTGTCCACAGGCACGTCGCCCATACTGGTGTGCTCGTTTCACTACCTGCATTTTGGTTTCCTCTTCTTTCTTTGAAATGACAAGCCTTCTTTCTGCATGCTACACACACCTTGTAGCAGTTTCAGTTTTAAGCACGTTGGTGCTCTCAAAACACTGTGTCACCTATGTGGAGTGTGTCTCTCTCCAGCACTGAATACACAACTTAGAGCTCCTTTCACCGCAGACACACAAACACATCTTTTTGTGCAAGTCCTACTTCAGGTCACTTGGATATGTCAGGGTTTCATGGAGAACATGAAGTCAATCATGCTTTTGCACTCTGCAACCAATAGAAATGAACTCTTGTAAATGCCCGTCTGAATATAACTGCAAAATACCTTTAGTTTCTGGTTTGTAGAAAGTTCTCAACACATTAGAAGAAACAGCGTGTTTGAGCAAGAGTGATGCAGTGTGCATTTTCCTGGATTTCAAGTGATTTCAGAAACATACTACTTATTTTTCCACACTGTGTAAGAAACAACATGAGGCTTGCAAGAGATTGAAACAATGCATCCCAGAACGTATTCCAGCAGTGAAAACACACGTTTCTACAAAGACTTTCAAAGAGCAAGCAAAAGCCTACTGGCTGAGTGTTCTTTCAGAGAGAAACACATACATTTCATTTTTTTGGAGTGAGTTTTCAGCCTGGAATTCATTTGCACTTTGTACTGAGCAGAATGTAGTTACCTACTCGGGGGTTGTGTCATAGAAGCACCTGTCCTGCAGGAGCTTCTTGCAACATTCATTGTTTGGCTAAGTTCTTTAGGGTTGGTTTTGGAAGGTCTTTCACCTTTGGCCAAATCCCGCTTCGTACGAAATTTTTTACAGCGCTGTTTCCAAGTGTCCACCAAGAGGTGCTGCTGGAAACTGTCCACATGCACATCTCCCATACTGGTGTGTTCGTTTCACTACCTGGATTTTGGTTTCCTCTTCTTTCTTTGAAATGACAAGCCTTCATTCTGCACGCTACACACACCTTGTAGCAGTTTCAGTTTGAAGCATGTTGGTGCTCTCAAAACGCTGTGTAACCTATGCAGAGTGTGTCACTCTCCAACTCTGAATACATATCTTACAGCTCCTTTCACCACAGATACGCAAACACATCTTTTTGTGAAAATCCTACTTCAGGTCAGTTGGAAATGTAAGGTTTTCATCGAGAACATGAAGTCAATCATGGTTTTGCACTCTGCAACCAATAGAAATGAAATCCTGTACATACCTATGTGAATTTCACATCAAAATACCATTCTTTTCTGGTTTCTTGAATGTTCTCACCACAAAAGGAGAAAGAGCGTGTTTGAGCAAGAGTGATGTAGTGTGCGGTTTCCTCGATTTCAAGTGATTTGGGAAACATAATCCGCGTTTCTCCAGATTGTCTAAGAAACAATATGAGGCTTTCAAGAGATTGAAACAATGCATTCAACACGTATTCCAGCAGTGAAAACACACGTTTCTACAAAGACCTTGAAGGAGCAAGCAAAAGCCCAGTGGCTGAGTGTTCTTTCAGAGAGAAACACATGCATTTCATCCTTCTGGAGTTTTCAGCCTGTATTCATATGCATTTTGTACTGTGCAGAATGTAGCTACGCCCTCAGGAGTTGTGTCATAGAAGGACCTTTCCTGCAGGAGCTTATTGCAACATATATTGTTTGGCTAAGTTCTTTAGGGTTGATTTTGGAAGGTCTTTCAACTTTGGCCAAATACCGCTTCGTACGAAATTTTTTCACAAAGCTGTTTCCAAGTTTCCACAAAGAGCTGCTGCTTTAAACTGTCCACATGCACATCTCCCATACTGGTGTGCTCGTTTCACTACCTGGATGTTGGTTTCCTCTTCCTTCTTTGAAATGACAAGCCTTCATTCTGCACGCTACACACACTTTGTAGCAGTATCAGTTTGAAGCATGTTGGTGCTCTCAAAAAGCTCTGTAACCAATGTACAGTGTGTCACTCTCCAACTCTGAATACACATCTTACAGCTCCTTTCACCATAGACACGCAAAGAGATCTTTTTGTGAAAGTCCTATTTCAGATCAGTTGGAAATTAAGGATTTCATCGAGAATATGAAGTCAATCATGGTTTTGCACTCTGCAACCTATAGAAATGTACTTTTCTACAAACCCGTGTGAATTTCACTGCAAAATGCCCTTCTCTTCTGGTATCTTGAATGTTCTCAACACATTAGGAGAAAGAGCAGGTTTGTGCAAGAGTGATGCAGTGTGCGTTTTCCTGGATTTCAAGTGATTGGGAAACATACTCCTTATTTTTCCACATTGTGTAAGAAACAACATGAGGCTTGCAAGAGATTGAAACAATGCATCCCAAAACGTATTCCAGCAGTGAAAACACACGTTTCTACAAAGACTTTGAAGGAGCAAGCAAAAGCCTACTGGCTGAGTGTTCTTTCAGAGAGAAACACACGCATTGCTTCCTTCTGGAGTGAGTTTTCAGCCTGGAATTCATATGCATTTTGTGCTGTGCAGAATGTAGCTACCTGCTCGGGAGTTGTGTCATAGATGCACCTTTCCTGCAGAAGTTTATTGCAACATTCATTGTTTGGCTAAGTTCTTTAGGGTTGGTTTTGGAAGGTCTTTCAACTTTGGCCAAATCCCGCTTCATACGAAATTTTTTCACAGCGCTGTTTCCAAGTGTCCACAAAGAGCCTCTGCTTGAAACTGTCCACATGCACATCTCCCATACTGGTGTGTTCGTTTCACTCCCTGGATTTTGGTTTCTTCTTCTTTCGTTGAAATGACAAGCCTTCATTCTGCACGCTACACACACCTTGTAGCAGTTTCAGTTTGAAGCATGTTGGTGCTCTCAAAACGCTGTGTAACCTATGCAGAGTGTGTCACTCTCCAGCACTGAATACACAACCTAGAGCTCCTTTCACCACAGACACGCAAACACATCTTTTTCTGAAAGTCCTACTTCAGGTCAGTTGGAAATGTAAGGTTTTCATCGAGAACATGAAGTCAATCATGGTTTTGCACTCTGCAACCAATAGAAATGAAATCCTGTACATACCTATGTGAATTTCACATCAAAATACCATTCTTTTCTGGTTTCTTGAATGTTCTCACCACAAAAGGAGAAAGAGCGTGTTTGAGCAAGAGTGATGTAGTGTTCGGTTTCCTCGATTTCAAGTGATTTGGGAAACATAATCCGCGTTTCTCCAGATTGTCTAAGAAACAATATGAGGCTTTCAAGAGATTGAAACAATGCATTCAAAACGTATTCCAGCAGTGAAAACACACGTTTCTACAAAGACCTTGAAGGAGCAAGCAAAAGCCCAGTGGCTGAGTGTTCTTTCAGAGAGAAACACATGCATTTCATCCTTCTGGAGTTTTCAGCCTGTATTCATATGCATTTTGTACTGTGCAGAATGTAGCTACGCCCTCAGGAGTTGTGTCATAGAAGGACCTTTCCTGCAGGAGCTTATTGCAACATATATTGTTTGGCTAAGTTCTTTAGGGTTGGTTTTGGAAGGTCTTTCAACTTTGGCCAAATACCGCTTCGTACGAAATTTTTTCACAAAGCTGTTTCCAAGTTTCCACAAAGAGCTGCTGCTTTAAACTGTCCACATGCACATCTCCCATACTGGTGAGCTCGTTTCACTACCTGGATTTTGGTTTCCTCTTCCTTCTTTGAAATGACAAGCCTTCATTCTGCACGCTACACACACTTTGTAGCAGTATCAGTTTGAAGCATGTTGGTGCTCTCAAAAAGCTCTGTAACCAATGTACAGTGTGTCACTCTCCAACTCTGAATACACATCTTACAGCTCCTTTCACCACAGACACGCAAAGAGATCTTTTTGTGAAAGTCCTATTTCAGATCAGTTGGAAATTAAGGATTTCATCGAGAATATGAAGTCATCATGGTTTTGCACTCTGCAACCAATAGAAATGTACTTTTCTACAAACCCGTGTGAATTTCACTGCAAAATGCCCTTCTCTTCTGGTATCTTCAATGTTCTCAACACATTAGGAGAAAGAGCAGGTTTGTGCAAGAGTGATGCAGTGTGCGTTTTCCTGGATTTCAAGTGATTGGGAAACATACTCCTTATTTTTCCACATTGTGTAAGAAACAACATGAGGGTTGCAAGAGATTGAAACAATGCATCCCAAAACGTATTCCAGCAGTGAAAACACACGTTTCTACAAAGACTTTGAAGGAGCAAGCAAAAGCCTACTGGCTGAGTGTTCTTTCAGAGAGAAACACACGCATTGCTTCCTTCTGGAGTGAGTTTTCAGCCTGGAATTCATATGCATTTTGTGCTGTGCAGAATGTAGCTACCTGCTCGGGAGTTGTGTCATAGATGCACCTTTCCTGCAGGAGTTTATTGCAACATTCATTGTTTGGCTAAGTTCTTTAGGGTTGGTTTTGGAGGTCTTTCAACTTTGGCCAAATCCCGCTTCATACGAAATTTTTTCACAGCGCTGTTTCCAAGTGTCCACAAAGAGCCTCTGCTTGAAACTGTCCACATGCACATCTCCCATACTGGTGTGCTCGTTTCACTACCTGGAGTTTGGTTTCCTCTTCTTTCTTTGAAATGACAAGCCTTCTTTCTGCACGCTACACACACCTTGTAGCAGTTTCAGTTTTTAGCATGTTGGTGCTCTCAAAACGCTGTGTAACCTATGTAGAGTGTGTCACTCTCCAGCACTGAATACACAACTTAGAGCTCCTTTCACCACAGACACGCAACCATTCTTTTGTGAAAGGCCTACTTCAGGTCACCTGGAAATGTAAGGTTTTCATTGAGAACATGAAATCAATCACGGTTTTTCACTCTGCAGCCAATTGAAATGTACTTTTATACAAACTCGTCTGAATTTCACTGCAAAATGCCTTTAGTTTCTGGTTTTGTTGAAAGTTCTCAATACATTAGGAGAAAGAGCAGGTTTGTGCAAGAGTGATGCAGTGTGCGTTTTCCTGGATTTCAAGTGATTGGGAAACATACTCCTTATTTTTCCACATTGTGTAAGAAACAACATGAGGCTTGCAAGAGATTGAAACAATGCATCCCAAAACGTATTCCAGCAGTGAAAACACACGTTTCTACAAAGACTTTGAAGGAGCAAGCAAAAGCCTACTGGCTGAGTGTTCTTTCAGAGAGAAACACACGCATTGCTTCCTTCTGGAGTGAGTTTTCAGCCTGGAATTCATATGCATTTTGTACTGTGCAGAATGTAGCTACCTGCTCGGGGGTTTTGTCATAGAAGCACCTTTCCTGCAGGAGTTTATTGCAACATTCATTGTTTGGCTAAGTTCCTTAGGGTTGGTTTTGGAAGGTCTTTCAACTTTGGCCAAATACCGCTTCGTACGAAATTTTTTCACAGCGCTGTTTCCAAGTGTCCACAAAGAGCCTCTGCTTGAAACTGTCCACATGCACATCTCCCATACTGGTGTGCTCGTTTCACTACCTGGAGTTTGGTTTCCTCTTCTTTCTTTGAAATGACAAGCCTTCTTTCTGCACGCTACACACACCTTGTAGCAGTTTCAGTTTTTAGCATGTTGGTGCTCTCAAAACGCTGTGTAACCTATGTAGAGTGTGTCACTCTCCAGCACTGAATACACAACTTAGAGCTCCTTCACCACAGACACGCAAAGAGATCTTTTTGTGAAAGTCCTATTTCAGATCAGTTGGAAATTAAGGATTTCATCGAGAATATGAAGTCATCATGGTTTTGCACTCTGCAACCAATAGAAATGTACTTTTCTACAAACCCGTGTGAATTTCACTGCAAAATGCCCTTCTCTTCTGGTATCTTGAATGTTCTCAACACATTAGGAGAAAGAGCAGGTTTGTGCAAGAGTGATGCAGTGTGCGTTTTCCTGAATTTCAAGTGATTGGGAAACATACTCCTTATTTTTCCACATTGTGTAAGAAACAACATGAGGGTTGCAAGAGATTGAAACAATGCATCCCAAAACGTATTCCAGCAGTGAAAACACACGTTTCTACAAAGACTTTGAAGGAGCAAGCAAAAGCCTACTGGCTGAGTGTTCTTTCAGAGAGAAACACACGCATTGCTTCCTTCTGGAGTGAGTTTTCAGCCTGGAATTCATATGCATTTTGTACTGTGCAGAATGTAGCTACCTGCTCGGGAGTTGTGTCATAGATGCACCTTTCCTGCAGGAGTTTATTGCAGCATTCATTGTTTGGCTAAGTTCTTTAGGGTTGGTTTTGGAAGGTCTTTCAACTTTGGCCAATTCCCGCTTCGTACGAAATTTTTTCACAGCGCTGTTTCCAAGTGTCCACAAAGAGCCTCTGCTTGAAACTGTCCACAGGCACATCGCCCATACTGGTGTGCTCGTTTCACTACCTGCATTTTGGTTTCCTCTTCTTTCTTTGAAATGACAAGCCTTCTTTCTGCATGCTACACACACCTTGTAGCAGTTTCAGTTTTAAGCACGTTGGTGCTCTCAAAACACTGTGTCACCTATGTGGAGTGTGTCTCTCTCCAGCACTGAATACACAACTTAGAGCTCCTTTCACCGCAGACACACAAACACATCTTTTTGTGCAAGTCCTACTTCAGGTCACTTGGATATGTCAGGGTTTCATGGAGAACATGAAGTCAATCATGCTTTTGCACTCTGCAACCAATAGAAATGAACTCTTGTAAATGCCCGTCTGAATATAACTGCAAAATACCTTTAGTTTCTGGTTTGTAGAAAGTTCTCAACACATTAGAAGAAACAGCGTGTTTGAGCAAGAGTGATGCAGTGTGCATTTTCCTGGATTTCAAGTGATTTCAGAAACATACTACTTATTTTTCCACACTGTGTAAGAAACAACATGAGGCTTGCAAGAGATTGAAACAATGCATCCCAGAACGTATTCCAGCAGTGAAAACACACGTTTCTACAAAGACTTTCAAAGAGCAAGCAAAAGCCTACTGGCTGAGTGTTCTTTCAGAGAGAAACACATACATTTCATTTTTTTGGAGTGAGTTTTCAGCCTGGAATTCATTTGCACTTTGTACTGAGCAGAATGTAGTTACCTACTCGGGGGTTGTGTCATAGAAGCACCTGTCCTGCAGGAGCTTCTTGCAACATTCATTGTTTGGCTAAGTTCTTTAGGGTTGGTTTTGGAAGGTCTTTCAACTTTGGCCAAATCCCGCTTCGTACGAAATTTTTTACAGCGCTGTTTCCAAGTGTCCACCAAGAGGTGCTGCTGGAAACTGTCCACATGCACATCTCCCATACTGGTGTGTTCGTTTCACTACCTGGATTTTGGTTTCCTCTTCTTTCTTTGAAATGACAAGCCTTCATTCTGCACGCTACACACACCTTGTAGCAGTTTCAGTTTGAAGCATGTTGGTGCTCTCAAAACGCTGTGTAACCTATGCAGAGTGTGTCACTCTCCAACTCTGAATACATATCTTACAGCTCCTTTCACCACAGATACGCAAACACATCTTTTTGTGAAAATCCTACTTCAGGTCAGTTGGAAATGTAAGGTTTTCATCGAGAACATGAAGTCAATCATGGTTTTGCACTCTGCAACCAATAGAAATGAAATCCTGTACATACCTATGTGAATTTCGCATCAAAATACCATTCTTTTCTGGTTTCTTGAATGTTCTCACCACAAAAGGAGAAAGAGCGTGTTTGAGCAAGAGTGATGTAGTGTGCGGTTTCCTCGATTTCAAGTGATTTGGGAAACATAATCCGCGTTTCTCCAGATTGTCTAAGAAACAATATGAGGCTTTCAAGAGATTGAAACAATGCATTCAACACGTATTCCAGCAGTGAAAACACACGTTTCTACAAAGACCTTGAAGGAGCAAGCAAAAGCCCAGTGGCTGAGTGTTCTTTCAGAGAGAAACACATGCATTTCATCCTTCTGGAGTTTTCAGCCTGTATTCATATGCATTTTGTACTGTGCAGAATGTAGCTACGCCCTCAGGAGTTGTGTCATAGAAGGACCTTTCCTGCAGGAGCTTATTGCAACATATATTGTTTGGCTAAGTTCTTTAGGGTTGGTTTTGGAAGGTCTTTCAACTTTGGCCAAATACCGCTTCGTACGAAATTTTCTCACAAAGCTGTTTCCAAGTTTCCACAAAGAGCTGCTGCTTTAAACTGTCCACATGCACATCTCCCATACTGGTGTGCTCGTTTCACTACCTGGATGTTGGTTTCCTCTTCCTTCTTTGAAATGACAAGCCTTCATTCTGCACGCTACACACACTTTGTAGCAGTATCAGTTTGAAGCATGTTGGTGCTCTCAAAAAGCTCTGTAACCAATGTACAGTGTGTCACTCTCCAACTCTGAATACACATCTTACAGCTCCTTTCACCATAGACACGCAAAGAGATCTTTTGGTGAAAGTCCTATTTCAGATCAGTTGGAAATTAAGGATTTCATCGAGAATATGAAGTCAATCATGGTTTTGCACTCTGCAACCTATAGAAATGTACTTTTCTACAAACCCGTGTGAATTTCACTGCAAAATGCCCTTCTCTTCTGGTATCTTGAATGTTCTCAACACATTAGGAGAAAGAGCAGGTTTGTGCAAGAGTGATGCAGTGTGCGTTTTCCTGGATTTCAAGTGATTGGGAAACATACTCCTTATTTTTCCACATTGTGTAAGAAACAACATGAGGCTTGCAAGAGATTGAAACAATGCATCCCAAAACGTATTCCAGCAGTGAAAACACACGTTTCTACAAAGACTTTCAAGGAGCAAGCAAAAGCCTACTGGCTGAGTGTTCTTTCAGAGAGAAACACACGCATTGCTTCCTTCTGGAGTGAGTTTTCAGCCTGGAATTCATATGCATTTTGTGCTGTGCAGAATGTAGCTACCTGCTCGGGAGTTGTGTCATAGATGCACCTTTCCTGCAGGAGTTTATTGCAACATTCATTGTTTGGCTAAGTTCTTTAGGGTTGGTTTTGGAAGGTCTTTCAACTTTGGCCAAATCCCGCTTCATACGAAATTTTTTCACAGCGCTGTTTCCAAGTGTCCACAAAGAGCCTCTGCTTGAAACTGTCCACATGCACATCTCCCATACTGGTGTGTTCGTTTCACTACCTGGATTTTGGTTTCTTCTTCTTTCGTTGAAATGACAAGCCTTCATTCTGCACGCTACACACACCTTGTAGCAGTTTCAGTTTGAAGCATGTTGGTGCTCTCAAAACGCTGTGTAACCTATGCAGAGTGTGTCACTCTCCAGCACTGAATACACAACCTAGAGCTCCTTTCACCACAGACACGCAAACACATCTTTTTCTGAAAGTCCTACTTCAGGTCAGTTGGAAATGTAAGGTTTTCATCGAGAACATGAAGTCAATCATGGTTTTGCACTCTGCAACCAATAGAAATGAAATCCTGTACATACCTATGTGAATTTCACATCAAAATACCATTCTTTTCTGGTTTCTTGAATGTTCTCACCACAAAAGGAGAAAGAGCGTGTTTGAGCAAGAGTGATGTAGTGTTCGGTTTCCTCGATTTCAAGTGATTTGGGAAACATAATCCGCGTTTCTCCAGATTGTCTAAGAAACAATATGAGGCTTTCAAGAGATTGAAACAATGCATTCAACACGTATTCCAGCAGTGAAAACACACGTTTCTACAAAGACCTTGAAGGAGCAAGCAAAAGCCCAGTGGCTGAGTGTTCTTTCAGAGAGAAACACATGCATTTCATCCTTCTGGAGTTTTCAGCCTGTATTCATATGCATTTTGTACTGTGCAGAATGTAGCTACGCCCTCAGGAGTTGTGTCATAGAAGGACCTTTCCTGCAGGAGCTTATTGCAACATATATTGTTTGGCTAAGTTCTTTAGGGTTGGTTTTGGAAGGTCTTTCAACTTTGGCCAAATACCGCTTCGTACGAAATTTTTTCACAAAGCTGTTTCCAAGTTTCCACAAAGAGCTGCTGCTTTAAACTGTCCACATGCACATCTCCCATACTGGTGAGCTCGTTTCACTACCTGGATTTTGGTTTCCTCTTCCTTCTTTGAAATGACAAGCCTTCATTCTGCACGCTACACACACTTTGTAGCAGTATCAGTTTGAAGCATGTTGGTGCTCTCAAAAAGCTCTGTAACCAATGTACAGTGTGTCACTCTCCAACTCTGAATACACATCTTACAGCTCCTTTCACCACAGACACGCAAAGAGATCTTTTTGTGAAAGTCCTATTTCAGATCAGTTGGAAATTAAGGATTTCATCGAGAATATGAAGTCATCATGGTTTTGCACTCTGCAACCAATAGAAATGTACTTTTCTACAAACCCGTGTGAATTTCACTGCAAAATGCCCTTCTCTTCTGGTATCTTCAATGTTCTCAACACATTAGGAGAAAGAGCAGGTTTGTGCAAGAGTGATGCAGTGTGCGTTTTCCTGGATTTCAAGTGATTGGGAAACATACTCCTTATTTTTCCACATTGTGTAAGAAACAACATGAGGGTTGCAAGAGATTGAAACAATGCATCCCAAAACGTATTCCAGCAGTGAAAACACACGTTTCTACAAAGACTTTGAAGGAGCAAGCAAAAGCCTACTGGCT
Organism: Miniopterus schreibersii; assembly: GCF_964146895.1. NCBI lineage: Eukaryota > Metazoa > Chordata > Mammalia > Chiroptera > Miniopteridae > Miniopterus > Miniopterus schreibersii. Next base: position 382,836 of record NW_027669848.1, read on the forward strand.
GAGTGTTCTTTCAGAGAGAAACACACGCATTGCTTCCTTCTGGAGTGAGTTTTCAGCCTGGAATTCATATGCATTTTGTGCTGTGCAGAATGTAGCTACCTGCTCGGGAGTTGTGTCATAGATGCACCTTTCCTGCAGGAGTTTATTGCAACATTCATTGTTTGGCTAAGTTCTTTAGGGTTGGTTTTGGAGGTCTTTCAACTTTGGCCAAATCCCGCTTCATACGAAATTTTTTCACAGCGCTGTTTCCAAGTGTCCACAAAGAGCCTCTGCTTGAAACTGTCCACATGCACATCTCCCATACTGGTGTGCTCGTTTCACTACCTGGAGTTTGGTTTCCTCTTCTTTCTTTGAAATGACAAGCCTTCTTTCTGCACGCTACACACACCTTGTAGCAGTTTCAGTTTTTAGCATGTTGGTGCTCTCAAAACGCTGTGTAACCTATGTAGAGTGTGTCACTCTCCAGCACTGAATACACAACTTAGAGCTCCTTTCACCACAGACACGCAACCATTCTTTTTGTGAAAGGCCTACTTCAGGTCACCTGGAAATGTAAGGTTTTCATTGAGAACATGAAATCAATCACGGTTTTTCACTCTGCAGCCAATTGAAATGTACTTTTATACAAACTCGTCTGAATTTCACTGCAAAATGCCTTTAGTTTCTGGTTTTGTTGAAAGTTCTCAATACATTAGGAGAAAGAGCAGGTTTGTGCAAGAGTGATGCAGTGTGCGTTTTCCTGGATTTCAAGTGATTGGGAAACATACTCCTTATTTTTCCACATTGTGTAAGAAACAACATGAGGCTTGCAAGAGATTGAAACAATGCATCCCAAAACGTATTCCAGCAGTGAAAACACACGTTTCTACAAAGACTTTGAAGGAGCAAGCAAAAGCCTACTGGCTGAGTGTTCTTTCAGAGAGAAACACACGCATTGCTTCCTTCTGGAGTGAGTTTTCAGCCTGGAATTCATATGCATTTTGTACTGTGCAGAATGTAGCTACCTGCTCGGGGGTTTTGTCATAGAAGCACCTTTCCTGCAGGAGTTTATTGCAACATTCATTGTTTGGCTAAGTTCTTTAGGGTTGGTTTTGGAAGGTCTTTCAACTTTGGCCAAATTCCGCTTCATACGAAATTTTTTCACAATGCTGTTTCCAAGTGTCCACAAAGAGCCTCTGCTTGAAACTGTCCACATGCACATCTCCCATACTGGTGTGCTCGTTTCACTACCTGGAGTTTGGTTTCCTCTTCTTTCTTTGAAATGACAAGCCTTCATTCTGCACGCTACACACACCTTGTAGCAGTTTCAGTTTGAAGCATGTTGGTGCTCTCAAAACGCTGTGTAACCTATGCAGAGTGTGTCACTCTCCAACTCTGAATACATATCTTACAGCTCCTTTCACCACAGATACGCAAACACATCTTTTTGTGAAAGTCCTACTTCAGGTCAGTTGGAAATGTAAGGTTTTCATCGAGAACATGAAGTCAATCATGGTTTTGCACTCTGCAACCAATAGAAATGAAATCCTGTACATACCTATGTGAATTTCACATCAAAATACCATTCTTTTCTGGTTTCTTGAATGTTCTCACCACAAAAGGAGAAAGAGCGTGTTTGAGCAAGAGTGATGTAGTGTGCCGTTTCCTCGATTTCAAGTGATTTGGGAAACATAATCCGCGTTTCTCCAGATTGTCTAAGAAACAATATGAGGCTTTCAAGAGATTGAAACAATGCATTCAACACGTATTCCAGCAGTGAAAACACACGTTTCTACAAAGACCTTGAAGGAGCAAGCAAAAGCCCAGTGGCTGAGTGTTCTTTCAGAGAGAAACACATGCATTTCATCCTTCTGGAGTTTTCAGCCTGTATTCATATGCATTTTGTACTGTGCAGAATGTAGCTACGCCCTCAGGAGTTGTGTCATAGAAGGACCTTTCCTGCAGGAGCTTATTGCAACATATATTGTTTGGCTAAGTTCTTTAGGGTTGGTTTTGGAAGGTCTTTCAACTTTGGCCAAATACCGCTTCGTACGAAATTTTTTCACAAAGCTGTTTCCAAGTTTCCACAAAGAGCTGCTGCTTTAAACTGTCCACATGCACATCTCCCATACTGGTGTGCTCGTTTCACTACCTGGATGTTGGTTTCCTCTTCCTTCTTTGAAATGACAAGCCTTCATTCTGCACGCTACACACACTTTGTAGCAGTATCAGTTTGAAGCATGTTGGTGCTCTCAAAAAGCTCTGTAACCAATGTACAGTGTGTCACTCTCCAACTCTGAATACACATCTTACAGCTCCTTTCACCATAGACACGCAAAGAGATCTTTTTGTGAAAGTCCTATTTCAGATCAGTTGGAAATTAAGGATTTCATCGAGAATATGAAGTCAATCATGGTTTTGCACTCTGCAACCAATAGAAATGTACTTTTCTACAAACCCGTGTGAATTTCACTGCAAAATGCCCTTCTCTTCTGGTATCTTGAATGTTCTCAACACATTAGGAGAAAGAGCAGGTTTGTGCAAGAGTGATGCAGTGTGCGTTTTCCTGGATTTCAAGTGATTGGGAAACATACTCCTTATTTTTCCACATTGTGTAAGAAACAACATGAGGCTTGCAAGAGATTGAAACAATGCATCCCAAAACGTATTCCAGCAGTGAAAACACACGTTTCTACAAAGACTTTGAAGGAGCAAGCAAAAGCCTACTGGCTGAGTGTTCTTTCAGAGAGAAACACACGCATTGCTTCCTTCTGGAGTGAGTTTTCAGCCTGGAATTCATATGCATTTTGTGCTGTGCAGAATGTAGCTACCTGCTCGGGAGTTGTGTCATAGATGCACCTTTCCTGCAGGAGTTTATTGCAACATTCATTGTTTGGCTAAGTTCTTTAGGGTTGGTTTTGGAAGGTCTTTCAACTTTGGCCAAATCCCGCTTCATACGAAATTTTTTCACAGCGCTGTTTCCAAGTGTCCACAAAGAGCCTCTGCTTGAAACTGTCCACATGCACATCTCCCATACTGGTGTGTTCGTTTCACTACCTGGATTTTGGTTTCTTCTTCTTTCGTTGAAATGACAAGCCTTCATTCTGCACGCTACACACACCTTGTAGCAGTTTCAGTTTGAAGCATGTTGGTGCTCTCAAAACGCTGTGTAACCTATGCAGAGTGTGTCACTCTCCAGCACTGAATACACAACCTAAAGCTCCTTTCACCACAGACACGCAAACAAATCTTTTTCTGAAAGTCCTACTTCAGGTCAGTTGGAAATGTAAGGTTTTCATCGAGAACATGAAGTCAATCATGGTTTTGCACTCTGCAACCAATAGAAATGAAATCCTGTACATACCTATGTGAATTTCACATCAAAATACCATTCTTTTCTGGTTTCTTGAATGTTCTCACCACAAAAGGAGAAAGAGCGTGTTTGAGCAAGAGTGATGTAGTGTGCCGTTTCCTCGATTTCAAGTGATTTGGGAAACATAATCCGCGTTTCTCCAGATTGTCTAAGAAACAATATGAGGCTTTCAAGAGATTGAAACAATGCATTCAACACGTATTCCAGCAGTGAAAACACACGTTTCTACAAAGACCTTGAAGGAGCAAGCAAAAGCCCAGTGGCTGAGTGTTCTTTCAGAGAGAAACACATGCATTTCATCCTTCTGGAGTTTTCAGCCTGTATTCATATGCATTTTGTACTGTGCAGAATGTAGCTACGCCCTCAGGAGTTGTGTCATAGAAGGACCTTTCCTGCAGGAGCTTATTGCAACATATATTGTTTGGCTAAGTTCTTTAGGGTTGGTTTTGGAAGGTCTTTCAACTTTGGCCAAATACCGCTTCGTACGAAATTTTTTCACAAAGCTGTTTCCAAGTTTCCACAAAGAGCTGCTGCTTTAAACTGTCCACATGCACATCTCCCATACTGGTGAGCTCGTTTCACTACCTGGATTTTGGTTTCCTCTTCCTTCTTTGAAATGACAAGCCTTCATTCTGCACGCTACACACACTTTGTAGCAGTATCAGTTTGAAGCATGTTGGTGCTCTCAAAAAGCTCTGTAACCAATGTACAGTGTGTCACTCTCCAACTCTGAATACACATCTTACAGCTCCTTTCACCATAGACACGCAAAGAGATCTTTTTGTGAAAGTCCTATTTCAGATCAGTTGGAAATTAAGGATTTCATCGAGAATATGAAGTCATCATGGTTTTGCACTCTGCAACCAATAGAAATGTACTTTTCTACAAACCCGTGTGAATTTCACTGCAAAATGCCCTTCTCTTCTGGTATCTTGAATGTTCTCAACACATTAGGAGAAAGAGCAGGTTTGTGCAAGAGTGATGCAGTGTGCGTTTTCCTGGATTTCAAGTGATTGGGAAACATACTCCTTATTTTTCCACATTGTGTAAGAAACAACATGAGGGTTGCAAGAGATTGAAACAATGCATCCCAAAACGTATTCCAGCAGTGAAAACACACGTTTCTACAAAGACTTTGAAGGAGCAAGCAAAAGCCTACTGGCTGAGTGTTCTTTCAGAGAGAAACACACGCATTGCTTCCTTCTGGAGTGAGTTTTCAGCCTGGAATTCATATGCATTTTGTGCTGTGCAGAATGTAGCTACCTGCTCGGGAGTTGTGTCATAGATGCACCTTTCCTGCAGGAGTTTATTGCAACATTCATTGTTTGGCTAAGTTCTTTAGGGTTGGTTTTGGAGGTCTTTCAACTTTGGCCAAATCCCGCTTCATACGAAATTTTTTCACAGCGCTGTTTCCAAGTGTCCACAAAGAGCCTCTGCTTGAAACTGTCCACATGCACATCTCCCATACTGGTGTGCTCGTTTCACTACCTGGAGTTTGGTTTCCTCTTCTTTCTTTGAAATGACAAGCCTTCTTTCTGCACGCTACACACACCTTGTAGCAGTTTCAGTTTTTAGCATGTTGGTGCTCTCAAAACGCTGTGTAACCTATGTAGAGTGTGTCACTCTCCAGCACTGAATACACAACTTAGAGCTCCTTTCACCACAGACACGCAACCATTCTTTTTGTGAAAGGCCTACTTCAGGTCACCTGGAAATGTAAGGTTTTCATTGAGAACATGAAATCAATCACGGTTTTTCACTCTGCAGCCAATTGAAATGTACTTTTATACAAACTCGTCTGAATTTCACTGCAAAATGCCTTTAGTTTCTGGTTTTGTTGAAAGTTCTCAATACATTAGGAGAAAGAGCAGGTTTGTGCAAGAGTGATGCAGTGTGCGTTTTCCTGGATTTCAAGTGATTGGGAAACATACTCCTTATTTTTCCACATTGTGTAAGAAACAACATGAGGCTTGCAAGAGATTGAAACAATGCATCCCAAAACGTATTCCAGCAGTGAAAACACACGTTTCTACAAAGACTTTGAAGGAGCAAGCAAAAGCCTACTGGCTGAGTGTTCTTTCAGAGAGAAACACACGCATTGCTTCCTTCTGGAGTGAGTTTTCAGCCTGGAATTCATATGCATTTTGTACTGTGCAGAATGTAGCTACCTGCTCGGGGGTTTTGTCATAGAAGCACCTTTCCTGCAGGAGTTTATTGCAACATTCATTGTTTGGCTAAGTTCTTTAGGGTTGGTTTTGGAAGGTCTTTCAACTTTGGCCAAATTCCGCTTCATACGAAATTTTTTCACAATGCTGTTTCCAAGTGTCCACAAAGAGCCTCTGCTTGAAACTGTCCACATGCACATCTCCCATACTGGTGTGCTCGTTTCACTACCTGGAGTTTGGTTTCCTCTTCTTTCTTTGAAATGACAAGCCTTCTTTCTGCACGCTACACACACCTTGTAGCAGTTTCAGTTTTTAGCATGTTGGTGCTCTCAAAACGCTGTGTAACCTATGTAGAGTGTGTCACTCTCCAGCACTGAATACACAACTTAGAGCTCCTTTCACCACAGACACGCAACCATTCTTTTTGTGAAAGTCCTCCTTCAGGTCACCTGGAAATGTAAGGTTTTCATCGAGAACATGAAATCAATCACGGTTTTTCACTCTGCAGCCAATTGAAATGTACTTTTATACAAACTCGTCTGAATTTCACTGCAGAATGCCTTTAGTTTCTGGTTTGTTGAAAGTTCTCAATACATTAGGAGAAAGAGCGTGTTTGTGCAAGAGTGATGCAGTGTGCGTTTTCCTGGATTTCAAGTGATTGGGAAACATACTCCTTATTTTTCCACATTGTGTAAGAAACAACATGAGGCTTGCAAGAGATTGAAACAATGCATCCCATAAAAGTATTCCAGCAGTGAAAACACACCTTTCTACAAAGACTTTGAAGGAGCAAGCAAAATACTGGCTGAATGTTCTTTCAGAGAGAAACACACGCATTGCTTCCTTCTGGAGTGAGTTTTCAGCCTGGAATTCATATGCATTTTGTACTGTGCAGAATGTTGCTACCTGCTCGGGGGTTGTGTCATAGATGCACCTTTCCTGCAGGAGTTTATTGCAACATTCATTGTTTGGCTAAGTTCTTTAGGGTTGGTTTTGGAAGGTCTTTCAACTTTGGCCAAATCCCGCTTCGTACGAAATTTTTTCACAGCGCTGTTTCCAAGTGTCCACAAAGAGCCTCTGCTTGAAACTGTCCACATGCACGTCTCCCATACTGGTGTGCTCGTTTCACTACCTGGAGTTTGGTTTCCTCTTCTTTCTTTGAAATGACAAGCCTTCATTCTGCATGCTACACACACCTTGTAGCAGTTTCAGTTTTAAGCACGTTGGTGCTCTCAAAACACTGTGTAACCTATGTAGAGTGTGTCTCTCCAGCACTGAATACACAACATAGAGCTCCTTTCACCGCAGACACACAAACACACCTTTTTGTGCAAGTCCTACTTCAGGTCACTTGGATATGTCAGGGTTTCATCGAGAACATGAAGTCAATCATGCTTTTGCACTGTGCAACCAATAGAAATGAACTCTTGTAAATGCCCGTCTGAATTTCACTGCAAAATACCTTTAGTTTTTGGTTTGTAGAAAGTTCTCAACACATTAGGAGAAACAGCGTGTTTGAGCAAGAGTGATGCAGTGTGCATTTTCCTGGATTTCAAGTGATTTCAGAAACATACTACTTATTTTTCCACATTGTGTAAAAACAACATGAGGCTTGGAAGAGATTGAAACAATGCATCCCAAAACGTATTCCAGCAGTGAAAACACACGTTTCTACAAAGACTTTGAAGGAGCAAGCAAAAGCCTACTGGCTGAGTGTCCTTTCAGAGAGAAACACACGCATTGCTTCCTTCTGGAGTGAGTTTTCATCCTGGAATTCATATGCATTTTGTACTGTGCAGAATGTAGCTACCTGCTCGGGAGTTGTGTCATAGATGCACCTTTCCTGCAGGAGTTTATTGCAGCATTCATTGTTTGGCTAAGTTCTTTAGGGTTGGTTTTGGAAGGTCTTTCAACTTTGGCCAAATCCCGCTTCGTACGAAATTTTTTCACAGCGCTGTTTCCAAGTGTCCACAAAGAGCCTCTGCTTGAAACTGTCCACATGCACATCTCCCATTCGGGTGTGTTTGTTTCACTACCTGGATTTTGGTTTCCTCTTCTTTCTTTGAAATGACAAGCCTTCTTTCTGCACGCTACACACACCTTGTAGCAGTTTCAGTTTTTAGCATGTTCTTGCTCTCAAAACGCTGTGTAACCTATGTAGAGTGTGTCACTCTCCAGCACTGAATACACAACCTAGAGCTCCTTTCACCACAGACACGCAAACACATCTTTTTGTGAAAGTCCTACTTCAGGTCACTTGGAAATGTAAGGTTTTCATCTAGAACATGAAGTCAATCACGGTTTTGCACTCTGCAGCCAATAGAAATGTACTTTTCTACAAACCCGTCTGAATTTCACTGCCAAATACCCTTCTTTTCCGGTTTGTTGAAAGTTCTCAACACATTAGGAGAAAGAGCGTGTTCGTGCAAGAGTGATGCAGTGTGCGTTTTCCTGGACTTCAAGTGATTTGGGAAACATACTCCTTATTTTTCCCCATTGTGTAAGAAACAACATGAGGCTTGCAAGAGATTGAAACAATGCATCCCAAAACGTATTCCAGCAGTGAAAACACACGTTTCTACAAAGACTTTGAAGGAGCAAGCAAAAGCCTACTGGCTGAGTGTTCTTTCAGAGAGAAACACATACATTTCATTTTTTTGGAGTGAGTTTTCAGCCTGGAATTCATTTGCACTTTGTACTGTGCAGAATGTAGTTACCTACTCGGGGGTTGTGTCATAGAAGCACCTGTCCTGCAGGAGCTTCTTGCAACATTCATTGTTTGGCGAAGTTCTTTAGGGTTGGTTTTGGAAGGTCTTTCAACTTTGGCCAAATCCCGCTTCGTACGAAATTTTTTACAGCGCTCTTTCCAAGTGTCCACCAAGAGGTGCTGCTGGAAACTGTCCACATGCACATCTCCCATACTGGTGTGTTCGTTTCACTACCTGGATTTTGGTTTCCTCTTCTTTCTTTGAAATGACAAGCCATCATTCTGCACGCTACACACACCTTGTAGCAGTTTCAGTTTGAAGCATGTTGGTGGTCTCCAAACGCTGTGTAACCTATGCAGAGTGTGTCACTCTCCAGCACTGAATACACAACCTAGAGCTCCTTTCACCACAGACACGCAAACACATCTTTTTGTGAAAGTCCTACTTCAGGTCAGTTGGAAATGTAAGGTTTTCATCGAGAACATGAAGTCAATCATGGTTTTGCACTCTGCAACCAATAGAAATGAAATCCTGTACATACCTATGTGAATTTCACATCAAAATACCATTCTTTTCTGGTTTCTTGAATGTTCTCACCACAAAAGGAGAAAGAGCGTGTTTGAGCAAGAGTGATGTAGTGTGCGGTTTCCTCGATTTCAAGTGATTTGGGAAACATAATCCGCGTTTCTCCAGATTGTCTAAGAAACAATATGAGGCTTTCAAGAGATTGAAACAATGCATTCAAAACGTATTCCAGCAGTGAAAACACACGTTTCTACAAAGACCTTGAAGGAGCAAGCAAAAGCCCAGTGGCTGAGTGTTCTTTCAGAGAGAAACACATGCATTTCATCCTTCTGCAGTGAGTATTCAGCCTGGAATTCATATGCATTTTGTACAGTGCAGAATGTAGCTACGCCCTCAGGAGTTGTGTCATAGAAGGACCTTTCCTGCAGGAGCTTATTGCAACATTCATTGTTTGGCTAAGTTCTTTAGGGTTGGTTTTGGAAGGTCTTTCAACTTTGGCCAAATACCGCTTCGTACGAAATTTTTTCACAGCGCTGTTTCCAAGTGTCCACAAAGAGCCTCTGCTTGAAACTGTCCACATGCACATCTCCCATACTGGTGTGCTCGTTTCACTACCTGGAGTTTGGTTTCCTCTTCTTTCTTTGAAATGACAAGCCTTCTTTCTGCACGCTACACACACCTTGTAGCAGTTTCAGTTTTTAGCATGTTGGTGCTCTCAAAACGCTGTGTAACCTATGTAGAGTGTGTCACTCTCCAGCACTGAATACACAACTTAGAGCTCCTTCACCACAGACACGCAAAGAGATCTTTTTGTGAAAGTCCTATTTCAGATCAGTTGGAAATTAAGGATTTCATCGAGAATATGAAGTCATCATGGTTTTGCACTCTGCAACCAATAGAAATGTACTTTTCTACAAACCCGTGTGAATTTCACTGCAAAATGCCCTTCTCTTCTGGTATCTTGAATGTTCTCAACACATTAGGAGAAAGAGCAGGTTCGTGCAAGAGTGATGCAGTGTGCGTTTTCCTGGACTTCAAGTGATTTGGGAAACATACTCCTTTTTTTTCCCCATTGTGTAAGAAACAACATGAGGCTTGCAAGAGATTGAAACAATGCATCCCAAAACGTATTCCAGCAGTGAAAACACACGTTTCTACAAAGACTTTGAAGGAGCAAGCAAAAGCCTAGTGGCTGAGTGTTCTTTCAGAGAGAAACACACGCATTGCTTCCTTCTGGAGTGAGTTTTCAGCCTGGAATTCATATGCATTTTGTACTGTGCAGAATGTAGCTACCTGCGCGGGAGTTGTGTCATAGACGCACCTTTCCTGCAGGAGTTTATTGAAACATTCATTGTTTGGCTAAGTTCTTTAGGGTTGGTTTTGGAAGGTCTTTCAACTTTGGCCAAATCCCGCTTCGTACGAAATTTTTTCACAGCGCTGTTTCCAAGTGTCCACAAAGAGTCTCTGCTTGAAACTGTCCACATGCACATCTCCCATACTGGTGTGTTCGTTTCACTACCTGGATTTTGGTTTCCTCTTCTTTCTTTGAAATGACAAGCCTTCTTTCTGCACGCTACAAACACCTTGTAGCAGTTTCAGTTTTTGGCGTGTTGGTGCTCTGAAAACGCTGTGTAACCTATGTAGAGTGTGTCACTCTCCAGCACTGAATACCCAACCTAGAGCTCCTTTCACCACAGACACGCAAACACATCTTTTTGTGAAAGTCCTACTTCAGGTCACTTGGAAATGTAAGGTTTTCATCGAGAACATGAAGTCAATGACGGTTTTGCACTCTGCAGCCCATAGAAATGTACTTTTCTACAAACCCGTCTGAATTTCACTGCAAAATACCCTTCTTTTCTGGTTTGTTGAAAGTTCTCAACACATTAGGAGAAAGAGCGTGTTCGTGCAAGAGTGATGCAGTGTGCGTTTTCCTGGACTTCAAGTGATTTGGGAAACATACTCCTTATTTTTCCCCATTGTGTAAGAAACAACATGAGGCTTGCAAGAGATTGAAACAATGCATCCCAAAACGTATTCCAGCAGTGAAAACACACGTTTCTACAAAGACTTTGAAGGAGCAAGCAAAAGCCTAGTGGCTGAGTGTTCTTTCAGAGAGAAACACACGCATTGCTTCCTTCTGGAGTGAGTTTTCAGCCTGGAATTCATATGCATTTTGTACTGTGCAGAATGTAGCTACCTGCTCGGGAGTTGTGTCATATACGCACCTTTCCTGCAGGAGTTTATTGAAACATTCATTGTTTGGCTAAGTTCTTTAGGGTTGGTTTTGGAAGGTCTTTCAACTTTGGCCAAATCCCGCTTCGTACGAAATTTGTTCACAGCGCTGTTTCCAAGTGTCCACAAAGAGCCTCTGCTTGAAACTGTCCACATGCACATCTCCCATACTGGTGTGTTCGTTTCACTACCTGGATTTTGGTTTCCTCTTCTTTCTTTGAAATGACAAGCCTTCTTTCTGCACGCTACACACACCTTGTAGCAGATTCAGTTTTTAGCATGTTGCTGCTCTCAAAACGCTCTGTAACCTATGTAGAGTGTGTCACTGTCCAGCACTGAATACACAACCTAGAGCTCCTTTCACCACAGACACGCAAACACATCTTTTTGTGAAAGTCCTACTTCAGGTCACTTGGAAATGTAAGGTTTTCATCGAGAACATGAAGTCAATGACGGTTTTGCACTCTGCAGCCCATAGAAATGTACTTTTCTACAAACCCGTCTGAATTTCACTGCAAAATATCCTTCTCTTCTTGTTTGTTGAAAGTTCTCAACGTATTAGGAGAAAGAGCGTGTTCGTGCAAGAGTGATGCAGTGTGCGTTTTCCTGGACTTCAAGTGATTTGGGAAACATACTCCTTATTTTTCCCCATTGTGTAAGAAACAACATGAGGCTTGCAAGAGATTGAAACAATTCATCCCAAAACGTATTCCAGCAGTGAAAACACACGTTTCTACAAAGACTTTGAAGGAGCAAGCAAAAGCCTAGTGGCTGAGTGTTCTTTCAGAGAGAAACACACGCATTGCTTCCTTCTGGAGTGAGTTTTCAGCCTGGAATTCATATGCATTTTGTACTGTGCAGAATGTAGCTACCTGCTCGGGAGTTGTGTCATAGATGCACCTTTCCTGCAGGAGTTTATTGCAACATTCATTGTTTGGCTAAGTTCTTTAGGGTTGGTTTTGGAGGTCTTTCAACTTTGGCCAAATCCCGCTTCATACGAAATTTTTTCACAGCGCTGTTTCCAAGTGTCCACAAAGAGCCTCTGCTTGAAACTGTCCACATGCACATCTCCCATACTGGTGTGCTCGTTTCACTACCTGGAGTTTGGTTTCCTCTTCTTTCTTTGAAATGACAAGCCTTCTTTCTGCACGCTACACACACCTTGTAGCAGTTTCAGTTTTTAGCATGTTGGTGCTCTCAAAACGCTGTGTAACCTATGTAGAGTGTGTCACTCTCCAGCACTGAATACACAACTTAGAGCTCCTTTCACCACAGACACGCAACCATTCTTTTTGTGAAAGGCCTACTTCAGGTCACCTGGAAATGTAAGGTTTTCATTGAGAACATGAAATCAATCACGGTTTTTCACTCTGCAGCCAATTGAAATGTACTTTTATACAAACTCGTCTGAATTTCACTGCAAAATGCCTTTAGTTTCTGGTTTTGTTGAAAGTTCTCAATACATTAGGAGAAAGAGCAGGTTTGTGCAAGAGTGATGCAGTGTGCGTTTTCCTGGATTTCAAGTGATTGGGAAACATACTCCTTATTTTTCCACATTGTGTAAGAAACAACATGAGGCTTGCAAGAGATTGAAACAATGCATCCCAAAACGTATTCCAGCAGTGAAAACACACGTTTCTACAAAGACTTTGAAGGAGCAAGCAAAAGCCTACTGGCTGAGTGTTCTTTCAGAGAGAAACACACGCATTGCTTCCTTCTGGAGTGAGTTTTCAGCCTGGAATTCATATGCATTTTGTACTGTGCAGAATGTAGCTACCTGCTCGGGGGTTTTGTCATAGAAGCACCTTTCCTGCAGGAGTTTATTGCAACATTCATTGTTTGGCTAAGTTCTTTAGGGTTGGTTTTGGAAGGTCTTTCAACTTTGGCCAAATTCCGCTTCATACGAAATTTTTTCACAATGCTGTTTCCAAGTGTCCACAAAGAGCCTCTGCTTGAAACTGTCCACATGCACATCTCCCATACTGGTGTGCTCGTTTCACTACCTGGAGTTTGGTTTCCTCTTCTTTCTTTGAAATGACAAGCCTTCTTTCTGCACGCTACACACACCTTGTAGCAGTTTCAGTTTTTAGCATGTTGGTGCTCTCAAAACGCTGTGTAACCTATGTAGAGTGTGTCACTCTCCAGCACTGAATACACAACTTAGAGCTCCTTTCACCACAGACACGCAACCATTCTTTTTGTGAAAGTCCTCCTTCAGGTCACCTGGAAATGTAAGGTTTTCATCGAGAACATGAAATCAATCACGGTTTTTCACTCTGCAGCCAATTGAAATGTACTTTTATACAAACTCGTCTGAATTTCACTGCAGAATGCCTTTAGTTTCTGGTTTGTTGAAAGTTCTCAATACATTAGGAGAAAGAGCGTGTTTGTGCAAGAGTGATGCAGTGTGCGTTTTCCTGGATTTCAAGTGATTGGGAAACATACTCCTTATTTTTCCACATTGTGTAAGAAACAACATGAGGCTTGCAAGAGATTGAAACAATGCATCCCATAAAAGTATTCCAGCAGTGAAAACACACCTTTCTACAAAGACTTTGAAGGAGCAAGCAAAATACTGGCTGAATGTTCTTTCAGAGAGAAACACACGCATTGCTTCCTTCTGGAGTGAGTTTTCAGCCTGGAATTCATATGCATTTTGTACTGTGCAGAATGTTGCTACCTGCTCGGGGGTTGTGTCATAGATGCACCTTTCCTGCAGGAGTTTATTGCAACATTCATTGTTTGGCTAAGTTCTTTAGGGTTGGTTTTGGAAGGTCTTTCAACTTTGGCCAAATCCCGCTTCGTACGAAATTTTTTCACAGCGCTGTTTCCAAGTGTCCACAAAGAGCCTCTGCTTGAAACTGTCCACATGCACGTCTCCCATACTGGTGTGCTCGTTTCACTACCTGGAGTTTGGTTTCCTCTTCTTTCTTTGAAATGACAAGCCTTCATTCTGCATGCTACACACACCTTGTAGCAGTTTCAGTTTTAAGCACGTTGGTGCTCTCAAAACACTGTGTAACCTATGTAGAGTGTGTCTCTCCAGCACTGAATACACAACATAGAGCTCCTTTCACCGCAGACACACAAACACACCTTTTTGTGCAAGTCCTACTTCAGGTCACTTGGATATGTCAGGGTTTCATCGAGAACATGAAGTCAATCATGCTTTTGCACTGTGCAACCAATAGAAATGAACTCTTGTAAATGCCCGTCTGAATTTCACTGCAAAATACCTTTAGTTTCTGGTTTGTAGAAAGTTCTCAACACATTAGGAGAAACAGCGTGTTTGAGCAAGAGTGATGCAGTGTGCATTTTCCTGGATTTCAAGTGATTTCAGAAACATACTACTTATTTTTCCACATTGTGTAAAAACAACATGAGGCTTGGAAGAGATTGAAACAATGCATCCCAAAACGTATTCCAGCAGTGAAAACACACGTTTCTACAAAGACTTTGAAGGAGCAAGCAAAAGCCTACTGGCTGAGTGTCCTTTCAGAGAGAAACACACGCATTGCTTCCTTCTGGAGTGAGTTTTCATCCTGGAATTCATATGCATTTTGTACTGTGCAGAATGTAGCTACCTGCTCGGGAGTTGTGTCATAGATGCACCTTTCCTGCAGGAGTTTATTGCAGCATTCATTGTTTGGCTAAGTTCTTTAGGGTTGGTTTTGGAAGGTCTTTCAACTTTGGCCAAATCCCGCTTCGTACGAAATTTTTTCACAGCGCTGTTTCCAAGTGTCCACAAAGAGCCTCTGCTTGAAACTGTCCACATGCACATCTCCCATTCGGGTGCGTTTGTTTCACTACCTGGATTTTGGTTTCCTCTTCTTTCTTTGAAATGACAAGCCTTCTTTCTGCACGCTACACACACCTTGTAGCAGTTTCAGTTTTTAGCATGTTCTTGCTCTCAAAACGCTGTGTAACCTATGTAGAGTGTGTCACTCTCCAGCACTGAATACACAACCTAGAGCTCCTTTCACCACAGACACGCAAACACATCTTTTTGTGAAAGTCCTACTTCAGGTCACTTGGAAATGTAAGGTTTTCATCTAGAACATGAAGTCAATCACGGTTTTGCACTCTGCAGCCAATAGAAATGTACTTTTCTACAAACCCGTCTGAATTTCACTGCCAAATACCCTTCTTTTCCGGTTTGTTGAAAGTTCTCAACACATTAGGAGAAAGAGCGTGTTCGTGCAAGAGTGATGCAGTGTGCGTTTTCCTGGACTTCAAGTGATTTGGGAAACATACTCCTTATTTTTCCCCATTGTGTAAGAAACAACATGAGGCTTGCAAGAGATTGAAACAATGCATCCCAAAACGTATTCCAGCAGTGAAAACACACGTTTCTACAAAGACTTTGAAGGAGCAAGCAAAAGCCTACTGGCTGAGTGTTCTTTCAGAGAGAAACACATACATTTCATTTTTTTGGAGTGAGTTTTCAGCCTGGAATTCATTTGCACTTTGTACTGTGCAGAATGTAGTTACCTACTCGGGGGTTGTGTCATAGAAGCACCTGTCCTGCAGGAGCTTCTTGCAACATTCATTGTTTGGCGAAGTTCTTTAGGGTTGGTTTTGGAAGGTCTTTCAACTTTGGCCAAATCCCGCTTCGTACGAAATTTTTTACAGCGCTCTTTCCAAGTGTCCACCAAGAGGTGCTGCTGGAAACTGTCCACATGCACATCTCCCATACTGGTGTGTTCGTTTCACTACCTGGATTTTGGTTTCCTCTTCTTTCTTTGAAATGACAAGCCATCATTCTGCACGCTACACACACCTTGTAGCAGTTTCAGTTTGAAGCATGTTGGTGGTCTCCAAACGCTGTGTAACCTATGCAGAGTGTGTCACTCTCCAGCACTGAATACACAACCTAGAGCTCCTTTCACCACAGACACGCAAACACATCTTTTTGTGAAAGTCCTACTTCAGGTCAGTTGGAAATGTAAGGTTTTCATCGAGAACATGAAGTCAATCATGGTTTTGCACTCTGCAACCAATAGAAATGAAATCCTGTACATACCTATGTGAATTTCACATCAAAATACCATTCTTTTCTGGTTTCTTGAATGTTCTCACCACAAAAGGAGAAAGAGCGTGTTTGAGCAAGAGTGATGTAGTGTGCGGTTTCCTCGATTTCAAGTGATTTGGGAAACATAATCCGCGTTTCTCCAGATTGTCTAAGAAACAATATGAGGCTTTCAAGAGATTGAAACAATGCATTCAAAACGTATTCCAGCAGTGAAAACACACGTTTCTACAAAGACCTTGAAGGAGCAAGCAAAAGCCCAGTGGCTGAGTGTTCTTTCAGAGAGAAACACATGCATTTCATCCTTCTGCAGTGAGTATTCAGCCTGGAATTCATATGCATTTTGTACAGTGCAGAATGTAGCTACGCCCTCAGGAGTTGTGTCATAGAAGGACCTTTCCTGCAGGAGCTTATTGCAACATTCATTGTTTGGCTAAGTTCTTTAGGGTTGGTTTTGGAAGGTCTTTCAACTTTGGCCAAATACCGCTTCGTACGAAATTTTTTCACAGCGCTGTTTCCAAGTGTCCACAAAGAGCCTCTGCTTGAAACTGTCCACATGCACATCTCCCATACTGGTGTGCTCGTTTCACTACCTGGAGTTTGGTTTCCTCTTCTTTCTTTGAAATGACAAGCCTTCTTTCTGCACGCTACACACACCTTGTAGCAGTTTCAGTTTTTAGCATGTTGGTGCTCTCAAAACGCTGTGTAACCTATGTAGAGTGTGTCACTCTCCAGCACTGAATACACAACTTAGAGCTCCTTCACCACAGACACGCAAAGAGATCTTTTTGTGAAAGTCCTATTTCAGATCAGTTGGAAATTAAGGATTTCATCGAGAATATGAAGTCATCATGGTTTTGCACTCTGCAACCAATAGAAATGTACTTTTCTACAAACCCGTGTGAATTTCACTGCAAAATGCCCTTCTCTTCTGGTATCTTGAATGTTCTCAACACATTAGGAGAAAGAGCAGGTTCGTGCAAGAGTGATGCAGTGTGCGTTTTCCTGGACTTCAAGTGATTTGGGAAACATACTCCTTTTTTTTCCCCATTGTGTAAGAAACAACATGAGGCTTGCAAGAGATTGAAACAATGCATCCCAAAACGTATTCCAGCAGTGAAAACACACGTTTCTACAAAGACTTTGAAGGAGCAAGCAAAAGCCTAGTGGCTGAGTGTTCTTTCAGAGAGAAACACACGCATTGCTTCCTTCTGGAGTGAGTTTTCAGCCTGGAATTCATATGCATTTTGTACTGTGCAGAATGTAGCTACCTGCTCGGGAGTTGTGTCATAGACGCACCTTTCCTGCAGGAGTTTATTGAAACATTCATTGTTTGGCTAAGTTCTTTAGGGTTGGTTTTGGAAGGTCTTTCAACTTTGGCCAAATCCCGCTTCGTACGAAATTTTTTCACAGCGCTGTTTCCAAGTGTCCACAAAGAGTCTCTGCTTGAAACTGTCCACATGCACATCTCCCATACTGGTGTGTTCGTTTCACTACCTGGATTTTGGTTTCCTCTTCTTTCTTTGAAATGACAAGCCTTCTTTCTGCACGCTACAAACACCTTGTAGCAGTTTCAGTTTTTGGCGTGTTGGTGCTCTGAAAACGCTGTGTAACCTATGTAGAGTGTGTCACTCTCCAGCACTGAATACCCAACCTAGAGCTCCTTTCACCACAGACACGCAAACACATCTTTTTGTGAAAGTCCTACTTCAGGTCACTTGGAAATGTAAGGTTTTCATCGAGAACATGAAGTCAATGACGGTTTTGCACTCTGCAGCCCATAGAAATGTACTTTTCTACAAACCCGTCTGAATTTCACTGCAAAATACCCTTCTTTTCTGGTTTGTTGAAAGTTCTCAACACATTAGGAGAAAGAGCGTGTTCGTGCAAGAGTGATGCAGTGTGCGTTTTCCTGGACTTCAAGTGATTTGGGAAACATACTCCTTATTTTTCCCCATTGTGTAAGAAACAACATGAGGCTTGCAAGAGATTGAAACAATGCATCCCAAAACGTATTCCAGCAGTGAAAACACACGTTTCTACAAAGACTTTGAAGGAGCAAGCAAAAGCCTAGTGGCTGAGTGTTCTTTCAGAGAGAAACACACGCATTGCTTCCTTCTGGAGTGAGTTTTCAGCCTGGAATTCATATGCATTTTGTACTGTGCAGAATGTAGCTACCTGCTCGGGAGTTGTGTCATAGACGCACCTTTCCTGCAGGAGTTTATTGAAACATTCATTGTTTGGCTAAGTTCTTTAGGGTTGGTTTTGGAAGGTCTTTCAACTTTGGCCAAATCCCGCTTCGTACGAAATTTGTTCACAGCGCTGTTTCCAAGTGTCCACAAAGAGCCTCTGCTTGAAACTGTCCACATGCACATCTCCCATACTGGTGTGTTCGTTTCACTACCTGGATTTTGGTTTCCTCTTCTTTCTTTGAAATGACAAGCCTTCTTTCTGCACGCTACACACACCTTGTAGCAGATTCAGTTTTTAGCATGTTGGTGCTCTCAAAACGCTCTGTAACCTATGTAGAGTGTGTCACTGTCCAGCACTGAATACACAACCTAGAGCTCCTTTCACCACAGACACGCAAACACATCTTTTTGTGAAAGTCCTACTTCAGGTCACTTGGAAATGTAAGGTTTTCATCGAGAACATGAAGTCAATGACGGTTTTGCACTCTGCAGCCCATAGAAATGTACTTTTCTACAAACCCGTCTGAATTTCACTGCAAAATATCCTTCTCTTCTTGTTTGTTGAAAGTTCTCAACGTATTAGGAGAAAGAGCGTGTTCGTGCAAGAGTGATGCAGTGTGCGTTTTCCTGGACTTCAAGTGATTTGGGAAACATACTCCTTATTTTTCCCCATTGTGTAAGAAACAACATGAGGCTTGCAAGAGATTGAAACAATTCATCCCAAAACGTATTCCAGCAGTGAAAACACACGTTTCTACAAAGACTTTGAAGGAGCAAGCAAAAGCCTACTGGCTGAGTGTTCTTTCAGAGAGAAACACACGCATTGCTTCCTTCTGGAGTGAGTTTTCAGCCTGGAATTCATATGCATTTTGTACTGTGCAGAATGTAGCTACCTGCTCGGGAGTTGTGTCATAGATGCACCTTTCCTGCAGGAGTTTATTGCAACATTCATTGTTTGGCTAAGTTCTTTAGGGTTGGTTTTGGAGGTCTTTCAACTTTGGCCAAATCCCGCTTCATACGAAATTTTTTCACAGCGCTGTTTCCAAGTGTCCACAAAGAGCCTCTGCTTGAAACTGTCCACATGCACATCTCCCATACTGGTGTGCTCGTTTCACTACCTGGAGTTTGGTTTCCTCTTCTTTCTTTGAAATGACAAGCCTTCTTTCTGCACGCTACACACACCTTGTAGCAGTTTCAGTTTTTAGCATGTTGGTGCTCTCAAAACGCTGTGTAACCTATGTAGAGTGTGTCACTCTCCAGCACTGAATACACAACTTAGAGCTCCTTTCACCACAGACACGCAACCATTCTTTTTGTGAAAGGCCTACTTCAGGTCACCTGGAAATGTAAGGTTTTCATTGAGAACATGAAATCAATCACGGTTTTTCACTCTGCAGCCAATTGAAATGTACTTTTATACAAACTCGTCTGAATTTCACTGCAAAATGCCTTTAGTTTCTGGTTTTGTTGAAAGTTCTCAATACATTAGGAGAAAGAGCAGGTTTGTGCAAGAGTGATGCAGTGTGCGTTTTCCTGGATTTCAAGTGATTGGGAAACATACTCCTTATTTTTCCACATTGTGTAAGAAACAACATGAGGCTTGCAAGAGATTGAAACAATGCATCCCAAAACGTATTCCAGCAGTGAAAACACACGTTTCTACAAAGACTTTGAAGGAGCAAGCAAAAGCCTACTGGCTGAGTGTTCTTTCAGAGAGAAACACACGCATTGCTTCCTTCTGGAGTGAGTTTTCAGCCTGGAATTCATATGCATTTTGTACTGTGCAGAATGTAGCTACCTGCTCGGGGGTTTTGTCATAGAAGCACCTTTCCTGCAGGAGTTTATTGCAACATTCATTGTTTGGCTAAGTTCTTTAGGGTTGGTTTTGGAAGGTCTTTCAACTTTGGCCAAATTCCGCTTCATACGAAATTTTTTCACAATGCTGTTTCCAAGTGTCCACAAAGAGCCTCTGCTTGAAACTGTCCACATGCACATCTCCCATACTGGTGTGCTCGTTTCACTACCTGGAGTTTGGTTTCCTCTTCTTTCTTTGAAATGACAAGCCTTCTTTCTGCACGCTACACACACCTTGTAGCAGTTTCAGTTTTTAGCATGTTGGTGCTCTCAAAACGCTGTGTAACCTATGTAGAGTGTGTCACTCTCCAGCACTGAATACACAACTTAGAGCTCCTTTCACCACAGACACGCAACCATTCTTTTTGTGAAAGTCCTCCTTCAGGTCACCTGGAAATGTAAGGTTTTCATCGAGAACATGAAATCAATCACGGTTTTTCACTCTGCAGCCAATTGAAATGTACTTTTATACAAACTCGTCTGAATTTCACTGCAGAATGCCTTTAGTTTCTGGTTTGTTGAAAGTTCTCAATACATTAGGAGAAAGAGCGTGTTTGTGCAAGAGTGATGCAGTGTGCGTTTTCCTGGATTTCAAGTGATTGGGAAACATACTCCTTATTTTTCCACATTGTGTAAGAAACAACATGAGGCTTGCAAGAGATTGAAACAATGCATCCCATAAAAGTATTCCAGCAGTGAAAACACACCTTTCTACAAAGACTTTGAAGGAGCAAGCAAAATACTGGCTGAATGTTCTTTCAGAGAGAAACACACGCATTGCTTCCTTCTGGAGTGAGTTTTCAGCCTGGAATTCATATGCATTTTGTACTGTGCAGAATGTTGCTACCTGCTCGGGGGTTGTGTCATAGATGCACCTTTCCTGCAGGAGTTTATTGCAACATTCATTGTTTGGCTAAGTTCTTTAGGGTTGGTTTTGGAAGGTCTTTCAACTTTGGCCAAATCCCGCTTCGTACGAAATTTTTTCACAGCGCTGTTTCCAAGTGTCCACAAAGAGCCTCTGCTTGAAACTGTCCACATGCACGTCTCCCATACTGGTGTGCTCGTTTCACTACCTGGAGTTTGGTTTCCTCTTCTTTCTTTGAAATGACAAGCCTTCATTCTGCATGCTACACACACCTTGTAGCAGTTTCAGTTTTAAGCACGTTGGTGCTCTCAAAACACTGTGTAACCTATGTAGAGTGTGTCTCTCCAGCACTGAATACACAACATAGAGCTCCTTTCACCGCAGACACACAAACACACCTTTTTGTGCAAGTCCTACTTCAGGTCACTTGGATATGTCAGGGTTTCATCGAGAACATGAAGTCAATCATGCTTTTGCACTGTGCAACCAATAGAAATGAACTCTTGTAAATGCCCGTCTGAATTTCACTGCAAAATACCTTTAGTTTCTGGTTTGTAGAAAGTTCTCAACACATTAGGAGAAACAGCGTGTTTGAGCAAGAGTGATGCAGTGTGCATTTTCCTGGATTTCAAGTGATTTCAGAAACATACTACTTATTTTTCCACATTGTGTAAAAACAACATGAGGCTTGGAAGAGATTGAAACAATGCATCCCAAAACGTATTCCAGCAGTGAAAACACACGTTTCTACAAAGACTTTGAAGGAGCAAGCAAAAGCCTACTGGCTGAGTGTCCTTTCAGAGAGAAACACACGCATTGCTTCCTTCTGGAGTGAGTTTTCATCCTGGAATTCATATGCATTTTGTACTGTGCAGAATGTAGCTACCTGCTCGGGAGTTGTGTCATAGATGCACCTTTCCTGCAGGAGTTTATTGCAGCATTCATTGTTTGGCTAAGTTCTTTAGGGTTGGTTTTGGAAGGTCTTTCAACTTTGGCCAAATCCCGCTTCGTACGAAATTTTTTCACAGCGCTGTTTCCAAGTGTCCACAAAGAGCCTCTGCTTGAAACTGTCCACATGCACATCTCCCATTCGGGTGCGTTTGTTTCACTACCTGGATTTTGGTTTCCTCTTCTTTCTTTGAAATGACAAGCCTTCTTTCTGCACGCTACACACACCTTGTAGCAGTTTCAGTTTTTAGCATGTTCTTGCTCTCAAAACGCTGTGTAACCTATGTAGAGTGTGTCACTCTCCAGCACTGAATACACAACCTAGAGCTCCTTTCACCACAGACACGCAAACACATCTTTTTGTGAAAGTCCTACTTCAGGTCACTTGGAAATGTAAGGTTTTCATCTAGAACATGAAGTCAATCATGGTTTTGCACTCTGCAGCCAATAGAAATGTACTTTTCTACAAACCCGTCTGAATTTCACTGCCAAATACCCTTCTTTTCCGGTTTGTTGAAAGTTCTCAACACATTAGGAGAAAGAGCGTGTTCGTGCAAGAGTGATGCAGTGTGCGTTTTCCTGGACTTCAAGTGATTTGGGAAACATACTCCTTATTTTTCCCCATTGTGTAAGAAACAACATGAGGCTTGCAAGAGATTGAAACAATGCATCCCAAAACGTATTCCAGCAGTGAAAACACACGTTTCTACAAAGACTTTGAAGGAGCAAGCAAAAGCCTACTGGCTGAGTGTTCTTTCAGAGAGAAACACATACATTTCATTTTTTTGGAGTGAGTTTTCAGCCTGGAATTCATTTGCACTTTGTACTGTGCAGAATGTAGTTACCTACTCGGGGGTTGTGTCATAGAAGCACCTGTCCTGCAGGAGCTTCTTGCAACATTCATTGTTTGGCGAAGTTCTTTAGGGTTGGTTTTGGAAGGTCTTTCAACTTTGGCCAAATCCCGCTTCGTACGAAATTTTTTACAGCGCTCTTTCCAAGTGTCCACCAAGAGGTGCTGCTGGAAACTGTCCACATGCACATCTCCCATACTGGTGTGTTCGTTTCACTACCTGGATTTTGGTTTCCTCTTCTTTCTTTGAAATGACAAGCCATCATTCTGCACGCTACACACACCTTGTAGCAGTTTCAGTTTGAAGCATGTTGGTGGTCTCCAAACGCTGTGTAACCTATGCAGAGTGTGTCACTCTCCAGCACTGAATACACAACCTAGAGCTCCTTTCACCACAGACACGCAAACACATCTTTTTGTGAAAGTCCTACTTCAGGTCAGTTGGAAATGTAAGGTTTTCATCGAGAACATGAAGTCAATCATGGTTTTGCACTCTGCAACCAATAGAAATGAAATCCTGTACATACCTATGTGAATTTCACATCAAAATACCATTCTTTTCTGGTTTCTTGAATGTTCTCACCACAAAAGGAGAAAGAGCGTGTTTGAGCAAGAGTGATGTAGTGTGCGGTTTCCTCGATTTCAAGTGATTTGGGAAACATAATCCGCGTTTCTCCAGATTGTCTAAGAAACAATATGAGGCTTTCAAGAGATTGAAACAATGCATTCAAAACGTATTCCAGCAGTGAAAACACACGTTTCTACAAAGACCTTGAAGGAGCAAGCAAAAGCCCAGTGGCTGAGTGTTCTTTCAGAGAGAAACACATGCATTTCATCCTTCTGCAGTGAGTATTCAGCCTGGAATTCATATGCATTTTGTACAGTGCAGAATGTAGCTACGCCCTCAGGAGTTGTGTCATAGAAGGACCTTTCCTGCAGGAGCTTATTGCAACATTCATTGTTTGGCTAAGTTCTTTAGGGTTGGTTTTGGAAGGTCTTTCAACTTTGGCCAAATACCGCTTCGTACGAAATTTTTTCACAGCGCTGTTTCCAAGTGTCCACAAAGAGCCTCTGCTTGAAACTGTCCACATGCACATCTCCCATACTGGTGTGCTCGTTTCACTACCTGGAGTTTGGTTTCCTCTTCTTTCTTTGAAATGACAAGCCTTCTTTCTGCACGCTACACACACCTTGTAGCAGTTTCAGTTTTTAGCATGTTGGTGCTCTCAAAACGCTGTGTAACCTATGTAGAGTGTGTCACTCTCCAGCACTGAATACACAACTTAGAGCTCCTTCACCACAGACACGCAAAGAGATCTTTTTGTGAAAGTCCTATTTCAGATCAGTTGGAAATTAAGGATTTCATCGAGAATATGAAGTCATCATGGTTTTGCACTCTGCAACCAATAGAAATGTACTTTTCTACAAACCCGTGTGAATTTCACTGCAAAATGCCCTTCTCTTCTGGTATCTTGAATGTTCTCAACACATTAGGAGAAAGAGCAGGTTCGTGCAAGAGTGATGCAGTGTGCGTTTTCCTGGACTTCAAGTGATTTGGGAAACATACTCCTTTTTTTTCCCCATTGTGTAAGAAACAACATGAGGCTTGCAAGAGATTGAAACAATGCATCCCAAAACGTATTCCAGCAGTGAAAACACACGTTTCTACAAAGACTTTGAAGGAGCAAGCAAAAGCCTAGTGGCTGAGTGTTCTTTCAGAGAGAAACACACGCATTGCTTCCTTCTGGAGTGAGTTTTCAGCCTGGAATTCATATGCATTTTGTACTGTGCAGAATGTAGCTACCTGCTCGGGAGTTGTGTCATAGACGCACCTTTCCTGCAGGAGTTTATTGAAACATTCATTGTTTGGCTAAGTTCTTTAGG
The DNA here is from genome assembly GCF_964146895.1 of Miniopterus schreibersii. Taxonomy (NCBI): domain Eukaryota; kingdom Metazoa; phylum Chordata; class Mammalia; order Chiroptera; family Miniopteridae; genus Miniopterus; species Miniopterus schreibersii. The sequence goes on from NW_027669848.1 coordinate 407,443, forward strand.
GTTGGTTTTGGAAGGTCTTTCAACTTTGGCCAAATCCCGCTTCGTACGAAATTTTTTCACAGCGCTGTTTCCAAGTGTCCACAAAGAGTCTCTGCTTGAAACTGTCCACATGCACATCTCCCATACTGGTGTGTTCGTTTCACTACCTGGATTTTGGTTTCCTCTTCTTTCTTTGAAATGACAAGCCTTCTTTCTGCACGCTACAAACACCTTGTAGCAGTTTCAGTTTTTGGCGTGTTGGTGCTCTGAAAACGCTGTGTAACCTATGTAGAGTGTGTCACTCTCCAGCACTGAATACCCAACCTAGAGCTCCTTTCACCACAGACACGCAAACACATCTTTTTGTGAAAGTCCTACTTCAGGTCACTTGGAAATGTAAGGTTTTCATCGAGAACATGAAGTCAATGACGGTTTTGCACTCTGCAGCCCATAGAAATGTACTTTTCTACAAACCCGTCTGAATTTCACTGCAAAATACCCTTCTTTTCTGGTTTGTTGAAAGTTCTCAACACATTAGGAGAAAGAGCGTGTTCGTGCAAGAGTGATGCAGTGTGCGTTTTCCTGGACTTCAAGTGATTTGGGAAACATACTCCTTATTTTTCCCCATTGTGTAAGAAACAACATGAGGCTTGCAAGAGATTGAAACAATGCATCCCAAAACGTATTCCAGCAGTGAAAACACACGTTTCTACAAAGACTTTGAAGGAGCAAGCAAAAGCCTAGTGGCTGAGTGTTCTTTCAGAGAGAAACACACGCATTGCTTCCTTCTGGAGTGAGTTTTCAGCCTGGAATTCATATGCATTTTGTACTGTGCAGAATGTAGCTACCTGCTCGGGAGTTGTGTCATAGACGCACCTTTCCTGCAGGAGTTTATTGAAACATTCATTGTTTGGCTAAGTTCTTTAGGGTTGGTTTTGGAAGGTCTTTCAACTTTGGCCAAATCCCGCTTCGTACGAAATTTTTTCACAGCGCTGTTTCCAAGTGTCCACAAAGAGCCTCTGCTTGAAACTGTCCACATGCACATCTCCCATACTGGTGTGTTCGTTTCACTACCTGGATTTTGGTTTCCTCTTCTTTCTTTGAAATGACAAGCCTTCTTTCTGCACGCTACACACACCTTGTAGCAGATTCAGTTTTTAGCATGTTGGTGCTCTCAAAACGCTCTGTAACCTATGTAGAGTGTGTCACTGTCCAGCACTGAATACACACCCTAGAGCTCCTTTCACCACAGACACGCAAACACATCTTTTTGTGAAAGTCCTACTTCAGGTCACTTGGAAATGTAAGGTTTTCATCGAGAACATGAAGTCAATGACGGTTTTGCACTCTGCAGCCCATAGAAATGTACTTTTCTACAAACCCGTCTGAATTTCACTGCAAAATATCCTTCTCTTCTTGTTTGTTGAAAGTTCTCAACGTATTAGGAGAAAGAGCGTGTTCGTGCAAGAGTGATGCAGTGTGCGTTTTCCTGGACTTCAAGTGATTTGGGAAACATACTCCTTATTTTTCCCCATTGTGTAAGAAACAACATGAGGCTTGCAAGAGATTGAAACAATTCATCCCAAAACGTATTCCAGCAGTGAAAACACACGTTTCTACAAAGACTTTGAAGGAGCAAGCAAAAGCCTAGTGGCTGAGTGTTCTTTCAGAGAGAAACACACGCATTGCTTCCTTCTGGAGTGAGTTTTCAGCCTGGAATTCATATGCATTTTGTACTGTGCAGAATGTAGCTACCTGCTCGGGAGTTGTGTCATAGATGCACCTTTCCTGCAGGAGTTTATTGCAACATTCATTGTTTGGCTAAGTTCTTTAGGGTTGGTTTTGGAGGTCTTTCAACTTTGGCCAAATCCCGCTTCATACGAAATTTTTTCACAGCGCTGTTTCCAAGTGTCCACAAAGAGCCTCTGCTTGAAACTGTCCACATGCACATCTCCCATACTGGTGTGCTCGTTTCACTACCTGGAGTTTGGTTTCCTCTTCTTTCTTTGAAATGACAAGCCTTCTTTCTGCACGCTACACACACCTTGTAGCAGTTTCAGTTTTTAGCATGTTGGTGCTCTCAAAACGCTGTGTAACCTATGTAGAGTGTGTCACTCTCCAGCACTGAATACACAACTTAGAGCTCCTTTCACCACAGACACGCAACCATTCTTTTTGTGAAAGGCCTACTTCAGGTCACCTGGAAATGTAAGGTTTTCATTGAGAACATGAAATCAATCACGGTTTTTCACTCTGCAGCCAATTGAAATGTACTTTTATACAAACTCGTCTGAATTTCACTGCAAAATGCCTTTAGTTTCTGGTTTTGTTGAAAGTTCTCAATACATTAGGAGAAAGAGCAGGTTTGTGCAAGAGTGATGCAGTGTGCGTTTTCCTGGATTTCAAGTGATTGGGAAACATACTCCTTATTTTTCCACATTGTGTAAGAAACAACATGAGGCTTGCAAGAGATTGAAACAATGCATCCCAAAACGTATTCCAGCAGTGAAAACACACGTTTCTACAAAGACTTTGAAGGAGCAAGCAAAAGCCTACTGGCTGAGTGTTCTTTCAGAGAGAAACACACGCATTGCTTCCTTCTGGAGTGAGTTTTCAGCCTGGAATTCATATGCATTTTGTACTGTGCAGAATGTAGCTACCTGCTCGGGGGTTTTGTCATAGAAGCACCTTTCCTGCAGGAGTTTATTGCAACATTCATTGTTTGGCTAAGTTCTTTAGGGTTGGTTTTGGAAGGTCTTTCAACTTTGGCCAAATTCCGCTTCATACGAAATTTTTTCACAATGCTGTTTCCAAGTGTCCACAAAGAGCCTCTGCTTGAAACTGTCCACATGCACATCTCCCATACTGGTGTGCTCGTTTCACTACCTGGAGTTTGGTTTCCTCTTCTTTCTTTGAAATGACAAGCCTTCTTTCTGCACGCTACACACACCTTGTAGCAGTTTCAGTTTTTAGCATGTTGGTGCTCTCAAAACGCTGTGTAACCTATGTAGAGTGTGTCACTCTCCAGCACTGAATACACAACTTAGAGCTCCTTTCACCACAGACACGCAACCATTCTTTTTGTGAAAGTCCTCCTTCAGGTCACCTGGAAATGTAAGGTTTTCATCGAGAACATGAAATCAATCACGGTTTTTCACTCTGCAGCCAATTGAAATGTACTTTTATACAAACTCGTCTGAATTTCACTGCAGAATGCCTTTAGTTTCTGGTTTGTTGAAAGTTCTCAATACATTAGGAGAAAGAGCGTGTTTGTGCAAGAGTGATGCAGTGTGCGTTTTCCTGGATTTCAAGTGATTGGGAAACATACTCCTTATTTTTCCACATTGTGTAAGAAACAACATGAGGCTTGCAAGAGATTGAAACAATGCATCCCATAAAAGTATTCCAGCAGTGAAAACACACCTTTCTACAAAGACTTTGAAGGAGCAAGCAAAATACTGGCTGAATGTTCTTTCAGAGAGAAACACACGCATTGCTTCCTTCTGGAGTGAGTTTTCAGCCTGGAATTCATATGCATTTTGTACTGTGCAGAATGTTGCTACCTGCTCGGGGGTTGTGTCATAGATGCACCTTTCCTGCAGGAGTTTATTGCAACATTCATTGTTTGGCTAAGTTCTTTAGGGTTGGTTTTGGAAGGTCTTTCAACTTTGGCCAAATCCCGCTTCGTACGAAATTTTTTCACAGCGCTGTTTCCAAGTGTCCACAAAGAGCCTCTGCTTGAAACTGTCCACATGCACGTCTCCCATACTGGTGTGCTCGTTTCACTACCTGGAGTTTGGTTTCCTCTTCCTTCTTTGAAATGACAAGCCTTCATTCTGCACGCTACACACACTTTGTAGCAGTATCAGTTTGAAGCATGTTGGTGCTCTCAAAAAGCTCTGTAACCAATGTACAGTGTGTCACTCTCCAACTCTGAATACACATCTTACAGCTCCTTTCACCACAGACACGCAAAGAGATCTTTTTGTGAAAGTCCTATTTCAGATCAGTTGGAAATTAAGGATTTCATCGAGAATATGAAGTCAATAATGGTTTTGCACTCTGCAACCAATAGAAATGTACTTTTCTACAAACCCGTGTGAATTTCATTGCAAAATGCCCTTCTCTTCTGGTATCTTGAATGTTCTCAACACATTAGGAGAAAGAGCAGGTTTGTGCAAGAGTGATGCAGTGTTCGTTTTCCTGGATTTCAAGAGATTGGGAAACATACCCCTTATTTTTCCACATTGTGTAAGAAACAACATGACGCTTGCAAGAGATTGAAACAATGCATCCCAAAACGTATTCCAGCAGTGAAAACACACGTTTCTACAAAGACTTTGAAGGAGCAAGCAAAAGCCTACTGGCTGAGTGTTCTTTCAGAGAGAAACACACGCATTGCTTCCTTCTGGAGTGAGTTTTCAGCCTGGAATTCATATGCATTTTGTACTGTGCAGAATGTAGCTACCTGCTCGGGAGTTGTGTCATAGACGCACCTTTCCTGCAGGAGTTTATTGAAACATTCATTGTTTGGCTAAGTTCTTTAGGGTTGGTTTTGGAAGGTCTTTCAACTTTGGCCAAATCCCGCTTCGTACGAAATTTTTTCACAGCGCTGTTTCCAAGTGTCCACAAAGAGTCTCTGCTTGAAACTGTCCACATGCACATCTCCCATACTGGTGTGTTCGTTTCACTACCTGGATTTTGGTTTCCTCTTCTTTCTTTGAAATGACAAGCCTTCTTTCTGCACGCTACAAACACCTTGTAGCAGTTTCAGTTTTTGGCGTGTTGGTGCTCTGAAAACGCTGTGTAACCTATGTAGAGTGTGTCACTCTCCAGCACTGAATACCCAACCTAGAGCTCCTTTCACCAAAGACACGCAAACACATCTTTTTGTGAAAGTCCTACTTCAGGTCACTTGGATATGTCAGGGTTTCATCGAGAACATGAAGTCAATCATGCTTTTGCACTGTGCAACCAATAGAAATGAACTCTTGTAAATGCCCGTCTGAATTTCACTGCAAAATACCTTTAGTTTCTGGTTTGTAGAAAGTTCTCAACACATTAGGAGAAACAGCGTGTTTGAGCAAGAGTGATGCAGTGTGCATTTTCCTGGATTTCAAGTGATTTCAGAAACATACTACTTATTTTTCCACATTGTGTAAAAACAACATGAGGCTTGGAAGAGATTGAAACAATGCATCCCAAAACGTATTCCAGCAGTGAAAACACACGTTTCTACAAAGACTTTGAAGGAGCAAGCAAAAGCCTACTGGCTGAGTGTCCTTTCAGAGAGAAACACACGCATTGCTTCCTTCTGGAGTGAGTTTTCATCCTGGAATTCATATGCATTTTGTACTGTGCAGAATGTAGCTACCTGCTCGGGAGTTGTGTCATAGATGCACCTTTCCTGCAGGAGTTTATTGCAGCATTCATTGTTTGGCTAAGTTCTTTAGGGTTGGTTTTGGAAGGTCTTTCAACTTTGGCCAAATCCCGCTTCGTACGAAATTTTTTCACAGCGCTGTTTCCAAGTGTCCACAAAGAGCCTCTGCTTGAAACTGTCCACATGCACATCTCCCATTCGGGTGTGTTTGTTTCACTACCTGGATTTTGGTTTCCTCTTCTTTCTTTGAAATGACAAGCCTTCTTTCTGCACGCTACACACACCTTGTAGCAGTTTCAGTTTTTAGCATGTTCTTGCTCTCAAAACGCTGTGTAACCTATGTAGAGTGTGTCACTCTCCAGCACTGAATACACAACCTAGAGCTCCTTTCACCACAGACACGCAAACACATCTTTTTGTGAAAGTCCTACTTCAGGTCACTTGGAAATGTAAGGTTTTCATCTAGAACATGAAGTCAATCACGGTTTTGCACTCTGCAGCCAATAGAAATGTACTTTTCTACAAACCCGTCTGAATTTCACTGCCAAATACCCTTCTTTTCCGGTTTGTTGAAAGTTCTCAACACATTAGGAGAAAGAGCGTGTTCGTGCAAGAGTGATGCAGTGTGCGTTTTCCTGGACTTCAAGTGATTTGGGAAACATACTCCTTATTTTTCCCCATTGTGTAAGAAACAACATGAGGCTTGCAAGAGATTGAAACAATGCATCCCAAAACGTATTCCAGCAGTGAAAACACACGTTTCTACAAAGACTTTGAAGGAGCAAGCAAAAGCCTACTGGCTGAGTGTTCTTTCAGAGAGAAACACATACATTTCATTTTTTTGGAGTGAGTTTTCAGCCTGGAATTCATTTGCACTTTGTACTGTGCAGAATGTAGTTACCTACTCGGGGGTTGTGTCATAGAAGCACCTGTCCTGCAGGAGCTTCTTGCAACATTCATTGTTTGGCGAAGTTCTTTAGGGTTGGTTTTGGAAGGTCTTTCAACTTTGGCCAAATCCCGCTTCGTACGAAATTTTTTACAGCGCTCTTTCCAAGTGTCCACCAAGAGGTGCTGCTGGAAACTGTCCACATGCACATCTCCCATACTGGTGTGTTCGTTTCACTACCTGGATTTTGGTTTCCTCTTCTTTCTTTGAAATGACAAGCCATCATTCTGCACGCTACACACACCTTGTAGCAGTTTCAGTTTGAAGCATGTTGGTGGTCTCCAAACGCTGTGTAACCTATGCAGAGTGTGTCACTCTCCAGCACTGAATACACAACCTAGAGCTCCTTTCACCACAGACACGCAAACACATCTTTTTGTGAAAGTCCTACTTCAGGTCAGTTGGAAATGTAAGGTTTGCATCGAGAACATGAAGTCAATCATGGTTTTGCACTCTGCAACCAATAGAAATGAAATCCTGTACATACCTATGTGAATTTCACATCAAAATACCATTCTTTTCTGGTTTCTTGAATGTTCTCACCACAAAAGGAGAAAGAGCGTGTTTGAGCAAGAGTGATGTAGTGTGCGGTTTCCTCGATTTCAAGTGATTTGGGAAACATAATCCGCGTTTCTCCAGATTGTCTAAGAAACAATATGAGGCTTTCAAGAGATTGAAACAATGCATTCAAAACGTATTCCAGCAGTGAAAACACACGTTTCTACAAAGACCTTGAAGGAGCAAGCAAAAGCCCAGTGGCTGAGTGTTCTTTCAGAGAGAAACACATGCATTTCATCCTTCTGCAGTGAGTATTCAGCCTGGAATTCATATGCATTTTGTACAGTGCAGAATGTAGCTACGCCCTCAGGAGTTGTGTCATAGAAGGACCTTTCCTGCAGGAGCTTATTGCAACATTCATTGTTTGGCTAAGTTCTTTAGGGTTGGTTTTGGAAGGTCTTTCAACTTTGGCCAAATACCGCTTCGTACGAAATTTTTTCACAGCGCTGTTTCCAAGTGTCCACAAAGAGTCTCTGCTTGAAACTGTCCACATGCACATCTCCCATACTGGTGTGTTCGTTTCACTACCTGGATTTTGGTTTCCTCTTCTTTCTTTGAAATGACAAGCCTTCTTTCTGCACGCTACAAACACCTTGTAGCAGTTTCAGTTTTTGGCGTGTTGGTGCTCTGAAAACGCTGTGTAACCTATGTAGAGTGTGTCACTCTCCAGCACTGAATACCCAACCTAGAGCTCCTTTCACCACAGACACGCAAACACATCTTTTTGTGAAAGTCCTACTTCAGGTCACTTGGAAATGTAAGGTTTTCATCGAGAACATGAAGTCAATGACGGTTTTGCACTCTGCAGCCCATAGAAATGTACTTTTCTACAAACCCGTCTGAATTTCACTGCAAAATACCCTTCTTTTCTGGTTTGTTGAAAGTTCTCAACACATTAGGAGAAAGAGCGTGTTCGTGCAAGAGTGATGCAGTGTGCGTTTTCCTGGACTTCAAGTGATTTGGGAAACATACTCCTTATTTTTCCCCATTGTGTAAGAAACAACATGAGGCTTGCAAGAGATTGAAACAATGCATCCCAAAACGTATTCCAGCAGTGAAAACACACGTTTCTACAAAGACTTTGAAGGAGCAAGCAAAAGCCTAGTGGCTGAGTGTTCTTTCAGAGAGAAACACACGCATTGCTTCCTTCTGGAGTGAGTTTTCAGCCTGGAATTCATATGCATTTTGTACTGTGCAGAATGTAGCTACCTGCTCGGGAGTTGTGTCATAGACGCACCTTTCCTGCAGGAGTTTATTGAAACATTCATTGTTTGGCTAAGTTCTTTAGGGTTGGTTTTGGAAGGTCTTTCAACTTTGGCCAAATCCCGCTTCGTACGAAATTTGTTCACAGCGCTGTTTCCAAGTGTCCACAAAGAGCCTCTGCTTGAAACTGTCCACATGCACATCTCCCATACTGGTGTGTTCGTTTCACTACCTGGATTTTGGTTTCCTCTTCTTTCTTTGAAATGACAAGCCTTCTTTCTGCACGCTACACACACCTTGTAGCAGATTCAGTTTTTAGCATGTTGGTGCTCTCAAAACGCTCTGTAACCTATGTAGAGTGTGTCACTGTCCAGCACTGAATACACAACCTAGAGCTCCTTTCACCACAGACACGCAAACACATCTTTTTGTGAAAGTCCTACTTCAGGTCACTTGGAAATGTAAGGTTTTCATTGAGAACATGAAGTCAATGACGGTTTTGCACTCTGCAGCCCATAGAAATGTACTTTTCTACAAACCCGTCTGAATTTCACTGCAAAATATCCTTCTCTTCTTGTTTGTTGAAAGTTCTCAACGTATTAGGAGAAAGAGCGTGTTCGTGCAAGAGTGATGCAGTGTGCGTTTTCCTGGACTTCAAGTGATTTGGGAAACATACTCCTTATTTTTCCCCATTGTGTAAGAAACAACATGAGGCTTGCAAGAGATTGAAACAATTCATCCCAAAACGTATTCCAGCAGTGAAAACACACGTTTCTACAAAGACTTTGAAGGAGCAAGCAAAAGCCTAGTGGCTGAGTGTTCTTTCAGAGAGAAACACACGCATTGCTTCCTTCTGGAGTGAGTTTTCAGCCTGGAATTCATATGCATTTTGTACTGTGCAGAATGTAGCTACCTGCTCGGGAGTTGTGTCATAGATGCACCTTTCCTGCAGGAGTTTATTACAACATTCATTGTTTGGCTAAGTTCTTTAAGGTTGGTTTTGGAAGGTCTTTCAACTTTGGCCAAATCCCGCTTCGTACGAAATTTTTTCACAGCGCTGTTTCCAAGTGTCCACAAAGAGCCTCTGCTTGAAACTGTCCACATGCACATCTCCCATACTGGTGTGTTTGTTTCACTACCTGGATTTTGGTTTCCTCTTCTTTCTTTGAAATGACAAGCCTTCTTTCTGCACGCTACACACACCTTGTAGCAGTTTCAGTTTTTAGCATGTTGGTGCTCTCAAAACGCTCTGTAACCTATGTAGAGTGTGTCACTCTCCAGCACTGAATACACAACCTAGAGCTCCTTTCACCACAGACACACAAACACATCTCTTTGTGAAAGTCCTACTTCAGGTCACTTGGAAATGTAAGGTTTTCATCGAGAACATGAAGTCAATCACGGTTTTGCACTCTGCAGCCAATAGAAATGTACTTTTCTACAAACCCGTCTGAATTTCACTGCAAAATACCCTTCTTTTCTGGTTTGTTGAAAGTTCTCAACACATTAGGAGAAAGAGCGTGTTCGTGCAAGAGTGATGCAGTGTGCGTTTTCCTGGACTTCAAGTGATTTGGGAAACATACTCCTTATTTTTCCCCATTGTGTAAGAAACAACATGAGGCTTGCAAGAGATTGAAACAATGCATCCCAAAACGTATTCCAGCAGTGAAAACACACGTTTCTACAAAGACTTTGAAGGAGCAAGCAAAAGCCTAGTGGCTGAGTGTTCTTTCAGAGAGAAACACACGCATTGCTTCCTTCTGGAGTGAGTTTTCAGCCTGGAATTCATATGCATTTTGTACTGTGCAGAATGTAGCTACCTGCTCGGGAGTTGTGTCATAGACGCACCTTTCCTGCAGGAGTTTATTGAAACATTCATTGTTTGGCTAAGTTCTTTAGGGTTGGTTTTGGAAGGTCTTTCAACTTTGGCCAAATCCCGCTTCGTACGAAATTTTTTCACAGCGCTGTTTCCAAGTGTCCACAAAGAGTCTCTGCTTGAAACTGTCCACATGCACATCTCCCATACTGGTGTGTTCGTTTCACTACCTGGATTTTGGTTTCCTCTTCTTTCTTTGAAATGACAAGCCTTCTTTCTGCACGCTACACACACCTTGTAGCAGTTTCAGTTTTTAGCGTGTTGGTGCTCTCAAAACGCTGTGTAACCTATGTAGAGTGTGTCACTCTCCAGCACTGAATACACAACCTAGAGCTCCTTTCACCACAGACACGCAAACACATCTTTTTGTGAAAGTCCTACTTCAGGTCACTTGGAAATGTAAGGTTTTCATCGAGAACATGAAGTCAATCACGGTTTTGCACTCTGCAGCCAATAGAAATGTACTTTTCTACAAACCCGTCTGAATTTCACTGCAAAATACCCTTCTTTTCTGGTTTGTTGAAAGTTCTCAACACATTAGGAGAAAGAGCGTGTTCGTGCAACAGTGATGCAGTGTGCGTTTTCCTGGACTTCAAGTGATTTGGGAAACATACTCCTTATTTTTCCCCATTGTGTAAGAAACAACATGAGGCTTGCAAGAGATTGAAACAATGCATCCTAAAACGTATTCCAGCAGTGAAAACACACGTTTCTACAAAGACTTTGAAGGAGCAAGCAAAAGCCTAGTGGCTGAGTGTTCTTTCAGAGAGAAACACACGCATTGCTTCCTTCTGGAGTGAGTTTTCAACCTGGAATTCATATGCATTTTGTACTGTGCAGAATGTAGCTACCTGCTCGGGAGTTGTGTCATAGACGCACCTTTCCTGTAGGAGTTTATTGCAACATTCATTGTTTGGCTAAGTTCTTTAGGATTGGTTTTGGAAGGTCTTTCAACTTTGGCCAAATCCCGCTTCGTACGAAATTTTTTCACAGCGCTTTTTCCAAGTGTCCACAAAGAGCCTCTGCTTGAAACTGTCCACATGCACATCTCCCATACTGGTGTGTTCGTTTCACTACCTGGATTTTGGTTTCCTCTTCTTTCTTTGAAATGACAAGCCTTCTTTCTGCACGCTACACACACCTTGTAGCAGTTTCAGTTTTTAGCATGTTGGTGCTCTCAAAACGCTGTGTAACCTATGTAGAGTGTGTCACTCTCCAGCACTGAATACACAACCTAGACCTCCTTTCAACACAGACACACAAACACATCTTTTTGTGAAAGTCCTACTTCAGGTCACTTGGAAATGTAAGGTTTTCATCGAGAACATGAAGTCAATCACGGTTTTGCACACTGCAGCCAATAGAAATGTACTTTTCTACAAACCCGTCTGAATTTCACTGCAAAATACCCTTCTTTTCTGGTTTGTTGAAAGTTCTCAACACATTAGGAGAAAGAGCGTGTTCGTGCAAGAGTGATGCAGTGTGCGTTTTCCTGGACTTCAAGTGATTTAGGAAACATACTCCTTATTTTTCCCCATTGTGTAAGAAACAACATGAGGCTTGCAAGAGATTGAAACAATGCATCCCAAAACGTATTCCAGCAGTGAAAACACACGTTTCTACAAAGACTTTGAAGGAGCAAGCAAAAGCCTAGTGGCTGAGTTTTCTTTCAGAGAGAAACACACGCATTGCTTCCTTCTGGAGTGAGTTTTCAACCTGGAATTCATATGCATTTTGTACTGTGCAGAATGTAGCTACCTGCTCGGGAGTTGTGTCATAGACGCACCTTTCCTGCAGGAGTTTATTGAAACATTCATTGTTTGGCTAAGTTCTTTAGGGTTGGTTTTGGAAGGTCTTTCAACTTTGGCCAAATCCCGCTTCGTACGAAATTTTTTCACAGCGCTGTTTCCAAGTGTCCACAAAGAGCCTCTGCTTGAAACTGTCCACATGCACATCTCCCATTCGGGTGTGTTCGTTTCACTACCTGGATTTTGGTTTCCTCTTCTTTCTTTGAAATGACAAGCCTTCTTTCTGCACGCTACACACACCTTGTAGCAGTTTCAGTTTGAAGCATGTTGGTGCTCTCAAAACGCTGTGTAACCTATGCAGAGTGTGTCACTCTCCAACTCTGAATACATATCTTACAGCTCCTTTCACCACAGATACGCAAACACATCTTTTTGTGAAAATCCTACTTCAGGTCAGTTGGAAATGTAAGGTTTTCATCGAGAACATGATGTCAATCATGGTTTTGCACTCTGCAACCAATAGAAATGAAATCCTGTACATACCTATGTGAATTTCACATCAAAATACCATTCTTTTCTGGTTTCTTGAATGTTCTCACCACAAAAGGAGAAAGAGCGTGTTTGAGCAAGAGTGATGTAGTGTGCGGTTTCCTCGATTTCAAGTGATTTGGGAAACATAATCCGCGTTTCTCCAGATTGTCTAAGAAACAATATGAGGCTTTCAAGAGATTGAAACAATGCATTCAACACGTATTCCAGCAGTGAAAACACACGTTTCTACAAAGACCTTGAAGGAGCAAGCAAAAGCCCAGTGGCTGAGTGTTCTTTCAGAGAGAAACACATGCATTTCATCCTTCTGGAGTTTTCAGCCTGTATTCATATGCATTTTGTACTGTGCAGAATGTAGCTACGCCCTCAGGAGTTGTGTCATAGAAGGACCTTTCCTGCAGGAGCTTATTGCAACATATATTGTTTGGCTAAGTTCTTTAGGGTTGGTTTTGGAAGGTCTTTCAACTTTGGCCGAATACCGCTTCGTACGAAATTTTTTCACAAAGCTGTTTCCAAGTTTCCACAAAGAGCTGCTGCTTTAAACTGTCCACATGCACATCTCCCATACTGGTGTGCTCGTTTCACTACCTGGATGTTGGTTTCCTCTTCCTTCTTTGAAATGACAAGCCTTCATTCTGCACGCTACACACACTTTGTAGCAGTATCAGTTTGAAGCATGTTGGTGCTCTCAAAAAGCTCTGTAACCAATGTACAGTGTGTCACTCTCCAACTCTGAATACACATCTTACAGCTCCTTTCACCACAGACACGCAAAGAGATCTTTTTGTGAAAGTCCTATTTCAGATCAGTTGGAAATTAAGGATTTCATCGAGAATATGAAGTCAATCATGGTTTTGCACTCTGCAACCAATAGAAATGTACTTTTCTACAAACCCGTGTGAATTTCACTGCAAAATGCCCTTCTCTTCTGGTATCTTGAATGTTCTCAACACATTAGGAGAAAGAGCAGGTTTGTGCAAGAGTGATGCAGTGTGCGTTTTCCTGGATTTCAAGTGATTGGGAAACATACTCCTTATTTTTCCACATTGTGTAAGAAACAACATGAGGCTTGCAAGAGATTGAAACAATGCATCCCAAAACGTATTCCAGCAGTGAAAACACACGTTTCTACAAAGACTTTGAAGGAGCAAGCAAAAGCCTACTGGCTGAGTGTTCTTTCAGAGAGAAACACACGCATTGCTTCCTTCTGGAGTGAGTTTTCAGCCTGGAATTCATATGCATTTTGTGCTGTGCAGAATGTAGCTACCTGCTCGGGAGTTGTGTCATAGATGCACCTTTCCTGCAGGAGTTTATTGCAACATTCATTGTTTGGCTAAGTTCTTTAGGGTTGGTTTTGGAAGGTCTTTCAACTTTGGCCAAATCCCGCTTCATACGAAATTTTTTCACAGCGCTGTTTCCAAGTGTCCACAAAGAGACTCTGCTTGAAACTGTCCACATGCACATCTCCCATACTGGTGTGCTCGTTTCACTACCTGGAGTTGGGTTTCCTCTTCTTTCTTTGAAATGACAAGCCTTCTTTCTGCACGCTACACACACCTTGTAGCAGTTTCAGTTTTTAGCATGTTGGTGCTCTCAAAACGCTGTGTAACCTATGTAGAGTGTGTCACTCTCCAGCACTGAATACACAACTTAGAGCTCCTTTCACCACAGACACGCAACCATTCTTTTTGTGAAAGGCCTACTTCAGGTCACCTGGAAATGTAAGGTTTTCATTGAGAACATGAAATCAATCACGGTTTTTCACTCTGCAGCCAATTGAAATGTACTTTTATACAAACTCGTCTGAATTTCACTGCAAAATGCCTTTAGTTTCTGGTTTTGTTGAAAGTTCTCAATACATTAGGAGAAAGAGCAGGTTTGTGCAAGAGTGATGCAGTGTGCGTTTTCCTGGATTTCAAGTGATTGGGAAACATACTCCTTATTTTTCCACATTGTGTAAGAAACAACATGAGGCTTGCAAGAGATTGAAACAATGCATCCCAAAACGTATTCCAGCAGTGAAAACACACGTTTCTACAAAGACTTTGAAGGTGCAAGCAAAAGCCTACTGGCTGAGTGTTCTTTCAGAGAGAAACACACGCATTGCTTCCTTCTGGAGTGAGTTTTCAGCCTGGAATTCATATGCATTTTGTACTGTGCAGAATGTAGATACCTGCTCGGGGGTTTTGTCATAGATGCACCTTTCCTGCAGGAGTTTATTGCAACATTCATTGTTTGGCTAAGTTCTTTAGGGTTGGTTTTGGAAGGTCTTTCAACTTTGGCCAAATTCCGCTTCATACGAAATTTTTTCACAATGCTGTTTCCAAGTGTCCACAAAGAGCCTCTGCTTGAAACTGTCCACATGCACATCTCCCATACTGGTGTGCTCGTTTCACTACCTGGAGTTTGGTTTCCTCTTCTTTCTTTGAAATGACAAGCCTTCTTTCTGCACGCTACACACACCTTGTAGCAGTTTCAGTTTTTAGCATGTTGGTGCTCTCAAAACGCTGTGTAACCTATGTAGAGTGTGTCACTCTCCAGCACTGAATACACAACTTAGAGCTCCTTTCACCACAGACACGCAACCATTCTTTTTGTGAAAGTCCTCCTTCAGGTCACCTGGAAATGTAAGGTTTTCATCGAGAACATGAAATCAATCACGGTTTTTCACTCTGCAGCCAATTGAAATGTACTTTTATACAAACTCGTCTGAATTTCACTGCAGAATGCCTTTAGTTTCTGGTTTGTTGAAAGTTCTCAATACATTAGGAGAAAGAGCGTGTTTGTGCAAGAGTGATGCAGTGTGCGTTTTCCTGGATTTCAAGTGATTGGGAAACATACTCCTTATTTTTCCACATTGTGTAAGAAACAACATGAGGCTTGCAAGAGATTGAAACAATGCATCCCATAAAAGTATTCCAGTAGTGAAAACACACCTTTCTACAAAGACTTTGAAGGAGCAAGCAAAATACTGGCTGAATGTTCTTTCAGAGAGAAACACACGCATTGCTTCCTTCTGGAGTGAGTTTTCAGCCTGGAATTCATATGCATTTTGTACTGTGCAGAATGTTGCTACCTGCTCGGGGGTTGTGTCATAGATGCACCTTTCCTGCAGGAGTTTATTGCAACATTCATTGTTTGGCTAAGTTCTTTAGGGTTGGTTTTGGAAGGTCTTTCAACTTTGGCCAAATCCCGCTTCGTACGAAATTTTTTCACAGCGCTGTTTCCAAGTGTCCACAAAGAGCCTCTGCTTGAAACTGTCCACATGCACGTCTCCCATACTGGTGTGCTCGTTTCACTACCTGGAGTTTGGTTTCCTCTTCCTTCTTTGAAATGACAAGCCTTCATTCTGCACGCTACACACACTTTGTAGCAGTATCAGTTTGAAGCATGTTGGTGCTCTCAAAAAGCTCTGTAACCAATGTACAGTGTGTCACTCTCCAACTCTGAATACACATCTTACAGCTCCTTTCACCACAGACACGCAAAGAGATCTTTTTGTGAAAGTCCTATTTCAGATCAGTTGGAAATTAAGGATTTCATCGAGAATATGAAGTCAATAATGGTTTTGCACTCTGCAACCAATAGAAATGTACTTTTCTACAAACCCGTGTGAATTTCATTGCAAAATGCCCTTCTCTTCTGGTATCTTGAATGTTCTCAACACATTAGGAGAAAGAGCAGGTTTGTGCAAGAGTGATGCAGTGTTCGTTTTCCTGGATTTCAAGAGATTGGGAAACATACCCCTTATTTTTCCACATTGTGTAAGAAACAACATGACGCTTGCAAGAGATTGAAACAATGCATCCCAAAACGTATTCCAGCAGTGAAAACACACGTTTCTACAAAGACTTTGAAGGAGCAAGCAAAAGCCTACTGGCTGAGTGTTCTTTCAGAGAGAAACACACGCATTGCTTCCTTCTGGAGTGAGTTTTCAGCCTGGAATTCATATGCATTTTGTGCTGTGCAGAATGTAGCTACCTGCTCGGGAGTTTTGTCATAGATGCACCTTTCCTGCAGGAGTTTATTGCAACATTCATTGTTTGGCTAAGTTCTTTAGGGTTGGTTTTGGAAGGTCTTTCAACTTTGGCCAAATCCGGCTTCATACGAAATTTTTTCACACCGCTGTTTCCAAGTGTCCACAAAGAGCCTCTGCTTAAAACTGTCCACATGCACGTCTCCCATACTGGTGTGCTCGTTTCACTACCTGGATTTTGGTTTCCTCTTCTTTCTTTGAAATGACAAGCCTTCATTCTGCATGCTACACACACCTTGTAGCAGTTTCAGTTTTAAGCACGTTGCTGCTCTCAAAACACTGTGTAACCTATGTAGAGTGTGTCTCTCTCCAGCACTGAATACACAACTTAGAGCTCCTTTCACCGCAGACACACAAACACACCTTTTTGTGCAAGTCCTACTTCAGGTCACTTGGATATGTCAGGGTTTCATCGAGAACATGAAGTCAATCATGCTTTTGCACTCTGCAACCAATAGAAATGAACTCTTGTAAATGCCCGTCTGAATTTCACTGCAAAATACCTTTAGTTTCTGGTTTGTAGAAAGTTCTTAACACATTAGGAGAAACAGCGTGTTTGAGCAAGGGTGATGCAGTGTGCATTTTCCTGGATTTCAAGTGATTTCAGAAACATACTACTTATTTTTCCACATTGTGTAAGAAACAACATGAAGCTTGGAAGAGATTGAAACAATGCATCCCAAAACCTATTCCACGGTTTTGCACACTGCAGCCAATAGAAATGTACTTTTCTACAAACCTGTCTGAATTTCACTGCAAAATACCCTTCTTTTCTGGTTTGTTGAAAGTTCTCAACACATTAGGAGAAAGAGCGTGTTCGTGCAAGAGTGATGCAGTGTGCGTTTTCCTGGACTTCAAGTGATTTGGGAAACATACTCCTTATTTTTCCCCATTGTGTAAGAAACAACATGAGGCTTGCAAGAGATTGAAACAATGCATCCCAAAACGTATTCCAGCAGTGAAAACACACGTTTCTACAAAGACTTTGAAGGAGCAAGCAAAAGCCTACTGGCTGAGTGTCCTTTCAGAGAGAAACACACGCATTGTTTCCTTCTGGAGTGAGTTTTCAGCCTGGAATTCATATGCATTTTGTACTGTGCAGAATGTAGCTACCTGCTCGGGAGTTGTGTCATAGATGCACCTTTCCTGCAGGAGTTTATTGCAGCATTCATTGTTTGGCTAAGTTCTTTAGGGTTGGTTTTGGAAAGTCTTTCAACTTTGGCCAAATCCCGCTTCGTACGAAATTTTTTCACAGCGCTGTTTCCAAGTGTCCACAAAGAGACTCTGCTTTAAACTGTCCACATGCACATCTCCCATTCGGGTGTGTTTGTTTCACTACCTGGATTTTGGTTTCCTCTTCTTTCTTTGAAATGACAAGCCTTCTTTCTGCACGCTACACACACCTTGTAGCAGTTTCAGTTTGAAGCATGTTGGTGCTCTCAAAACGCTGTGTAACCTATGCAGAGTGTGTCACTCTCCAACTCTGAATACATATCTTACAGCTCCTTTCACCACAGATACGCAAACACATCTTTTTGTGAAAATCCTACTTCAGGTCAGTTGGAAATGTAAGGTTTTCATCGAGAACATGAAGTCAATCATGGTTTTGCACTCTGCAACCAATAGAAATGAAATCCTGTACATACCTATGTGAATTTCACATCAAAATACCATTCTTTTCTGGTTTCTTGAATGTTCTCACCACAAAAGGAGAAAGAGCGTGTTTGAGCAAGAGTGATGTAGTGTGCGGTTTCCTCGATTTCAAGTGATTTGGGAAACATAATCCGCGTTTCTCCAGATTGTCTAAGAAACAATATGAGGCTTTCAAGAGATTGAAACAATGCATTCAACACGTATTCCAGCAGTGAAAACACACGTTTCTACAAAGACCTTGAAGGAGCAAGCAAAAGCCCAGTGGCTGAGTGTTCTTTCAGAGAGAAACACATGCATTTCATCCTTCTGGAGTTTTCAGCCTGTATTCATATGCATTTTGTACTGTGCAGAATGTAGCTACGCCCTCAGGAGTTGTGTCATAGAAGGACCTTTCCTGCAGGAGCTTATTGCAACATATATTGTTTGGCTAAGTTCTTTAGGGTTGGTTTTGGAAGGTCTTTCAACTTTGGCCAAATACCGCTTCGTACGAAATTTTTTCACAAAGCTGTTTCCAAGTTTCCACAAAGAGCTGCTGCTTTAAACTGTCCACATGCACATCTCCCATACTGGTGTGCTCGTTTCACTACCTGGATGTTGGTTTCCTCTTCCTTCTTTGAAATGACAAGCCTTCATTCTGCACGCTACACACACTTTGTAGCAGTATCAGTTTGAAGCATGTTGGTGCTCTCAAAAAGCTCTGTAACCAATGTACAGTGTGTCACTCTCCAACTCTGAATACACATCTTACAGCTCCTTTCACCACAGACACGCAAAGAGATCTTTTTGTGAAAGTCCTATTTCAGATCAGTTGGAAATTAAGGATTTCATCGAGAATATGAAGTCAATCATGGTTTTGCACTCTGCAACCAATAGAAATGTACTTTTCTACAAACCCGTGTGAATTTCACTGCAAAATGCCCTTCTCTTCTGGTATCTTGAATGTTCTCAACACATTAGGAGAAAGAGCAGGTTTGTGCAAGAGTGATGCAGTGTGCGTTTTCCTGGATTTCAAGTGATTGGGAAACATACTCCTTATTTTTCCACATTGTGTAAGAAACAACATGAGGCTTGCAAGAGATTGAAACAATGCATCCCAAAACGTATTCCAGCAGTGAAAACACACGTTTCTACAAAGACTTTGAAGGAGCAAGCAAAAGCCTACTGGCTGAGTGTTCTTTCAGAGAGAAACACACGCATTGCTTCCTTCTGGAGTGAGTTTTCAGCCTGGAATTCATATGCATTTTGTGCTGTGCAGAATGTAGCTACCTGCTCGGGAGTTGTGTCATAGATGCACCTTTCCTGCAGGAGTTTATTGCAACATTCATTGTTTGGCTAAGTTCTTTAGGGTTGGTTTTGGAAGGTCTTTCAACTTTGGCCAAATCCCGCTTCATACGAAATTTTTTCACAGCGCTGTTTCCAAGTGTCCACAAAGAGACTCTGCTTGAAACTGTCCACATGCACATCTCCCATACTGGTGTGCTCGTTTCACTACCTGGAGTTGGGTTTCCTCTTCTTTCTTTGAAATGACAAGCCTTCTTTCTGCACGCTACACACACCTTGTAGCAGTTTCAGTTTTTAGCATGTTGGTGCTCTCAAAACGCTGTGTAACCTATGTAGAGTGTGTCACTCTCCAGCACTGAATACACAACTTAGAGCTCCTTTCACCACAGACACGCAACCATTCTTTTTGTGAAAGTCCTACTTCAGGTCACCTGGAAATGTAAGGTTTTCATCGAGAACATGAAATCAATCACGGTTTTTCACTCTGCAGCCAATAGAAATGTACTTTTATACAAACTCGTCTGAATTTCACTGCAAAATGCCTTTAGTTTCCGGTTTGTTGAAAGTTCTCAATACATTAGGAGAAAGAGCGTGTTTGTGCAAGAGTGATGCAGTGTGCGTTTTCCTGGATTTCAAGTGATTTGGGAAACATACTCCTTATTTTTCCACATTGTGTAAGAAACAACATGAGGCTTGCAAGAGATTGAAGCAATGCATCCCATAAAATATTCCAGCAGTGAAAACACACCTTTCTACAAAGACTTTGAAGGAGCAAGCAAAAGCCTACTGGCTGAATGTTCTTTCAGAGAGAAACACACGCATTGCTTCCTTCTGGAGTGAGTTTTCAGCCTGGAATTCATATGCATTTTGCACTGTGCAGAATGTAGCTACCTGCTCGGGGGTTGTGTCATAGGTGCACGTTTCCTGCAGGAGTTTATTGCAACATTCATTGTTTGGCTAAGTTCTTTAGGGTTGGTTTTGGAAGGTCTTTCAACTTTGGCCAATTCCCGCTTCGTACGAAATTTTTTCACAGCGCTGTTTCCAAGTGTCCACAAAGAGCCTCTGCTTGAAACTGTCCACATGCACGTCTCCCATACTGGTGTGCTCGTTTCACTACCTGGATTTTGGTTTCCTCTTCTCTCTTTGAAATGACAAGCCTTCATTCTGCATGCTACACACACCTTGTAGCAGTTTCAGTTTTAAGCACGTTGGTGCTCTCAAAACACTGTGTAACCTATGTAGAGTGTGTCTCTCTCCAGCACTGAATACACAACTTAGAGCTCCTTTCACCGCAGACACACAAACACACCTTTTTGTGCAAGTCCTACTTCAGGTCACTTGGATATGTCAGGGTTTCATCGAGAACATGAAGTCAATCATGCTTTTGCACTCTGCAACCAATAGAAATGAACTCTTGTAAATGCCCGTCTGAATTTCACTGCAAAATAGCTTTAGTTTCTGGTTTGTAGAAAGTTCTCAACACATTAGGAGAAACAGCGTTTTTGAGCAAGAGTGATGCAGTGTGCATTTTCCTGGATTTCAAGTGATTTCAGAAACATACTACTTATTTTTCCACATTGTGTAAGAAACAACATGAGGCTTGCAAGAGATTGAAACAATGCATCCCAAAACGTATTCCAGCAGTGAAAACACACGTTTCTACAAAGACTTTGAAGGAGCAAGCAAAAGCCTACTGGCTGAGTGTCCTTTCAGAGAGAAACACACGCATTGCTTCCTTCTGGAGTGAGTTTTCAGCCTGGAATTCATATGCATTTTGTACTGTGCAGAATGTAGCTACCTGCTCGGGAGTTGTGTCATAGATGCACCTTTCCTGCAGGAGTTTATTGCAGCATTCATTGTTTGGCTAAGTTCTTTAGGGTTGGTTTTGGAAGGTCTTTCAACTTTGGCCAAATCCCGCTTCGTACGAAATTTTTTCACAGCGCTGTTTCCAAGTGTCCACAAAGAGACTCTGCTTTAAACTGTCCACATGCACATCTCCCATACGGGTGTGTTTGTTTCACTACCTGGATTTTGGTTTCCTCTTCTTTCTTTGAAATGACAAGCCTTCTTTCTGCACGCTACACACACCTTGTAGCAGTTTCAGTTTTTAGCATGTTCGTGCTCTCAAAACGCTGTGTAAGCTATGTAGAGTGTGTCACTCTCCAGCACTGAATACACAACCTAGAGCTCCTTTCACCACAGACACGCAAACACATCTTTTTGTGAAAGTCCTACTTCAGGTCACTTGGAAATGTAAGGTTTTCATCGAGAACATGAAGTCAATCACGGTTTTGCACTCTGCAGCCCATAGAAATGTACTTTTCTACAAACCCGTCTGAATTTCACTGCAAAATACCCTTCTTTTCTGGTTTGTTGAAAGTTCTCAACACATTAGGAGAAAGAGCGTGTTCGTGCAAGAGTGATGCACTGTGCGTTTTCCAGGACTTCAAGTGATTTGGGAAACATACACCTTATTTTTCCCCATCGTGTAAGAAACAACATGAGGCTTGCAAGATATTGAAACAATGCATCCCAGAACGTATTCCAGCAGTGAAAACACACGTTTCTACAAAGACTTTCAAAGAGCAAGCAAAAGCCTACTGGCTGAGTGTTCTTTCAGAGAGAAACACATACATTTCATTTTTTTGGAGTGAGTTTTCAGCCTGGAATTCATTTGCACTTTGTACTGAGTAGAATGTAGTTACCTACTCGGGGGTTGTGTCATAGAAGCACCTGTCCTGCAGGAGCTTCTTGCAACATTCATTGTTTGGCTAAGTTCTTTAGGGTTGGTTTTGGAAGGTCTTTCAACTTTGGCCAAATCCCGCTTCGTACGAAATTTTTTACAGCGCTGTTTCCAAGTGTCCACCAAGAGGTGCTGCTGGAAACTGTCCACATGCACATCTCCCATACTGGTGTGTTCGTTTCACTACCTGGATTTTGGTTTCCTCTTCTTTCTTTGAAATGACAAGCCTTCATTCTGCACGCTACACACACCTTGTAGCAGTTTCAGTTTGAAGCATGTTGGTGCTCTCAAAACGCTGTGTAACCTATGCAGAGTGTGTCACTCTCCAACTCTGAATACATATCTTACAGCTCCTTTCACCACAGATACGCAAACACATCTTTTTGTGAAAATCCTACTTCAGGTCAGTTGGAAATGTAAGGTTTTCATCGAGAACATGAAGTCAATCATGGTTTTGCACTCTGCAACCAATAGAAATGAAATCCTGTACATACCTATGTGAATTTCACATCAAAATACCATTCTTTTCTGGTTTCTTGAATGTTCTCACCACAAAAGGAGAAAGAGCGTGTTTGAGCAAGAGTGATGTAGTGTGCGGTTTCCTCGATTTCAAGTGATTTGGGAAACATAATCCGCGTTTCTCCAGATTGTCTAAGAAACAATATGAGGCTTTCAAGAGATTGAAACAATGCATTCAACACGTATTCCAGCAGTGAAAACACACGTTTCTACAAAGACCTTGAAGGAGCAAGCAAAAGCCCAGTGGCTGAGTGTTCTTTCAGAGAGAAACACATGCATTTCATCCTTCTGGAGTTTTCAGCCTGTATTCATATGCATTTTGTACTGTGCAGAATGTAGCTACGCCCTCAGGAGTTGTGTCATAGAAGGACCTTTCCTGCAGGAGCTTATTGCAACATATATTGTTTGGCTAAGTTCTTTAGGGTTGGTTTTGGAAGGTCTTTCAACTTTGGCCAAATACCGCTTCGTACGAAATTTTTTCACAAAGCTGTTTCCAAGTTTCCACAAAGAGCTGCTGCTTTAAACTGTCCACATGCACATCTCCCATACTGGTGTGCTCGTTTCACTACCTGGATGTTGGTTTCCTCTTCCTTCTTTGAAATGACAAGCCTTCATTCTGCACGCTACACACACTTTGTAGCAGTATCAGTTTGAAGCATGTTGGTGCTCTCAAAAAGCTCTGTAACCAATGTACAGTGTGTCACTCTCCAACTCTGAATACACATCTTACAGCTCCTTTCACCACAGACACGCAAAGAGATCTTTTTGTGAAAGTCCTATTTCAGATCAGTTGGAAATTAAGGATTTCATCGAGAATATGAAGTCAATCATGGTTTTGCACTCTGCAGCCAATAGAAATGTACTTTTATACAAACACGTCTGAATTTCACAGCAAAATACCCTTCTTTTCTGGTTTGTTAAAAGTTCTCAACACATTAGGAGAAAGAGCGTGTTCGTGCAAGAGTGATGCAGTGTGCGTTTTCCTGGACTTCAAGTGATTTGGGAAACATACTCTTTATTTTTCCCCATTGTGTAAGAAACAACATGAGGCTTGCAAGAGATTGAAACAATGCATCCCAAAACGTATTCCAGCAGTGAAAACACACGTTTCTACAAAGACTTTGAAGGAGCAAGCAAAAGCCTAGTGGCTGAGTGTTCTTTCAGAGAGAAACACACGCATTGCTTCCTTCTGGAGTGAGTTTTCAGCCTGGAATTCATATGCATTTTGTACTGTGCAGAATGTAGCTACATGCTCGGGAGTTGTGTCATAGATGCACCCTTCCTGCAGGAGTTTATTGCAACATTCATTGTTTGGCTAAGTTCTTTAGGGTTGGTTTTGGAAGGTCTTTCAACTTTGGCCCAATCCCGCTTCGTACGAAATTTTTTCATAGCGCTGTTTCCAAGTGTCCACAAAGAGCCTCTGCTTGAAACTGTCCACATGCACATCTCCCATACTGGTGTGTTTGTTTCACTACCTGGATTTTGGTTTCCTCTTCTTTCTTTGAAATGACAAGCCTTCTTTCTGCACGCTACACACACCTTGTAGCAGTTTCAGTTTTTAGCGTGTTGGTGCTCTCAAAACGCTGTGTAACCTATGTAGAGTGTGTCACTCTCCAGCACTGAATACACAACCTAGAGCTCCTTTCACCACACACACGCAAACACATCTTTTTGTGAAAGTCCTACTTCAGGTCACTTGGAAATGTAAGGTTTTCATCGAGAACATGAAGTCAATGACGGTTTTGCACTCTGCAGCCCATAGAAATGTACTTTTCTACAAACCCGTCTGAATTTCACTGCAAAATACCCTTCTCTTCTTGTTTGTTGAAAGTTCTCAACGTATTAGGAGAAAGAGCGTGTTCGTGCAAGAGTGATGCAGTGTGCGTTTTCCTGGACTTCAAGTGATTTGGGAAACATACTCCTTATTTTTCCCCATTGTGTAAGAAACAACATGAGGCTTGCAAGAGATTGAAACAATGCATCCCAAAACGTATTCCAGCAGTGAAAACACACGTTTCTACAAAGACTTTGAAGGAGCAAGCAAAAGCCTAGTGGCTGAGTGTCCTTTCAGAGAGAAACACACGCATTGCTTCCTTCTGGAGTGAGTTTTCAGTCTGGAATTCATATGCATTTTGTACTGTGCAGAATGTAGCTACCTGCTCGGGACTTGTGTCATAGATGCACCTTTCCTGCAGGAGTTTATTGCAACATTCATTGTTTGGCTAAGTTCTTTAGGGTTGGTTTTGGAAGGTCTTTCAACTTTGGCCAAATCCCGCTTCGTACGAAATTTTTTCACAGCGCTGTTTCCAAGTGTCCACAAAGAGCCTCTGCTTGAAACTGTCCACATGCATATCTCCCATACTGGTGTGTTTGTTTCACTACCTGGATTTTGGTTTCCTCTTCTCTCTTTGAAATGACAAGCCTTCTTTCTGCACGCTACACACAGCTTGTAGCAGTTTCAGTTTTTAGCATGTTGGTGCTCTCAAAACGCTGTGTAACCTATGTAGAGTGTGTCACTCTCCAGCACTGAATACACAACCTAGAGCTCCTTTCACCACAGACACGCAAACACATCTTTTTGTGAAAGTCCTACTTCAGGTCACTGGAAATGTAAGGTTTTCATCGAGAACATGAAGTCAATCACGGTTTTGCACTCTGCATCCAAGAGAAATGTACTTTTCTACAAACACGTCTGAATTTCACTGCAAAATACCCTTCTTTTCTGGTTTGTTAAAAGTTCTCAACACATTAGGAGAAAGAGCGTGTTCGTGCAAGAGTGATGCAGTGTGCGTTTTCCTGGACTTCAAGTGATTTGGGAAACATACTCCTTATTTTTCCCCATTGTGTAAGAAACAACATGAGGCTTGCAAGAGATTGAAACAATGCATCCCAAAACGTATTCCAGCAGTGAAAACACACGTTTCTACAAAGACTTTGAAGGTGCAAGCAAAAGCCTACTGGCTGAGTGTTCTTTCAGAGAGAAACACACGCATTGCTTCCTTCTGGAGTGAGTTTTCAGCCTGGAATTCATATGCATTTTGTACTGTGCAGAATGTAGCTACCTGCTCGGGGGTTTTGTCATAGAAGCACCTTTCCTGCAGGAGTTTATTGCAACATTCATTGTTTGGCTAAGTTCTTTAGGGTTGGTTTTGGAAGGTCTTTCAACTTTGGCCAAATTCCGCTTCATACGAAATTTTTTCACAATGCTGTTTCCAAGTGTCCACAAAGAGCCTCTGCTTGAAACTGTCCACATGCACATCTCCCATACTGGTGTGCTCGTTTCACTACCTGGAGTTTGGTTTCCTCTTCTTTCTTTGAAATGACAAGCCTTCTTTCTGCACGCTACACACACCTTGTAGCAGTTTCAGTTTTTAGCATGTTGGTGCTCTCAAAACGCTGTGTAACCTATGTAGAGTGTGTCACTCTCCAGCACTGAATACACAACTTAGAGCTCCTTTCACCACAGACACGCAACCATTCTTTTTGTGAAAGTCCTCCTTCAGGTCACCTGGAAATGTAAGGTTTTCATCGAGAACATGAAATCAATCACGGTTTTTCACTCTGCAGCCAATTGAAATGTACTTTTATACAAACTCGTCTGAATTTCACTGCAGAATGCCTTTAGTTTCTGGTTTGTTGAAAGTTCTCAATACATTAGGAGAAAGAGCGTGTTTGTGCAAGAGTGATGCAGTGTGCGTTTTCCTGGATTTCAAGTGATTGGGAAACATACTCCTTATTTTTCCACATTGTGTAAGAAACAACATGAGGCTTGCAAGAGATTGAAACAATGCATCCCATAAAAGTATTCCAGCAGTGAAAACACACCTTTCTACAAAGACTTTGAAGGAGCAAGCAAAATACTGGCTGAATGTTCTTTCAGAGAGAAACACACGCATTGCTTCCTTCTGGAGTGAGTTTTCAGCCTGGAATTCATATGCATTTTGTACTGTGCAGAATGTTGCTACCTGCTCGGGGGTTGTGTCATAGATGCACCTTTCCTGCAGGAGTTTATTGCAACATTCATTGTTTGGCTAAGTTCTTTAGGGTTGGTTTTGGAAGGTCTTTCAACTTTGGCCAAATCCCGCTTCGTACGAAATTTTTTCACAGCGCTGTTTCCAAGTGTCCACAAAGAGCCTCTGCTTGAAACTGTCCACATGCACGTCTCCCATACTGGTGTGCTCGTTTCACTACCTGGAGTTTGGTTTCCTCTTCTTTCTTTGAAATGACAAGCCTTCATTCTGCATGCTACACACACCTTGTAGCAGTTTCAGTTTTAAGCACGTTGGTGCTCTCAAAACACTGTGTAACCTATGTAGAGTGTGTCTCTCCAGCACTGAATACACAACATAGAGCTCCTTTCACCGCAGACACACAAACACACCTTTTTGTGCAAGTCCTACTTCAGGTCACTTGGATATGTCAGGGTTTCATCGAGAACATGAAGTCAATCATGCTTTTGCACTGTGCAACCAATAGAAATGAACTCTTGTAAATGCCCGTCTGAATTTCACTGCAAAATACCTTTAGTTTCTGGTTTGTAGAAAGTTCTCAACACATTAGGAGAAACAGCGTGTTTGAGCAAGAGTGATGCAGTGTGCATTTTCCTGGATTTCAAGTGATTTCAGAAACATACTACTTATTTTTCCACATTGTGTAAAAACAACATGAGGCTTGGAAGAGATTGAAACAATGCATCCCAAAACGTATTCCAGCAGTGAAAACACACGTTTCTACAAAGACTTTGAAGGAGCAAGCAAAAGCCTACTGGCTGAGTGTCCTTTCAGAGAGAAACACACGCATTGCTTCCTTCTGGAGTGAGTTTTCATCCTGGAATTCATATGCATTTTGTACTGTGCAGAATGTAGCTACCTGCTCGGGAGTTGTGTCATAGATGCACCTTTCCTGCAGGAGTTTATTGCAGCATTCATTGTTTGGCTAAGTTCTTTAGGGTTGGTTTTGGAAGGTCTTTCAACTTTGGCCAAATCCCGCTTCGTACGAAATTTTTTCACAGCGCTGTTTCCAAGTGTCCACAAAGAGCCTCTGCTTGAAACTGTCCACATGCACATCTCCCATTCGGGTGCGTTTGTTTCACTACCTGGATTTTGGTTTCCTCTTCTTTCTTTGAAATGACAAGCCTTCTTTCTGCACGCTACACACACCTTGTAGCAGTTTCAGTTTTTAGCATGTTCTTGCTCTCAAAACGCTGTGTAACCTATGTAGAGTGTGTCACTCTCCAGCACTGAATACACAACCTAGAGCTCCTTTCACCACAGACACGCAAACACATCTTTTTGTGAAAGTCCTACTTCAGGTCACTTGGAAATGTAAGGTTTTCATCTAGAACATGAAGTCAATCACGGTTTTGCACTCTGCAGCCAATAGAAATGTACTTTTCTACAAACCCGTCTGAATTTCACTGCCAAATACCCTTCTTTTCCGGTTTGTTGAAAGTTCTCAACACATTAGGAGAAAGAGCGTGTTCGTGCAAGAGTGATGCAGTGTGCGTTTTCCTGGACTTCAAGTGATTTGGGAAACATACTCCTTATTTTTCCCCATTGTGTAAGAAACAACATGAGGCTTGCAAGAGATTGAAACAATGCATCCCAAAACGTATTCCAGCAGTGAAAACACACGTTTCTACAAAGACTTTGAAGGAGCAAGCAAAAGCCTACTGGCTGAGTGTTCTTTCAGAGAGAAACACATACATTTCATTTTTTTGGAGTGAGTTTTCAGCCTGGAATTCATTTGCACTTTGTACTGTGCAGAATGTAGTTACCTACTCGGGGGTTGTGTCATAGAAGCACCTGTCCTGCAGGAGCTTCTTGCAACATTCATTGTTTGGCGAAGTTCTTTAGGGTTGGTTTTGGAAGGTCTTTCAACTTTGGCCAAATCCCGCTTCGTACGAAATTTTTTACAGCGCTCTTTCCAAGTGTCCACCAAGAGGTGCTGCTGGAAACTGTCCACATGCACATCTCCCATACTGGTGTGTTCGTTTCACTACCTGGATTTTGGTTTCCTCTTCTTTCTTTGAAATGACAAGCCATCATTCTGCACGCTACACACACCTTGTAGCAGTTTCAGTTTGAAGCATGTTGGTGGTCTCCAAACGCTGTGTAACCTATGCAGAGTGTGTCACTCTCCAGCACTGAATACACAACCTAGAGCTCCTTTCACCACAGACACGCAAACACATCTTTTTGTGAAAGTCCTACTTCAGGTCAGTTGGAAATGTAAGGTTTTCATCGAGAACATGAAGTCAATCATGGTTTTGCACTCTGCAACCAATAGAAATGAAATCCTGTACATACCTATGTGAATTTCACATCAAAATACCATTCTTTTCTGGTTTCTTGAATGTTCTCACCACAAAAGGAGAAAGAGCGTGTTTGAGCAAGAGTGATGTAGTGTGCGGTTTCCTCGATTTCAAGTGATTTGGGAAACATAATCCGCGTTTCTCCAGATTGTCTAAGAAACAATATGAGGCTTTCAAGAGATTGAAACAATGCATTCAAAACGTATTCCAGCAGTGAAAACACACGTTTCTACAAAGACCTTGAAGGAGCAAGCAAAAGCCCAGTGGCTGAGTGTTCTTTCAGAGAGAAACACATGCATTTCATCCTTCTGCAGTGAGTATTCAGCCTGGAATTCATATGCATTTTGTACAGTGCAGAATGTAGCTACGCCCTCAGGAGTTGTGTCATAGAAGGACCTTTCCTGCAGGAGCTTATTGCAACATTCATTGTTTGGCTAAGTTCTTTAGGGTTGGTTTTGGAAGGTCTTTCAACTTTGGCCAAATACCGCTTCGTACGAAATTTTTTCACAGCGCTGTTTCCAAGTGTCCACAAAGAGCCTCTGCTTGAAACTGTCCACATGCACATCTCCCATACTGGTGTGCTCGTTTCACTACCTGGAGTTTGGTTTCCTCTTCTTTCTTTGAAATGACAAGCCTTCTTTCTGCACGCTACACACACCTTGTAGCAGTTTCAGTTTTTAGCATGTTGGTGCTCTCAAAACGCTGTGTAACCTATGTAGAGTGTGTCACTCTCCAGCACTGAATACACAACTTAGAGCTCCTTCACCACAGACACGCAAAGAGATCTTTTTGTGAAAGTCCTATTTCAGATCAGTTGGAAATTAAGGATTTCATCGAGAATATGAAGTCATCATGGTTTTGCACTCTGCAACCAATAGAAATGTACTTTTCTACAAACCCGTGTGAATTTCACTGCAAAATGCCCTTCTCTTCTGGTATCTTGAATGTTCTCAACACATTAGGAGAAAGAGCAGGTTCGTGCAAGAGTGATGCAGTGTGCGTTTTCCTGGACTTCAAGTGATTTGGGAAACATACTCCTTTTTTTTCCCCATTGTGTAAGAAACAACATGAGGCTTGCAAGAGATTGAAACAATGCATCCCAAAACGTATTCCAGCAGTGAAAACACACGTTTCTACAAAGACTTTGAAGGAGCAAGCAAAAGCCTAGTGGCTGAGTGTTCTTTCAGAGAGAAACACACGCATTGCTTCCTTCTGGAGTGAGTTTTCAGCCTGGAATTCATATGCATTTTGTACTGTGCAGAATGTAGCTACCTGCTCGGGAGTTGTGTCATAGACGCACCTTTCCTGCAGGAGTTTATTGAAACATTCATTGTTTGGCTAAGTTCTTTAGGGTTGGTTTTGGAAGGTCTTTCAACTTTGGCCAAATCCCGCTTCGTACGAAATTTTTTCACAGCGCTGTTTCCAAGTGTCCACAAAGAGTCTCTGCTTGAAACTGTCCACATGCACATCTCCCATACTGGTGTGTTCGTTTCACTACCTGGATTTTGGTTTCCTCTTCTTTCTTTGAAATGACAAGCCTTCTTTCTGCACGCTACAAACACCTTGTAGCAGTTTCAGTTTTTGGCGTGTTGGTGCTCTGAAAACGCTGTGTAACCTATGTAGAGTGTGTCACTCTCCAGCACTGAATACCCAACCTAGAGCTCCTTTCACCACAGACACGCAAACACATCTTTTTGTGAAAGTCCTACTTCAGGTCACTTGGAAATGTAAGGTTTTCATCGAGAACATGAAGTCAATGACGGTTTTGCACTCTGCAGCCAATAGAAATGTACTTTTCTACAAACCCGTCTGAATTTCACTGCAAAATACCCTTCTTTTCTGGTTTGTTGAAAGTTCTCAACACATTAGGAGAAAGAGCGTGTTCGTGCAAGAGTGATGCAGTGTGCGTTTTCCTGGACTTCAAGTGATTTGGGAAACATACTCCTTATTTTTCCCCATTGTGTAAGAAACAACATGAGGCTTGCAAGAGATTGAAACAATGCATCCCAAAACGTATTCCAGCAGTGAAAACACACGTTTCTACAAAGACTTTGAAGGAGCAAGCAAAAGCCTAGTGGCTGAGTGTTCTTTCAGAGAGAAACACACGCATTGCTTCCTTCTGGAGTGAGTTTTCAGCCTGGAATTCATATGCATTTTGTACTGTGCAGAATGTAGCTACCTGCTCGGGAGTTGTGTCATAGACGCACCTTTCCTGCAGGAGTTTATTGAAACATTCATTGTTTGGCTAAGTTCTTTAGGGTTGGTTTTGGAAGGTCTTTCAACTTTGGCCAAATCCCGCTTCGTACGAAATTTGTTCACAGCGCTGTTTCCAAGTGTCCACAAAGAGCCTCTGCTTGAAACTGTCCACATGCACATCTCCCATACTGGTGTGTTCGTTTCACTACCTGGATTTTGGTTTCCTCTTCTTTCTTTGAAATGACAAGCCTTCTTTCTGCACGCTACACACACCTTGTAGCAGATTCAGTTTTTAGCATGTTGGTGCTCTCAAAACGCTCTGTAACCTATGTAGAGTGTGTCACTGTCCAGCACTGAATACACAACCTAGAGCTCCTTTCACCACAGACACGCAAACACATCTTTTTGTGAAAGTCCTACTTCAGGTCACTTGGAAATGTAAGGTTTTCATCGAGAACATGAAGTCAATGACGGTTTTGCACTCTGCAGCCCATAGAAATGTACTTTTCTACAAACCCGTCTGAATTTCACTGCAAAATATCCTTCTCTTCTTGTTTGTTGAAAGTTCTCAACGTATTAGGAGAAAGAGCGTGTTCGTGCAAGAGTGATGCAGTGTGCGTTTTCCTGGACTTCAAGTGATTTGGGAAACATACTCCTTATTTTTCCCCATTGTGTAAGAAACAACATGAGGCTTGCAAGAGATTGAAACAATTCATCCCAAAACGTATTCCAGCAGTGAAAACACACGTTTCTACAAAGACTTTGAAGGAGCAAGCAAAAGCCTAGTGGCTGAGTGTTCTTTCAGAGAGAAACACACGCATTGCTTCCTTCTGGAGTGAGTTTTCAGCCTGGAATTCATATGCATTTTGTACTGTGCAGAATGTAGCTACCTGCTCGGGAGTTGTGTCATAGATGCACCTTTCCTGCAGGAGTTTATTACAACATTCATTGTTTGGCTAAGTTCTTTAGGGTTGGTTTTGGAAGGTCTTTCAACTTTGGCCAAATCCCGCTTCGTACGAAATTTTTTCACAGCGCTGTTTCCAAGTGTCCACAAAGAGCCTCTGCTTGAAACTGTCCACATGCACATCTCCCATACTGGTGTGTTTGTTTCACTACCTGGATTTTGGTTTCCTCTTCTTTCTTTGAAATGACAAGCCTTCTTTCTGCACGCTACACACACCTTGTAGCAGTTTCAGTTTTTAGCATGTTGGTGCTCTCAAAACGCTCTGTAACCTATGTAGAGTGTGTCACTCTCCAGCACTGAATACACAACCTAGAGCTCCTTTCACCACAGACACACAAACACATCTCTTTGTGAAAGTCCTACTTCAGGTCACTTGGAAATGTAAGGTTTTCATCGAGAACATGAAGTCAATCACGGTTTTGCACTCTGCAGCCAATAGAAATGTACTTTTCTACAAACCCGTCTGAATTTCACTGCAAAATACCCTTCTTTTCTGGTTTGTTGAAAGTTCTCAACACATTAGGAGAAAGAGCGTGTTCGTGCAAGAGTGATGCAGTGTGCGTTTTCCTGGACTTCAAGTGATTTGGGAAACATACTCCTTATTTTTCCCCATTGTGTAAGAAACAACATGAGGCTTGCAAGAGATTGAAACAATGCATCCCAAAACGTATTCCAGCAGTGAAAACACACGTTTCTACAAAGACTTTGAAGGAGCAAGCAAAAGCCTAGTGGCTGAGTGTTCTTTCAGAGAGAAACACACGCATTGCTTCCTTCTGGAGTGAGTTTTCAGCCTGGAATTCATATGCATTTTGTACTGTGCAGAATGTAGCTACCTGCTCGGGAGTTGTGTCATAGACGCACCTTTCCTGCAGGAGTTTATTGAAACATTCATTGTTTGGCTAAGTTCTTTAGGGTTGGTTTTGGAAGGTCTTTCAACTTTGGCCAAATCCCGCTTCGTACGAAATTTTTTCACAGCGCTGTTTCCAAGTGTCCACAAAGAGTCTCTGCTTGAAACTGTCCACATGCACATCTCCCATACTGGTGTGTTCGTTTCACTACCTGGATTTTGGTTTCCTCTTCTTTCTTTGAAATGACAAGCCTTCTTTCTGCACGCTACACACACCTTGTAGCAGTTTCAGTTTTTAGCGTGTTGGTGCTCTCAAAACGCTGTGTAACCTATGTAGAGTGTGTCACTCTCCAGCACTGAATACACAACCTAGAGCTCCTTTCACCACAGACACGCAAACACATCTTTTTGTGAAAGTCCTACTTCAGGTCACTTGGAAATGTAAGGTTTTCATCGAGAACATGAAGTCAATCACGGTTTTGCACTCTGCAGCCAATAGAAATGTACTTTTCTACAAACCCGTCTGAATTTCACTGCAAAATACCCTTCTTTTCTGGTTTGTTGAAAGTTCTCAACACATTAGGAGAAAGAGCGTGTTCGTGCAACAGTGATGCAGTGTGCGTTTTCCTGGACTTCAAGTGATTTGGGAAACATACTCCTTATTTTTCCCCATTGTGTAAGAAACAACATGAGGCTTGCAAGAGATTGAAACAATGCATCCTAAAACGTATTCCAGCAGTGAAAACACACGTTTCTACAAAGACTTTGAAGGAGCAAGCAAAAGCCTAGTGGCTGAGTGTTCTTTCAGAGAGAAACACACGCATTGCTTCCTTCTGGAGTGAGTTTTCAACCTGGAATTCATATGCATTTTGTACTGTGCAGAATGTAGCTACCTGCTCGGGAGTTGTGTCATAGACACACCTTTCCTGTAGGAGTTTATTGCAACATTCATTGTTTGGCTAAGTTCTTTAGGATTGGTTTTGGAAGGTCTTTCAACTTTGGCCAAATCCCGCTTCGTACGAAATTTTTTCACAGCGCTTTTTCCAAGTGTCCACAAAGAGCCTCTGCTTGAAACTGTCCACATGCACATCTCCCATACTGGTGTGTTCGTTTCACTACCTGGATTTTGGTTTCCTCTTCTTTCTTTGAAATGACAAGCCTTCTTTCTGCACGCTACACACACCTTGTAGCAGTTTCAGTTTTTAGCATGTTGGTGCTCTCAAAACGCTGTGTAACCTATGTAGAGTGTGTCACTCTCCAGCACTGAATACACAACCTAGACCTCCTTTCAACACAGACACACAAACACATCTTTTTGTGAAAGTCCTACTTCAGGTCACTTGGAAATGTAAGGTTTTCATCGAGAACATGAAGTCAATCACGGTTTTGCACTCTGCAGCCAATAGAAATGTACTTTTCTACAAACCCGTCTGAATTTCACTGCAAAATACCCTTCTTTTCTGGTTTGTTGAAAGTTCTCAACACATTAGGAGAAAGAGCGTGTTCGTGCAAGAGTGATGCAGTGTGCGTTTTCCTGGACTTCAAGTGATTTAGGAAACATACTCCTTATTTTTCCCCATTGTGTAAGAAACAACATGAGGCTTGCAAGAGATTGAAACAATGCATCCCAAAACGTATTCCAGCAGTGAAAACACACGTTTCTACAAAGACTTTGAAGGAGCAAGCAAAAGCCTAGTGGCTGAGTTTTCTTTCAGAGAGAAACACACGCATTGCTTCCTTCTGGAGTGAGTTTTCAACCTGGAATTCATATGCATTTTGTACTGTGCAGAATGTAGCTACCTGCTCGGGAGTTGTGTCATAGACGCACCTTTCCTGCAGGAGTTTATTGAAACATTCATTGTTTGGCTAAGTTCTTTAGGGTTGGTTTTGGAAGGTCTTTCAACTTTGGCCAAATCCCGCTTCGTACGAAATTTTTTCACAGCGCTGTTTCCAAGTGTCCACAAAGAGCCTCTGCTTGAAACTGTCCACATGCACATCTCCCATTCGGGTGTGTTCGTTTCACTACCTGGATTTTGGTTTCCTCTTCTTTCTTTGAAATGACAAGCCTTCTTTCTGCACGCTACACACACCTTGTAGCAGTTTCAGTTTGAAGCATGTTGGTGCTCACAAAACGCTGTGTAACCTATGCAGAGTGTGTCACTCTCCAACTCTGAATACATATCTTACAGCTCCTTTCACCACAGATACGCAAACACATCTTTTTGTGAAAATCCTACTTCAGGTCAGTTGGAAATGTAAGGTTTTCATCGAGAACATGATGTCAATCATGGTTTTGCACTCTGCAACCAATAGAAATGAAATCCTGTACATACCTATGTGAATTTCACATCAAAATACCATTCTTTTCTGGTTTCTTGAATGTTCTCACCACAAAAGGAGAAAGAGCGTGTTTGAGCAAGAGTGATGTAGTGTGCGGTTTCCTCGATTTCAAGTGATTTGGGAAACATAATCCGCGTTTCTCCAGATTGTCTAAGAAACAATATGAGGCTTTCAAGAGATTGAAACAATGCATTCAACACGTATTCCAGCAGTGAAAACACACGTTTCTACAAAGACCTTGAAGGAGCAAGCAAAAGCCCAGTGGCTGAGTGTTCTTTCAGAGAGAAACACATGCATTTCATCCTTCTGGAGTTTTCAGCCTGTATTCATATGCATTTTGTACTGTGCAGAATGTAGCTACGCCCTCAGGAGTTGTGTCATAGAAGGACCTTTCCTGCAGGAGCTTATTGCAACATATATTGTTTGGCTAAGTTCTTTAGGGTTGGTTTTGGAAGGTCTTTCAACTTTGGCCAAATACCGCTTCGTACGAAATTTTTTCACAAAGCTGTTTCCAAGTTTCCACAAAGAGCTGCTGCTTTAAACTGTCCACATGCACATCTCCCATACTGGTGTGCTCGTTTCACTACCTGGATGTTGGTTTCCTCTTCCTTCTTTGAAATGACAAGCCTTCATTCTGCACGCTACACACACTTTGTAGCAGTATCAGTTTGAAGCATGTTGGTGCTCTCAAAAAGCTCTGTAACCAATGTACAGTGTGTCACTCTCCAACTCTGAATACACATCTTACAGCTCCTTTCACCACAGACACGCAAAGAGATCTTTTTGTGAAAGTCCTATTTCAGATCAGTTGGAAATTAAGGATTTCATCGAGAATATGAAGTCAATCATGGTTTTGCACTCTGCAACCAATAGAAATGTACTTTTCTACAAACCCGTGTGAATTTCACTGCAAAATGCCCTTCTCTTCTGGTATCTTGAATGTTCTCAACACATTAGGAGAAAGAGCAGGTTTGTGCAAGAGTGATGCAGTGTGCGTTTTCCTGGATTTCAAGTGATTGGGAAACATACTCCTTATTTTTCCACATTGTGTAAGAAACAACATGAGGCTTGCAAGAGATTGAAACAATGCATCCCAAAACGTATTCCAGCAGTGAAAACACACGTTTCTACAAAGACTTTGAAGGAGCAAGCAAAAGCCTACTGGCTGAGTGTTCTTTCAGAGAGAAACACACGCATTGCTTCCTTCTGGAGTGAGTTTTCAGCCTGGAATTCATATGCATTTTGTGCTGTGCAGAATGTAGCTACCTGCTCGGGAGTTGTGTCATAGATGCACCTTTCCTGCAGGAGTTTATTGCAACATTCATTGTTTGGCTAAGTTCTTTAGGGTTGGTTTTGGAAGGTCTTTCAACTTTGGCCAAATCCCGCTTCATACGAAATTTTTTCACAGCGCTGTTTCCAAGTGTCCACAAAGAGACTCTGCTTGAAACTGTCCACATGCACATCTCCCATACTGGTGTGCTCGTTTCACTACCTGGAGTTGGGTTTCCTCTTCTTTCTTTGAAATGACAAGCCTTCTTTCTGCACGCTACACACACCTTGTAGCAGTTTCAGTTTTTAGCATGTTGGTGCTCTCAAAACGCTGTGTAACCTATGTAGAGTGTGTCACTCTCCAGCACTGAACACACAACTTAGAGCTCCTTTCACCACAGACACGCAACCATTCTTTTTGTGAAAGGCCTACTTCAGGTCACCTGGAAATGTAAGGTTTTCATTGAGAACATGAAATCAATCACGGTTTTTCACTCTGCAGCCAATTGAAATGTACTTTTATACAAACTCGTCTGAATTTCACTGCAAAATGCCTTTAGTTTCTGGTTTTGTTGAAAGTTCTCAATACATTAGGAGAAAGAGCAGGTTTGTGCAAGAGTGATGCAGTGTGCGTTTTCCTGGATTTCAAGTGATTGGGAAACATACTCCTTATTTTTCCACATTGTGTAAGAAACAACATGAGGCTTGCAAGAGATTGAAACAATGCATCCCAAAACGTATTCCAGCAGTGAAAACACACGTTTCTACAAAGACTTTGAAGGTGCAAGCAAAAGCCTACTGGCTGAGTGTTCTTTCAGAGAGAAACACACGCATTGCTTCCTTCTGGAGTGAGTTTTCAGCCTGGAATTCATATGCATTTTGTACTGTGCAGAATGTAGATACCTGCTCGGGGGTTTTGTCATAGATGCACCTTTCCTGCAGGAGTTTATTGCAACATTCATTGTTTGGCTAAGTTCTTTAGGGTTGGTTTTGGAAGGTCTTTCAACTTTGGCCAAATTCCGCTTCATACGAAATTTTTTCACAATGCTGTTTCCAAGTGTCCACAAAGAGC
This sequence comes from Miniopterus schreibersii, assembly GCF_964146895.1. Taxonomy (NCBI): domain Eukaryota; kingdom Metazoa; phylum Chordata; class Mammalia; order Chiroptera; family Miniopteridae; genus Miniopterus; species Miniopterus schreibersii. The sequence goes on from NW_027669848.1 coordinate 444,915, forward strand.
CTCTGCTTGAAACTGTCCACATGCACATCTCCCATACTGGTGTGCTCGTTTCACTACCTGGAGTTTGGTTTCCTCTTCTTTCTTTGAAATGACAAGCCTTCTTTCTGCACGCTACACACACCTTGTAGCAGTTTCAGTTTTTAGCATGTTGGTGCTCTCAAAACGCTGTGTAACCTATGTAGAGTGTGTCACTCTCCAGCACTGAATACACAACTTAGAGCTCCTTTCACCACAGACACGCAACCATTCTTTTTGTGAAAGTCCTCCTTCAGGTCACCTGGAAATGTAAGGTTTTCATCGAGAACATGAAATCAATCACGGTTTTTCACTCTGCAGCCAATTGAAATGTACTTTTATACAAACTCGTCTGAATTTCACTGCAGAATGCCTTTAGTTTCTGGTTTGTTGAAAGTTCTCAATACATTAGGAGAAAGAGCGTGTTTGTGCAAGAGTGATGCAGTGTGCGTTTTCCTGGATTTCAAGTGATTGGGAAACATACTCCTTATTTTTCCACATTGTGTAAGAAACAACATGAGGCTTGCAAGAGATTGAAACAATGCATCCCATAAAAGTATTCCAGTAGTGAAAACACACCTTTCTACAAAGACTTTGAAGGAGCAAGCAAAATACTGGCTGAATGTTCTTTCAGAGAGAAACACACGCATTGCTTCCTTCTGGAGTGAGTTTTCAGCCTGGAATTCATATGCATTTTGTACTGTGCAGAATGTTGCTACCTGCTCGGGGGTTGTGTCATAGATGCACCTTTCCTGCAGGAGTTTATTGCAACATTCATTGTTTGGCTAAGTTCTTTAGGGTTGGTTTTGGAAGGTCTTTCAACTTTGGCCAAATCCCGCTTCGTACGAAATTTTTTCACAGCGCTGTTTCCAAGTGTCCACAAAGAGCCTCTGCTTGAAACTGTCCACATGCACGTCTCCCATACTGGTGTGCTCGTTTCACTACCTGGAGTTTGGTTTCCTCTTCCTTCTTTGAAATGACAAGCCTTCATTCTGCACGCTACACACACTTTGTAGCAGTATCAGTTTGAAGCATGTTGGTGCTCTCAAAAAGCTCTGTAACCAATGTACAGTGTGTCACTCTCCAACTCTGAATACACATCTTACAGCTCCTTTCACCACAGACACGCAAAGAGATCTTTTTGTGAAAGTCCTATTTCAGATCAGTTGGAAATTAAGGATTTCATCGAGAATATGAAGTCAATAATGGTTTTGCACTCTGCAACCAATAGAAATGTACTTTTCTACAAACCCGTGTGAATTTCATTGCAAAATGCCCTTCTCTTCTGGTATCTTGAATGTTCTCAACACATTAGGAGAAAGAGCAGGTTTGTGCAAGAGTGATGCAGTGTTCGTTTTCCTGGATTTCAAGAGATTGGGAAACATACCCCTTATTTTTCCACATTGTGTAAGAAACAACATGACGCTTGCAAGAGATTGAAACAATGCATCCCAAAACGTATTCCAGCAGTGAAAACACACGTTTCTACAAAGACTTTGAAGGAGCAAGCAAAAGCCTACTGGCTGAGTGTTCTTTCAGAGAGAAACACACGCATTGCTTCCTTCTGGAGTGAGTTTTCAGCCTGGAATTCATATGCATTTTGTGCTGTGCAGAATGTAGCTACCTGCTCGGGAGTTTTGTCATAGATGCACCTTTCCTGCAGGAGTTTATTGCAACATTCATTGTTTGGCTAAGTTCTTTAGGGTTGGTTTTGGAAGGTCTTTCAACTTTGGCCAAATCCGGCTTCATACGAAATTTTTTCACACCGCTGTTTCCAAGTGTCCACAAAGAGCCTCTGCTTAAAACTGTCCACATGCACGTCTCCCATACTGGTGTGCTCGTTTCACTACCTGGATTTTGGTTTCCTCTTCTTTCTTTGAAATGACAAGCCTTCATTCTGCATGCTACACACACCTTGTAGCAGTTTCAGTTTTAAGCACGTTGCTGCTCTCAAAACACTGTGTAACCTATGTAGAGTGTGTCTCTCTCCAGCACTGAATACACAACTTAGAGCTCCTTTCACCGCAGACACACAAACACACCTTTTTGTGCAAGTCCTACTTCAGGTCACTTGGATATGTCAGGGTTTCATCGAGAACATGAAGTCAATCATGCTTTTGCACTCTGCAACCAATAGAAATGAACTCTTGTAAATGCCCGTCTGAATTTCACTGCAAAATACCTTTAGTTTCTGGTTTGTAGAAAGTTCTTAACACATTAGGAGAAACAGCGTGTTTGAGCAAGGGTGATGCAGTGTGCATTTTCCTGGATTTCAAGTGATTTCAGAAACATACTACTTATTTTTCCACATTGTGTAAGAAACAACATGAAGCTTGGAAGAGATTGAAACAATGCATCCCAAAACCTATTCCACGGTTTTGCACACTGCAGCCAATAGAAATGTACTTTTCTACAAACCTGTCTGAATTTCACTGCAAAATACCCTTCTTTTCTGGTTTGTTGAAAGTTCTCAACACATTAGGAGAAAGAGCGTGTTCGTGCAAGAGTGATGCAGTGTGCGTTTTCCTGGACTTCAAGTGATTTGGGAAACATACTCCTTATTTTTCCCCATTGTGTAAGAAACAACATGAGGCTTGCAAGAGATTGAAACAATGCATCCCAAAACGTATTCCAGCAGTGAAAACACACGTTTCTACAAAGACTTTGAAGGAGCAAGCAAAAGCCTACTGGCTGAGTGTCCTTTCAGAGAGAAACACACGCATTGTTTCCTTCTGGAGTGAGTTTTCAGCCTGGAATTCATATGCATTTTGTACTGTGCAGAATGTAGCTACCTGCTCGGGAGTTGTGTCATAGATGCACCTTTCCTGCAGGAGTTTATTGCAGCATTCATTGTTTGGCTAAGTTCTTTAGGGTTGGTTTTGGAAAGTCTTTCAACTTTGGCCAAATCCCGCTTCGTACGAAATTTTTTCACAGCGCTGTTTCCAAGTGTCCACAAAGAGACTCTGCTTTAAACTGTCCACATGCACATCTCCCATTCGGGTGTGTTTGTTTCACTACCTGGATTTTGGTTTCCTCTTCTTTCTTTGAAATGACAAGCCTTCTTTCTGCACGCTACACACACCTTGTAGCAGTTTCAGTTTGAAGCATGTTGGTGCTCTCAAAACGCTGTGTAACCTATGCAGAGTGTGTCACTCTCCAACTCTGAATACATATCTTACAGCTCCTTTCACCACAGATACGCAAACACATCTTTTTGTGAAAATCCTACTTCAGGTCAGTTGGAAATGTAAGGTTTTCATCGAGAACATGAAGTCAATCATGGTTTTGCACTCTGCAACCAATAGAAATGAAATCCTGTACATACCTATGTGAATTTCACATCAAAATACCATTCTTTTCTGGTTTCTTGAATGTTCTCACCACAAAAGGAGAAAGAGCGTGTTTGAGCAAGAGTGATGTAGTGTGCGGTTTCCTCGATTTCAAGTGATTTGGGAAACATAATCCGCGTTTCTCCAGATTGTCTAAGAAACAATATGAGGCTTTCAAGAGATTGAAACAATGCATTCAACACGTATTCCAGCAGTGAAAACACACGTTTCTACAAAGACCTTGAAGGAGCAAGCAAAAGCCCAGTGGCTGAGTGTTCTTTCAGAGAGAAACACATGCATTTCATCCTTCTGGAGTTTTCAGCCTGTATTCATATGCATTTTGTACTGTGCAGAATGTAGCTACGCCCTCAGGAGTTGTGTCATAGAAGGACCTTTCCTGCAGGAGCTTATTGCAACATATATTGTTTGGCTAAGTTCTTTAGGGTTGGTTTTGGAAGGTCTTTCAACTTTGGCCAAATACCGCTTCGTACGAAATTTTTTCACAAAGCTGTTTCCAAGTTTCCACAAAGAGCTGCTGCTTTAAACTGTCCACATGCACATCTCCCATACTGGTGTGCTCGTTTCACTACCTGGATGTTGGTTTCCTCTTCCTTCTTTGAAATGACAAGCCTTCATTCTGCACGCTACACACACTTTGTAGCAGTATCAGTTTGAAGCATGTTGGTGCTCTCAAAAAGCTCTGTAACCAATGTACAGTGTGTCACTCTCCAACTCTGAATACACATCTTACAGCTCCTTTCACCACAGACACGCAAAGAGATCTTTTTGTGAAAGTCCTATTTCAGATCAGTTGGAAATTAAGGATTTCATCGAGAATATGAAGTCAATCATGGTTTTGCACTCTGCAACCAATAGAAATGTACTTTTCTACAAACCCGTGTGAATTTCACTGCAAAATGCCCTTCTCTTCTGGTATCTTGAATGTTCTCAACACATTAGGAGAAAGAGCAGGTTTGTGCAAGAGTGATGCAGTGTGCGTTTTCCTGGATTTCAAGTGATTGGGAAACATACTCCTTATTTTTCCACATTGTGTAAGAAACAACATGAGGCTTGCAAGAGATTGAAACAATGCATCCCAAAACGTATTCCAGCAGTGAAAACACACGTTTCTACAAAGACTTTGAAGGAGCAAGCAAAAGCCTACTGGCTGAGTGTTCTTTCAGAGAGAAACACACGCATTGCTTCCTTCTGGAGTGAGTTTTCAGCCTGGAATTCATATGCATTTTGTGCTGTGCAGAATGTAGCTACCTGCTCGGGAGTTGTGTCATAGATGCACCTTTCCTGCAGGAGTTTATTGCAACATTCATTGTTTGGCTAAGTTCTTTAGGGTTGGTTTTGGAAGGTCTTTCAACTTTGGCCAAATCCCGCTTCATACGAAATTTTTTCACAGCGCTGTTTCCAAGTGTCCACAAAGAGACTCTGCTTGAAACTGTCCACATGCACATCTCCCATACTGGTGTGCTCGTTTCACTACCTGGAGTTGGGTTTCCTCTTCTTTCTTTGAAATGACAAGCCTTCTTTCTGCACGCTACACACACCTTGTAGCAGTTTCAGTTTTTAGCATGTTGGTGCTCTCAAAACGCTGTGTAACCTATGTAGAGTGTGTCACTCTCCAGCACTGAATACACAACTTAGAGCTCCTTTCACCACAGACACGCAACCATTCTTTTTGTGAAAGTCCTACTTCAGGTCACCTGGAAATGTAAGGTTTTCATCGAGAACATGAAATCAATCACGGTTTTTCACTCTGCAGCCAATAGAAATGTACTTTTATACAAACTCGTCTGAATTTCACTGCAAAATGCCTTTAGTTTCCGGTTTGTTGAAAGTTCTCAATACATTAGGAGAAAGAGCGTGTTTGTGCAAGAGTGATGCAGTGTGCGTTTTCCTGGATTTCAAGTGATTTGGGAAACATACTCCTTATTTTTCCACATTGTGTAAGAAACAACATGAGGCTTGCAAGAGATTGAAGCAATGCATCCCATAAAATATTCCAGCAGTGAAAACACACCTTTCTACAAAGACTTTGAAGGAGCAAGCAAAAGCCTACTGGCTGAATGTTCTTTCAGAGAGAAACACACGCATTGCTTCCTTCTGGAGTGAGTTTTCAGCCTGGAATTCATATGCATTTTGCACTGTGCAGAATGTAGCTACCTGCTCGGGGGTTGTGTCATAGGTGCACGTTTCCTGCAGGAGTTTATTGCAACATTCATTGTTTGGCTAAGTTCTTTAGGGTTGGTTTTGGAAGGTCTTTCAACTTTGGCCAATTCCCGCTTCGTACGAAATTTTTTCACAGCGCTGTTTCCAAGTGTCCACAAAGAGCCTCTGCTTGAAACTGTCCACATGCACGTCTCCCATACTGGTGTGCTCGTTTCACTACCTGGATTTTGGTTTCCTCTTCTCTCTTTGAAATGACAAGCCTTCATTCTGCATGCTACACACACCTTGTAGCAGTTTCAGTTTTAAGCACGTTGGTGCTCTCAAAACACTGTGTAACCTATGTAGAGTGAGTCTCTCTCCAGCACTGAATACACAACTTAGAGCTCCTTTCACCGCAGACACACAAACACACCTTTTTGTGCAAGTCCTACTTCAGGTCACTTGGATATGTCAGGGTTTCATCGAGAACATGAAGTCAATCATGCTTTTGCACTCTGCAACCAATAGAAATGAACTCTTGTAAATGCCCGTCTGAATTTCACTGCAAAATAGCTTTAGTTTCTGGTTTGTAGAAAGTTCTCAACACATTAGGAGAAACAGCGTGTTTGAGCAAGAGTGATGCAGTGTGCATTTTCCTGGATTTCAAGTGATTTCAGAAACATACTACTTATTTTTCCACATTGTGTAAGAAACAACATGAGGCTTGCAAGAGATTGAAACAATGCATCCCAAAACGTATTCCAGCAGTGAAAACACACGTTTCTACAAAGACTTTGAAGGAGCAAGCAAAAGCCTACTGGCTGAGTGTCCTTTCAGAGAGAAACACACGCATTGCTTCCTTCTGGAGTGAGTTTTCAGCCTGGAATTCATATGCATTTTGTACTGTGCAGAATGTAGCTACCTGCTCGGGAGTTGTGTCATAGATGCACCTTTCCTGCAGGAGTTTATTGCAGCATTCATTGTTTGGCTAAGTTCTTTAGGGTTGGTTTTGGAAGGTCTTTCAACTTTGGCCAAATCCCGCTTCGTACGAAATTTTTTCACAGCGCTGTTTCCAAGTGTCCACAAAGAGACTCTGCTTTAAACTGTCCACATGCACATCTCCCATACGGGTGTGTTTGTTTCACTACCTGGATTTTGGTTTCCTCTTCTTTCTTTGAAATGACAAGCCTTCTTTCTGCACGCTACACACACCTTGTAGCAGTTTCAGTTTTTAGCATGTTCGTGCTCTCAAAACGCTGTGTAAGCTATGTAGAGTGTGTCACTCTCCAGCACTGAATACACAACCTAGAGCTCCTTTCACCACAGACACGCAAACACATCTTTTTGTGAAAGTCCTACTTCAGGTCACTTGGAAATGTAAGGTTTTCATCGAGAACATGAAGTCAATCACGGTTTTGCACTCTGCAGCCCATAGAAATGTACTTTTCTACAAACCTGTCTGAATTTCACTGCAAAATACCCTTCTTTTCTGGTTTGTTGAAAGTTCTCAACACATTAGGAGAAAGAGCGTGTTCGTGCAAGAGTGATGCACTGTGCGTTTTCCAGGACTTCAAGTGATTTGGGAAACATACACCTTATTTTTCCCCATCGTGTAAGAAACAACATGAGGCTTGCAAGATATTGAAACAATGCATCCCAGAACGTATTCCAGCAGTGAAAACACACGTTTCTACAAAGACTTTCAAAGAGCAAGCAAAAGCCTACTGGCTGAGTGTTCTTTCAGAGAGAAACACATACATTTCATTTTTTTGGAGTGAGTTTTCAGCCTGGAATTCATTTGCACTTTGTACTGAGTAGAATGTAGTTACCTACTCGGGGGTTGTGTCATAGAAGCACCTGTCCTGCAGGAGCTTCTTGCAACATTCATTGTTTGGCTAAGTTCTTTAGGGTTGGTTTTGGAAGGTCTTTCAACTTTGGCCAAATCCCGCTTCGTACGAAATTTTTTACAGCGCTGTTTCCAAGTGTCCACCAAGAGGTGCTGCTGGAAACTGTCCACATGCACATCTCCCATACTGGTGTGTTCGTTTCACTACCTGGATTTTGGTTTCCTCTTCTTTCTTTGAAATGACAAGCCTTCATTCTGCACGCTACACACACCTTGTAGCAGTTTCAGTTTGAAGCATGTTGGTGCTCTCAAAACGCTGTGTAACCTATGCAGAGTGTGTCACTCTCCAACTCTGAATACATATCTTACAGCTCCTTTCACCACAGATACGCAAACACATCTTTTTGTGAAAATCCTACTTCAGGTCAGTTGGAAATGTAAGGTTTTCATCGAGAACATGAAGTCAATCATGGTTTTGCACTCTGCAACCAATAGAAATGAAATCCTGTACATACCTATGTGAATTTCACATCAAAATACCATTCTTTTCTGGTTTCTTGAATGTTCTCACCACAAAAGGAGAAAGAGCGTGTTTGAGCAAGAGTGATGTAGTGTGCGGTTTCCTCGATTTCAAGTGATTTGGGAAACATAATCCGCGTTTCTCCAGATTGTCTAAGAAACAATATGAGGCTTTCAAGAGATTGAAACAATGCATTCAACACGTATTCCAGCAGTGAAAACACACGTTTCTACAAAGACCTTGAAGGAGCAAGCAAAAGCCCAGTGGCTGAGTGTTCTTTCAGAGAGAAACACATGCATTTCATCCTTCTGGAGTTTTCAGCCTGTATTCATATGCATTTTGTACTGTGCAGAATGTAGCTACGCCCTCAGGAGTTGTGTCATAGAAGGACCTTTCCTGCAGGAGCTTATTGCAACATATATTGTTTGGCTAAGTTCTTTAGGGTTGGTTTTGGAAGGTCTTTCAACTTTGGCCAAATACCGCTTCGTACGAAATTTTTTCACAAAGCTGTTTCCAAGTTTCCACAAAGAGCTGCTGCTTTAAACTGTCCACATGCACATCTCCCATACTGGTGTGCTCGTTTCACTACCTGGATGTTGGTTTCCTCTTCCTTCTTTGAAATGACAAGCCTTCATTCTGCACGCTACACACACTTTGTAGCAGTATCAGTTTGAAGCATGTTGGTGCTCTCAAAAAGCTCTGTAACCAATGTACAGTGTGTCACTCTCCAACTCTGAATACACATCTTACAGCTCCTTTCACCACAGACACGCAAAGAGATCTTTTTGTGAAAGTCCTATTTCAGATCAGTTGGAAATTAAGGATTTCATCGAGAATATGAAGTCAATCATGGTTTTGCACTCTGCAGCCAATAGAAATGTACTTTTATACAAACACGTCTGAATTTCACAGCAAAATACCCTTCTTTTCTGGTTTGTTAAAAGTTCTCAACACATTAGGAGAAAGAGCGTGTTCGTGCAAGAGTGATGCAGTGTGCGTTTTCCTGGACTTCAAGTGATTTGGGAAACATACTCTTTATTTTTCCCCATTGTGTAAGAAACAACATGAGGCTTGCAAGAGATTGAAACAATGCATCCCAAAACGTATTCCAGCAGTGAAAACACACGTTTCTACAAAGACTTTGAAGGAGCAAGCAAAAGCCTAGTGGCTGAGTGTTCTTTCAGAGAGAAACACACGCATTGCTTCCTTCTGGAGTGAGTTTTCAGCCTGGAATTCATATGCATTTTGTACTGTGCAGAATGTAGCTACATGCTCGGGAGTTGTGTCATAGACGCACCTTTCCTGCAGGAGTTTATTGCAACATTCATTGTTTGGCTAAGTTCTTTAGGGTTGGTTTTGGAAGGTCTTTCAACTTTGGCCCAATCCCGCTTCGTACGAAATTTTTTCACAGCGCTGTTTCCAAGTGTCCACAAAGAGCCTCTGCTTGAAACTGTCCACATGCACATCTCCCATACTGGTGTGTTTGTTTCACTACCTGGATTTTGGTTTCCTCTTCTTTCTTTGAAATGACAAGCCTTCTTTCTGCACGCTACACACACCTTGTAGCAGTTTCAGTTTTTAGCGTGTTGGTGCTCTCAAAACGCTGTGTAACCTATGTAGAGTGTGTCACTCTCCAGCACTGAATACACAACCTAGAGCTCCTTTCACCACACACACGCAAACACATCTTTTTGTGAAAGTCCTACTTCAGGTCACTGGAAATGTAAGGTTTTCATCGAGAACATGAAGTCAATCACGGTTTTGCACTCTGCATCCAAGAGAAATGTACTTTTCTACAAACACGTCTGAATTTCACTGCAAAATACCCTTCTTTTCTGGTTTGTTAAAAGTTCTCAACACATTAGGAGAAAGAGCGTGTTCGTGCAAGAGTGATGCAGTGTGCGTTTTCCTGGACTTCAAGTGATTTGGGAAACATACTCCTTATTTTTCCCCATTGTGTAAGAAACAACATGAGGCTTGCAAGAGATTGAAACAATGCATCCCAAAACGTATTCCAGCAGTGAAAACACACGTTTCTACAAAGACTTTGAAGGAGCAAGCAAAAGCCTAGTGGCTGAGTGTTCTTTCAGAGAGAAACACACGCATTGCTTCCTTCTGGAGTGAGTTTTCAGCCTGGAATTCATATGCATTTCGTACTGTGCAGAATGTAGCTACCTGCTCGGGAGTTGTGTCATAGATGCACCCTTCCTGCAGGAGTTTATTGCAACATTCATTGTTTGGCTAAGTTCTTTAGGGTTGGTTTTGGAAGGTCTTTCAACTTTGGCCAAATCCCGCTTCGTACGAAATTTTTTCACAGCGCTGTTTCCAAGTGTCCACAAAGAGCCTCTGCTTGAAACTGTCCACATGCACATCTCCCATACTGGTGTGTTCGTTTCACTACCTGGATTTTGGTTTCCTCTTCTTTCTTTGAAATGACAAGCCTTCTTTCTGCACGCTACACACACCTTGTAGCAGTTTCAGTTTTTAGCATGTTGGTGCTCTCAAAACGCTGTGTAACCTATGTAGAGTGTGTCACTCTCCAGCACTGAATACACAACCTAGAGCTCCTTTCACCACAGACACGGAAACACATCTTTTTGTGAAAGTCCTACTTCAGGTCACTGGAAATGTAAGGTTTTCATCGAGAACATGAAGTCAATCACGGTTTTGCACTCTGCAGCCAAGAGAAATGTACTTTTCTACAAACCCGTCTGAATTTCACTGCAAATTACCCTTCTTTTCTGGTTTGTTGAAAGTTCTCAACACATTAGGAGAAAGAGCGTGTTCGTGCAAGAGTGATGCAGTGTGCGTTTTCCTGGACTTCAAGTGATTTGGGAAACATACTCCTTATTTTTCCCCATTGTGTAAGAAACAACATGAGGCTTGCAAGGGATTGAAACAATGCATCCCAAAACGTATTCCAGCAGTGAAAACACACGTTTCTACAAAGACTTTGAAGGAGCAAGCAAAAGCCTAGTGGCTGAGTGTTCTTTCAGAGAGAAACACACGCATTGCTTCCTTCTGGAGTGAGTTTTCAGCCTGGAATTCATATGCATTTTGTACTGTGCAGAATGTAGCTACCTGCTCGGGAGTTGTGTCATAGATGCACCCTTCCTGCAGGAGTTTATTGCAACATTCATTGTTTGGCTAAGTTCTTTAGGGTTGGTTTTGGAAGGTCTTTCAACTTTGGCCAAATCCCGCTTCGTACGAAATTCTTTCACAGCGCTGTTTCCAAGTGTCCACAAAGAGCCTCTGCTTGAAACTGTCCACATGCACATCTCCCATACTGGTGTGTTTGTTTCACTACCTGGATTTTGGTTTCCTCTTCTTTCTTTGAAATGACAAGCCTTCTTTCTGCACGCTACACACACCTTGTAGCAGTTTCAGTTTTTATCGTGTTGGTGCTCTCAAAACGCTGTGTAGCCTATGTAGAGTGTGTCACTCTCCAGCACTGAATACACAACCTAGAGCTCCTTTCACCACACACACGCAAACACATCTTTTTGTGAAAGTCCTACTTCAGGTCACTTGGAAATGTAAGGTTTTCATCGAGAACATGAAGTCAATGACGGTTTTGCACTCTGCAGCCCATAGAAATGTACTTTTCTACAAACCCGTCTGAATTTCACTGCAAAATACCCTTCTCTTCTTGTTTGTTGAAAGTTCTCAACGTATTAGGAGAAAGAGCGTGTTCGTGCAAGAGTGATGCAGTGTGCGTTTTCCTGGACTTCAAGTGATTTGGGAAACATACTCCTTATTTTTCCCCATTGTGTAAGAAACAACATGAGGCTTGCCAGCGATTGAAACAATGCATCCCAAAACGTATTCCAGCAGTGAAAACACACGTTTCTACAAAGACTTTGAAGGAGCAAGCAAAAGCCTAGTGGCTGAGTGTCCTTTCAGAGATAAACACACGCATTGCTTCCTTCTGGAGTGAGTTTTCAGTCTGGAATTCATATGCATTTTGTACTGTGCAGAATGTAGCTACCTGCTCGGGACTTGTGTCATAGATGCACCTTTCCTGCAGGAGTTTATTGCAACATTCATTGTTTGGCTAAGTTCTTTAGGGTTGGTTTTGGAAGGTCTTTCAACTTTGGCCAAATCCCGCTTCGTACGAAATTTTTTCACAGCGCTGTTTCCAAGTGTCCACAAAGAGCCTCTGCTTGAAACTGTCCACATGCACATCTCCCATACTGGTGTGTTTGTTTCACTACCTGGATTTTGGTTTCCTCTTCTTTCTTTGAAATGACAAGCCTTCTTTCTGCACGCTACACACACCTTGTAGCAGTTTCAGTTTTTATCGTGTTGGTGCTCTCAAAACGCTGTGTAGCCTATGTAGAGTGTGTCACTCTCCAGCACTGAATACACAACCTAGAGCTCCTTTCACCACAGACACGGAAACACATCTTTTTGTGAAAGTCCTACTTCAGGTCACTGGAAATGTAAGGTTTTCATCGAGAACATGAAGTCAATCACGGTTTTGCACTCTGCAGCCAAGAGAAATGTACTTTTCTACAAACCAGTCTGAATTTCACTGCAAATTACCCTTCTTTTCTGGTTTGTTGAAAGTTCTCAACACATTAGGAGAAAGAGCGTGTTCGTGCAAGAGTGATGCAGTGTGCGTTTTCCTGGACTTCAAGTGATTTGGGAAACATACTCCTTATTTTTCCCCATTGTGTAAGAAACAACATGAGGCTTGCAAGAGATTGAAACAATGCATCCCAAAACGTATTCCAGCAGTGAAAACACACGTTTCTACAAAGACTTTGAAGGAGCAAGCAAAAGCCTAGTGGCTGAGTGTTCTTTCAGAGAGAAACACACGCATTGCTTCCTTCTGGAGTGAGTTTTCAGCCTGGAATTCATATGCATTTTGTACTGTGCAGAATGTAGCTACCTGCTCGGGAGTTGTGTCATATATGCACCCTTCCTGCAGGAGTTTATTGGAACATTCATTGTTTGGCTAAGTTCTTTAGGGTTGGTTTTGGAAGGTCTTTCAACTTTGGCCAAATCCCGCTTCGTACGAAATTTTTTCACAGCGCTGTTTCCAAGTGTCCACAAAGAGCCTCTGCTTGAAACTGTCCACATGCACATCTCCCATACTGGTGTGTTTGTTTCACTACCTGGATTTTGGTTTCCTCTTCTTTCTTTGAAATGACAAGCCTTCTTTCTGCACGCTACACACACCTTGTAGCAGTTTCAGTTTTTATCGTGTTGGTGCTCTCAAAACGCTGTGTAGCCTATGTAGAGTGTGTCACTCTCCAGCACTGAATACACAACCTAGAGCTCCTTTCACCACACACACGCAAACACATCTTTTTGTGAAAGTCCTACTTCAGGTCACTTGGAAATGTAAGGTTTTCATCGAGAACATGAAGTCAATGACGGTTTTGCACTCTGCAGCCCATAGAAATGTACTTTTCTACAAACCCGTCTGAATTTCACTGCAAAATACCCTTCTCTTCTTGTTTGTTGAAAGTTCTCAACGTATTAGGAGAAAGAGCGTGTTCGTGCAAGAGTGATGCAGTGTGCGTTTTCCTGGACTTCAAGTGATTTGGGAAACATACTCCTTATTTTTCCCCATTGTGTAAGAAACAACATGAGGCTTGCAAGCGATTGAAACAATGCATCCCAAAACGTATTCCAGCAGTGAAAACACACGTTTCTACAAAGACTTTGAAGGAGCAAGCAAAAGCCTAGTGGCTGAGTGTCCTTTCAGAGAAAAACACACGCATTGCTTCCTTCTGGAGTGAGTTTTCAGCCTGGAATTCATATGCATTTTGTACTGTGCAGAATGTAGCTACCTGCTCGGTACTTGTGTCATAGATGCACCTTTCCTGCAGGAGTTTATTGAAACATTCATTGTTTGGCTAAGTTCTTTAGGGTTGGTTTTGGAAGGTCTTTCAACTTTGGCCAAATCCCGCTTCGTACGAAATTTTTTCACAGCGCTGTTTCCAAGTGTCCACAAAGAGCCTCTGCTTGAAACTGTCCACATGCACATCTCCCATACTGGTGTGTTTGTTTCACTACCTGGATTTTGGTTTCCTCTTCTCTCTTTGAAATGACAAGCCTTCTTTCTGCACGCTACACACACCTTGTAGCAGTTTCAGTTTTTAGCATGTTGGTGCTCTCAAAACGCTGTGTAGCCTATGTAGAGTGTGTCACTCTCCAGCACTGAATACACAACCTAGAGCTCCTTTCACCACAGACACGGAAACACATCTTTTTGTGAAAGTCCTACTTCAGGTCACTGGAAATGTAAGGTTTTCATCGAGAACATGAAGTCAATCACGGTTTTGCACTCTGCAGCCAAGAGAAATGTACTTTTCTACAAACACGTCTGAATTTCACTGCAAAATACCCTTCTTTTCTGGTTTGTTAAAAGTTCTCAACACATTAGGAGAAAGAGCGTGTTCGTGCAAGAGTGATGCAGTGTGCGTTTTCCTGGACTTCAAGTGATTTGGGAAACATACTCCTTATTTTTCCCCATTGTGTAAGAAACAACATGAGGCTTGCAAGAGATTGAAACAATGCATCCCAAAACGTATTCCAGCAGTGAAAACACACGTTTCTACAAAGACTTTGAAGGAGCAAGCAAAAGCCTAGTGGCTGAGTGTTCTTTCAGAGAGAAACACACGCATTGCTTCCTTCTGGAGTGAGTTTTCAGCCTGGAATTCATATGCATTTCGTACTGTGCAGAATGTAGCTACCTGCTCGGGAGTTGTGTCATAGATGCACCTTTCCTGCAGGAGTTTATTGCAACATTCATTGTTTGGCTAAGTTCTTTAGGGTTGGTTTTGGAAGGTCTTTCAACTTTGGCCAAATCCCGCTTCGTACGAAATTTTTTCACAGCGCTGTTTCCAAGTGTCCACAAAGAGCCTCTGCTTGAAACTGTCCACATGCACATCTCCCATACTGGTGTGTTTGTTTCACTACCTGGATTTTGGTTTCCTCTTCTCTCTTTGAAATGACAAGCCTTCTTTCTGCACGCTACACACACCTTGTAGCAGTTTCAGTTTTTAGCATGTTCGTGCTCTCAAAACGCTGTGTAACCTATGTAGAGTGTGTCACTCTCCAGCACTGAATACACAACCTAGAGCTCCTTTCAACACAGACACACAAACACATCTTTTTGTGAAAGTCCTACTTCAGGTCACTTGGAAATGTAAGGTTTTCATCGAGAACATGAATTCAATCACGGTTTTGCACTCTGCAGCCAAGAGAAATGTACTTTTCTACAAACCCGTCTGAATTTCACTGCAAAATACCCTTCTTTTCTGGTTTGTTGAAAGTTCTCAACACATTAGGAGAAAGAGCGTGTTCGTGCAAGAGTGATGCAGTGTGCGTTTTCCTGGACTTCAAGTGATTTGGGAAACATACTCCTTATTTTTCCCCATTGTGTAAGAAACAACATGAGGCTTGCAAGAGATTGAAACAATGCATCCCAAAACGTATTCCAGCAGTGAAAACACACGTTTCTACAAAGACTTTGAAGGAGCAAGCAAAAGCCTAGTGGCTGAGTGTTCTTTCAGAGAGAAACACACGCATTGCTTCCTTCTGGAGTGAGTTTTCCACCTGGAATTCATATGCATTTTGTACTGTGCAGAATGTAGCTACCTGCTCGGGAGTTGTGTCATAGACGCACCTTTCCTGCAGGAGTTTATTGAAACATTCATTGTTTGGCTAAGTTCTTTAGGGTTGGTTTTGGAAGGTCTTTCAACTTTGGCCAAATCCCGCTTCGTACGAAATTTTTTCACAGCGCTGTTTCCAAGTGTCCACAAAGAGCCTCTGCTTGAAACTGTCCACATGCACATCTCCCATACTGGTGTGTTCGTTTCACTACCTGGATTTTGGTTCCTCTTCTTTCTTTGAAATGACAAGTCTTCTTTCTGCACGCTACACACACCTTGTAGCAGTTTCAGTTTTTAGCATGTTGGTGCTCTCAAAACACTGTGTAACCTATGTAGAGTGTGTCACTCTCCAGCACTGAATACACAACCTAGAGCTCCTTTCACCACAGACACGCAAACACATCTTTTTGTGAAAGTCCTACTTCAGGTCACTTGGAAATGTAAGGTTTTCATCGAGAACATGAATTCAATCACGGTTTTGCACTCTGCAGCCCATAGAAATGTACTTTTCTACAAACCCGTCTGAATTTCACTGCAAAATACCCTTCTCTTCATGTTTGTTGAAAGTTCTCAACGTATTAGGAGAAAGAGCGTGTTCGTGCAAGAGTGATGCAGTGTGCGTTTTCCTGGATTTCAAGTGATTTGGGAAACATACTCCTTATTTTTCCCCATTGTGTAAGAAACAACATGAGGCTTGCAAGAGATTGAAACAATGCATCCCAAAACGTATTCCAGCAGTGAAATCACACGTTTCTACAAAGACTTTGAAGGAGCAAGCAAAAGCCTAGTGGCTGAGTGTCCTTTCAGAGAGAAACACACGCATTGCTTCCTTCTGGAGTGAGTTTTCAGCCTGGAATTCATATGCATTTTGTACTGTGCAGAATGTAGCTACCTGCTCGGGAGTTGTGTCAAAGATGCACCTTTCCTGCAGGAGTTTATTGCAACATTCATTGTTTGGCTAAGTTCTTTAGGGTTGGTTTTGGAAGGTCTTTCAACTTTGGCCAAATCCCGCTTCGTACGAAATTTTTTCACAGCGCTGTTTCCAAGTGTCCACAAAGAGCCTCTGCTTGAAACTGTCCACATGCACATCTCCCATACTGGTGTGTTCGTTTCACTACCTGGATTTTGGTTTCCTCTTTTCTCTTTGCAATGACAAGCCTTCTTTCTGCACGCTACACACACCTTGTAGCAGTTTCAGTTTTTAGCATGTTGGTGCTCTCAAAACGCTGTGTAACCTATGTAGAGTGTGTCACTCTCCAGCACTGAATACACAACCTAGAGCTCCTTTCACCACAGACACGGAAACACATCTTTTTGTGAAAGTCCTACTTCAGGTCACTGGAAATGTAAGGTTTTCATCGAGAACATGAAGTCAATCACGGTTTTGCACTCTGCAGCCAAGAGAAATGTACTTTTCTACAAACCCGTCTGAATTTCACTGCAAAATACCCTTCTTTTCTGGTTTGTTGAAAGTTCTCAACACATTAGGAGAAAGAGCGTGTTCGTGCAAGAGTGATGCAGTGTGCGTTTTCCTGGACTTCAAGTGATTTGGGAAACATACTCCTTATTTTTCCCCATTGTGTAAGAAACAACATGAGGCTTGCAAGAGATTGAAACAATGCATCCCAAAACGTATTCCAGCAGTGAAAACACACGTTTCTACAAAGACTTTGAAGGAGCAAGCAAAAGCCTAGTGGCTGAGTGTTCTTTCAGAGAGAAACACACGCATTGCTTCCTTCTGGAGTGAGTTTTCAACCTGGAATTCATATGCATTTTGTACTGTGCAGAATGTAGCTACCTGCTCGGAAGTTGTGTCATAGACGCACCTTTCCTGCAGGAGTTTATTGAAACATTCATTGTTTGGCTAAGTTCTTTAGGGTTGGTTTTGGAAGGTCTTTCAACTTTGGCCAAATCCCGCTTCGTACGAAATTTTTTCACAGCGCTGTTTCCAAGTGTCCACAAAGAGCCTCTGCTTGAAACTGTCCACATGCACATCTCCCATACTGGTGTGTTCGTTTCACTACCTGGATTTTGGTTCCTCTTCTTTCTTTGAAATGACAAGTCTTCTTTCTGCACGCTACACACACCTTGTAGCAGTTTCAGTTTTTAGCATGTTGGTGCTCTCAAAACACTGTGTAACCTATGTAGAGTGTGTCACTCTCCAGCACTGAATACACAACCTAGAGCTCCTTTCACCACAGACACGCAAACACATCTTTTTGTGAAAGTCCTACTTCAGGTCACTTGGAAATGTAAGGTTTTCATCGAGAACATGAATTCAATCACGGTTTTGCACTCTGCAGCCCATAGAAATGTACTTTTCTACAAACCCGTCTGAATTTCACTGCAAAATACCCTTCTCTTCATGTTTGTTGAAAGTTCTCAACGTATTAGGAGAAAGAGCGTGTTCGTGCAAGAGTGATGCAGTGTGCGTTTTCCTGGATTTCAAGTGATTTGGGAAACATACTCCTTATTTTTCCCCATTGTGTAAGAAACAACATGAGGCTTGCAAGAGATTGAAACAATGCATCCCAAAACGTATTCCAGCAGTGAAATCACACGTTTCTACAAAGACTTTGAAGGAGCAAGCAAAAGCCTAGTGGCTGAGTGTCCTTTCAGAGAGAAACACACGCATTGCTTCCTTCTGGAGTGAGTTTTCAGCCTGGAATTCATATGCATTTTGTACTGTGCAGAATGTAGCTACCTGCTCGGGAGTTGTGTCAAAGATGCACCTTTCCTGCAGGAGTTTATTGCAACATTCATTGTTTGGCTAAGTTCTTTAGGGTTGGTTTTGGAAGGTCTTTCAACTTTGGCCAAATCCCGCTTCGTACGAAATTTTTTCACAGCGCTGTTTCCAAGTGTCCACAAAGAGCCTCTGCTTGAAACTGTCCACATGCACATCTCCCATACTGGTGTGTTCGTTTCACTACCTGGATTTTGGTTTCCTCTTTTCTCTTTGAAATGACAAGCCTTCTTTCTGCACGCTACACACACCTTGTAGCAGTTTCAGTTTTTAGCATGTTGGTGCTCTCAAAACGCTGTGTAACCTATGTAGAGTGTGTCACTCTCCAGCACTGAATACACAACCTAGAGCTCCTTTCACCACAGACACGGAAACACATCTTTTTGTTAAAGTCCTACTTCAGGTCACTGGAAATGTAAGGTTTTCATCGAGAACATGAAGTCAATCACGGTTTTGCACTCTGCAGCCAAGAGAAATGTACTTTTCTACAAACACGTCTGAATTTCACTGCAAAATACCCTTCTTTTCTGGTTTGTTAAAAGTTCTCAACACATTAGGAGAAAGAGCGTGTTCGTGCAAGAGTGATGCAGTGTGCGTTTTCCTGGACTTCAAGTGATTTGGGAAACATACTCCTTATTTTTCCCCATTGTGTAAGAAACAACATGAGGCTTGCAAGAGATTGAAACAATGCATCCCAAAACGTATTCCAGCAGTGAAAACACACGTTTCTACAAAGACTTTGAAGGAGCAAGCAAAAGCCTAGTGGCTGAGTGTCCTTTCAGAGAGAAACACACGCATTGCTTCCTTCTGGAGTGAGTTTTCAGCCTGGAATTCATATGCATTTTGTACTGTGCAGAATGTAGCTACCTGCTCGGGAGTTGTGTCATAGATGCACCTTTCCTGCAGGAGTTTATTGCAACATTCATTGTTTGGCTAAGTTCTTTAGGGTTGGTTTTGGAAGGTCTTTCAACTTTGGCCAAATCCCGCTTCGTACGAAATTTTTTCACAGCGCTGTTTCCAAGTGTCCACAAAGAGCCTCTGCTTGAAACTGTCCACATGCACATCTCCCATACTGGTGTTTTCGTTTCACTACCTGGATTTTGTTTTCCTCTTCTTTCTTTGAAATGACAAGCCTTCTTTCTGCACGCTACACACACCTTGTAGCAGTTTCAGTTTTTAGCATGTTGGTGCTCTCAAAACGCTGTGTAACCTATGTAGAGTGTGTCACTCTCCAGCACTGAATACACAACCTAGAGCTCCTTTCACCACAGACACGCAAACACATCTTTTTGTGAAAGTCCTACTTCAGGTCACTTGGAAATGTAAGGTTTTCATCGAGAACATGAAGTCAATGACGGTTTTGCACTCTGCAGCCCATAGAAATGTACTTTTCTACAAACCCGTCTGAATTTCACTGCAAAACACCCTTCTTTTCTGGTTTGTTGAAAGTTTTCAACACATTAGGAAACAGAGCGTGTTCGTGCAAGAGTGATGCAGTGTGCGTTTTCCTGGACTTCAAGTGATTTGGGAAACATACTCCTTATTTTTCCCCATTGTGTAAGAAACAACATGAGGCTTGCAAGAGATTGAAACAATGCATCCCAAAACGTATTCCAGCAGTGAAAACACACGTTTCTACAAAGACTTTGAAGGAGCAAGCAGAAGCCTAGTGGCTGAGTGTTCTTTCAGAGAGAAACACACGCATTGCTTCCTTCTGGAGTGAGTTTTCAGCCTGGAATTCATATGCATTTTGTACTGTGAAGAATGTAGCTACCTGCTCGGGAGTTGTGTCATAGACGCACCTTTCCTGCAGGAGTTTATTGAAACATTCATTGTTTGGCTAAGTTCTTTAGGATTGGTTTTGGAAGGTCTTTCAACTTTGGCCAAATCCCGCTTCGTACGAAATTTTTTCACAGCGCTGTTTCCAAGTGTCCACAAAGAGCCTCTGCTTGAAACTGTCCACATGCACATCTCCCATACTGGTGTGTTCGTTTCACTACCTGGATTTTGGTTCCTCTTCTTTCTTTGAAATGACAAGCCTTCTTTCTGCACGCTACACACACCTTGTAGCAGTTTCAGTTTTTATCGTGTTGGTGCTCTCAAAACGCTGTGTAGCCTATGTAGAGTGTGTCACTCTCCAGCACTGAATACACAACCTAGAGCTCCTTTCACCACACACACGCAAACACATCTTTTTGTGAAAGTCCTACTTCAGGTCACTTGGAAATGTAAGGTTTTCATCGAGAACATGAAGTCAATGACGGTTTTGCACTCTGCAGCCCATAGAAATGTACTTTTCTACAAACCCGTCTGAATTTCACTGCAAAATACCCTTCTCTTCTTGTTTGTTGAAAGTTCTCAACGTATTAGGAGAAAGAGCGTGTTCGTGCAAGAGTGATGCAGTGTGCGTTTTCCTGGACTTCAAGTGATTTGGGAAACATACTCCTTATTTTTCCCCATTGTGTAAGAAACAACATGAGGCTTGCCAGCGATTGAAACAATGCATCCCAAAACGTATTCCAGCAGTGAAAACACACGTTTCTACAAAGACTTTGAAGGAGCAAGCAAAAGCCTAGTGGCTGAGTGTCCTTTCAGAGATAAACACACGCATTGCTTCCTTCTGGAGTGAGTTTTCAGTCTGGAATTCATATGCATTTTGTACTGTGCAGAATGTAGCTACCTGCTCGGGACTTGTGTCATAGATGCACCTTTCCTGCAGGAGTTTATTGCAACATTCATTGTTTGGCTAAGTTCTTTAGGGTTGGTTTTGGAAGGTCTTTCAACTTTGGCCAAATCCCGCTTCGTACGAAATTTTTTCACAGCGCTGTTTCCAAGTGTCCACAAAGAGCCTCTGCTTGAAACTGTCCACATGCACATCTCCCATACTGGTGTGTTTGTTTCACTACCTGGATTTTGGTTTCCTCTTCTTTCTTTGAAATGACAAGCCTTCTTTCTGCACGCTACACACACCTTGTAGCAGTTTCAGTTTTTATCGTGTTGGTGCTCTCAAAACGCTGTGTAGCCTATGTAGAGTGTGTCACTCTCCAGCACTGAATACACAACCTAGAGCTCCTTTCACCACAGACACGGAAACACATCTTTTTGTGAAAGTCCTACTTCAGGTCACTGGAAATGTAAGGTTTTCATCGAGAACATGAAGTCAATCACGGTTTTGCACTCTGCAGCCAAGAGAAATGTACTTTTCTACAAACCAGTCTGAATTTCACTGCAAATTACCCTTCTTTTCTGGTTTGTTGAAAGTTCTCAACACATTAGGAGAAAGAGCGTGTTCGTGCAAGAGTGATGCAGTGTGCGTTTTCCTGGACTTCAAGTGATTTGGGAAACATACTCCTTATTTTTCCCCATTGTGTAAGAAACAACATGAGGCTTGCAAGAGATTGAAACAATGCATCCCAAAACGTATTCCAGCAGTGAAAACACACGTTTCTACAAAGACTTTGAAGGAGCAAGCAAAAGCCTAGTGGCTGAGTGTTCTTTCAGAGAGAAACACACGCATTGCTTCCTTCTGGAGTGAGTTTTCAGCCTGGAATTCATATGCATTTTGTACTGTGCAGAATGTAGCTACCTGCTCGGGAGTTGTGTCATATATGCACCCTTCCTGCAGGAGTTTATTGGAACATTCATTGTTTGGCTAAGTTCTTTAGGGTTGGTTTTGGAAGGTCTTTCAACTTTGGCCAAATCCCGCTTCGTACGAAATTTTTTCACAGCGCTGTTTCCAAGTGTCCACAAAGAGCCTCTGCTTGAAACTGTCCACATGCACATCTCCCATACTGGTGTGTTTGTTTCACTACCTGGATTTTGGTTTCCTCTTCTTTCTTTGAAATGACAAGCCTTCTTTCTGCACGCTACACACACCTTGTAGCAGTTTCAGTTTTTATCGTGTTGGTGCTCTCAAAACGCTGTGTAGCCTATGTAGAGTGTGTCACTCTCCAGCACTGAATACACAACCTAGAGCTCCTTTCACCACACACACGCAAACACATCTTTTTGTGAAAGTCCTACTTCAGGTCACTTGGAAATGTAAGGTTTTCATCGAGAACATGAAGTCAATGACGGTTTTGCACTCTGCAGCCCATAGAAATGTACTTTTCTACAAACCCGTCTGAATTTCACTGCAAAATACCCTTCTCTTCTTGTTTGTTGAAAGTTCTCAACGTATTAGGAGAAAGAGCGTGTTCGTGCAAGAGTGATGCAGTGTGCGTTTTCCTGGACTTCAAGTGATTTGGGAAACATACTCCTTATTTTTCCCCATTGTGTAAGAAACAACATGAGGCTTGCAAGCGATTGAAACAATGCATCCCAAAACGTATTCCAGCAGTGAAAACACACGTTTCTACAAAGACTTTGAAGGAGCAAGCAAAAGCCTAGTGGCTGAGTGTCCTTTCAGAGAAAAACACACGCATTGCTTCCTTCTGGAGTGAGTTTTCAGCCTGGAATTCATATGCATTTTGTACTGTGCAGAATGTAGCTACCTGCTCGGTACTTGTGTCATAGATGCACCTTTCCTGCAGGAGTTTATTGAAACATTCATTGTTTGGCTAAGTTCTTTAGGGTTGGTTTTGGAAGGTCTTTCAACTTTGGCCAAATCCCGCTTCGTACGAAATTTTTTCACAGCGCTGTTTCCAAGTGTCCACAAAGAGCCTCTGCTTGAAACTGTCCACATGCACATCTCCCATACTGGTGTGTTTGTTTCACTACCTGGATTTTGGTTTCCTCTTCTCTCTTTGAAATGACAAGCCTTCTTTCTGCACGCTACACACACCTTGTAGCAGTTTCAGTTTTTAGCATGTTGGTGCTCTCAAAACGCTGTGTAGCCTATGTAGAGTGTGTCACTCTCCAGCACTGAATACACAACCTAGAGCTCCTTTCACCACAGACACGGAAACACATCTTTTTGTGAAAGTCCTACTTCAGGTCACTGGAAATGTAAGGTTTTCATCGAGAACATGAAGTCAATCACGGTTTTGCACTCTGCAGCCAAGAGAAATGTACTTTTCTACAAACACGTCTGAATTTCACTGCAAAATACCCTTCTTTTCTGGTTTGTTAAAAGTTCTCAACACATTAGGAGAAAGAGCGTGTTCGTGCAAGAGTGATGCAGTGTGCGTTTTCCTGGACTTCAAGTGATTTGGGAAACATACTCCTTATTTTTCCCCATTGTGTAAGAAACAACATGAGGCTTGCAAGAGATTGAAACAATGCATCCCAAAACGTATTCCAGCAGTGAAAACACACGTTTCTACAAAGACTTTGAAGGAGCAAGCAAAAGCCTAGTGGCTGAGTGTTCTTTCAGAGAGAAACACACGCATTGCTTCCTTCTGGAGTGAGTTTTCAGCCTGGAATTCATATGCATTTCGTACTGTGCAGAATGTAGCTACCTGCTCGGGAGTTGTGTCATAGATGCACCTTTCCTGCAGGAGTTTATTGCAACATTCATTGTTTGGCTAAGTTCTTTAGGGTTGGTTTTGGAAGGTCTTTCAACTTTGGCCAAATCCCGCTTCGTACGAAATTTTTTCACAGCGCTGTTTCCAAGTGTCCACAAAGAGCCTCTGCTTGAAACTGTCCACATGCACATCTCCCATACTGGTGTGTTTGTTTCACTACCTGGATTTTGGTTTCCTCTTCTCTCTTTGAAATGACAAGCCTTCTTTCTGCACGCTACACACACCTTGTAGCAGTTTCAGTTTTTAGCATGTTCGTGCTCTCAAAACGCTGTGTAACCTATGTAGAGTGTGTCACTCTCCAGCACTGAATACACAACCTAGAGCTCCTTTCAACACAGACACACAAACACATCTTTTTGTGAAAGTCCTACTTCAGGTCACTTGGAAATGTAAGGTTTTCATCGAGAACATGAATTCAATCACGGTTTTGCACTCTGCAGCCAAGAGAAATGTACTTTTCTACAAACCCGTCTGAATTTCACTGCAAAATACCCTTCTTTTCTGGTTTGTTGAAAGTTCTCAACACATTAGGAGAAAGAGCGTGTTCGTGCAAGAGTGATGCAGTGTGCGTTTTCCTGGACTTCAAGTGATTTGGGAAACATACTCCTTATTTTTCCCCATTGTGTAAGAAACAACATGAGGCTTGCAAGAGATTGAAACAATGCATCCCAAAACGTATTCCAGCAGTGAAAACACACGTTTCTACAAAGACTTTGAAGGAGCAAGCAAAAGCCTAGTGGCTGAGTGTTCTTTCAGAGAGAAACACACGCATTGCTTCCTTCTGGAGTGAGTTTTCCACCTGGAATTCATATGCATTTTGTACTGTGCAGAATGTAGCTACCTGCTCGGGAGTTGTGTCATAGACGCACCTTTCCTGCAGGAGTTTATTGAAACATTCATTGTTTGGCTAAGTTCTTTAGGGTTGGTTTTGGAAGGTCTTTCAACTTTGGCCAAATCCCGCTTCGTACGAAATTTTTTCACAGCGCTGTTTCCAAGTGTCCACAAAGAGCCTCTGCTTGAAACTGTCCACATGCACATCTCCCATACTGGTGTGTTCGTTTCACTACCTGGATTTTGGTTCCTCTTCTTTCTTTGAAATGACAAGTCTTCTTTCTGCACGCTACACACACCTTGTAGCAGTTTCAGTTTTTAGCATGTTGGTGCTCTCAAAACACTGTGTAACCTATGTAGAGTGTGTCACTCTCCAGCACTGAATACACAACCTAGAGCTCCTTTCACCACAGACACGCAAACACATCTTTTTGTGAAAGTCCTACTTCAGGTCACTTGGAAATGTAAGGTTTTCATCGAGAACATGAATTCAATCACGGTTTTGCACTCTGCAGCCCATAGAAATGTACTTTTCTACAAACCCGTCTGAATTTCACTGCAAAATACCCTTCTCTTCATGTTTGTTGAAAGTTCTCAACGTATTAGGAGAAAGAGCGTGTTCGTGCAAGAGTGATGCAGTGTGCGTTTTCCTGGATTTCAAGTGATTTGGGAAACATACTCCTTATTTTTCCCCATTGTGTAAGAAACAACATGAGGCTTGCAAGAGATTGAAACAATGCATCCCAAAACGTATTCCAGCAGTGAAATCACACGTTTCTACAAAGACTTTGAAGGAGCAAGCAAAAGCCTAGTGGCTGAGTGTCCTTTCAGAGAGAAACACACGCATTGCTTCCTTCTGGAGTGAGTTTTCAGCCTGGAATTCATATGCATTTTGTACTGTGCAGAATGTAGCTACCTGCTCGGGAGTTGTGTCAAAGATGCACCTTTCCTGCAGGAGTTTATTGCAACATTCATTGTTTGGCTAAGTTCTTTAGGGTTGGTTTTGGAAGGTCTTTCAACTTTGGCCAAATCCCGCTTCGTACGAAATTTTTTCACAGCGCTGTTTCCAAGTGTCCACAAAGAGCCTCTGCTTGAAACTGTCCACATGCACATCTCCCATACTGGTGTGTTCGTTTCACTACCTGGATTTTGGTTTCCTCTTTTCTCTTTGCAATGACAAGCCTTCTTTCTGCACGCTACACACACCTTGTAGCAGTTTCAGTTTTTAGCATGTTGGTGCTCTCAAAACGCTGTGTAACCTATGTAGAGTGTGTCACTCTCCAGCACTGAATACACAACCTAGAGCTCCTTTCACCACAGACACGGAAACACATCTTTTTGTGAAAGTCCTACTTCAGGTCACTGGAAATGTAAGGTTTTCATCGAGAACATGAAGTCAATCACGGTTTTGCACTCTGCAGCCAAGAGAAATGTACTTTTCTACAAACCCGTCTGAATTTCACTGCAAAATACCCTTCTTTTCTGGTTTGTTGAAAGTTCTCAACACATTAGGAGAAAGAGCGTGTTCGTGCAAGAGTGATGCAGTGTGCGTTTTCCTGGACTTCAAGTGATTTGGGAAACATACTCCTTATTTTTCCCCATTGTGTAAGAAACAACATGAGGCTTGCAAGAGATTGAAACAATGCATCCCAAAACGTATTCCAGCAGTGAAAACACACGTTTCTACAAAGACTTTGAAGGAGCAAGCAAAAGCCTAGTGGCTGAGTGTTCTTTCAGAGAGAAACACACGCATTGCTTCCTTCTGGAGTGAGTTTTCAACCTGGAATTCATATGCATTTTGTACTGTGCAGAATGTAGCTACCTGCTCGGAAGTTGTGTCATAGACGCACCTTTCCTGCAGGAGTTTATTGAAACATTCATTGTTTGGCTAAGTTCTTTAGGGTTGGTTTTGGAAGGTCTTTCAACTTTGGCCAAATCCCGCTTCGTACGAAATTTTTTCACAGCGCTGTTTCCAAGTGTCCACAAAGAGCCTCTGCTTGAAACTGTCCACATGCACATCTCCCATACTGGTGTGTTCGTTTCACTACCTGGATTTTGGTTCCTCTTCTTTCTTTGAAATGACAAGTCTTCTTTCTGCACGCTACACACACCTTGTAGCAGTTTCAGTTTTTAGCATGTTGGTGCTCTCAAAACACTGTGTAACCTATGTAGAGTGTGTCACTCTCCAGCACTGAATACACAACCTAGAGCTCCTTTCACCACAGACACGCAAACACATCTTTTTGTGAAAGTCCTACTTCAGGTCACTTGGAAATGTAAGGTTTTCATCGAGAACATGAATTCAATCACGGTTTTGCACTCTGCAGCCCATAGAAATGTACTTTTCTACAAACCCGTCTGAATTTCACTGCAAAATACCCTTCTCTTCATGTTTGTTGAAAGTTCTCAACGTATTAGGAGAAAGAGCGTGTTCGTGCAAGAGTGATGCAGTGTGCGTTTTCCTGGATTTCAAGTGATTTGGGAAACATACTCCTTATTTTTCCCCATTGTGTAAGAAACAACATGAGGCTTGCAAGAGATTGAAACAATGCATCCCAAAACGTATTCCAGCAGTGAAATCACACGTTTCTACAAAGACTTTGAAGGAGCAAGCAAAAGCCTAGTGGCTGAGTGTCCTTTCAGAGAGAAACACACGCATTGCTTCCTTCTGGAGTGAGTTTTCAGCCTGGAATTCATATGCATTTTGTACTGTGCAGAATGTAGCTACCTGCTCGGGAGTTGTGTCAAAGATGCACCTTTCCTGCAGGAGTTTATTGCAACATTCATTGTTTGGCT
This sequence comes from Miniopterus schreibersii, assembly GCF_964146895.1. NCBI lineage: Eukaryota > Metazoa > Chordata > Mammalia > Chiroptera > Miniopteridae > Miniopterus > Miniopterus schreibersii. The sequence goes on from NW_027669848.1 coordinate 472,248, forward strand.
AAGTTCTTTAGGGTTGGTTTTGGAAGGTCTTTCAACTTTGGCCAAATCCCGCTTCGTACGAAATTTTTTCACAGCGCTGTTTCCAAGTGTCCACAAAGAGCCTCTGCTTGAAACTGTCCACATGCACATCTCCCATACTGGTGTGTTCGTTTCACTACCTGGATTTTGGTTTCCTCTTTTCTCTTTGCAATGACAAGCCTTCTTTCTGCACGCTACACACACCTTGTAGCAGTTTCAGTTTTTAGCATGTTGGTGCTCTCAAAACGCTGTGTAACCTATGTAGAGTGTGTCACTCTCCAGCACTGAATACACAACCTAGAGCTCCTTTCACCACAGACACGGAAACACATCTTTTTGTGAAAGTCCTACTTCAGGTCACTGGAAATGTAAGGTTTTCATCGAGAACATGAAGTCAATCACGGTTTTGCACTCTGCAGCCAAGAGAAATGTACTTTTCTACAAACACGTCTGAATTTCACTGCAAAATACCCTTCTTTTCTGGTTTGTTAAAAGTTCTCAACACATTAGGAGAAAGAGCGTGTTCGTGCAAGAGTGATGCAGTGTGCGTTTTCCTGGACTTCAAGTGATTTGGGAAACATACTCCTTATTTTTCCCCATTGTGTAAGAAACAACATGAGGCTTGCAAGAGATTGAAACAATGCATCCCAAAACGTATTCCAGCAGTGAAAACACACGTTTCTACAAAGACTTTGAAGGAGCAAGCAAAAGCCTAGTGGCTGAGTGTCCTTTCAGAGAGAAACACACGCATTGCTTCCTTCTGGAGTGAGTTTTCAGCCTGGAATTCATATGCATTTTGTACTGTGCAGAATGTAGCTACCTGCTCGGGAGTTGTGTCATAGATGCACCTTTCCTGCAGGAGTTTATTGCAACATTCATTGTTTGGCTAAGTTCTTTAGGGTTGGTTTTGGAAGGTCTTTCAACTTTGGCCAAATCCCGCTTCGTACGAAATTTTTTCACAGCGCTGTTTCCAAGTGTCCACAAAGAGCCTCTGCTTGAAACTGTCCACATGCACATCTCCCATACTGGTGTTTTCGTTTCACTACCTGGATTTTGTTTTCCTCTTCTTTCTTTGAAATGACAAGCCTTCTTTCTGCACGCTACACACACCTTGTAGCAGTTTCAGTTTTTAGCATGTTGGTGCTCTCAAAACGCTGTGTAACCTATGTAGAGTGTGTCACTCTCCAGCACTGAATACACAACCTAGAGCTCCTTTCACCACAGACACGCAAACACATCTTTTTGTGAAAGTCCTACTTCAGGTCACTTGGAAATGTAAGGTTTTCATCGAGAACATGAAGTCAATGACGGTTTTGCACTCTGCAGCCCATAGAAATGTACTTTTCTACAAACCCGTCTGAATTTCACTGCAAAACACCCTTCTTTTCTGGTTTGTTGAAAGTTTTCAACACATTAGGAAACAGAGCGTGTTCGTGCAAGAGTGATGCAGTGTGCGTTTTCCTGGACTTCAAGTGATTTGGGAAACATACTCCTTATTTTTCCCCATTGTGTAAGAAACAACATGAGGCTTGCAAGAGATTGAAACAATGCATCCCAAAACGTATTCCAGCAGTGAAAACACACGTTTCTACAAAGACTTTGAAGGAGCAAGCAGAAGCCTAGTGGCTGAGTGTTCTTTCAGAGAGAAACACACGCATTGCTTCCTTCTGGAGTGAGTTTTCAGCCTGGAATTCATATGCATTTTGTACTGTGAAGAATGTAGCTACCTGCTCGGGAGTTGTGTCATAGACGCACCTTTCCTGCAGGAGTTTATTGAAACATTCATTGTTTGGCTAAGTTCTTTAGGATTGGTTTTGGAAGGTCTTTCAACTTTGGCCAAATCCCGCTTCGTACGAAATTTTTTCACAGCGCTGTTTCCAAGTGTCCACAAAGAGCCTCTGCTTGAAACTGTCCACATGCACATCTCCCATACTGGTGTGTTCGTTTCACTACCTGGATTTTGGTTCCTCTTCTTTCTTTGAAATGACAAGTCTTCTTTCTGCACGCTACACACACCTTGTAGCAGTTTCAGTTTTTAGCATGTTGGTGCTCTCAAAACACTGTGTAACCTATGTAGAGTGTGTCACTCTCCAGCACTGAATACACAACCTAGAGCTCCTTTCACCACAGACACGCAAACACATCTTTTTGTGAAAGTCCTACTTCAGGTCACTTGGAAATGTAAGGTTTTCATCGAGAACATGAATTCAATCACGGTTTTGCACTCTGCAGCCCATAGAAATGTACTTTTCTACAAACCCGTCTGAATTTCACTGCAAAATACCCTTCTCTTCATGTTTGTTGAAAGTTCTCAACGTATTAGGAGAAAGAGCGTGTTCGTGCAAGAGTGATGCAGTGTGCGTTTTCCTGGATTTCAAGTGATTTGGGAAACATACTCCTTATTTTTCCCCATTGTGTAAGAAACAACATGAGGCTTGCAAGAGATTGAAACAATGCATCCCAAAACGTATTCCAGCAGTGAAATCACACGTTTCTACAAAGACTTTGAAGGACCAAGCAAAAGCCTAGTGGCTGAGTGTCCTTTCAGAGAGAAACACACGCATTGCTTCCTTCTGGAGTGAGTTTTCAGCCTGGAATTCATATGCATTTTGTACTGTGCAGAATGTAGCTACCTGCTCGGGAGTTGTGTCAAAGATGCACCTTTCCTGCAGGAGTTTATTGCAACATTCATTGTTTGGCTAAGTTCTTTAGGGTTGGTTTTGGAAGGTCTTTCAACTTTGGCCAAATCCCGCTTCGTACGAAATTTTTTCACAGCGCTGTTTCCAAGTGTCCACAAAGAGCCTCTGCTTGAAACTGTCCACATGCACATCTCCCATACTGGTGTGTTCGTTTCACTACCTGGATTTTGGTTTCCTCTTTTCTCTTTGCAATGACAAGCCTTCTTTCTGCACGCTACACACACCTTGTAGCAGTTTCAGTTTTTAGCATGTTGGTGCTCTCAAAACGCTGTGTAACCTATGTAGAGTGTGTCACTCTCCAGCACTGAATACACAACCTAGAGCTCCTTTCACCACAGACACGGAAACACATCTTTTTGTGAAAGTCCTACTTCAGGTCACTGGAAATGTAAGGTTTTCATCGAGAACATGAAGTCAATCACGGTTTTGCACTCTGCAGCCAAGAGAAATGTACTTTTCTACAAACACGTCTGAATTTCACTGCAAAATACCCTTCTTTTCTGGTTTGTTAAAAGTTCTCAACACATTAGGAGAAAGAGCGTGTTCGTGCAAGAGTGATGCAGTGTGCGTTTTCCTGGACTTCAAGTGATTTGGGAAACATACTCCTTATTTTTCCCCATTGTGTAAGAAACAACATGAGGCTTGCAAGAGATTGAAACAATGCATCCCAAAACGTATTCCAGCAGTGAAAACACACGTTTCTACAAAGACTTTGAAGGAGCAAGCAAAAGCCTAGTGGCTGAGTGTCCTTTCAGAGAGAAACACACGCATTGCTTCCTTCTGGAGTGAGTTTTCAGCCTGGAATTCATATGCATTTTGTACTGTGCAGAATGTAGCTACCTGCTCGGGAGTTGTGTCATAGATGCACCTTTCCTGCAGGAGTTTATTGCAACATTCATTGTTTGGCTAAATTCTTTAGGGTTGGTTTTGGAAGGTCTTTCAACTTTGGCCAAATCCCGCTTCGTACGAAATTTTTTCACAGCGCTGTTTCCAAGTGTCCACAAAGAGCCTCTGCTTGAAACTGTCCACATGCACATCTCCCATACTGGTGTGTTCGTTTCACTACCTGGATTTTGGTTTCCTCTTCTCTCTTTGCAATGACAAGCCTTCATTCTGCACGCTACACACACCTTGTAGCAGTTTCAGTTTTTAGCATGTTGGTGCTCTCAAAACGCTGTGTAACCTATGTAGAGTGTGTCACTCTCCAGCACTGAATACACAACCTAGAGCTCCTTTCACCACAGACACGGAAACACATCTTTTTGTGAAAGTCCTACTTCAGGTCACTGGAAATGTAAGGTTTTCATCGAGAACATGAAGTCAATCACGGTTTTGCACTCTGCAGCCAAGAGAAATGTACTTTTCTACAAACACGTCTGAATTTCACTGCAAAATACCCTTCTTTTCTGGTTTGTTAAAAGTTCTCAACACATTAGGAGAAAGAGCGTGTTCGTGCAAGAGTGATGCAGTGTGCGTTTTCCTGGACTTCAAGTGATTTGGGAAACATACTCCTTATTTTTCCCCATTGTGTAAGAAACAACATGAGGCTTGCAAGAGATTGAAACAATGCATCCCAAAACGTATTCCAGCAGTGAAAACACACGTTTCTACAAAGACTTTGAAGGAGCAAGCAAAAGCCTAGTGGCTGAGTGTTCTTTCAGAGAGAAACACACGCATTGCTTCCTTCTGGAGTGAGTTTTCAGCCTGGAATTCATATGCATTTTGTACTGTGCAGAATGTAGCTACCTGCTCGGGAGTTGTGTCATAGACGCACCTTTCCTGCAGGAGTTTATTGAAACATTCATTGTTTGGCTAAGTTCTTTAGGGTTGGTTTTGGAAGGTCTTTCAACTTTGGCCAAATCCCGCTTTGTACGAAATTTTTTCACAGCGCTGTTTCCAAGTGTCCACAAAGAGCCTCTGCTTGAAACTGTCCACATGCACATCTCCCATACTGGTGTGTTCGTTTCACTACCTGGATTTTGGTTTCCTCTTCTTTCTTTGAAATGACAAGCCTTCTTTCCGCACGCTACACACACCTTGTAGCAGTTACAGTTTTTAGCATGTTGGTGCTCTCAAAACGCTGTGTAACCTATGTAGAGTGTGTCACTCTCCAGCACTGAATACACAACCTAGAGCTCCTTTCAACACAGACACACAAACACATCTTTTTGTGAAAGTCCTACTTCAGGTCACTTGGAAATGTAAGGTTTTCATCGAGAACATGAATTCAATCACGGTTTTGCACTCTGCAGCCAAGAGAAATGTACTTTTCTACAAACCCGTCTGAATTTCACTGCAAAATACCCTTCTTTTCTGGTTTGTTGAAAGTTCTCAACACATTAGGAGAAAGAGCGTGTTCGTGCAAGAGTGATGCAGTGTGCGTTTTCCTGGACTTCAAGTGATTTGGGAAACATACTCCTTATTTTTCCCCATTGTGTAAGAAACAACATGAGGCTTGCAAGAGATTGAAACAATGCATCCTAAAACGTATTCCAGCAGTGAAAACACACGTTTCTACAAAGACTTTGAAGAAGCAAGCAAAAGCCTAGTGGCTGAGTGTTCTTTCAGAGAGAAACACACGCATTGCTTCCTTCTGGAGTGAGTTTTCAGCCTGGAATTCATATGCATTTTGTACTGTGCAGAATGTAGCTACCTGCTCGGGAGTTGTGTCATAGACGCACCTTTCCTGCAGGAGTTTATTGAAACATTCATTGTTTGGCTAAGTTCTTTAGGGTTGGTTTTGGAAGGTCTTTCAACTTTGGCCAAATCCCGCTTCGTACGAAATTTTTTCACAGCGCTGTTTCCAAGTGTCCACAAAGAGCCTCTGCTTGAAACTGTCCACATGCACATCTCCCATACTGGTGTGTTCGTTTCACTACCTGGATTTTGGTTTCCTCTTCTTTCTTTGAAATGACACGTCTTCTCTCTGCACGCTACACACACCTTGTAGCAGTTTCAGTTTTTAGCATGTTGGTGCTCTCAAAACACTGTGTAACCTATGTAGAGTGTGTCACTCTCCAGCACTGAATACACAACCTAGAGCTCCTTTCACCACAGACACGCAAACACATCTTTTTGTGAAAGTCCTACTTCAGGTCACTTGGAAATGTAAGGTTTTCATCGAGAACATGAAGTCAATCACGGTTTTGCACTCTGCAGCCCATAGAAATGTACTTTTTTACAAACCCGTCTGAATTTCACTGCAAAATACCCTTCTTTTCTGGTTTGGTGAAAGTTTTCAACACATTAGGAAACAGAGCGTGTTCGTGCAAGAGTGATGCAGTGTGCGTTTTCCTGGACTTCAAGTGATTTGGGAAACATACTCCTTATTTTTCCCCATTGTGTAAGAAACAACATGAGGCTTGCAAGAGATTGAAACAATGCATCCCAAAACGTATTCCAGCAGTGAAAACACACGTTTCTACAAAGACTTTGAAGGAGCAAGCAGAAGCCTAGTGGCTGAGTGTTCTTTCAGAGAGAAACACAGGCATTGCTTCCTTCTGGAGTGAGTTTTCAGCCTGGAATTCATATGCATTTTGTACTGTGCAGAATGTAGCTACCTGCTCGGGGGTTTTGTCATAGAAGCACCTTTCCTGCAGGAGTTTATTGCAACATTCATTGTTTGGCTAAGTTCTTTAGGGTTGGTTTTGGAAGGTCTTTCAACTTTGGCCAAATTCCGCTTCATACGAAATTTTTTCACAATGCTGTTTCCAAGTGTCCACAAAGAGCCTCTGCTTGAAACTGTCCACATGCACATCTCCCATACTGGTGTGCTCGTTTCACTACCTGGATTTTGGTTTCCTCTTCTTTCTTTGAAATGACAAGCCTTCTTTCCGCACGCTACACACACCTTGTAGCAGTTACAGTTTTTAGCATGTTGGTGCTCTCAAAACGCTGTGTAACCTATGTAGAGTGTGTCACTCTCCAGCACTGAATACACAACCTAGAGCTCCTTTCAACACAGACACACAAACACATCTTTTTGTGAAAGTCCTACTTCAGGTCACTTGGAAATGTAAGGTTTTCATCGAGAACATGAATTCAATCACGGTTTTGCACTCTGCAGCCAAGAGAAATGTACTTTTCTACAAACCCGTCTGAATTTCACTGCAAAATACCCTTCTTTTCTGGTTTGTTAAAAGTTCTCAACACATTAGGAGAAAGAGCGTGTTCGTGCAAGAGTGATGCAGTGTGCGTTTTCCTGGACTTCAAGTGATTTGGGAAACATACTCCTTATTTTTCCCCATTGTGTAAGAAACAACATGAGGCTTGCAAGAGATTGAAACAATGCATCCCAAAACGTATTCCAGCAGTGAAAACACACGTTTCTACAAAGACTTTGAAGGAGCAAGCAAAAGCCTAGTGGCTGAGTGTCCTTTCAGAGAGAAACACACGCATTGCTTCCTTCTGGAGTGAGTTTTCAGCCTGGAATTCATATGCATTTTGTACTGTGCAGAATGTAGCTACCTGCTCGGGAGTTGTGTCATAGATGCACCTTTCCTGCAGGAGTTTATTGCAACATTCATTGTTTGGCTAAGTTCTTTAGGGTTGGTTTTGGAAGGTCTTTCAACTTTGGCCAAATCCCGCTTCGTACGAAATTTTTTCACAGCGCTGTTTCCAAGTGTCCACAAAGAGCCTCTGCTTGAAACTGTCCACATGCACATCTCCCATACTGGTGTTTTCGTTTCACTACCTGGATTTTGTTTTCCTCTTCTTTCTTTGAAATGACAAGCCTTCTTTCTGCACGCTACACACACCTTGTAGCAGTTTCAGTTTTTAGCATGTTGGTGCTCTCAAAACGCTGTGTAACCTATGTAGAGTGTGTCACTCTCCAGCACTGAATACACAACCTAGAGCTCCTTTCACCACAGACACGCAAACACATCTTTTTGTGAAAGTCCTACTTCAGGTCACTTGGAAATGTAAGGTTTTCATCGAGAACATGAAGTCAATGACGGTTTTGCACTCTGCAGCCCATAGAAATGTACTTTTCTACAAACCCGTCTGAATTTCACTGCAAAACACCCTTCTTTTCTGGTTTGTTGAAAGTTTTCAACACATTAGGAAACAGAGCGTGTTCGTGCAAGAGTGATGCAGTGTGCGTTTTCCTGGACTTCAAGTGATTTGGGAAACATACTCCTTATTTTTCCCCATTGTGTAAGAAACAACATGAGGCTTGCAAGAGATTGAAACAATGCATCCCAAAACGTATTCCAGCAGTGAAAACACACGTTTCTACAAAGACTTTGAAGGAGCAAGCAGAAGCCTAGTGGCTGAGTGTTCTTTCAGAGAGAAACACACGCATTGCTTCCTTCTGGAGTGAGTTTTCAGCCTGGAATTCATATGCATTTTGTACTGTGAAGAATGTAGCTACCTGCTCGGGAGTTGTGTCATAGACGCACCTTTCCTGCAGGAGTTTATTGAAACATTCATTGTTTGGCTAAGTTCTTTAGGATTGGTTTTGGAAGGTCTTTCAACTTTGGCCAAATCCCGCTTCGTACGAAATTTTTTCACAGCGCTGTTTCCAAGTGTCCACAAAGAGCCTCTGCTTGAAACTGTCCACATGCACATCTCCCATACTGGTGTGTTCGTTTCACTACCTGGATTTTGGTTCCTCTTCTTTCTTTGAAATGACAAGTCTTCTTTCTGCACGCTACACACACCTTGTAGCAGTTTCAGTTTTTAGCATGTTGGTGCTCTCAAAACACTGTGTAACCTATGTAGAGTGTGTCACTCTCCAGCACTGAATACACAACCTAGAGCTCCTTTCACCACAGACACGCAAACACATCTTTTTGTGAAAGTCCTACTTCAGGTCACTTGGAAATGTAAGGTTTTCATCGAGAACATGAATTCAATCACGGTTTTGCACTCTGCAGCCCATAGAAATGTACTTTTCTACAAACCCGTCTGAATTTCACTGCAAAATACCCTTCTCTTCATGTTTGTTGAAAGTTCTCAACGTATTAGGAGAAAGAGCGTGTTCGTGCAAGAGTGATGCAGTGTGCGTTTTCCTGGATTTCAAGTGATTTGGGAAACATACTCCTTATTTTTCCCCATTGTGTAAGAAACAACATGAGGCTTGCAAGAGATTGAAACAATGCATCCCAAAACGTATTCCAGCAGTGAAATCACACGTTTCTACAAAGACTTTGAAGGACCAAGCAAAAGCCTAGTGGCTGAGTGTCCTTTCAGAGAGAAACACACGCATTGCTTCCTTCTGGAGTGAGTTTTCAGCCTGGAATTCATATGCATTTTGTACTGTGCAGAATGTAGCTACCTGCTCGGGAGTTGTGTCAAAGATGCACCTTTCCTGCAGGAGTTTATTGCAACATTCATTGTTTGGCTAAGTTCTTTAGGGTTGGTTTTGGAAGGTCTTTCAACTTTGGCCAAATCCCGCTTCGTACGAAATTTTTTCACAGCGCTGTTTCCAAGTGTCCACAAAGAGCCTCTGCTTGAAACTGTCCACATGCACATCTCCCATACTGGTGTGTTCGTTTCACTACCTGGATTTTGGTTTCCTCTTTTCTCTTTGCAATGACAAGCCTTCTTTCTGCACGCTACACACACCTTGTAGCAGTTTCAGTTTTTAGCATGTTGGTGCTCTCAAAACGCTGTGTAACCTATGTAGAGTGTGTCACTCTCCAGCACTGAATACACAACCTAGAGCTCCTTTCACCACAGACACGGAAACACATCTTTTTGTGAAAGTCCTACTTCAGGTCACTGGAAATGTAAGGTTTTCATCGAGAACATGAAGTCAATCACGGTTTTGCACTCTGCAGCCAAGAGAAATGTACTTTTCTACAAACACGTCTGAATTTCACTGCAAAATACCCTTCTTTTCTGGTTTGTTAAAAGTTCTCAACACATTAGGAGAAAGAGCGTGTTCGTGCAAGAGTGATGCAGTGTGCGTTTTCCTGGACTTCAAGTGATTTGGGAAACATACTCCTTATTTTTCCCCATTGTGTAAGAAACAACATGAGGCTTGCAAGAGATTGAAACAATGCATCCCAAAACGTATTCCAGCAGTGAAAACACACGTTTCTACAAAGACTTTGAAGGAGCAAGCAAAAGCCTAGTGGCTGAGTGTCCTTTCAGAGAGAAACACACGCATTGCTTCCTTCTGGAGTGAGTTTTCAGCCTGGAATTCATATGCATTTTGTACTGTGCAGAATGTAGCTACCTGCTCGGGAGTTGTGTCATAGATGCACCTTTCCTGCAGGAGTTTATTGCAACATTCATTGTTTGGCTAAATTCTTTAGGGTTGGTTTTGGAAGGTCTTTCAACTTTGGCCAAATCCCGCTTCGTACGAAATTTTTTCACAGCGCTGTTTCCAAGTGTCCACAAAGAGCCTCTGCTTGAAACTGTCCACATGCACATCTCCCATACTGGTGTGTTCGTTTCACTACCTGGATTTTGGTTTCCTCTTCTCTCTTTGCAATGACAAGCCTTCATTCTGCACGCTACACACACCTTGTAGCAGTTTCAGTTTTTAGCATGTTGGTGCTCTCAAAACGCTGTGTAACCTATGTAGAGTGTGTCACTCTCCAGCACTGAATACACAACCTAGAGCTCCTTTCACCACAGACACGGAAACACATCTTTTTGTGAAAGTCCTACTTCAGGTCACTGGAAATGTAAGGTTTTCATCGAGAACATGAAGTCAATCACGGTTTTGCACTCTGCAGCCAAGAGAAATGTACTTTTCTACAAACACGTCTGAATTTCACTGCAAAATACCCTTCTTTTCTGGTTTGTTAAAAGTTCTCAACACATTAGGAGAAAGAGCGTGTTCGTGCAAGAGTGATGCAGTGTGCGTTTTCCTGGACTTCAAGTGATTTGGGAAACATACTCCTTATTTTTCCCCATTGTGTAAGAAACAACATGAGGCTTGCAAGAGATTGAAACAATGCATCCCAAAACGTATTCCAGCAGTGAAAACACACGTTTCTACAAAGACTTTGAAGGAGCAAGCAAAAGCCTAGTGGCTGAGTGTTCTTTCAGAGAGAAACACACGCATTGCTTCCTTCTGGAGTGAGTTTTCAGCCTGGAATTCATATGCATTTTGTACTGTGCAGAATGTAGCTACCTGCTCGGGAGTTGTGTCATAGACGCACCTTTCCTGCAGGAGTTTATTGAAACATTCATTGTTTGGCTAAGTTCTTTAGGGTTGGTTTTGGAAGGTCTTTCAACTTTGGCCAAATCCCGCTTTGTACGAAATTTTTTCACAGCGCTGTTTCCAAGTGTCCACAAAGAGCCTCTGCTTGAAACTGTCCACATGCACATCTCCCATACTGGTGTGTTCGTTTCACTACCTGGATTTTGGTTTCCTCTTCTTTCTTTGAAATGACAAGCCTTCTTTCCGCACGCTACACACACCTTGTAGCAGTTACAGTTTTTAGCATGTTGGTGCTCTCAAAACGCTGTGTAACCTATGTAGAGTGTGTCACTCTCCAGCACTGAATACACAACCTAGAGCTCCTTTCAACACAGACACACAAACACATCTTTTTGTGAAAGTCCTACTTCAGGTCACTTGGAAATGTAAGGTTTTCATCGAGAACATGAATTCAATCACGGTTTTGCACTCTGCAGCCAAGAGAAATGTACTTTTCTACAAACCCGTCTGAATTTCACTGCAAAATACCCTTCTTTTCTGGTTTGTTGAAAGTTCTCAACACATTAGGAGAAAGAGCGTGTTCGTGCAAGAGTGATGCAGTGTGCGTTTTCCTGGACTTCAAGTGATTTGGGAAACATACTCCTTATTTTTCCCCATTGTGTAAGAAACAACATGAGGCTTGCAAGAGATTGAAACAATGCATCCTAAAACGTATTCCAGCAGTGAAAACACACGTTTCTACAAAGACTTTGAAGAAGCAAGCAAAAGCCTAGTGGCTGAGTGTTCTTTCAGAGAGAAACACACGCATTGCTTCCTTCTGGAGTGAGTTTTCAGCCTGGAATTCATATGCATTTTGTACTGTGCAGAATGTAGCTACCTGCTCGGGAGTTGTGTCATAGACGCACCTTTCCTGCAGGAGTTTATTGAAACATTCATTGTTTGGCTAAGTTCTTTAGGGTTGGTTTTGGAAGGTCTTTCAACTTTGGCCAAATCCCGCTTCGTACGAAATTTTTTCACAGCGCTGTTTCCAAGTGTCCACAAAGAGCCTCTGCTTGAAACTGTCCACATGCACATCTCCCATACTGGTGTGTTCGTTTCACTACCTGGATTTTGGTTTCCTCTTCTTTCTTTGAAATGACACGTCTTCTCTCTGCACGCTACACACACCTTGTAGCAGTTTCAGTTTTTAGCATGTTGGTGCTCTCAAAACACTGTGTAACCTATGTAGAGTGTGTCACTCTCCAGCACTGAATACACAACCTAGAGCTCCTTTCACCACAGACACGCAAACACATCTTTTTGTGAAAGTCCTACTTCAGGTCACTTGGAAATGTAAGGTTTTCATCGAGAACATGAAGTCAATCACGGTTTTGCACTCTGCAGCCCATAGAAATGTACTTTTTTACAAACCCGTCTGAATTTCACTGCAAAATACCCTTCTTTTCTGGTTTGGTGAAAGTTTTCAACACATTAGGAAACAGAGCGTGTTCGTGCAAGAGTGATGCAGTGTGCGTTTTCCTGGACTTCAAGTGATTTGGGAAACATACTCCTTATTTTTCCCCATTGTGTAAGAAACAACATGAGGCTTGCAAGAGATTGAAACAATGCATCCCAAAACGTATTCCAGCAGTGAAAACACACGTTTCTACAAAGACTTTGAAGGAGCAAGCAGAAGCCTAGTGGCTGAGTGTTCTTTCAGAGAGAAACACAGGCATTGCTTCCTTCTGGAGTGAGTTTTCAGCCTGGAATTCATATGCATTTTGTACTGTGCAGAATGTAGCTACCTGCTCGGGGGTTTTGTCATAGAAGCACCTTTCCTGCAGGAGTTTATTGCAACATTCATTGTTTGGCTAAGTTCTTTAGGGTTGGTTTTGGAAGGTCTTTCAACTTTGGCCAAATTCCGCTTCATACGAAATTTTTTCACAATGCTGTTTCCAAGTGTCCACAAAGAGCCTCTGCTTGAAACTGTCCACATGCACATCTCCCATACTGGTGTGCTCGTTTCACTACCTGGATTTTGGTTTCCTCTTCTTTCTTTGAAATGACAAGCCTTCTTTCCGCACGCTACACACACCTTGTAGCAGTTACAGTTTTTAGCATGTTGGTGCTCTCAAAACGCTGTGTAACCTATGTAGAGTGTGTCACTCTCCAGCACTGAATACACAACCTAGAGCTCCTTTCAACACAGACACACAAACACATCTTTTTGTGAAAGTCCTACTTCAGGTCACTTGGAAATGTAAGGTTTTCATCGAGAACATGAATTCAATCACGGTTTTGCACTCTGCAGCCAAGAGAAATGTACTTTTCTACAAACCCGTCTGAATTTCACTGCAAAATACCCTTCTTTTCTGGTTTGTTGAAAGTTCTCAACACATTAGGAGAAAGAGCGTGTTCGTGCAAGAGTGATGCAGTGTGCGTTTTCCTGGACTTCAAGTGATTTGGGAAACATACTCCTTATTTTTCCCCATTGTGTAAGAAACAACATGAGGCTTGCAAGAGATTGAAACAATGCATCCTAAAACGTATTCCAGCAGTGAAAACACACGTTTCTACAAAGACTTTGAAGAAGCAAGCAAAAGCCTAGTGGCTGAGTGTTCTTTCAGAGAGAAACACACGCATTGCTTCCTTCTGGAGTGAGTTTTCAGCCTGGAATTCATATGCATTTTGTACTGTGCAGAATGTAGCTACCTGCTCGGGAGTTGTGTCATAGACGCACCTTTCCTGCAGGAGTTTATTGAAACATTCATTGTTTGGCTAAGTTCTTTAGGGTTGGTTTTGGAAGGTCTTTCAACTTTGGCCAAATCCCGCTTCGTACGAAATTTTTTCACAGCGCTGTTTCCAAGTGTCCACAAAGAGCCTCTGCTTGAAACTGTCCACATGCACATCTCCCATACTGGTGTGTTCGTTTCACTACCTGGATTTTGGTTTCCTCTTCTTTCTTTGAAATGACACGTCTTCTCTCTGCACGCTACACACACCTTGTAGCAGTTTCAGTTTTTAGCATGTTGGTGCTCTCAAAACACTGTGTAACCTATGTAGAGTGTGTCACTCTCCAGCACTGAATACACAACCTAGAGCTCCTTTCACCACAGACACGCAAACACATCTTTTTGTGAAAGTCCTACTTCAGGTCACTTGGAAATGTAAGGTTTTCATCGAGAACATGAAGTCAATCACGGTTTTGCACTCTGCAGCCCATAGAAATGTACTTTTTTACAAACCCGTCTGAATTTCACTGCAAAATACCCTTCTTTTCTGGTTTGGTGAAAGTTTTCAACACATTAGGAAACAGAGCGTGTTCGTGCAAGAGTGATGCAGTGTGCGTTTTCCTGGACTTCAAGTGATTTGGGAAACATACTCCTTATTTTTCCCCATTGTGTAAGAAACAACATGAGGCTTGCAAGAGATTGAAACAATGCATCCCAAAACGTATTCCAGCAGTGAAAACACACGTTTCTACAAAGACTTTGAAGGAGCAAGCAGAAGCCTAGTGGCTGAGTGTTCTTTCAGAGAGAAACACAGGCATTGCTTCCTTCTGGAGTGAGTTTTCAGCCTGGAATTCATATGCATTTTGTACTGTGCAGAATGTAGCTACCTGCTCGGGGGTTTTGTCATAGAAGCACCTTTCCTGCAGGAGTTTATTGCAACATTCATTGTTTGGCTAAGTTCTTTAGGGTTGGTTTTGGAAGGTCTTTCAACTTTGGCCAAATTCCGCTTCATACGAAATTTTTTCACAATGCTGTTTCCAAGTGTCCACAAAGAGCCTCTGCTTGAAACTGTCCACATGCACATCTCCCATACTGGTGTGCTCGTTTCACTACCTGGAGTTTGGTTTCCTCTTCTTTCTTTGAAATGACAAGCCTTCTTTCTGCACGCTACACACACCTTGTAGCAGTTTCAGTTTTTAGCATGTTGGTGCTCTCAAAACGCTGTGTAACCTATGTAGAGTGTGTCACTCTCCAGCACTGAATACACAACTTAGAGCTCCTTTCACCACAGACACGCAACCATTCTTTTTGTGAAAGTCCTCCTTCAGGTCACCTGGAAATGTAAGGTTTTCATCGAGAACATGAAATCAATCACGGTTTTTCACTCTGCAGCCAATTGAAATGTACTTTTATACAAACTCGTCTGAATTTCACTGCAGAATGCCTTTAGTTTCTGGTTTGTTGAAAGTTCTCAATACATTAGGAGAAAGAGCGTGTTTGTGCAAGAGTGATGCAGTGTGCGTTTTCCTGGATTTCAAGTGATTGGGAAACATACTCCTTATTTTTCCACATTGTGTAAGAAACAACATGAGGCTTGCAAGAGATTGAAACAATGCATCCCATAAAAGTATTCCAGCAGTGAAAACACACCTTTCTACAAAGACTTTGAAGGAGCAAGCAAAATACTGGCTGAATGTTCTTTCAGAGAGAAACACACGCATTGCTTCCTTCTGGAGTGAGTTTTCAGCCTGGAATTCATATGCATTTTGTACTGTGCAGAATGTTGCTACCTGCTCGGGGGTTGTGTCATAGATGCACCTTTCCTGCAGGAGTTTATTGCAACATTCATTGTTTGGCTAAGTTCTTTAGGGTTGGTTTTGGAAGGTCTTTCAACTTTGGCCAAAACCCGCTTCGTACGAAATTTTTTCACAGCGCTGTTTCCAAGTGTCCACAAAGAGCCTCTGCTTGAAACTGTCCACATGCACGTCTCCCATACTGGTGTGCTCGTTTCACTACCTGGAGTTTGGTTTCCTCTTCTTTCTTTGAAATGACAAGCCTTCATTCTGCATGCTACACACACCTTGTAGCAGTTTCAGTTTTAAGCACGTTGGTGCTCTCAAAACACTGTGTAACCTATGTAGAGTGTGTCTCTCCAGCACTGAATACACAACATAGAGCTCCTTTCACCGCAGACACACAAACACACCTTTTTGTGCAAGTCCTACTTCAGGTCACTTGGATATGTCAGGGTTTCATCGAGAACATGAAGTCAATCATGCTTTTGCACTGTGCAACCAATAGAAATGAACTCTTGTAAATGCCCGTCTGAATTTCACTGCAAAATACCTTTAGTTTCTGGTTTGTAGAAAGTTCTCAACACATTAGGAGAAACAGCGTGTTTGAGCAAGAGTGATGCAGTGTGCATTTTCCTGGATTTCAAGTGATTTCAGAAACATACTACTTATTTTTCCACATTGTGTAAAAACAACATGAGGCTTGGAAGAGATTGAAACAATGCATCCCAAAACGTATTCCAGCAGTGAAAACACACGTTTCTACAAAGACTTTGAAGAAGCAAGCAAAAGCCTAGTGGCTGAGTGTTCTTTCAGAGAGAAACACACGCATTGCTTCCTTCTGGAGTGAGTTTTCAGCCTGGAATTCATATGCATTTTGTACTGTGCAGAATGTAGCTACCTGCTCGGGAGTTGTGTCATAGACGCACCTTTCCTGCAGGAGTTTATTGAAACATTCATTGTTTGGCTAAGTTCTTTAGGGTTGGTTTTGGAAGGTCTTTCAACTTTGGCCAAATCCCGCTTCGTACGAAATTTTTTCACAGCGCTGTTTCCAAGTGTCCACAAAGAGCCTCTGCTTGAAACTGTCCACATGCACATCTCCCATACTGGTGTGTTCGTTTCACTACCTGGATTTTGGTTTCCTCTTCTTTCTTTGAAATGACACGTCTTCTCTCTGCACGCTACACACACCTTGTAGCAGTTTCAGTTTTTAGCATGTTGGTGCTCTCAAAACACTGTGTAACCTATGTAGAGTGTGTCACTCTCCAGCACTGAATACACAACCTAGAGCTCCTTTCACCACAGACACGCAAACACATCTTTTTGTGAAAGTCCTACTTCAGGTCACTTGGAAATGTAAGGTTTTCATCGAGAACATGAAGTCAATCACGGTTTTGCACTCTGCAGCCCATAGAAATGTACTTTTTTACAAACCCGTCTGAATTTCACTGCAAAATACCCTTCTTTTCTGGTTTGGTGAAAGTTTTCAACACATTAGGAAACAGAGCGTGTTCGTGCAAGAGTGATGCAGTGTGCGTTTTCCTGGACTTCAAGTGATTTGGGAAACATACTCCTTATTTTTCCCCATTGTGTAAGAAACAACATGAGGCTTGCAAGAGATTGAAACAATGCATCCCAAAACGTATTCCAGCAGTGAAAACACACGTTTCTACAAAGACTTTGAAGGAGCAAGCAGAAGCCTAGTGGCTGAGTGTTCTTTCAGAGAGAAACACAGGCATTGCTTCCTTCTGGAGTGAGTTTTCAGCCTGGAATTCATATGCATTTTGTACTGTGCAGAATGTAGCTACCTGCTCGGGGGTTTTGTCATAGAAGCACCTTTCCTGCAGGAGTTTATTGCAACATTCATTGTTTGGCTAAGTTCTTTAGGGTTGGTTTTGGAAGGTCTTTCAACTTTGGCCAAATTCCGCTTCATACGAAATTTTTTCACAATGCTGTTTCCAAGTGTCCACAAAGAGCCTCTGCTTGAAACTGTCCACATGCACATCTCCCATACTGGTGTGCTCGTTTCACTACCTGGAGTTTGGTTTCCTCTTCTTTCTTTGAAATGACAAGCCTTCTTTCTGCACGCTACACACACCTTGTAGCAGTTTCAGTTTTTAGCATGTTGGTGCTCTCAAAACGCTGTGTAACCTATGTAGAGTGTGTCACTCTCCAGCACTGAATACACAACTTAGAGCTCCTTTCACCACAGACACGCAACCATTCTTTTTGTGAAAGTCCTCCTTCAGGTCACCTGGAAATGTAAGGTTTTCATCGAGAACATGAAATCAATCACGGTTTTTCACTCTGCAGCCAATTGAAATGTACTTTTATACAAACTCGTCTGAATTTCACTGCAGAATGCCTTTAGTTTCTGGTTTGTTGAAAGTTCTCAATACATTAGGAGAAAGAGCGTGTTTGTGCAAGAGTGATGCAGTGTGCGTTTTCCTGGATTTCAAGTGATTGGGAAACATACTCCTTATTTTTCCACATTGTGTAAGAAACAACATGAGGCTTGCAAGAGATTGAAACAATGCATCCCATAAAAGTATTCCAGCAGTGAAAACACACCTTTCTACAAAGACTTTGAAGGAGCAAGCAAAATACTGGCTGAATGTTCTTTCAGAGAGAAACACACGCATTGCTTCCTTCTGGAGTGAGTTTTCAGCCTGGAATTCATATGCATTTTGTACTGTGCAGAATGTTGCTACCTGCTCGGGGGTTGTGTCATAGATGCACCTTTCCTGCAGGAGTTTATTGCAACATTCATTGTTTGGCTAAGTTCTTTAGGGTTGGTTTTGGAAGGTCTTTCAACTTTGGCCAAAACCCGCTTCGTACGAAATTTTTTCACAGCGCTGTTTCCAAGTGTCCACAAAGAGCCTCTGCTTGAAACTGTCCACATGCACGTCTCCCATACTGGTGTGCTCGTTTCACTACCTGGAGTTTGGTTTCCTCTTCTTTCTTTGAAATGACAAGCCTTCATTCTGCATGCTACACACACCTTGTAGCAGTTTCAGTTTTAAGCACGTTGGTGCTCTCAAAACACTGTGTAACCTATGTAGAGTGTGTCTCTCCAGCACTGAATACACAACATAGAGCTCCTTTCACCGCAGACACACAAACACACCTTTTTGTGCAAGTCCTACTTCAGGTCACTTGGATATGTCAGGGTTTCATCGAGAACATGAAGTCAATCATGCTTTTGCACTGTGCAACCAATAGAAATGAACTCTTGTAAATGCCCGTCTGAATTTCACTGCAAAATACCTTTAGTTTCTGGTTTGTAGAAAGTTCTCAACACATTAGGAGAAACAGCGTGTTTGAGCAAGAGTGATGCAGTGTGCATTTTCCTGGATTTCAAGTGATTTCAGAAACATACTACTTATTTTTCCACATTGTGTAAAAACAACATGAGGCTTGGAAGAGATTGAAACAATGCATCCCAAAACGTATTCCAGCAGTGAAAACACACGTTTCTACAAAGACTTTGAAGGAGCAAGCAAAAGCCTACTGGCTGAGTGTCCTTTCAGAGAGAAACACACGCATTGCTTCCTTCTGGAGTGAGTTTTCATCCTGGAATTCATATGCATTTTGTACTGTGCAGAATGTAGCTACCTGCTCGGGAGTTGTGTCATAGATGCACCTTTCCTGCAGGAGTTTATTGCAGCATTCATTGTTTGGCTAAGTTCTTTAGGGTTGGTTTTGGAAGGTCTTTCAACTTTGGCCAAATCCCGCTTCGTACGAAATTTTTTCACAGCGCTGTTTCCAAGTGTCCACAAAGAGCCTCTGCTTGAAACTGTCCACATGCACATCTCCCATTCGGGTGTGTTTGTTTCACTACCTGGATTTTGGTTTCCTCTTCTTTCTTTGAAATGACAAGCCTTCTTTCTGCACGCTACACACACCTTGTAGCAGTTTCAGTTTTTAGCATGTTCTTGCTCTCAAAACGCTGTGTAACCTATGTAGAGTGTGTCACTCTCCAGCACTGAATACACAACCTAGAGCTCCTTTCACCACAGACACGCAAACACATCTTTTTGTGAAAGTCCTACTTCAGGTCACTTGGAAATGTAAGGTTTTCATCTAGAACATGAAGTCAATCACGGTTTTGCACTCTGCAGCCAATAGAAATGTACTTTTCTACAAACCCGTCTGAATTTCACTGCCAAATACCCTTCTTTTCCGGTTTGTTGAAAGTTCTCAACACATTAGGAGAAAGAGCGTGTTCGTGCAAGAGTGATGCAGTGTGCGTTTTCCTGGACTTCAAGTGATTTGGGAAACATACTCCTTATTTTTCCCCATTGTGTAAGAAACAACATGAGGCTTGCAAGAGATTGAAACAATGCATCCCAAAACGTATTCCAGCAGTGAAAACACACGTTTCTACAAAGACTTTGAAGGAGCAAGCAAAAGCCTACTGGCTGAGTGTTCTTTCAGAGAGAAACACATACATTTCATTTTTTTGGAGTGAGTTTTCAGCCTGGAATTCATTTGCACTTTGTACTGTGCAGAATGTAGTTACCTACTCGGGGGTTGTGTCATAGAAGCACCTGTCCTGCAGGAGCTTCTTGCAACATTCATTGTTTGGCGAAGTTCTTTAGGGTTGGTTTTGGAAGGTCTTTCAACTTTGGCCAAATCCCGCTTCGTACGAAATTTTTTACAGCGCTCTTTCCAAGTGTCCACCAAGAGGTGCTGCTGGAAACTGTCCACATGCACATCTCCCATACTGGTGTGTTCGTTTCACTACCTGGATTTTGGTTTCCTCTTCTTTCTTTGAAATGACAAGCCATCATTCTGCACGCTACACACACCTTGTAGCAGTTTCAGTTTGAAGCATGTTGGTGGTCTCCAAACGCTGTGTAACCTATGCAGAGTGTGTCACTCTCCAGCACTGAATACACAACCTAGAGCTCCTTTCACCACAGACACGCAAACACATCTTTTTGTGAAAGTCCTACTTCAGGTCAGTTGGAAATGTAAGGTTTTCATCGAGAACATGAAGTCAATCATGGTTTTGCACTCTGCAACCAATAGAAATGAAATCCTGTACATACCTATGTGAATTTCACATCAAAATACCATTCTTTTCTGGTTTCTTGAATGTTCTCACCACAAAAGGAGAAAGAGCGTGTTTGAGCAAGAGTGATGTAGTGTGCGGTTTCCTCGATTTCAAGTGATTTGGGAAACATAATCCGCGTTTCTCCAGATTGTCTAGGAAACAATATGAGGCTTTCAAGAGATTGAAACAATGCATTCAAAACGTATTCCAGCAGTGAAAACACACGTTTCTACAAAGACCTTGAAGGAGCAAGCAAAAGCCCAGTGGCTGAGTGTTCTTTCAGAGAGAAACACATGCATTTCATCCTTCTGCAGTGAGTATTCAGCCTGGAATTCATATGCATTTTGTACAGTGCAGAATGTAGCTACGCCCTCAGGAGTTGTGTCATAGAAGGACCTTTCCTGCAGGAGCTTATTGCAACATTCATTGTTTGGCTAAGTTCTTTAGGGTTGGTTTTGGAAGGTCTTTCAACTTTGGCCAAATACCGCTTCGTACGAAATTTTTTCACAGCGCTGTTTCCAAGTGTCCACAAAGAGCCTCTGCTTGAAACTGTCCACATGCACATCTCCCATACTGGTGTGCTCGTTTCACTACCTGGAGTTTGGTTTCCTCTTCTTTCTTTGAAATGACAAGCCTTCTTTCTGCACGCTACACACACCTTGTAGCAGTTTCAGTTTTTAGCATGTTGGTGCTCTCAAAACGCTGTGTAACCTATGTAGAGTGTGTCACTCTCCAGCACTGAATACACAACTTAGAGCTCCTTCACCACAGACACGCAAAGAGATCTTTTTGTGAAAGTCCTATTTCAGATCAGTTGGAAATTAAGGATTTCATCGAGAATATGAAGTCATCATGGTTTTGCACTCTGCAACCAATAGAAATGTACTTTTCTACAAACCCGTGTGAATTTCACTGCAAAATGCCCTTCTCTTCTGGTATCTTGAATGTTCTCAACACATTAGGAGAAAGAGCAGGTTCGTGCAAGAGTGATGCAGTGTGCGTTTTCCTGGACTTCAAGTGATTTGGGAAACATACTCCTTTTTTTTCCCCATTGTGTAAGAAACAACATGAGGCTTGCAAGAGATTGAAACAATGCATCCCAAAACGTATTCCAGCAGTGAAAACACACGTTTCTACAAAGACTTTGAAGGAGCAAGCAAAAGCCTAGTGGCTGAGTGTTCTTTCAGAGAGAAACACACGCATTGCTTCCTTCTGGAGTGAGTTTTCAGCCTGGAATTCATATGCATTTTGTACTGTGCAGAATGTAGCTACCTGCTCGGGAGTTGTGTCATAGACGCACCTTTCCTGCAGGAGTTTATTGAAACATTCATTGTTTGGCTAAGTTCTTTAGGGTTGGTTTTGGAAGGTCTTTCAACTTTGGCCAAATCCCGCTTCGTACGAAATTTTTTCACAGCGCTGTTTCCAAGTGTCCACAAAGAGTCTCTGCTTGAAACTGTCCACATGCACATCTCCCATACTGGTGTGTTCGTTTCACTACCTGGATTTTGGTTTCCTCTTCTTTCTTTGAAATGACAAGCCTTCTTTCTGCACGCTACAAACACCTTGTAGCAGTTTCAGTTTTTGGTGTGTTGGTGCTCTGAAAACGCTGTGTAACCTATGTAGAGTGTGTCACTCTCCAGCACTGAATACCCAACCTAGAGCTCCTTTCACCACAGACACGCAAACACATCTTTTTGTGAAAGTCCTACTTCAGGTCACTTGGAAATGTAAGGTTTTCATCGAGAACATGAAGTCAATGACGGTTTTGCACTCTGCAGCCCATAGAAATGTACTTTTCTACAAACCCGTCTGAATTTCACTGCAAAATACCCTTCTTTTCTGGTTTGTTGAAAGTTCTCAACACATTAGGAGAAAGAGCGTGTTCGTGCAAGAGTGATGCAGTGTGCGTTTTCCTGGACTTCAAGTGATTTGGGAAACATACTCCTTATTTTTCCCCATTGTGTAAGAAACAACATGAGGCTTGCAAGAGATTGAAACAATGCATCCCAAAACGTATTCCAGCAGTGAAAACACACGTTTCTACAAAGACTTTGAAGGAGCAAGCAAAAGCCTAGTGGCTGAGTGTTCTTTCAGAGAGAAACACACGCATTGCTTCCTTCTGGAGTGAGTTTTCAGCCTGGAATTCATATGCATTTTGTACTGTGCAGAATGTAGCTACCTGCTCGGGAGTTGTGTCATAGACGCACCTTTCCTGCAGGAGTTTATTGAAACATTCATTGTTTGGCTAAGTTCTTTAGGGTTGGTTTTGGAAGGTCTTTCAACTTTGGCCAAATCCCGCTTCGTACGAAATTTGTTCACAGCGCTGTTTCCAAGTGTCCACAAAGAGCCTCTGCTTGAAACTGTCCACATGCACATCTCCCATACTGGTGTGTTCGTTTCACTACCTGGATTTTGGTTTCCTCTTCTTTCTTTGAAATGACAAGCCTTCTTTCTGCACGCTACACACACCTTGTAGCAGTTTCAGTTTTTAGCATGTTGGTGCTCTCAAAACGCTCTGTAACCTATGTAGAGTGTGTCACTGTCCAGCACTGAATACACAACCTAGAGCTCCTTTCACCACAGACACGCAAACACATCTTTTTGTGAAAGTCCTACTTCAGGTCACTTGGAAATGTAAGGTTTTCATCGAGAACATGAAGTCAATGACGGTTTTGCACTCTGCAGCCCATAGAAATGTACTTTTCTACAAACCCGTCTGAATTTCACTGCAAAATATCCTTCTCTTCTTGTTTGTTGAAAGTTCTCAACGTATTAGGAGAAAGAGCGTGTTCGTGCAAGAGTGATGCAGTGTGCGTTTTCCTGGACTTCAAGTGATTTGGGAAACATACTCCTTATTTTTCCCCATTGTGTAAGAAACAACATGAGGCTTGCAAGAGATTGAAACAATTCATCCCAAAACGTATTCCAGCAGTGAAAACACACGTTTCTACAAAGACTTTGAAGGAGCAAGCAAAAGCCTAGTGGCTGAGTGTTCTTTCAGAGAGAAACACACGCATTGCTTCCTTCTGGAGTGAGTTTTCAGCCTGGAATTCATATGCATTTTGTACTGTGCAGAATGTAGCTACCTGCTCGGGAGTTGTGTCATAGATGCACCTTTCCTGCAGGAGTTTATTGCAACATTCATTGTTTGGCTAAGTTCTTTAGGGTTGGTTTTGGAGGTCTTTCAACTTTGGCCAAATCCCGCTTCATACGAAATTTTTTCACAGCGCTGTTTCCAAGTGTCCACAAAGAGCCTCTGCTTGAAACTGTCCACATGCACATCTCCCATACTGGTGTGCTCGTTTCACTACCTGGAGTTTGGTTTCCTCTTCTTTCTTTGAAATGACAAGCCTTCTTTCTGCACGCTACACACACCTTGTAGCAGTTTCAGTTTTTAGCATGTTGGTGCTCTCAAAACGCTGTGTAACCTATGTAGAGTGTGTCACTCTCCAGCACTGAATACACAACTTAGAGCTCCTTTCACCACAGACACGCAACCATTCTTTTTGTGAAAGGCCTACTTCAGGTCACCTGGAAATATAAGGTTTTCATTGAGAACATGAAATCAATCACGGTTTTTCACTCTGCAGCCAATTGAAATGTACTTTTATACAAACTCGTCTGAATTTCACTGCAAAATGCCTTTAGTTTCTGGTTTTGTTGAAAGTTCTCAATACATTAGGAGAAAGAGCAGGTTTGTGCAAGAGTGATGCAGTGTGCGTTTTCCTGGATTTCAAGTGATTGGGAAACATACTCCTTATTTTTCCACATTGTGTAAGAAACAACATGAGGCTTGCAAGAGATTGAAACAATGCATCCCAAAACGTATTCCAGCAGTGAAAACACACGTTTCTACAAAGACTTTGAAGGAGCAAGCAAAAGCCTACTGGCTGAGTGTTCTTTCAGAGAGAAACACACGCATTGCTTCCTTCTGGAGTGAGTTTTCAGCCTGGAATTCATATGCATTTTGTACTGTGCAGAATGTAGCTACCTGCTCGGGGGTTTTGTCATAGAAGCACCTTTCCTGCAGGAGTTTATTGCAACATTCATTGTTTGGCTAAGTTCTTTAGGGTTGGTTTTGGAAGGTCTTTCAACTTTGGCCAAATTCCGCTTCATACGAAATTTTTTCACAATGCTGTTTCCAAGTGTCCACAAAGAGCCTCTGCTTGAAACTGTCCACATGCACATCTCCCATACTGGTGTGCTCGTTTCACTACCTGGAGTTTGGTTTCCTCTTCTTTCTTTGAAATGACAAGCCTTCTTTCTGCACGCTACACACACCTTGTAGCAGTTTCAGTTTTTAGCATGTTGGTGCTCTCAAAACGCTGTGTAACCTATGTAGAGTGTGTCACTCTCCAGCACTGAATACACAACTTAGAGCTCCTTTCACCACAGACACGCAACCATTCTTTTTGTGAAAGTCCTCCTTCAGGTCACCTGGAAATGTAAGGTTTTCATCGAGAACATGAAATCAATCACGGTTTTTCACTCTGCAGCCAATTGAAATGTACTTTTATACAAACTCGTCTGAATTTCACTGCAGAATGCCTTTAGTTTCTGGTTTGTTGAAAGTTCTCAATACATTAGGAGAAAGAGCGTGTTTGTGCAAGAGTGATGCAGTGTGCGTTTTCCTGGATTTCAAGTGATTGGGAAACATACTCCTTATTTTTCCACATTGTGTAAGAAACAACATGAGGCTTGCAAGAGATTGAAACAATGCATCCCATAAAAGTATTCCAGCAGTGAAAACACACCTTTCTACAAAGACTTTGAAGGAGCAAGCAAAATACTGGCTGAATGTTCTTTCAGAGAGAAACACACGCATTGCTTCCTTCTGGAGTGAGTTTTCAGCCTGGAATTCATATGCATTTTGTACTGTGCAGAATGTTGCTACCTGCTCGGGGGTTGTGTCATAGATGCACCTTTCCTGCAGGAGTTTATTGCAACATTCATTGTTTGGCTAAGTTCTTTAGGGTTGGTTTTGGAAGGTCTTTCAACTTTGGCCAAAACCCGCTTCGTACGAAATTTTTTCACAGCGCTGTTTCCAAGTGTCCACAAAGAGCCTCTGCTTGAAACTGTCCACATGCACGTCTCCCATACTGGTGTGCTCGTTTCACTACCTGGAGTTTGGTTTCCTCTTCTTTCTTTGAAATGACAAGCCTTCATTCTGCATGCTACACACACCTTGTAGCAGTTTCAGTTTTAAGCACGTTGGTGCTCTCAAAACACTGTGTAACCTATGTAGAGTGTGTCTCTCCAGCACTGAATACACAACATAGAGCTCCTTTCACCGCAGACACACAAACACACCTTTTTGTGCAAGTCCTACTTCAGGTCACTTGGATATGTCAGGGTTTCATCGAGAACATGAAGTCAATCATGCTTTTGCACTGTGCAACCAATAGAAATGAACTCTTGTAAATGCCCGTCTGAATTTCACTGCAAAATACCTTTAGTTTCTGGTTTGTAGAAAGTTCTCAACACATTAGGAGAAACAGCGTGTTTGAGCAAGAGTGATGCAGTGTGCATTTTCCTGGATTTCAAGTGATTTCAGAAACATACTACTTATTTTTCCACATTGTGTAAAAACAACATGAGGCTTGGAAGAGATTGAAACAATGCATCCCAAAACGTATTCCAGCAGTGAAAACACACGTTTCTACAAAGACTTTGAAGGAGCAAGCAAAAGCCTACTGGCTGAGTGTCCTTTCAGAGAGAAACACACGCATTGCTTCCTTCTGGAGTGAGTTTTCATCCTGGAATTCATATGCATTTTGTACTGTGCAGAATGTAGCTACCTGCTCGGGAGTTGTGTCATAGATGCACCTTTCCTGCAGGAGTTTATTGCAGCATTCATTGTTTGGCTAAGTTCTTTAGGGTTGGTTTTGGAAGGTCTTTCAACTTTGGCCAAATCCCGCTTCGTACGAAATTTTTTCACAGCGCTGTTTCCAAGTGTCCACAAAGAGCCTCTGCTTGAAACTGTCCACATGCACATCTCCCATTCGGGTGTGTTTGTTTCACTACCTGGATTTTGGTTTCCTCTTCTTTCTTTGAAATGACAAGCCTTCTTTCTGCACGCTACACACACCTTGTAGCAGTTTCAGTTTTTAGCATGTTCTTGCTCTCAAAACGCTGTGTAACCTATGTAGAGTGTGTCACTCTCCAGCACTGAATACACAACCTAGAGCTCCTTTCACCACAGACACGCAAACACATCTTTTTGTGAAAGTCCTACTTCAGGTCACTTGGAAATGTAAGGTTTTCATCTAGAACATGAAGTCAATCACGGTTTTGCACTCTGCAGCCAATAGAAATGTACTTTTCTACAAACCCGTCTGAATTTCACTGCCAAATACCCTTCTTTTCCGGTTTGTTGAAAGTTCTCAACACATTAGGAGAAAGAGCGTGTTCGTGCAAGAGTGATGCAGTGTGCGTTTTCCTGGACTTCAAGTGATTTGGGAAACATACTCCTTATTTTTCCCCATTGTGTAAGAAACAACATGAGGCTTGCAAGAGATTGAAACAATGCATCCCAAAACGTATTCCAGCAGTGAAAACACACGTTTCTACAAAGACTTTGAAGGAGCAAGCAAAAGCCTACTGGCTGAGTGTTCTTTCAGAGAGAAACACATACATTTCATTTTTTTGGAGTGAGTTTTCAGCCTGGAATTCATTTGCACTTTGTACTGTGCAGAATGTAGTTACCTACTCGGGGGTTGTGTCATAGAAGCACCTGTCCTGCAGGAGCTTCTTGCAACATTCATTGTTTGGCGAAGTTCTTTAGGGTTGGTTTTGGAAGGTCTTTCAACTTTGGCCAAATCCCGCTTCGTACGAAATTTTTTACAGCGCTCTTTCCAAGTGTCCACCAAGAGGTGCTGCTGGAAACTGTCCACATGCACATCTCCCATACTGGTGTGTTCGTTTCACTACCTGGATTTTGGTTTCCTCTTCTTTCTTTGAAATGACAAGCCATCATTCTGCACGCTACACACACCTTGTAGCAGTTTCAGTTTGAAGCATGTTGGTGGTCTCCAAACGCTGTGTAACCTATGCAGAGTGTGTCACTCTCCAGCACTGAATACACAACCTAGAGCTCCTTTCACCACAGACACGCAAACACATCTTTTTGTGAAAGTCCTACTTCAGGTCAGTTGGAAATGTAAGGTTTTCATCGAGAACATGAAGTCAATCATGGTTTTGCACTCTGCAACCAATAGAAATGAAATCCTGTACATACCTATGTGAATTTCACATCAAAATACCATTCTTTTCTGGTTTCTTGAATGTTCTCACCACAAAAGGAGAAAGAGCGTGTTTGAGCAAGAGTGATGTAGTGTGCGGTTTCCTCGATTTCAAGTGATTTGGGAAACATAATCCGCGTTTCTCCAGATTGTCTAAGAAACAATATGAGGCTTTCAAGAGATTGAAACAATGCATTCAAAACGTATTCCAGCAGTGAAAACACACGTTTCTACAAAGACCTTGAAGGAGCAAGCAAAAGCCCAGTGGCTGAGTGTTCTTTCAGAGAGAAACACATGCATTTCATCCTTCTGCAGTGAGTATTCAGCCTGGAATTCATATGCATTTTGTACAGTGCAGAATGTAGCTACGCCCTCAGGAGTTGTGTCATAGAAGGACCTTTCCTGCAGGAGCTTATTGCAACATTCATTGTTTGGCTAAGTTCTTTAGGGTTGGTTTTGGAAGGTCTTTCAACTTTGGCCAAATACCGCTTCGTACGAAATTTTTTCACAGCGCTGTTTCCAAGTGTCCACAAAGAGCCTCTGCTTGAAACTGTCCACATGCACATCTCCCATACTGGTGTGCTCGTTTCACTACCTGGAGTTTGGTTTCCTCTTCTTTCTTTGAAATGACAAGCCTTCTTTCTGCACGCTACACACACCTTGTAGCAGTTTCAGTTTTTAGCATGTTGGTGCTCTCAAAACGCTGTGTAACCTATGTAGAGTGTGTCACTCTCCAGCACTGAATACACAACTTAGAGCTCCTTCACCACAGACACGCAAAGAGATCTTTTTGTGAAAGTCCTATTTCAGATCAGTTGGAAATTAAGGATTTCATCGAGAATATGAAGTCATCATGGTTTTGCACTCTGCAACCAATAGAAATGTACTTTTCTACAAACCCGTGTGAATTTCACTGCAAAATGCCCTTCTCTTCTGGTATCTTGAATGTTCTCAACACATTAGGAGAAAGAGCAGGTTCGTGCAAGAGTGATGCAGTGTGCGTTTTCCTGGACTTCAAGTGATTTGGGAAACATACTCCTTTTTTTTCCCCATTGTGTAAGAAACAACATGAGGCTTGCAAGAGATTGAAACAATGCATCCCAAAACGTATTCCAGCAGTGAAAACACACGTTTCTACAAAGACTTTGAAGGAGCAAGCAAAAGCCTAGTGGCTGAGTGTTCTTTCAGAGAGAAACACACGCATTGCTTCCTTCTGGAGTGAGTTTTCAGCCTGGAATTCATATGCATTTTGTACTGTGCAGAATGTAGCTACCTGCTCGGGAGTTGTGTCATAGACGCACCTTTCCTGCAGGAGTTTATTGAAACATTCATTGTTTGGCTAAGTTCTTTAGGGTTGGTTTTGGAAGGTCTTTCAACTTTGGCCAAATCCCGCTTCGTACGAAATTTTTTCACAGCGCTGTTTCCAAGTGTCCACAAAGAGTCTCTGCTTGAAACTGTCCACATGCACATCTCCCATACTGGTGTGTTCGTTTCACTACCTGGATTTTGGTTTCCTCTTCTTTCTTTGAAATGACAAGCCTTCTTTCTGCACGCTACAAACACCTTGTAGCAGTTTCAGTTTTTGGCGTGTTGGTGCTCTGAAAACGCTGTGTAACCTATGTAGAGTGTGTCACTCTCCAGCACTGAATACCCAACCTAGAGCTCCTTTCACCACAGACACGCAAACACATCTTTTTGTGAAAGTCCTACTTCAGGTCACTTGGAAATGTAAGGTTTTCATCGAGAACATGAAGTCAATGACGGTTTTGCACTCTGCAGCCCATAGAAATGTACTTTTCTACAAACCCGTCTGAATTTCACTGCAAAATACCCTTCTTTTCTGGTTTGTTGAAAGTTCTCAACACATTAGGAGAAAGAGCGTGTTCGTGCAAGAGTGATGCAGTGTGCGTTTTCCTGGACTTCAAGTGATTTGGGAAACATACTCCTTATTTTTCCCCATTGTGTAAGAAACAACATGAGGCTTGCAAGAGATTGAAACAATGCATCCCAAAACGTATTCCAGCAGTGAAAACACACGTTTCTACAAAGACTTTGAAGGAGCAAGCAAAAGCCTAGTGGCTGAGTGTTCTTTCAGAGAGAAACACACGCATTGCTTCCTTCTGGAGTGAGTTTTCAGCCTGGAATTCATATGCATTTTGTACTGTGCAGAATGTAGCTACCTGCTCGGGAGTTGTGTCATAGACGCACCTTTCCTGCAGGAGTTTATTGAAACATTCATTGTTTGGCTAAGTTCTTTAGGGTTGGTTTTGGAAGGTCTTTCAACTTTGGCCAAATCCCGCTTCGTACGAAATTTGTTCACAGCGCTGTTTCCAAGTGTCCACAAAGAGCCTCTGCTTGAAACTGTCCACATGCACATCTCCCATACTGGTGTGTTCGTTTCACTACCTGGATTTTGGTTTCCTCTTCTTTCTTTGAAATGACAAGCCTTCTTTCTGCACGCTACACACACCTTGTAGCAGATTCAGTTTTTAGCATGTTGGTGCTCTCAAAACGCTCTGTAACCTATGTAGAGTGTGTCACTGTCCAGCACTGAATACACAACCTAGAGCTCCTTTCACCACAGACACGCAAACACATCTTTTTGTGAAAGTCCTACTTCAGGTCACTTGGAAATGTAAGGTTTTCATCGAGAACATGAAGTCAATGACGGTTTTGCACTCTGCAGCCCATAGAAATGTACTTTTCTACAAACCCGTCTGAATTTCACTGCAAAATATCCTTCTCTTCTTGTTTGTTGAAAGTTCTCAACGTATTAGGAGAAAGAGCGTGTTCGTGCAAGAGTGATGCAGTGTGCGTTTTCCTGGACTTCAAGTGATTTGGGAAACATACTCCTTATTTTTCCCCATTGTGTAAGAAACAACATGAGGCTTGCAAGAGATTGAAACAATTCATCCCAAAACGTATTCCAGCAGTGAAAACACACGTTTCTACAAAGACTTTGAAGGAGCAAGCAAAAGCCTAGTGGCTGAGTGTTCTTTCAGAGAGAAACACACGCATTGCTTCCTTCTGGAGTGAGTTTTCAGCCTGGAATTCATATGCATTTTGTACTGTGCAGAATGTAGCTACCTGCTCGGGAGTTGTGTCATAGATGCACCTTTCCTGCAGGAGTTTATTACAACATTCATTGTTTGGCTAAGTTCTTTAGGGTTGGTTTTGGAAGGTCTTTCAACTTTGGCCAAATCCCGCTTCGTACGAAATTTTTTCACAGCGCTGTTTCCAAGTGTCCACAAAGAGCCTCTGCTTGAAACTGTCCACATGCACATCTCCCATACTGGTGTGTTTGTTTCACTACCTGGATTTTGGTTTCCTCTTCTTTCTTTGAAATGACAAGCCTTCTTTCTGCACGCTACACACACCTTGTAGCAGTTTCAGTTTTTAGCATGTTGGTGCTCTCAAAACGCTCTGTAACCTATGTAGAGTGTGTCACTCTCCAGCACTGAATACACAACCTAGAGCTCCTTTCACCACAGACACACAAACACATCTCTTTGTGAAAGTCCTACTTCAGGTCACTTGGAAATGTAAGGTTTTCATCGAGAACATGAAGTCAATCACGGTTTTGCACTCTGCAGCCAATAGAAATGTACTTTTCTACAAACCCGTCTGAATTTCACTGCCAAATACCCTTCTTTTCCGGTTTGTTGAAAGTTCTCAACACATTAGGAGAAAGAGCGTGTTCGTGCAAGAGTGATGCAGTGTGCGTTTTCCTGGACTTCAAGTGATTTGGGAAACATACTCCTTATTTTTCCCCATTGTGTAAGAAACAACATGAGGCTTGCAAGAGATTGAAACAATGCATCCCAAAACGTATTCCAGCAGTGAAAACACACGTTTCTACAAAGACTTTGAAGGAGCAAGCAAAAGCCTACTGGCTGAGTGTTCTTTCAGAGAGAAACACATACATTTCATTTTTTTGGAGTGAGTTTTCAGCCTGGAATTCATTTGCACTTTGTACTGTGCAGAATGTAGTTACCTACTCGGGGGTTGTGTCATAGAAGCACCTGTCCTGCAGGAGCTTCTTGCAACATTCATTGTTTGGCGAAGTTCTTTAGGGTTGGTTTTGGAAGGTCTTTCAACTTTGGCCAAATCCCGCTTCGTACGAAATTTTTTACAGCGCTCTTTCCAAGTGTCCACCAAGAGGTGCTGCTGGAAACTGTCCACATGCACATCTCCCATACTGGTGTGTTCGTTTCACTACCTGGATTTTGGTTTCCTCTTCTTTCTTTGAAATGACAAGCCATCATTCTGCACGCTACACACACCTTGTAGCAGTTTCAGTTTGAAGCATGTTGGTGGTCTCCAAACGCTGTGTAACCTATGCAGAGTGTGTCACTCTCCAGCACTGAATACACAACCTAGAGCTCCTTTCACCACAGACACGCAAACACATCTTTTTGTGAAAGTCCTACTTCAGGTCAGTTGGAAATGTAAGGTTTTCATCGAGAACATGAAGTCAATCATGGTTTTGCACTCTGCAACCAATAGAAATGAAATCCTGTACATACCTATGTGAATTTCACATCAAAATACCATTCTTTTCTGGTTTCTTGAATGTTCTCACCACAAAAGGAGAAAGAGCGTGTTTGAGCAAGAGTGATGTAGTGTGCGGTTTCCTCGATTTCAAGTGATTTGGGAAACATAATCCGCGTTTCTCCAGATTGTCTAAGAAACAATATGAGGCTTTCAAGAGATTGAAACAATGCATTCAAAACGTATTCCAGCAGTGAAAACACACGTTTCTACAAAGACCTTGAAGGAGCAAGCAAAAGCCCAGTGGCTGAGTGTTCTTTCAGAGAGAAACACATGCATTTCATCCTTCTGCAGTGAGTATTCAGCCTGGAATTCATATGCATTTTGTACAGTGCAGAATGTAGCTACGCCCTCAGGAGTTGTGTCATAGAAGGACCTTTCCTGCAGGAGCTTATTGCAACATTCATTGTTTGGCTAAGTTCTTTAGGGTTGGTTTTGGAAGGTCTTTCAACTTTGGCCAAATACCGCTTCGTACGAAATTTTTTCACAGCGCTGTTTCCAAGTGTCCACAAAGAGCCTCTGCTTGAAACTGTCCACATGCACATCTCCCATACTGGTGTGCTCGTTTCACTACCTGGAGTTTGGTTTCCTCTTCTTTCTTTGAAATGACAAGCCTTCTTTCTGCACGCTACACACACCTTGTAGCAGTTTCAGTTTTTAGCATGTTGGTGCTCTCAAAACGCTGTGTAACCTATGTAGAGTGTGTCACTCTCCAGCACTGAATACACAACTTAGAGCTCCTTCACCACAGACACGCAAAGAGATCTTTTTGTGAAAGTCCTATTTCAGATCAGTTGGAAATTAAGGATTTCATTGAGAATATGAAGTCATCATGGTTTTGCACTCTGCAACCAATAGAAATGTACTTTTCTACAAACCCGTGTGAATTTCACTGCAAAATGCCCTTCTCTTCTGGTATCTTGAATGTTCTCAACACATTAGGAGAAAGAGCAGGTTCGTGCAAGAGTGATGCAGTGTGCGTTTTCCTGGACTTCAAGTGATTTGGGAAACATACTCCTTTTTTTTCCCCATTGTGTAAGAAACAACATGAGGCTTGCAAGAGATTGAAACAATGCATCCCAAAACGTATTCCAGCAGTGAAAACACACGTTTCTACAAAGACTTTGAAGGAGCAAGCAAAAGCCTAGTGGCTGAGTGTTCTTTCAGAGAGAAACACACGCATTGCTTCCTTCTGGAGTGAGTTTTCAGCCTGGAATTCATATGCATTTTGTACTGTGCAGAATGTAGCTACCTGCTCGGGAGTTGTGTCATAGACGCACCTTTCCTGCAGGAGTTTATTGAAACATTCATTGTTTGGCTAAGTTCTTTAGGGTTGGTTTTGGAAGGTCTTTCAACTTTGGCCAAATCCCGCTTCGTACGAAATTTTTTCACAGCGCTGTTTCCAAGTGTCCACAAAGAGTCTCTGCTTGAAACTGTCCACATGCACATCTCCCATACTGGTGTGTTCGTTTCACTACCTGGATTTTGGTTTCCTCTTCTTTCTTTGAAATGACAAGCCTTCTTTCTGCACGCTACAAACACCTTGTAGCAGTTTCAGTTTTTGGCGTGTTGGTGCTCTGAAAACGCTGTGTAACCTATGTAGAGTGTGTCACTCTCCAGCACTGAATACCCAACCTAGAGCTCCTTTCACCACAGACACGCAAACACATCTTTTTGTGAAAGTCCTACTTCAGGTCACTTGGAAATGTAAGGTTTTCATCGAGAACATGAAGTCAATGACGGTTTTGCACTCTGCAGCCCATAGAAATGTACTTTTCTACAAACCCGTCTGAATTTCACTGCAAAATACCCTTCTTTTCTGGTTTGTTGAAAGTTCTCAACACATTAGGAGAAAGAGCGTGTTCGTGCAAGAGTGATGCAGTGTGCGTTTTCCTGGACTTCAAGTGATTTGGGAAACATACTCCTTATTTTTCCCCATTGTGTAAGAAACAACATGAGGCTTGCAAGAGATTGAAACAATGCATCCCAAAACGTATTCCAGCAGTGAAAACACACGTTTCTACAAAGACTTTGAAGGAGCAAGCAAAAGCCTAGTGGCTGAGTGTTCTTTCAGAGATAAACACACGCATTGCTTCCTTCTGGAGTGAGTTTTCAGCCTGGAATTCATATGCATTTTGTACTGTGCAGAATGTAGCTACCTGCTCGGGAGTTGTGTCATAGACGCACCTTTCCTGCAGGAGTTTATTGAAACATTCATTGTTTGGCTAAGTTCTTTAGGGTTGGTTTTGGAAGGTCTTTCAACTTTGGCCAAATCCCGCTTCGTACGAAATTTGTTCACAGCGCTGTTTCCAAGTGTCCACAAAGAGCCTCTGCTTGAAACTGTCCACATGCACATCTCCCATACTGGTGTGTTCGTTTCACTACCTGGATTTTGGTTTCCTCTTCTTTCTTTGAAATGACAAGCCTTCTTTCTGCACGCTACACACACCTTGTAGCAGATTCAGTTTTTAGCATGTTGGTGCTCTCAAAACGCTCTGTAACCTATGTAGAGTGTGTCACTGTCCAGCACTGAATACACAACCTAGAGCTCCTTTCACCACAGACACGCAAACACATCTTTTTGTGAAAGTCCTACTTCAGGTCACTTGGAAATGTAAGGTTTTCATCGAGAACATGAAGTCAATGACGGTTTTGCACTCTGCAGCCCATAGAAATGTACTTTTCTACAAACCCGTCTGAATTTCACTGCAAAATATCCTTCTCTTCTTGTTTGTTGAAAGTTCTCAACGTATTAGGAGAAAGAGCGTGTTCGTGCAAGAGTGATGCAGTGTGCGTTTTCCTGGACTTCAAGTGATTTGGGAAACATACTCCTTATTTTTCCCCATTGTGTAAGAAACAACATGAGGCTTGCAAGAGATTGAAACAATTCATCCCAAAACATATTCCAGCAGTGAAAACACACGTTTCTACAAAGACTTTGAAGGAGCAAGCAAAAGCCTAGTGGCTGAGTGTTCTTTCAGAGAGAAACACACGCATTGCTTCCTTCTGGAGTGAGTTTTCAGCCTGGAATTCATATGCATTTTGTACTGTGCAGAATGTAGCTACCTGCTCGGGAGTTGTGTCATAGATGCACCTTTCCTGCAGGAGTTTATTACAACATTCATTGTTTGGCTAAGTTCTTTAGGGTTGGTTTTGGAAGGTCTTTCAACTTTGGCCAAATCCCGCTTCGTACGAAATTTTTTCACAGCGCTGTTTCCAAGTGTCCACAAAGAGACTCTGCTTGAAACTGTCCACATGCACATCTCCCATACTGGTGTGTTTGTTTCACTACCTGGATTTTGGTTTCCTCTTCTTTCTTTGAAATGACAAGCCTTCTTTCTGCACGCTACACACACCTTGTAGCAGTTTCAGTTTTTAGCATGTTGGTGCTCTCAAAACGCTCTGTAACCTATGTAGAGTGTGTCACTCTCCAGCACTGAATACACAACCTAGAGCTCCTTTCACCACAGACACACAAACACATCTCTTTGTGAAAGTCCTACTTCAGGTCACTTGGAAATGTAAGGTTTTCATCGAGAACATGAAGTCAATCACGGTTTTGCACTCTGCAGCCAATAGAAATGTACTTTTCTACAAACCCGTCTGAATTTCACTGCAAAATACCCTTCTTTTCTGGTTTGTTGAAAGTTCTCAACACATTAGGAGAAAGAGCGTGTTCGTGCAAGAGTGATGCAGTGTGCGTTTTCCTGGACTTCAAGTGATTTGGGAAACATACTCCTTATTTTTCCCCATTGTGTAAGAAACAACATGAGGCTTGCAAGAGATTGAAACAATGCATCCCAAAACGTATTCCAGCAGTGAAAACACACGTTTCTACAAAGACTTTGAAGGAGCAAGCAAAAGCCTAGTGGCTGAGTGTTCTTTCAGAGAGAAACACACGCATTGCTTCCTTCTGGAGTGAGTTTTCAGCCTGGAATTCATATGCATTTTGTACTGTGCAGAATGTAGCTACCTGCTCGGGAGTTGTG
This sequence comes from Miniopterus schreibersii, assembly GCF_964146895.1. Classification (NCBI taxonomy): domain Eukaryota; kingdom Metazoa; phylum Chordata; class Mammalia; order Chiroptera; family Miniopteridae; genus Miniopterus; species Miniopterus schreibersii. The sequence continues at coordinate 508,431 of NW_027669848.1, forward strand.
TCATAGACGCACCTTTCCTGCAGGAGTTTATTGAAACATTCATTGTTTGGCTAAGTTCTTTAGGGTTGGTTTTGGAAGGTCTTTCAACTTTGGCCAAATCCCGCTTCGTACGAAATTTTTTCACAGCGCTGTTTCCAAGTGTCCACAAAGAGTCTCTGCTTGAAACTGTCCACATGCACATCTCCCATACTGGTGTGTTCGTTTCACTACCTGGAATTTTGGTTTCCTCTTCTTTCTTTGAAATGACAAGCCTTCTTTCTGCACGCTACACACACCTTGTAGCAGTTTCAGTTTTTAGCGTGTTGGTGCTCTCAAAACGCTGTGTAACCTATGTAGAGTGTGTCACTCTCCAGCACTGAATACACAACCTAGAGCTCCTTTCACCACAGACACGCAAACACATCTTTTTGTGAAAGTCCTACTTCAGGTCACTTGGAAATGTAAGGTTTTCATCGAGAACATGAAGTCAATGACGGTTTTGCACTCTGCAGCCCATAGAAATGTACTTTTCTACAAACCCGTCTGAATTTCACTGCAAAATACCCTTCTTTTCTGGTTTGTTGAAAGTTCTCAACACATTAGGAGAAAGAGCGTGTTCGTGCAACAGTGATGCAGTGTGCGTTTTCCTGGACTTCAAGTGATTTGGGAAACATACTCCTTATTTTTCCCCATTGTGTAAGAAACAACATGAGGCTTGCAAGAGATTGAAACAATGCATCCTAAAACGTATTCCAGCAGTGAAAACACACGTTTCTACAAAGACTTTGAAGGAGCAAGCAAAAGCCTAGTGGCTGAGTGTTCTTTCAGAGAGAAACACACGCATTGCTTCCTTCTGGAGTGAGTTTTCAACCTGGAATTCATATGCATTTTGTACTGTGCAGAATGTAGCTACCTGCTCGGGAGTTGTGTCATAGACGCACCTTTCCTGTAGGAGTTTATTGCAACATTCATTGTTTGGCTAAGTTCTTTAGGATTGGTTTTGGAAGGTCTTTCAACTTTGGCCAAATCCCGCTTCGTACGAAATTTTTTCACAGCGCTTTTTCCAAGTGTCCACAAAGAGCCTCTGCTTGAAACTGTCCACATGCACATCTCCCATACTGGTGTGTTCGTTTCACTACCTGGATTTTGGTTTCCTCTTCTTTCTTTGAAATGACAAGCCTTCTTTCTGCACGCTACACACACCTTGTAGCAGTTTCAGTTTTTAGCATGTTGGTGCTCTCAAAACGCTGTGTAACCTATGTAGAGTGTGTCACTCTCCAGCACTGAATACACAACCTAGACCTCCTTTCAACACAGACACACAAACACATCTTTTTGTGAAAGTCCTACTTCAGGTCACTTGGAAATGTAAGGTTTTCATCGAGAACATGAAGTCAATCACGGTTTTGCACTCTGCAGCCAATAGAAATGTACTTTTCTACAAACCCGTCTGAATTTCACTGCAAAATACCCTTCTTTTCTGGTTTGTTGAAAGTTCTCAACACATTAGGAGAAAGAGCGTGTTCGTGCAAGAGTGATGCAGTGTGCGTTTTCCTGGACTTCAAGTGATTTAGGAAACATACTCCTTATTTTTCCCCATTGTGTAAGAAACAACATGAGGCTTGCAAGAGATTGAAACAATGCATCCCAAAACGTATTCCAGCAGTGAAAACACACGTTTCTACAAAGACTTTGAAGGAGCAAGCAAAAGCCTAGTGGCTGAGTGTTCTTTCAGAGAGAAACACACGCATTGCTTCCTTCTGGAGTGAGTTTTCAACCTGGAATTCATATGCATTTTGTACTGTGCAGAATGTAGCTACCTGCTCGGGAGTTGTGTCATAGACGCACCTTTCCTGCAGGAGTTTATTGAAACATTCATTGTTTGGCTAAGTTCTTTAGGGTTGGTTTTGGAAGGTCTTTCAACTTTGGCCAAATCCCGCTTCGTACGAAATTTTTTCACAGCGCTGTTTCCAAGTGTCCACAAAGAGCCTCTGCTTGAAACTGTCCACATGCACATCTCCCATTCGGGTGTGTTCGTTTCACTACCTGGATTTTGGTTTCCTCTTCTTTCTTTGAAATGACAAGCCTTCTTTCTGCACGCTACACACACCTTGTAGCAGTTTCAGTTTGAAGCATGTTGGTGCTCTCAAAACGCTGTGTAACCTATGCAGAGTGTGTCACTCTCCAACTCTGAATACATATCTTACAGCTCCTTTCACCACAGATACGCAAACACATCTTTTTGTGAAAATCCTACTTCAGGTCAGTTGGAAATGTAAGGTTTTCATCGAGAACATGATGTCAATCATGGTTTTGCACTCTGCAACCAATAGAAATGAAATCCTGTACATACCTATGTGAATTTCACATCAAAATACCATTCTTTTCTGGTTTCTTGAATGTTCTCACCACAAAAGGAGAAAGAGCGTGTTTGAGCAAGAGTGATGTAGTGTGCGGTTTCCTCGATTTCAAGTGATTTGGGAAACATAATCCGCGTTTCTCCAGATTGTCTAAGAAACAATATGAGGCTTTCAAGAGATTGAAACAATGCATTCAACACGTATTCCAGCAGTGAAAACACACGTTTCTACAAAGACCTTGAAGGAGCAAGCAAAAGCCCAGTGGCTGAGTGTTCTTTCAGAGAGAAACACATGCATTTCATCCTTCTGGAGTTTTCAGCCTGTATTCATATGCATTTTGTACTGTGCAGAATGTAGCTACGCCCTCAGGAGTTGTGTCATAGAAGGACCTTTCCTGCAGGAGCTTATTGCAACATATATTGTTTGGCTAAGTTCTTTAGGGTTGGTTTTGGAAGGTCTTTCAACTTTGGCCAAATACCGCTTCGTACGAAATTTTTTCACAAAGCTGTTTCCAAGTTTCCACAAAGAGCTGCTGCTTTAAACTGTCCACATGCACATCTCCCATACTGGTGTGCTCGTTTCACTACCTGGATGTTGGTTTCCTCTTCCTTCTTTGAAATGACAAGCCTTCATTCTGCACGCTACACACACTTTGTAGCAGTATCAGTTTGAAGCATGTTGGTGCTCTCAAAAAGCTCTGTAACCAATGTACAGTGTGTCACTCTCCAACTCTGAATACACATCTTACAGCTCCTTTCACCACAGACACGCAAAGAGATCTTTTTGTGAAAGTCCTATTTCAGATCAGTTGGAAATTAAGGATTTCATCGAGAATATGAAGTCAATCATGGTTTTGCACTCTGCAACCAATAGAAATGTACTTTTCTACAAACCCGTGTGAATTTCACTGCAAAATGCCCTTCTCTTCTGGTATCTTGAATGTTCTCAACACATTAGGAGAAAGATCAGGTTTGTGCAAGAGTGATGCAGTGTGCGTTTTCCTGGATTTCAAGTGATTGGGAAACATACTCCTTATTTTTCCACATTGTGTAAGAAACAACATGAGGCTTGCAAGAGATTGAAACAATGCATCCCAAAACGTATTCCAGCAGTGAAAACACACGTTTCTACAAAGACTTTGAAGGAGCAAGCAAAAGCCTACTGGCTGAGTGTTCTTTCAGAGAGAAACACACGCATTGCTTCCTTCTGGAGTGAGTTTTCAGCCTGGAATTCATATGCATTTTGTGCTGTGCAGAATGTAGCTACCTGCTCGGGAGTTGTGTCATAGATGCACCTTTCCTGCAGGAGTTTATTGCAACATTCATTGTTTGGCTAAGTTCTTTAGGGTTGGTTTTGGAAGGTCTTTCAACTTTGGCCAAATCCCGCTTCACACGAAATTTTTTCACAGCGCTGTTTCCAAGTGTCCACAAAGAGACTCTGCTTGAAACTGTCCACATGCACATCTCCCATACTGGTGTGCTCGTTTCACTACCTGGAGTTGGGTTTCCTCTTCTTTCTTTGAAATGACAAGCCTTCTTTCTGCACGCTACACACACCTTGTAGCAGTTTCAGTTTTTAGCATGTTGGTGCTCTCAAAACGCTGTGTAACCTATGTAGAGTGTGTCACTCTCCAGCACTGAATACACAACTTAGAGCTCCTTTCACCACAGACACGCAACCATTCTTTTTGTGAAAGGCCTACTTCAGGTCACCTGGAAATGTAAGGTTTTCATTGAGAACATGAAATCAATCACGGTTTTTCACTCTGCAGCCAATTGAAATGTACTTTTATACAAACTCGTCTGAATTTCACTGCAAAATGCCTTTAGTTTCTGGTTTTGTTGAAAGTTCTCAATACATTAGGAGAAAGAGCAGGTTTGTGCAAGAGTGATGCAGTGTGCGTTTTCCTGGATTTCAAGTGATTGGGAAACATACTCCTTATTTTTCCACATTGTGTAAGAAACAACATGAGGCTTGCAAGAGATTGAAACAATGCATCCCAAAACGTATTCCAGCAGTGAAAACACACGTTTCTACAAAGACTTTGAAGGTGCAAGCAAAAGCCTACTGGCTGAGTGTTCTTTCAGAGAGAAACACACGCATTGCTTCCTTCTGGAGTGAGTTTTCAGCCTGGAATTCATATGCATTTTGTACTGTGCAGAATGTAGCTACCTGCTCGGGGGTTTTGTCATAGATGCACCTTTCCTGCAGGAGTTTATTGCAACATTCATTGTTTGGCTAAGTTCTTTAGGGTTGGTTTTGGAAGGTCTTTCAACTTTGGCCAAATTCCGCTTCATACGAAATTTTTTCACAATGCTGTTTCCAAGTGTCCACAAAGAGCCTCTGCTTGAAACTGTCCACATGCACATCTCCCATACTGGTGTGCTCGTTTCACTACCTGGAGTTTGGTTTCCTCTTCTTTCTTTGAAATGACAAGCCTTCTTTCTGCACGCTACACACACCTTGTAGCAGTTTCAGTTTTTAGCATGTTGGTGCTCTCAAAACGCTGTGTAACCTATGTAGAGTGTGTCACTCTCCAGCACTGAATACACAACTTAGAGCTCCTTTCACCACAGACATGCAACCATTCTTTTTGTGAAAGTCCTCCTTCAGGTCACCTGGAAATGTAAGGTTTTCATCGAGAACATGAAATCAATCACGGTTTTTCACTCTGCAGCCAATTGAAATGTACTTTTATACAAACTCGTCTGAATTTCACTGCAGAATGCCTTTAGTTTCTGGTTTGTTGAAAGTTCTCAATACATTAGGAGAAAGAGCGTGTTTGTGCAAGAGTGATGCAGTGTGCGTTTTCCTGGATTTCAAGTGATTGGGAAACATACTCCTTATTTTTCCACATTGTGTAAGAAACAACATGAGGCTTGCAAGAGATTGAAACAATGCATCCCATAAAAGTATTCCAGCAGTGAAAACACACCTTTCTACAAAGACTTTGAAGGAGCAAGCAAAATACTGGCTGAATGTTCTTTCAGAGAGAAACACACGCATTGCTTCCTTCTGGAGTGAGTTTTCAGCCTGGAATTCATATGCATTTTGTACTGTGCAGAATGTTGCTACCTGCTCGGGGGTTGTGTCATAGATGCACCTTTCCTGCAGGAGTTTATTGCAACATTCATTGTTTGGCTAAGTTCTTTAGGGTTGGTTTTGGAAGGTCTTTCAACTTTGGCCAAATCCCGCTTCGTACGAAATTTTTTCACAGCGCTGTTTCCAAGTGTCCACAAAGAGCCTCTGCTTGAAACTGTCCACATGCACGTCTCCCATACTGGTGTGCTCGTTTCACTACCTGGAGTTTGGTTTCCTCTTCCTTCTTTGAAATGACAAGCCTTCATTCTGCACGCTACACACACTTTGTAGCAGTATCAGTTTGAAGCATGTTGGTGCTCTCAAAAAGCTCTGTAACCAATGTACAGTGTGTCACTCTCCAACTCTGAATACACATCTTACAGCTCCTTTCACCACAGACACGCAAAGAGATCTTTTTGTGAAAGTCCTATTTCAGATCAGTTGGAAATTAAGGATTTCATCGAGAATATGAAGTCAATAATGGTTTTGCACTCTGCAACCAATAGAAATGTACTTTTCTACAAACCCGTGTGAATTTCATTGCAAAATGCCCTTCTCTTCTGGTATCTTGAATGTTCTCAACACATTAGGAGAAAGAGCAGGTTTGTGCAAGAGTGATGCAGTGTTCGTTTTCCTGGATTTCAAGAGATTGGGAAACATACCCCTTATTTTTCCACATTGTGTAAGAAACAACATGACGCTTGCAAGAGATTGAAACAATGCATCCCAAAACGTATTCCAGCAGTGAAAACACACGTTTCTACAAAGACTTTGAAGGAGCAAGCAAAAGCCTACTGGCTGAGTGTTCTTTCAGAGAGAAACACACGCATTGCTTCCTTCTGGAGTGAGTTTTCAGCCTGGAATTCATATGCATTTTGTGCTGTGCAGAATGTAGCTACCTGCTCGGGAGTTTTGTCATAGATGCACCTTTCCTGCAGGAGTTTATTGCAACATTCATTGTTTGGCTAAGTTCTTTAGGGTTGGTTTTGGAAGGTCTTTCAACTTTGGCCAAATCCGGCTTCATACGAAATTTTTTCACACCGCTGTTTCCAAGTGTCCACAAAGAGCCTCTGCTTAAAACTGTCCACATGCACGTCTCCCATACTGGTGTGCTCGTTTCACTACCTGGATTTTGGTTTCCTCTTCTTTCTTTGAAATGACAAGCCTTCATTCTGCATGCTACACACACCTTGTAGCAGTTTCAGTTTTAAGCACGTTGCTGCTCTCAAAACACTGTGTAACCTATGTAGAGTGTGTCTCTCTCCAGCACTGAATACACAACTTAGAGCTCCTTTCACCGCAGACACACAAACACACCTTTTTGTGCAAGTCCTACTTCAGGTCACTTGGATATGTCAGGGTTTCATCGAGAACATGAAGTCAATCATGCTTTTGCACTCTGCAACCAATAGAAATGAACTCTTGTAAATGCCCGTCTGAATTTCACTGCAAAATACCTTTAGTTTCTGGTTTGTAGAAAGTTCTTAACACATTAGGAGAAACAGCGTGTTTGAGCAAGGGTGATGCAGTGTGCATTTTCCTGGATTTCAAGTGATTTCAGAAACATACTACTTATTTTTCCACATTGTGTAAGAAACAACATGAAGCTTGGAAGAGATTGAAACAATGCATCCCAAAACCTATTCCACGGTTTTGCACTCTGCAGCCAATAGAAATGTACTTTTCTACAAACCTGTCTGAATTTCACTGCAAAATACCCTTCTTTTCTGGTTTGTTGAAAGTTCTCAACACATTAGGAGAAAGAGCGTGTTCGTGCAAGAGTGATGCAGTGTGCGTTTTCCTGGACTTCAAGTGATTTGGGAAACATACTCCTTATTTTTCCCCATTGTGTAAGAAACAACATGAGGCTTGCAAGAGATTGAAACAATGCATCCCAAAACGTATTCCAGCAGTGAAAACACACGTTTCTACAAAGACTTTGAAGGAGCAAGCAAAAGCCTACTGGCTGAGTGTCCTTTCAGAGAGAAACACACGCATTGTTTCCTTCTGGAGTGAGTTTTCAGCCTGGAATTCATATGCATTTTGTACTGTGCAGAATGTAGCTACCTGCTCGGGAGTTGTGTCATAGATGCACCTTTCCTGCAGGAGTTTATTGCAGCATTCATTGTTTGGCTAAGTTCTTTAGGGTTGGTTTTGGAAAGTCTTTCAACTTTGGCCAAATCCCGCTTCGTACGAAATTTTTTCACAGCGCTGTTTCCAAGTGTCCACAAAGAGACTCTGCTTTAAACTGTCCACATGCACATCTCCCATTCGGGTGTGTTTGTTTCACTACCTGGATTTTGGTTTCCTCTTCTTTCTTTGAAATGACAAGCCTTCTTTCTGCACGCTACACACACCTTGTAGCAGTTTCAGTTTGAAGCATGTTGGTGCTCTCAAAACGCTGTGTAACCTATGCAGAGTGTGTCACTCTCCAACTCTGAATACATATCTTACAGCTCCTTTCACCACAGATACGCAAACACATCTTTTTGTGAAAATCCTACTTCAGGTCAGTTGGAAATGTAAGGTTTTCATCGAGAACATGAAGTCAATCATGGTTTTGCACTCTGCAACCAATAGAAATGAAATCCTGTACATACCTATGTGAATTTCACATCAAAATACCATTCTTTTCTGGTTTCTTGAATGTTCTCACCACAAAAGGAGAAAGAGCGTGTTTGAGCAAGAGTGATGTAGTGTGCGGTTTCCTCGATTTCAAGTGATTTGGGAAACATAATCCGCGTTTCTCCAGATTGTCTAAGAAACAATATGAGGCTTTCAAGAGATTGAAACAATGCATTCAACACGTATTCCAGCAGTGAAAACACACGTTTCTACAAAGACCTTGAAGGAGCAAGCAAAAGCCCAGTGGCTGAGTGTTCTTTCAGAGAGAAACACATGCATTTCATCCTTCTGGAGTTTTCAGCCTGTATTCATATGCATTTTGTACTGTGCAGAATGTAGCTACGCCCTCAGGAGTTGTGTCATAGAAGGACCTTTCCTGCAGGAGCTTATTGCAACATATATTGTTTGGCTAAGTTCTTTAGGGTTGGTTTTGGAAGGTCTTTCAACTTTGGCCAAATACCGCTTCGTACGAAATTTTTTCACAAAGCTGTTTCCAAGTTTCCACAAAGAGCTGCTGCTTTAAACTGTCCACATGCACATCTCCCATACTGGTGTGCTCGTTTCACTACCTGGATGTTGGTTTCCTCTTCCTTCTTTGAAATGACAAGCCTTCATTCTGCACGCTACACACACTTTGTAGCAGTATCAGTTTGAAGCATGTTGGTGCTCTCAAAAAGCTCTGTAACCAATGTACAGTGTGTCACTCTCCAACTCTGAATACACATCTTACAGCTCCTTTCACCACAGACACGCAAAGAGATCTTTTTGTGAAAGTCCTATTTCAGATCAGTTGGAAATTAAGGATTTCATCGAGAATATGAAGTCAATCATGGTTTTGCACTCTGCAACCAATAGAAATGTACTTTTCTACAAACCCGTGTGAATTTCACTGCAAAATGCCCTTCTCTTCTGGTATCTTGAATGTTCTCAACACATTAGGAGAAAGAGCAGGTTTGTGCAAGAGTGATGCAGTGTGCGTTTTCCTGGATTTCAAGTGATTGGGAAACATACTCCTTATTTTTCCACATTGTGTAAGAAACAACATGAGGCTTGCAAGAGATTGAAACAATGCATCCCAAAACGTATTCCAGCAGTGAAAACACACGTTTCTACAAAGACTTTGAAGGAGCAAGCAAAAGCCTACTGGCTGAGTGTTCTTTCAGAGAGAAACACACGCATTGCTTCCTTCTGGAGTGAGTTTTCAGCCTGGAATTCATATGCATTTTGTGCTGTGCAGAATGTAGCTACCTGCTCGGGAGTTGTGTCATAGATGCACCTTTCCTGCAGGAGTTTATTGCAACATTCATTGTTTGGCTAAGTTCTTTAGGGTTGGTTTTGGAAGGTCTTTCAACTTTGGCCAAATCCCGCTTCATACGAAATTTTTTCACAGCGCTGTTTCCAAGTGTCCACAAAGAGACTCTGCTTGAAACTGTCCACATGCACATCTCCCATACTGGTGTGCTCGTTTCACTACCTGGAGTTGGGTTTCCTCTTCTTTCTTTGAAATGACAAGCCTTCTTTCTGCACGCTACACACACCTTGTAGCAGTTTCAGTTTTTAGCATGTTGGTGCTCTCAAAACGCTGTGTAACCTATGTAGAGTGTGTCACTCTCCAGCACTGAATACACAACTTAGAGCTCCTTTCACCACAGACACGCAACCATTCTTTTTGTGAAAGTCCTACTTCAGGTCACCTGGAAATGTAAGGTTTTCATCGAGAACATGAAATCAATCACGGTTTTTCACTCTGCAGCCAATAGAAATGTACTTTTATACAAACTCGTCTGAATTTCACTGCAAAATGCCTTTAGTTTCCGGTTTGTTGAAAGTTCTCAATACATTAGGAGAAAGAGCGTGTTTGTGCAAGAGTGATGCAGTGTGCGTTTTCCTGGATTTCAAGTGATTTGGGAAACATACTCCTTATTTTTCCACATTGTGTAAGAAACAACATGAGGCTTGCAAGAGATTGAAGCAATGCATCCCATAAAATATTCCAGCAGTGAAAACACACCTTTCTACAAAGACTTTGAAGGAGCAAGCAAAAGCCTACTGGCTGAATGTTCTTTCAGAGAGAAACACACGCATTGCTTCCTTCTGGAGTGAGTTTTCAGCCTGGAATTCATATGCATTTTGCACTGTGCAGAATGTAGCTACCTGCTCGGGGGTTGTGTCATAGGTGCACGTTTCCTGCAGGAGTTTATTGCAACATTCATTGTTTGGCTAAGTTCTTTAGGGTTGGTTTTGGAAGGTCTTTCAACTTTGGCCAATTCCCGCTTCGTACGAAATTTTTTCACAGCGCTGTTTCCAAGTGTCCACAAAGAGCCTCTGCTTGAAACTGTCCACATGCACGTCTCCCATACTGGTGTGCTCGTTTCACTACCTGGATTTTGGTTTCCTCTTCTCTCTTTGAAATGACAAGCCTTCATTCTGCATGCTACACACACCTTGTAGCAGTTTCAGTTTTAAGCACGTTGGTGCTCTCAAAACACTGTGTAACCTATGTAGAGTGTGTCTCTCTCCAGCACTGAATACACAACTTAGAGCTCCTTTCACCGCAGACACACAAACACACCTTTTTGTGCAAGTCCTACTTCAGGTCACTTGGATATGTCAGGGTTTCATCGAGAACATGAAGTCAATCATGCTTTTGCACTCTGCAACCAATAGAAATGAACTCTTGTAAATGCCCGTCTGAATTTCACTGCAAAATAGCTTTAGTTTCTGGTTTGTAGAAAGTTCTCAACACATTAGGAGAAACAGCGTGTTTGAGCAAGAGTGATGCAGTGTGCATTTTCCTGGATTTCAAGTGATTTCAGAAACATACTACTTATTTTTCCACATTGTGTAGAAACAACATGAGGCTTGCAAGAGATTGAAACAATGCATCCCAAAACGTATTCCAGCAGTGAAAACACACGTTTCTACAAAGACTTTGAAGGAGCAAGCAAAAGCCTACTGGCTGAGTGTCCTTTCAGAGAGAAACACACGCATTGCTTCCTTCTGGAGTGAGTTTTCAGCCTGGAATTCATATGCATTTTGTACTGTGCAGAATGTAGCTACCTGCTCGGGAGTTGTGTCATAGATGCACCTTTCCTGCAGGAGTTTATTGCAGCATTCATTGTTTGGCTAAGTTCTTTAGGGTTGGTTTTGGAAGGTCTTTCAACTTTGGCCAAATCCCGCTTCGTACGAAATTTTTTCACAGCGCTGTTTCCAAGTGTCCACAAAGAGACTCTGCTTTAAACTGTCCACATGCACATCTCCCATACGGGTGTGTTTGTTTCACTACCTGGATTTTGGTTTCCTCTTCTTTCTTTGAAATGACAAGCCTTCTTTCTGCACGCTACACACACCTTGTAGCAGTTTCAGTTTTTAGCATGTTCGTGCTCTCAAAACGCTGTGTAAGCTATGTAGAGTGTGTCACTCTCCAGCACTGAATACACAACCTAGAGCTCCTTTCACCACAGACACGCAAACACATCTTTTTGTGAAAGTCCTACTTCAGGTCACTTGGAAATGTAAGGTTTTCATCGAGAACATGAAGTCAATCACGGTTTTGCACTCTGCAGCCCATAGAAATGTACTTTTCTACAAACCCGTCTGAATTTCACTGCAAAATACCCTTCTTTTCTGGTTTGTTGAAAGTTCTCAACACATTAGGAGAAAGAGCGTGTTCGTGCAAGAGTGATGCACTGTGCGTTTTCCAGGACTTCAAGTGATTTGGGAAACATACACCTTATTTTTCCCCATCGTGTAAGAAACAACATGAGGCTTGCAAGATATTGAAACAATGCATCCCAGAACGTATTCCAGCAGTGAAAACACACGTTTCTACAAAGACTTTCAAAGAGCAAGCAAAAGCCTACTGGCTGAGTGTTCTTTCAGAGAGAAACACATACATTTCATTTTTTTGGAGTGAGTTTTCAGCCTGGAATTCATTTGCACTTTGTACTGAGTAGAATGTAGTTACCTACTCGGGGGTTGTGTCATAGAAGCACCTGTCCTGCAGGAGCTTCTTGCAACATTCATTGTTTGGCTAAGTTCTTTAGGGTTGGTTTTGGAAGGTCTTTCAACTTTGGCCAAATCCCGCTTCGTACGAAATTTTTTACAGCGCTGTTTCCAAGTGTCCACCAAGAGGTGCTGCTGGAAACTGTCCACATGCACATCTCCCATACTGGTGTGTTCGTTTCACTACCTGGATTTTGGTTTCCTCTTCTTTCTTTGAAATGACAAGCCTTCATTCTGCACGCTACACACACCTTGTAGCAGTTTCAGTTTGAAGCATGTTGGTGCTCTCAAAACGCTGTGTAACCTATGCAGAGTGTGTCACTCTCCAACTCTGAATACATATCTTACAGCTCCTTTCACCACAGATACGCAAACACATCTTTTTGTGAAAATCCTACTTCAGGTCAGTTGGAAATGTAAGGTTTTCATCGAGAACATGAAGTCAATCATGGTTTTGCACTCTGCAACCAATAGAAATGAAATCCTGTACATACCTATGTGAATTTCACATCAAAATACCATTCTTTTCTGGTTTCTTGAATGTTCTCACCACAAAAGGAGAAAGAGCGTGTTTGAGCAAGAGTGATGTAGTGTGCGGTTTCCTCGATTTCAAGTGATTTGGGAAACATAATCCGCGTTTCTCCAGATTGTCTAAGAAACAATATGAGGCTTTCAAGAGATTGAAACAATGCATTCAAAACGTATTCCAGCAGTGAAAACACACGTTTCTACAAAGACCTTGAAGGAGCAAGCAAAAGCCCAGGGGCTGAGTGTTCTTTCAGAGAGAAACACATGCATTTCATCCTTCTGGAGTTTTCAGCCTGTATTCATATGCATTTTGTACTGTGCAGAATGTAGCTACGCCCTCAGGAGTTGTGTCATAGAAGGACCTTTCCTGCAGGAGCTTATTGCAACATATATTGTTTGGCTAAGTTCTTTAGGGTTGGTTTTGGAAGGTCTTTCAACTTTGGCCAAATACCGCTTCGTACGAAATTTTTTCACAAAGCTGTTTCCAAGTTTCCACAAAGAGCTGCTGCTTTAAACTGTCCACATGCACATCTCCCATACTGGTGTGCTCGTTTCACTACCTGGATGTTGGTTTCCTCTTCCTTCTTTGAAATGACAAGCCTTCATTCTGCACGCTACACACACTTTGTAGCAGTATCAGTTTGAAGCATGTTGGTGCTCTCAAAAAGCTCTGTAACCAATGTACAGTGTGTCACTCTCCAACTCTGAATACACATCTTACAGCTCCTTTCACCACAGACACGCAAAGAGATCTTTTTGTGAAAGTCCTATTTCAGATCAGTTGGAAATTAAGGATTTCATCGAGAATATGAAGTCAATCATGGTTTTGCACTCTGCAGCCAATAGAAATGTACTTTTATACAAACACGTCTGAATTTCACAGCAAAATACCCTTCTTTTCTGGTTTGTTAAAAGTTCTCAACACATTAGGAGAAAGAGCGTGTTCGTGCAAGAGTGACGCAGTGTGCGTTTTCCTGGACTTCAAGTGATTTGGGAAACATACTCCTTATTTTTCCCCATTGTGTAAGAAACAACATGAGGCTTGCAAGAGATTGAAACAATGCATCCCAAAACGTATTCCAGCAGTGAAAACACACGTTTCTACAAAGACTTTGAAGGAGCAAGCAAAAGCCTAGTGGCTGAGTGTTCTTTCAGAGAGAAACACACGCATTGCTTCCTTCTGGAGTGAGTTTTCAGCCTGGAATTCATATGCATTTCGTACTGTGCAGAATGTAGCTACCTGCTCGGGAGTTGTGTCATAGATGCACCCTTCCTGCAGGAGTTTATTGAAACATTCATTGTTTGGCTAAGTTCTTTAGGGTTGGTTTTGGAAGGTCTTTCAACTTTGGCCAAATCCCGCTTCGTACGAAATTTTTTCACAGCGCTGTTTCCAAGTGTCCACAAAGAGCCTCTGCTTGAAACTGTCCACATGCACATCTCCCATACTGGTGTGTTCGTTTCACTACCTGGATTTTGGTTTCCTCTTCTTTCTTTGAAATGACAAGCCTTCTTTCTGCACGCTACACACACCTTGTAGCAGTTTCAGTTTTTAGCATGTTGGTGCTCTCAAAACGCTGTGTAACCTATGTAGAGTGTGTCACTCTCCAGCACTGAATACACAACCTAGAGCTCCTTTCACCACAGACACGGAAACACATCTTTTTGTGAAAGTCCTACTTCAGGTCACTGGAAATGTAAGGTTTTCATCGAGAACATGAAGTCAATCACGGTTTTGCACTCTGCAGCCAAGAGAAATGTACTTTTCTACAAACCCGTCTGAATTTCACTGCAAATTACCCTTCTTTTCTGGTTTGTTGAAAGTTCTCAACACATTAGGAGAAAGAGCGTGTTCGTGCAAGAGTGATGCAGTGTGCGTTTTCCTGGACTTCAAGTGATTTGGGAAACATACTCCTTATTTTTCCCCATTGTGTAAGAAACAACATGAGGCTTGCAAGAGATTGAAACAATGCATCCCAAAACGTATTCCAGCAGTGAAAACACACGTTTCTACAAAGACTTTGAAGGAGCAAGCAAAAGCCTAGTGGCTGAGTGTTCTTTCAGAGAGAAACACACGCATTGCTTCCTTCTGGAGTGAGTTTTCAGCCTGGAATTCATATGCATTTTGTACTGTGCAGAATGTAGCTACCTGCTCGGGAGTTGTGTCATAGATGCACCCTTCCTGCAGGAGTTTATTGCAACATTCATTGTTTGGCTAAGTTCTTTAGGGTTGGTTTTGGAAGGTCTTTCAACTTTGGCCAAATCCCGCTTCGTACGAAATTTTTTCACAGCGCTGTTTCCAAGTGTCCACAAAGAGCCTCTGCTTGAAACTGTCCACATGCACATCTCCCATACTGGTGTGTTTGTTTCACTACCTGGATTTTGGTTTCCTCTTCTTTCTTTGAAATGACAAGCCTTCTTTCTGCACGCTACACACACCTTGTAGCAGTTTCAGTTTTTATCGTGTTGGTGCTCTCAAAACGCTGTGTAGCCTATGTAGAGTGTGTCACTCTCCAGCACTGAATACACAACCTAGAGCTCCTTTCACCACACACACGCAAACACATCTTTTTGTGAAAGTCCTACTTCAGGTCACTTGGAAATGTAAGGTTTTCATCGAGAACATGAAGTCAATGACGGTTTTGCACTCTGCAGCCCATAGAAATGTACTTTTCTACAAACCCGTCTGAATTTCACTGCAAAATACCCTTCTCTTCTTGTTTGTTGAAAGTTCTCAACGTATTAGGAGAAAGAGCGTGTTCGTGCAAGAGTGATGCAGTGTGCGTTTTCCTGGACTTCAAGTGATTTGGGAAACATACTCCTTATTTTTCCCCATTGTGTAAGAAACAACATGAGGCTTGCAAGCGATTGAAACAATGCATCCCAAAACGTATTCCAGCAGTGAAAACACACGTTTCTACAAAGACTTTGAAGGAGCAAGCAAAAGCCTAGTGGCTGAGTGTCCTTTCAGAGATAAACACACGCATTGCTTCCTTCTGGAGTGAGTTTTCAGTCTGGAATTCATATGCATTTTGTACTGTGCAGAATGTAGCTACCTGCTCGGGACTTGTGTCATAGATGCACCTTTCCTGCAGGAGTTTATTGCAACATTCATTGTTTGGCTAAGTTCTTTAGGGTTGGTTTTGGAAGGTCTTTCAACTTTGGCCAAATCCCGCTTCGTACGAAATTTTTTCACAGCGCTGTTTCCAAGTGTCCACAAAGAGCCTCTGCTTGAAACTGTCCACATGCACATCTCCCATACTGGTGTGTTTGTTTCACTACCTGGATTTTGGTTTCCTCTTCTTTCTTTGAAATGACAAGCCTTCTTTCTGCACGCTACACACACCTTGTAGCAGTTTCAGTTTTTATCGTGTTGGTGCTCTCAAAACGCTGTGTAGCCTATGTAGAGTGTGTCACTCTCCAGCACTGAATACACAACCTAGAGCTCCTTTCACCACAGACACGGAAACACATCTTTTTGTGAAAGTCCTACTTCAGGTCACTGGAAATGTAAGGTTTTCATCGAGAACATGAAGTCAATCACGGTTTTGCACTCTGCAGCCAAGAGAAATGTACTTTTCTACAAACCAGTCTGAATTTCACTGCAAATTACCCTTCTTTTCTGGTTTGTTGAAAGTTCTCAACACATTAGGAGAAAGAGCGTGTTCGTGCAAGAGTGATGCAGTGTGCGTTTTCCTGGACTTCAAGTGATTTGGGAAACATACTCCTTATTTTTCCCCATTGTGTAAGAAACAACATGAGGCTTGCAAGAGATTGAAACAATGCATCCCAAAACGTATTCCAGCAGTGAAAACACACGTTTCTACAAAGACTTTGAAGGAGCAAGCAAAAGCCTAGTGGCTGAGTGTTCTTTCAGAGAGAAACACACGCATTGCTTCCTTCTGGAGTGAGTTTTCAGCCTGGAATTCATATGCATTTTGTACTGTGCAGAATGTAGCTACCTGCTCGGGAGTTGTGTCATATATGCACCCTTCCTGCAGGAGTTTATTGCAACATTCATTGTTTGGCTAAGTTCTTTAGGGTTGGTTTTGGAAGGTCTTTCAACTTTGGCCAAATCCCGCTTCGTACGAAATTTTTTCACAGCGCTGTTTCCAAGTGTCCACAAAGAGCCTCTGCTTGAAACTGTCCACATGCACATCTCCCATACTGGTGTGTTTGTTTCACTACCTGGATTTTGGTTTCCTCTTCTTTCTTTGAAATGACAAGCCTTCTTTCTGCACGCTACACACACCTTGTAGCAGTTTCAGTTTTTATCGTGTTGGTGCTCTCAAAACGCTGTGTAGCCTATGTAGAGTGTGTCACTCTCCAGCACTGAATACACAACCTAGAGCTCCTTTCACCACACACACGCAAACACATCTTTTTGTGAAAGTCCTACTTCAGGTCACTTGGAAATGTAAGGTTTTCATCGAGAACATGAAGTCAATGACGGTTTTGCACTCTGCAGCCCATAGAAATGTACTTTTCTACAAACCCGTCTGAATTTCACTGCAAAATACCCTTCTCTTCTTGTTTGTTGAAAGTTCTCAACGTATTAGGAGAAAGAGCGTGTTCGTGCAAGAGTGATGCAGTGTGCGTTTTCCTGGACTTCAAGTGATTTGGGAAACATACTCCTTATTTTTCCCCATTGTGTAAGAAACAACATGAGGCTTGCAAGCGATTGAAACAATGCATCCCAAAACGTATTCCAGCAGTGAAAACACACGTTTCTACAAAGACTTTGAAGGAGCAAGCAAAAGCCTAGTGGCTGAGTGTCCTTTCAGAGATAAACACACGCATTGCTTCCTTCTGGAGTGAGTTTTCAGCCTGGAATTCATATGCATTTTGTACTGTGCAGAATGTAGCTACCTGCTCGGGACTTGTGTCATAGATGCACCTTTCCTGCAGGAGTTTATTGAAACATTCATTGTTTGGCTAAGTTCTTTAGGGTTGGTTTTGGAAGGTCTTTCAACTTTGGCCAAATCCCGCTTCGTACGAAATTTTTTCACAGCGCTGTTTCCAAGTGTCCACAAAGAGCCTCTGCTTGAAACTGTCCACATGCACATCTCCCATACTGGTGTGTTTGTTTCACTACCTGGATTTTGGTTTCCTCTTCTCTCTTTGAAATGACAAGCCTTCTTTCTGCACGCTACACACACCTTGTAGCAGTTTCAGTTTTTAGCATGTTGGTGCTCTCAAAACGCTGTGTAGCCTATGTAGAGTGTGTCACTCTCCAGCACTGAATACACAACCTAGAGCTCCTTTCACCACAGACACGGAAACACATCTTTTTGTGAAAGTCCTACTTCAGGTCACTGGAAATGTAAGGTTTTCATCGAGAACATGAAGTCAATCACGGTTTTGCACTCTGCAGCCAAGAGAAATGTACTTTTCTACAAACACGTCTGAATTTCACTGCAAAATACCCTTCTTTTCTGGTTTGTTAAAAGTTCTCAACACATTAGGAGAAAGAGCGTGTTCGTGCAAGAGTGATGCAGTGTGCGTTTTCCTGGACTTCAAGTGATTTGGGAAACATACTCCTTATTTTTCCCCATTGTGTAAGAAACAACATGAGGCTTGCAAGAGATTGAAACAATGCATCCCAAAACGTATTCCAGCAGTGAAAACACACGTTTCTACAAAGACTTTGAAGGAGCAAGCAAAAGCCTAGTGGCTGAGTGTTCTTTCAGAGAGAAACACACGCATTGCTTCCTTCTGGAGTGAGTTTTCAGCCTGGAATTCATATGCATTTCGTACTGTGCAGAATGTAGCTACCTGCTCGGGAGTTGTGTCATAGATGCACCTTTCCTGCAGGAGTTTATTGCAACATTCATTGTTTGGCTAAGTTCTTTAGGGTTGGTTTTGGAAGGTCTTTCAACTTTGGCCAAATCCCGCTTCGTACGAAATTTTTTCACAGCGCTGTTTCCAAGTGTCCACAAAGAGCCTCTGCTTGAAACTGTCCACATGCACATCTCCCATACTGGTGTGTTTGTTTCACTACCTGGATTTTGGTTTCCTCTTCTCTCTTTGAAATGACAAGCCTTCTTTCTGCACGCTACACACACCTTGTAGCAGTTTCAGTTTTTAGCATGTTCGTGCTCTCAAAACGCTGTGTAACCTATGTAGAGTGTGTCACTCTCCAGCACTGAATACACAACCTAGAGCTCCTTTCAACACAGACACACAAACACATCTTTTTGTGAAAGTCCTACTTCAGGTCACTTGGAAATGTAAGGTTTTCATCGAGAACATGAATTCAATCACGGTTTTGCACTCTGCAGCCAAGAGAAATGTACTTTTCTACAAACCCGTCTGAATTTCACTGCAAAATACCCTTCTTTTCTGGTTTGTTGAAAGTTCTCAACACATTAGGAGAAAGAGCGTGTTCGTGCAAGAGTGATGCAGTGTGCGTTTTCCTGGACTTCAAGTGATTTGGGAAACATACTCCTTATTTTTCCCCATTGTGTAAGAAACAACATGAGGCTTGCAAGAGATTGAAACAATGCATCCCAAAACGTATTCCAGCAGTGAAAACACACGTTTCTACAAAGACTTTGAAGGAGCAAGCAAAAGCCTAGTGGCTGAGTGTTCTTTCAGAGAGAAACACACGCATTGCTTCCTTCTGGAGTGAGTTTTCAACCTGGAATTCATATGCATTTTGTACTGTGCAGAATGTAGCTACCTGCTCGGGAGTTGTGTCATAGACGCACCTTTCCTGCAGGAGTTTATTGAAACATTCATTGTTTGGCTAAGTTCTTTAGGGTTGGTTTTGGAAGGTCTTTCAACTTTGGCCAAATCCCGCTTCGTACGAAATTTTTTCACAGCGCTGTTTCCAAGTGTCCACAAAGAGCCTCTGCTTGAAACTGTCCACATGCACATCTCCCATACTGGTGTGTTCGTTTCACTACCTGGATTTTGGTTCCTCTTCTTTCTTTGAAATGACAAGTCTTCTTTCTGCACGCTACACACACCTTGTAGCAGTTTCAGTTTTTAGCATGTTGGTGCTCTCAAAACACTGTGTAACCTATGTAGAGTGTGTCACTCTCCAGCACTGAATACACAACCTAGAGCTCCTTTCACCACAGACACGCAAACACATCTTTTTGTGAAAGTCCTACTTCAGGTCACTTGGAAATGTAAGGTTTTCATCGAGAACATGAATTCAATCACGGTTTTGCACTCTGCAGCCCATAGAAATGTACTTTTCTACAAACCCGTCTGAATTTCACTGCAAAATACCCTTCTCTTCATGTTTGTTGAAAGTTCTCAACGTATTAGGAGAAAGAGCGTGTTCGTGCAAGAGTGATGCAGTGTGCGTTTTCCTGGATTTCAAGTGATTTGGGAAACATACTCCTTATTTTTCCCCATTGTGTAAGAAACAACATGAGGCTTGCAAGAGATTGAAACAATGCATCCCAAAACGTATTCCAGCAGTGAAATCACACGTTTCTACAAAGACTTTGAAGGAGCAAGCAAAAGCCTAGTGGCTGAGTGTCCTTTCAGAGAGAAACACACGCATTGCTTCCTTCTGGAGTGAGTTTTCAGCCTGGAATTCATATGCATTTTGTACTGTGCAGAATGTAGCTACCTGCTCGGGAGTTGTGTCAAAGATGCACCTTTCCTGCAGGAGTTTATTGCAACATTCATTGTTTGGCTAAGTTCTTTAGGGTTGGTTTTGGAAGGTCTTTCAACTTTGGCCAAATCCCGCTTCGTACGAAATTTTTTCACAGCGCTGT
Organism: Miniopterus schreibersii; assembly: GCF_964146895.1. Classification (NCBI taxonomy): domain Eukaryota; kingdom Metazoa; phylum Chordata; class Mammalia; order Chiroptera; family Miniopteridae; genus Miniopterus; species Miniopterus schreibersii. Next base: position 528,742 of record NW_027669848.1, read on the forward strand.
TTCCAAGTGTCCACAAAGAGCCTCTGCTTGAAACTGTCCACATGCACATCTCCCATACTGGTGTGTTCGTTTCACTACCTGGATTTTGGTTTCCTCTTTTCTCTTTGCAATGACAAGCCTTCTTTCTGCACGCTACACACACCTTGTAGCAGTTTCAGTTTTTAGCATGTTGGTGCTCTCAAAACGCTGTGTAACCTATGTAGAGTGTGTCACTCTCCAGCACTGAATACACAACCTAGAGCTCCTTTCACCACAGACACGGAAACACATCTTTTTGTGAAAGTCCTACTTCAGGTCACTGGAAATGTAAGGTTTTCATCGAGAACATGAAGTCAATCACGGTTTTGCACTCTGCAGCCAAGAGAAATGTACTTTTCTACAAACACGTCTGAATTTCACTGCAAAATACCCTTCTTTTCTGGTTTGTTAAAAGTTCTCAACACATTAGGAGAAAGAGCGTGTTCGTGCAAGAGTGATGCAGTGTGCGTTTTCCTGGACTTCAAGTGATTTGGGAAACATACTCCTTATTTTTCCCCATTGTGTAAGAAACAACATGAGGCTTGCAAGAGATTGAAACAATGCATCCCAAAACGTATTCCAGCAGTGAAAACACACGTTTCTACAAAGACTTTGAAGGAGCAAGCAAAAGCCTAGTGGCTGAGTGTCCTTTCAGAGAGAAACACACGCATTGCTTCCTTCTGGAGTGAGTTTTCAGCCTGGAATTCATATGCATTTTGTACTGTGCAGAATGTAGCTACCTGCTCGGGAGTTGTGTCATAGATGCACCTTTCCTGCAGGAGTTTATTGCAACATTCATTGTTTGGCTAAGTTCTTCAGGGTTGGTTTTGGAAGGTCTTTCAACTTTGGCCAAATCCCGCTTCGTACGAAATTTTTTCACAGCGCTGTTTCCAAGTGTCCACAAAGAGCCTCTGCTTGAAACTGTCCACATGCACATCTCCCATACTGGTGTTTTCGTTTCACTACCTGGATTTTGTTTTCCTCTTCTTTCTTTGAAATGACAAGCCTTCTTTCTGCACGCTACACACACCTTGTAGCAGTTTCAGTTTTTAGCATGTTGGTGCTCTCAAAACGCTGTGTAACCTATGTAGAGTGTGTCACTCTCCAGCACTGAATACACAACCTAGAGCTCCTTTCACCACAGACACGCAAACACATCTTTTTGTGAAAGTCCTACTTCAGGTCACTTGGAAATGTAAGGTTTTCATCGAGAACATGAAGTCAATGACGGTTTTGCACTCTGCAGCCCATAGAAATGTACTTTTCTACAAACCCGTCTGAATTTCACTGCAAAATACCCTTCTTTTCTGGTTTGTTGAAAGTTTTCAACACATTAGGAAACAGAGCGTGTTCGTGCAAGAGTGATGCAGTGTGCGTTTTCCTGGACTTCAAGTGATTTGGGAAACATACTCCTTATTTTTCCCCATTGTGTAAGAAACAACATGAGGCTTGCAAGAGATTGAAACAATGCATCCCAAAACGTATTCCAGCAGTGAAAACACACGTTTCTACAAAGACTTTGAAGGAGCAAGCAGAAGCCTAGTGGCTGTGTGTTCTTTCAGAGAGAAACACACGCATTGCTTCCTTCTGGAGTGAGTTTTCAGCCTGGAATTCATATGCATTTTGTACTGTGAAGAATGTAGCTACCTGCTCGGGAGTTGTGTCATAGACGCACCTTTCCTGCAGGAGTTTATTGAAACATTCATTGTTTGGCTAAGTTCTTTAGGATTGGTTTTGGAAGGTCTTTCAACTTTGGCCAAATCCCGCTTCGTACGAAATTTTTTCACAGCGCTGTTTCCAAGTGTCCACAAAGAGCCTCTGCTTGAAACTGTCCACATGCACATCTCCCATACTGGTGTGTTCGTTTCACTACCTGGATTTTGGTTCCTCTTCTTTCTTTGAAATGACAAGTCTTCTTTCTGCACGCTACACACACCTTGTAGCAGTTTCAGTTTTTAGCATGTTGGTGCTCTCAAAACACTGTGTAACCTATGTAGAGTGTGTCACTCTCCAGCACTGAATACACAACCTAGAGCTCCTTTCACCACAGACACGCAAACACATCTTTTTGTGAAAGTCCTACTTCAGGTCACTTGGAAATGTAAGGTTTTCATCGAGAACATGAATTCAATCACGGTTTTGCACTCTGCAGCCCATAGAAATGTACTTTTCTACAAACCCGTCTGAATTTCACTGCAAAATACCCTTCTCTTCATGTTTGTTGAAAGTTCTCAACGTATTAGGAGAAAGAGCGTGTTCGTGCAAGAGTGATGCAGTGTGCGTTTTCCTGGATTTCAAGTGATTTGGGAAACATACTCCTTATTTTTCCCCATTGTGTAAGAAACAACATGAGGCTTGCAAGAGATTGAAACAATGCATCCCAAAACGTATTCCAGCAGTGAAATCACACGTTTCTACAAAGACTTTGAAGGAGCAAGCAAAAGCCTAGTGGCTGAGTGTCCTTTCAGAGAGAAACACACGCATTGCTTCCTTCTGGAGTGAGTTTTCAGCCTGGAATTCATATGCATTTTGTACTGTGCAGAATGTAGCTACCTGCTCGGGAGTTGTGTCAAAGATGCACCTTTCCTGCAGGAGTTTATTGCAACATTCATTGTTTGGCTAAGTTCTTTAGGGTTTGTTTTGGAAGGTCTTTCAACTTTGGCCAAATCCCGCTTCGTACGAAATTTTTTCACAGCGCTGTTTCCAAGTGTCCACAAAGAGCCTCTGCTTGAAACTGTCCACATGCACATCTCCCATACTGGTGTGTTCGTTTCACTACCTGGATTTTGGTTTCCTCTTTTCTCTTTGCAATGACAAGCCTTCTTTCTGCACGCTACACACACCTTGTAGCAGTTTCAGTTTTTAGCATGTTGGTGCTCTCAAAACGCTGTGTAACCTATGTAGAGTGTGTCACTCTCCAGCACTGAATACACAACCTAGAGCTCCTTTCACCACAGACACGGAAACACATCTTTTTGTGAAAGTCCTACTTCAGGTCACTGGAAATGTAAGGTTTTCATCGAGAACATGAAGTCAATCACGGTTTTGCACTCTGCAGCCAATAGAAATGTACTTTTCTACAAACCCGTCTGAATTTCACTGCCAAATACCCTTCTTTTCCGGTTTGTTGAAAGTTCTCAACACATTAGGAGAAAGAGCGTGTTCGTGCAAGAGTGATGCAGTGTGCGTTTTCCTGGACTTCAAGTGATTTGGGAAACATACTCCTTATTTTTCCCCATTGTGTAAGAAACAACATGAGGCTTGCAAGAGATTGAAACAATGCATCCCAAAACGTATTCCAGCAGTGAAAACACACGTTTCTACAAAGACTTTGAAGGAGCAAGCAAAAGCCTACTGGCTGAGTGTTCTTTCAGAGAGAAACACATACATTTCATTTTTTTGGAGTGAGTTTTCAGCCTGGAATTCATTTGCACTTTGTACTGTGCAGAATGTAGTTACCTACTCGGGGGTTGTGTCATAGAAGCACCTGTCCTGCAGGAGCTTCTTGCAACATTCATTGTTTGGCGAAGTTCTTTAGGGTTGGTTTTGGAAGGTCTTTCAACTTTGGCCAAATCCCGCTTCGTACGAAATTTTTTACAGCGCTCTTTCCAAGTGTCCACCAAGAGGTGCTGCTGGAAACTGTCCACATGCACATCTCCCATACTGGTGTGTTCGTTTCACTACCTGGATTTTGGTTTCCTCTTCTTTCTTTGAAATGACAAGCCATCATTCTGCACGCTACACACACCTTGTAGCAGTTTCAGTTTGAAGCATGTTGGTGGTCTCCAAACGCTGTGTAACCTATGCAGAGTGTGTCACTCTCCAGCACTGAATACACAACCTAGAGCTCCTTTCACCACAGACACGCAAACACATCTTTTTGTGAAAGTCCTACTTCAGGTCAGTTGGAAATGTAAGGTTTTCATCGAGAACATGAAGTCAATCATGGTTTTGCACTCTGCAACCAATAGAAATGAAATCCTGTACATACCTATGTGAATTTCACATCAAAATACCATTCTTTTCTGGTTTCTTGAATGTTCTCACCACAAAAGGAGAAAGAGCGTGTTTGAGCAAGAGTGATGTAGTGTGCGGTTTCCTCGATTTCAAGTGATTTGGGAAACATAATCCGCGTTTCTCCAGATTGTCTAAGAAACAATATGAGGCTTTCAAGAGATTGAAACAATGCATTCAAAACGTATTCCAGCAGTGAAAACACACGTTTCTACAAAGACCTTGAAGGAGCAAGCAAAAGCCCAGTGGCTGAGTGTTCTTTCAGAGAGAAACACATGCATTTCATCCTTCTGCAGTGAGTATTCAGCCTGGAATTCATATGCATTTTGTACAGTGCAGAATGTAGCTACGCCCTCAGGAGTTGTGTCATAGAAGGACCTTTCCTGCAGGAGCTTATTGCAACATTCATTGTTTGGCTAAGTTCTTTAGGGTTGGTTTTGGAAGGTCTTTCAACTTTGGCCAAATACCGCTTCGTACGAAATTTTTTCACAGCGCTGTTTCCAAGTGTCCACAAAGAGCCTCTGCTTGAAACTGTCCACATGCACATCTCCCATACTGGTGTGCTCGTTTCACTACCTGGAGTTTGGTTTCCTCTTCTTTCTTTGAAATGACAAGCCTTCTTTCTGCACGCTACACACACCTTGTAGCAGTTTCAGTTTTTAGCATGTTGGTGCTCTCAAAACGCTGTGTAACCTATGTAGAGTGTGTCACTCTCCAGCACTGAATACACAACTTAGAGCTCCTTCACCACAGACACGCAAAGAGATCTTTTTGTGAAAGTCCTATTTCAGATCAGTTGGAAATTAAGGATTTCATCGAGAATATGAAGTCATCATGGTTTTGCACTCTGCAACCAATAGAAATGTACTTTTCTACAAACCCGTGTGAATTTCACTGCAAAATGCCCTTCTCTTCTGGTATCTTGAATGTTCTCAACACATTAGGAGAAAGAGCAGGTTCGTGCAAGAGTGATGCAGTGTGCGTTTTCCTGGACTTCAAGTGATTTGGGAAACATACTCCTTTTTTTTCCCCATTGTGTAAGAAACAACATGAGGCTTGCAAGAGATTGAAACAATGCATCCCAAAACGTATTCCAGCAGTGAAAACACACGTTTCTACAAAGACTTTGAAGGAGCAAGCAAAAGCCTAGTGGCTGAGTGTTCTTTCAGAGAGAAACACACGCATTGCTTCCTTCTGGAGTGAGTTTTCAGCCTGGAATTCATATGCATTTTGTACTGTGCAGAATGTAGCTACCTGCTCGGGAGTTGTGTCATAGACGCACCTTTCCTGCAGGAGTTTATTGAAACATTCATTGTTTGGCTAAGTTCTTTAGGGTTGGTTTTGGAAGGTCTTTCAACTTTGGCCAAATCCCGCTTCGTACGAAATTTTTTCACAGCGCTGTTTCCAAGTGTCCACAAAGAGTCTCTGCTTGAAACTGTCCACATGCACATCTCCCATACTGGTGTGTTCGTTTCACTACCTGGATTTTGGTTTCCTCTTCTTTCTTTGAAATGACAAGCCTTCTTTCTGCACGCTACAAACACCTTGTAGCAGTTTCAGTTTTTGGCGTGTTGGTGCTCTGAAAACGCTGTGTAACCTATGTAGAGTGTGTCACTCTCCAGCACTGAATACCCAACCTAGAGCTCCTTTCACCACAGACACGCAAACACATCTTTTTGTGAAAGTCCTACTTCAGGTCACTTGGAAATGTAAGGTTTTCATCGAGAACATGAAGTCAATGACGGTTTTGCACTCTGCAGCCCATAGAAATGTACTTTTCTACAAACCCGTCTGAATTTCACTGCAAAATACCCTTCTTTTCTGGTTTGTTGAAAGTTCTCAACACATTAGGAGAAAGAGCGTGTTCGTGCAAGAGTGATGCAGTGTGCGTTTTCCTGGACTTCAAGTGATTTGGGAAACATACTCCTTATTTTTCCCCATTGTGTAAGAAACAACATGAGGCTTGCAAGAGATTGAAACAATGCATCCCAAAACGTATTCCAGCAGTGAAAACACACGTTTCTACAAAGACTTTGAAGGAGCAAGCAAAAGCCTAGTGGCTGAGTGTTCTTTCAGAGAGAAACACACGCATTGCTTCCTTCTGGAGTGAGTTTTCAGCCTGGAATTCATATGCATTTTGTACTGTGCAGAATGTAGCTACCTGCTCGGGAGTTGTGTCATAGACGCACCTTTCCTGCAGGAGTTTATTGAAACATTCATTGTTTGGCTAAGTTCTTTAGGGTTGGTTTTGGAAGGTCTTTCAACTTTGGCCAAATCCCGCTTCGTACGAAATTTGTTCACAGCGCTGTTTCCAAGTGTCCACAAAGAGCCTCTGCTTGAAACTGTCCACATGCACATCTCCCATACTGGTGTGTTCGTTTCACTACCTGGATTTTGATTTCCTCTTCTTTCTTTGAAATGACAAGCCTTCTTTCTGCACGCTACACACACCTTGTAGCAGATTCAGTTTTTAGCATGTTGGTGCTCTCAAAACGCTCTGTAACCTATGTAGAGTGTGTCACTGTCCAGCACTGAATACACAACCTAGAGCTCCTTTCACCACAGACACGCAAACACATCTTTTTGTGAAAGTCCTACTTCAGGTCACTTGGAAATGTAAGGTTTTCATCGAGAACATGAAGTCAATGACGGTTTTGCACTCTGCAGCCCATAGAAATGTACTTTTCTACAAACCCGTCTGAATTTCACTGCAAAATATCCTTCTCTTCTTGTTTGTTGAAAGTTCTCAACGTATTAGGAGAAAGAGCGTGTTCGTGCAAGAGTGATGCAGTGTGCGTTTTCCTGGACTTCAAGTGATTTGGGAAACATACTCCTTATTTTTCCCCATTGTGTAAGAAACAACATGAGGCTTGCAAGAGATTGAAACAATTCATCCCAAAACGTATTCCAGCAGTGAAAACACACGTTTCTACAAAGACTTTGAAGGAGCAAGCAAAAGCCTAGTGGCTGAGTGTTCTTTCAGAGAGAAACACACGCATTGCTTCCTTCTGGAGTGAGTTTTCAGCCTGGAATTCATATGCATTTTGTACTGTGCAGAATGTAGCTACCTGCTCGGGAGTTGTGTCATAGATGCACCTTTCCTGCAGGAGTTTATTACAACATTCATTGTTTGGCTAAGTTCTTTAGGGTTGGTTTTGGAAGGTCTTTCAACTTTGGCCAAATCCCGCTTCGTACGAAATTTTTTCACAGCGCTGTTTCCAAGTGTCCACAAAGAGCCTCTGCTTGAAACTGTCCACATGCACATCTCCCATACTGGTGTGTTTGTTTCACTACCTGGATTTTGGTTTCCTCTTCTTTCTTTGAAATGACAAGCCTTCTTTCTGCACGCTACACACACCTTGTAGCAGTTTCAGTTTTTAGCATGTTGGTGCTCTCAAAACGCTCTGTAACCTATGTAGAGTGTGTCACTCTCCAGCACTGAATACACAACCTAGAGCTCCTTTCACCACAGACACACAAACACATCTCTTTGTGAAAGTCCTACTTCAGGTCACTTGGAAATGTAAGGTTTTCATCGAGAACATGAAGTCAATCACGGTTTTGCACTCTGCAGCCAATAGAAATGTACTTTTCTACAAACCCGTCTGAATTTCACTGCAAAATACCCTTCTTTTCTGGTTTGTTGAAAGTTCTCAACACATTAGGAGAAAGAGCGTGTTCGTGCAAGAGTGATGCAGTGTGCGTTTTCCTGGACTTCAAGTGATTTGGGAAACATACTCCTTATTTTTCCCCATTGTGTAAGAAACAACATGAGGCTTGCAAGAGATTGAAACAATGCATCCCAAAACGTATTCCAGCAGTGAAAACACACGTTTCTACAAAGACTTTGAAGGAGCAAGCAAAAGCCTAGTGGCTGAGTGTTCTTTCAGAGAGAAACACACGCATTGCTTCCTTCTGGAGTGAGTTTTCAGCCTGGAATTCATATGCATTTTGTACTGTGCAGAATGTAGCTACCTGCTCGGGAGTTGTGTCATAGACGCACCTTTCCTGCAGGAGTTTATTGAAACATTCATTGTTTGGCTAAGTTCTTTAGGGTTGGTTTTGGAAGGTCTTTCAACTTTGGCCAAATCCCGCTTCGTACGAAATTTTTTCACAGCGCTGTTTCCAAGTGTCCACAAAGAGTCTCTGCTTGAAACTGTCCACATGCACATCTCCCATACTGGTGTGTTCGTTTCACTACCTGGATTTTGGTTTCCTCTTCTTTCTTTGAAATGACAAGCCTTCTTTCTGCACGCTACACACACCTTGTAGCAGTTTCAGTTTTTAGCGTGTTGGTGCTCTCAAAACGCTGTGTAACCTATGTAGAGTGTGTCACTCTCCAGCACTGAATACACAACCTAGAGCTCCTTTCACCACAGACACGCAAACACATCTTTTTGTGAAAGTCCTACTTCAGGTCACTTGGAAATGTAAGGTTTTCATCGAGAACATGAAGTCAATGACGGTTTTGCACTCTGCAGCCCATAGAAATGTACTTTTCTACAAACCCGTCTGAATTTCACTGCAAAATACCCTTCTTTTCTGGTTTGTTGAAAGTTCTCAACACATTAGGAGAAAGAGCGTGTTCGTGCAACAGTGATGCAGTGTGCGTTTTCCTGGACTTCAAGTGATTTGGGAAACATACTCCTTATTTTTCCCCATTGTGTAAGAAACAACATGAGGCTTGCAAGAGATTGAAACAATGCATCCTAAAACGTATTCCAGCAGTGAAAACACACGTTTCTACAAAGACTTTGAAGGAGCAAGCAAAAGCCTAGTGGCTGAGTGTTCTTTCAGAGAGAAACACACGCATTGCTTCCTTCTGGAGTGAGTTTTCAACCTGGAATTCATATGCATTTTGTACTGTGCAGAATGTAGCTACCTGCTCGGGAGTTGTGTCATAGACGCACCTTTCCTGTAGGAGTTTATTGCAACATTCATTGTTTGGCTAAGTTCTTTAGGATTGGTTTTGGAAGGTCTTTCAACTTTGGCCAAATCCCGCGTCGTACGAAATTTTTTCACAGCGCTTTTTCCAAGTGTCCACAAAGAGCCTCTGCTTGAAACTGTCCACATGCACATCTCCCATACTGGTGTGTTCGTTTCACTACCTGGATTTTGGTTTCCTCTTCTTTCTTTGAAATGACAAGCCTTCTTTCTGCACGCTACACACACCTTGTAGCAGTTTCAGTTTTTAGCATGTTGGTGCTCTCAAAACGCTGTGTAACCTATGTAGAGTGTGTCACTCTCCAGCACTGAATACACAACCTAGACCTCCTTTCAACACAGACACACAAACACATCTTTTTGTGAAAGTCCTACTTCAGGTCACTTGGAAATGTAAGGTTTTCATCGAGAACATGAAGTCAATCACGGTTTTGCACTCTGCAGCCAATAGAAATGTACTTTTCTACAAACCCGTCTGAATTTCACTGCAAAATACCCTTCTTTTCTGGTTTGTTGAAAGTTCTCAACACATTAGGAGAAAGAGCGTGTTCGTGCAAGAGTGATGCAGTGTGCGTTTTCCTGGACTTCAAGTGATTTAGGAAACATACTCCTTATTTTTCCCCATTGTGTAAGAAACAACATGAGGCTTGCAAGAGATTGAAACAATGCATCCCAAAACGTATTCCAGCAGTGAAAACACACGTTTCTACAAAGACTTTGAAGGAGCAAGCAAAAGCCTAGTGGCTGAGTGTTCTTTCAGAGAGAAACACACGCATTGCTTCCTTCTGGAGTGAGTTTTCAACCTGGAATTCATATGCATTTTGTACTGTGCAGAATGTAGCTACCTGCTCGGGAGTTGTGTCATAGACGCACCTTTCCTGCAGGAGTTTATTGAAACATTCATTGTTTGGCTAAGTTCTTTAGGGTTGGTTTTGGAAGGTCTTTCAACTTTGGCCAAATCCCGCTTCGTACGAAATTTTTTCACAGCGCTGTTTCCAAGTGTCCACAAAGAGCCTCTGCTTGAAACTGTCCACATGCACATCTCCCATTCGGGTGTGTTCGTTTCACTACCTGGATTTTGGTTTCCTCTTCTTTCTTTGAAATGACAAGCCTTCTTTCTGCACGCTACACACACCTTGTAGCAGTTTCAGTTTTTAGCATGTTGGTGCTCTCAAAACGCTGTGTAACCTATGCAGAGTGTGTCACTCTCCAACTCTGAATACGTATCTTACAGCTCCTTTCACCACAGATACGCAAACACATCTTTTTGTGAAAATCCTACTTCAGGTCAGTTGGAAATGTAAGGTTTTCATCGAGAACATGATGTCAATCATGGTTTTGCACTCTGCAACCAATAGAAATGAAATCCTGTACATACCTATGTGAATTTCACATCAAAATACCATTCTTTTCTGGTTTCTTGAATGTTCTCACCACAAAAGGAGAAAGAGCGTGTTTGAGCAAGAGTGATGTAGTGTGCGGTTTCCTCGATTTCAAGTGATTTGGGAAACATAATCCGCGTTTCTCCAGATTGTCTAAGAAACAATATGAGGCTTTCAAGAGATTGAAACAATGCATTCAACACGTATTCCAGCAGTGAAAACACACGTTTCTACAAAGACCTTGAAGGAGCAAGCAAAAGCCCAGTGGCTGAGTGTTCTTTCAGAGAGAAACACATGCATTTCATCCTTCTGGAGTTTTCAGCCTGTATTCATATGCATTTTGTACTGTGCAGAATGTAGCTACGCCCTCAGGAGTTGTGTCATAGAAGGACCTTTCCTGCAGGAGCTTATTGCAACATATATTGTTTGGCTAAGTTCTTTAGGGTTGGTTTTGGAAGGTCTTTCAACTTTGGCCAAATACCGCTTCGTACGAAATTTTTTCACAAAGCTGTTTCCAAGTTTCCACAAAGAGCTGCTGCTTTAAACTGTCCACATGCACATCTCCCATACTGGTGTGCTCGTTTCACTACCTGGATGTTGGTTTCCTCTTCCTTCTTTGAAATGACAAGCCTTCATTCTGCACGCTACACACACTTTGTAGCAGTATCAGTTTGAAGCATGTTGGTGCTCTCAAAAAGCTCTGTAACCAATGTACAGTGTGTCACTCTCCAACTCTGAATACACATCTTACAGCTCCTTTCACCACAGACACGCAAAGAGATCTTTTTGTGAAAGTCCTATTTCAGATCAGTTGGAAATTAAGGATTTCATCGAGAATATGAAGTCAATCATGGTTTTGCACTCTGCAACCAATAGAAATGTACTTTTCTACAAACCCGTGTGAATTTCACTGCAAAATGCCCTTCTCTTCTGGTATCTTGAATGTTCTCAACACATTAGGAGAAAGAGCAGGTTTGTGCAAGAGTGATGCAGTGTGCGTTTTCCTGGATTTCAAGTGATTGGGAAACATACTCCTTATTTTTCCACATTGTGTAAGAAACAACATGAGGCTTGCAAGAGATTGAAACAATGCATCCCAAAACGTATTCCAGCAGTGAAAACACACGTTTCTACAAAGACTTTGAAGGAGCAAGCAAAAGCCTACTGGCTGAGTGTTCTTTCAGAGAGAAACACACGCATTTCTTCCTTCTGGAGTGAGTTTTCAGCCTGGAATTCATATGCATTTTGTGCTGTGCAGAATGTAGCTACCTGCTCGGGAGTTGTGTCATAGATGCACCTTTCCTGCAGGAGTTTATTGCAACATTCATTGTTTGGCTAAGTTCTTTAGGGTTGGTTTTGGAAGGTCTTTCAACTTTGGCCAAATCCCGCTTCATACGAAATTTTTTCACAGCGCTGTTTCCAAGTGTCCACAAAGAGACTCTGCTTGAAACTGTCCACATGCACATCTCCCATACTGGTGTGCTCGTTTCACTACCTGGAGTTGGGTTTCCTCTTCTTTCTTTGAAATGACAAGCCTTCTTTCTGCACGCTACACACACCTTGTAGCAGTTTCAGTTTTTAGCATGTTGGTGCTCTCAAAACGCTGTGTAACCTATGTAGAGTGTGTCACTCTCCAGCACTGAATACACAACTTAGAGCTCCTTTCACCACAGACACGCAACCATTCTTTTTGTGAAAGGCCTACTTCAGGTCACCTGGAAATGTAAGGTTTTCATTGAGAACATGAAATCAATCACGGTTTTTCACTCTGCAGCCAATTGAAATGTACTTTTATACAAACTCGTCTGAATTTCACTGCAAAATGCCTTTAGTTTCTGGTTTTGTTGAAAGTTCTCAATACATTAGGAGAAAGAGCAGGTTTGTGCAAGAGTGATGCAGTGTGCGTTTTCCTGGATTTCAAGTGATTGGGAAACATACTCCTTATTTTTCCACATTGTGTAAGAAACAACATGAGGCTTGCAAGAGATTGAAACAATGCATCCCAAAACGTATTCCAGCAGTGAAAACACACGTTTCTACAAAGACTTTGAAGGTGCAAGCAAAAGCCTACTGGCTGAGTGTTCTTTCAGAGAGAAACACACGCATTGCTTCCTTCTGGAGTGAGTTTTCAGCCTGGAATTCATATGCATTTTGTACTGTGCAGAATGTAGCTACCTGCTCTGGGGTTTTGTCATAGATGCACCTTTCCTGCAGGAGTTTATTGCAACATTCATTGTTTGGCTAAGTTCTTTAGGGTTGGTTTTGGAAGGTCTTTCAACTTTGGCCAAATTCCGCTTCATACGAAATTTTTTCACAATGCTGTTTCCAAGTGTCCACAAAGAGCCTCTGCTTGAAACTGTCCACATGCACATCTCCCATACTGGTGTGCTCGTTTCACTACCTGGAGTTTGGTTTCCTCTTCTTTCTTTGAAATGACAAGCCTTCTTTCTGCACGCTACACACACCTTGTAGCAGTTTCAGTTTTTAGCATGTTGGTGCTCTCAAAACGCTGTGTAACCTATGTAGAGTGTGTCACTCTCCAGCACTGAATACACAACTTAGAGCTCCTTTCACCACAGACACGCAACCATTCTTTTTGTGAAAGTCCTCCTTCAGGTCACCTGGAAATGTAAGGTTTTCATCGAGAACATGAAATCAATCACGGTTTTTCACTCTGCAGCCAATTGAAATGTACTTTTATACAAACTCGTCTGAATTTCACTGCAGAATGCCTTTAGTTTCTGGTTTGTTGAAAGTTCTCAATACATTAGGAGAAAGAGCGTGTTTGTGCAAGAGTGATGCAGTGTGCGTTTTCCTGGATTTCAAGTGATTGGGAAACATACTCCTTATTTTTCCACATTGTGTAAGAAACAACATGAGGCTTGCAAGAGATTGAAACAATGCATCCCATAAAAGTATTCCAGCAGTGAAAACACACCTTTCTACAAAGACTTTGAAGGAGCAAGCAAAATACTGGCTGAATGTTCTTTCAGAGAGAAACACACGCATTGCTTCCTTCTGGAGTGAGTTTTCAGCCTGGAATTCATATGCATTTTGTACTGTGCAGAATGTTGCTACCTGCTCGGGGGTTGTGTCATAGATGCACCTTTCCTGCAGGAGTTTATTGCAACATTCATTGTTTGGCTAAGTTCTTTAGGGTTGGTTTTGGAAGGTCTTTCAACTTTGGCCAAATCCCGCTTCGTACGAAATTTTTTCACAGCGCTGTTTCCAAGTGTCCACAAAGAGCCTCTGCTTGAAACTGTCCACATGCACGTCTCCCATACTGGTGTGCTCGTTTCACTACCTGGAGTTTGGTTTCCTCTTCCTTCTTTGAAATGACAAGCCTTCATTCTGCACGCTACACACACTTTGTAGCAGTATCAGTTTGAAGCATGTTGGTGCTCTCAAAAAGCTCTGTAACCAATGTACAGTGTGTCACTCTCCAACTCTGAATACACATCTTACAGCTCCTTTCACCACAGACACGCAAAGAGATCTTTTTGTGAAAGTCCTATTTCAGATCAGTTGGAAATTAAGGATTTCATCGAGAATATGAAGTCAATAATGGTTTTGCACTCTGCAACCAATAGAAATGTACTTTTCTACAAACCCGTGTGAATTTCATTGCAAAATGCCCTTCTCTTCTGGTATCTTGAATGTTCTCAACACATTAGGAGAAAGAGCAGGTTTGTGCAAGAGTGATGCAGTGTTCGTTTTCCTGGATTTCAAGAGATTGGGAAACATACCCCTTATTTTTCCACATTGTGTAAGAAACAACATGACGCTTGCAAGAGATTGAAACAATGCATCCCAAAACGTATTCCAGCAGTGAAAACACACGTTTCTACAAAGACTTTGAAGGAGCAAGCAAAAGCCTACTGGCTGAGTGTTCTTTCAGAGAGAAACACACGCATTGCTTCCTTCTGGAGTGAGTTTTCAGCCTGGAATTCATATGCATTTTGTGCTGTGCAGAATGTAGCTACCTGCTCGGGAGTTTTGTCATAGATGCACCTTTCCTGCAGGAGTTTATTGCAACATTCATTGTTTGGCTAAGTTCTTTAGGGTTGGTTTTGGAAGGTCTTTCAACTTTGGCCAAATCCGGCTTCATACGAAATTTTTTCACACCGCTGTTTCCAAGTGTCCACAAAGAGCCTCTGCTTAAAACTGTCCACATGCACGTCTCCCATACTGGTGTGCTCGTTTCACTACCTGGATTTTGGTTTCCTCTTCTTTCTTTGAAATGACAAGCCTTCATTCTGCATGCTACACACACCTTGTAGCAGTTTCAGTTTTAAGCACGTTGCTGCTCTCAAAACACTGTGTAACCTATGTAGAGTGTGTCTCTCTCCAGCACTGAATACACAACTTAGAGCTCCTTTCACCGCAGACACACAAACACACCTTTTTGTGCAAGTCCTACTTCAGGTCACTTGGATATGTCAGGGTTTCATCGAGAACATGAAGTCAATCATGCTTTTGCACCTTGCAACCAATAGAAATGAACTCTTGTAAATGCCCGTCTGAATTTCACTGCAAAATACCTTTAGTTTCTGGTTTGTAGAAAGTTCTTAACACATTAGGAGAAACAGCGTGTTTGAGCAAGGGTGATGCAGTGTGCATTTTCCTGGATTTCAAGTGATTTCAGAAACATACTACTTATTTTTCCACATTGTGTAAGAAACAACATGAAGCTTGGAAGAGATTGAAACAATGCATCCCAAAACCTATTCCACGGTTTTGCACTCTGCAGCCAATAGAAATGTACTTTTCTACAAACCTGTCTGAATTTCACTGCAAAATACCCTTCTTTTCTGGTTTGTTGAAAGTTCTCAACACATTAGGAGAAAGAGCGTGTTCGTGCAAGAGTGATGCAGTGTGCGTTTTCCTGGACTTCAAGTGATTTGGGAAACATACTCCTTATTTTTCCCCATTGTGTAAGAAACAACATGAGGCTTGCAAGAGATTGAAACAATGCATCCCAAAACGTATTCCAGCAGTGAAAACACACGTTTCTACAAAGACTTTGAAGGAGCAAGCAAAAGCCTACTGGCTGAGTGTCCTTTTAGAGAGAAACACACGCATTGTTTCCTTCTGGAGTGAGTTTTCAGCCTGGAATTCATATGCATTTTGTACTGTGCAGAATGTAGCTACCTGCTCGGGAGTTGTGTCATAGATGCACCTTTCCTGCAGGAGTTTATTGCAGCATTCATTGTTTGGCTAAGTTCTTTAGGGTTGGTTTTGGAAAGTCTTTCAACTTTGGCCAAATCCCGCTTCGTACGAAATTTTTTCACAGCGCTGTTTCCAAGTGTCCACAAAGAGACTCTGCTTTAAACTGTCCACATGCACATCTCCCATTCGGGTGTGTTTGTTTCACTACCTGGATTTTGGTTTCCTCTTCTTTCTTTGAAATGACAAGCCTTCTTTCTGCACGCTACACACACCTTGTAGCAGTTTCAGTTTGAAGCATGTTGGTGCTCTCAAAACGCTGTGTAACCTATGCAGAGTGTGTCACTCTCCAACTCTGAATACATATCTTACAGCTCCTTTCACCACAGATACGCAAACACATCTTTTTGTGAAAATCCTACTTCAGGTCAGTTGGAAATGTAAGGTTTTCATCGAGAACATGAAGTCAATCATGGTTTTGCACTCTGCAACCAATAGAAATGAAATCCTGTACATACCTATGTGAATTTCACATCAAAATACCATTCTTTTCTGGTTTCTTGAATGTTCTCACCACAAAAGGAGAAAGAGCGTGTTTGAGCAAGAGTGATGTAGTGTGCGGTTTCCTCGATTTCAAGTGATTTGGGAAACATAATCCGCGTTTCTCCAGATTGTCTAAGAAACAATATGAGGCTTTCAAGAGATTGAAACAATGCATTCAACACGTATTCCAGCAGTGAAAACACACGTTTCTACAAAGACCTTGAAGGAGCAAGCAAAAGCCCAGTGGCTGAGTGTTCTTTCAGAGAGAAACACATGCATTTCATCCTTCTGGAGTTTTCAGCCTGTATTCATATGCATTTTGTACTGTGCAGAATGTAGCTACGCCCTCAGGAGTTGTGTCATAGAAGGACCTTTCCTGCAGGAGCTTATTGCAACATATATTGTTTGGCTAAGTTCTTTAGGGTTGGTTTTGGAAGGTCTTTCAACTTTGGCCAAATACCTCTTCGTACGAAATTTTTTCACAAAGCTGTTTCCAAGTTTCCACAAAGAGCTGCTGCTTTAAACTGTCCACATGCACATCTCCCATACTGGTGTGCTCGTTTCACTACCTGGATGTTGGTTTCCTCTTCCTTCTTTGAAATGACAAGCCTTCATTCTGCACGCTACACACACTTTGTAGCAGTATCAGTTTGAAGCATGTTGGTGCTCTCAAAAAGCTCTGTAACCAATGTACAGTGTGTCACTCTCCAACTCTGAATACACATCTTACAGCTCCTTTCACCACAGACACGCAAAGAGATCTTTTTGTGAAAGTCCTATTTCAGATCAGTTGGAAATTAAGGATTTCATCGAGAATATGAAGTCAATCATGGTTTTGCACTCTGCAACCAATAGAAATGTACTTTTCTACAAACCCGTGTGAATTTCACTGCAAAATGCCCTTCTCTTCTGGTATCTTGAATGTTCTCAACACATTAGGAGAAAGAGCAGGTTTGTGCAAGAGTGATGCAGTGTGCGTTTTCCTGGATTTCAAGTGATTGGGAAACATACTCCTTATTTTTCCACATTGTGTAAGAAACAACATGAGGCTTGCAAGAGATTGAAACAATGCATCCCAAAACGTATTCCAGCAGTGAAAACACACGTTTCTACAAAGACTTTGAAGGAGCAAGCAAAAGCCTACTGGCTGAGTGTTCTTTCAGAGAGAAACACACGCATTGCTTCCTTCTGGAGTGAGTTTTCAGCCTGGAATTCATATGCATTTTGTGCTGTGCAGAATGTAGCTACCTGCTCGGGAGTTGTGTCATAGATGCACCTTTCCTGCAGGAGTTTATTGCAACATTCATTGTTTGGCTAAGTTCTTTAGGGTTGGTTTTGGAAGGTCTTTCAACTTTGGCCAAATCCCGCTTCATACGAAATTTTTTCACAGCGCTGTTTCCAAGTGTCCACAAAGAGACTCTGCTTGAAACTGTCCACATGCACATCTCCCATACTGGTGTGCTCGTTTCACTACCTGGAGTTGGGTTTCCTCTTCTTTCTTTGAAATGACAAGCCTTCTTTCTGCACGCTACACACACCTTGTAGCAGTTTCAGTTTTTAGCATGTTGGTGCTCTCAAAACGCTGTGTAACCTATGTAGAGTGTGTCACTCTCCAGCACTGAATACACAACTTAGAGCTCCTTTCACCACAGACACGCAACCATTCTTTTTGTGAAAGTCCTACTTCAGGTCACCTGGAAATGTAAGGTTTTCATCGAGAACATGAAATCAATCACGGTTTTTCACTCTGCAGCCAATAGAAATGTACTTTTATACAAACTCGTCTGAATTTCACTGCAAAATGCCTTTAGTTTCCGGTTTGTTGAAAGTTCTCAATACATTAGGAGAAAGAGCGTGTTTGTGCAAGAGTGATGCAGTGTGCGTTTTCCTGGATTTCAAGTGATTTGGGAAACATACTCCTTATTTTTCCACATTGTGTAAGAAACAACATGAGGCTTGCAAGAGATTGAAGCAATGCATCCCATAAAATATTCCAGCAGTGAAAACACACCTTTCTACAAAGACTTTGAAGGAGCAAGCAAAAGCCTACTGGCTGAATGTTCTTTCAGAGAGAAACACACGCATTGCTTCCTTCTGGAGTGAGTTTTCAGCCTGGAATTCATATGCATTTTGCACTGTGCAGAATGTAGCTACCTGCTCGGGGGTTGTGTCATAGGTGCACGTTTCCTGCAGGAGTTTATTGCAACATTCATTGTTTGGCTAAGTTCTTTAGGGTTGGTTTTGGAAGGTCTTTCAACTTTGGCCAATTCCCGCTTCGTACGAAATTTTTTCACAGCGCTGTTTCCAAGTGTCCACAAAGAGCCTCTGCTTGAAACTGTCCACATGCACGTCTCCCATACTGGTGTGCTCGTTTCACTACCTGGATTTTGGTTTCCTCTTCTCTCTTTGAAATGACAAGCCTTCATTCTGCATGCTACACACACCTTGTAGCAGTTTCAGTTTTAAGCACGTTGGTGCTCTCAAAACACTGTGTAACCTATGTAGAGTGTGTCTCTCTCCAGCACTGAATACACAACTTAGAGCTCCTTTCACCGCAGACACACAAACACACCTTTTTGTGCAAGTCCTACTTCAGGTCACTTGGATATGTCAGGGTTTCATCGAGAACATGAAGTCAATCATGCTTTTGCACTCTGCAACCAATAGAAATGAACTCTTGTAAATGCCCGTCTGAATTTCACTGCAAAATAGCTTTAGTTTCTGGTTTGTAGAAAGTTCTCAACACATTAGGAGAAACAGCGTGTTTGAGCAAGAGTGATGCAGTGTGCATTTTCCTGGATTTCAAGTGATTTCAGAAACATACTACTTATTTTTCCACATTGTGTAAGAAACAACATGAGGCTTGCAAGAGATTGAAACAATGCATCCCAAAACGTATTCCAGCAGTGAAAACACACGTTTCTACAAAGACTTTGAAGGAGCAAGCAAAAGCCTACTGGCTGAGTGTCCTTTCAGAGAGAAACACACGCATTGCTTCCTTCTGGAGTGAGTTTTCAGCCTGGAATTCATATGCATTTTGTACTGTGCAGAATGTAGCTACCTGCTCGGGAGTTGTGTCATAGATGCACCTTTCCTGCAGGAGTTTATTGCAGCATTCATTGTTTGGCTAAGTTCTTTAGGGTTGGTTTTGGAAGGTCTTTCAACTTTGGCCAAATCCCGCTTCGTACGAAATTTTTTCACAGCGCTGTTTCCAAGTGTCCACAAAGAGACTCTGCTTTAAACTGTCCACATGCACATCTCCCATACGGGTGTGTTTGTTTCACTACCTGGATTTTGGTTTCCTCTTCTTTCTTTGAAATGACAAGCCTTCTTTCTGCACGCTACACACACCTTGTAGCAGTTTCAGTTTTTAGCATGTTCGTGCTCTCAAAACGCTGTGTAAGCTATGTAGAGTGTGTCACTCTCCAGCACTGAATACACAACCTAGAGCTCCTTTCACCACAGACACGCAAACACATCTTTTTGTGAAAGTCCTACTTCAGGTCACTTGGAAATGTAAGGTTTTCATCGAGAACATGAAGTCAATCACGGTTTTGCACTCTGCAGCCCATAGAAATGTACTTTTCTACAAACCCGTCTGAATTTCACTGCAAAATACCCTTCTTTTCTGGTTTGTTGAAAGTTCTCAACACATTAGGAGAAAGAGCGTGTTCGTGCAAGAGTGATGCACTGTGCGTTTTCCAGGACTTCAAGTGATTTGGGAAACATACACCTTATTTTTCCCCATCGTGTAAGAAACAACATGAGGCTTGCAAGATATTGAAACAATGCATCCCAGAACGTATTCCAGCAGTGAAAACACACGTTTCTACAAAGACTTTCAAAGAGCAAGCAAAAGCCTACTGGCTGAGTGTTCTTTCAGAGAGAAACACATACATTTCATTTTTTTGGAGTGAGTTTTCAGCCTGGAATTCATTTGCACTTTGTACTGAGTAGAATGTAGTTACCTACTCGGGGGTTGTGTCATAGAAGCACCTGTCCTGCAGGAGCTTCTTGCAACATTCATTGTTTGGCTAAGTTCTTTAGGGTTGGTTTTGGAAGGTCTTTCAACTTTGGCCAAATCCCGCTTCGTACGAAATTTTTTACAGCGCTGTTTCCAAGTGTCCACCAAGAGGTGCTGCTGGAAACTGTCCACATGCACATCTCCCATACTGGTGTGTTCGTTTCACTACCTGGATTTTGGTTTCCTCTTCTTTCTTTGAAATGACAAGCCTTCATTCTGCACGCTACACACACCTTGTAGCAGTTTCAGTTTGAAGCATGTTGGTGCTCTCAAAACGCTGTGTAACCTATGCAGAGTGTGTCACTCTCCAACTCTGAATACATATCTTACAGCTCCTTTCACCACAGATACGCAAACACATCTTTTTGTGAAAATCCTACTTCAGGTCAGTTGGAAATGTAAGGTTTTCATCGAGAACATGAAGTCAATCATGGTTTTGCACTCTGCAACCAATAGAAATGAAATCCTGTACATACCTATGTGAATTTCACATCAAAATACCATTCTTTTCTGGTTTCTTGAATGTTCTCACCACAAAAGGAGAAAGAGCGTGTTTGAGCAAGAGTGATGTAGTGTGCGGTTTCCTCGATTTCAAGTGATTTGGGAAACATAATCCGCGTTTCTCCAGATTGTCTAAGAAACAATATGAGGCTTTCAAGAGATTGAAACAATGCATTCAAAACGTATTCCAGCAGTGAAAACACACGTTTCTACAAAGACCTTGAAGGAGCAAGCAAAAGCCCAGTGGCTGAGTGTTCTTTCAGAGAGAAACACATGCATTTCATCCTTCTGGAGTTTTCAGCCTGTATTCATATGCATTTTGTACTGTGCAGAATGTAGCTACGCCCTCAGGAGTTGTGTCATAGAAGGACCTTTCCTGCAGGAGCTTATTGCAACATATATTGTTTGGCTAAGTTCTTTAGGGTTGGTTTTGGAAGGTCTTTCAACTTTGGCCAAATACCGCTTCGTACGAAATTTTTTCACAAAGCTGTTTCCAAGTTTCCACAAAGAGCTGCTGCTTTAAACTGTCCACATGCACATCTCCCATACGGGTGTGCTCGTTTCACTACCTGGATGTTGGTTTCCTCTTCCTTCTTTGAAATGACAAGCCTTCATTCTGCACGCTACACACACTTTGTAGCAGTATCAGTTTGAAGCATGTTGGTGCTCTCAAAAAGCTCTGTAACCAATGTACAGTGTGTCACTCTCCAACTCTGAATACACATCTTACAGCTCCTTTCACCACAGACACGCAAAGAGATCTTTTTGTGAAAGTCCTATTTCAGATCAGTTGGAAATTAAGGATTTCATCGAGAATATGAAGTCAATCATGGTTTTGCACTCTGCAGCCAATAGAAATGTACTTTTATACAAACACGTCTGAATTTCACAGCAAAATACCCTTCTTTTCTGGTTTGTTAAAAGTTCTCAACACATTAGGAGAAAGAGCGTGTTCGTGCAAGAGTGATGCAGTGTGCGTTTTCCTGGACTTCAAGTGATTTGGGAAACATACTCTTTATTTTTCCCCATTGTGTAAGAAACAACATGAGGCTTGCAAGAGATTGAAACAATGCATCCCAAAACGTATTCCAGCAGTGAAAACACACGTTTCTACAAAGACTTTGAAGGAGCAAGCAAAAGCCTAGTGGCTGAGTGTTCTTTCAGAGAGAAACACACGCATTGCTTCCTTCTGGAGTGAGTTTTCAGCCTGGAATTCATATGCATTTTGTACTGTGCAGAATGTAGCTACATGCTCGGGAGTTGTGTCATAGATGCACCCTTCCTGCAGGAGTTTATTGCAACATTCATTGTTTGGCTAAGTTCTTTAGGGTTGGTTTTGGAAGGTCTTTCAACTTTGGCCCAATCCCGCTTCGTACGAAATTTTTTCACAGCGCTGTTTCCAAGTGTCCACAAAGAGCCTCTGCTTGAAACTGTCCACATGCACATCTCCCATACTGGTGTGTTTGTTTCACTACCTGGATTTTGGTTTCCTCTTCTTTCTTTGAAATGACAAGCCTTCTTTCTGCACGCTACACACACCTTGTAGCAGTTTCAGTTTTTAGCGTGTTGGTGCTCTCAAAACGCTGTGTAACCTATGTAGAGTGTGTCACTCTCCAGCACTGAATACACAACCTAGAGCTCCTTTCACCACACACACGCAAACACATCTTTTTGTGAAAGTCCTACTTCAGGTCACTTGGAAATGTAAGGTTTTCATCGAGAACATGAAGTCAATGACGGTTTTGCACTCTGCAGCCCATAGAAATGTACTTTTCTACAAACCCGTCTGAATTTCACTGCAAAATACCCTTCTCTTCTTGTTTGTTGAAAGTTCTCAACGTATTAGGAGAAAGAGCGTGTTCGTGCAAGAGTGATGCAGTGTGCGTTTTCCTGGACTTCAAGTGATTTGGGAAACATACTCCTTATTTTTCCCCATTGTGTAAGAAACAACATGAGGCTTGCAAGAGATTGAAACAATGCATCCCAAAACGTATTCCAGCAGTGAAAACACACGTTTCTACAAAGACTTTGAAGGAGCAAGCAAAAGCCTAGTGGCTGAGTGTCCTTTCAGAGAGAAACACACGCATTGCTTCCTTCTGGAGTGAGTTTTCAGTCTGGAATTCATATGCATTTTGTGCTGTGCAGAATGTAGCTACCTGCTCGGGACTTGTGTCATAGATGCACCTTTCCTTCAGGAGTTTATTGCAACATTCATTGTTTGGCTAAGTTCTTTAGGGTTGGTTTTGGAAGGTCTTTCAACTTTGGCCAAATCCCGCTTCGTACGAAATTTTTTCACAGCGCTGTTTCCAAGTGTCCACAAAGAGCCTCTGCTTGAAACTGTCCACATGCATATCTCCCATACTGGTGTGTTTGTTTCACTACCTGGATTTTGGTTTCCTCTTCTCTCTTTGAAATGACAAGCCTTCTTTCTGCACGCTACACACAGCTTGTAGCAGTTTCAGTTTTTAGCATGTTGGTGCTCTCAAAACGCTGTGTAACCTATGTAGAGTGTGTCACTCTCCAGCACTGAATACACAACCTAGAGCTCCTTTCACCACAGACACGCAAACACATCTTTTTGTGAAAGTCCTACTTCAGGTCACTGGAAATGTAAGGTTTTCATCGAGAACATGAAGTCAATCACGGTTTTGCACTCTGCATCCAAGAGAAATGTACTTTTCTACAAACACGTCTGAATTTCACTGCAAAATACCCTTCTTTTCTGGTTTGTTAAAAGTTCTCAACACATTAGGAGAAAGAGCGTGTTCGTGCAAGAGTGATGCAGTGTGCGTTTTCCTGGACTTCAAGTGATTTGGGAAACATACTCCTTATTTTTCCCCATTGTGTAAGAAACAACATGAGGCTTGCAAGAGATTGAAACAATGCATCCCAAAACGTATTCCAGCAGTGAAAACACACGTTTCTACAAAGACTTTGAAGGAGCAAGCAAAAGCCTAGTGGCTGAGTGTTCTTTCAGAGAGAAACACACGCATTGCTTCCTTCTGGAGTGAGTTTTCAGCCTGGAATTCATATGCATTTCGTACTGTGCAGAATGTAGCTACCTGCTCGGGAGTTGTGTCATAGATGCACCCTTCCTGCAGGAGTTTATTGCAACATTCATTGTTTGGCTAAGTTCTTTAGGGTTGGTTTTGGAAGGTCTTTCAACTTTGGCCAAATCCCGCTTCGTACGAAATTTTTTCACAGCGCTGTTTCCAAGTGTCCACAAAGAGCCTCTGCTTGAAACTGTCCACATGCACATCTCCCATACTGGTGTGTTCGTTTCACTACCTGGATTTTGGTTTCCTCTTCTTTCTTTGAAATGACAAGCCTTCTTTCTGCACGCTACACACACCTTGTAGCAGTTTCAGTTTTTAGCATGTTGGTGCTCTCAAAACGCTGTGTAACCTATGTAGAGTGTGTCACTCTCCAGCACTGAATACACAACCTAGAGCTCCTTTCACCACAGACACGGAAACACATCTTTTTGTGAAAGTCCTACTTCAGGTCACTGGAAATGTAAGGTTTTCATCGAGAACATGAAGTCAATCACGGTTTTGCACTCTGCAGCCAAGAGAAATGTACTTTTCTACAAACCCGTCTGAATTTCACTGCAAATTACCCTTCTTTTCTGGTTTGTTGAAAGTTCTCAACACATTAGGAGAAAGAGCGTGTTCGTGCAAGAGTGATGCAGTGTGCGTTTTCCTGGACTTCAAGTGATTTGGGAAACATACTCCTTATTTTTCCCCATTGTGTAAGAAACAACATGAGGCTTGCAAGAGATTGAAACAATGCATCCCAAAACGTATTCCAGCAGTGAAAACACACGTTTCTACAAAGACTTTGAAGGAGCAAGCAAAAGCCTAGTGGCTGAGTGTTCTTTCAGAGAGAAACACACGCATTGCTTCCTTCTGGAGTGAGTTTTCAGCCTGGAATTCATATGCATTTTGTACTGTGCAGAATGTAGCTACCTGCTCGGGAGTTGTGTCATAGATGCACCCTTCCTGCAGGAGTTTATTGCAACATTCATTGTTTGGCTAAGTTCTTTAGGGTTGGTTTTGGAAGGTCTTTCAACTTTGGCCAAATCCCGCTTCGTACGAAATTTTTTCACAGCGCTGTTTCCAAGTGTCCACAAAGAGCCTCTGCTTGAAACTGTCCACATGCACATCTCCCATACTGGTGTGTTTGTTTCACTACCTGGATTTTGGTTTCCTCTTCTTTCTTTGAAATGACAAGCCTTCTTTCTGCACGCTACACACACCTTGTAGCAGTTTCAGTTTTTATCGTGTTGGTGCTCTCAAAACGCTGTGTAGCCTATGTAGAGTGTGTCACTCTCCAGCACTGAATACACAACCTAGAGTTCCTTTCACCACACACACGCAAACACATCTTTTTGTGAAAGTCCTACTTCAGGTCACTTGGAAATGTAAGGTTTTCATCGAGAACATGAAGTCAATGACGGTTTTGCACTCTGCAGCCCATAGAAATGTACTTTTCTACAAACCCGTCTGAATTTCACTGCAAAATACCCTTCTCTTCTTGTTTGTTGAAAGTTCTCAACGTATTAGGAGAAAGAGCGTGTTCGTGCAAGAGTGATGCAGTGTGCGTTTTCCTGGACTTCAAGTGATTTGGGAAACATACTCCTTATTTTTCCCCATTGTGTAAGAAACAACATGAGGCTTGCAAGCGATTGAAACAATGCATCCCAAAACGTATTCCAGCAGTGAAAACACACGTTTCTACAAAGACTTTGAAGGAGCAAGCAAAAGCCTAGTGGCTGAGTGTCCTTTCAGAGATAAACACACGCATTGCTTCCTTCTGGAGTGAGTTTTCAGTCTGGAATTCATATGCATTTTGTACTGTGCAGAATGTAGCTACCTGCTCGGGACTTGTGTCATAGATGCACCTTTCCTGCAGGAGTTTATTGCAACATTCATTGTTTGGCTAAGTTCTTTAGGGTTGGTTTTGGAAGGTCTTTCAACTTTGGCCAAATCCCGCTTCGTACGAAATTTTTTCACAGCGCTGTTTCCAAGTGTCCACAAAGAGCCTCTGCTTGAAACTGTCCACATGCACATCTCCCATACTGGTGTGTTTGTTTCACTACCTGGATTTTGGTTTCCTCTTCTTTCTTTGAAATGACAAGCCTTCTTTCTGCACGCTACACACACCTTGTAGCAGTTTCAGTTTTTATCGTGTTGGTGCTCTCAAAACGCTGTGTAGCCTATGTAGAGTGTGTCACTCTCCAGCACTGAATACACAACCTAGAGCTCCTTTCACCACACACACGCAAACACATCTTTTTGTGAAAGTCCTACTTCAGGTCACTTGGAAATGTAAGGTTTTCATCGAGAACATGAAGTCAATGACGGTTTTGCACTCTGCAGCCCATAGAAATGTACTTTTCTACAAACCCGTCTGAATTTCACTGCAAAATACCCTTCTCTTCTTGTTTGTTGAAAGTTCTCAACGTATTAGGAGAAAGAGCGTGTTCGTGCAAGAGTGATGCAGTGTGCGTTTTCCTGGACTTCAAGTGATTTGGGAAACATACTCCTTATTTTTCCCCATTGTGTAAGAAACAACATGAGGCTTGCAAGCGATTGAAACAATGCATCCCAAAACGTATTCCAGCAGTGAAAACACACGTTTCTACAAAGACTTTGAAGGAGCAAGCAAAAGCCTAGTGGCTGAGTGTCCTTTCAGAGATAAACACACGCATTGCTTCCTTCTGGAGTGAGTTTTCAGCCTGGAATTCATATGCATTTTGTACTGTGCAGAATGTAGCTACCTGCTCGGGACTTGTGTCATAGATGCACCTTTCCTGCAGGAGTTTATTGAAACATTCATTGTTTGGCTAAGTTCTTTAGGGTTGGTTTTGGAAGGTCTTTCAACTTTGGCCAAATCCCGCTTCGTACGAAATTTTTTCACAGCGCTGTTTCCAAGTGTCCACAAAGAGCCTCTGCTTGAAACTGTCCACATGCACATCTCCCATACTGGTGTGTTTGTTTCACTACCTGGATTTTGGTTTCCTCTTCTCTCTTTGAAATGACAAGCCTTCTTTCTGCACGCTACACACACCTTGTAGCAGTTTCAGTTTTTAGCATGTTGGTGCTCTCAAAACGCTGTGTAGCCTATGTAGAGTGTGTCACTCTCCAGCACTGAATACACAACCTAGAGCTCCTTTCACCACAGACACGGAAACACATCTTTTTGTGAAAGTCCTACTTCAGGTCACTGGAAATGTAAGGTTTTCATCGAGAACATGAAGTCAATCACGGTTTTGCACTCTGCAGCCAAGAGAAATGTACTTTTCTACAAACACGTCTGAATTTCACTGCAAAATACCCTTCTTTTCTGGTTTGTTAAAAGTTCTCAACACATTAGGAGAAAGAGCGTGTTCGTGCAAGAGTGATGCAGTGTGCGTTTTCCTGGACTTCAAGTGATTTGGGAAACATACTCCTTATTTTTCCCCATTGTGTAAGAAACAACATGAGGCTTGCAAGAGATTGAAACAATGCATCCCAAAACGTATTCCAGCAGTGAAAACACACGTTTCTACAAAGACTTTGAAGGAGCAAGCAAAAGCCTAGTGGCTGAGTGTTCTTTCAGAGAGAAACACACGCATTGCTTCCTTCTGGAGTGAGTTTTCAGCCTGGAATTCATATGCATTTCGTACTGTGCAGAATGTAGCTACCTGCTCGGGAGTTGTGTCATAGATGCACCTTTCCTGCAGGAGTTTATTGCAACATTCATTGTTTGGCTAAGTTCTTTAGGGTTGGTTTTGGAAGGTCTTTCAACTTTGGCCAAATCCCGCTTCGTACGAAATTTTTTCACAGCGCTGTTTCCAAGTGTCCACAAAGAGCCTCTGCTTGAAACTGTCCACATGCACATCTCCCATACTGGTGTGTTTGTTTCACTACCTGGATTTTGGTTTCCTCTTCTCTCTTTGAAATGACAAGCCTTCTTTCTGCACGCTACACACACCTTGTAGCAGTTTCAGTTTTTAGCATGTTCGTGCTCTCAAAACGCTGTGTAACCTATGTAGAGTGTGTCACTCTCCAGCACTGAATACACAACCTAGAGCTCCTTTCAACACAGACACACAAACACATCTTTTTGTGAAAGTCCTACTTCAGGTCACTTGGAAATGTAAGGTTTTCATCGAGAACATGAATTCAATCACGGTTTTGCACTCTGCAGCCAAGAGAAATGTACTTTTCTACAAACCCGTCTGAATTTCACTGCAAAATACCCTTCTTTTCTGGTTTGTTGAAAGTTCTCAACACATTAGGAGAAAGAGCGTGTTCGTGCAAGAGTGATGCAGTGTGCGTTTTCCTGGACTTCAAGTGATTTGGGAAACATACTCCTTATTTTTCCCCATTGTGTAAGAAACAACATGAGGCTTGCAAGAGATTGAAACAATGCATCCCAAAACGTATTCCAGCAGTGAAAACACACGTTTCTACAAAGACTTTGAAGGAGCAAGCAAAAGCCTAGTGGCTGAGTGTTCTTTCAGAGAGAAACACACGCATTGCTTCCTTCTGGAGTGAGTTTTCAACCTGGAATTCATATGCATTTTGTACTGTGCAGAATGTAGCTACCTGCTCGGGAGTTGTGTCATAGACGCACCTTTCCTGCAGGAGTTTATTGAAACATTCATTGTTTGGCTAAGTTCTTTAGGGTTGGTTTTGGAAGGTCTTTCAACTTTGGCCAAATCCCGCTTCGTACGAAATTTTTTCACAGCGCTGTTTCCAAGTGTCCACAAAGAGCCTCTGCTTGAAACTGTCCACATGCACATCTCCCATACTGGTGTGTTCGTTTCACTACCTGGATTTTGGTTTCCTCTTCTTTCTTTGAAATGACAAGTCTTCTTTCTGCACGCTACACACACCTTGTAGCAGTTTCAGTTTTTAGCATGTTGGTGCTCTCAAAACACTGTGTAACCTATGTAGAGTGTGTCACTCTCCAGCACTGAATACACAACCTAGAGCTCCTTTCACCACAGACACGCAAACACATCTTTTTGTGAAAGTCCTACTTCAGGTCACTTGGAAATGTAAGGTTTTCATCGAGAACATGAATTCAATCACGGTTTTGCACTCTGCAGCCCATAGAAATGTACTTTTCTACAAACCCGTCTGAATTTCACTGCAAAATACCCTTCTCTTCATGTTTGTTGAAAGTTCTCAACGTATTAGGAGAAAGAGCGTGTTCGTGCAAGAGTGATGCAGTGTGCGTTTTCCTGGATTTCAAGTGATTTGGGAAACATACTCCTTATTTTTCCCCATTGTGTAAGAAACAACATGAGGCTTGCAAGAGATTGAAACAATGCATCCCAAAACGTATTCCAGCAGTGAAATCACACGTTTCTACAAAGACTTTGAAGGAGCAAGCAAAAGCCTAGTGGCTGAGTGTCCTTTCAGAGAGAAACACACGCATTGCTTCCTTCTGGAGTGAGTTTTCAGCCTGGAATTCATATGCATTTTGTACTGTGCAGAATGTAGCTACCTGCTCGGGAGTTGTGTCAAAGATGCACCTTTCCTGCAGGAGTTTATTGCAACATTCATTGTTTGGCTAAGTTCTTTAGGGTTGGTTTTGGAAGGTCTTTCAACTTTGGCCAAATCCCGCTTCGTACGAAATTTTTTCACAGCGCTGTTTCCAAGTGTCCACAAAGAGCCTCTGCTTGAAACTGTCCACATGCACATCTCCCATACTGGTGTGTTCGTTTCACTACCTGGATTTTGGTTTCCTCTTTTCTCTTTGCAATGACAAGCCTTCTTTCTGCACGCTACACACACCTTGTAGCAGTTTCAGTTTTTAGCATGTTGGTGCTCTCAAAACGCTGTGTAACCTATGTAGAGTGTGTCACTCTCCAGCACTGAATACACAACCTAGAGCTCCTTTCACCACAGACACGGAAACACATCTTTTTGTGAAAGTCCTACTTCAGGTCACTGGAAATGTAAGGTTTTCATCGAGAACATGAAGTCAATCACGGTTTTGTACTCTGCAGCCCATAGAAATGTACTTTTCTACAAACCCGTCTGAATTTCACTGCAAAATACCCTTCTTTTCTGGTTTGTTGAAAGTTCTCAACACATTAGGAGAAAGAGCGTGTTCGTGCAAGAGTGATGCAGTGTGCGTTTTCCTGGACTTCAAGTGATTTGGGAAACATACTCCTTATTTTTCCCCATTGTGTAAGAAACAACATGAGGCTTGCAAGAGATTGAAACAATGCATCCCAAAACGTATTCCAGCAGTGAAAACACACGTTTCTACAAAGACTTTGAAGGAGCAAGCAAAAGCCTAGTGGCTGAGTGTCCTTTCAGAGAGAAACACACGCATTGCTTCCTTCTGGAGTGAGTTTTCAGCCTGGAATTCATATGCATTTTGTACTGTGCAGAATGTAGCTACCTGCTCGGGAGTTGTGTCATAGATGCACCTTTCCTGCAGGAGTTTATTGCAACATTCATTGTTTGGCTAAGTTCTTTAGGGTTGGTTTTGGAAGGTCTTTCAACTTTGGCCAAATCCCGCTTCGTACGAAATTTTTTCACAGCGCTGTTTCCAAGTGTCCACAAAGAGCCTCTGCTTGAAACTGTCCACATGCACATCTCCCATACTGGTGTTTTCGTTTCACTACCTGGATTTTGTTTTCCTCTTCTTTCTTTGAAATGACAAGCCTTCTTTCTGCACGCTACACACACCTTGTAGCAGTTTCAGTTTTTAGCATGTTGGTGCTCTCAAAACGCTGTGTAACCTATGTAGAGTGTGTCACTCTCCAGCACTGAATACACAACCTAGAGCTCCTTTCACCACAGACACGCAAACACATCTTTTTGTGAAAGTCCTACTTCAGGTCACTTGGAAATGTAAGGTTTTCATCGAGAACATGAAGTCAATGACGGTTTTGCACTCTGCAGCCCATAGAAATGTACTTTTCTACAAACCCGTCTGAATTTCACTGCAAAATACCCTTCTTTTCTGGTTTGTTGAAAGTTTTCAACACATTAGGAAACAGAGCGTGTTCGTGCAAGAGTGATGCAGTGTGCGTTTTCCTGGACTTCAAGTGATTTGGGAAACATACTCCTTATTTTTCCCCATTGTGTAAGAAACAACATGAGGCTTGCAAGAGATTGAAACAATGCATCCCAAAACGTATTCCAGCAGTGAAAACACACGTTTCTACAAAGACTTTGAAGGAGCAAGCAGAAGCCTAGTGGCTGAGTGTTCTTTCAGAGAGAAACACACGCATTGCTTCCTTCTGGAGTGAGTTTTCAGCCTGGAATTCATATGCATTTTGTACTGTGAAGAATGTAGCTACCTGCTCGGGAGTTGTGTCATAGACGCACCTTTCCTGCAGGAGTTTATTGAAACATTCATTGTTTGGCTAAGTTCTTTAGGATTGGTTTTGGAAGGTCTTTCAACTTTGGCCAAATCCCGCTTCGTACGAAATTTTTTCACAGCGCTGTTTCCAAGTGTCCACAAAGAGCCTCTGCTTGAAACTGTCCACATGCACATCTCCCATACTGGTGTGTTCGTTTCACTACCTGGATTTTGGTTCCTCTTCTTTCTTTGAAATGACAAGTCTTCTTTCTGCACGCTACACACACCTTGTAGCAGTTTCAGTTTTTAGCATGTTGGTGCTCTCAAAACACTGTGTAACCTATGTAGAGTGTGTCACTCTCCAGCACTGAATACACAACCTAGAGCTCCTTTCACCACAGACACGCAAACACATCTTTTTGTGAAAGTCCTACTTCAGGTCACTTGGAAATGTAAGGTTTTCATCGAGAACATGAATTCAATCACGGTTTTGCACTCTGCAGCCCATAGAAATGTACTTTTCTACAAACCCGTCTGAATTTCACTGCAAAATACCCTTCTCTTCATGTTTGTTGAAAGTTCTCAACGTATTAGGAGAAAGAGCGTGTTCGTGCAAGAGTGATGCAGTGTGCGTTTTCCTGGATTTCAAGTGATTTGGGAAACATACTCCTTATTTTTCCCCATTGTGTAAGAAACAACATGAGGCTTGCAAGAGATTGAAACAATGCATCCCAAAACGTATTCCAGCAGTGAAATCACACGTTTCTACAAAGACTTTGAAGGAGCAAGCAAAAGCCTAGTGGCTGAGTGTCCTTTCAGAGAGAAACACACGCATTGCTTCCTTCTGGAGTGAGTTTTCAGCCTGGAATTCATATGCATTTTGTACTGTGCAGAATGTAGCTACCTGCTCGGGAGTTGTGTCAAAGATGCACCTTTCCTGCAGGAGTTTATTGCAACATTCATTGTTTGGCTAAGTTCTTTAGGGTTGGTTTTGGAAGGTCTTTCAACTTTGGCCAAATCCCGCTTCGTACGAAATTTTTTCACAGCGCTGTTTCCAAGTGTCCACAAAGAGCCTCTGCTTGAAACTGTCCACATGCACATCTCCCATACTGGTGTGTTCGTTTCACTACCTGGATTTTGGTTTCCTCTTTTCTCTTTGCAATGACAAGCCTTCTTTCTGCACGCTACACACACCTTGTAGCAGTTTCAGTTTTTAGCATGTTGGTGCTCTCAAAACGCTGTGTAACCTATGTAGAGTGTGTCACTCTCCAGCACTGAATACACAACCTAGAGCTCCTTTCACCACAGACACGGAAACACATCTTTTTGTGAAAGTCCTACTTCAGGTCACTGGAAATGTAAGGTTTTCATCGAGAACATGAAGTCAATCACGGTTTTGCACTCTGCAGCCAAGAGAAATGTACTTTTCTACAAACACGTCTGAATTTCACTGCAAAATACCCTTCTTTTCTGGTTTGTTAAAAGTTCTCAACACATTAGGAGAAAGAGCGTGTTCGTGCAAGAGTGATGCAGTGTGCGTTTTCCTGGACTTCAAGTGATTTGGGAAACATACTCCTTATTTTTCCCCATTGTGTAAGAAACAACATGAGGCTTGCAAGAGATTGAAACAATGCATCCCAAAACGTATTCCAGCAGTGAAAACACACGTTTCTACAAAGACTTTGAAGGAGCAAGCAAAAGCCTAGTGGCTGAGTGTCCTTTCAGAGAGAAACACACGCATTGCTTCCTTCTGGAGTGAGTTTTCAGCCTGGAATTCATATGCATTTTGTACTGTGCAGAATGTAGCTACCTGCTCGGGAGTTGTGTCATAGATGCACCTTTCCTGCAGGAGTTTATTGCAACATTCATTGTTTGGCTAAGTTCTTTAGGGTTGGTTTTGGAAGGTCTTTCAACTTTGGCCAAATCCCGCTTCGTACGAAATTTTTTCACAGCGCTGTTTCCAAGTGTCCACAAAGAGCCTCTGCTTGAAACTGTCCACATGCACATCTCCCATACTGGTGTGTTCGTTTCACTACCTGGATTTTGGTTTCCTCTTCTTTCTTTGAAATGACAAGCCTTCTTTCTGCACGCTACACACACCTTGTAGCAGTTTCAGTTTTTAGCATGTTGGTGCTCTCAAAACGCTGTGTAACCTATGTAGAGTGTGTCACTCTCCAGCACTGAATACACAACCTAGAGTTCCTTTCAACACAGACACACAAACACATCTTTTTGTGAAAGTCCTACTTCAGGTCACTTGGAAATGTAAGGTTTTCATCGAGAACATGAAGTCAATGACGGTTTTGCACTCTGCAGCCCATAGAAATGTACTTTTCTACAAACCCGTCTGAATTTCACTGCAAAATACCCTTCTTTTCTGGTTTGTTGAAAGTTCTCAACACATTAGGAAACAGAGCGTGTTCGTGCAAGAGTGATGCAGTGTGCGTTTTCCTGGACTTCAAGTGATTTGGGAAACATACTCCTTATTTTTCCCCATTGTGTAAGAAACAACATGAGGCTTGCAAGAGATTGAAACAATGCATCCCAAAACGTATTCCAGCAGTGAAAACACACGTTTCTACAAAGACTTTGAAGGAGCAAGCAGAAGCCTAGTGGCTGAGTGTTCTTTCAGAGAGAAACACAGGCATTGCTTCCTTCTGGAGTGAGTTTTCAGCCTGGAATTCATATGCATTTTGTACTGTGAAGAATGTAGCTACCTGCTCGGGAGTTGTGTCATAGACGCACCTTTCCTGCAGGAGTTTATTGAAACATTCATTGTTTGGCTAAGTTCTTTAGGATTGGTTTTGGAAGGTCTTTCAACTTTGGCCAAATCCCGCTTCGTACGAAATTTTTTCACAGCGCTGTTTCCAAGTGTCCACAAAGAGCCTCTGCTTGAAACTGTCCACATGCACATCTCCCATACTGGTGTGTTCGTTTCACTACCTGGATTTTGGTTCCTCTTCTTTCTTTGAAATGACAAGTCTTCTTTCTGCACGCTACACACACCTTGTAGCAGTTTCAGTTTTTAGCATGTAGGTGCTCTCAAAACACTGTGTAACCTATGTAGAGTGTGTCACTCTCCAGCACTGAATACACAACCTAGAGCTCCTTTCACCACAGACACGCAAACACATCTTTTTGTGAAAGTCCTACTTCAGGTCACTTGGAAATGTAAGGTTTTCATCGAGAACATGAAGTCAATGACGGTTTTGCACTCTGCAGCCCATAGAAATGTACTTTTCTACAAACCCGTCTGAATTTCACTGCAAAATACCCTTCTCTTCATGTTTGTTGAAAGTTCTCAACGTATTAGGACAAAGAGCGTGTTCGTGCAAGAGTGATGCAGTGTGCGTTTTCCTGGATTTCAAGTGATTTGGGAAACATACTCCTTATTTTTCCCCATTGTGTAAGAAACAACATGAGGCTTGCAAGAGATTGAAACAATGCATCCCAAAACGTATTCCAGCAGTGAAATCACACGTTTCTACAAAGACTTTGAAGGAGCAAGCAAAAGCCTAGTGGCTGAGTGTCCTTTCAGAGAGAAACACACGCATTGCTTCCTTCTGGAGTGAGTTTTCAGCCTGGAATTCATATGCATTTTGTACTGTGCAGAATGTAGCTACCTGCTCGGGACTTGTGTCATAGATGCACCTTTCCTGCAGGAGTTTATTGCAACATTCATTTTTTGGCTAAGTTCTTTAGGGTTGGTTTTGGAAGGTCTTTCAACTTTGGCCAAATCCCGCTTCGTACGAAATTTTTTCACAGCGCTGTTTCCAAGTGTCCACAAAGAGCCTCTGCTTGAAACTGTCCACATGCACATCTCCCATACTGGTGTGTTCGTTTCACTACCTGGATTTTGGTTTCCTCTTCTCTCTTTGAAATGACAAGCCTTCTTTCTGCACGCTACACACACCTTGTAGCAGTTTCAGTTTTTAGCATGTTGGTGCTCTCAAAACGCTGTGTAACCTATGTAGAGTGTGTCACTCTCCAGCACTGAATACACAACCTAGAGCTCCTTTCAACACAGACACACAAACACATCTTTTTGTGAAAGTCCTACTTGAGGTGACTTGGAAATGTAAGGTTTTCATCGAGAACATGAATTCAATCACGGTTTTGCACTCTGCAGCCAAGAGAAATGTACTTTTCTACAAACCCGTCTGAATTTCACTGCAAAATACCCTTCTTTTCTGGTTTGTTGAAAGTTCTCAATACATTAGGAAACAGAGCGTGTTCGTGCAAGAGTGATGCAGTGTGCGTTTTCCTGGACTTCAAGTGATTTGGGAAACATACTCCTTATTTTTCCCCATTGTGTAAGAAACAACATGAGGCTTGCAAGAGATTGAAACAATGCATCCTAAAACGTATTCCAGCAGTGAAAACACACGTTTCTACAAAGACTTTGAAGGAGCAAGCAAAAGCCTAGTGGCTGAGTGTTCTTTCAGAGAGAAACACACGCATTGCTTCCTTCTGGAGTGAGTTTTTAGCCTGGAATTCATATGCATTTTGTACTGTGCAGAATGTAGCTACCTGCTCGGGAGTTGTGTCATAGACGCACCTTTCCTGCAGGAGTTTATTGCAACATTCATTGTTTGGCTAAATTCTTTAGGGTTGGTTTTGGAAGGTCTTTCAACTTTGGCCAAATCCCGCTTCGTACGAAATTTTTTCACAGCGCTGTTTCCAAGTGTCCACAAAGAGCCTCTGCTTGAAACTGTCCACATGCACATCTCCCATACTGGTGTGTTCGTTTCACTACCTGGATTTTGGTTTCCTCTTCTCTCTTTGCAATGACAAGCCTTCTTTCTGCACGCTACACACACCTTGTAGCAGTTTCAGTTTTTAGCATGTTGGTGCTCTCAAAACGCTGTGTAACCTATGTAGAGTGTGTCACTCTCCAGCACTGAATACACAACCTAGAGCTCCTTTCACCACAGACACGGAAACACATCTTTTTGTGAAAGTCCTACTTCAGGTCACTGGAAATGTAAGGTTTTCATCGAGAACATGAAGTCAATCACGGTTTTGCACTCTGCAGCCAAGAGAAATGTACTTTTCTACAAACACGTCTGAATTTCACTGCAATATACCCTTCTTTTCTGGTTTGTTAAAAGTTCTCAACACATTAGGAGAAAGAGCGTGTTCGTGCAAGAGTGATGCAGTGTGCGTTTTCCTGGACTTCAAGTGATTTGGGAAACATACTCCTTATTTTTCCCCATTGTGTAAGAAACAACATGAGGCTTGCAAGAGATTGAAACAATGCATCCCAAAACGTATTCCAGCAGTAAAAACACACGTTTCTACAAAGACTTTGAAGGAGCAAGCAAAAGCCTAGTGGCTGAGTGTTCTTTCAGAGAGAAACACACGCATTGCTTCCTTCTGGAGTGAGTTTTCAGCCTGGAATTCATATGCATTTTGTACTGTGCAGAATGTAGCTACCTGCTCGGGAGTTGTGTCATAGACGCACCTTTCCTGCAGGAGTTTATTGAAACATTCATTGTTTGGCTAAGTTCTTTAGGGTTGGTTTTGGAAGGTCTTTCAACTTTGGCCAAATCCCGCTTCGTACGAAATTTTTTCACAGCGCTGTTTCCAAGTGTCCACAAAGAGCCTCTGCTTGAAACTGTCCACATGCACATCTCCCATACTGGTGTGTTCGTTTCACTACCTGGATTTTGGTTTCCTCTTCTTTCTTTGAAATGACACGTCTTCTTTCTGCACGCTACACACACCTTGTAGCAGTTTCAGTTTTTAGCATGTTGGTGCTCTCAAAACACTGTGTAACCTATGTAGAGTGTGTCACTCTCCAGCACTGAATACACAACCTAGAGCTCCTTTCACCACAGACACGCAAACACATCTTTTTGTGAAAGTCCTACTTCAGGTCACTTGGAAATGTAAGGTTTTCATCGAGAACATGAAGTCAATGACGGTTTTGCACTCTGCAGCCCATAGAAATGTACTTTTCTACAAACCCGTCTGAATTTCACTGCAAAATACCCTTCTTTTCCGGTTTGTTGAAAGTTTTCAACACATTAGTAAACAGAGCGTGTTCGTGCAGGAGTGATGCAGTGTGCGTTTTCATGGACTTCAAGTGATTTGGGAAACATACTCCTTATTTTTCCCCATTGTGTAAGAAACAACATGAGGCTTGCAAGAGATTGAAACAATGCATCCCAAAACGTATTCCAGCAGTGAAAACACACGTTTCTACAAAGACTTTGAAGGAGCAAGCAAAAGCCTAGTGGCTGAGTGTTCTTTCAGAGAGAAACACACGCATTGCTTCCTTCTGGAGTGAGTTTTCAGCCTGGAATTCATATGCATTTTGTACTGTGCAGAATGTAGCTACCTGCTCGGGAGTTGTGTCATAGATGCACCTTTCCTGCAGGAGTTTATTGCAACATTCATTGTTTGGCTAAGTTCTTTAGGGTTGGTTTTGGAAGGTCTTTCAACTTTGGCCAAATCCCGCTTCGTACGAAATTTTTTCACAGCGCTGTTTCCAAGTGTCCACAAAGAGCCTCTGCTTGAAACTGTCCACATGCACAT
Source organism: Miniopterus schreibersii (assembly GCF_964146895.1). Classification (NCBI taxonomy): domain Eukaryota; kingdom Metazoa; phylum Chordata; class Mammalia; order Chiroptera; family Miniopteridae; genus Miniopterus; species Miniopterus schreibersii. The sequence continues at coordinate 566,191 of NW_027669848.1, forward strand.
CTCCCATACTGGTGTGTTCGTTTCACTACCTGGATTTTGGTTTCCTCTTCTTTCTTTGAAATGACACGTCTTCTTTCTGCACGCTACACACACCTTGTAGCAGTTTCAGTTTTTAGCATGTTGGTGCTCTCAAAACACTGTGTAACCTATGTAGAGTGTGTCACTCTCCAGCACTGAATACACAACCTAGAGCTCCTTTCACCACAGACACGCAAACACATCTTTTTGTGAAAGTCCTACTTCAGGTCACTTGGAAATGTAAGGTTTTCATCGAGAACATGAAGTCAATGACGGTTTTGCACTCTGCAGCCCATAGAAATGTACTTTTCTACAAACCCGTCTGAATTTCACTGCAAAATACCCTTCTTTTCTGGTTTGTTGAAAGTTCTCAACACATTAGGAAACAGAGCGTGTTCGTGCAAGAGTGATGCAGTGTGCGTTTTCCTGGACTTCAAGTGATTTGGGAAACATACTCCTTATTTTTCCCCATTGTGTAAGAAACAACATGAGGCTTGCAAGAGATTGAAACAATGCATCCCAAAACGTATTCCAGCAGTGAAAACACACGTTTCTACAAAGACTTTGAAGGAGCAAGCAGAAGCCTAGTGGCTGAGTGTTCTTTCAGAGAGAAACACAGGCATTGCTTCCTTCTGGAGTGAGTTTTCAGCCTGGAATTCATATGCATTTTGTACTGTGAAGAATGTAGCTACCTGCTCGGGAGTTGTGTCATAGACGCACCTTTCCTGCAGGAGTTTATTGAAACATTCATTGTTTGGCTAAGTTCTTTAGGATTGGTTTTGGAAGGTCTTTCAACTTTGGCCAAATCCCGCTTCGTACGAAATTTTTTCACAGCGCTGTTTCCAAGTGTCCACAAAGAGCCTCTGCTTGAAACTGTCCACATGCACATCTCCCATACTGGTGTGTTCGTTTCACTACCTGGATTTTGGTTTCCTCTTCTGTCTTTGAAATGACAAGCCTTCTTTCCGCACGCTACACACACCTTGTAGCAGTTTCAGTTTTTAGCATGTTGGTGCTCTCAAAACGCTGTGTAATGTATGTAGAGTGTGTCACTCTCCAGCACTGAATACACAACCTAGAGCTCCTTTCAACACAGACACACAAACACATCTTTTTGTGAAAGTCCTACTTCAGGTCACTTGGAAATGTAAGGTTTTCATCGAGAACATGAATTCAATCACGGTTTTGCACTCTGCAGCCCATAGAAATGTACTTTTCTACAAACCCGTCTGAATTTCACTGCAAAATACCCTTCTTTTCTGGTTTGTTGAAAGTTTTCAACACATTAGGAAACAGAGCGTGTTCGTGCAAGAGTGATGCAGTGTGCGTTTTCCTGGACTTCAAGTGATTTGGGAAACATACTCCTTATTTTTCCCCATTGTGTAAGAAACAACATGAGGCTTGCAAGAGATTGAAACAATGCATCCCAAAACGTATTCCAGCAGTGAAAACACACGTTTCTACAAAGACTTTGAAGGAGCAAGCAAAAGCCTAGTGGCTGAGTGTTCTTTCAGAGAGAAACACAGGCATTGCTTCCTTCTGGAGTGAGTTTTCAGCCTGGAATTCATATGCATTTTGTACTGTGAAGAATGTAGCTACCTGCTCGGGAGTTGTGTCATAGACGCACCTTTCCTGCAGGAGTTTATTGAAACATTCATTGTTTGGCTAAGTTCTTTAGGATTGGTTTTGGAAGGTCTTTCAACTTTGGCCAAATCCCGCTTCGTACGAAATTTTTTCACAGCGCTGTTTCCAAGTGTCCACAAAGAGCCTCTGCTTGAAACTGTCCACATGCACATCTCCCATACTGGTGTGTTCGTTTCACTACCTGGATTTTGGTTCCTCTTCTTTCTTTGAAATGACAAGTCTTCATTCTGCACGCTACACACACCTTGTAGCAGTTTCAGTTTTTAGCATGTTGGTGCTCTCAAAACACTGTGTAACCTATGTAGAGTGTGTCACTCTCCAGCACTGAATACACAACCTAGAGCTCCTTTCACCACAGACACGCAAACACATCTTTTTGTGAAAGTCCTACTTCAGGTCACTTGGAAATGTAAGGTTTTCATCGAGAACATGAAGTCAATGACGGTTTTGCACTCTGCAGCCCATAGAAATGTACTTTTGTACAAACCCGTCTGAATTTCACTGCAAAATACCCTTCTCTTCATGTTTGTTGAAAGTTCTCAACGTATTAGGAGAAAGAGCGTGTTCGTGCAAGAGTGATGCAGTGTGCGTTTTCCTGGATTTCAAGTGATTTGGGAAACATACTCCTTATTTTTCCCCATTGTGTAAGAAACAACATGAGGCTTGCAAGAGATTGAAACAATGCATCCCAAAACGTATTCCAGCAGTGAAAACACACGTTTCTACAAAGACTTTGAAGGAGCAAGCAGAAGCCTAGTGGCTGAGTGTTCTTTCAGAGAGAAACACAGGCATTGCTTCCTTCTGGAGTGAGTTTTCAGCCTCGAATTCATATGCATTTTGTACTGTGAAGAATGTAGCTACCTGCTCGGGAGTTGTGTCATAGACGCACCTTTCCTGCAGGAGTTTATTGAAACATTCATTGTTTGGCTAAATTCTTTAGGGTTGGTTTTGGAAGGTCTTTCAACTTTGGCCAAATCCCGCTTCGTACGAAATTTTTTCACAGCGCTGTTTCCAAGTGTCCACAAAGAGCCTCTGCTTGAAACTGTCCACATGCAAATCTCCCATACTGGTGTGTTCGTTTCACTACCTGGATTTTGGTTTCCTCTTCTCTCTTTGCAATGACAAGCCTTCATTCTGCACGCTACACACACCTTGTAGCAGTTTCAGTTTTTAGCATGTTGGTGCTCTCAAAACGCTGTGTAACCTATGTAGAGTGTGTCACTCTCCAGCACTGAATACACAACCTAGAGCTCCTTTCACCACAGACACGGAAACACATCTTTTTGTGAAAGTCCTACTTCAGGTCACTGGAAATGTAAGGTTTTCATCGAGAACATGAAGTCAATCACGGTTTTGCACTCTGCAGCCAAGAGAAATGTACTTTTCTACAAACACGTCTCAATTTCACTGCAACATACCCTTCTTTTCTGGTTTGTTAAAAGTTCTCAACACATTAGGAGAAAGAGCGTGTTCGTGCAAGAGTGATGCAGTGTGCGTTTTCCTGGACTTCAAGTGATTTGGGAAACATACTCCTTATTTTTCCCCATTGTGTAAGAAACAACATGAGGCTTGCAAGAGATTGAAACAATGCATCCCAAAACGTATTCCAGCAGTGAAAACACACGTTTCTACAAAGACTTTGAAGGAGCAAGCAAAAGCCTAGTGGCTGAGTGTTCTTTCAGAGAGAAACACACGCATTGCTTCCTTCTGGAGTGAGTTTTTAGCCTGGAATTCATATGCATTTTGTACTGTGCAGAATGTAGCTACCTGCTCGGGAGTTGTGTCATAGACGCACCTTTCCTGCAGGAGTTTATTGAAACATTCATTGTTTGGCTAAGTTCTTTAGGGTTGGTTTTGGAAGGTCTTTCAACTTTGGCCAAATCCCGCTTCGTACGAAATTTTTTCACAGCGCTGTTTCCAAGTGTCCACAAAGAGCCTCTGCTTGAAACTGTCCACATGCACATCTCCCATACTGGTGTGTTCGTTTCACTACCTGGATTTTGGTTTCCTCTTCTTTCTTTGAAATGACAAGCCTTCTTTCCGCACGCTACACACACCTTGTAGCAGTTACAGTTTTTAGCATGTTGGTGCTCTCAAAACGCTGTGTAACCTATGTAGAGTGTGTCACTCTCCAGCACTGAATACACAACCTAGAGCTCCTTTCAACACAGACACACAAACACATCTTTTTGTGAAAGTCCTACTTCAGGTCACTTGGAAATGTAAGGTTTTCATCGAGAACATGAATTCAATCACGGTTTTGCACTCTGCAGCCAAGAGAAATGTACTTTTCTACAAACCCGTCTGAATTTCACTGCAAAATACCCTTCTTTTCTGGTTTGTTGAAAGTTCTCAACACATTAGGAGAAAGAGCGTGTTCGTGCAAGAGTGATGCAGTGTGCGTTTTCCTGGACTTCAAGTGATTTGGGAAACATACTCCTTATTTTTCCCCATTGTGTAAGAAACAACATGAGGCTTGCAAGAGATTGAAACAATGCATCCTAAAACGTATTCCAGCAGTGAAAACACACGTTTCTACAAAGACTTTGAAGAAGCAAGCAAAAGCCTAGTGGCTGAGTGTTCTTTCAGAGAGAAACACACGCATTGCTTCCTTCTGGAGTGAGTTTTCAGCCTGGGATTCATATGCATTTTGTACTGTGCAGAATGTAGCTACCTGCTCGGGAGTTGTGTCATAGACGCACCTTTCCTGCAGGAGTTTATTGAAACATTCATTGTTTGGCTAAGTTCTTTAGGGTTGGTTTTGGAAGGTCTTTCAACTTTGGCCAAATCCCGCTTCGTACGAAATTTTTTCACAGCGCTGTTTCCAAGTGTCCACAAAGAGCCTCTGCTTGAAACTGTCCACATGCACATCTCCCATACTGGTGTGTTCGTTTCACTACCTGGATTTTGGTTTCCTCTTCTTTCTTTGAAATGACACGTCTTCTCTCTGCACGCTACACACACCTTGTAGCAGTTTCAGTTTTTAGCATGTTGGTGCTCTCAAAACACTGTGTAACCTATGTAGAGTGTGTCACTCTCCAGCACTGAATACACAACCTAGAGCTCCTTTCACCACAGACACGCAAACACATCTTTTTGTGAAAGTCCTACTTCAGGTCACTTGGAAATGTAAGGTTTTCATCGAGAACATGAAGTCAATCACGGTTTTGCACTCTGCAGCCCATAGAAATGTACTTTTTTACAAACCCGTCTGAATTTCACTACAAAATACCCTTCTTTTCTGGTTTGGTGAAAGTTTTCAACACATTAGGAAACAGAGCGTGTTCGTGCAAGAGTGATGCAGTGTGCGTTTTCCTGGACTTCAAGTGATTTGGGAAACATACTCCTTATTTTTCCCCATTGTGTAAGAAACAACATGAGGCTTGCAAGAGATTGAAACAATGCATCCCAAAACGTATTCCAGCAGTGAAAACACACGTTTCTACAAAGACTTTGAAGGAGCAAGCAGAAGCCTAGTGGCTGAGTGTTCTTTCAGAGAGAAACACAGGCATTGCTTCCTTCTGGAGTGAGTTTTCAGCCTGGAATTCATATGCATTTTGTACTGTGAAGAATGTAGCTACCTGCTCGGGAGTTGTGTCATAGACGCACCTTTCCTGCAGGAGTTTATTGAAACATTCATTGTTTTGCTAAGTTCTTTAGGATTGGTTTTGGAAGGTCTTTCAACTTTGGCCAAATCCCGCTTCGTACGAAATTTTTTCACAGCGCTGTTTCCAAGTGTCCACAAAGAGCCTCTGCTTGAAACTGTCCACATGCACATCTCCCATACTGGTGTGTTCGTTTCACTACCTGGATTTTGGTTCCTCTTCTTTTTTTGAAATGACAAGTCTTCTTTCTGCACGCTACACACACCTTGTAGCAGTTTCAGTTTTTAGCATGTTGGTGCTCTCAAAACACTGTGTAACCTATGTAGAGTGTGTCACTCTCCAGCACTGAATACACAACCTAGAGCTCCTTTCACCACAGACACGCAAACACATCTTTTTGTGAAAGTCCTACTTCAGGTCACTTGGAAATGTAAGGTTTTCATCGAGAACATGAAGTCAATGACGGTTTTGCACTCTGCAGCCCATAGAAATGTACTTTTCTACAAACCCGTCTGAATTTCACTGCAAAATACCCTTCTCTTCATGTTTGTTGAAAGTTCTCAACGTATTAGGAGAAAGAGCGTGTTCGTGCAAGAGTGATGCAGTGTGCGTTTTCCTGGATTTCAAGTGATTTGGGAAACATACTCCTTATTTTTCCCCATTGTGTAAGAAACAACATGAGGCTTGCAAGAGATTGAAACAATGCATCCCAAAACGTATTCCAGCAGTGAAATCACACGTTTCTACAAAGACTTTGAAGGAGCAAGCAAAAGCCTAGTGGCTGAGTGTCCTTTCAGAGAGAAACACACGCATTGCTTCCTTCTGGAGTGAGTTTTCAGCCTCGAATTCATATGCATTTTGTACTGTGCAGAATGTAGCTACCTGCTCGGGACTTGTGTCATAGATGCACCTTTCCTGCAGGAGTTTATTGCAACATTCATTGTTTGGCTAAGTTCTTTAGGGTTGGTTTTGGAAGGTCTTTCAACTTTGGCCAAATCCCGCTTCGTACGAAATTTTTTCACAGCGCTGTTTCCAAGTGTCCACAAAGAGCCTCTGCTTGAAACTGTCCACATGCACATCTCCCATACTGGTGTGTTCGTTTCACTACCTGGATTTTGGTTTCCTCTTCTCTCTTTGAAATGACAAGCCTTCTTTCTGCACGCTACACACACCTTGTAGCAGTTTCAGTTTTTAGCATGTTGGTGCTCTCAAAACGCTGTGTAACCTATGTAGAGTGTGTCACTCTCCAGCACTGAATACAAAACCTAGAGCTCCTTTCAACACAGACACACAAACACATCTTTTTGTGAAAGTCCTACTTCAGGTCACTTGGAAATGTAAGGTTTTCATCGAGAACATGAATTCAATCACGGTTTTGCACTCTGTAGCCAAGAGAAATGTACTTTTCTACAAACCCGTCTGAATTTCACTGCAAAGTACCCTTCTTTTCTGGTTTGTTGAAAGTTCTCAACACATTAGGAGAAAGAGCGTGTTCGTGCAAGAGTGATGCAGTGTGCGTTTTCCTGGACTTCAAGTGATTTGGGAAACATACTCCTTATTTTTCCCCATTGTGTAAGAAACAACATGAGGCTTGCAAGAGATTGAAACAATGCATCCTAAAACGTATTCCAGCAGTGAAAACACACGTTTCTACAAAGACTTTGAAGGAGCAAGCAAAAGCCTAGTGGCTGAGTGTTCTTTCAGAGAGAAACACACGCATTGCTTCCTTCTGGAGTGAGTTTTTAGCCTGGAATTCATATGCATTTTGTACTGTGCAGAATGTAGCTACCTGCTCGGGAGTTGTGTCATAGACGCACCTTTCCTGCAGGAGTTTATTGAAACATTCATTGTTTGGCTAAGTTCTTTAGGGTTGGTTTTGGAAGGTCTTTCAACTTTGGCCAAATCCCGCTTCGTACGAAATTTTTTCACAGCGCTGTTTCCAAGTGTCCACAAAGAGCCTCTGCTTGAAACTGTCCACATGCACATCTCCCATACTGGTGTGTTCTTTTCACTACCTGGATTTTGGTTCCTCTTCTTTCTTTGAAATGACAAGTCTTCTTTCTGCACGCTACACACACCTTGTAGCAGTTTCAGTTTTTAGCATGTTGGTGCTCTCAAAACACTGTGTAACCTATGTAGAGTGTGTCACTCTCCAGCACTGAATACACAACCTAGAGCTCCTTTCACCACAGACACGCAAACACATCTTTTTGTGAAAGTCCTACTTCAGGTCACTTGGAAATGTAAGGTTTTCATCGAGAACATGAAGTCAATGACGGTTTTGCACTCTGCAGCCCATAGAAATGTACTTTTCTACAAACCCGTCTGAATTTCACTGCAAAATACCCTTCTCTTCATGTTTGTTGAAAGTTCTCAACGTATTAGGAGAAAGAGCGTGTTCGTGCAAGAGTGATGCAGTGTGCGTTTTCCTGGATTTCAAGTGATTTTGGAAACATACTCCTTATTTTTCCCCATTGTGTAAGAAACAACATGAGGCTTGCAAGAGATTGAAACAATGCATCCCAAAACGTATTCCAGCAGTGAAATCACACGTTTCTACAAAGACTTTGAAGGAGCAAGCAAAAGCCTAGTGGCTGAGTGTCCTTTCAGAGAGAAACACACGCATTGCTTACTTCTGGAGTGAGTTTTCAGCCTGGAATTCATATGCATTTTGTACTGTGCAGAATGTAGCTACCTGCTCGGGACTTGTGTCATAGATGCACCTTTCATGCAGGAGTTTATTGCAACATTCATTGTTTGGCTAAGTTCTTTAGGGTTGGTTTTGGAAGGTCTTTCAACTTTGGCCAAATCCCGCTTCGTACGAAATTTTTTCACAGCGCTGTTTCCAAGTGTCCACAAAGAGCCTCTGCTTGAAACTGTCCACATGCACATCTCCCATACTGGTGTGTTCGTTTCACTACCTGGATTTTGGTTTCCTCTTCTCTCTTTGAAATGACAAGCCTTCTTTCTGCACGCTACACACACCTTGTAGCAGTTTCAGTTTTTAGCATGTTGGTGCTCTCAAAACGCTGTGTAACCTATGTAGAGTGTGTCACTCTCCAGCACTGAATACACAACCTAGAGCTCCTTTCAACACAGACACACAAACACATCTTTTTGTGAAAGTCCTACTTCAGGTCACTTGGAAATGTAAGGTTTTCATCGAGAACATGAATTCAAACATGGTTTTGCACTCTGCAGCCAAGAGAAATGTACTTTTCTACAAACCCGTCTGAATTTCACTGCAAAATACCCTTCTTTTCTGGTTTGTTGAAAGTTCTCAACACATTAGGAGAAAGAGCGTGTTCGTGCAAGAGTGATGCAGTGTGCGTTTTCCTGGACTTCAAGTGATTTGGGAAACATACTCCTTATTTTTCCCCATTGTGTAAGAAACAACATGAGGCTTGCAAGAGATTGAAACAATGCATCCTAAAACCTATTCCAGCAGTGAAAACACACGTTTCTACAAAGACTTTGAAGGAGCAAGCAAAAGCCTAGTGGCTGAGTGTTCTTTCAGAGAGAAACACACGCATTGCTTCCTTCTGGAGTGAGTTTTCAGCCTGGAATTCATATGCATTTTGTACTGTGCAGAATGTAGCTACTTGCTCGGGAGTTGTGTCATAGACGCACCTTTCCTGCAGGAGTTTATTGAAACATTCATTGTTTGGCTAAGTTCTTTAGGGCTGGTTTTGGAAGGTCTTTCAACTTTGGCCAAATCCCGCTTCGTACGAAATTTTTTCACAGCGCTGTTTCCAAGTGTCCACAAAGAGCCTCTGCTTGAAACTGTCCACATGCACATCTCCCATACTGGTGTGTTCGTTTCACTACCTGGATTTTGGTTTCCTCTTCTTTCTTTGAAATGACACGTCTTCTTTCTGCACGCTACACACACCTTGTAGCAGTTTCAGTTTTTAGCATGTTGGTGCTCTCAAAACGCTGTGTAACCTATGTAGAGTGTGTCACTCTCCAGCACTGAATACACAACCTAGAGCTCCTTTCACCACAGACACGCAAACACATCTTTTTGTGAAAGTCCTACTTCAGGTCACTTGGAAATGTAAGGTTTTCATCGAGAACATGAAGTCAATGACGGTTTTGCACTCTGCAGCCCATAGAAATGTACTTTTCTACAAACCCGTCTGAATTTCACTGCAAAATACCCTTCTTTTCTGGTTTGTTGAAAGTTCTCAACACATTAGGAAACAGAGCGTGTTCGTGCAAGAGTGATGCAGTGTGCGTTTTCCTGGACTTCAAGTGATTTGGGAAACATACTCCTTATTTTTCCCCATTGTGTAAGAAACAACATGAGGCTTGCAAGAGATTGAAACAATGCATCCCAAAACGTATTCCAGCAGTGAAAACACACGTTTCTACAAAGACTTTGAAGGAGCAAGCAGAAGCCTAGTGGCTGAGTGTTCTTTCAGAGAGAAACACAGGCATTGCTTCCTTCTGGAGTGAGTTTTCAGCCTGGAATTCATATGCATTTTGTACTGTGAAGAATGTAGCTACCTGCTCGGGAGTTGTGTCATAGACGCACCTTTCCTGCAGGAGTTTATTGAAACATTCATTGTTTGGCTAAGTTCTTTAGGATTGGTTTTGGAAGGTCTTTCAACTTTGGCCAAATCCCGCTTCGTACGAAATTTTTTCACAGCGCTGTTTCCAAGTGTCCACAAAGAGCCTCTGCTTGAAACTGTCCACATGCACATCTCCCATACTGGTGTGTTCGTTTCACTACCTGGATTTTGGTTCCTCTTCTTTCTTTGAAATGACAAGTCTTCTTTCTGCACGCTACACACACCTTGTAGCAGTTTCAGTTTTTAGCATGTAGGTGCTCTCAAAACACTGTGTAACCTATGTAGAGTGTGTCACTCTCCAGCACTGAATACACAACCTAGAGCTCCTTTCACCACAGACACGCAAACACATCTTTTTGTGAAAGTCCTACTTCAGGTCACTTGGAAATGTAAGGTTTTCATCGAGAACATGAAGTCAATGACGGTTTTGCACTCTGCAGCCCATAGAAATGTACTTTTCTACAAACCCGTCTGAATTTCACTGCAAAATACCCTTCTCTTCATGTTTGTTGAAAGTTCTCAACGTATTAGGACAAAGAGCGTGTTCGTGCAAGAGTGATGCAGTGTGCGTTTTCCTGGATTTCAAGTGATTTGGGAAACATACTCCTTATTTTTCCCCATTGTGTAAGAAACAACATGAGGCTTGCAAGAGATTGAAACAATGCATCCCAAAACGTATTCCAGCAGTGAAATCACACGTTTCTACAAAGACTTTGAAGGAGCAAGCAAAAGCCTAGTGGCTGAGTGTCCTTTCAGAGAGAAACACACGCATTGCTTCCTTCTGGAGTGAGTTTTCAGCCTGGAATTCATATGCATTTTGTACTGTGCAGAATGTAGCTACCTGCTCGGGACTTGTGTCATAGATGCACCTTTCCTGCAGGAGTTTATTGCAACATTCATTTTTTGGCTAAGTTCTTTAGGGTTGGTTTTGGAAGGTCTTTCAACTTTGGCCAAATCCCGCTTCGTACGAAATTTTTTCACAGCGCTGTTTCCAAGTGTCCACAAAGAGCCTCTGCTTGAAACTGTCCACATGCACATCTCCCATACTGGTGTGTTCGTTTCACTACCTGGATTTTGGTTTCCTCTTCTCTCTTTGAAATGACAAGCCTTCTTTCTGCACGCTACACACACCTTGTAGCAGTTTCAGTTTTTAGCATGTTGGTGCTCTCAAAACGCTGTGTAACCTATGTAGAGTGTGTCACTCTCCAGCACTGAATACACAACCTAGAGCTCCTTTCAACACAGACACACAAACACATCTTTTTGTGAAAGTCCTACTTGAGGTGACTTGGAAATGTAAGGTTTTCATCGAGAACATGAATTCAATCACGGTTTTGCACTCTGCAGCCAAGAGAAATGTACTTTTCTACAAACCCGTCTGAATTTCACTGCAAAATACCCTTCTTTTCTGGTTTGTTGAAAGTTCTCAACACATTAGGAAACAGAGCGTGTTCGTGCAAGAGTGATGCAGTGTGCGTTTTCCTGGACTTCAAGTGATTTGGGAAACATACTCCTTATTTTTCCCCATTGTGTAAGAAACAACATGAGGCTTGCAAGAGATTGAAACAATGCATCCTAAAACGTATTCCAGCAGTGAAAACACACGTTTCTACAAAGACTTTGAAGGAGCAAGCAAAAGCCTAGTGGCTGAGTGTTCTTTCAGAGAGAAACACACGCATTGCTTCCTTCTGGAGTGAGTTTTTAGCCTGGAATTCATATGCATTTTGTACTGTGCAGAATGTAGCTACCTGCTCGGGAGTTGTGTCATAGACGCACCTTTCCTGCAGGAGTTTATTGCAACATTCATTGTTTGGCTAAATTCTTTAGGGTTGGTTTTGGAAGGTCTTTCAACTTTGGCCAAATCCCGCTTCGTACGAAATTTTTTCACAGCGCTGTTTCCAAGTGTCCACAAAGAGCCTCTGCTTGAAACTGTCCACATGCACATCTCCCATACTGGTGTGTTCGTTTCACTACCTGGATTTTGGTTTCCTCTTCTCTCTTTGCAATGACAAGCCTTCTTTCTGCACGCTACACACACCTTGTAGCAGTTTCAGTTTTTAGCATGTTGGTGCTCTCAAAACGCTGTGTAACCTATGTAGAGTGTGTCACTCTCCAGCACTGAATACACAACCTAGAGCTCCTTTCACCACAGACACGGAAACACATCTTTTTGTGAAAGTCCTACTTCAGGTCACTGGAAATGTAAGGTTTTCATCGAGAACATGAAGTCAATCACGGTTTTGCACTCTGCAGCCAAGAGAAATGTACTTTTCTACAAACACGTCTGAATTTCACTGCAATATACCCTTCTTTTCTGGTTTGTTAAAAGTTCTCAACACATTAGGAGAAAGAGCGTGTTCGTGCAAGAGTGATGCAGTGTGCGTTTTCCTGGACTTCAAGTGATTTGGGAAACATACTCCTTATTTTTCCCCATTGTGTAAGAAACAACATGAGGCTTGCAAGAGATTGAAACAATGCATCCCAAAACGTATTCCAGCAGTAAAAACACACGTTTCTACAAAGACTTTGAAGGAGCAAGCAAAAGCCTAGTGGCTGAGTGTTCTTTCAGAGAGAAACACACGCATTGCTTCCTTCTGGAGTGAGTTTTCAGCCTGGAATTCATATGCATTTTGTACTGTGCAGAATGTAGCTACCTGCTCGGGAGTTGTGTCATAGACGCACCTTTCCTGCAGGAGTTTATTGAAACATTCATTGTTTGGCTAAGTTCTTTAGGGTTGGTTTTGGAAGGTCTTTCAACTTTGGCCAAATCCCGCTTCGTACGAAATTTTTTCACAGCGCTGTTTCCAAGTGTCCACAAAGAGCCTCTGCTTGAAACTGTCCACATGCACATCTCCCATACTGGTGTGTTCGTTTCACTACCTGGATTTTGGTTTCCTCTTCTTTCTTTGAAATGACACGTCTTCTTTCTGCACGCTACACACACCTTGTAGCAGTTTCAGTTTTTAGCATGTTGGTGCTCTCAAAACACTGTGTAACCTATGTAGAGTGTGTCACTCTCCAGCACTGAATACACAACCTAGAGCTCCTTTCACCACAGACACGCAAACACATCTTTTTGTGAAAGTCCTACTTCAGGTCACTTGGAAATGTAAGGTTTTCATCGAGAACATGAAGTCAATGACGGTTTTGCACTCTGCAGCCCATAGAAATGTACTTTTCTACAAACCCGTCTGAATTTCACTGCAAAATACCCTTCTTTTCCGGTTTGTTGAAAGTTTTCAACACATTAGTAAACAGAGCGTGTTCGTGCAGGAGTGATGCAGTGTGCGTTTTCATGGACTTCAAGTGATTTGGGAAACATACTCCTTATTTTTCCCCATTGTGTAAGAAACAACATGAGGCTTGCAAGAGATTGAAACAATGCATCCCAAAACGTATTCCAGCAGTGAAAACACACGTTTCTACAAAGACTTTGAAGGAGCAAGCAAAAGCCTAGTGGCTGAGTGTTCTTTCAGAGAGAAACACACGCATTGCTTCCTTCTGGAGTGAGTTTTCAGCCTGGAATTCATATGCATTTTGTACTGTGCAGAATGTAGCTACCTGCTCGGGAGTTGTGTCATAGATGCACCTTTCCTGCAGGAGTTTATTGCAACATTCATTGTTTGGCTAAGTTCTTTAGGGTTGGTTTTGGAAGGTCTTTCAACTTTGGCCAAATCCCGCTTCGTACGAAATTTTTTCACAGCGCTGTTTCCAAGTGTCCACAAAGAGCCTCTGCTTGAAACTGTCCACATGCACATCTCCCATACTGGTGTGTTCGTTTCACTACCTGGATTTTGGTTTCCTCTTCTTTCTTTGAAATGACACGTCTTCTTTCTGCACGCTACACACACCTTGTAGCAGTTTCAGTTTTTAGCATGTTGGTGCTCTCAAAACACTGTGTAACCTATGTAGAGTGTGTCACTCTCCAGCACTGAATACACAACCTAGAGCTCCTTTCACCACAGACACGCAAACACATCTTTTTGTGAAAGTCCTACTTCAGGTCACTTGGAAATGTAAGGTTTTCATCGAGAACATGAAGTCAATGACGGTTTTGCACTCTGCAGCCCATAGAAATGTACTTTTCTACAAACCCGTCTGAATTTCACTGCAAAATACCCTTCTTTTCTGGTTTGTTGAAAGTTCTCAACACATTAGGAAACAGAGCGTGTTCGTGCAAGAGTGATGCAGTGTGCGTTTTCCTGGACTTCAAGTGATTTGGGAAACATACTCCTTATTTTTCCCCATTGTGTAAGAAACAACATGAGGCTTGCAAGAGATTGAAACAATGCATCCCAAAACGTATTCCAGCAGTGAAAACACACGTTTCTACAAAGACTTTGAAGGAGCAAGCAGAAGCCTAGTGGCTGAGTGTTCTTTCAGAGAGAAACACAGGCATTGCTTCCTTCTGGAGTGAGTTTTCAGCCTGGAATTCATATGCATTTTGTACTGTGAAGAATGTAGCTACCTGCTCGGGAGTTGTGTCATAGACGCACCTTTCCTGCAGGAGTTTATTGAAACATTCATTGTTTGGCTAAGTTCTTTAGGATTGGTTTTGGAAGGTCTTTCAACTTTGGCCAAATCCCGCTTCGTACGAAATTTTTTCACAGCGCTGTTTCCAAGTGTCCACAAAGAGCCTCTGCTTGAAACTGTCCACATGCACATCTCCCATACTGGTGTGTTCGTTTCACTACCTGGATTTTGGTTTCCTCTTCTGTCTTTGAAATGACAAGCCTTCTTTCCGCACGCTACACACACCTTGTAGCAGTTTCAGTTTTTAGCATGTTGGTGCTCTCAAAACGCTGTGTAATGTATGTAGAGTGTGTCACTCTCCAGCACTGAATACACAACCTAGAGCTCCTTTCAACACAGACACACAAACACATCTTTTTGTGAAAGTCCTACTTCAGGTCACTTGGAAATGTAAGGTTTTCATCGAGAACATGAATTCAATCACGGTTTTGCACTCTGCAGCCCATAGAAATGTACTTTTCTACAAACCCGTCTGAATTTCACTGCAAAATACCCTTCTTTTCTGGTTTGTTGAAAGTTTTCAACACATTAGGAAACAGAGCGTGTTCGTGCAAGAGTGATGCAGTGTGCGTTTTCCTGGACTTCAAGTGATTTGGGAAACATACTTCTTATTTTTCCCCATTGTGTAAGAAACAACATGAGGCTTGCAAGAGATTGAAACAATGCATCCCAAAACGTATTCCAGCAGTGAAAACACACGTTTCTACAAAGACTTTGAAGGAGCAAGCAAAAGCCTAGTGGCTGAGTGTTCTTTCAGAGAGAAACACAGGCATTGCTTCCTTCTGGAGTGAGTTTTCAGCCTGGAATTCATATGCATTTTGTACTGTGAAGAATGTAGCTACCTGCTCGGGAGTTGTGTCATAGACGCACCTTTCCTGCAGGAGTTTATTGAAACATTCATTGTTTGGCTAAGTTCTTTAGGATTGGTTTTGGAAGGTCTTTCAACTTTGGCCAAATCCCGCTTCGTACGAAATTTTTTCACAGCGCTGTTTCCAAGTGTCCACAAAGAGCCTCTGCTTGAAACTGTCCACATGCACATCTCCCATACTGGTGTGTTCGTTTCACTACCTGGATTTTGGTTCCTCTTCTTTCTTTGAAATGACAAGTCTTCATTCTGCACGCTACACACACCTTGTAGCAGTTTCAGTTTTTAGCATGTTGGTGCTCTCAAAACACTGTGTAACCTATGTAGAGTGTGTCACTCTCCAGCACTGAATACACAACCTAGAGCTCCTTTCACCACAGACACGCAAACACATCTTTTTGTGAAAGTCCTACTTCAGGTCACTTGGAAATGTAAGGTTTTCATCGAGAACATGAAGTCAATGACGGTTTTGCACTCTGCAGCCCATAGAAATGTACTTTTGTACAAACCCGTCTGAATTTCACTGCAAAATACCCTTCTCTTCATGTTTGTTGAAAGTTCTCAACGTATTAGGAGAAAGAGCGTGTTCGTGCAAGAGTGATGCAGTGTGCGTTTTCCTGGATTTCAAGTGATTTGGGAAACATACTCCTTATTTTTCCCCATTGTGTAAGAAACAACATGAGGCTTGCAAGAGATTGAAACAATGCATCCCAAAACGTATTCCAGCAGTGAAAACACACGTTTCTACAAAGACTTTGAAGGAGCAAGCAGAAGCCTAGTGGCTGAGTGTTCTTTCAGAGAGAAACACAGGCATTGCTTCCTTCTGGAGTGAGTTTTCAGCCTCGAATTCATATGCATTTTGTACTGTGAAGAATGTAGCTACCTGCTCGGGAGTTGTGTCATAGACGCACCTTTCCTGCAGGAGTTTATTGAAACATTCATTGTTTGGCTAAGTTCTTTAGGATTGGTTTTGGAAGGTCTTTTAACTTTGGCCAAATCCCGCTTCGTACGAAATTTTCTCACAGCGCTGTTTCCAAGTGTCCACAAAGAGCCTCTGCTTGAAACTGTCCACATGCACATCTCCCATACTGGTGTGTTCGTTTCACTACCTGGATTTTGGTTTCCTCTTCTCTCTTTGAAATGACAAGCCTTCTTTCCGCACGCTACACACACCTTGTAGCAGTTTCAGTTTTTAGCATGTTGGTGCTCTCAAAAGGCTGTGTAACGTATGTAGAGTGTGTCACTCTCCAGCACTGAATACACAACCTAGAGCTCCTTTCAACACAGACACACAAACACATCTTTTTGTGAAAGTCCTACTTCAGGTCACTTGGAAATGTAAGGTTTTCATCGAGAACATGAATTCAATCACGGTTTTGCACTCTGCAGCCAAGAGAAATGTACTTTTCTACAAACCCGTCTGAATTTCACTGCAAAATACCCTTCTTTTCTGGTTTGTTGAAAGTTCTCAACACATTAGGAGAAAGAGCGTGTTCGTGCAAGAGTGATGCAGTGTGCGTTTTCCTGGACTTCAAGTGATTTGGGAAACATACTCCTTATTTTTCCCCATTGTGTAAGAAACAACATGAGGCTTGCAAGAGATTGAAACAATGCATCCTAAAACGTATTCCAGCAGTGAAAACACACGTTTCTACAAAGACTTTGAAGGAGCAAGCAAAAGCCTAGTGGCTGAGTGTTCTTTCAGAGAGAAACACACGCATTGCTTCCTTCTGGAGTGAGTTTTCAGCCTGGAATTCATATGCATTTTGTACTGTGCAGAATGTAGCTACCTGCTCGGGAGTTGTGTCATAGACGCACCTTTCCTGCAGGAGTTTATTGAAACATTCATTGTTTGGCTAAGTTCTTTAGGGTTGGTTTTGGAAGGTCTTTCAACTTTGGCCAAATCCCGCTTCGTACGAAATTTTTTCACAGCGCTGTTTCCAAGTGTCCACAAAGAGCCTCTGCTTGAAACTGTCCACATGCACATCTCCCATACTGGTGTGTTCGTTTCACTACCTGGATTTTGGTTCCTCTTCTTTATTTGAAATGACAAGTCTTCATTCTGCACGCTACACACACCTTGTAGCAGTTTCAGTTTTTAGCATGTTGGTGCTCTCAAAACACTGTGTAACCTATGTAGAGTGTGTCACTCTCCAGCACTGAATACACAACCTAGAGCTCCTTTCACCACAGACACGCAAACACATCTTTTTGTGAAAGTCCTACTTCAGGTCACTTGGAAATGTAAGGTTTTCATCGAGAACATGAAGTGAATGACGGTTTTGCACTCTGCAGCCCATAGAAATGTACTTTTCTACAAACCCGTCTGAATTTCACTGCAAAATACCCTTCTCTTCATGTTTGTTGAAAGTTCTCAACGTATTAGGAGAAAGAGCGTGTTCGTGCAAGAGTGATGCAGTGTGAGTTTTCCTGGATTTCAAGTGATTTGGGAAACATACTCCTTATTTTTCCCCATTGTGTAAGAAACAACATGAGGCTTGCAAGAGATTGAAACAATGCATCCCAAAACGTATTCCAGCAGTGAAATCACACGTTTCTACAAAGACTTTGAAGGAGCAAGCAAAAGCCTAGTGGCTGAGTGTCCTTTCAGAGAGAAACACACGCATTGCTTCCTTCTGGAGTGAGTTTTCAGCCTGGAATTCATATGCATTTTGTACTGTGCAGAATGTAGCTACCTGCTCGGGACTTGTGTCATAGATGCACCTTTCCTGCAGGAGTTTATTGCAACATTCATTGTTTGGCTAAGTTCTTTAGGGTTGGTTTTGGAAGGTCTTTCAACTTTGGCCAAATCCCGCTTCGTACGAAATTTTTTCACAGCGCTGTTTCCAAGTGTCCACAAAGAGCCTCTGCTTGAAACTGTCCACATGCACATCTCCCATACTGGTGTGTTCGTTTCACTACCTGGATTTTGGTTTCCTCTTCTCTCTTTGAAATGACAAGCCTTCTTTCTGCACGCTACACACACCTTGTAGCAGTTTCAGTTTTTAGCATGTTGGTGCTCTCAAAACGCTGTGTAACCTATGTAGAGTGTGTCACTCTCCAGCACTGAATACACAACCTAGAGCTCCTTTCAACACAGACACACAAACACATCTTTTTGTGAAAGTCCTACTTTAGGTCACTTGGAAATGTAAGGTTTTCATCGAGAACATGAATTCAATCACGGTTTTGCACTCTGCAGCCAAGAGAAATGTACTTTTCTACAAACCCGTCTGAATTTCACTGCAAAGTACCCTTCTTTTCTGGTTTGTTGAAAGTTCTCAACACATTAGGAGAAAGAGCGTGTTCGTGCAAGAGTGATGCAGTGTGCGTTTTCCTGGACTTCAAGTGATTTGGGAAACATACTCCTTATTTTTCCCCATTGTGTAAGAAACAACATGAGGCTTGCAAGAGATTGAAACAATGCATCCTAAAACGTATTCCAGCAGTGAAAACACACGTTTCTACAAAGACTTTGAAGGAGCAAGCAAAAGCCTAGTAGCTGAGTGTTCTTTCAGAGAGAAACACACGCATTGCTTCCTTCTGGAGTGAGTTTTTAGCCTGGAATTCATATGCATTTTGTACTGTGCAGAATGTAGCTACCTGCTCGGGAGTTGTGTCATAGACGCACCTTTCCTGCAGGAGTTTATTGAAACATTCATTGTTTGGCTACGTTCTTTAGGGTTGGTTTTGGAAGGTCTTTCAACTTTGGCCAAATCCCGCTTCGTACGAAATTTTTTCACAGCGCTGTTTCCAAGTGTCCACAAAGAGCCTCTGCTTGAAACTGTCCACATGCACATCTCCCATACTGGTGTGTTCGTTTCACTACCTGGATTTTGGTTCCTCTTCTTTCTTTGAAATGACAAGTCTTCTTTCTGCACGCTACACACACCTTGTAGCAGTTTCAGTTTTTAGCATGTTGGTGCTCTCAAAACACTGTGTAACCTATGTAGAGTGTGTCACTCTCCAGCACTGAATACACAACCTAGAGCTCCTTTCACCACAGACACGCAAACACATCTTTTTGTGAAAGTCCTACTTCAGGTCACTTGGAAATGTAAGGTTTTCATCGAGAACATGAAGTCAATGACGGTTTTGCACTCTGCAGCCCATAGAAATGTACTTTTCTACAAACCCGTCTGAATTTCACTGCAAAATACCCTTCTTTTCTGGTTTGTTGAAAGTTCTCAACACATTAGGAAACAGAGCGTGTTCGTGCAAGAGTGATGCAGTGTGCGTTTTCCTGGACTTCAAGTGATTTGGGAAACATACTCCTTATTTTTCCCCATTGTGTAAGAAACAACATGAGGCTTGCAAGAGATTGAAACAATGCATCCTAAAACGTATTCCAGCAGTGAAAACACACGTTTCTACAAAGACTTTGAAGGAGCAAGCAAAAGCCTAGTGGCTGAGTGTTCTTTCAGAGAGAAACACACGCATTGCTTCCTTCTGGAGTGAGTTTTCAGCCTGGAATTCATATGCATTTTGTACTGTGCAGAATGTAGCTACTTGCTCGGGAGTTGTGTCATAGACGCACCTTTCCTGCAGGAGTTTATTGAAACATTCATTGTTTGGCTAAGTTCTTTAGGGCTGGTTTTGGAAGGTCTTTCAACTTTGGCCAAATCCCGCTTCGTACGAAATTTTTTCACAGCGCTGTTTCCAAGTGTCCACAAAGAGCCTCTGCTTGAAACTGTCCACATGCACATCTCCCATACTGGTGTGTTCGTTTCACTACCTGGATTTTGGTTTCCTCTTCTTTCTTTGAAATGACACGTCTTCTTTCTGCACGCTACACACACCTTGTAGCAGTTTCAGTTTTTAGCATGTTGGTGCTCTCAAAACACTGTGTAACCTATGTAGAGTGTGTCACTCTCCAGCACTGAATACACAACCTAGAGCTCCTTTCACCACAGACACGCAAACACATCTTTTTGTGAAAGTCCTACTTCAGGTCACTTGGAAATGTAACGTTTTCATCGAGAACATGAAGTCAATGACGGTTTTGCACTCTGCAGCCCATAGAAATGTACTTTTCTACAAACCCGTCTGAATTTCACTGCAAAATACCCTTCTTTTCTGGTTTGTTGAAAGTTCTCAACACATTAGGAAACAGAGCGTGTTCGTGCAAGAGTGATGCAGTGTGCGTTTTCCTGGACTTCAAGTGATTTGGGAAACATACTCCTTATTTTTCCCCATTGTGTAAGAAACAACATGAGGCTTGCAAGAGATTGAAACAATGCATCCCAAAACGTATTCCAGCAGTGAAAACACACCTTTCTACAAAGACTTTGAAGGAGCAAGCAGAAGCCTAGTGGCTGAGTGTTCTTTCAGAGAGAAACACAGGCATTGCTTCCTTCTGGAGTGAGTTTTCAGCCTGGAATTCATATGCATTTTGTACTGTGAAGAATGTAGCTACCTGCTCGGGAGTTGTGTCATAGACGCACCTTTCCTGCAGGAGTTTATTGAAACATTCATTGTTTGGCTAAGTTCTTTAGGATTGGTTTTGGAAGGTCTTTCAACTTTGGCCAAATCCCGCTTCGTACGAAATTTTTTCACAGCGCTGTTTCCAAGTGTCCACAAAGAGCCTCTGCTTGAAACTGTCCACATGCACATCTCCCATACTGGTGTGTTAGTTTCACTACCTGGATTTTGGTTCCTCTTCTTTCTTTGAAATGACAAGTCTTCATTCTGCACGCTACACACACCTTGTAGCAGTTTCAGTTTTTAGCATGTTGGTGCTCTCAAAACACTGTGTAACCTATGTAGAGTGTGTCACTCTCCAGCACTGAATACACAACCTAGAGCTCCTTTCACCACAGACACGCAAACACATCTTTTTGTGAAAGTCCTACTTCAGGTCACTTGGAAATGTAAGGTTTTCATCGAGAACATGAAGTCAATGACGGTTTTGCACTCTGCAGCCCATAGAAATGTACTTTTGTACAAACCCGTCTGAATTTCACTGCAAAATACCCTTCTCTTCATGTTTGTTGAAAGTTCTCAACGTATTAGGAGAAAGAGCGTGTTCGTGCAAGAGTGATGCAGTGTGCGTTTTCCTGGATTTCAAGTGATTTGGGAAACATACTCCTTATTTTTCCCCATTGTGTAAGAAACAACATGAGGCTTGCAAGAGATTGAAACAATGCATCCCAAAACGTATTCCAGCAGTGAAATCACACGTTTCTACAAAGACTTTGAAGGAGCAAGCAAAAGCCTAGTGGCTGAGTGTCCTTTCAGAGAGAAACACACGCATTGCTTCCTTCTGGAGTGAGTTTTCAGCCTCGAATTCATATGCATTTTGTACTGTGCAGAATGTAGCTACCTGCTCGGGACTTGTGTCATAGATGCACCTTTCCTGCAGGAGTTTATTGAAACATTCATTGTTTGGCTAAGTTCTTTAGGGTTGGTTTTGGAAGGTCTTTCAACTTTGGCCAAATCCCGCTTCGTACGAAATTTTTTCACAGCGCTGTTTCCAAGTGTCCACAAAGAGCCTCTGCTTGAAACTGTCCACATGCACATCTCCCATACTGGTGTGTTCGTTTCACTACCTGGATTTTGGTTTCCTCTTCTCTCTTTGAAATGACAAGCCTTCTTTCTGCACGCTACACACACCTTGTAGCAGTTTCAGTTTTTAGCATGTTGGTGCTCTCAAAACGCTGTGTAACCTATGTAGAGTGTGTCACTCTCCAGCACTGAATACACAACCTAGAGCTCCTTTCAACACAGACACACAAACACATCTTTTTGTGAAAGTCCTACTTCAGGTCACTTGGAAATGTAAGATTTTCATCGAGAACATGAATTCAATCACGGTTTTGCACTCTGCAGCCAAGAGAAATGTACTTTTCTACAAACCCGTCTGAATTTCACTGCAAAGTACCCTTCTTTTCTGGTTTGTTGAAAGTTCTCAACACATTAGGAGAAAGAGCGTGTTCGTGCAAGAGTGATGCAGTGTGCGTTTTCCTGGACTTCAAGTGATTTGGGAAACATACTCCTTATTTTTCCCCATTGTGTAAGAAACAACATGAGGCTTGCAAGAGATTGAAACAATGCATCCTAAAACGTATTCCAGCAGTGAAAACACACGTTTCTACAAAGACTTTGATGGAGCAAGCAAAAGCCTAGTGGCTGAGTGTTCTTTCAGAGAGAAACACACGCATTGCTTCCTTCTGGAGTGAGTTTTCAGCCTGGAATTCATATGCATTTTGTATTGTGCAGAATGTAGCTACCTGCTCGGGAGTTGTGTCATAGACGCACCTTTCCTGCAGGAGTTTATTGAAACATTCATTGTTTGGCTAAGTTCTTTAGGGTTGGTTTTGGAAGGTCTTTCAACTTTGGCCAAATCCCGCTTCGTACGAAATTTTTTCACAGCGCTGTTTCCAAGTGTCCACAAAGAGCCTCTGCTTGAAACTGTCCACATGCACATCTCCCATACTGGTGTGTTCGTTTCACTACCTGGATTTTGGTTTCCTCTTCTTTCTTTGAAATGACAAGCCTTCTTTCTGCACGCTACACACACCTTGTAGCAGTTTCAGTTTTTAGCGTGTTGGTGCTCTCAAAACGCTGTGTAACCTATGTAGAGTGTGTCACTCTCCAGCACTGAATACACAACCTAGAGCTCCTTTCACCACAGACACACAAACACATCTTTTTGTGAAAGTCCTACTTCAGGTCACTTGGAAATGTAAGGTTTTCATCGAGAACATGAAGTCAATCACGGTTTTGCACTCTGCAGCCAATAGAAATGTACTTTTCTACAAACCCGTCTGAATTTCACTGCAAAATACTCTTCTTTTCTGGTTTGTTGAAAGTTCTCAACACATTAGGAGAAAGAGCGTGTTCGTGCAAGAGTGATGCAGTGTGCGTTTTCCTGGACTTCAAGTGATTTGGGAAACATACTCCTTATTTTTCCCCATTGTGTAAGAAACAACATGAGGCTTGCAAGAGATTGAAACAATGCATCCCAAAACGTATTCCAGCAGTGAAAACACACGTTTCTACAAAGACTTTGAAGGAGCAAGCAGAAGCCTAGTGGCTGAGTTTTCTTTCAGAGAGAAACACACGCATTGCTTCCTTCTGGAGTGAGTTTTCAGCCTGGAATTCATATGCATTTTGTACTGTGCAGAATGTAGCTACCTGCTCGGGAGTTGTGTCATAGACGCACCTTTCCTGCAGGAGTTTATTGAAACATTCATTGTTTGGCTAAGTTCTTTAGGATTGGTTTTGGAAGGTCTTTCAACTTTGGCCAAATCCCGCTTCGTACGAAATTTTTTCACAGCGCTGTTTCCAAGTGTCCACAAAGAGCCTCTGCTTGAAACTGTCCACATGCACATCTCCCATACTGGTGTGTTCGTTTCACTACCTGGATTTTGGTTTCCTCTTCTTTCTTTGAAATGACAAGTCTTCTTTCTGCACGCTACACACACCTTGTAGCAGTTTCAGTTTTTAGCGTGTTGGTGCTCTCAAAACACTGTGTAACCTATGTAGAGTGTGTCACTCTCCAGCACTGAATACACAACCTAGAGCTCCTTTCACCACAGACACGGAAACACATCTTTTTGTGAAAGTCCTACTTCAGGTCACTGGAAATGTAAGGTTTTCATCGAGAACATGAAGTCAATGACGGTTTTGCACTCTGCAGCCCATAGAAATGTACTTTTCTACAAACCCGTCTGAATTTCACTGCAAAATACCCTTCTTTTCTGGTTTGTTGAAAGTTTTCAACACATTAGGAAAAAGCGTGTTCGTGCAAGAGTGATGCAGTGTGCGTTTTCCTGGACTTCAAGTGATTTGGGAAACAGACTCCTTATTTTTCCCCATTGTGTAAGAAACAACATGAGGCTTGCAAGAGATTGAAACAATGCATCCCAAAACGTATTCCAGCAGTGAAAACACACGTTTCTACAAAGACTTTGAAGGAGCAAGCAAAAGCCTAGTGGCTGAGTGTTCTTTCAGAGAGAAACACACGCATTGCTTCCTTCTGGAGTGAGTTTTCAGCCTGGAATTCATATGCATTTTGTACTGTGCAGAATGTAGCTACCTGCTCGGGAGTTGTGTCATAGACGCACCTTTCCTGCAGGAGTTTATTGAAACATTCATTGTTTGGCTAAGTTCTTTAGGGTTGGTTTTGGAAGGTCTTTCAACTTTGGCCAAATCCCGCTTCGTACGAAATTTTTTCACAGCGCTGTTTCCAAGTGTCCACAAAGAGTCTCTGCTTGAAACTGTCCACATGCACATCTCCCATACTGGTGTGTTCGTTTCACTACCTGGATTTTGGTTTCCTCTTCTTTCTTTGAAATGACACGTCTTCTTTCTGCACGCTACACACACCTTGTAGCAGTTTCAGTTTTTAGCATGTTGGTGCTCTCAAAACACTGTGTAACCTATGTAGAGTGTGTCACTCTCCAGCACTGAATACGCAACCTAGAGCTCCTTTCACCACAGACACGCAAACACATCTTTTTGTGAAAGTCCTACTTGAGGTCACTTGGAAATGTAAGGTTTTCATCGAGAACATGAAGTCAATGACGGTTTTGCACTCTGCAGCCCATAGAAATGTACTTTTCTACAAACCCGTCTGAATTTCACTGCAAAATACCCTTCTTTTCTGGTTTGTTGAAAGTTCTCAACACATTAGGAAACAGAGCGTGTTCGTGCAAGAGTGATGCAGTGTGCGTTTTCCTGGACTTCAAGTGATTTGGGAAACATACTCCTTATTTTTCCCCATTGTGTAAGAAACAACATGAGGCTTGCAAGAGATTGAAACAATGCATCCCAAAACGTATTCCAGCAGTGAAAACACACGTTTCTACAAAGACTTTGAAGGAGCAAGCAGAAGCCTAGTGGCTGAGTGTTCTTTCAGAGAGAAACACAGGCATTGCTTCCTTCTGGAGTGAGTTTTCAGCCTGGAATTCATATGCATTTTGTACTGTGAAGAATGTAGCTACCTGCTCGGGAGTTGTGTCATAGACGCACCTTTCCTGCAGGAGTTTATTGAAACATTCATTGTTTGGCTAAGTTCTTTAGGATTGGTTTTGGAAGGTCTTTCAACTTTGGCCAAATCCCGCTTCGTACGAAATTTTTTCACAGCGCTGTTTCCAAGTGTCCACAAAGAGCCTCTGCTTGAAACTGTCCACATGCACATCTCCCATACTGGTGTGTTCGTTTCACTACCTGGATTTTGGTTCCTCTTCTTTCTTTGAAATGACAAGTCTTCTTTCTGCACGCTACACACACCTTGTAGCAGTTTCAGTTTTTAGCATGTTGGTGCTCTCAAAACACTGTGTAACCTATGTAGAGTGTGTCACTCTCCAGCACTGAATACACAACCTAGAGCTCCTTTCACCACAGACACGCAAACACATCTTTTTGTGAAAGTCCTACTTCAGGTCACTTGGAAATGTAAGGTTTTCATCGAGAACATGAAGTCAATGACGGTTTTGCACTCTGCAGCCCATAGAAATGTACTTTTCTACAAACCCGTCTGAATTTCACTGCAAAATACCCTTCTCTTCATGTTTGTTGAAAGTTCTCAACGTATTAGGAGAAAGAGCGTGTTCGTGCAAGAGTGATGCAGTGTGCGTTTTCCTGGATTTCAAGTGATTTGGGAAACATACTCCTTATTTTTCCCCATTGTGTAAGAAACAACATGAGGCTTGCAAGAGATTGAAACAATGCATCCCAAAACGTATTCCAGCAGTGAAATCACTCGTTTCTACAAAGACTTTGAAGGAGCAAGCAAAAGCCTAGTGGCTGAGTGTCCTTTCAGAGAGAAACACACGCATTGCTTCCTTCTGGAGTGAGTTTTCAGCCTGGAATTCATATGCATTTTGTACTGTGCAGAATGTAGCTACCTGCTCGGGACTTGTGTCATAGATGCACCTTTCCTGCAGGAGTTTATTGCAACATTCATTGTTTGGCTAAGTTCTTTAGGGTTGGTTTTGGAAGGTCTTTCAACTTTGGCCAAATCGCGCTTCGTACGAAATTTTTTCACAGCGCTGTTTCCAAGTGTCCACAAAGAGCCTCTGCTTGAAACTGTCCACATGCACATCTCCCATACTGGTGTGTTCGTTTCACTACCTGGATTTTGGTTTCCTCTTCTCTCTTTGAAATGACAAGCCTTCTTTCTGCACGCTACACACACCTTGTAGCAGTTTCAGTTTTTAGCATGTTGGTGCTCTCAAAACGCTGTGTAACCTATGTAGAGTGTGTCACTCTCCAGCACTGAATACACAACCTAGAGCTCCTTTCAACACAGACACACAAACACATCTTTTTGTGAAAGTCCTACTTGAGGTCACTTGGAAATGTAAGGTTTTCATCGAGAACATGAATTCAATCACGGTTTTGCACTCTGCAGCCAAGAGAAATGTACTTTTCTACAAACCCGTCTGAATTTCACTGCAAAATACCCTTCTTTTCTGGTTTGTTGAAAGTTCTCAACACATTAGGAGAAAGAGCGTGTTCGTGCAAGAGTGATGCAGTGTGCGTTTTCCTGGACTTCAAGTGATTTGGGAAACATACTCCTTATTTTTCCCCATTGTGTAAGAAACAACATGAGGCTTGCAAGAGATTGAAACAATGCATCCTAAAACGTATTCCAGCAGTGAAAACACACGTTTCTACAAAGACTTTGAAGGAGCAAGCAAAAGCCTAGTGGCTGAGTGTTCTTTCAGAGAGAAACACACGCATTGCTTCCTTCTGGAGTGAGTTTTTAGCCTGGAATTCATATGCATTTTGTACTGTGCAGAATGTAGCTACCTGCTCGGGAGTTGTGTCATAGACGCACCTTTCCTGCAGGAGTTTATTGCAACATTCATTGTTTGGCTAAATTCTTTAGGGTTGGTTTTGGAAGGTCTTTCAACTTTGGCCAAATCCCGCTTCGTACGAAATTTTTTCACAGCGCTGTTTTCAAGTGTCCACAAAGAGCCTCTGCTTGAAACTGTCCACATGCACATCTCCCATACTGGTGTGTTCGTTTCACTACCTGGATTTTGGTTTCCTCTTCTCTCTTTGCAATGACAAGCCTTCTTTCTGCACGCTACACACACCTTGTAGCAGTTTCAGTTTTTAGCATGTTGTTGCTCTCAAAACGCTGTGTAACCTATGTAGAGTGTGTCACTCTCCAGCACTGAATACACAACCTAGAGCTCCTTTCACCACAGACACGGAAACACATCTTTTTGTGAAAGTCCTACTTCAGGTCACTGGAAATGTAAGGTTTTCATCGAGAACATGAAGTCAATCACGGTTTTGCACTCTGCAGCCAAGAGAAATGTACTTTTCTACAAACACGTCTGAATTTCACTGCAAAATACCCTTCTTTTCTGGTTTGTTAAAAGTTCTCAACACATTAGGAGAAAGAGCGTGTTCGTGCAAGAGTGATGCAGTGTGCGTTTTCCTGGACTTCAAGTGATTTGGGAAACATACTCCTTATTTTTCCCCATTGTGTAAGAAACAACATGAGGCTTGCAAGAGATTGAAACAATGCATCCCAAAACGTATTCCAGCAGTGAAAACACACGTTTCTACAAAGACTTTGAAGGAGCAAGCAAAAGCCTAGTGGCTGAGTGTTCTTTCAGAGAGAAACACACGCATTGCTTCCTTCTGGAGTGAGTTTTCAGCCTGGAATTCATATGCATTTTGTACTGTGCAGAATGTAGCTACCTGCTCGGGAGTTGTGTCATAGACGCACCTTTCCTGCAGGAGTTTATTGAAACATTCATTGTTTGGCTAAGTTCTTTAGGGTTGGTTTTGGAAGGTCTTTCAACTTTGGCCAAATCCCGCTTCGTACGAAATTTTTTCACAGCGCTGTTTCCAAGTGTCCACAAAGAGCCTCTGCTTGAAACTGTCCACATGCACATCTCCCATACTGGTGTGTTCGTTTCACTACCTGGATTTTGGTTTCCTCTTCTTTCTTTGAAATGACACGTCTTCTTTCTGCACGCTACACACACCTTGTAGCAGTTTCAGTTTTTAGCATGTTGGTGCTCTCAAAACACTGTGTAACCTATGTAGAGTGTGTGACTCTCCAGCACTGAATACACAACCTAGAGCTCCTTTCACCACAGACACGCAAACACATCTTTTTGTGAAAGTCCTACTTCAGGTCACTTGGAAATGTAAGGTTTTCATCGAGAACATGAAGTCAATGACGGTTTTGCACTCTGCAGCCCATAGAAATGTACTTTTCTACAAACCCGTCTGAATTTCACTGCAAAATACCCTTCTTTTCTGGTTTGTTGAAAGTTTTCAACACATTAGGAAACAGAGCGTGTTCGTGCAAGAGTGATGCAGTGTGCGTTTTCCTGGACTTCAAGTGATTTGGGAAACATACTCCTTATTTTTCCCCATTGTGTAAGAAACAACATGAGGCTTGCAAGAGATTGAAACAATGCATCCCAAAACGTATTCCAGCAGTGAAAACACACGTTTCTACAAAGACTTTGAAGGAGCAAGCAGAAGCCTAGTGGCTGAGTGTTCTTTCAGAGAGATACACAGGCATTGCTTCCTTCTGGAGTGAGTTTTCAGCCGGGAATTCATATGCATTTTGTACTGTGAAGAATGTAGCTACCTGCTCGGGAGTTGTGTCATAGACGCACCTTTCCTGCAGGAGTTTATTGAAACATTCATTGTTTGGCTAAGTTCTTTAGGATTGGTTTTGGAAGGTCTTTCAACTTTGGCCATATCCCGCTTCGTACGAAATTTTTTCACAGCGCTGTTTCCAAGTGTCCACAAAGAGCCTCTGCTTGAAACTGTCCACATGCACATCTCCCATACTGGTGTGTTCGTTTCACTACCTGGATTTTGGTTCCTCTTCTTTCTTTGAAATGACAAGTCTTCTTTCTGCACGCTACACACACCTTGTAGCAGTT
The DNA here is from genome assembly GCF_964146895.1 of Miniopterus schreibersii. Classification (NCBI taxonomy): domain Eukaryota; kingdom Metazoa; phylum Chordata; class Mammalia; order Chiroptera; family Miniopteridae; genus Miniopterus; species Miniopterus schreibersii. The sequence goes on from NW_027669848.1 coordinate 595,304, forward strand.
TCAGTTTTTAGCATGTTGGTGCTCTCAAAACACTGTGTAACCTATGTAGAGTGTGTCACTCTCCAGCACTGAATACACAACCTAGAACTCCTTTCACCACAGACACGCAAACACATCTTTTTGTGAAAGTCCTACTTCAGGTCACTTGGAAATGTAAGGTTTTCATCGAGAACATGAAGTCAATGACGGTTTTGCACTCTGCAGCCCATAGAAATGTACTTTTCTACAAACCCGTCTGAATTTCACTGCAAAATACCCTTCTCTTCATGTTTGTTGAAAGTTCTCAACGTATTAGGAGAAAGAGCGTGTTCGTGCAAGAGTGATGCAGTGTGCGTTTTCCTGGATTTCAAGTGATTTGGGAAACATACTCCTTATTTTTCCCCATTGTGTAAGAAACAACATGAGGCTTGCAAGAGATTGAAACAATGCATCCCAAAACGTATTCCAGCAGTGAAATCACTCGTTTCTACAAAGACTTTGAAGGAGCAAGCAAAAGCCTAGTGGCTGAGTGTCCTTTCAGAGAGAAACACACGCATTGCTTCCTTCTGGAGTGAGTTTTCAGCCTGGAATTCATATGCATTTTGTACTGTGCAGAATGTAGCTACCTGCTCGGGACTTGTGTCATAGATGCACCTTTCCTGCAGGAGTTTATTGCAACATTCATTGTTTGGCTAAGTTCTTTAGGGTTGGTTTTGGAAGGTCTTTCAACTTTGGCCAAATCCCGCTTCGTACGAAATTTTTTCACAGCGCTGTTTCCAAGTGTCCACAAAGAGCCTCTGCTTGAAACTGTCCACATGCACATCTCCCATACTGGTGTGTTCGTTTCACTACCTGGATTTTGGTTTCCTCTTCTCTCTTTGAAATGACAAGCCTTCTTTCTGCACGCTACACACACCTTGTAGCAGTTTCAGTTTTTAGCATGTTGGTGCTCTCAAAACGCTGTGTAACCTATGTAGAGTGTGTCACTCTCCAGCACTGAATACACAACCTAGAGCTCCTTTCAACACAGACACACAAACACATCTTTTTGTGAAAGTCCTACTTGAGGTCACTTGGAAATGTAAGGTTTTCATCGAGAACATGAATTCAATCACGGTTTTGCACTCTGCAGCCAAGAGAAATGTACTTTTCTACAAACCCGTCTGAATTTCACTGCAAAATACCCTTCTTTTCTGGTTTGTTGAAAGTTCTCAACACATTAGGAGAAAGAGCGTGTTCGTGCAAGAGTGATGCAGTGTGCGTTTTCCTGGACTTCAAGTGATTTGGGAAACATACTCCTTATTTTTCCCCATTGTGTAAGAAACAACATGAGGCTTGCAAGAGATTGAAACAATGCATCCTAAAACGTATTCCAGCAGTGAAAACACACGTTTCTACAAAGACTTTGAAGGAGCAAGCAAAAGCCTAGTGGCTGAGTGTTCTTTCAGAGAGAAACACACGCATTGCTTCCTTCTGGAGTGAGTTTTTAGCCTGGAATTCATATGCATTTTGTACTGTGCAGAATGTAGCTACCTGCTCGGGAGTTGTGTCATAGACGCACCTTTCCTGCAGGAGTTTATTGCAACATTCATTGTTTGGCTAAATTCTTTAGGGTTGGTTTTGGAAGGTCTTTCAACTTTGGCCAAATCCCGCTTCGTACGAAATTTTTTCACAGCGCTGTTTTCAAGTGTCCACAAAGAGCCTCTGCTTGAAACTGTCCACATGCACATCTCCCATACTGGTGTGTTCGTTTCACTACCTGGATTTTGGTTTCCTCTTCTCTCTTTGCAATGACAAGCCTTCTTTCTGCACGCTACACACACCTTGTAGCAGTTTCAGTTTTTAGCATGTTGGTGCTCTCAAAACGCTGTGTAACCTATGTAGAGTGTGTCACTCTCCAGCACTGAATACACAACCTAGAGCTCCTTTCACCACAGACACGGAAACACATCTTTTTGTGAAAGTCCTACTTCAGGTCACTGGAAATGTAAGGTTTTCATCGAGAACATGAAGTCAATGACGGTTTTGCACTCTGCAGCCAAGAGAAATGTACTTTTCTACAAACCCGTCTGAATTTCACTGCAAAATACCCTTCTTTTCTGGTTTGTTGAAAGTTTTCAACACATTAGGAAACAGAGCGTGTTCGTGCAAGAGTGATGCAGTGTGCGTTTTCCTGGACTTCAAGTGATTTGGGAAACATACTCCTTATTTTTCCCCATTGTGTAAGAAACAACATGAGGCTTGCAAGAGATTGAAACAATGCATCCCAAAACGTATTCCAGCAGTGAAAACACACGTTTCTACAAAGACTTTGAAGGAGCAAGCAGAAGCCTAGTGGCTGAGTGTTCTTTCAGAGAGAAACACAGGCATTGCTTCCTTCTGGAGTGAGTTTTCAGCCGGGAATTCATATGCATTTTGTACTGTGAAGAATGTAGCTACCTGCTCGGGAGTTGTGTCATAGACGCACCTTTCCTGCAGGAGTTTATTGAAACATTCATTGTTTGGCTAAGTTCTTTAGGATTGGTTTTGGAAGGTCTTTCAACTTTGGCCATATCCCGCTTCGTACGAAATTTTTTCACAGCGCTGTTTCCAAGTGTCCACAAAGAGCCTCTGCTTGAAACTGTCCACATGCACATCTCCCATACTGGTGTGTTCGTTTCACTACCTGGATTTTGGTTCCTCTTCTTTCTTTGAAATGACAAGTCTTCTTTCTGCACGCTACACACACCTTGTAGCAGTTTCAGTTTTTAGCATGTTGGTGCTCTCAAAACACTGTGTAACCTATGTAGAGTGTGTCACTCTCCAGCACTGAATACACAACCTAGAACTCCTTTCACCACAGACACGCAAACACATCTTTTTGTGAAAGTCCTACTTCAGGTCACTTGGAAATGTAAGGTTTTCATCGAGAACATGAAGTCAATGACGGTTTTGCACTCTGCAGCCCATAGAAATGTACTTTTCTACAAACCCGTCTGAATTTCACTGCAAAATACCCTTCTCTTCATGTTTGTTGAAAGTTCTCAACGTATTAGGAGAAAGAGCGTGTTCGTGCAAGAGTGATGCAGTGTGCGTTTTCCTGGATTTCAAGTGATTTGGGAAACATACTCCTTATTTTTCCCCATTGTGTAAGAAACAACATGAGGCTTGCAAGAGATTGAAACAATGCATCCCAAAACGTATTCCAGCAGTGAAATCACACGTTTCTACAAAGACTTTGAAGGAGCAAGCAAAAGCCTAGTGGCTGAGTGTCCTTTCAGAGAGAAACACACGCATTGCTTCCTTCTGGAGTGAGTTTTCAGCCTGGAATTCATATGCATTTTGTACTGTGCAGAATGTAGCTACCTGCTCGGGACTTGTGTCATAGATGCACCTTTCCTGCAGGAGTTTATTGCAACATTCATTGTTTGGCTAAGTTCTTTAGGGTTGGTTTTGGAAGGTCTTTCAACTTTGGCCAAATCCCGCTTCGTACGAAATTTTTTCACAGCGCTGTTTCCAAGTGTCCACAAAGAGCCTCTGCTTGAAACTGTCCACATGCACATCTCCCATACTGGTGTGTTCGTTTCACTACCTGGATTTTGGTTTCCTCTTCTTTCTTTGAAATGACAAGCCTTCTTTCTGCACGCTACACACACCTTGTAGCAGTTTCAGTTTTTAGCGTGTTGGTGCTCTCAAAACGCTGTGTAACCTATGTAGAGTGTGTCACTCTCCAGCACTGAATACACAACCTAGAGCTCCTTTCACCACAGACACGGAAACACATCTTTTTGTGAAAGTCCTACTTCAGGTCACTGGAAATGTAAGTTTTTCATCGAGAACATGAAGTCAATGACGGTTTTGCACTCTGCAGCCCATAGAAATGTATTTTTCTACAAACCCGTCTGAATTTCACTGCAAAATACCCTTCTTTTCTGGTTTGTTGAAAGTTTTCAACACATTAGGAAAAAGCGTGTTCGTGCAAGAGTGATGCAGTGTGCGTTTTCCTGGACTTCAAGTGATTTGGGAAACATACTCCTTATTTTTCCCCATTGTGTAAGAAACAACATGAGGCTTGCAAGAGATTGAAACAATGCATCCCAAAACGTATTCCAGCAGTGAAATCACACGTTTCTACAAAGACTTTGAAGGAGCAAGCAAAAGCCTAGTGGCTGAGTGTCCTTTCAGAGAGAAACACACGCATTGCTTCCTTCTGGAGTGAGTTTTCAGCCTCGAATTCATATGCATTTTGTACTGTGCATAATGTAGCTACCTGCTCGGGACTTGTGTCATAGATGCACCTTTCCTGAAGGAGTTTATTGCAACATTCATTGTTTGGCTAAGTTCTTTAGGGTTGGTTTTGGAAGGTCTTTCAACTTTGGCCAAATCCCGCTTCGTACGAAATTTTTTCACAGCGCTGTTTCCAAGTGTCCACAAAGAGCCTCTGCTTGAAACTGTCCACATGCACATCTCCCATACTGGTGTGTTCGTTTCACTACCTGGATTTTGGTTTCCTCTTCTCTCTTTGAAATGACAAGCCTTCTTTCTGCACGCTACACACACCTTGTAGCAGTTTCAGTTTTTAGCATGTTGGTGCTCTCAAAACGCTGTGTAACCTATGTAGAGTGTGTCACTCTCCAGCACTGAATACACAACCTAGAGCTCCTTTCAACACAGACACACAAACACATCTTTTTGTGAAAGTCCTACTTCAGGTCACTTGGAAATGTAAGGTTTTCATCGAGAACATGAATTCAATCACGGTTTTGCACTCTGCAGCCAAGAGAAATGTACTTTTCTACAAACCCGTCTGAATTTCACTGCAAAGTACCCTTCTTTTCTGGTTTGTTGAAAGTTCTCAACACATTAGGAGAAAGAGCGTGTTCGTGCAAGAGTGATGCAGTGTGCGTTTTCCTGGACTTCAAGTGATTTGGGAAACATACTCCTTATTTTTCCCCATTGTGTAAGAAACAACATGAGGCTTGCAAGAGATTGAAACAATGCATCCTAAAACGTATTCCAGCAGTGAAAACACACGTTTCTACAAAGACTTTGAAGGAGCAAGCAAAAGCCTAGTGGCTGAGTGTTCTTTCAGAGAGAAACACACGCATTGCTTCCTTCTGGAGTGAGTTTTTAGCCTGGAATTCATATGCATTTTGTACTGTGCAGAATGTAGCTACCTGCTCGGGAGTTGTGTCATAGACGCACCTTTCCTGCAGGAGTTTATTGAAACATTCATTGTTTGGCTAAGTTCTTTAGGGTTGGTTTTGGAAGGTCTTTCAACTTTGGCCAAATCCCGCTTCGTACGAAATTTTTTCACAGCGCTGTTTCCAAGTGTCCACAAAGAGCCTCTGCTTGAAACTGTCCACATGCACATCTCCCATACTGGTGTGTTCGTTTCACTACCTGGATTTTGGTTCCTCTTCTTTCTTTGAAATGACAAGTCTTCTTTCTGCACGCTACACACACCTTGTAGCAGTTTCAGTTTTTAGCATGTTGGTGCTCTCAAAACACTGTGTAACCTATGTAGAGTGTGTCACTCTCCAGCACTGAATACACAACCTAGAGCTCCTTTCACCACAGACACGCAAACACATCTTTTTGTGAAAGTCCTACTTCAGGTCACTTGGAAATGTAAGGTTTTCATCGAGAACATGAAGTCAATGACGGTTTTGCACTCTGCAGCCCATAGAAATGTACTTTTCTACAAACCCGTCTGAATTTCACTGCAAAATACCCTTCTCTTCATGTTTGTTGAAAGTTCTCAACGTATTAGGAGAAAGAGCGTGTTCGTGCAAGAGTGATGCAGTGTGCGTTTTCCTGGATTTCAAGTGATTTGGGAAACATACTCCTTATTTTTCCCCATTGTGTAAGAAACAACATGAGGCTTGCAAGAGATTGAAACAATGCATCCCAAAACGTATTCCAGCAGTGAAATCACACGTTTCTACAAAGACTTTGAAGGAGCAAGCAAAAGCCTAGTGGCTGAGTGTCCTTTCAGAGAGAAACACACGCATTGCTTCCTTCTGGAGTGAGTTTTCAGCCTGGAATTCATATGCATTTTGTACTGTGCAGAATGTAGCTACCTGCTCGGGACTTGTGTCATAGATGCACCTTTCCTGCAGGAGTTTATTGCAACATTCATTGTTTGGCTAAGTTCTTTAGGGTTGGTTTTGGAAGGTCTTTCAACTTTGGCCAAATCCCGCTTCGTACGAAATTTTTTCACAGCGCTGTTTCCAAGTGTCCACAAAGAGCCTCTGCTTGAAACTGTCCACATGCACATCTCCCATACTGGTGTGTTCGTTTCACTACCTGGATTTTGGTTTCCTCTTCTCTCTTTGAAATGACAAGCCTTCTTTCTGCACGCTACACACACCTTGTAGCAGTTTCAGTTTTTAGCATGTTGGTGCTCTCAAAACGCTGTGTAACCTATGTAGAGTGTGTCACTCTCCAGCACTGAATACACAACCTAGAGCTCCTTTCAACACAGACACACAAACACATCTTTTTGTGAAAGTCCTACTTCAGGTCACTTGGAAATGTAAGGTTTTCATCGAGAACATGAATTCAATCACGGTTTTGCACTCTGCAGCCAAGAGAAATGTACTTTTCTACAAACCCGTCTGCATTTCACTGCAAAGTACCCTTCTTTTCTGGTTTGTTGAAAGTTCTCAACACATTAGGAGAAAGAGCGTGTTCGTGCAAGAGTGATGCAGTGTGCGTTTTCCTGGACTTCAAGTGATTTGGGAAACATACTCCTTATTTTTCCCCATTGTGTAAGAAACAACATGAGGCTTGCAAGAGATTGAAACAATGCATCCTAAAACGTATTCCAGCAGTGAAAACACACGTTTCTACAAAGACTTTGAAGGAGCAAGCAAAAGCCTAGTGGCTGAGTGTTCTTTCAGAGAGAAACACACGCATTGCTTCCTTCTGGAGTGAGTTTTTAGCCTGGAATTCATATGCATTTTGTACTGTGCAGAATGTAGCTACCTGCTCGGGACTTGTGTCATAGACGCACCTTTCCTGCAGGAGTTTATTGAAACATTCATTGTTTGGCTAAGTTCTTTAGGGTTGGTTTTGGAAGGTCTTTCAACTTTGGCCAAATCCCGCTTCGTACGAAATTTTTTCACAGCGCTGTTTCCAAGTGTCCACAAAGAGCCTCTGCTTGAAACTGTCCACATGCACATCTCCCATACTGGTGTGTTCGTTTCACTACCTGGATTTTGGTTCCTCTTCTTTCTTTGAAATGACAAGTCTTCTTTCTGCACGCTACACACACCTTGTAGCAGTTTCAGTTTTTAGCATGTTGGTGCTCTCAAAACACTGTGTAACCTATGTAGAGTGTGTCACTCTCCAGCACTGAATACACAACCTAGAGCTCCTTTCACCACAGACACGCAAACACATCTTTTTGTGAAAGTCCTACTTCAGGTCACTTGGAAATGTAAGGTTTTCATCGAGAACATGAAGTCAATGACGGTTTTGCACTCTGCAGCCCATAGAAATGTACTTTTCTACAAACCCGTCTGAATTTCACTGCAAAATACCCTTCTCTTCATGTTTGTTGAAAGTTCTCAACGTATTAGGAGAAAGAGCGTGTTCGTGCAAGAGTGATGCAGTGTGCGTTTTCCTGGATTTCAAGTGATTTGGGAAACATACTCCTTATTTTTCCCCATTGTGTAAGAAACAACATGAGGCTTGCAAGAGATTGAAACAATGCATCCCAAAACGTATTCCAGCAGTGAAATCACACGTTTCTACAAAGACTTTGAAGGAGCAAGCAAAAGCCTAGTGGCTGAGTGTCCTTTCAGAGAGAAACACACGCATTGCTTACTTCTGGAGTGAGTTTTCAGCCTGGAATTCATATGCATTTTGTACTGTGCAGAATGTAGCTACCTGCTCGGGACTTGTGTCATAGATGCACCTTTCCTGCAGGAGTTTATTGCAACATTCATTGTTTGGCTAAGTTCTTTAGGGTTGGTTTTGGAAGGTCTTTCAACTTTGGCCAAATCCCGCTTCGTACGAAATTTTTTCACAGCGCTGTTTCCAAGTGTCCACAAAGAGCCTCTGCTTGAAACTGTCCACATGCACATCTCCCATACTGGTGTGTTCGTTTCACTACCTGGATTTTGGTTTCCTCTTCTCTCTTTGAAATGACAAGCCTTCTTTCTGCACGCTACACACACCTTGTAGCAGTTTCAGTTTTTAGCATGTTGGTGCTCTCAAAACGCTGTGTAACCTATGTAGAGTGTGTCACTCTCCAGCACTGAATACACAACCTAGAGCTCCTTTCAACACAGACACACAAACACATCTTTTTGTGAAAGTCCTACTTCAGGTCACTTGGAAATGTAAGGTTTTCATCGAGAACATGAATTCAAACACGGTTTTGCACTCTGCAGCCAAGAGAAATGTACTTTTCTACAAACACGTCTGAATTTCACTGCAAAATACCCTTCTTTTCTGGTTTGTTGAAAGTTCTCAACACATTAGGAGAAAGAGCGTGTTCGTGCAAGAGTGATGCAGTGTGCGTTTTCCTGGACTTCAAGTGATTTGGGAAACATACTCCTTATTTTTCCCCATTGTGTAAGAAACAACATGAGGCTTGCAAGAGATTGAAACAATGCATCCTAAAACGTATTCCAGCAGTGAAAACACACGTTTCTACAAAGACTTTGAAGGAGCAAGCAAAAGCCTAGTGGCTGAGTGTTCTTTCAGAGAGAAACACACGCATTGCTTCCTTCTGGAGTGAGTTTTCAGCCTGGAATTCATATGCATTTTGTACTGTGCAGAATGTAGCTACCTGCTCGGGAGTTGTGTCATAGACGCACCTTTCCTGCAGGAGTTTATTGAAACATTCATTGTTTGGCTAAGTTCTTTAGGGCTGGTTTTGGAAGGTCTTTCAACTTTGGCCAAATCCCGCTTCGTACGAAATTTTTTCACAGCGCTGTTTCCAAGTGTCCACAAAGAGCCTCTGCTTGAAACTGTCCACATGCACATCTCCCATACTGGTGTGTTCGTTTCACTACCTGGATTTTGGTTTCCTCTTCTTTCTTTGAAATGACACGTCTTCTTTCTGCACGCTACACACACCTTGTAGCAGTTTCAGTTTTTAGCATGTTGGTGCTCTCAAAACACTGTGTAACCTATGTAGAGTGTGTCACTCTCCAGCACTGAATACACAACCTAGAGCTCCTTTCACCACAGACACGCAAACACATCTTTTTGTGAAAGTCCTACTTCAGGTCACTTGGAAATGTAAGGTTTTCATCGAGAACATGAAGTCAATGACGGTTTTGCACTCTGCAGCCCATAGAAATGTACTTTTCTACAAACCCGTCTGAATTTCACTGCAAAATACCCTTCTTTTCTGGTTTGTTGAAAGTTCTCAACACATTAGGAAACAGAGCGTGTTCGTGCAAGAGTGATGCAGTGTGCGTTTTCCTGGACTTCAAGTGATTTGGGAAACATACTCCTTATTTTTCCCCATTGTGTAAGAAACAACATGAGGCTTGCAAGAGATTGAAACAATGCATCCCAAAACGTATTCCAGCAGTGAAAACACACGTTTCTACAAAGACTTTGAAGGAGCAAGCAGAAGCCTAGTGGCTGAGTGTTCTTTCAGAGAGAAACACAGGCATTGCTTCCTTCTGGAGTGAGTTTTCAGCCTGGAATTCATATGCATTTTGTACTGTGAAGAATGTAGCTACCTGCTCGGGAGTTGTGTCATAGACGCACCTTTCCTGCAGGAGTTTATTGAAACATTCATTGTTTGGCTAAGTTCTTTAGGATTGGTTTTGGAAGGTCTTTCAACTTTGGCCAAATCCCGCTTCGTACGAAATTTTTTCACAGCGCTGTTTCCAAGTGTCCACAAAGAGCCTCTGCTTGAAACTGTCCACATGCACATCTCCCATACTGGTGTGTTCGTTTCACTACCTGGATTTTGGTTCCTCTTCTTTCTTTGAAATGACAAGTCTTCTTTCTGCACGCTACACACACCTTGTAGCAGTTTCAGTTTTTAGCATGTTGGTGCTCTCAAAACACTGTGTAACCTATGTAGAGTGTGTCACTCTCCAGCACTGAATACACAACCTAGAGCTCCTTTCACCACAGACACGCAAACACATCTTTTTGTGAAAGTCCTACTTCAGGTCACTTGGAAATGTAAGGTTTTCATCGAGAACATGAAGTCAATGACGGTTTTGCACTCTGCAGCCCATAGAAATGTACTTTTCTACAAACCCGTCTGAATTTCACTGCAAAATACCCTTCTCTTCATGTTTGTTGAAAGTTCTCAACGTATTAGGAGAAAGAGCGTGTTCGTGCAAGAGTGATGCAGTGTGCGTTTTCCTGGATTTCAAGTGATTTGGGAAACATACTCCTTATTTTTCCCCATTGTGTAAGAAACAACATGAGGCTTGCAAGAGATTGAAACAATGCATCCCAAAACGTATTCCAGCAGTGAAATCACACGTTTCTACAAAGACTTTGAAGGAGCAAGCAAAAGCCTAGTGGCTGAGTGTCCTTTCAGAGAGAAACACACGCATTGCTTCCTTCTGGAGTGAGTTTTCAGCCTGGAATTCATATGCATTTTGTACTGTGCAGAATGTAGCTACCTGCTCGGGACTTGTGTCATAGATGCACCTTTCCTGCAGGAGTTTATTGCAACATTCATTTTTTGGCTAAGTTCTTTAGGGTTGGTTTTGGAAGGTCTTTCAACTTTGGCCAAATCCCGCTTCGTACGAAATTTTTTCACAGCGCTGTTTCCAAGTGTCCACAAAGAGCCTCTGCTTGAAACTGTCCACATGCACATCTCCCATACTGGTGTGTTCGTTTCACTACCTGGATTTTGGTTTCCTCTTCTCTCTTTGAAATGACAAGCCTTCTTTCTGCACGCTACACACACCTTGTAGCAGTTTCAGTTTTTAGCATGTTGGTGCTCTCAAAACGCTGTGTAACCTATGTAGAGTGTGTCACTCTCCAGCACTGAATACACAACCTAGAGCTCCTTTCAACACAGACACACAAACACATCTTTTTGTGAAAGTCCTACTTGAGGTCACTTGGAAATGTAAGGTTTTCATCGAGAACATGAATTCAATCGCGGTTTTGCACTCTGCAGCCAAGAGAAATGTACTTTTCTACAAACCCGTCTGAATTTCACTGCAAAATACCCTTCTTTTCTGGTTTGTTGAAAGTTCTCAACACATTAGGAGAAAGAGCGTGTTCGTGCAAGAGTGATGCAGTGTGCGTTTTCCTGGACTTCAAGTGATTTGGGAAACATACTCCTTATTTTTCCCCATTGTGTAAGAAACAACATGAGGCTTGCAAGAGATTGAAACAATGCATCCTAAAACGTATTCCAGCAGTGAAAACACACGTTTCTACAAAGACTTTGAAGGAGCAAGCAAAAGCCTAGTGGCTGAGTGTTCTTTCAGAGAGAAACACACGCATTGCTTCCTTCTGGAGTGAGTTTTTAGCCTGGAATTCATATGCATTTTGTACTGTGCAGAATGTAGCTACCTGCTCGGGAGTTGTGTCATAGACGCACCTTTCCTGCAGGAGTTTATTGCAACATTCATTGTTTGGCTAAATTCTTTAGGGTTGGTTTTGGAAGGTCTTTCAACTTTGGCCAAATCCCGCTTCGTACGAAATTTTTTCACAGCGCTGTTTCCAAGTGTCCACAAAGAGCCTCTGCTTGAAACTGTCCACATGCACATCTCCCATACTGGTGTGTTCGTTTCACTACCTGGATTTTGGTTTCCTCTTCTCTCTTTGCAATGACAAGCCTTCTTTCTGCACGCTACACACACCTTGTAGCAGTTTCAGTTTTTAGCATGTTGGTGCTCTCAAAACGCTGTGTAACCTATGTAGAGTGTGTGACTCTCCAGCACTGAATACACAACCTAGAGCTCCTTTCACCACAGACACGGAAACACATCTTTTTGTGAAAGTCCTACTTCAGGTCACTGGAAATGTAAGGTTTTCATCGAGAACATGAAGTCAATCACGGTTTTGCACTCTGCAGCCAAGAGAAATGTACTTTTCTACAAACACGTCTGAATTTCACTGCAAAATACCCTTCTTTTCTGGTTTGTTAAAAGTTCTCAACACATTAGGAGAAAGAGCGTGTTCGTGCAAGAGTGATGCAGTGTGCGTTTTCCTGGACTTCAAGTGATTTGGGAAACATACTCCTTATTTTTCCCCATTGTGTAAGAAACAACATGAGGCTTGCAAGAGATTGAAACAATGCATCCCAAAACGTATTCCAGCAGTGAAAACACACGTTTCTGCAAAGACTTTGAAGGAGCAAGCAGAAGCCTAGTGGCTGAGTGTTCTTTCAGAGAGAAACACACGCATTGCTTCCTTCTGGAGTGAGTTTTCAGCCTGGAATTCATATGCATTTTGTACTGTGCAGAATGTAGCTACCTCCTCGGGAGTTGTGTCATAGACGCACCTTTCCTGCAGGAGTTTATTGAAACATTCATTGTTTGGCTAAGTTCTTTAGGGTTGGTTTTGGAAGGTCTTTCAACTTTGGCCAAATCCCGCTTCGTACGAAATTTTTTCACAGCGCTGTTTCCAAGTGTCCACAAAGAGCCTCTGCTTGAAACTGTCCACATGCACATCTCCCATACTGGTGTGTTCGTTTCACTACCTGGATTTTGGTTTCCTCTTCTTTCTTTGAAATGACACGTCTTCTTTCTGCACGCTACACACACCTTGTAGCAGTTTCAGTTTTTAGCATGTTGGTGCTCTCAAAACACTGTGTAACCTATGTAGAGTGTGTCACTCTCCAGCACTGAATACACAACCTAGAGCTCCTTTCACCACAGACACGCAAACACATCTTTTTGTGAAAGTCCTACTTCAGGTCACTTGGAAATGTAAGGTTTTCATCGAGAACATGAAGTCAATGACGGTTTTGCACTCTGCAGCCCATAGAAATGTACTTTTCTACAAACCCGTCTGAATTTCACTGCAAAATACCCTTCTTTTCTGGTTTGTTGAAAGTTTTCAGCACATTAGGAAACAGAGCGTGTTCGTGCAGGAGTGATGCAGTGTGCGTTTTCATGGACTTCAAGTGATTTGGGAAACATACTCCTTATTTTTCCCCATTGTGTAAGAAACAACATGAGGCTTGCAAGAGATTGAAACAATGCATCCCAAAACGTATTCCAGCAGTGAAAACACACGTTTCTACAAAGACTTTGAAGGAGCAAGCAAAAGCCTAGTGGCTGAGTGTTCTTTCAGAGAGAAACACACGCATTGCTTCCTTCTGGAGTGAGTTTTCAGCCTGGAATTCATATGCATTTTGTACTGTGCAGAATGTAGCTACCTGCTCGGGACTTGTGTCATAGATGCACCTTTCCTGCAGGAGTTTATTGCAACATTCATTGTTTGGCTAAGTTCTTTAGGGTTGGTTTTGGAAGGTCTTTCAACTTTGGCCAAATCCCGCTTCGTACGAAATTTTTTCACAGCGCTGTTTCCAAGTGTCCATAAAGAGCCTCTGCTTGAAACTGTCCACATGCACATCTCCCATACTGGTGTGTTCGTTTCACTACCTGGATTTTGGTTTCCTCTTCTTTCTTTGAAATGACACGTCTTCTTTCTGCACGCTACACACACCTTGTAGCAGTTTCAGTTTTTAGCATGTTGGTGCTCTCAAAACACTGTGTAACCTATGTAGAGTGTGTCACTCTCCAGCACTGAATACACAACCTAGAGCTCCTTTCACCACAGACACGCAAACACATCTTTTTGTGAAAGTCCTACTTCAGGTCACTTGGAAATGTAAGGTTTTCATCGAGAACATGAAGTCAATGACGGTTTTGCACTCTGCAGCCCATAGAAATGTACTTTTCTACAAACCCGTCTGAATTTCACTGCAAAATACCCTTCTTTTCTGGTTTGTTGAAAGTTCTCAACACATTAGGAAACAGAGCGTGTTCGTGCAAGAGTGATGCAGTGTGCGTTTTCCTGGACTTCAAGTGATTTGGGAAACATACTCCTTATTTTTCCCCATTGTGTAAGAAACAACATGAGGCTTGCAAGAGATTGAAACAATGCATCCCAAAACGTATTCCAGCAGTGAAAACACACGTTTCTACAAAGACTTTGAAGGAGCAAGCAGAAGCCTAGTGGCTGAGTGTTCTTTCAGAGAGAAACACAGGCATTGCTTCCTTCTGGAGTGAGTTTTCAGCCTGGAATTCATATGCATTTTGTACTGTGAAGAATGTAGCTACCTGCTCGGGAGTTGTGTCATAGACGCACCTTTCCTGCAGGAGTTTATTGAAACATTCATTGTTTGGCTAAGTTCTTTAGGATTGGTTTTGGAAGGTCTTTCAACTTTGGCCAAATCCCGCTTCGTACGAAATTTTTTCACAGCGCTGTTTCCAAGTGTCCACAAAGAGCCTCTGCTTGAAACTGTCCACATGCACATCTCCCATACTGGTGTGTTCGTTTCACTACCTGGATTTTGGTTTCCTCTTCTCTCTTTGAAATGACAAGCCTTCTTTCCGCACGCTACACACACCTTGTAGCAGTTTCAGTTTTTAGCATGTTGGTGCTCTCAAAACGCTGTGTAACGTATGTAGAGTGTGTCACTCTCCAGCACTGAATACACAACCTAGAGCTCCTTTCAACACAGACACACAAACACATCTTTTTGTGAAAGTCCTACTTCAGGTCACTTGGAAATGTAAGGTTTTCATCGAGAACATGAATTCAATCACGGTTTTGCACTCTGCAGCCAAGAGAAATGTACTTTTCTACAAACCCGTCTGAATTTCACTGCAAAATACCCTTCTTTTCTGGTTTGTTGAAAGTTCTCAACACATTAGGAGAAAGAGCGTGTTCGTGCAAGAGTGATGCAGTGTGCGTTTTCCTGGACTTCAAGTGATTTGGGAAACATACTCCTTATTTTTCCCCATTGTGTAAGAAACAACATGAGGCTTGCAAGAGATTGAAACAATGCATCCTAAAACGTATTCCAGCAGTGAAAACACACGTTTCTACAAAGACTTTGAAGGAGCAAGCAAAAGCCTAGTGGCTGAGTGTTCTTTCAGAGAGAAACACACGCATTGCTTCCTTCTGGAGTGAGTTTTCAGCCTGGAATTCATATGCATTTTGTACTGTGCAGAATGTAGCTACCTGCTCGGGAGTTGTGTCATAGACGCACCTTTCCTGCAGGAGTTTATTGAAACATTCATTGTTTGGCTAAGTTCTTTAGGGTTGGTTTTGGAAGGTCTTTCAACTTTGGCCAAATCCCGCTTCGTACGAAATTTTTTCACAGCGCTGTTTCCAAGTGTCCACAAAGAGCCTCTGCTTGAAACTGTCCACATGCACATCTCCCATACTGGTGTGTTCGTTTCACTACCTGGATTTTGGTTTCCTCTTCTTTCTTTGAAATGACACGTCTTCTTTCTGCACGCTACACACACCTTGTAGCAGTTTCAGTTTTTAGCATGTTGGTGCTCTCAAAACACTGTGTAACCTATGTAGAGTGTGTCACTCTCCAGCACTGAATACACAACCTAGAGCTCCTTTCACCACAGACACGCAAACACATCTTTTTGTGAAAGTCCTACTTCAGGTCACTTGGAAATGTAAGGTTTTCATCGAGAACATGAAGTCAATGACGGTTTTGCACTCTGCAGCCCATAGAAATGTACTTTTGTACAAACCCGTCTGAATTTCACTGCAAAATACCCTTCTCTTCATGTTTGTTGAAAGTTCTCAACGTATTAGGAGAAAGAGCGTGTTCGTGCAAGAGTGATGCAGTGTGCGTTTTCCTGGATTTCAAGTGATTTGGGAAACATACTCCTTATTTTTCCCCATTGTGTAAGAAACAACATGAGGCTTGCAAGAGATTGAAACAATGCATCCCAAAACGTATTCCAGCAGTGAAATCACACGTTTCTACAAAGACTTTGAAGGAGCAAGCAAAAGCCTAGTGGCTGAGTGTCCTTTCAGAGAGAAACACACGCATTGCTTCCTTCTGGAGTGAGTTTTCAGCCTCGAATTCATATGCATTTTGTACTGTGCAGAATGTAGCTACCTGCTCGGGACTTGTGTCATAGATGCACCTTTCCTGCAGGAGTTTATTGAAACATTCATTGTTTGGCTAAGTTCTTTAGGGTTGGTTTTGGAAGGTCTTTCAACTTTGGCCAAATCCCGCTTCGTACGAAATTTTTTCACAGCGCTGTTTCCAAGTGTCCACAAAGAGCCTCTGCTTGAAACTGTCCACATGCACATCTCCCATACTGGTGTGTTCGTTTCACTACCTGGATTTTGGTTTCCTCTTCTCTCTTTGAAATGACAAGCCTTCTTTCTGCACGCTACACACACCTTGTAGCAGTTTCAGTTTTTAGCATGTTGGTGCTCTCAAAACGCTGTGTAACCTATGTAGAGTGTGTCACTCTCCAGCACTGAATACACAACCTAGAGCTCCTTTCAACACAGACACACAAACACATCTTTTTGTGAAAGTCCTACTTCAGGTCACTTGGAAATGTAAGGTTTTCATCGAGAACATGAATTCAATCACGGTTTTGCACTCTGCAGCCAAGAGAAATGTACTTTTCTACAAACCCGTCTGAATTTCACTGCAAAGTACCCTTCTTTTCTGGTTTGTTGAAAGTTCTCAACACATTAGGAGAAAGAGCGTGTTCGTGCAAGAGTGATGCAGTGTGCGTTTTCCTGGACTTCAAGAGATTTGGGAAACATACTCCTTATTTTTCCCCATTGTGTAAGAAACAACATGAGGCTTGCAAGAGATTGAAACAATGCATCCTAAAACGTATTCCAGCAGTGAAAACACACGTTTCTACAAAGACTTTGAAGGAGCAAGCAAAAGCCTAGTGGCTGAGTGTTCTTTCAGAGAGAAACACAGGCATTGCTTCCTTCTGGAGTGAGTTTTTAGCCTGGAATTCATATGCATTTTGTACTGTGCAGAATGAAGCTACCTGCTCGGGAGTTGTGTCATAGACGCACCTTTCCTGCAGGAGTTTATTGAAACATTCATTGTTTGGCTAAGTTCTTTAGGGTTGGTTTTGGAAGGTCTTTCAACTTTGGCCAAATCCCGCTTCGTACGAAATTTTTTCACAGCGCTGTTTCCAAGTGTCCACAAAGAGCCTCTGCTTGAAACTGTCCACATGCACATCTCCCATACTGGTGTGTTCGTTTCACTACCTGGATTTTGGTTTCCTCTTCTCTCATTGCAATGACAAGCCTTCTTTCTGCACGCTACACACACCTTGTAGCAGTTTCAGTTTTTAGCATGTTGGTGCTCTCAAAACGCTGTGTAACCTATGTAGAGTGTGTCACTCTCCAGCACTGAATACACAAACTAGAGCTCCTTTCACCACAGACACGCAAACACATCTTTTTGTGAAAGTCCTACTTCAGGTCACTTGGAAATGTAAGGTTTTCATCGAGAACATGAAGTCAATGACGGTTTTGCACTCTGCAGCCCATAGAAATGTACTTTTCTACAAACCCGTCTGAATTTCACTGCAAAATATCCTTCTCTTCTTGTTTGTTGAAAGTTTTCAACGTATTAGGAGAAAGAGCGTGTTCGTGCAAGAGTGATGCAGTTTGCGTTTTCCTGGACTTCAAGTGATTTGGGTAACATACTCCTTATTTTTCCCCATTGTGTAAGAAACAACATGAGGCTTGCAAGAGATTGAAACAATGCATCCCAAAACGTATTCCAGCAGTGAAAACACACGTTTCTACAAAGACTTTGAAGGAGCAAGCAGAAGCCTAGTGGCTGAGTGTTCTTTCAGAGAGAAACACACGCATTGCTTCCTTCTGGAGTGAGTTTTCAGGCTGGAATTCATATGCATTTTGTACTGTGCAGAATGTAGCTACCTGCTCGGGAGTTGTGTCATAGACGCACCTTTCCTGCAGGAGTTTATTGAAACATTCATTGTTTGGCTAAGTTCTTTAGGATTGGTTTTGGAAGGTCTTTCAACTTTGGCCAAATCCCGCTTCGTACGAAATTTTTTCACAGCGCTGTTTCCAAGTGTCCACAAAGAGCCTCTGCTTGAAACTGTCCACATGCACATCTCCCATACTGGTGTGTTCGTTTCACTACCTGGATTTTGGTTTCCTCTTCTTTCTTTGAAATGACAAGTCTTCTTTCTGCACGCTACACACACCTTGTAGCAGTTTCAGTTTTTAGCATGTTGGTGCTCTCAAAACACTGTGTAACCTATGTAGAGTGTGTCACTCTCCAGCACTGAATACACAACCTAGAGCTCCTTTCACCACAGACACGCAAACACATCTTTTTGTGAAAGTCCTACTTCAGGTCACTTGGAAATGTAAGGTTTTCATCGAGAACATGAACTCAATGACGGTTTTGCACTCTGCAGCCCATAGAAATGTACTTTTGTACAAACCCGTCTGAATTTCACTGCAAAATACCCTTCTCTTCATGTTTGTTGAAAGTTCTCAACGTATTAGGAGAAAGAGCGTGTTCGTGCAAGAGTGATGCAGTGTGCGTTTTCCTGGATTTCAAGTGATTTGGGAAACATACTCCTTATTTTTCCCCATTGTGTAAGAAACAACATGAGGCTTGCAAGAGATTGAAACAATGCATCCCAAAACGTATTCCAGCAGTGAAATCACACGTTTCTACAAAGACTTTGAAGGAGCAAGCAAAAGCCTAGTGGCTGAGTGTCCTTTCAGAGAGAAACACACGCATTGCTTCCTTCTGGAGTGAGTTTTCAGCCTGGAATTCATATGCATTTTGTACTGTGCTGAATGTAGCTACCTGCTCGGGACTTGTGTCATAGATGCACCTTTCCTGCAGGAGTTTATTGCAATATTCATTGTTTGGCTAAGTTCTTTAGGGTTGGTTTTGGAAGGTCTTTCATCTTTGGCCAAATCCCGCTTCGTACGAAATTTTTTCACAGCGCTGTTTCCAAGTGTCCACAAAGAGCCTCTGCTTGAAACTGTCCACATGCACATCTCCCATACTGGTGTGTTCGTTTCACTACCTGGATTTTGGTTTCCTCTTCTCTCTTTGAAATGACAAGCCTTCTTTCTGCACGCTACACACACCTTGTAGCAGTTTCAGTTTTTAGCATGTTGGTGCTCTCAAAACGCTGTGTAACCTATGTAGAGTGTGTCACTCTCCAGCACTGAATACACAACCTAGAGCTCCTTTCAACACAGACACACAAACACATCTTTTTGGTAAAGTCCTACTTCAGGTCACTTGGAAATGTAAGGTTTTCATCGAGAACATGAAGTCAATCACGGTTTTGCACTCTGCAGCCAATAGAAATGTACTTTTCTACAAACCCGTCTGAATTTCACTGCAAAATACCCTTCTTTTCTGGTTTGTTGAAAGTTCTCAACACATTAGGAGAAAGAGCGTGTTCGTGCAAGAGTGATGCAGTGTGCGTTTTCCTGGACTTCAAGTGATTTGGGAAACATACTCCTTATTTTTCCCCATTGTGTAAGAAACAACATGAGGCTTGCAAGAGATTGAAACAATGCATCCTAAAACGTATTCCAGCAGTGAAAACACACGTTTCTACAAAGACTTTGATGGAGCAAGCAAAAGCCTAGTGGCTGAGTGTTCTTTCAGAGAGAAACACACGCATTGCTTCCTTCTGGAGTGAGTTTTTAGCCTGGAATTCATATGCATTTTGTACTGTGCAGAATGTAGCTACCTGCTCGGGAGTTGTGTCATAGACGCACCTTTCCTGCAGGAGTTTATTGAAACATTCATTGTTTGGCTAAGTTCTTTAGGGTTGGTTTTGGAAGGTCTTTCAACTTTGGCCAAATCCCGCTTCGTACGAAATTTTTTCACAGCGCTGTTTCCAAGTGTCCACAAAGAGCCTCTGCTTGAAACTGTCCACATGCACATCTCCCATACTGGTGTGTTCGTTTCACTACCTGGATTTTGGTTTCCTCTTCTTTCTTTGAAATGACAAGCCTTCTTTCTGCACGCTACACACACCTTGTAGCAGTTTCAGTTTTTAGCGTGTTGGTGCTCTCAAAACGCTGTGTAACCTATGTAGAGTGTGTCACTCTCCAGCACTGAATACACAACCTAGAGCTCCTTTCACCACAGACACACAAACACATCTTTTTGTGAAAGTCCTACTTCAGGTCACTTGGAAATGTAAGGTTTTCATCGAGAACATGAAGTCAATCACGGTTTTGCACTCTGCAGCCAATAGAAATGTACTTTTCTACAAACCCGTCTGAATTTCACTGCAAAATACTCTTCTTTTCTGGTTTGTTGAAAGTTCTCAACACATTAGGAGAAAGAGCGTGTTCGTGCAAGAGTGATGCAGTGTGCGTTTTCCTGGACTTCAAGTGATTTGGGAAACATACTCCTTATTTTTCCCCATTGTGTAAGAAACAACATGAGGCTTGCAAGAGATTGAAACAATGCATCCCAAAACGTATTCCAGCAGTGAAAACACACGTTTCTACAAAGACTTTGAAGGAGCAAGCAGAAGCCTAGTGGCTGAGTTTTCTTTCAGAGAGAAACACACGCATTGCTTCCTTCTGGAGTGAGTTTTCAGCCTGGAATTCATATGCATTTTGTACTGTGCAGAATGTAGCTACCTGCTCGGGAGTTGTGTCATAGACGCACCTTTCCTGCAGGAGTTTATTGAAACATTCATTGTTTGGCTAAGTTCTTTAGGATTGGTTTTGGAAGGTCTTTCAACTTTGGCCAAATCCCGCTTCGTACGAAATTTTTTCACAGCGCTGTTTCCAAGTGTCCACAAAGAGCCTCTACTTGAAACTGTCCACATGCACATCTCCCATACTGGTGTGTTCGTTTCACTACCTGGATTTTGGTTTCCTCTTCTTTCTTTGAAATGACAAGTCTTCTTTCTGCACGCTACACACACCTTGTAGCAGTTTCAGTTTTTAGCGTGTTGGTGCTCTCAAAACACTGTGTAACCTATGTAGAGTGTGTCACTCTCCAGCACTGAATACACAACCTAGAGCTCCTTTCACCACAGACACGGAAACACATCTTTTTGTGAAAGTCCTACTTCAGGTCACTGGAAATGTAAGGTTTTCATCGAGAACATGAAGTCAATGACGGTTTTGCACTCTGCAGCCCATAGAAATGTACTTTTCTACAAACCCGTCTGAATTTCACTGCAAAATACCCTTCTTTTCTGGTTTGTTGAAAGTTTTCAACACATTAGGAAAAAGCGTGTTCGTGCAAGAGTGATGCAGTGTGCGTTTTCCTGGACTTCAAGTGATTTGGGAAACATACTCCTTATTTTTCCCCATTGTGTAAGAAACAACATGAGGCTTGCAAGAGATTGAAACAATGCATCCCAAAACGTATTCCAGCAGTGAAAACACACGTTTCTACAAAGACTTTGAAGGAGCAAGCAAAAGCCTAGTGGCTGAGTGTTCTTTCAGAGAGAAACACACGCATTGCTTCCTTCTGGAGTGAGTTTTCAGCCTGGAATTCATATGCATTTTGTACTGTGCAGAATGTAGCTACCTGCTCGGGAGTTGTGTCATAGACGCACCTTTCCTGCAGGAGTTTATTGAAACATTCATTGTTTGGCTAAGTTCTTTAGGGTTGGTTTTGGAAGGTCTTTCAACTTTGGCCAAATCCCGCTTCGTACGAAATTTTTTCACAGCGCTGTTTCCAAGTGTCCACAAAGAGCCTCTGCTTGAAACTGTCCACATGCACATCTCCCATACTGGTGTGTTCGTTTCACTACCTGGATTTTGGTTTCCTCTTCTTTCTTTGAAATGACACGTCTTCTTTCTGCACGCTACACACACCTTGTAGCAGTTTCAGTTTTTAGCATGTTGGTGCTCTCAAAACACTGTGTAACCTATGTAGAGTGTGTCACTCTCCAGCACTTAATACACAACCTAGAGCTCCTTTCACCACAGACACGCAAACACATCTTTTTGTGAAAGTCCTACTTCAGGTCACTTGGAAATGTAAGGTTTTCATCGAGAACATGAAGTCAATGACGGTTTTGCACTCTGCAGCCCATAGAAATGTACTTTTCTACAAACCCGTCTGAATTTCACTGCAAAATACCCTTCTTTTCTGGTTTGTTGAAAGTTCTCAACACATTAGGAAACAGAGCGTGTTCGTGCAAGAGTGATGCAGTGTGCGTTTTCCTGGACTTCAAGTGATTTGGGAAACATACTCCTTATTTTTCCCCATTGTGTAAGAAACAACATGAGGCTTGCAAGAGATTGAAACAATGCATCCCAAAACGTATTCCAGCAGTGAAATCACACGTTTCTACAAAGACTTTGAAGGAGCAAGCAAAAGCCTAGTGGCTGAGTGTCCTTTCAGAGAGAAACACACGCATTGCTTACTTCTGGAGTGAGTTTTCAGCCTGGAATTCATATGCATTTTGTACTGTGCAGAATGTAGCTACCTGCTCGGGACTTGTGTCATAGATGCACCTTTCCTGCAGGAGTTTATTGCAACATTCATTGTTTGGCTAAGTTCTTTAGGGTTGGTTTTGGAAGGTCTTTCAACTTTGGCCAAATCCCGCTTCGTACGAAATTTTTTCACAGCGCTGTTTCCAAGTGTCCACAAAGAGCCTCTGCTTGAAACTGTCCACATGCACATCTCCCATACTGGTGTGTTCGTTTCACTACCTGGATTTTGGTTTCCTCTTCTCTCTTTGAAATGACAAGCCTTCTTTCTGCACGCTACACACACCTTGTAGCAGTTTCAGTTTTTAGCATGTTGGTGCTCTCAAAACGCTGTGTAACCTATGTAGAGTGTGTCACTCTCCAGCACTGAATACACAACCTAGAGCTCCTTTCAACACAGACACACAAACACATCTTTTTGTGAAAGTCCTACTTCAGGTCACTTGGAAATGTAAGGTTTTCATCGAGAACATGAATTCAATCACGGTTTTGCACTCTGCAGCCAAGAGAAATGTACTTTTCTACAAACCCGTCTGAATTTCACTGCAAAGTACCCTTCTTTTCTGGTTTGTTGAAAGTTCTCAACACATTAGGAGAAAGAGCGTGTTCGTGCAAGAGTGATGCAGTGTGCGTTTTCCTGGACTTCAAGTGATTTGGGAAACATACTCCTTATTTTTCCCCATTGTGTAAGAAACAACATGAGGCTTGCAAGAGATTGAAACAATGCATCCTAAAACGTATTCCAGCAGTGAAAACACACGTTTCTACAAAGACTTTGAAGGAGCAAGCAAAAGCCTAGTGGCTGAGTGTTCTTTCAGAGAGAAACACACGCATTGCTTCCTTCTGGAGTGAGTTTTTAGCCTGGAATTCATATGCATTTTGTACTGTGCAGAATGTAGCTACCTGCTCGGGAGTTGTGTCATAGACGCACCTTTCCTGCAGGAGTTTATTGAAACATTCATTGTTTGGCTAAGTTCTTTAGGGTTGGTTTTGGAAGGTCTTTCAACTTTGGCCAAATCCCGCTTCGTACGAAATTTTTTCACAGCGCTGTTTCCAAGTGTCCACAAAGAGCCTCTGCTTGAAACTGTCCACATGCACATCTCCCATACTGGTGTGTTCGTTTCACTACCTGGATTTTGGTTTCCTCTTCTTTCTTTGAAATGACAAGCCTTCTTTCTGCACGCTACACACACCTTGTAGCAGTTTCAGTTTTTAGCGTGTTGGTGCTCTCAAAACGCTGTGTAACCTATGTAGAGTGTGTCACTCTCCAGCACTGAATACACAACCTAGAGCTCCTTTCACCACAGACACACAAACACATCTTTTTGTGAAAGTCCTACTTCAGGTCACTTGGAAATGTAAGGTTTTCATCGAGAACATGAAGTCAATCACGGTTTTGCACTCTGCAGCCAATAGAAATGTACTTTTCTACAAACCCGTCTGAATTTCACTGCAAAATACTCTTCTTTTCTGGTTTGTTGAAAGTTCTCAACACATTAGGAGAAAGAGCGTGTTCGTGCAAGAGTGATGCAGTGTGCGTTTTCCTGGACTTCAAGTGATTTGGGAAACATACTCCTTATTTTTCCCCATTGTGTAAGAAACAACATGAGGCTTGCAAGAGATTGAAACAATGCATCCCAAAACGTATTCCAGCAGTGAAAACACACGTTTCTACAAAGACTTTGAAGGAGCAAGCAGAAGCCTAGTGGCTGAGTTTTCTTTCAGAGAGAAACACACGCATTGCTTCCTTCTGGAGTGAGTTTTCAGCCTGGAATTCATATGCATTTTGTACTGTGCAGAATGTAGCTACCTGCTCGGGAGTTGTGTCATAGACGCACCTTTCCTGCAGGAGTTTATTGAAACATTCATTGTTTGGCTAAGTTCTTTAGGATTGGTTTTGGAAGGTCTTTCAACTTTGGCCAAATCCCGCTTCGTACGAAATTTTTTCACAGCGCTGTTTCCAAGTGTCCACAAAGAGCCTCTACTTGAAACTGTCCACATGCACATCTCCCATACTGGTGTGTTCGTTTCACTACCTGGATTTTGGTTTCCTCTTCTTTCTTTGAAATGACAAGTCTTCTTTCTGCACGCTACACACACCTTGTAGCAGTTTCAGTTTTTAGCGTGTTGGTGCTCTCAAAACACTGTGTAACCTATGTAGAGTGTGTCACTCTCCAGCACTGAATACACAACCTAGAGCTCCTTTCACCACAGACACGGAAACACATCTTTTTGTGAAAGTCCTACTTCAGGTCACTGGAAATGTAAGGTTTTCATCGAGAACATGAAGTCAATGACGGTTTTGCACTCTGCAGCCCATAGAAATGTACTTTTCTACAAACCCGTCTGAATTTCACTGCAAAATACCCTTCTTTTCTGGTTTGTTGAAAGTTTTCAACACATTAGGAAAAAGCGTGTTCGTGCAAGAGTGATGCAGTGTGCGTTTTCCTGGACTTCAAGTGATTTGGGAAACATACTCCTTATTTTTCCCCATTGTGTAAGAAACAACATGAGGCTTGCAAGAGATTGAAACAATGCATCCCAAAACGTATTCCAGCAGTGAAAACACACGTTTCTACAAAGACTTTGAAGGAGCAAGCAAAAGCCTAGTGGCTGAGTGTTCTTTCAGAGAGAAACACACGCATTGCTTCCTTCTGGAGTGAGTTTTCAGCCTGGAATTCATATGCATTTTGTACTGTGCAGAATGTAGCTACCTGCTCGGGAGTTGTGTCATAGACGCACCTTTCCTGCAGGAGTTTATTGAAACATTCATTGTTTGGCTAAGTTCTTTAGGGTTGGTTTTGGAAGGTCTTTCAACTTTGGCCAAATCCCGCTTCGTACGAAATTTTTTCACAGCGCTGTTTCCAAGTGTCCACAAAGAGCCTCTGCTTGAAACTGTCCACATGCACATCTCCCATACTGGTGTGTTCGTTTCACTACCTGGATTTTGGTTTCCTCTTCTTTCTTTGAAATGACACGTCTTCTTTCTGCACGCTACACACACCTTGTAGCAGTTTCAGTTTTTAGCATGTTGGTGCTCTCAAAACACTGTGTAACCTATGTAGAGTGTGTCACTCTCCAGCACTTAATACACAACCTAGAGCTCCTTTCACCACAGACACGCAAACACATCTTTTTGTGAAAGTCCTACTTCAGGTCACTTGGAAATGTAAGGTTTTCATCGAGAACATGAAGTCAATGACGGTTTTGCACTCTGCAGCCCATAGAAATGTACTTTTCTACAAACCCGTCTGAATTTCACTGCAAAATACCCTTCTTTTCTGGTTTGTTGAAAGTTCTCAACACATTAGGAAACAGAGCGTGTTCGTGCAAGAGTGATGCAGTGTGCGTTTTCCTGGACTTCAAGTGATTTGGGAAACATACTCCTTATTTTTCCCCATTGTGTAAGAAACAACATGAGGCTTGCAAGAGATTGAAACAATGCATCCCAAAACGTATTCCAGCAGTGAAATCACACGTTTCTACAAAGACTTTGAAGGAGCAAGCAAAAGCCTAGTGGCTGAGTGTCCTTTCAGAGAGAAACACACGCATTGCTTACTTCTGGAGTGAGTTTTCAGCCTGGAATTCATATGCATTTTGTACTGTGCAGAATGTAGCTACCTGCTCGGGACTTGTGTCATAGATGCACCTTTCCTGCAGGAGTTTATTGCAACATTCATTGTTTGGCTAAGTTCTTTAGGGTTGGTTTTGGAAGGTCTTTCAACTTTGGCCAAATCCCGCTTCGTACGAAATTTTTTCACAGCGCTGTTTCCAAGTGTCCACAAAGAGCCTCTGCTTGAAACTGTCCACATGCACATCTCCCATACTGGTGTGTTCGTTTCACTACCTGGATTTTGGTTTCCTCTTCTCTCTTTGAAATGACAAGCCTTCTTTCTGCACGCTACACACACCTTGTAGCAGTTTCAGTTTTTAGCATGTTGGTGCTCTCAAAACGCTGTGTAACCTATGTAGAGTGTGTCACTCTCCAGCACTGAATACACAACCTAGAGCTCCTTTCAACACAGACACACAAACACATCTTTTTGTGAAAGTCCTACTTCAGGTCACTTGGAAATGTAAGGTTTTCATCGAGAACATGAATTCAATCACGGTTTTGCACTCTGCAGCCAAGAGAAATGTACTTTTCTACAAACCCGTCTGAATTTCACTGCAAAGTACCCTTCTTTTCTGGTTTGTTGAAAGTTCTCAACACATTAGGAGAAAGAGCGTGTTCGTGCAAGAGTGATGCAGTGTGCGTTTTCCTGGACTTCAAGTGATTTGGGAAACATACTCCTTATTTTTCCCCATTGTGTAAGAAACAACATGAGGCTTGCAAGAGATTGAAACAATGCATCCTAAAACGTATTCCAGCAGTGAAAACACACGTTTCTACAAAGACTTTGAAGGAGCAAGCAAAAGCCTAGTGGCTGAGTGTTCTTTCAGAGAGAAACACACGCATTGCTTCCTTCTGGAGTGAGTTTTTAGCCTGGAATTCATATGCATTTTGTACTGTGCAGAATGTAGCTACCTGCTCGGGAGTTGTGTCATAGACGCACCTTTCCTGCAGGAGTTTATTGAAACATTCATTGTTTGGCTAAGTTCTTTAGGGTTGGTTTTGGAAGGTCTTTCAACTTTGGCCAAATCCCGCTTCGTACGAAATTTTTTCACAGCGCTGTTTCCAAGTGTCCACAAAGAGCCTCTGCTTGAAACTGTTCACATGCACATCTCCCATACTGGTGTGTTCGTTTCACTACCTGGATTTTGGTTCCTCTTCTTTCTTTGAAATGACAAGTCTTCTTTCTGCACGCTACACACACCTTGTAGCAGTTTCAGTTTTTAGCATGTTGGTGCTCTCAAAACACTGTGTAACCTATGTAGAGTGTGTCACTCTCCAGCACTGAATACACAACCTAGAGCTCCTTTCACCACAGACACGCAAACACATCTTTTTGTGAAAGTCCTACTTCAGGTCACTTGGAAATGTAAGGTTTTCATCGAGAACATGAAGTCAATGACGGTTTTGCACTCTGCAGCCCATAGAAATGTACTTTTCTACAAACCCGTCTGAATTTCACTGCAAAATACCCTTCTCTTCATGTTTGTTGAAAGTTCTCAACGTATTAGGAGAAAGAGCGTGTTCGTGCAAGAGTGATGCAGTGTGCGTTTTCCTGGATTTCAAGTGATTTGGGAAACATACTCCTTATTTTTCCCCATTGTGTAAGAAACAACATGAGGCTTGCAAGAGATTGAAACAATGCATCCCAAAACGTATTCCAGCAGTGAAATCACACGTTTCTACAAAGACTTTGAAGGAGCAAGCAAAAGCCTAGTGGCTGAGTGTCCTTTCAGAGAGAAACACACGCATTGCTTACTTCTGGAGTGAGTTTTCAGCCTGGAATTCATATGCATTTTGTACTGTGCAGAATGTAGCTACCTGCTCGGGACTTGTGTCATAGATGCACCTTTCCTGCAGGAGTTTATTGCAACATTCATTGTTTGGCTAAGTTCTTTAGGGTTGGTTTTGGAAGGTCTTTCAACTTTGGCCAAATCCCGCTTCGTACGAAATTTTTTCACAGCGCTGTTTCCAAGTGTCCACAAAGAGCCTCTGCTTGAAACTGTCCACATGCACATCTCCCATACTGGTGTGTTCGTTTCACTACCTGGATTTTGGTTTCCTCTTCTCTCTTTGAAATGACAAGCCTTCTTTCTGCACGCTACACACACCTTGTAGCAGTTTCAGTTTTTAGCATGTTGGTGCTCTCAAAACGCTGTGTAACCTATGTAGAGTGTGTCACTCTCCAGCACTGAATACACAACCTAGAGCTCCTTTCAACACAGACACACAAACACATCTTTTTGTGAAAGTCCTACTTCAGGTCACTTGGAAATGTAAGGTTTTCATCGAGAACATGAATTCAAACACGGTTTTGCACTCTGCAGCCAAGAGAAATGTACTTTTCTACAAACACGTCTGAATTTCACTGCAAAATACCCTTCTTTTCTGGTTTGTTGAAAGTTCTCAACACATTAGGAGAAAGAGCGTGTTCGTGCAAGAGTGATGCAGTGTGCGTTTTCCTGGACTTCAAGTGATTTGGGAAACATACTCCTTATTTTTCCCCATTGTGTAAGAAACAACATGAGGCTTGCAAGAGATTGAAACAATGCATCCTAAAACGTATTCCAGCAGTGAAAACACACGTTTCTACAAAGACTTTGAAGGAGCAAGCAAAAGCCTAGTGGCTGAGTGTTCTTTCAGAGAGAAACACACGCATTGCTTCCTTCTGGAGTGAGTTTTCAGCCTGGAATTCATATGCATTTTGTACTGTGCAGAATGTAGCTACCTGCTCGGGAGTTGTGTCATAGACGCACCTTTCCTGCAGGAGTTTATTGAAACATTCATTGTTTGGCTAAGTTCTTTAGGGCTGGTTTTGGAAGGTCTTTCAACTTTGGCCAAATCCCGCTTCGTACGAAATTTTTTCACAGCGCTGTTTCCAAGTGTCCACAAAGAGCCTCTGCTTGAAACTGTCCACATGCACATCTCCCATACTGGTGTGTTCGTTTCACTACCTGGATTTTGGTTTCCTCTTCTTTCTTTGAAATGACACGTCTTCTTTCTGCACGCTACACACACCTTGTAGCAGTTTCAGTTTTTAGCATGTTGGTGCTCTCAAAACACTGTGTAACCTATGTAGAGTGTGTCACTATCCAGCACTGAATACACAACCTAGAGCTCCTTTCACCACAGACACGCAAACACATCTTTTTGTGAAAGTCCTACTTGAGGTCACTTGGAAATGTAAGGTTTTCATCGAGAACATGAAGTCAATGACGGTTTTGCACTCTGCAGCCCATAGAAATGTACTTTTCTACAAACCCGTCTGAATTTCACTGCAAAATACCCTTCTTTTCTGGTTTGTTGAAAGTTCTCAACACATTAGGAAACAGAGCGTGTTCGTGCAAGAGTGATGCAGTGTGCGTTTTCCTGGACTTCAAGTGATTTGGGAAACATACTCCTTATTTTTCCCCATTGTGTAAGAAACAACATGAGGCTTGCAAGAGATTGAAACAATGCATCCCAAAACGTATTCCAGCAGTGAAAACACACGTTTCTACAAAGACTTTGAAGGAGCAAGCAGAAGCCTAGTGGCTGAGTGTTCTTTCAGAGAGAAACACACGCATTGCTTCCTTCTGGAGTAAGTTTTCAGCCTGGAATTCATATGCATTTTGTACTGTGCAGAATGTAGCTACCTGCTCGGGACTTGTGTCATAGATGCACCTTTCCTGCAGGAGTTTATTGCAACATTCATTTTTTGGCTAAGTTCTTTAGGGTTGGTTTTGGAAGGTCTTTCAACTTTGGCCAAATCCCGCTTCGTACGAAATTTTTTCACAGCGCTGTTTCCAAGTGTCCACAAAGAGCCTCTGCTTGAAACTGTCCACATGCACATCTCCCATACTGGTGTGTTCGTTTCACTACCTGGATTTTGGTTTCCTCTTCTCTCTTTGAAATGACAAGCCTTCTTTCTGCACGCTACACACACCTTGTAGCAGTTTCAGTTTTTAGCATGTTGGTGCTCTCAAAACGCTGTGTAACCTATGTAGAGTGTGTCACTCTCCAGCACTGAATACACAACCTAGAGCTCCTTTCAACACAGACACACAAACACATCTTTTTGTGAAAGTCCTACTTGAGGTCACTTGGAAATGTAAGGTTTTCATCGAGAACATGAATTCAATCACGGTTTTGCACTCTGCAGCCAAGAGAAATGTACTTTTCTACAAACCCGTCTGAATTTCACTGCAAAATACCCTTCTTTTCTGGTTTGTTGAAAGTTCTCAACACATTAGGAGAAAGAGCGTGTTCGTGCAAGAGTGATGCAGTGTGCGTTTTCCTGGACTTCAAGTGATTTGGGAAACATACTCCTTATTTTTCCCCATTGTGTAAGAAACAACATGAGGCTTGCAAGAGATTGAAACAATGCATCCTAAAACGTATTCCAGCAGTGAAAACACACGTTTCTACAAAGACTTTGAAGGAGCAAGCAAAAGCCTAGTGGCTGAGTGTTCTTTCAGAGAGAAACACACGCATTGCTTCCTTCTGGAGTGAGTTTTTAGCCTGGAATTCATATGCATTTTGTACTGTGCAGAATGTAGCTACCTGCTCGGGAGTTGTGTCATAGACGCACCTTTCCTGCAGGAGTTTATTGCAACATTCATTGTTTGGCTAAATTCTTTAGGGTTGGTTTTGGAAGGTCTTTCAACTTTGGCCAAATCCCGCTTCGTACGAAATTTTTTCACAGCGCTGTTTCCAAGTGTCCACAAAGAGCCTCTGCTTGAAACTGTCCACATGCATATCTCCCATACTGGTGTGTTCGTTTCACTACCTGGATTTTGGTTTCCTCTTCTCTCTTTGCAATGACAAGCCTTCTTTCTGCACGCTACACACACCTTGTAGCAGTTTCAGTTTTTAGCATGTTGGTGCTCTCAAAACGCTGTGTAACCTATGTAGAGTGTGTGACTCTCCAGCACTGAATACACAACCTAGAGCTCCTTTCACCACAGACACGGAAACACATCTTTTTGTGAAAGTCCTACTTCAGGTCACTGGAAATGTAAGGTTTTCATCGAGAACATGAAGTCAATCACGGTTTTGCACTCTGCAGCCAAGAGAAATGTACTTTTCTACAAACACGTCTGAATTTCACTGCAAAATACCCTTCTTTTCTGGTTTGTTAAAAGTTCTCAACACATTAGTAGAAAGAGCGTGTTCGTGCAAGAGTGATGCAGTGTGCGTTTTCCTGGACTTCAAGTGATTTGGGAAACATACTCCTTATTTTTCCCCATTGTGTAAGAAACAACATGAGGCTTGCAAGAGATTGAAACAATGCATCCCAAAACGTATTCCAGCAGTGAAAACACACGTTTCTACAAAGACTTTGAAGGAGCAAGCAGAAGCCTAGTGGCTGAGTGTTCTTTCAGAGAGAAACACACGCATTGCTTCCTTCTGGAGTGAGTTTTCAGCCTGGAATTCATATGCATTTTGTACTGTGCAGAATGTAGCTACCTGCTCGGGAGTTGTGTCATAGACGCACCTTTCCTGCAGGAGTTTATTGAAACATTCATTGTTTGGCTAAGTTCTTTAGGGTTGGTTTTGGAAGGTCTTTCAACTTTGGCCAAATCCCGCTTCGTACGAAATTTTTTCACAGCGCTGTTTCCAAGTGTCCACAAAGAGCCTCTGCTTGAAACTGTCCACATGCACATCTCCCATACTGGTGTGTTCGTTTCACTACCTGGATTTTGGTTTCCTCTTCTTTCTTTGAAATGACACGTCTTCTTTCTGCACGCTACACACACCTTGTAGCAGTTTCAGTTTTTAGCATGTTGGTGCTCTCAAAACACTGTGTAACCTATGTAGAGTGTGTCACTCTCCAGCACTGAATACACAACCTAGAGCTCCTTTCACCACAGACACGCAAACACATCTTTTTGTGAAAGTCCTACTTCAGGTCACTTGGAAATGTAAGGTTTTCATCGAGAACATGAAGTCAATGACGGTTTTGCACTCTGCAGCCCATAGAAATGTACTTTTCTACAAACCCGTCTGAATTTCACTGCAAAATACCCTTCTTTTCTGGTTTGTTGAAAGTTTTCAGCACATTAGGAAACAGAGCGTGTTCGTGCAGGAGTGATGCAGTGTGCGTTTTCATGGACTTCAAGTGATTTGGGAAACATACTCCTTATTTTTCCCCATTGTGTAAGAAACAACATGAGGCTTGCAAGAGATTGAAACAATGCATCCCAAAACGTATTCCAGCAGTGAAAACACACGTTTCTACAAAGGCTTTGAAGGAGCAAGCAGAAGACTAGTGGCTGAGTGTTCTTTCAGAGAGAAACACAGGCATTGCTTCCTTCTGGAGTGAGTTTTCAGCCTGGAATTCATATGCATTTTGTACTGTGAAGAATGTAGCTACCTGCTCGGGAGTTGTGTCATAGACGCACCTTTCCTGCAGGAGTTTATTGAAACATTCATTGTTTGGCTAAGTTCTTTAGGATTGGTTTTGGAAGGTCTTTCAACTTTGGCCAAATCCCGCTTCGTACGAAATTTTTTCACAGCGCTGTTTCCAAGTGTCCACAAAGAGCCTCTGCTTGAAACTGTCCACATGCACATCTCCCATACTGGTGTGTTCGTTTCACTACCTGGATTTTGGTTCCTCTTCTTTCTTTGAAATGACAAGTCTTCATTCTGCACGCTACACACACCTTGTAGCAGTTTCAGTTTTTAGCATGTTGGTGCTCTCAAAACACTGTGTAACCTATGTAGAGTGTGTCACTCTCCAGCACTGAATACACAACCTAGAGCTCCTTTCACCACAGACACGCAAACACATCTTTTTGTGAAAGTCCTACTTCAGGTCACTTGGAAATGTAAGGTTTTCATCGAGAACATGAAGTCAATGACGGTTTTGCACTCTGCAGCCCATAGAAATGTACTTTTGTACAAACCCGTCTGAATTTCACTGCAAAATACCCTTCTCTTCATGTTTGTTGAAAGTTCTCAACGTATTAGGAGAAAGAGCGTGTTCGTGCAAGAGTGATGCAGTGTGCGTTTTCCTGGATTTCAAGTGATTTGGGAAACATACTCCTTATTTTTCCCCATTGTGTAAGAAACAACATGAGGCTTGCAAGAGATTGAAACAATGCATCCCAAAACGTATTCCAGCAGTGAAATCACACGTTTCTACAAAGACTTTGAAGGAGCAAGCAAAAGCCTAGTGGCTGAGTGTCCTTTCAGAGAGAAACACACGCATTGCTTCCTTCTGGAGTGAGTTTTCAGCCTCGAATTCATATGCATTTTGTACTGTGCAGAATGTAGCTACCTGCTCGGGACTTGTGTCATAGATGCACCTTTCCTGCAGGAGTTTATTGAAACATTCATTGTTTGGCTAAGTTCTTTAGGGTTGGTTTTGGAAGGTCTTTCAACTTTGGCCAAATCCCGCTTCGTACGAAATTTTTTCACAGCGCTGTTTCCAAGTGTCCACAAAGAGCCTCTGCTTGAAACTGTCCACATGCACATCTCCCATACTGGTGTGTTCGTTTCACTACCTGGATTTTGGTTTCCTCTTCTCTCTTTGAAATGACAAGCCTTCTTTCTGCACGCTACACACACCTTGTAGCAGTTTCAGTTTTTAGCATGTTGGTGCTCTCAAAACGCTGTGTAACCTATGTAGAGTGTGTCACTCTCCAGCACTGAATACACAACCTAGAGCTCCTTTCAACACAGACACACAAACACATCTTTTTGTGAAAGTCCTACTTCAGGTCACTTGGAAATGTAAGGTTTTCATCGAGAACATGAATTCAATCACGGTTTTGCACTCTGCAGCCAAGAGAAATGTACTTTTCTACAAACCCGTCTGAATTTCACTGCAAAGTACCCTTCTTTTCTGGTTTGTTGAAAGTTCTCAACACATTAGGAGAAAGAGCGTGTTCGTGCAAGAGTGATGCAGTGTGCGTTTTCCTGGACTTCAAGTGATTTGGGAAACATACTCCTTATTTTTCCCCATTGTGTAAGAAACAACATGAGGCTTGCAAGAGATTGAAACAATGCATCCTAAAACGTATTCCAGCAGTGAAAACACACGTTTCTACAAAGACTTTGAAGGAGCAAGCAAAAGCCTAGTGGCTGAGTGTTCTTTCAGAGAGAAACACACGCATTGCTTCCTTCTGGAGTGAGTTTTTAGCCTGGAATTCATATGCATTTTGTACTGTGCAGAATGAAGCTACCTGCTCGGGAGTTGTGTCATAGACGCACCTTTCCTGCAGGAGTTTATTGAAACATTCATTGTTTGGCTAAGTTCTTTAGGGTTGGTTTTGGAAGGTCTTTCAACTTTGGCCAAATCCCGCTTCGTACGAAATTTTTTCACAGCGCTGTTTCCAAGTGTCCACAAAGAGCCTCTGCTTGAAACTGTCCACATGCACATCTCCCATACTGGTGTGTTCGTTTCACTACCTGGATTTTGGTTTCCTCTTCTCTCTTTGCAATGACAAGCCTTCTTTCTGCACGCTACACACACCTTGTAGCAGTTTCAGTTTTTAGCATGTTGGTGCTCTCAAAACGCTGTGTAACCTATGTAGAGTGTGTCACTCTCCAGCACTGAATACACAAACTAGAGCTCCTTTCACCACAGACACGCAAACACATCTTTTTGTGAAAGTCCTACTTCAGGTCACTTGGAAATGTAAGGTTTTCATCGAGAACATGAAGTCAATGACGGTTTTGCACTCTGCAGCCCATAGAAATGTACTTTTCTACAAACCCGTCTGAATTTCACTGCAAAATATCCTTCTCTTCTTGTTTGTTGAAAGTTTTCAACGTATTAGGAGAAAGAGCGTGTTCGTGCAAGAGTGATGCAGTTTGCGTTTTCCTGGACTTCAAGTGATTTGGGTAACATACTCCTTATTTTTCCCCATTGTGTAAGAAACAACATGAGGCTTGCAAGAGATTGAAACAATGCATCCCAAAACGTATTCCAGCAGTGAAAACACACGTTTCTACAAAGACTTTGAAGGAGCAAGCAGAAGCCTAGTGGCTGAGTGTTCTTTCAGAGAGAAACACACGCATTGCTTCCTTCTGGAGTGAGTTTTCAGGCTGGAATTCATATGCATTTTGTACTGTGCAGAATGTAGCTACCTGCTCGGGAGTTGTGTCATAGACGCACCTTTCCTGCAGGAGTTTATTGAAACATTCATTGTTTGGCTAAGTTCTTTAGGATTGGTTTTGGAAGGTCTTTCAACTTTGGCCAAATCCCGCTTCGTACGAAATTTTTTCACAGCGCTGTTTCCAAGTGTCCACAAAGAGCCTCTGCTTGAAACTGTCCACATGCACATCTCCCATACTGGTGTGTTCGTTTCACTACCTGGATTTTGGTTTCCTCTTCTTTCTTTGAAATGACAAGTCTTCTTTCTGCACGCTACACACACCTTGTAGCAGTTTCAGTTTTTAGCATGTTGGTGCTCTCAAAACACTGTGTAACCTATGTAGAGTGTGTCACTCTCCAGCACTGAATACACAACCTAGAGCTCCTTTCACCACAGACACGCAAACACATCTTTTTGTGAAAGTCCTACTTCAGGTCACTTGGAAATGTAAGGTTTTCATCGAGAACATGAACTCAATGACGGTTTTGCACTCTGCAGCCCATTGAAATGTACTTTTCTACAAACCCGTCTGAATTTCAGTGCAAAATACCCTTCTCTTCATGTTTGTTGAAAGTTCTCAACGTATTAGGAGAAAGAGCGTGTTCGTGCAAGAGTGATGCAGTGTGCGTTTTCCTGGTTTTCAAGTGATTTGGGAAACATACTCCTTATTTTTCCCCATTGTGTAAGAAACAACATGAGGCTTGCAAGAGATTGAAACAATGCATCCCAAAACGTATTCCAGCAGTGAAATCACACGTTTCTACAAAGACTTTGAAGGAGCAAGCAAAAGCCTAGTGGCTGAGTGTCCTTTCAGAGAGAAACACACGCATTGCTTCCTTCTGGAGTGAGTTTTCAGCCTGGAATTCATATGCATTTTGTACTGTGCTGAATGTAGCTACCTGCTCGGGACTTGTGTCATAGATGCACCTTTCCTGCAGGAGTTTATTGCAATATTCATTGTTTGGCTAAGTTCTTTAGGGTTGGTTTTGGAAGGTCTTTCATCTTTGGCCAAATCCCGCTTCGTACGAAATTTTTTCACAGCGCTGTTTCCAAGTGTCCACAAAGAGCCTCTGCTTGAAACTGTCCACATGCACATCTCCCATACTGGTGTGTTCGTTTCACTACCTGGATTTTGGTTTCCTCTTCTCTCTTTGAAATGACAAGCCTTCTTTCTGCACGCTACACACACCTTGTAGCAGTTTCAGTTTTTAGCATGTTGGTGCTCTCAAAACGCTGTGTAACCTATGTAGAGTGTGTCACTCTCCAGCACTGAATACACAACCTAGAGCTCCTTTCAACACAGACACACAAACACATCTTTTTGGTAAAGTCCTACTTCAGGTCACTTGGAAATGTAAGGTTTTCATCGAGAACATGAAGTCAATCACGGTTTTGCACTCTGCAGCCCATAGAAATGTACTTTTCTACAAACCCGTCTGAATTTCACTGCAAAATACCCTTCTTTTCTGGTTTGTTGAAAGTTTTCAACACATTAGGAAACAGAGCGTGTTCGTGCAAGAGTGATGCAGTGTGCGTTTTCCTTGACTTCAAGTGATTTGGGAAACATACTCCTTATTTTTCCCCATTGTGTAAGAAACAACATGAGGCTTGCAAGAGATTGAAACAATGCATCCCAAAACGTATTCCAGCAGTGAAAACACACGTTTCTACAAAGACTTTGAAGGAGCAAGCAGAGGCCTAGTGGCTGAGTGTTCTTTCAGAGAGAAACACAGGCATTGCTTCCTTCTGGAGTGAGTTTTCAGCCGGGAATTCATATGCATTTTGTACTGTGAAGAATGTAGCTACCTGCTCGGGAGTTGTGTCATAGACGCACCTTTCCTGCAGGAGTTTATTGAAACATTCATTGTTTGGCTAAGTTCTTTAGGATTGGTTTTGGAAGGTCTTTCAACTTTGGCCAAATCCCGCTTCGTACGAAATTTTTTCACAGCGCTGTTTCCAAGTGTCCACAAAGAGCCTCTGCTTGAAACTGTCCACATGCACATCTCCCATACTGGTGTGTTCGTTTCACTACCTGGATTTTGGTTCCTCTTCTTTCTTTGAAATGACAAGTCTTCTTTCTGCACGCTACACACACCTTGTAGCAGTTTCAGTTTTTAGCATGTTGGTGCTCTCAAAACACTGTGTAACCTATGTAGAGTGTGTCACTCTCCAGCACTGAATACACAACCTAGAACTCCTTTCACCACAGACACGCAAACACATCTTTTTGTGAAAGTCCTACTTCAGGTCACTTGGAAATGTAAGGTTTTCATCGAGAACATGAAGTCAATGACGGTTTTGCACTCTGCAGCCCATAGAAATGTACTTTTCTACAAACCCGTCTGAATTTCACTGCAAAATACCCTTCTCTTCATGTTTGTTGAAAGTTCTCAACGTATTAGGAGAAAGAGCGTGTTCGTGCAAGAGTGATGCAGTGTGCGTTTTCCTGGATTTCAAGTGATTTGGGAAACATACTCCTTATTTTTCCCCATTGTGTAAGAAACAACATGAGGCTTGCAAGAGATTGAAACAATGCATCCCAAAACGTATTCCAGCAGTGAAATCACACGTTTCTACAAAGACTTTGAAGGAGCAAGCAAAAGCCTAGTGGCTGAGTGTCCTTTCAGAGAGAAACACACGCATTGCTTCCTTCTGGAGTGAGTTTTCAGCCTGGAATTCATATGCATTTTGTACTGTGCAGAATGTAGCTACCTGCTCGGGACTTGTGTCATAGATGCACCTTTCCTGCAGGAGTTTATTGCAACATTCATTGTTTGGCTAAGTTCTTTAGGGTTGGTTTTGGAAGGTCTTTCAACTTTGGCCAAATCCCGCTTCGTACGAAATTTTTTCACAGCGCTGTTTCCAAGTGTCCACAAAGAGCCTCTGCTTGAAACTGTCCACATGCACATCTCCCATACTGGTGTGTTCGTTTCACTACCTGGATTTTGGTTTCCTCTTCTTTCTTTGAAATGACAAGCCTTCTTTCTGCACGCTACACACACCTTGTAGCAGTTTCAGTTTTTAGCGTGTTGGTGCTCTCAAAACGCTGTGTAACCTATGTAGAGTGTGTCACTCTCCAGCACTGAATACACAACCTAGAGCTCCTTTCACCACAGACACGGAAACACATCTTTTTGTGAAAGTCCTACTTCAGGTCACTGGAAATGTAAGGTTTTCATCGAGAACATGAAGTCAATGACGGTTTTGCACTCTGCAGCCCATAGAAATGTACTTTTCTACAAACCCGTCTGAATTTCACTGCAAAATACCCTTCTTTTCTGGTTTGTTGAAAGTTTTCAACACATTAGGAAAAAGCGTGTTCGTGCAAGAGTGATGCAGTGTGCGTTTTCCTGGACTTCAAGTGATTTGGGAAACATACTCCTTATTTTTCCCCATTGTGTAAGAAACAACATGAGGCTTGCAAGAGATTGAAACAATGCATCCCAAAACGTATTCCAGCAGTGAAAACACACGTTTCTACAAAGACTTTGAAGGAGCAAGCAAAAGCCTAGTGGCTGAGTGTTCTTTCAGAGAGAAACACACGCATTGCTTCCTTCTGGAGTGAGTTTTCAGCCTGGAATTCATATGCATTTTGTACTGTGCAGAATGTAGCTACCTGCTCGGGAGTTGTGTCATAGATGCACCTTTCCTTCAGGAGTTTATTGCAACATTCATTGTTTGGCTAAGTTCTTTAGGGTTGGTTTTGGAAGGTCTTTCAACTTTGGCCAAATCCCGCTTCGTACGAAATTTTTTCACAGCGCTGTTTCCAAGTGTCCACAAAGAGCCTCTGCTTGAAACTGTCCACATGCACATCTCCCATACTGGTGTGTTCGTTTCACTACCTGGATTTTGGTTTCCTCTTCTCTCTTTGAAATGACAAGCCTTCTTTCTGCACGCTACACACACCTTGTAGCAGTTTCAGTTTTTAGCATGTTGGTGCTCTCAAAACGCTGTGTAACCTATGTAGAGTGTGTCACTCTCCAGCACTGAATACACAACCTAGAGCTCCTTTCACCACAGACACGCAAACACATCTTTTTGTGAAAGTCCTACTTCAGGTCACTTGGAAATGTAAGGTTTTCATCGAGAACATGAAGTCAATGACGGTTTTGCACTCTGCAGCCCATAGAAATGTACTTTTCTACAAACCCGTCTGAATTTCACTGCAAAATATCCTTCTCTTCTTGTTTGTTGAAAGTTTTCAACGTATTAGGAGAAAGAGCGTGTTCGTGCAAGAGTGATGCAGTTTGCGTTTTCCTGGACTTCAAGTGATTTGGGTAACATACTCCTTATTTTTCCCCATTGTGTAAGAAACAACATGAGGCTTGCAAGAGATTGAAACAATGCATCCCAAAACGTATTCCAGCAGTGAAAACACACGTTTCTACAAAGACTTTGAAGGAGCAAGCAGAAGCCTAGTGGCTGAGTGTTCTTTCAGAGAGAAACACACGCATTGCTTCCTTCTGGAGTGAGTTTTCAGGCTGGAATTCATATGCATTTTGTACTGTGCAGAATGTAGCTACCTGCTCGGGAGTTGTGTCATAGACGCACCTTTCCTGCAGGAGTTTATTGAAACATTCATTGTTTGGCTAAGTTCTTTAGGATTGGTTTTGGAAGGTCTTTCAACTTTGGCCAAATCCCGCTTCGTACGAAATTTTTTCACAGCGCTGTTTCC
The DNA here is from genome assembly GCF_964146895.1 of Miniopterus schreibersii. Classification (NCBI taxonomy): domain Eukaryota; kingdom Metazoa; phylum Chordata; class Mammalia; order Chiroptera; family Miniopteridae; genus Miniopterus; species Miniopterus schreibersii. The sequence continues at coordinate 635,040 of NW_027669848.1, forward strand.
AAGTGTCCACAAAGAGCCTCTGCTTGAAACTGTCCACATGCACATCTCCCATACTGGTGTGTTCGTTTCACTACCTGGATTTTGGTTTCCTCTTCTTTCTTTGAAATGACAAGTCTTCTTTCTGCACGCTACACACACCTTGTAGCAGTTTCAGTTTTTAGCATGTTGGTGCTCTCAAAACACTGTGTAACCTATGTAGAGTGTGTCACTCTCCAGCACTGAATACACAACCTAGAGCTCCTTTCACCACAGACACGCAAACACATCTTTTTGTGAAAGTCCTACTTCAGGTCACTTGGAAATGTAAGGTTTTCATCGAGAACATGAACTCAATGACGGTTTTGCACTCTGCAGCCCATTGAAATGTACTTTTCTACAAACCCGTCTGAATTTCAGTGCAAAATACCCTTCTCTTCATGTTTGTTGAAAGTTCTCAACGTATTAGGAGAAAGAGCGTGTTCGTGCAAGAGTGATGCAGTGTGCGTTTTCCTGGTTTTCAAGTGATTTGGGAAACATACTCCTTATTTTTCCCCATTGTGTAAGAAACAACATGAGGCTTGCAAGAGATTGAAACAATGCATCCCAAAACGTATTCCAGCAGTGAAATCACACGTTTCTACAAAGACTTTGAAGGAGCAAGCAAAAGCCTAGTGGCTGAGTGTCCTTTCAGAGAGAAACACACGCATTGCTTCCTTCTGGAGTGAGTTTTCAGCCTGGAATTCATATGCATTTTGTACTGTGCTGAATGTAGCTACCTGCTCGGGACTTGTGTCATAGATGCACCTTTCCTGCAGGAGTTTATTGCAATATTCATTGTTTGGCTAAGTTCTTTAGGGTTGGTTTTGGAAGGTCTTTCATCTTTGGCCAAATCCCGCTTCGTACGAAATTTTTTCACAGCGCTGTTTCCAAGTGTCCACAAAGAGCCTCTGCTTGAAACTGTCCACATGCACATCTCCCATACTGGTGTGTTCGTTTCACTACCTGGATTTTGGTTTCCTCTTCTCTCTTTGAAATGACAAGCCTTCTTTCTGCACGCTACACACACCTTGTAGCAGTTTCAGTTTTTAGCATGTTGGTGCTCTCAAAACGCTGTGTAACCTATGTAGAGTGTGTCACTCTCCAGCACTGAATACACAACCTAGAGCTCCTTTCAACACAGACACACAAACACATCTTTTTGGTAAAGTCCTACTTCAGGTCACTTGGAAATGTAAGGTTTTCATCGAGAACATGAAGTCAATCACGGTTTTGCACTCTGCAGCCCATAGAAATGTACTTTTCTACAAACCCGTCTGAATTTCACTGCAAAATACCCTTCTTTTCTGGTTTGTTGAAAGTTTTCAACACATTAGGAAACAGAGCGTGTTCGTGCAAGAGTGATGCAGTGTGCGTTTTCCTGGACTTCAAGTGATTTGGGAAACATACTCCTTATTTTTCCCCATTGTGTAAGAAACAACATGAGGCTTGCAAGAGATTGAAACAATGCATCCCAAAACGTATTCCAGCAGTGAAAACACACGTTTCTACAAAGACTTTGAAGGAGCAAGCAGAAGCCTAGTGGCTGAGTGTTCTTTCAGAGAGAAACACAGGCATTGCTTCCTTCTGGAGTGAGTTTTCAGCCGGGAATTCATATGCATTTTGTACTGTGAAGAATGTAGCTACCTGCTCGGGAGTTGTGTCATAGACGCACCTTTCCTGCAGGAGTTTATTGAAACATTCATTGTTTGGCTAAGTTCTTTAGGATTGGTTTTGGAAGGTCTTTCAACTTTGGCCAAATCCCGCTTCGTACGAAATTTTTTCACAGCGCTGTTTCCAAGTGTCCACAAAGAGCCTCTGCTTGAAACTGTCCACATGCACATCTCCCATACTGGTGTGTTCGTTTCACTACCTGGATTTTGGTTCCTCTTCTTTCTTTGAAATGACAAGTCTTCTTTCTGCACGCTACACACACCTTGTAGCAGTTTCAGTTTTTAGCATGTTGGTGCTCTCAAAACACTGTGTAACCTATGTAGAGTGTGTCACTCTCCAGCACTGAATACACAACCTAGAACTCCTTTCACCACAGACACGCAAACACATCTTTTTGTGAAAGTCCTACTTCAGGTCACTTGGAAATGTAAGGTTTTCATCGAGAACATGAAGTCAATGACGGTTTTGCACTCTGCAGCCCATAGAAATGTACTTTTCTACAAACCCGTCTGAATTTCACTGCAAAATACCCTTCTCTTCATGTTTGTTGAAAGTTCTCAACGTATTAGGAGAAAGAGCGTGTTCGTGCAAGAGTGATGCAGTGTGCGTTTTCCTGGATTTCAAGTGATTTGGGAAACATACTCCTTATTTTTCCCCATTGTGTAAGAAACAACATGAGGCTTGCAAGAGATTGAAACAATGCATCCCAAAACGTATTCCAGCAGTGAAATCACACGTTTCTACAAAGACTTTGAAGGAGCAAGCAAAAGCCTAGTGGCTGAGTGTCCTTTCAGAGAGAAACACACGCATTGCTTCCTTCTGGAGTGAGTTTTCAGCCTGGAATTCATATGCATTTTGTACTGTGCAGAATGTAGCTACCTGCTCGGGACTTGTGTCATAGATGCACCTTTCCTGCAGGAGTTTATTGCAACATTCATTGTTTGGCTAAGTTCTTTAGGGTTGGTTTTGGAAGGTCTTTCAACTTTGGCCAAATCCCGCTTCGTACGAAATTTTTTCACAGCGCTGTTTCCAAGTGTCCACAAAGAGCCTCTGCTTGAAACTGTCCACATGCACATCTCCCATACTGGTGTGTTCGTTTCACTACCTGGATTTTGGTTTCCTCTTCTTTCTTTGAAATGACAAGCCTTCTTTCTGCACGCTACACACACCTTGTAGCAGTTTCAGTTTTTAGCGTGTTGGTGCTCTCAAAACGCTGTGTAACCTATGTAGAGTGTGTCACTCTCCAGCACTGAATACACAACCTAGAGCTCCTTTCACCACAGACACGGAAACACATCTTTTTGTGAAAGTCCTACTTCAGGTCACTGGAAATGTAAGGTTTTCATCGAGAACATGAAGTCAATGACGGTTTTGCACTCTGCAGCCCATAGAAATGTACTTTTCTACAAACCCGTCTGAATTTCACTGCAAAATACCCTTCTTTTCTGGTTTGTTGAAAGTTTTCAACACATTAGGAAAAAGCGTGTTCGTGCAAGAGTGATGCAGTGTGCGTTTTCCTGGACTTCAAGTGATTTGGGAAACATACTCCTTATTTTTCCCCATTGTGTAAGAAACAACATGAGGCTTGCAAGAGATTGAAACAATGCATCCCAAAACGTATTCCAGCAGTGAAAACACACGTTTCTACAAAGACTTTGAAGGAGCAAGCAAAAGCCTAGTGGCTGAGTGTTCTTTCAGAGAGAAACACACGCATTGCTTCCTTCTGGAGTGAGTTTTCAGCCTGGAATTCATATGCATTTTGTACTGTGCAGAATGTAGCTACCTGCTCGGGAGTTGTGTCATAGATGCACCTTTCCTTCAGGAGTTTATTGCAACATTCATTGTTTGGCTAAGTTCTTTAGGGTTGGTTTTGGAAGGTCTTTCAACTTTGGCCAAATCCCGCTTCGTACGAAATTTTTTCACAGCGCTGTTTCCAAGTGTCCACAAAGAGCCTCTGCTTGAAACTGTCCACATGCACATCTCCCATACTGGTGTGTTCGTTTCACTACCTGGATTTTGGTTTCCTCTTCTCTCTTTGAAATGACAAGCCTTCTTTCTGCACGCTACACACACCTTGTAGCAGTTTCAGTTTTTAGCATGTTGGTGCTCTCAAAACGCTGTGTAACCTATGTAGAGTGTGTCACTCTCCAGCACTGAATACACAACCTAGAGCTCCTTTCAACAGACACACAAACACATCTTTTTGTGAAAGTCCTACTTGAGGTCACTTGGAAATGTAAGGTTTTCATCGAGAACATGAATTCAATCACGGTTTTGCACTCTGCAGCCAAGAGAAATGTACTTTTCTACAAACCCGTCTGAATTTCACTGCAAAATACCCTTCTTTTCTGGTTTGTTGAAAGTTCTCAACACATTAGGAGAAAGAGCGTGTTCGTGCAAGAGTGATGCAGTGTGCGTTTTCCTGGACTTCAAGTGATTTGGGAAACATACTCCTTATTTTTCCCCATTGTGTAAGAAACAACATGAGGCTTGCAAGAGATTGAAACAATGCATCCTAAAACGTATTCCAGCAGTGAAAACACACGTTTCTACAAAGACTTTGAAGGAGCAAGCAAAAGCCTAGTGGCTGAGTGTTCTTTCAGAGAGAAACACACGCATTGCTTCCTTCTGGAGTGAGTTTTTAGCCTGGAATTCATATGCATTTTGTACTGTGCAGAATGTAGCTACCTGCTCGGGAGTTGTGTCATAGACGCACCTTTCCTGCAGGAGTTTATTGCAACATTCATTGTTTGGCTAAATTCTTTAGGGTTGGTTTTGGAAGGTCTTTCAACTTTGGCCAAATCCCGCTTCGTACGAAATTTTTTCACAGCGCTGTTTCCAAGTGTCCACAAAGAGCCTCTGCTTGAAACTGTCCACATGCACATCTCCCATACTGGTGTGTTCGTTTCACTACTTGGATTTTGGTTTCCTCTTCTCTCTTTGCAATGACAAGCCTTCTTTCTGCACGCTACACACACCTTGTAGCAGTTTCAGTTTTTAGCATGTTGGTGCTCTCAAAACGCTGTGTAACCTATGTAGAGTGTGTCACTCTCCAGCACTGAATACACAACCTAGAGCTCCTTTCACCACAGACACGGAAACACATCTTTTTGTGAAAGTCCTACTTCAGGTCACTGGAAATGTAAGGTTTTCATCGAGAACATGAAGTCAATCACGGTTTTGCACTCTGCAGCCAAGAGAAATGTACTTTTCTACAAACACGTCTGAATTTCACTGCAAAATACCCTTCTTTTCTGGTTTGTTAAAAGTTCTCAACACATTAGGAGAAAGAGCGTGTTCGTGCAAGAGTGATGCAGTGTGCGTTTTCCTGGACTTCAAGTGATTTGGGAAACATACTCCTTATTTTTCCCCATTGTGTAAGAAACAACATGAGGCTTGCAAGAGATTGAAACAATGCATCCCAAAACGTATTCCAGCAGTGAAAACACACGTTTCTACAAAGACTTTGAAGGAGCAAGCAAAAGCCTAGTGGCTGAGTGTTCTTTCAGAGAGAAACACACGCATTGCTTCCTTCTGGAGTGAGTTTTCAGCCTGGAATTCATATGCATTTTGTACTGTGCAGAATGTAGCTACCTGCTCGGGAGTTGTGTCATAGACGCACCTTTCCTGCAGGAGTTTATTGAAACATTCATTGTTTGGCTAAGTTCTTTAGGGTTGGTTTTGGAAGGTCTTTCAACTTTGGCCAAATCCCGCTTCGTACGAAATTTTTTCACAGCGCTGTTTCCAAGTGTCCACAAAGAGCCTCTGCTTGAAACTGTCCACATGCACATCTCCCATACTGGTGTGTTCGTTTCACTACCTGGATTTTGGTTTCCTCTTCTTTCTTTGAAATGACACGTCTTCTTTCTGCACGCTACACACACCTTGTAGCAGTTTCAGTTTTTAGCATGTTGGTGCTCTCAAAACACTGTGTAACCTATGTAGAGTGTGTCACTCTCCAGCACTGAATACACAACCTAGAGCTCCTTTCACCACAGACACGCAAACACATCTTTTTGTGAAAGTCCTACTTCAGGTCACTTGGAAATGTAAGGTTTTCATCGAGAACATGAAGTCAATGACGGTTTTGCACTCTGCAGCCCATAGAAATGTACTTTTCTACAAACCCGTCTGAATTTCACTGCAAAATACCCTTCTTTTCTGGTTTGTTGAAAGTTTTCAACACATTAGGAAACAGAGCGTGTTCGTGCAAGAGTGATGCAGTGTGCGTTTTCCTGGACTTCAAGTGATTTGGGAAACATACTCCTTATTTTTCCCCATTGTGTAAGAAACAACATGAGGCTTGCAAGAGATTGAAACAATGCATCCCAAAACGTATTCCAGCAGTGAAAACACACGTTTCTACAAAGACTTTGAAGGAGCAAGCAGAAGCCTAGTGGCTGAGTGTTCTTTCAGAGAGAAACACAGGCATTGCTTCCTTCTGGAGTGAGTTTTCAGCCGGGAATTCATATGCATTTTGTACTGTGAAGAATGTAGCTACCTGCTCGGGAGTTGTGTCATAGACGCACCTTTCCTGCAGGAGTTTATTGAAACATTCATTGTTTGGCTAAGTTCTTTAGGATTGGTTTTGGAAGGTCTTTCAACTTTGGCCAAATCCCGCTTCGTACGAAATTTTTTCACAGCGCTGTTTCCAAGTGTCCACAAAGAGCCTCTGCTTGAAACTGTCCACATGCACATCTCCCATACTGGTGTGTTCGTTTCACTACCTGGATTTTGGTTCCTCTTCTTTCTTTGAAATGACAAGTCTTCTTTCTGCACGCTACACACACCTTGTAGCAGTTTCAGTTTTTAGCATGTTGGTGCTCTCAAAACACTGTGTAACCTATGTAGAGTGTGTCACTCTCCAGCACTGAATACACAACCTAGAACTCCTTTCACCACAGACACGCAAACACATCTTTTTGTGAAAGTCCTACTTCAGGTCACTTGGAAATGTAAGGTTTTCATCGAGAACATGAAGTCAATGACGGTTTTGCACTCTGCAGCCCATAGAAATGTACTTTTCTACAAACCCGTCTGAATTTCACTGCAAAATACCCTTCTCTTCATGTTTGTTGAAAGTTCTCAACGTATTAGGAGAAAGAGCGTGTTCGTGCAAGAGTGATGCAGTGTGCGTTTTCCTGGATTTCAAGTGATTTGGGAAACATACTCCTTATTTTTCCCCATTGTGTAAGAAACAACATGAGGCTTGCAAGAGATTGAAACAATGCATCCCAAAACGTATTCCAGCAGTGAAATCACACGTTTCTACAAAGACTTTGAAGGAGCAAGCAAAAGCCTAGTGGCTGAGTGTCCTTTCAGAGAGAAACACACGCATTGCTTCCTTCTGGAGTGAGTTTTCAGCCTGGAATTCATATGCATTTTGTACTGTGCAGAATGTAGCTACCTGCTCGGGACTTGTGTCATAGATGCACCTTTCCTGCAGGAGTTTATTGCAACATTCATTGTTTGGCTAAGTTCTTTAGGGTTGGTTTTGGAAGGTCTTTCAACTTTGGCCAAATCCCGCTTCGTACGAAATTTTTTCACAGCGCTGTTTCCAAGTGTCCACAAAGAGCCTCTGCTTGAAACTGTCCACATGCACATCTCCCATACTGGTGTGTTCGTTTCACTACCTGGATTTTGGTTTCCTCTTCTTTCTTTGAAATGACAAGCCTTCTTTCTGCACGCTACACACACCTTGTAGCAGTTTCAGTTTTTAGCGTGTTGGTGCTCTCAAAACGCTGTGTAACCTATGTAGAGTGTGTCACTCTCCAGCACTGAATACACAACCTAGAGCTCCTTTCACCACAGACACGGAAACACATCTTTTTGTGAAAGTCCTACTTCAGGTCACTGGAAATGTAAGGTTTTCATCGAGAACATGAAGTCAATGACGGTTTTGCACTCTGCAGCCCATAGAAATGTACTTTTCTACAAACCCGTCTGAATTTCACTGCAAAATACCCTTCTTTTCTGGTTTGTTGAAAGTTTTCAACACATTAGGAAAAAGCGTGTTCGTGCAAGAGTGATGCAGTGTGCGTTTTCCTGGACTTCAAGTGATTTGGGAAACATACTCCTTATTTTTCCCCATTGTGTAAGAAACAACATGAGGCTTGCAAGAGATTGAAACAATGCATCCCAAAACGTATTCCAGCAGTGAAAACACACGTTTCTACAAAGACTTTGAAGGAGCAAGCAAAAGCCTAGTGGCTGAGTGTTCTTTCAGAGAGAAACACACGCATTGCTTCCTTCTGGAGTGAGTTTTCAGCCTGGAATTCATATGCATTTTGTACTGTGCAGAATGTAGCTACCTGCTCGGGAGTTGTGTCATAGACGCACCTTTCCTGCAGGAGTTTATTGAAACATTCATTGTTTGGCTAAGTTCTTTAGGGTTGGTTTTGGAAGGTCTTTCAACTTTGGCCAAATCCCGCTTCGTACGAAATTTTTTCACAGCGCTGTTTCCAAGTGTCCACAAAGAGCCTCTGCTTGAAACTGTCCACATGCACATCTCCCATACTGGTGTGTTCGTTTCACTACCTGGATTTTGGTTTCCACTTCTTTCTTTGAAATGACACGTCTTCTTTCTGCACGCTACACACACCTTGTAGCAGTTTCAGTTTTTAGCATGTTGGTGCTCTCAAAACACTGTGTAACCTATGTAGAGTGTGTCACTCTCCAGCACTGAATACACAACCTAGAGCTCCTTTCACCACAGACACGCAAACACATCTTTTTGTGAAAGTCCTACTTGAGGTCACTTGGAAATGTAAGGTTTTCATCGAGAACATGAAGTCAATGACGGTTTTGCACTCTGCAGCCCATAGAAATGTACTTTTCTACAAACCCGTCTGAATTTCACTGCAAAATACCCTTCTTTTCTGGTTTGTTGAAAGTTCTCAACACATTAGGAAACAGAGCGTGTTCGTGCAAGAGTGATGCAGTGTGCGTTTTCCTGGACTTCAAGTGATTTGGGAAACATACTCCTTATTTTTCCCCATTGTGTAAGAAACAACATGAGGCTTGCAAGAGATTGAAACAATGCATCCCAAAACGTATTCCAGCAGTGAAAACACACGTTTCTACAAAGACTTTGAAGGAGCAAGCAGAAGCCTAGTGGCTGAGTGTTCTTTCAGAGAGAAACACAGGCATTGCTTCCTTCTGGAGTGAGTTTTCAGCCTGGAATTCATATGCATTTTGTACTGTGAAGAATGTAGCTACCTGCTCGGGAGTTGTGTCATAGACGCACCTTTCCTGCAGGAGTTTATTGAAACATTCATTGTTTGGCTAATTTCTTTAGGATTGGTTTTGGAAGGTCTTTCAACTTTGGCCAAATCCCGCTTCGTACGAAATTTTTTCACAGCGCTGTTTCCAAGTGTCCACAAAGAGCCTCTGCTTGAAACTGTCCACATGCACATCTCCCATACTGGTGTGTTCGTTTCACTACCTGGATTTTGGTTCCTCTTCTTTCTTTGAAATGACAAGTCTTCTTTCTGCACGCTACACACACCTTGTAGCAGTTTCAGTTTTTAGCATGTTGGTGCTCTCAAAACACTGTGTAACCTATGTAGAGTGTGTCACTCTCCAGCACTGAATACACAACCTAGAGCTCCTTTCACCACAGACACGCAAACACATCTTTTTGTGAAAGTCCTACTTCAGGTCACTTGGAAATGTAAGGTTTTCATCGAGAACATGAAGTCAATGACGGTTTTGCACTCTGCAGCCCATAGAAATGTACTTTTCTACAAACCCGTCTGAATTTCACTGCAAAATACCCTTCTCTTCATGTTTGTTGAAAGTTCTCAACGTATTAGGAGAAAGAGCGTGTTCGTGCAAGAGTGATGCAGTGTGCGTTTTCCTGGATTTCAAGTGATTTGGGAAACATACTCCTTATTTTTCCCCATTGTGTAAGAAACAACATGAGGCTTGCAAGAGATTGAAACAATGCATCCCAAAACGTATTCCAGCAGTGAAATCACACGTTTCTACAAAGACTTTGAAGGAGCAAGCAAAAGCCTAGTGGCTGAGTGTCCTTTCAGAGAGAAACACACGCATTGCTTCCTTCTGGAGTGAGTTTTCAGCCTGGAATTCATATGCATTTTGTACTGTGCAGAATGTAGCTACCTGCTCGGGACTTGTGTCATAGATGCACCTTTCCTGCAGGAGTTTATTGCAACATTCATTGTTTGGCTAAGTTCTTTAGGGTTGGTTTTGGAAGGTCTTTCAACTTTGGCCAAATCCCGCTTCGTACGAAATTTTTTCACAGCGCTGTTTCCAAGTGTCCACAAAGAGCCGCTGCTTGAAACTGTCCACATGCACATCTCCCATACTGGTGTGTTCGTTTCACTACCTGGATTTTGGTTTCCTCTTCTCTCTTTGAAATGACAAGCCTTCTTTCTGCACGCTACACACACCTTGTAGCAGTTTCAGTTTTTAGCATGTTGGTGCTCTCAAAACGCTGTGTAACCTATGTAGAGTGTGTCACTCTCCAGCACTGAATACACAACCTAGAGCTCCTTTCAACACAGACACACAAACACATCTTTTTGTGAAAGTCCTACTTGAGGTCACTTGGAAATGTAAGGTTTTCATCGAGAACATGAATTCAATCACGGTTTTGCACTCTGCAGCCAAGAGAAATGTACTTTTCTACAAACCCGTCTGAATTTCACTGCAAAATACCCTTCTTTTCTGGTTTGTTGAAAGTTCTCAACACATTAGGAGAAAGAGCGTGTTCGTGCAAGAGTGATGCAGTGTGCGTTTTCCTGGACTTCAAGTGATTTGGGAAACATACTCCTTATTTTTCCCCATTGTGTAAGAAACAACATGAGGCTTGCAAGAGATTGAAACAATGCATCCTAAAACGTATTCCAGCAGTGAAAACACACGTTTCTACAAAGACTTTGAAGGAGCAAGCAAAAGCCTAGTGGCTGAGTGTTCTTTCAGAGAGAAACACACGCATTGCTTCCTTCTGGAGTGAGTTTTTAGCCTGGAATTCATATGCATTTTGTACTGTGCAGAATGTAGCTACCTGCTCGGGAGTTGTGTCATAGACGCACCTTTCCTGCAGGAGTTTATTGCAACATTCATTGTTTGGCTAAATTCTTTAGGGTTGGTTTTGGAAGGTCTTTCAACTTTGGCCAAATCCCGCTTCGTACGAAATTTTTTCACAGCGCTGTTTCCAAGTGTCCACAAAGAGCCTCTGCTTGAAACTGTCCACATGCACATCTCCCATACTGGTGTGTTCGTTTCACTACCTGGATTTTGGTTTCCTCTTCTCTCTTTGCAATGACAAGCCTTCTTTCTGCACGCTACACACACCTTGTAGCAGTTTCAGTTTTTAGCATGTTGGTGCTCTCAAAACGCTGTGTAACCTATGTAGAGTGTGTCACTCTCCAGCACTGAATACACAACCTAGAGCTCCTTTCACCACAGACACGGAAACACATCTTTTTGTGAAAGTCCTACTTCAGGTCACTGGAAATGTAAGGTTTTCATCGAGAACATGAAGTCAATCACGGTTTTGCACTCTGCAGCCAAGAGAAATGTACTTTTCTACAAACACGTCTGAATTTCACTGCAAAATACCCTTCTTTTCTGGTTTGTTAAAAGTTCTCAACACATTAGGAGAAAGAGCGTGTTCGTGCAAGAGTGATGCAGTGTGCGTTTTCCTGGACTTCAAGTGATTTGGGAAACATACTCCTTATTTTTCCCCATTGTGTAAGAAACAACATGAGGCTTGCAAGAGATTGAAACAATGCATCCCAAAACGTATTCCAGCAGTGAAAACACACGTTTCTACAAAGACTTTGAAGGAGCAAGCAAAAGCCTAGTGGCTGAGTGTTCTTTCAGAGAGAAACACACGCATTGCTTCCTTCTGGAGTGAGTTTTCAGCCTGGAATTCATATGCATTTTGTACTGTGCAGAATGTAGCTACCTGCTCGGGAGTTGTGTCATAGACGCACCTTTCCTGCAGGAGTTTATTGAAACATTCATTGTTTGGCTAAGTTCTTTAGGGTTGGTTTTGGAAGGTCTTTCAACTTTGGCCAAATCCCGCTTCGTACGAAATTTTTTCACAGCGCTGTTTCCAAGTGTCCACAAAGAGCCTCTGCTTGAAACTGTCCACATGCACATCTCCCATACTGGTGTGTTCGTTTCACTACCTGGATTTTGGTTTCCTCTTCTTTCTTTGAAATGACACGTCTTCTTTCTGCACGCTACACACACCTTGTAGCAGTTTCAGTTTTTAGCATGTTGGTGCTCTCAAAACACTGTGTAACCTATGTAGAGTGTGTCACTCTCCAGCACTGAATACACAACCTAGAGCTCCTTTCACCACAGACACGCAAACACATCTTTTTGTGAAAGTCCTACTTCAGGTCACTTGGAAATGTAAGGTTTTCATCGAGAACATGAAGTCAATGACGGTTTTGCACTCTGCAGCCCATAGAAATGTACTTTTCTACAAACCCGTCTGAATTTCACTGCAAAATACCCTTCTCTTCATGTTTGTTGAAAGTTCTCAACGTATTAGGAGAAAGAGCGTGTTCGTGCAAGAGTGATGCAGTGTGCGTTTTCCTGGATTTCAAGTGATTTGGGAAACATACTCCTTATTTTTCCCCATTGTGTAAGAAACAACATGAGGCTTGCAAGAGATTGAAACAATGCATCCCAAAACGTATTCCAGCAGTGAAATCACACGTTTCTACAAAGACTTTGAAGGAGCAAGCAAAAGCCTAGTGGCTGAGTGTCCTTTCAGAGAGAAACACACGCATTGCTTCCTTCTGGAGTGAGTTTTCAGCCTGGAATTCATATGCATTTTGTACTGTGCAGAATGTAGCTACCTGCTCGGGACTTGTGTCATAGATGCACCTTTCCTGCAGGAGTTTATTGCAACATTCATTGTTTGGCTAAGTTCTTTAGGGTTGGTTTTGGAAGGTCTTTCAACTTTGGCCAAATCCCGCTTCGTACGAAATTTTTTCACAGCGCTGTTTCCAAGTGTCCACAAAGAGCCTCTGCTTGAAACTGTCCACATGCACATCTCCCATACTGGTGTGTTCGTTTCACTACCTGGATTTTGGTTTCCTCTTCTTTCTTTGAAATGACAAGCCTTCTTTCTGCACGCTACACACACCTTGTAGCAGTTTCAGTTTTTAGCGTGTTGGTGCTCTCAAAACGCTGTGTAACCTATGTAGAGTGTGTCACTCTCCAGCACTGAATACACAACCTAGAGCTCCTTTCACCACAGACACGGAAACACATCTTTTTGTGAAAGTCCTACTTCAGGTCACTGGAAATGTAAGGTTTTCATCGAGAACATGAAGTCAATGACGGTTTTGCACTCTGCAGCCCATAGAAATGTACTTTTCTACAAACCCGTCTGAATTTCACTGCAAAATACCCTTCTTTTCTGGTTTGTTGAAAGTTTTCAACACATTAGGAAAAAGCGTGTTCGTGCAAGAGTGATGCAGTGTGCGTTTTCCTGGACTTCAAGTGATTTGGGAAACATACTCCTTATTTTTCCCCATTGTGTAAGAAACAACATGAGGCTTGCAAGAGATTGAAACAATGCATCCCAAAACGTATTCCAGCAGTGAAAACACACGTTTCTACAAAGACTTTGAAGGAGCAAGCAAAAGCCTAGTGGCTGAGTGTTCTTTCAGAGAGAAACACACGCATTGCTTCCTTCTGGAGTGAGTTTTCAGCCTGGAATTCATATGCATTTTGTACTGTGCAGAATGTAGCTACCTGCTCGGGAGTTGTGTCATAGACGCACCTTTCCTGCAGGAGTTTATTGAAACATTCATTGTTTGGCTAAGTTCTTTAGGGTTGGTTTTGGAAGGTCTTTCAACTTTGGCCAAATCCCGCTTCGTACGAAATTTTTTCACAGCGCTGTTTCCAAGTGTCCACAAAGAGCCTCTGCTTGAAACTGTCCACATGCACATCTCCCATACTGGTGTGTTCGTTTCACTACCTGGATTTTGGTTTCCACTTCTTTCTTTGAAATGACACGTCTTCTTTCTGCACGCTACACACACCTTGTAGCAGTTTCAGTTTTTAGCATGTTGGTGCTCTCAAAACACTGTGTAACCTATGTAGAGTGTGTCACTCTCCAGCACTGAATACACAACCTAGAGCTCCTTTCACCACAGACACGCAAACACATCTTTTTGTGAAAGTCCTACTTGAGGTCACTTGGAAATGTAAGGTTTTCATCGAGAACATGAAGTCAATGACGGTTTTGCACTCTGCAGCCCATAGAAATGTACTTTTCTACAAACCCGTCTGAATTTCACTGCAAAATACCCTTCTTTTCTGGTTTGTTGAAAGTTCTCAACACATTAGGAAACAGAGCGTGTTCGTGCAAGAGTGATGCAGTGTGCGTTTTCCTGGACTTCAAGTGATTTGGGAAACATACTCCTTATTTTTCCCCATTGTGTAAGAAACAACATGAGGCTTGCAAGAGATTGAAACAATGCATCCCAAAACGTATTCCAGCAGTGAAAACACACGTTTCTACAAAGACTTTGAAGGAGCAAGCAGAAGCCTAGTGGCTGAGTGTTCTTTCAGAGAGAAACACAGGCATTGCTTCCTTCTGGAGTGAGTTTTCAGCCTGGAATTCATATGCATTTTGTACTGTGAAGAATGTAGCTACCTGCTCGGGAGTTGTGTCATAGACGCACCTTTCCTGCAGGAGTTTATTGAAACATTCATTGTTTGGCTAAGTTCTTTAGGATTGGTTTTGGAAGGTCTTTCAACTTTGGCCAAATCCCGCTTCGTACGAAATTTTTTCACAGCGCTGTTTCCAAGTGTCCACAAAGAGCCTCTGCTTGAAACTGTCCACATGCACATCTCCCATACTGGTGTGTTCGTTTCACTACCTGGATTTTGGTTCCTCTTCTTTCTTTGAAATGACAAGTCTTCTTTCTGCACGCTACACACACCTTGTAGCAGTTTCAGTTTTTAGCATGTTGGTGCTCTCAAAACACTGTGTAACCTATGTAGAGTGTGTCACTCTCCAGCACTGAATACACAACCTAGAGCTCCTTTCACCACAGACACGCAAACACATCTTTTTGTGAAAGTCCTACTTCAGGTCACTTGGAAATGTAAGGTTTTCATCGAGAACATGAAGTCAATGACGGTTTTGCACTCTGCAGCCCATAGAAATGTACTTTTCTACAAACCCGTCTGAATTTCACTGCAAAATACCCTTCTCTTCATGTTTGTTGAAAGTTCTCAACGTATTAGGAGAAAGAGCGTGTTCGTGCAAGAGTGATGCAGTGTGCGTTTTCCTGGATTTCAAGTGATTTGGGAAACATACTCCTTATTTTTCCCCATTGTGTAAGAAACAACATGAGGCTTGCAAGAGATTGAAACAATGCATCCCAAAACGTATTCCAGCAGTGAAATCACACGTTTCTACAAAGACTTTGAAGGAGCAAGCAAAAGCCTAGTGGCTGAGTGTCCTTTCAGAGAGAAACACACGCATTGCTTCCTTCTGGAGTGAGTTTTCAGCCTGGAATTCATATGCATTTTGTACTGTGCAGAATGTAGCTACCTGCTCGGGACTTGTGTCATAGATGCACCTTTCCTGCAGGAGTTTATTGCAACATTCATTGTTTGGCTAAGTTCTTTAGGGTTGGTTTTGGAAGGTCTTTCAACTTTGGCCAAATCCCGCTTCGTACGAAATTTTTTCACAGCGCTGTTTCCAAGTGTCCACAAAGAGCCGCTGCTTGAAACTGTCCACATGCACATCTCCCATACTGGTGTGTTCGTTTCACTACCTGGATTTTGGTTTCCTCTTCTCTCTTTGAAATGACAAGCCTTCTTTCTGCACGCTACACACACCTTGTAGCAGTTTCAGTTTTTAGCATGTTGGTGCTCTCAAAACGCTGTGTAACCTATGTAGAGTGTGTCACTCTCCAGCACTGAATACACAACCTAGAGCTCCTTTCAACACAGACACACAAACACATCTTTTTGTGAAAGTCCTACTTGAGGTCACTTGGAAATGTAAGGTTTTCATCGAGAACATGAATTCAATCACGGTTTTGCACTCTGCAGCCAAGAGAAATGTACTTTTCTACAAACCCGTCTGAATTTCACTGCAAAATACCCTTCTTTTCTGGTTTGTTGAAAGTTCTCAACACATTAGGAGAAAGAGCGTGTTCGTGCAAGAGTGATGCAGTGTGCGTTTTCCTGGACTTCAAGTGATTTGGGAAACATACTCCTTATTTTTCCCCATTGTGTAAGAAACAACATGAGGCTTGCAAGAGATTGAAACAATGCATCCTAAAACGTATTCCAGCAGTGAAAACACACGTTTCTACAAAGACTTTGAAGGAGCAAGCAAAAGCCTAGTGGCTGAGTGTTCTTTCAGAGAGAAACACACGCATTGCTTCCTTCTGGAGTGAGTTTTTAGCCTGGAATTCATATGCATTTTGTACTGTGCAGAATGTAGCTACCTGCTCGGGAGTTGTGTCATAGACGCACCTTTCCTGCAGGAGTTTATTGCAACATTCATTGTTTGGCTAAATTCTTTAGGGTTGGTTTTGGAAGGTCTTTCAACTTTGGCCAAATCCCGCTTCGTACGAAATTTTTTCACAGCGCTGTTTCCAAGTGTCCACAAAGAGCCTCTGCTTGAAACTGTCCACATGCACATCTCCCATACTGGTGTGTTCGTTTCACTACCTGGATTTTGGTTTCCTCTTCTCTCTTTGCAATGACAAGCCTTCTTTCTGCACGCTACACACACCTTGTAGCAGTTTCAGTTTTTAGCATGTTGGTGCTCTCAAAACGCTGTGTAACCTATGTAGAGTGTGTCACTCTCCAGCACTGAATACACAACCTAGAGCTCCTTTCACCACAGACACGGAAACACATCTTTTTGTGAAAGTCCTACTTCAGGTCACTGGAAATGTAAGGTTTTCATCGAGAACATGAAGTCAATCACGGTTTTGCACTCTGCAGCCAAGAGAAATGTACTTTTCTACAAACACGTCTGAATTTCACTGCAAAATACCCTTCTTTTCTGGTTTGTTAAAAGTTCTCAACACATTAGGAGAAAGAGCGTGTTCGTGCAAGAGTGATGCAGTGTGCGTTTTCCTGGACTTCAAGTGATTTGGGAAACATACTCCTTATTTTTCCCCATTGTGTAAGAAACAACATGAGGCTTGCAAGAGATTGAAACAATGCATCCCAAAACGTATTCCAGCAGTGAAAACACACGTTTCTACAAAGACTTTGAAGGAGCAAGCAAAAGCCTAGTGGCTGAGTGTTCTTTCAGAGAGAAACACACGCATTGCTTCCTTCTGGAGTGAGTTTTCAGCCTGGAATTCATATGCATTTTGTACTGTGCAGAATGTAGCTACCTGCTCGGGAGTTGTGTCATAGACGCACCTTTCCTGCAGGAGTTTATTGAAACATTCATTGTTTGGCTAAGTTCTTTAGGGTTGGTTTTGGAAGGTCTTTCAACTTTGGCCAAATCCCGCTTCGTACGAAATTTTTTCACAGCGCTGTTTCCAAGTGTCCACAAAGAGCCTCTGCTTGAAACTGTCCACATGCACATCTCCCATACTGGTGTGTTCGTTTCACTACCTGGATTTTGGTTTCCTCTTCTTTCTTTGAAATGACACGTCTTCTTTCTGCACGCTACACACACCTTGTAGCAGTTTCAGTTTTTAGCATGTTGGTGCTCTCAAAACACTGTGTAACCTATGTAGAGTGTGTCACTCTCCAGCACTGAATACACAACCTAGAGCTCCTTTCACCACAGACACGCAAACACATCTTTTTGTGAAAGTCCTACTTCAGGTCACTTGGAAATGTAAGGTTTTCATCGAGAACATGAAGTCAATGACGGTTTTGCACTCTGCAGCCCATAGAAATGTACTTTTCTACAAACCCGTCTGAATTTCACTGCAAAATACCCTTCTCTTCATGTTTGTTGAAAGTTCTCAACGTATTAGGAGAAAGAGCGTGTTCGTGCAAGAGTGATGCAGTGTGCGTTTTCCTGGATTTCAAGTGATTTGGGAAACATACTCCTTATTTTTCCCCATTGTGTAAGAAACAACATGAGGCTTGCAAGAGATTGAAACAATGCATCCCAAAACGTATTCCAGCAGTGAAATCACACGTTTCTACAAAGACTTTGAAGGAGCAAGCAAAAGCCTAGTGGCTGAGTGTCCTTTCAGAGAGAAACACACGCATTGCTTCCTTCTGGAGTGAGTTTTCAGCCTGGAATTCATATGCATTTTGTACTGTGCAGAATGTAGCTACCTGCTCGGGACTTGTGTCATAGATGCACCTTTCCTGCAGGAGTTTATTGCAACATTCATTGTTTGGCTAAGTTCTTTAGGGTTGGTTTTGGAAGGTCTTTCAACTTTGGCCAAATCCCGCTTCGTACGAAATTTTTTCACAGCGCTGTTTCCAAGTGTCCACAAAGAGCCTCTGCTTGAAACTGTCCACATGCACATCTCCCATACTGGTGTGTTCGTTTCACTACCTGGATTTTGGTTTCCTCTTCTCTCTTTGAAATGACAAGCCTTCTTTCTGCACGCTACACACACCTTGTAGCAGTTTCAGTTTTTAGCATGTTGGTGCTCTCAAAACGCTGTGTAACCTATGTAGAGTGTGTCACTCTCCAGCACTGAATACACAACCTAGAGCTCCTTTCAACACAGACACACAAACACATCTTTTTGTGAAAGTCCTACTTGAGGTCACTTGGAAATGTAAGGTTTTCATCGAGAACATGAATTCAATCACGGTTTTGCACTCTGCAGCCAAGAGAAATGTACTTTTCTACAAACCCGTCTGAATTTCACTGCAAAATACCCTTCTTTTCTGGTTTGTTGAAAGTTCTCAACACATTAGGAGAAAGAGCGTGTTCGTGCAAGAGTGATGCAGTGTGCGTTTTCCTGGACTTCAAGTGATTTGGGAAACATACTCCTTATTTTTCCCCATTGTGTAAGAAACAACATGAGGCTTGCAAGAGATTGAAACAATGCATCCTAAAACGTATTCCAGCAGTGAAAACACACGTTTCTACAAAGACTTTGAAGGAGCAAGCAAAAGCCTAGTGGCTGAGTGTTCTTTCAGAGAGAAACACACGCATTGCTTCCTTCTGGAGTGAGTTTTTAGCCTGGAATTCATATGCATTTTGTACTGTGCAGAATGTAGCTACCTGCTCGGGAGTTGTGTCATAGACGCACCTTTCCTGCAGGAGTTTATTGCAACATTCATTGTTTGGCTAAATTCTTTAGGGTTGGTTTTGGAAGGTCTTTCAACTTTGGCCAAATCCCGCTTCGTACGAAATTTTTTCACAGCGCTGTTTCCAAGTGTCCACAAAGAGCCTCTGCTTGAAACTGTCCACATGCACATCTCCCATACTGGTGTGTTCGTTTCACTACCTGGATTTTGGTTTCCTCTTCTCTCTTTGCAATGACAAGCCTTCTTTCTGCACGCTACACACACCTTGTAGCAGTTTCAGTTTTTAGCATGTTGGTGCTCTCAAAACGCTGTGTAACCTATGTAGAGTGTGTCACTCTCCAGCACTGAATACACAACCTAGAGCTCCTTTCACCACAGACACGGAAACACATCTTTTTGTGAAAGTCCTACTTCAGGTCACTGGAAATGTAAGGTTTTCATCGAGAACATGAAGTCAATCACGGTTTTGCACTCTGCAGCCAAGAGAAATGTACTTTTCTACAAACACGTCTGAATTTCACTGCAAAATACCCTTCTTTTCTGGTTTGTTAAAAGTTCTCAACACATTAGGAGAAAGAGCGTGTTCGTGCAAGAGTGATGCAGTGTGCGTTTTCCTGGACTTCAAGTGATTTGGGAAACATACTCCTTATTTTTCCCCATTGTGTAAGAAACAACATGAGGCTTGCAAGAGATTGAAACAATGCATCCCAAAACGTATTCCAGCAGTGAAAACACACGTTTCTACAAAGACTTTGAAGGAGCAAGCAAAAGCCTAGTGGCTGAGTGTTCTTTCAGAGAGAAACACACGCATTGCTTCCTTCTGGAGTGAGTTTTCAGCCTGGAATTCATATGCATTTTGTACTGTGCAGAATGTAGCTACCTGCTCGGGAGTTGTGTCATAGACGCACCTTTCCTGCAGGAGTTTATTGAAACATTCATTGTTTGGCTAAGTTCTTTAGGGTTGGTTTTGGAAGGTCTTTCAACTTTGGCCAAATCCCGCTTCGTACGAAATTTTTTCACAGCGCTGTTTCCAAGTGTCCACAAAGAGCCTCTGCTTGAAACTGTCCACATGCACATCTCCCATACTGGTGTGTTCGTTTCACTACCTGGATTTTGGTTTCCTCTTCTTTCTTTGAAATGACACGTCTTCTTTCTGCACGCTACACACACCTTGTAGCAGTTTCAGTTTTTAGCATGTTGGTGCTCTCAAAACACTGTGTAACCTATGTAGAGTGTGTCACTCTCCAGCACTGAATACACAACCTAGAGCTCCTTTCACCACAGACACGCAAACACATCTTTTTGTGAAAGTCCTACTTCAGGTCACTTGGAAATGTAAGGTTTTCATCGAGAACATGAAGTCAATGACGGTTTTGCACTCTGCAGCCCATAGAAATGTACTTTTCTACAAACCCGTCTGAATTTCACTGCAAAATACCCTTCTTTTCTGGTTTGTTGAAAGTTTTCAACACATTAGGAAACAGAGCGTGTTCGTGCAAGAGTGATGCAGTGTGCGTTTTCCTGGACTTCAAGTGATTTGGGAAACATACTCCTTATTTTTCCCCATTGTGTAAGAAACAACATGAGGCTTGCAAGAGATTGAAACAATGCATCCCAAAACGTATTCCAGCAGTGAAAACACACGTTTCTACAAAGACTTTGAAGGAGCAAGCAGAAGCCTAGTGGCTGAGTGTTCTTTCAGAGAGAAACACAGGCATTGCTTCCTTCTGGAGTGAGTTTTCAGCCGGGAATTCATATGCATTTTGTACTGTGCAGAATGTAGCTACCTGCTCGGGAGTTGTGTCATAGACGCACCTTTCCTGCAGGAGTTTATTGAAACATTCATTGTTTGGCTAAGTTCTTTAGGATTGGTTTTGGAAGGTCTTTCAACTTTGGCCAAATCCCGCTTCGTACGAAATTTTTTCACAGCGCTGTTTCCAAGTGTCCACAAAGAGCCTCTGCTTGAAACTGTCCACATGCACATCTCCCATACTGGTGTGTTCGTTTCACTACCTGGATTTTGGTTCCTCTTCTTTCTTTGAAATGACAAGTCTTCTTTCTGCACGCTACACACACCTTGTAGCAGTTTCAGTTTTTAGCATGTTGGTGCTCTCAAAACACTGTGTAACCTATGTAGAGTGTGTCACTCTCCAGCACTGAATACACAACCTAGAACTCCTTTCACCACAGACACGCAAACACATCTTTTTGTGAAAGTCCTACTTCAGGTCACTTGGAAATGTAAGGTTTTCATCGAGAACATGAAGTCAATGACGGTTTTGCACTCTGCAGCCCATAGAAATGTACTTTTCTACAAACCCGTCTGAATTTCACTGCAAAATACCCTTCTCTTCATGTTTGTTGAAAGTTCTCAACGTATTAGGAGAAAGAGCGTGTTCGTGCAAGAGTGATGCAGTGTGCGTTTTCCTGGATTTCAAGTGATTTGGGAAACATACTCCTTATTTTTCCCCATTGTGTAAGAAACAACATGAGGCTTGCAAGAGATTGAAACAATGCATCCCAAAACGTATTCCAGCAGTGAAATCACACGTTTCTACAAAGACTTTGAAGGAGCAAGCAAAAGCCTAGTGGCTGAGTGTCCTTTCAGAGAGAAACACACGCATTGCTTCCTTCTGGAGTGAGTTTTCAGCCTGGAATTCATATGCATTTTGTACTGTGCAGAATGTAGCTACCTGCTCGGGACTTGTGTCATAGATGCACCTTTCCTGCAGGAGTTTATTGCAACATTCATTGTTTGGCTAAGTTCTTTAGGGTTGGTTTTGGAAGGTCTTTCAACTTTGGCCAAATCCCGCTTCGTACGAAATTTTTTCACAGCGCTGTTTCCAAGTGTCCACAAAGAGCCTCTGCTTGAAACTGTCCACATGCACATCTCCCATACTGGTGTGTTCGTTTCAGTACCTGGATTTTGGTTTCCTCTTCTTTCTTTGAAATGACAAGCCTTCTTTCTGCACGCTACACACACCTTGTAGCAGTTTCAGTTTTTAGCGTGTTGGTGCTCTCAAAACGCTGTGTAACCTATGTAGAGTGTGTCACTCTCCACCACTGAATACACAACCTAGAGCTCCTTTCACCACAGACACGGAAACACATCTTTTTGTGAAAGTCCTACTTCAGGTCACTGGAAATGTAAGGTTTTCATCGAGAACATGAAGTCAATGACGGTTTTGCACTCTGCAGCCCATAGAAATGTATTTTTCTACAAACCCGTCTGAATTTCACTGCAAAATACCCTTCTTTTCTGGTTTGTTGAAAGTTTTCAACACATTAGGAAAAAGCGTGTTCGTGCAAGAGTGATGCAGTGTGCGTTTTCCTGGACTTCAAGTGATTTGGGAAACATACTCCTTATTTTTCCCCATTGTGTAAGAAACAACATGAGGCTTGCAAGAGATTGAAACAATGCATCCCAAAACGTATTCCAGCAGTGAAAACACACGTTTCTACAAAGACTTTGAAGGAGCAAGCAAAAGCCTAGTGGCTGAGTGTTCTTTCAGAGAGAAACACACGCATTGCTTCCTTCTGGAGTGAGTTTTCAGTCTGGAATTCATATGCATTTTGTACTGTGCAGAATGTAGCTACCTGCTCGGGAGTTGTGTCATAGACGCACCTTTCCTGCAGGAGTTTATTGAAACATTCATTGTTTGGCTAAGTTCTTTAGGGTTGGTTTTGGAAGGTCTTTCAACTTTGGCCAAATCCCGCTTCGTACGAAATTTTTTCACAGCGCTGTTTCCAAGTGTCCACAAAGAGCCTCTGCTTGAAACTGTCCACATGCACATCTCCCATACTGGTGTGTTCGTTTCACTACCTGGATTTTGGTTTCCTCTTCTTTCTTTGAAATGACACGTCTTCTTTCTGCACGCTACACACACCTTGTAGCAGTTTCAGTTTTTAGCATGTTGGTGCTCTCAAAACACTGTGTAACCTATGTAGAGTGTGTCACTCTCCAGCACTGAATACACAACCTAGAGCTCCTTTCACCACAGACACGCAAACACATCTTTTTGTGAAAGTCCTACTTGGGGTCACTTGGAAATGTAAGGTTTTCATCGAGAACATGAAGTCAATGACGGTTTTGCACTCTGCAGCCCATAGAAATGTACTTTTCTACAAACCCGTCTGAATTTCACTGCAAAATACCCTTCTTTTCTGGTTTGTTGAAAGTTCTCAACACATTAGGAAACAGAGCGTGTTCGTGCAAGAGTGATGCAGTGTGCGTTTTCCTGGACTTCAAGTGATTTGGGAAACATACTCCTTATTTTTCCCCATTGTGTAAGAAACAACATGAGGCTTGCAAGAGATTGAAACAATGCATCCCAAAACGTATTCCAGCAGTGAAAACACACGTTTCTACAAAGACTTTGAAGGAGCAAGCAGAAGCCTAGTGGCTGAGTGTTCTTTCAGAGAGAAACACAGGCATTGCTTCCTTCTGGAGTGAGTTTTCAGCCTGGAATTCATATGCATTTTGTACTGTGAAGAATGTAGCTACCTGCTCGGGAGTTGTGTCATAGACGCACCTTTCCTGCAGGAGTTTATTGAAACATTCATTGTTTGGCTAAGTTCTTTAGGATTGGTTTTGGAAGGTCTTTCAACTTTGGCCAAATCCCGCTTCGTACGAAATTTTTTCACAGCGCTGTTTCCAAGTGTCCACAAAGAGCCTCTGCTTGAAACTGTCCACATGCACATCTCCCATACTGGTGTGTTCGTTTCACTACCTGGATTTTGGTTTCCTCTTCTCTCTTTGCAATGACAAGCCTTCTTTCTGCACGCTACACACACCTTGTAGCAGTTTCAGTTTTTAGCATGTTGGTGCTCTCAAAACGCTGTGTAACCTATGTAGAGTGTGTCACTCTCCAGCACTGAATACACAACCTAGAGCTCCTTTCACCACAGACACGGAAACACATCTTTTTGTGAAAGTCCTACTTCAGGTCACTGGAAATGTAAGGTTTTCATCGAGAACATGAAGTCAATCACGGTTTTGCACTCTGCAGCCAAGAGAAATGTACTTTTCTACAAACACGTCTGAATTTCACTGCAAAATACCCTTCTTTTCTGGTTTGTTAAAAGTTCTCAACACATTAGGAGAAAGAGCGTGTTCGTGCAAGAGTGATGCAGTGTGCGTTTTCCTGGACTTCAAGTGATTTGGGAAACATACTCCTTATTTTTCCCCATTGTGTAAGAAACAACATGAGGCTTGCAAGAGATTGAAACAATGCATCCCAAAACGTATTCCAGCAGTGAAAACACACGTTTCTACAAAGACTTTGAAGGAGCAAGCAAAAGCCTAGTGGCTGAGTGTTCTTTCAGAGAGAAACACACGCATTGCTTCCTTCTGGAGTGAGTTTTCAGTCTGGAATTCATATGCATTTTGTACTGTGCAGAATGTAGCTACCTGCTCGGGAGTTGTGTCATAGACGCACCTTTCCTGCAGGAGTTTATTGAAACATTCATTGTTTGGCTAAGTTCTTTAGGGTTGGTTTTGGAAGGTCTTTCAACTTTGGCCAAATCCCGCTTCGTACGAAATTTTTTCACAGCGCTGTTTCCAAGTGTCCACAAAGAGCCTCTGCTTGAAACTGTCCACATGCACATCTCCCATACTGGTGTGTTCGTTTCACTACCTGGATTTTGGTTTCCTCTTCTTTCTTTGAAATGACACGTCTTCTTTCTGCACGCTACACACACCTTGTAGCAGTTTCAGTTTTTAGCATGTTGGTGCTCTCAAAACACTGTGTAACCTATGTAGAGTGTGTCACTCTCCAGCACTGAATACACAACCTAGAGCTCCTTTCACCACAGACACGCAAACACATCTTTTTGTGAAAGTCCTACTTGGGGTCACTTGGAAATGTAAGGTTTTCATCGAGAACATGAAGTCAATGACGGTTTTGCACTCTGCAGCCCATAGAAATGTACTTTTCTACAAACCCGTCTGAATTTCACTGCAAAATACCCTTCTTTTCTGGTTTGTTGAAAGTTCTCAACACATTAGGAAACAGAGCGTGTTCGTGCAAGAGTGATGCAGTGTGCGTTTTCCTGGACTTCAAGTGATTTGGGAAACATACTCCTTATTTTTCCCCATTGTGTAAGAAACAACATGAGGCTTGCAAGAGATTGAAACAATGCATCCCAAAACGTATTCCAGCAGTGAAAACACACGTTTCTACAAAGACTTTGAAGGAGCAAGCAGAAGCCTAGTGGCTGAGTGTTCTTTCAGAGAGAAACACAGGCATTGCTTCCTTCTGGAGTGAGTTTTCAGCCTGGAATTCATATGCATTTTGTACTGTGAAGAATGTAGCTACCTGCTCGGGAGTTGTGTCATAGACGCACCTTTCCTGCAGGAGTTTATTGAAACATTCATTGTTTGGCTAAGTTCTTTAGGATTGGTTTTGGAAGGTCTTTCAACTTTGGCCAAATCCCGCTTCGTACGAAATTTTTTCACAGCGCTGTTTCCAAGTGTCCACAAAGAGCCTCTGCTTGAAACTGTCCACATGCACATCTCCCATACTGGTGTGTTCGTTTCACTACCTGGATTTTGGTTTCCTCTTCTCTCTTTGCAATGACAAGCCTTCTTTCTGCACGCTACACACACCTTGTAGCAGTTTCAGTTTTTAGCATGTTGGTGCTCTCAAAACGCTGTGTAACCTATGTAGAGTGTGTCACTCTCCAGCACTGAATACACAACCTAGAGCTCCTTTCACCACAGACACGGAAACACATCTTTTTGTGAAAGTCCTACTTCAGGTCACTGGAAATGTAAGGTTTTCATCGAGAACATGAAGTCAATGACGGTTTTGCACTCTGCAGCCCATAGAAATGTACTTTTCTACAAACCCGTCTGAATTTCACTGCAAAATACCCTTCTTTTCTGGTTTGTTGAAAGTTTTCAACACATTAGGAAACAGAGCGTGTTCGTGCAAGAGTGATGCAGTGTGCGTTTTCCTGGACTTCAAGTGATTTGGGAAACATACTCCTTATTTTTCCCCATTGTGTAAGAAACAACATGAGGCTTGCAAGAGATTGAAACAATGCATCCCAAAACGTATTCCAGCAGTGAAAACACACGTTTCTACAAAGACTTTGAAGGAGCAAGCAGAAGCCTAGTGGCTGAGTGTTCTTTCAGAGAGAAACACAGGCATTGCTTCCTTCTGGAGTGAGTTTTCAGCCGGGAATTCATATGCATTTTGTACTGTGAAGAATGTAGCTACCTGCTCGGGAGTTGTGTCATAGACGCACCTTTCCTGCAGGAGTTTATTGAAACATTCATTGTTTGGCTAAGTTCTTTAGGATTGGTTTTGGAAGGTCTTTCAACTTTGGCCAAATCCCGCTTCGTACGAAATTTTTTCACAGCGCTGTTTCCAAGTGTCCACAAAGAGCCTCTGCTTGAAACTGTCCACATGCACATCTCCCATACTGGTGTGTTCGTTTCACTACCTGGATTTTGGTTCCTCTTCTTTCTTTGAAATGACAAGTCTTCTTTCTGCACGCTACACACACCTTGTAGCAGTTTCAGTTTTTAGCATGTTGGTGCTCTCAAAACACTGTGTAACCTATGTAGAGTGTGTCACTCTCCAGCACTGAATACACAACCTAGAACTCCTTTCACCACAGACACGCAAACACATCTTTTTGTGAAAGTCCTACTTCAGGTCACTTGGAAATGTAAGGTTTTCATCGAGAACATGAAGTCAATGACGGTTTTGCACTCTGCAGCCCATAGAAATGTACTTTTCTACAAACCCGTCTGAATTTCACTGCAAAATACCCTTCTCTTCATGTTTGTTGAAAGTTCTCAACGTATTAGGAGAAAGAGCGTGTTCGTGCAAGAGTGATGCAGTGTGCGTTTTCCTGGATTTCAAGTGATTTGGGAAACATACTCCTTATTTTTCCCCATTGTGTAAGAAACAACATGAGGCTTGCAAGAGATTGAAACAATGCATCCCAAAACGTATTCCAGCAGTGAAATCACACGTTTCTACAAAGACTTTGAAGGAGCAAGCAAAAGCCTAGTGGCTGAGTGTCCTTTCAGAGAGAAACACACGCATTGCTTCCTTCTGGAGTGAGTTTTCAGCCTGGAATTCATATGCATTTTGTACTGTGCAGAATGTAGCTACCTGCTCGGGACTTGTGTCATAGATGCACCTTTCCTGCAGGAGTTTATTGCAACATTCATTGTTTGGCTAAGTTCTTTAGGGTTGGTTTTGGAAGGTCTTTCAACTTTGGCCAAATCCCGCTTCGTACGAAATTTTTTCACAGCGCTGTTTCCAAGTGTCCACAAAGAGCCTCTGCTTGAAACTGTCCACATGCACATCTCCCATACTGGTGTGTTCGTTTCACTACCTGGATTTTGGTTTCCTCTTCTTTCTTTGAAATGACAAGCCTTCTTTCTGCACGCTACACACACCTTGTAGCAGTTTCAGTTTTTAGCGTGTTGGTGCTCTCAAAACGCTGTGTAACCTATGTAGAGTGTGTCACTCTCCAGCACTGAATACACAACCTAGAGCTCCTTTCACCACAGACACGGAAACACATCTTTTTGTGAAAGTCCTACTTCAGGTCACTGGAAATGTAAGGTTTTCATCGAGAACATGAAGTCAATGACGGTTTTGCACTCTGCAGCCCATAGAAATGTATTTTTCTACAAACCCGTCTGAATTTCACTGCAAAATACCCTTCTTTTCTGGTTTGTTGAAAGTTTTCAACACATTAGGAAAAAGCGTGTTCGTGCAAGAGTGATGCAGTGTGCGTTTTCCTAGACTTCAAGTGATTTGGGAAACATACTCCTTATTTTTCCCCATTGTGTAAGAAACAACATGAGGCTTGCAAGAGATTGAAACAATGCATCCCAAAACGTATTCCAGCAGTGAAAACACACGTTTCTACAAAGACTTTGAAGGAGCAAGCAAAAGCCTAGTGGCTGAGTGTTCTTTCAGAGAGAAACACACGCATTGCTTCCTTCTGGAGTGAGTTTTCAGTCTGGAATTCATATGCATTTTGTACTGTGCAGAATGTAGCTACCTGCTCGGGAGTTGTGTCATAGACGCACCTTTCCTGCAGGAGTTTATTGAAACATTCATTGTTTGGCTAAGTTCTTTAGGGTTGGTTTTGGAAGGTCTTTCAACTTTGGCCAAATCCCGCTTCGTACGAAATTTTTTCACAGCGCTGTTTCCAAGTGTCCACAAAGAGCCTCTGCTTGAAACTGTCCACATGCACATCTCCCATACTGGTGTGTTCGTTTCACTACCTGGATTTTGGTTTCCTCTTCTTTCTTTGAAATGACACGTCTTCTTTCTGCACGCTACACACACCTTGTAGCAGTTTCAGTTTTTAGCATGTTGGTGCTCTCAAAACACTGTGTAACCTATGTAGAGTGTGTCACTCTCCAGCACTGAATACACAACCTAGAGCTCCTTTCACCACAGACACGCAAACACATCTTTTTGTGAAAGTCCTACTTGAGGTCACTTGGAAATGTAAGGTTTTCATCGAGAACATGAAGTCAATGACGGTTTTGCACTCTGCAGCCCATAGAAATGTACTTTTCTACAAACCCGTCTGAATTTCACTGCAAAATACCCTTCTTTTCTGGTTTGTTGAAAGTTCTCAACACATTAGGAAACAGAGCGTGTTCGTGCAAGAGTGATGCAGTGTGCGTTTTCCTGGACTTCAAGTGATTTGGGAAACATACTCCTTATTTTTCCCCATTGTGTAAGAAACAACATGAGGCTTGCAAGAGATTGAAACAATGCATCCCAAAACGTATTCCAGCAGTGAAAACACACGTTTCTACAAAGACTTTGAAGGAGCAAGCAAAAGCCTAGTGGCTGAGTGTTCTTTCAGAGAGAAACACAGGCATTGCTTCCTTCTGGAGTGAGTTTTCAGCCTGGAATTCATATGCATTTTGTACTGTGAAGAATGTAGCTACCTGCTCGGGAGTTGTGTCATAGACGCACCTTTCCTGCAGGAGTTTATTGAAACATTCATTGTTTGGCTAAGTTCTTTAGGATTGGTTTTGGAAGGTCTTTCAACTTTGGCCAAATCCCGCTTCGTACGAAATTTTTTCACAGCGCTGTTTCCAAGTGTCCACAAAGAGCCTCTGCTTGAAACTGTCCACATGCACATCTCCCATACTGGTGTGTTCGTTTCACTACCTGGATTTTGGTTTCCTCTTCTCTCTTTGCAATGACAAGCCTTCTTTCTGCACGCTACACACACCTTGTAGCAGTTTCAGTTTTTAGCATGTTGGTGCTCTCAAAACGCTGTGTAACCTATGTAGAGTGTGTCACTCTCCAGCACTGAATACACAACCTAGAGCTCCTTTCACCACAGACACGGAAACACATCTTTTTGTGAAAGTCCTACTTCAGGTCACTGGAAATGTAAGGTTTTCATCGAGAACATGAAGTCAATCACGGATTTGCACTCTGCAGCCAAGAGAAATGTACTTTTCTACAAACACGTCTGAATTTCACTGCAAAATACCCTTCTTTTCTGGTTTGTTAAAAGTTCTCAACACATTAGGAGAAAGAGCGTGTTCGTGCAAGAGTGATGCAGTGTGCGTTTTCCTGGACTTCAAGTGATTTGGGAAACATACTCCTTATTTTTCCCCATTGTGTAAGAAACAACATGAGGCTTGCAAGAGATTGAAACAATGCATCCCAAAACGTATTCCAGCAGTGAAAACACACGTTTCTACAAAGACTTTGAAGGAGCAAGCAAAAGCCTAGTGGCTGAGTGTTCTTTCAGAGAGAAACACACGCATTGCTTCCTTCTGGAGTGAGTTTTCAGCCTGGAATTCATATGCATTTTGTACTGTGCAGAATGTAGCTACCTGCTCGGGAGTTGTGTCATAGACGCACCTTTCCTGCAGGAGTTTATTGAAACATTCATTGTTTGGCTAAGTTCTTTAGGGTTGGTTTTGGAAGGTCTTTCAACTTTGGCCAAATCCCGCTTCGTACGAAATTTTTTCACAGCGCTGTTTCCAAGTGTCCACAAAGAGCCTCTGCTTGAAACTGTCCACATGCACATCTCCCATACTGGTGTGTTCGTTTCACTACCTGGATTTTGGTTTCCTCTTCTTTCTTTGAAATGACACGTCTTCTTTCTGCACGCTACACACACCTTGTAGCAGTTTCAGTTTTTAGCATGTTGGTGCTCTCAAAACACTGTGTAACCTATGTAGAGTGTGTCACTCTCCAGCACTGAATACACAACCTAGAGCTCCTTTCACCACAGACACGCAAACACATCTTTTTGTGAAAGTCCTACTTCAGGTCACTTGGAAATGTAAGGTTTTCATCGAGAACATGAAGTCAATGACGGTTTTGCACTCTGCAGCCCATAGAAATGTACTTTTCTACAAACCCGTCTGAATTTCACTGCAAAATACCCTTCTTTTCTGGTTTGTTGAAAGTTTTCAACACATTAGGAAACAGAGCGTGTTCGTGCAAGAGTGATGCAGTGTGCGTTTTCCTGGACTTCAAGTGATTTGGGAAACATACTCCTTATTTTTCCCCATTGTGTAAGAAACAACATGAGGCTTGCAAGAGATTGAAACAATGCATCCCAAAACGTATTCCAGCAGTGAAAACACACGTTTCTACAAAGACTTTGAAGGAGCAAGCAGAAGCCTAGTGGCTGAGTGTTCTTTCAGAGAGAAACACAGGCATTGCTTCCTTCTGGAGTGAGTTTTCAGCCGGGAATTCATATGCATTTTGTACTGTGAAGAATGTAGCTACCTGCTCGGGAGTTGTGTCATAGACGCACCTTTCCTGCAGGAGTTTATTGAAACATTCATTGTTTGGCTAAGTTCTTTAGGATTGGTTTTGGAAGGTCTTTCAACTTTGGCCAAATCCCGCTTCGTACGAAATTTTTTCACAGCGCTGTTTCCAAGTGTCCACAAAGAGCCTCTGCTTGAAACTGTCCACATGCACATCTCCCATACTGGTGTGTTCGTTTCACTACCTGGATTTTGGTTCCTCTTCTTTCTTTGAAATGACAAGTCTTCTTTCTGCACGCTACACACACCTTGTAGCAGTTTCAGTTTTTAGCATGTTGGTGCTCTCAAAACACTGTGTAACCTATGTAGAGTGTGTCACTCTCCAGCACTGAATACACAACCTAGAACTCCTTTCACCACAGACACGCAAACACATCTTTTTGTGAAAGTCCTACTTCAGGTCACTTGGAAATGTAAGGTTTTCATCGAGAACATGAAGTCAATGACGGTTTTGCACTCTGCAGCCCATAGAAATGTACTTTTCTACAAACCCGTCTGAATTTCACTGCAAAATACCCTTCTCTTCATGTTTGTTGAAAGTTCTCAACGTATTAGGAGAAAGAGCGTGTTCGTGCAAGAGTGATGCAGTGTGCGTTTTCCTGGATTTCAAGTGATTTGGGAAACATACTCCTTATTTTTCCCCATTGTGTAAGAAACAACATGAGGCTTGCAAGAGATTGAAACAATGCATCCCAAAACGTATTCCAGCAGTGAAATCACACGTTTCTACAAAGACTTTGAAGGAGCAAGCAAAAGCCTAGTGGCTGAGTGTCCTTTCAGAGAGAAACACACGCATTGCTTCCTTCTGGAGTGAGTTTTCAGCCTGGAATTCATATGCATTTTGTACTGTGCAGAATGTAGCTACCTGCTCGGGACTTGTGTCATAGATGCACCTTTCCTGCAGGAGTTTATTGCAACATTCATTGTTTGGCTAAGTTCTTTAGGGTTGGTTTTGGAAGGTCTTTCAACTTTGGCCAAATCCCGCTTCGTACGAAATTTTTTCACAGCGCTGTTTCCAAGTGTCCACAAAGAGCCTCTGCTTGAAACTGTCCACATGCACATCTCCCATACTGGTGTGTTCGTTTCACTACCTGGATTTTGGTTTCCTCTTCTTTCTTTGAAATGACAAGCCTTCTTTCTGCACGCTACACACACCTTGTAGCAGTTTCAGTTTTTAGCGTGTTGGTGCTCTCAAAACGCTGTGTAACCTATGTAGAGTGTGTCACTCTCCAGCACTGAATACACAACCTAGAGCTCCTTTCACCACAGACACGGAAACACATCTTTTTGTGAAAGTCCTACTTCAGGTCACTGGAAATGTAAGGTTTTCATCGAGAACATGAAGTCAATGACGGTTTTGCACTCTGCAGCCCATAGAAATGTATTTTTCTACAAACCCGTCTGAATTTCACTGCAAAATACCCTTCTTTTCTGGTTTGTTGAAAGTTTTCAACACATTAGGAAAAAGCGTGTTCGTGCAAGAGTGATGCAGTGTGCGTTTTCCTGGACTTCAAGTGATTTGGGAAACATACTCCTTATTTTTCCCCATTGTGTAAGAAACAACATGAGGCTTGCAAGAGATTGAAACAATGCATCCCAAAACGTATTCCAGCAGTGAAAACACACGTTTCTACAAAGACTTTGAAGGAGCAAGCAAAAGCCTAGTGGCTGAGTGTTCTTTCAGAGAGAAACACACGCATTGCTTCCTTCTGGAGTGAGTTTTCAGTCTGGAATTCATATGCATTTTGTACTGTGCAGAATGTAGCTACCTGCTCGGGAGTTGTGTCATAGACGCACCTTTCCTGCAGGAGTTTATTGAAACATTCATTGTTTGGCTAAGTTCTTTAGGGTTGGTTTTGGAAGGTCTTTCAACTTTGGCCAAATCCCGCTTCGTACGAAATTTTTTCACAGCGCTGTTTCCAAGTGTCCACAAAGAGCCTCTGCTTGAAACTGTCCACATGCACATCTCCCATACTGGTGTGTTCGTTTCACTACCTGGATTTTGGTTTCCTCTTCTTTCTTTGAAATGACACGTCTTCTTTCTGCACGCTACACACACCTTGTAGCAGTTTCAGTTTTTAGCATGTTGGTGCTCTCAAAACACTGTGTAACCTATGTAGAGTGTGTCACTCTCCAGCACTGAATACACAACCTAGAGCTCCTTTCACCACAGACACGCAAACACATCTTTTTGTGAAAGTCCTACTTGAGGTCACTTGGAAATGTAAGGTTTTCATCGAGAACATGAAGTCAATGACGGTTTTGCACTCTGCAGCCCATAGAAATGTACTTTTCTACAAACCCGTCTGAATTTCACTGCAAAATACCCTTCTTTTCTGGTTTGTTGAAAGTTCTCAACACATTAGGAAACAGAGCGTGTTCGTGCAAGAGTGATGCAGTGTGCGTTTTCCTGGACTTCAAGTGATTTGGGAAACATACTCCTTATTTTTCCCCATTGTGTAAGAAACAACATGAGGCTTGCAAGAGATTGAAACAATGCATCCCAAAACGTATTCCAGCAGTGAAAACACACGTTTCTACAAAGAGTTTGAAGGAGCAAGCAGAAGCCTAGTGGCTGAGTGTTCTTTCAGAGAGAAACACAGGCATTGCTTCCTTCTGGAGTGAGTTTTCAGCCTGGAATTCATATGCATTTTGTACTGTGAAGAATGTAGCTACCTGCTCGGGAGTTGTGTCATAGACGCACCTTTCCTGCAGGAGTTTATTGAAACATTCATTGTTTGGCTAAGTTCTTTAGGATTGGTTTTGGAAGGTCTTTCAACTTTGGCCAAATCCCGCTTCGTACGAAATTTTTTCACAGCGCTGTTTCCAAGTGTCCACAAAGAGCCTCTGCTTGAAACTGTCCACATGCACATCTCCCATACTGGTGTGTTCGTTTCACTACCTGGATTTTGGTTCCTCTTCTTTCTTTGAAATGACAAGTCTTCTTTCTGCACGCTACACACACCTTGTAGCAGTTTCAGTTTTTAGCATGTTGGTGCTCTCAAAACACTGTGTAACCTATGTAGAGTGTGTCACTCTCCAGCACTGAATACACAACCTAGAGCTCCTTTCACCACAGACACGCAAACACATCTTTTTGTGAAAGTCCTACTTGAGGTCACTTGGAAATGTAAGGTTTTCATAGAGAACATGAAGTCAATGACGGTTTTGCACTCTGCAGCCCATAGAAATGTACTTTTCTACAAACCCGTCTGAATTTCACTGCAAAATACCCTTCTCTTCATGTTTGTTGAAAGTTCTCAACGTATTAGGAGAAAGAGCGTGTTCGTGCAAGAGTGATGCAGTGTGCGTTTTCCTGGATTTCAAGTGATTTGGGAAACATACTCCTTATTTTTCCCCATTGTGTAAGAAACAACATGAGGCTTGCAAGAGATTGAAACAATGCATCCTAAAACGTATTCCAGCAGTGAAAACACACGTTTCTACAAAGACTTTGAAGGAGCAAGCAAAAGCCTAGTGGCTGAGTGTTCTTTCAGAGAGAAACACACGCATTGCTTCCTTCTGGAGTGAGTTTTTAGCCTGGAATTCATATGCATTTTGTACTGTGCAGAATGTAGCTACCTGCTCGGGAGTTGTGTCATAGACGCACCTTTCCTGCAGGAGTTTATTGCAACATTCATTGTTTGGCTAAATTCTTTAGGGTTGGTTTTGGAAGGTCTTTCAACTTTGGCCAAATCCCGCTTCGTACGAAATTTTTTCACAGCGCTGTTTCCAAGTGTCCACAAAGAGCCTCTGCTTGAAACTGTCCACATGCACATCTCCCATACTGGTGTGTTCGTTTCACTACCTGGATTTTGGTTTCCTCTTCTCTCTTTGCAATGACAAGCCTTCTTTCTGCACGCTACACACACCTTGTAGCAGTTTCAGTTTTTAGCATGTTGGTGCTCTCAAAACGCTGTGTAACCTATGTAGAGTGTGTCACTCTCCAGCACTGAATACACAACCTAGAGCTCCTTTCACCACAGACACGGAAACACATCTTTTTGTGAAAGTCCTACTTCAGGTCACTGGAAATGTAAGGTTTTCATCGAGAACATGAAGTCAATCACGGTTTTGCACTCTGCAGCCAAGAGAAATGTACTTTTCTACAAACACGTCTGAATTTCACTGCAAAATACCCTTCTTTTCTGGTTTGTTAAAAGTTCTCAACACATTAGGAGAAAGAGCGTGTTCGTGCAAGAGTGATGCAGTGTGCTTTTTCCTGGACTTCAAGTGATTTGGGAAACATACTCCTTATTTTTCCCCATTGTGTAAGAAACAACATGAGGCTTGCAAGAGATTGAAACAATGCATCCCAAAACGTATTCCAGCAGTGAAAACACACGTTTCTACAAAGACTTTGAAGGAGCAAGCAAAAGCCTAGTGGCTGAGTGTTCTTTCAGAGAGAAACACACGCATTGCTTCCTTCTGGAGTGAGTTTTCAGCCTGGAATTCATATGCATTTTGTACTCTGCAGAATGTAGCTACCTGCTCGGGAGTTGTGTCATAGACGCACCTTTCCTGCAGGAGTTTATTGAAACATTCATTGTTTGGCTAAGTTCTTTAGGGTTGGTTTTGGAAGGTCTTTCAACTTTGGCCAAATCCCGCTTCGTACGAAATTTTTTCACAGCGCTGTTTCCAAGTGTCCACAAAGAGCCTCTGCTTGAAACTGTCCACATGCACATCTCCCATACTGGTGTGTTCGTTTCACTACCTGGATTTTGGTTTCCTCTTCTTTCTTTGAAATGACACGTCTTCTTTCTGCACGCTACACACACCTTGTAGCAGTTTCAGTTTTTAGCATGTTGGTGCTCTCAAAACACTGTGTAACCTATGTAGAGTGTGTCACTCTCCAGCACTGAATACACAACCTAGAGCTCCTTTCACCACAGACACGCAAACACATCTTTTTGTGAAAGTCCTACTTCAGGTCACTTGGAAATGTAAGGTTTTCATCGAGAACATGAAGTCAATGACGGTTTTGCACTCTGCAGCCCATAGAAATGTACTTTTCTACAAACCCGTCTGAATTTCACTGCAAAATACCCTTCTTTTCTGGTTTGTTGAAAGTTTTCAACACATTAGGAAACAGAGCGTGTTCGTGCAAGAGTGATGCAGTGTGCGTTTTCCTGGACTTCAAGTGATTTGGGAAACATACTCCTTATTTTTCCCCATTGTGTAAGAAACAACATGAGGCTTGCAAGAGATTGAAACAATGCATCCCAAAACGTATTCCAGCAGTGAAAACACACGTTTCTACAAAGACTTTGAAGGAGCAAGCAGAAGCCTAGTGGCTGAGTGTTCTTTCAGAGAGAAACACAGGCATTGCTTCCTTCTGGAGTGAGTTTTCAGCCGGGAATTCATATGCATTTTGTACTGTGAAGAATGTAGCTACCTGCTCGGGAGTTGTGTCATAGACGCACCTTTCCTGCAGGAGTTTATTGAAACATTCATTGTTTGGCTAAGTTCTTTAGGATTGGTTTTGGAAGGTCTTTCAACTTTGGCCATATCCCGCTTCGTACGAAATTTTTTCACAGCGCTGTTTCCAAGTGTCCACAAAGAGCCTCTGCTTGAAACTGTCCACATGCACATCTCCCATACTGGTGTGTTCGTTTCACTACCTGGATTTTGGTTCCTCTTCTTTCTTTGAAATGACAAGTCTTCTTTCTGCACGCTACACACACCTTGTAGCAGTTTCAGTTTTTAGCATGTTGGTGCTCTCAAAACACTGTGTAACCTATGTAGAGTGTGTCACTCTCCAGCACTGAATACACAACCTAGAACTCCTTTCACCACAGACACGCAAACACATCTTTTTGTGAAAGTCCTACTTCAGGTCACTTGGAAATGTAAGGTTTTCATCGAGAACATGAAGTCAATGACGGTTTTGCACTCTGCAGCCCATAGAAATGTACTTTTCTACAAACCCGTCTGAATTTCACTGCAAAATACCCTTCTCTTCATGTTTGTTGAAAGTTCTCAACGTATTAGGAGAAAGAGCGTGTTCGTGCAAGAGTGATGCAGTGTGCGTTTTCCTGGATTTCAAGTGATTTGGGAAACATACTCCTTATTTTTCCCCATTGTGTAAGAAACAACATGAGGCTTGCAAGAGATTGAAACAATGCATCCCAAAACGTATTCCAGCAGTGAAATCACACGTTTCTACAAAGACTTTGAAGGAGCAAGCAAAAGCCTAGTGGCTGAGTGTCCTTTCAGAGAGAAACACACGCATTGCTTCCTTCTGGAGTGAGTTTTCAGCCTGGAATTCATATGCATTTTGTACTGTGCAGAATGTAGCTACCTGCTCGGGACTTGTGTCATAGATGCACCTTTCCTGCAGGAGTTTATTGCAACATTCATTGTTTGGCTAAGTTCTTTAGGGTTGGTTTTGGAAGGTCTTTCAACTTTGGCCAAATCCCGCTTCGTACGAAATTTTTTCACAGCGCTGTTTCCAAGTGTCCACAAAGAGCCTCTGCTTGAAACTGTCCACATGCACATCTCCCATACTGGTGTGTTCGTTTCACTACCTGGATTTTGGTTTCCTCTTCTTTCTTTGAAATGACAAGCCTTCTTTCTGCACGCTACACACACCTTGTAGCAGTTTCAGTTTTTAGCGTGTTGGTGCTCTCAAAACGCTGTGTAACCTATGTAGAGTGTGTCACTCTCCAGCACTGAATACACAACCTAGAGCTCCTTTCACCACAGACACGGAAACACATCTTTTTGTGAAAGTCCTACTTCAGGTCACTGGAAATGTAAGGTTTTCATCGAGAACATGAAGTCAATGACGGTTTTGCACTCTGCAGCCCATAGAAATGTACTTTTCTACAAACCCGTCTGAATTTCACTGCAAAATACCCTTCTTTTCTGGTTTGTTGAAAGTTTTCAACACATTAGGAAAAAGCGTGTTCGTGCAAGAGTGATGCAGTGTGCGTTTTCCTGGACTTCAAGTGATTTGGGAAACATACTCCTTATTTTTCCCCATTGTGTAAGAAACAACATGAGGCTTGCAAGAGATTGAAACAATGCATCCCAAAACGTATTCCAGCAGTGAAAACACACGTTTCTACAAAGACTTTGAAGGAGCAAGCAAAAGCCTAGTGGCTGAGTGTTCTTTCAGAGAGAAACACACGCATTGCTTCCTTCTGGAGTGAGTTTTCAGCCTGGAATTCATATGCATTTTGTACTGTGCAGAATGTAGCTACCTGCTCGGGAGTTGTGTCATAGACGCACCTTTCCTGCAGGAGTTTATTGAAACATTCATTGTTTGGCTAAGTTCTTTAGGGTTGGTTTTGGAAGGTCTTTCAACTTTGGCCAAATCCCGCTTCGTACGAAATTTTTTCACAGCGCTGTTTCCAAGTGTCCACAAAGAGCCTCTGCTTGAAACTGTCCACATGCACATCTCCCATACTGGTGTGTTCGTTTCACTACCTGGATTTTGGTTTCCTCTTCTTTCTTTGAAATGACACGTCTTCTTTCTGCACGCTACACACACCTTGTAGCAGTTTCAGTTTTTAGCATGTTGGTGCTCTCAAAACACTGTGTAACCTATGTAGAGTGTGTCACTCTCCAGCACTGAATACACAACCTAGAGCTCCTTTCACCACAGACACGCAAACACATCTTTTTGTGAAAGTCCTACTTCAGGTCACTTGGAAATGTAAGGTTTTCATCGAGAACATGAATTGAATCACGGTTTTGCACTCTGCAGCCAAGAGAAATGTACTTTTCTACAAACCCGTCTGAATTTCACTGCAAAATACCCTTCTTTTCTGGTTTGTTGAAAGTTCTCAACACATTAGGAGAAAGAGCGTGTTCGTGCAAGAGTGATGCAGTGTGCGTTTTCCTGGACTTCAAGTGATTTGGGTAACATACTCCTTATTTTTCCCCATTGTGTAAGAAACAACATGAGGCTTGCAAGAGATTGAAACAATGCATCCCAAAACGTATTCCAGCAGTGAAAACACACGTTTCTACAAAGACTTTGAAGGAGCAAGCAAAAGCCTAGTGGCTGAGTGTTCTTTCAGAGAGAAACACACGCATTGCTTCCTTCTGGAGTGAGTTTTCAGCCTGGAATTCATATGCATTTTGTACTGTGCAGAATGTAGCTACCTGCTCGGGAGTTGTGTCATAGACGCACCTTTCCTGGAGGAGTTTATTGAAACATTCATTGTTTGGCTAAGTTCTTTAGGGTTGGTTTTGGAAGGTCTTTAAACATTGGCCAAATCCCGCTTCGTACGAAATTTTTTCACAGCGCTGTTTCCAAGTGTCCACAAAGAGCCTCTGCTTGAAACTGTCCACATGCACATCTCCCATACTGGTGTGTTCGTTTCACTACCTGGATTTTGGTTTCCTCTTCTTTCTTTGAAATGACAAGCCTTCTTTCTGCACGCTACACACACCTTGTAGCAGTTTCAGTTTTTAGCATGTTGGTGCTCTCAAAACGCTGTGTAACCTATGTAGAGTGTGTCACTCTCCAGCACTGAATACACAACCTAGAGCTCCTTTCACCACAGACACGCAAACACATCTTTTTGTGAAAGTCCTACTTCAGGTCACTTGGAAATGTAAGGTTTTCATCGAGAACATGAAGTCAATGACAGTTTTGCACTCTGCAGCCCATAGAAATGTACTTTTCTACAAACCCGTCTGAATTTCACTGCAAAATACCCTTCTTTTCTCGTTTGTTGAAAGTTCTCAACACATTAGGAGAAAGAGCGTGTTCGTGCAAGAGTGATGCAGTGTGCGTTTTCCTGGACTTCAAGTGATTTTGGAAACATACTCCTTATTTTTCCCCATTGTGTAAGAAACAACATGAGGCTTGCAAGAGATTGAAACAATGCATCCCAAAACGTATTCCGGCAGTGAAAACACACGTTTCTACAAAGACTTTGAAGGAGCAAGCAAAAGCCTAGTGGCTGAGTGTTCTTTCAGAGAGAAACACACGCATTGCTTCCTTCTGGAGTGAGTTTTCAGCCTGGAATTCATATGCATTTTGTACTGTGCAGAATGTAGCTACCTGCTCGGGAGTTGTGTCATAGACGCACCTTTCCTGCAGGAGTTTATTGAAACATTCATTGTTTGGCTAAGTTCTTTAGGGTTGGTTTTGGAAGGTCTTTCAACTTTGGCCAAATCCCGCTTCGTACGAAATTTTTTCACAGCGCTGTTTCCAAGTGTCCACAAAGAGCCTCTGCTTGAAACTGTCCACATGCACATCTCCCATACTGGTGTGTTCGTTTCACTACCTGGATTTTGGTTTCCTCTTCTTTCTTTGAAATGACAAGCCTTCTTTCTGCACGCTACACACACCTTGTAGCAGTTTCAGTTTTTAGCATGTTGGTGCTCTCAAAACGCTGTGTAACCTATGTAGAGTGTGTCACTCTCCAGCACTGAATACCCAACCTAGAGCTCCTTTCACCACAGACACGCAAACACATCTTTTTGTGAAAGTCCTACTTCAGGTCACTTGGAAATGTAAGGTTTTCATCGAGAACATGAAGTCAATGACGATTTTGCACTCTGCAGCCCATAGAAATGTACTTTTCTACAAACCCGTCTGAATTTCACTGCAAAATATCCTTCTCTTCTTGTTTGTTGAAAGTTCTCAACGTATTAGGAGAAAGAGCGTATTCGTGCAAGAGTGATGCAGTTTGCGTTTTCTTGGACTTCAAGTGATTTGGGAAACATACTCCTTATTTTTCCCCATTGTGTAAGAAACAACATGAGGCTTGCAAGAGATTGAAACAATGCATCCCAAAACGTATTCCAGCAGTGAAAACACACGTTTCTACAAAGACTTTGAAGGAGCAAGCAAAAGCCTAGTGGCTGAGTGTTCTTTCAGAGAGAAACACACGCATTGCTTCCTTCTGGAGTGAGTTTTCAGCCTGGAATTCATATGCATTTTGTACTGTGCAGAATGTAGCTACCTGCTCGGGAGTTGTGTCATAGACGCACCCTTCCTGCAGGAGTTTATTGAAACATTCATTGTTTGGCTAAGTTCTTTAGGGTTGGTTTTGGAAGGTCTTTCAACTTTGGCCAAATCCCGCTTCGTACGAAATTTTTTCACAGCGCTGTTTCCAAGTGTCCACAAAGAGCCTCTGCTTGAAACTGTCCACATGCACATCTCCCATACTGGTGTGTTCGTTTCACTACCTGGATTTTGGTTTCCTCTTCTTTCTTTGAAATGACAAGCCTTCTTTCTGCACGCTACACACACCTTGTAGCAGTTTCAGTTTTTAGCATGTTGGTGCTCTCAAAACGCTGTGTAACCTATGTAGAGTGTGTCACTCTCCAGCACTGAATACACAACCTAGAGCTCCTTTCACCACAGACACGCAAACACATCTTTTTGTGAAAGTCCTACTTCAGGTCACTTGGAAATGTAAGGTTTTCATCGAGAACATGAAGTCAATGACGGTTTTGCACTCTGCAGCCCATAGAAATGTACTTTTCTACAAACCCGTCTGAATTTCACTGCAAATTACCCTTCTTTTCTGGTTTGTTGAAAGTTCTCAACACATTAGGAGAAAGAGCGTGTTCGTGCAAGAGTGATGCAGTGTGCGTTTTCCTGGACTTCAAGTGATTTGGGAAACATACTCCTTATTTTTCCCCATTGTGTAAGAAACAACATGAGGCTTGCAAGAGATTGAAACAATGCATCCCAAAACGTATTCCAGCAGTGAAAACACACGTTTCTACAAAGACTTTGAAGGAGCAAGCAAAAGCCTACTGGCTGAGTGTTCTTTCAGAGAGAAACACATGCATTGCTTCCTTCTGGAGTGAGTTTTCAGCCTGAAATTCATATGCATTTTGTACTGTGCAGAATGTAGCTACCTGCTCGGGAGTTTTGTCATAGCGGCACCCTTCCTGCAGGAGTTTATTGCAACATTCATTGTTTGGCTAAGTTCTTTAGGGTTGGTTTTGGAAGGTCTTTCAACTTTGGCCAAATCCCGCTTCGTACGAAATTTTTTCACAGCGCTGTTTCCAAGTGTCCACAAAGAGCCTCTGCTTGAAACTGTCCACATGCACATCTCCCATACTGGTGTGTTCGTTTCACTACCTGGATTTTGGTTTCCTCTTCTTTCTTTGAAATGACAAGCCTTCTTTCTGCACGCTACACACACCTTGTAGCAGTTTCAGTTTTTAGCGTGTTGGTGCTCTCAAAACGCTGTGTAACCTATGTAGAGTGTGTCACTCTCCAGCACTGAATACACAACCTAGAGCTCCTTTCACCACAGACACGCAAACACATCTTTTTGTGAAAGTCCTACTTCAGGTCACTTGGAAATGTAAGGTTTTCATCGAGAACATGAAGTCAATGACGGTTTTGCACTCTGCAGCCCATAGAAATGTACTTTTCTACAAACCCGTCTGAATTTCACTGCAAAATACCCTTCTTTTCTGGTTTGTTGAAAGTTCTCAACACATTAGGAGAAAGAGCGTGTTCGTGCAAGAGTGATGCAGTGTGCGTTTTCCTGGACTTCAAGTGATTTGGGAAACATACTCCTTATTTTTCCCCATTGTGTAAGAAACAACATGAGGCTTGCAAGAGATTGAAACAATGCATCCCAAAACGTATTCCAGCAGGGAAAACACACGTTTCTACAAAGACTTTGAAGGAGCAAGCAAAAGCCTAGTGGCTGAGTGTTCTTTCAGAGAGAAACACACGCATTGCTTCCTTCTGGAGTGAGTTTTCAGCCTGGAATTCATATGCATTTTGTACTGTGCAGAATGTAGCTATCTGCTCGGGAGTTGTGTCATAGACGCACCCTTCCTGCAGGAGTTTATTGAAACATTCATTGTTTGGCTAAGTTCTTTAGGGTTGGTTTTGGAAGGTCTTTCAATTTTGGCCAAATCCCGCTTCGTACGAAATTTTTTCACAGCGCTGTTTCCAAGTGTCCACAAAGAGCCTCTGCTTGAAACTGTCCACATGCACATCTCCCATACTGGTGTGTTCGTTTCACTACCTGGATTTTGGTTTCCTCTTCTTTCTTTGAAATGACAAGCCTTCTTTCTGCACGCTACACACACCTTGTAGCAGTTTCAGTTTTTAGCATGTTGGTGCTCTCAAAACGCTGTGTAACCTATGTAGAGTGTGTCACTCTCCAGCACTGAATACACAACCTAGAGCTCCTTTCACCACAGACACGCAAACACATCTTTTTGTGAAAGTCCTACTTCAGGTCACTTGAAAATGTAAGGTTTTCATCGAGAACATGAAGTCAATCACGGTTTTGCACTCTGCAGCCCATAGAAATGTACTTTTCTACAAACCCGTCTGAATTTCACTGCAAATTACCCTTCTTTTCTGGTTTGTTGAAAGTTCTCAACACATTAGGAGAAAATCGTGTTCGTGCAAGAGTGATGCAGTGTGCGTTTTCCTGGACTTCAAGTGATTTGGGAAACATACTCCTTATTTTTCCCCATTGTGTAAGAAACAACATGAGGCTTGCAAGAGATTGAAACAATGCATCCCA
Organism: Miniopterus schreibersii; assembly: GCF_964146895.1. Taxonomy (NCBI): domain Eukaryota; kingdom Metazoa; phylum Chordata; class Mammalia; order Chiroptera; family Miniopteridae; genus Miniopterus; species Miniopterus schreibersii. The sequence continues at coordinate 678,213 of NW_027669848.1, forward strand.
AAACGTATTCCAGCAGTGAAAACAAACGTTTCTACAAAGACTTTGAAGGAGCAAGCAAAAGCCTAGTGGCTGAGTGTTCTTTCAGAGAGAAACACACGCATTGCTTCCTTCTGGAGTGAGTTTTCAACCTGGAATTCATATGCATTTTGTACTGTGCAGAATGTAGCTACCTGCTCGGGAGTTGTGTCATAGACGCACCTTTCCTGTAGGAGTTTATTGCAACATTCATTGTTTGGCTAAGTTCTTTAGGGTTGGTTTTGGAAGGTCTTTCAACTTTGGCCAAATCCCGCTTCGTACGAAATTTTTTCACAACGCTGTTTCCAAGTGTCCACAAAGAGCCTCTGCTTGAAACTGTCCACATGCACATCTCCCATACTGGTGTGTTCGTTTCATTACCTGGATTTTGGTTTCCTCTTCTTTCTTTGAAATGACAAGCCTTCTTTCTGCACGCTACACACACCTTGTAGCAGTTTCAGTTTTTAGCATGTTGGTGCTCTCAAAACGCTGTGTAACCTATGTAGAGTGTGTCACTCTCCAGCACTGAATACACAACCTAGAGCTCCTTTCACCACAGACACGGAAACACATCTTTTTGTGAAAGTCCTACTTCAGGTCACTGGAAATGTAAGGTTTTCATCGAGAACATGAAGTCAATGACGGTTTTGCACTCTGCAGCCCATAGAAATGTACTTTTCTACAAACCCGTCTGAATTTCACTGCAAAATACCCTTCTCTTCTTGTTTGTTGAAAGTTCTCAACGTATTAGGAGAAAGAGCGTGTTCGTGCAAGAGTGATGCAGTGTGCGTTTTCCTGGACTTCAAGTGATTTGGGAAACATACTCCTTATTTTTCCTCATTGTGTAAGAAACAACATGAGGCTTGCAAGAGATTGAAACAATGCATCCCAAAACGTATTCCAGCAGTGAAAACACACGTTTCTACAAAGACTTTGAAGGAGCAAGCAAAAGCCTAGTGGCTGAGTGTCCTTTCAGAGAGAAACACACGCATTGCTTCCTTCTGGAGTGAGTTTTCAGCCTGGAATTCATATGCATTTTGTACTGTGCAGAATGTAGCTACCTGCTCGGGAGTTGTGTCATAGATGCACCTTTCCTGCAGGAGTTTATTGCAACATTCATTGTTTGGCTAAGTTCTTTAGGGTTGGTTTTGGAAGGTCTTTCAACTTTGGCCAAATCCCGCTTCGTACGAAATTTTTTCACAGCGCTGTTTCCAAGTGTCCACAAAGAGCCTCTGCTTGAAACTGTCCACATGCACATCTCCCATACTGGTGTGTTCGTTTCACTACCTGGATTTTGGTTTCCTCTTCTCTCTTTGAAATGACAAGCCTTCTTTCTGCACGCTACACACACCTTGTAGCAGTTTCAGTTTTTAGCATGTTGGTGCTCTCAAAACGCTGTGTAACCTATGTAGAGTGTGTCACTCTCCAGCACTGAATACACAACCTAGAGCTCCTTTCACCACAGACACGGAAACACATCTTTTTGTAAAAGTCCTACTTCAGGTCACTGGAAATGTAAGGTTTTCATCGAGAACATGAAGTCAATCACGGTTTTGCACTCTGCAGCCAAGAGAAATGTACTTTTCTACAAACACGTCTGAATTTCACTGCAAAATACCCTTCTTTTCTGGTTTGTTAAAAGTTCTCAACACATTAGGAGAAAGAGCGTGTTCGTGCAAGAGTGATGCAGTGTGCGTTTTCCTGGACTTCAAGTGATTTGGGAAACATACTCCTTATTTTTCCCCATTGTGTAAGAAACAACATGAGGCTTGCAAGAGATTGAAACAATGCATCCCAAAACGTATTCCAGCAGTGAAAACACACGTTTCTACAAAGACTTTGAAGGAGCAAGCAAAAGCCTAGTGGCTGAGTGTTCTTTCAGAGAGAAACACACGCATTGCTTCCTTCTGGAGTGAGTTTTCAGCCTGGAATTCATATGCATTTTGTACTGTGCAGAATGTAGCTACCTGCTCGGGACTTGTGTCATAGATGCACCTTTCCTGCAGGAGTTTATTGCAACATTCATTGTTTGGCTAAGTTCTTTAGGGTTGGTTTTGGAAGGTCTTTCAACTTTGGCCAAATCCCGCTTCATACGAAATTTTTTCACAGCGCTGTTTCCAAGTGTCCACAAAGAGCCTCTGCTTGAAACTGTCCACATGCACATCTCCCATACTGGTGTGTTCGTTTCACTACCTGGATTTTGGTTTCCTCTTCTCTATTTGAAATGACAAGCCTTCTTTCTGCACGCTACACACACCTTGTAGCAGTTTCAGTTTTTAGCATGTTGGTGCTCTCAAAACGCTGTGTAACCTATGTAGAGTGTGTCACTCTCCAGCACTGAATACACAACCTAGAGCTCCTTTCACCACAGACACGGAAACACATCTTTTTGTGAAAGTCCTACTTCAGGTCACTGGAAATGTAAGGTTTTCATCGAGAACATGAAGTCAATCACGGTTTTGCACTCTGCAGCCCATAGAAATGTACTTTTCTACAAACACGTCTGAATTTCACTGCAAAATACCCTTCTTTTCTGGTTTGTTAACAGTTCTCAACACATTAGGAGAAAGAGCGTGTTCGTGCAAGGGTGATGCAGTGTGCGTTTTCCTGGACTTCAAGTGATTTGGGAAACATACTCCTTATTTTTCCCCATTGTGTAAGAAACAACATGAGGCTTGCAAGAGATTGAAACAATGCATCCCAAAACGTATTCCAGCAGTGAAAACACACGTTTCTACAAAGACTTTGAAGGAGCAAGCAAAAGCCTAGTGGCTGAGTGTTCTTTCAGAGAGAAACACACGCATTGCTTCCTTCTGGAGTGAGTTTTCAGCCTGGAATTCATATGCATTTTGTACTGTGCAGAATGTAGCTACCTGCTCGGGAGTTGTGTCATAGATGCACCTTTCCTGCAGGAGTTTATTGCAACATTCATTGTTTGGCTAAGTTCTTTAGGGTTGGTTTTGGAAGGTCTTTCAACTTTGGCCAAATCCCGCTTCGTACGAAATTTTTTCACAGCGCTGTTTCCAAGTGTCCACAAAGAGCCTCTGCTTGAAACTGTCCACATGCACATCTCCCATACTGGTGTGTTCGTTTCACTACCTGGATTTTGGTTTCCTCTTCTCTCTTTGAAATGACAAGCCTTCTTTCTGCACGCTACACACACCTTGTAGCAGTTTCAGTTTTTAGCATGTTGGTGCTCTCAAAACGCTGTGTAACCTATGTAGAGTGTGTCACTCTCCAGCACTGAATACACAACCTAGAGCTCCTTTCACCACAGACACGCAAACACATCTTTTTGTGAAAGTCCTACTTCAGGTCACTGGAAATGTAAGGTTTTCATCGAGAACATGAAGTCAATCACGGTTTTGCACTCTGCAGCCCATAGAAATGTACTTTTCTACAAACACGTCTGAATTTCACTGCAAAATACCCTTCTTTTCTGGTTTGTTAAAAGTTCTCAACACATTAGGAGAAAGAGCGTGTTCGTGCAAGAGTGATGCAGTGTGCGTTTTCCTGGACTTCAAGTGATTTGGGAAACATACTCCTTATTTTTCCCCATTGTGTAAGAAACAACATGAGGCTTGCAAGAGATTGAAACAATGCATCCCAAAACGTATTCCAGCAGTGAAAACACACGTTTCTACAAAGACTTTGAAGGAGCAAGCAAAAGCCTAGTGGCTGAGTGTTCTTTCAGAGAGAAACACACGCATTGCTTCCTTCTGGAGTGAGTTTTCAGCCTGGAATTCATATGCATTTTGTACTGTGCAGAATGTAGCTACCTGCTCGGGACTTGTGTCATAGATGCACCTTTCCTGCAGGAGTTTATTGCAACATTCATTGTTTGGCTAAGTTCTTTAGGGTTGGTTTTGGAAGGTCTTTCAACTTTGGCCAAATCCCGCTTCGTACGAAATTTTTTCACAGCGCTGTTTCCAAGTGTCCACAAAGAGCCTCTGCTTGAAACTGTCCACATGCACATCTCCCATACTGGTGTGTTTGTTTCACTACCTGGATTTTGGTTTCCTCTTCTTTCTTTGAAATGACAAGCCTTCTTTCTGCACGCTACACACACCTTGTAGCAGTTTCAGTTTTTAGCATGTTGGTGCTCTCAAAACGCTGTGTAACCTATGTAGAGTGTGTCACTCTCCAGCACTGAATACACAACCTAGAGCTCCTTTCACCACAGACACGCAAACACATCTTTTTGTGAAAGTCCTACTTCAGGTCACTTGGAAATGTAAGGTTTTCATCGAGAACATGAAGTCAATGACGGTTTTGCACTCTGCAGCCCATAGAAATGTACTTTTCTACAAACCCGTCTGAATTTCACTGCAAAATACCCTTCTCTTCTTGTTTGTTGAAAGTTCTCAACGTATTAGGAGAAAGAGCGTGTTCGTGCAAGAGTGATGCAGTGTGCGTTTTCCTGGACTTCAAGTGATTTGGGAAACATACTCCTTATTTTTCCCCATTGTGTAAGAAACAACATGAGGCTTGCAAGAGATTGAAACAATGCATCCCAAAACGTATTCCAGCAGTGAAAACACACGTTTCTACAAAGACTTTGAAGGAGCAAGCAAAAGCCTAGTGGCTGAGTGTCCTTTCAGAGAGAAACACACGCATTGCTTCCTTCTGGAGTGAGTTTTCAGCCTGGAATTCATATGCATTTTGTACTGTGCAGAATGTAGCTACCTGCTCGGGACTTGTGTCATAGATGCACCTTTCCTGCAGGAGTTTATTGCAACATTCATTGTTTGGCTAAGTTCTTTAGGGTTGGTTTTGGAAGGTCTTTCAACTTTGGCCAAATCCTGCTTCGTACGGAAGTTTTTCACAGCGCTGTTTCCAAGTGTCCACAAAGAGCCTCTGCTTGAAACTGTCCACATGCACATCTCCCATACTGGTGTGTTCGTTTCACTACCTGGATTTTGGTTTCCTCTTCTTTCTTTGAAATGACAAGCCTTCTTTCTGCACGCTACACACACCTTGTAGCAGTTTCAGTTTTTAGCATGTTGGTGCTCTCAAAACGCTGTGTAACCTATGTAGAGTGTGTCACTCTCCAGCACTGAATACACAACCTAGAGCTCCTTTCACCACAGACACGGAAACACATCTTTTTGTGAAAGTCCTACTTCAGGTCACTGGAAATGTAAGGTTTTCATCGAGAACATGAAGTCAATCACGGTTTTGCACTCTGCAGCCAAGAGAAATGTACTTTTCTACAAACACGTCTGAATTTCACTGCAAAATACCCTTCTTTTCTGGTTTGTTAAAAGTTCTCAACACATTAGGAGAAACAGCGTGTTTGTGCAAGAGTGATGCAGTGTGCGTTTTCCTGGACTTCAAGTGATTTGGGAAACATACTCCTTATTTTTCCCCATTGTGTAAGAAACAACATGAGGCTTGCAAGAGATTGAAACAATGCATCCCAAAACGTATTCCAGCAGTGAAAACACACGTTTCTACAAAGACTTTGAAGGAGCAAGCAAAAGCCTAGTGGCTGAGTGTTCTTTCAGAGAGAAACACAAGCATTGCTTCCTTCTGGAGTGAGTTTTCAGCCTGGAATTCATATGCATTTTGTACTGTGCAGAATGTAGCTACCTGCTCGGGAGTTGTGTCATAGACGCACCTTTCCTGCAGGAGTTTATTGAAACATTCATTGTTTGGCTAAGTTCTTTAGGGTTGGTTTTGGAAGGTCTTTCAACTTTGGCCAAATCCCGCTTCGTACGAAATTTTTTCACAACGCTGTTTCCAAGTGTCCACAAAGAGCCTCTGCTTGAAACTGTCCACATGCACATCTCCCATACTGGTGTGTTCGTTTCACTACCTGGATTTTGGTTTCCTCTTCTCTCTTTGAAATGACAAGCCTTCTTTCTGCACGCTACACACACCTTGTAGCAGTTTCAGTTTTTAGCATGTTGGTGCTCTCAAAACGCTGTGTAACCTATGTAGAGTGTGTCACTCTCCAGCACTGAATACACAACCTAGAGCTCCTTTCACCACAGACACGGAAACACATCTTTTTGTAAAAGTCCTACTTCAGGTCACTGGAAATGTAAGGTTTTCATCGAGAACATGAAGTCAATCACGGTTTTGCACTCTGCAGCCCATAGAAATGTACTTTTCTACAAACACGTCTGAATTTCACTGCAAAATACCCTTCTTTTCTGGTTTGTTAAAAGTTCTCAACACATTAGGAGAAAGAGCGTGTTCGTGCAAGAGTGATGCAGTGTGCGTTTTCCTGGACTTCAAGTGATTTGGGAAACATACTCCTTATTTTTCCCCATTGTGTAAGAAACAACATGAGGCTTGCAAGAGATTGAAACAATGCATCCCAAAACGTATTCCAGCAGTGAAAACACACGTTTCTACAAAGACTTTGAAGGAGCAAGCAAAAGCCTAGTGGCTGAGTGTTCTTTCAGAGAGAAACACACGCATTGCTTCCTTCTGGAGTGAGTTTTCAGCCTGGAATTCATATGCATTTTGTACTGTGCAGAATGTAGCTACCTGCTCGGGACTTGTGTCATAGATGCACCTTTCCTGCAGGAGTTTATTGCAACATTCATTGTTTGGCTAAGTTCTTTAGGGTTGGTTTTGGAAGGTCTTTCAACTTTGGCCAAATCCCGCTTCGTACGAAATTTTTTCACAGCGCTGTTTCCAAGTGTCCACAAAGAGCCTCTGCTTGAAACTGTCCACATGCACATCTCCCATACTGGTGTGTTCGTTTCACTACCTGGACTTTGGTTTCCTCTTCTTTCTTTGAAATGACAAGCCTTCTTTCTGCACGCTACACACACCTTGTAGCAGTTTCAGTTTTTAGCATGTTGGTGCTCTCAAAACGCTGTGTAACCTATGTAGAGTGTGTCACTCTCCAGCACTGAATACACAACCTAGAGCTCCTTTCACCACAGACACGGAAACACATCTTTTTGTGAAAGTCCTACTTCAGGTCACTGGAAATGTAAGGTTTTCATCGAGAACATGAAGTCAATCACGGTTTTGCACTCTGCAGCCCATAGAAATGTACTTTTCTACAAACACGTCTGAATTTCACTGCAAAATACCCTTCTTTTCTGGTTTGTTAAAAGTTCTCAACACATTAGGAGAAAGAGCGTGTTCGTGCAAGAGTGATGCAGTGTGCGTTTTCCTGGACTTCAAGTGATTTGGGAAACATACTCCTTATTTTTCCCCATTGTGTAAGAAACAACATGAGGCTTGCAAGAGATTGAAACAATGCATCCCAAAACGTATTCCAGCAGTGAAAACACACGTTTCTACAAAGACTTTGAAGGAGCAAGCAAAAGCCTAGTGGCTGAGTGTTCTTTCAGAGAGAAACACACGCATTGCTTCCTTCTGGAGTGAGTTTTCAGCCTGGAATTCATATGCATTTTGTACTGTGCAGAATGTAGCTACCTGCTCGGGACTTGTGTCATAGATGCACCTTTCCTGCAGGAGTTTATTGCAACATTCATTGTTTGGCTAAGTTCTTTAGGGTTGGTTTTGGAAGGTCTTTCAACTTTGGCCAAATCCCGCTTCGTACGAAATTTTTTCACAGCGCTGTTTCCAAGTGTCCACAAAGAGCCTCTGCTTGAAACTGTCCACATGCACATCTCCCATACTGGTGTGTTCGTTTCACTACCTGGACTTTGGTTTCCTCTTCTTTCTTTGAAATGACAAGCCTTCTTTCTGCACGCTACACACACCTTGTAGCAGTTTCAGTTTTTAGCATGTTGGTGCTCTCAAAACGCTGTGTAACCTATGTAGAGTGTGTCACTCTCCAGCACTGAATACACAACCTAGAGCTCCTTTCACCACAGACACGGAAACACATCTTTTTGTGAAAGTCCTACTTCAGGTCACTGGAAATGTAAGGTTTTCATCGAGAACATGAAGTCAATCACGGTTTTGCACTCTGCAGCCCATAGAAATGTACTTTTCTACAAACACGTCTGAATTTCACTGCAAAATACCCTTCTTTTCTGGTTTGTTAAAAGTTCTCAACACATTAGGAGAAAGAGCGTGTTCGTGCAAGAGTGATGCAGTGTGCGTTTTCCTGGACTTCAAGTGATTTGGGAAACATACTCCTTATTTTTCCCCATTGTGTAAGAAACAACATGAGGCTTGCAAGAGATTGAAACAATGCATCCCAAAACGTATTCCAGCAGTGAAAACACACGTTTCTACAAAGACTTTGAAGGAGCAAGCAAAAGCCTAGTGGCTGAGTGTTCTTTCAGAGAGAAACACACGCATTGCTTCCTTCTGGAGTGAGTTTTCAGCCTGGAATTCATATGCATTTTGTACTGTGCAGAATGTAGCTACCTGCTCGGGACTTGTGTCATAGATGCACCTTTCCTGCAGGAGTTTATTGCAACATTCATTGTTTGGCTAAGTTCTTTAGGGTTGGTTTTGGAAGGTCTTTCAACTTTGGCCAAATCCCGCTTCGTACGAAATTTTTTCACAGCGCTGTTTCCAAGTGTCCACAAAGAGCCTCTGCTTGAAACTGTCCACATGCACATCTCCCATACTGGTGTGTTTGTTTCACTACCTGGATTTTGGTTTCCTCTTCTTTCTTTGAAATGACAAGCCTTCTTTCTGCACGCTACACACACCTTGTAGCAGTTTCAGTTTTTAGCATGTTGGTGCTCTCAAAACGCTGTGTAACCTATGTAGAGTGTGTCACTCTCCAGCACTGAATACACAACCTAGAGCTCCTTTCACCACAGACACGCAAACACATCTTTTTGTGAAAGTCCTACTTCAGGTCACTTGGAAATGTAAGGTTTTCATCGAGAACATGAAGTCAATGACGGTTTTGCACTCTGCAGCCCATAGAAATGTACTTTTCTACAAACCCGTCTGAATTTCACTGCAAAATACCCTTCTCTTCTTGTTTGTTGAAAGTTCTCAACGTATTAGGAGAAAGAGCGTGTTCGTGCAAGAGTGATGCAGTGTGCGTTTTCCTGGACTTCAAGTGATTTGGGAAACATACTCCTTATTTTTCCCCATTGTGTAAGAAACAACATGAGGCTTGCAAGAGATTGAAACAATGCATCCCAAAATGTATTCCAGCAGTGAAAACACACGTTTCTACAAAGACTTTGAAGGAGCAAGCAAAAGCCTAGTGGCTGAGTGTCCTTTCAGAGAGAAACACACGCATTGCTTCCTTCTGGAGTGAGTTTTCAGCCTGGAATTCATATGCATTTTGTACTGTGCAGAATGTAGCTACCTGCTCGGGACTTGTGTCATAGATGCACCTTTCCTGCAGGAGTTTATTGCAACATTCATTGTTTGGCTAAGTTCTTTAGGGTTGGTTTTGGAAGGTCTTTCAACTTTGGCCAAATCCTGCTTCGTACGGAAGTTTTTCACAGCGCTGTTTCCAAGTGTCCACAAAGAGCCTCTGCTTGAAACTGTCCACATGCACATCTCCCATACTGGTGTGTTCGTTTCACTACCTGGATTTTGGTTTCCTCTTCTTTCTTTGAAATGACAAGCCTTCTTTCTGCACGCTACACACACCTTGTAGCAGTTTCAGTTTTTAGCATGTTGGTGCTCTCAAAACGCTGTGTAACCTATGTAGAGTGTGTCACTCTCCAGCACTGAATACACAACCTAGAGCTCCTTTCACCACAGACACGGAAACACATCTTTTTGTGAAAGTCCTACTTCAGGTCACTGGAAATGTAAGGTTTTCATCGAGAACATGAAGTCAATCACGGTTTTGCACTCTGCAGCCCATAGAAATGTACTTTTCTACAAACACGTCTGAATTTCACTGCAAAATACCCTTCTTTTCTGGTTTGTTAAAAGTTCTCAACACATTAGGAGAAAGAGCGTGTTTGTGCAAGAGTGATGCAGTGTGCGTTTTCCTGGACTTCAAGTGATTTGGGAAACATACTCCTTATTTTTCCCCATTGTGTAAGAAACAACATGAGGCTTGCAAGAGATTGAAACAATGCATCCCAAAACGTATTCCAGCAGTGAAAACACACGTTTCTACAAAGACTTTGAAGGAGCAAGCAAAAGCCTAGTGGCTGAGTGTTCTTTCAGAGAGAAACACAAGCATTGCTTCCTTCTGGAGTGAGTTTTCAGCCTGGAATTCATATGCATTTTGTACTGTGCAGAATGTAGCTACCTGCTCGGGAGTTGTGTCATAGACGCACCTTTCCTGCAGGAGTTTATTGAAACATTCATTGTTTGGCTAAGTTCTTTAGGGTTGGTTTTGGAAGGTCTTTCAACTTTGGCCAAATCCCGCTTCGTACGAAATTTTTTCACAACGCTGTTTCCAAGTGTCCACAAAGAGCCTCTGCTTGAAACTGTCCACATGCACATCTCCCATACTGGTGTGTTCGTTTCACTACCTGGATTTTGGTTTCCTCTTCTCTCTTTGAAATGACAAGCCTTCTTTCTGCACGCTACACACACCTTGTAGCAGTTTCAGTTTTTAGCATGTTGGTGCTCTCAAAACGCTGTGTAACCTATGTAGAGTGTGTCACTCTCCAGCACTGAATACACAACCTAGAGCTCCTTTCACCACAGACACGGAAACACATCTTTTTGTAAAAGTCCTACTTCAGGTCACTGGAAATGTAAGGTTTTCATCGAGAACATGAAGTCAATCACGGTTTTGCACTCTGCAGCCCATAGAAATGTACTTTTCTACAAACACGTCTGAATTTCACTGCAAAATACCCTTCTTTTCTGGTTTGTTAAAAGTTCTCAACACATTAGGAGAAAGAGCGTGTTCGTGCAAGAGTGATGCAGTGTGCGTTTTCCTGGACTTCAAGTGATTTGGGAAACATACTCCTTATTTTTCCCCATTGTGTAAGAAACAACATGAGGCTTGCAAGAGATTGAAACAATGCATCCCAAAACGTATTCCAGCAGTGAAAACACACGTTTCTACAAAGACTTTGAAGGAGCAAGCAAAAGCCTAGTGGCTGAGTGTTCTTTCAGAGAGAAACACACGCATTGCTTCCTTCTGGAGTGAGTTTTCAGCCTGGAATTCATATGCATTTTGTACTGTGCAGAATGTAGCTACCTGCTCGGGACTTGTGTCATAGATGCACCTTTCCTGCAGGAGTTTATTGCAACATTCATTGTTTGGCTAAGTTCTTTAGGGTTGGTTTTGGAAGGTCTTTCAACTTTGGCCAAATCCCGCTTCGTACGAAATTTTTTCACAGCGCTGTTTCCAAGTGTCCACAAAGAGCCTCTGCTTGAAACTGTCCACATGCACATCTCCCATACTGGTGTGTTCGTTTCACTACCTGGACTTTGGTTTCCTCTTCTTTCTTTGAAATGACAAGCCTTCTTTCTGCACGCTACACACACCTTGTAGCAGTTTCAGTTTTTAGCATGTTGGTGCTCTCAAAACGCTGTGTAACCTATGTAGAGTGTGTCACTCTCCAGCACTGAATACACAACCTAGAGCTCCTTTCACCACAGACACGGAAACACATCTTTTTGTGAAAGTCCTACTTCAGGTCACTGGAAATGTAAGGTTTTCATCGAGAACATGAAGTCAATCACGGTTTTGCACTCTGCAGCCCATAGAAATGTACTTTTCTACAAACACGTCTGAATTTCACTGCAAAATACCCTTCTTTTCTGGTTTGTTAAAAGTTCTCAACACATTAGGAGAAAGAGCGTGTTCGTGCAAGAGTGATGCAGTGTGCGTTTTCCTGGACTTCAAGTGATTTGGGAAACATACTCCTTATTTTTCCCCATTGTGTAAGAAACAACATGAGGCTTGCAAGAGATTGAAACAATGCATCCCAAAACGTATTCCAGCAGTGAAAACACACGTTTCTACAAAGACTTTGAAGGAGCAAGCAAAAGCCTAGTGGCTGAGTGTTCTTTCAGAGAGAAACACACGCATTGCTTCCTTCTGGAGTGAGTTTTCAGCCTGGAATTCATATGCATTTTGTACTGTGCAGAATGTAGCTACCTGCTCGGGACTTGTGTCATAGATGCACCTTTCCTGCAGGAGTTTATTGCAACATTCATTGTTTGGCTAAGTTCTTTAGGGTTGGTTTTGGAAGGTCTTTCAACTTTGGCCAAATCCCGCTTCGTACGAAATTTTTTCACAGCGCTGTTTCCAAGTGTCCACAAAGAGCCTCTGCTTGAAACTGTCCACATGCACATCTCCCATACTGGTGTGTTCGTTTCACTACCTGGATTTTGGTTTCCTCTTCTTTCTTTGAAATGACAAGCCTTCTTTCTGCACGCTACACACACCTTGTAGCAGTTTCAGTTTTTAGCATGTTGGTGCTCTCAAAACGCTGTGTAACCTATGTAGAGTGTGTCACTCTCCAGCACTGAATACACAACCTAGAGCTCCTTTCACCACAGACACGGAAACACATCTTTTTGTGAAAGTCCTACTTCAGGTCACTGGAAATGTAAGGTTTTCATCGAGAACATGAAGTCAATCACGGTTTTGCACTCTGCAGCCAAGAGAAATGTACTTTTCTACAAACCCGTCTGAATTTCACTGCAAAATACCCTTCTTTTCTGGTTTGTTAAAAGTTCTCAACACATTAGGAGAAACAGCGTGTTCGTGCAAGAGTGATGCAGTGTGCGTTTTCCTGGACTTCAAGTGATTTGGGAAACATACTCCTTATTTTTCCCCATTGTGTAAGAAACAACATGAGGCTTGCAAGAGATTGAAACAATGCATCCCAAAACGTATTCCAGCAGTGAAAACACACGTTTCTACAAAGACTTTGAAGGAGCAAGCAAAAGCCTAGTGGCTGAGTGTTCTTTCAGAGAGAAACACACGCATTGCTTCTTCTGGAGTGAGTTTTCAACCTGGAATTCATATGCATTTTGTACTGTGCAGAATGTAGCTACCTGCTCGGGAGTTGTGTCATAGACGCACCTTTCCTGCAGGAGTTTATTGAAACATTCATTGTTTGGCTAAGTTCTTTAGGGTTGGTTTTGGAAGGTCTTTCAACTTTGGCCAAATCCCGCTTCGTACGAAATTTTTTCACAGCGTTGTTTCCAAGTGTCCACAAAGAGCCTCTGCTTGAAACTGTCCACATGCACATCTCCCATACTGGTGTGTTCGTTTCACTACCTGGATTTTGGTTTCCTCTTCTTTCTTTGAAATGACAAGCCTTCTTTCTGCACGCTACACACACCTTGTAGCAGTTTCAGTTTTTAGCGTGTTGGTGCTCTCAAAACGCTGTGTAACCTATGTAGAGTGTGTCACTCTCCAGCACTGAATACACAACCTAGAGCTCCTTTCACCACAGACACGCAAACACATCTTTTTGTGAAAGTCCTACTTCAGGTCATTTGGAAATGTAAGGTTTTCATCGAGAACATGAAGTCAATGACGGTTTTGCACTCTGCAGCCCATAGAAATGTACTTTTCTACAAACCCGTCTGAATTTCGCTGCAAAATACCCTTCTTTTCTGGTTTGTTGAAAGTTCTCAACACATTAGGAGAAAGAGCGTGTTCGTGCAAGAGTGATGCAGTGTGCGTTTTCCTGGACTTCAAGTGATTTGGGAAACATACTCCTTATTTTTCCCCATTGTGTAAGAAACAACATGAGGCTTGCAAGAGATTGAAACAATGCATCCCAAAACGTATTCCAGCAGTGAAAACACACGTTTCTACAAAGACTTTGAAGGAGCAAGCAAAAGCCTAGTGGCTGAGTGTTCTTTCAGAGAGAAACACACGCATTGCTTCCTTCTGGAGTGAGTTTTCAGCCTGGAATTCATATGCATTTTGTACTGTGCAGAATGTAGCTACCTGCTCGGGACTTGTGTCATAGACGCACCTTTCCTGCAGGAGTTTATTGAAACATTCATTGTTTGGCTAAGTTCTTTAGGGTTGGTTTTGGAAGGTCTTTCAACTTTGGCCAAATCCCGCTTCGTACGAAATTTTTTCACAGCGCTGTTTCCAAGTGTCCACAAAGAGCCTCTGCTTGAAACTGTCCACATGCACATCTCCCATACTGGTGTGTTCGTTTCACTACCTGGATTTTGGTTTCCTCTTCTTTCTTTGAAATGACAAGCCTTCTTTCTGCACGCTACACACACCTTGTAGCAGTTTCAGTTTTTAGCATGTTGGTGCTCTCAAAACGCTGTGTAACCTATGTAGAGTGTGTCACTCTCCAGCACTGAATACACAACCTAGAGCTCCTTTCACCACAGACACGGAAACACATCTTTTTGTGAAAGTCCTACTTCAGGTCACTGGAAATGTAAGGTTTTCATCGAGAACATGAAGTCAATCACGGTATTGCACTCTGCAGCCAAGAGAAATGTACTTTTCTACAAACACGTCTGAATTTCACTGCAAAATACCCTTCTTTTCTGGTTTGTTAAAAGTTCTCAACACATTAGGAGAAAGAGCGTGTTCGTGCAAGAGTGATGCATTGTGCGTTTTCCTGGACTTCAAGTGATTTGGGAAACATACTCCTTATTTTTCCCCATTGTGTAAGAAACAACATGAGGCTTGCAAGAGATTGAAACAATGCATCCCAAAACGTATTCCAGCAGTGAAAACACACGTTTCTACAAAGACTTTGAAGGAGCAAGCAAAAGCCTAGTGGCTGAGTGTTCTTTCAGAGAGAAACACACGCATTGCTTCCTTCTGGAGTGAGTTTTCAGCCTGAAATTCATATGCATTTTGTACTGTGCAGAATGTAGCTACCTGCTCGGGAGTTGTGTCATAGATGCACCCTTCCTGCAGGAGTTTATTGCAACATTCATTGTTTGGCTAAGTTCTTTAGGGTTGGTTTTGGAAGGTCTTTCAACTTTGGCCAAATCCCGCTTCGTACGAAATTTTTTCACAACGCTGTTTCCAAGTGTCCACAAAGAGCCTCTGCTTGAAACTGTCCACATGCACATCTCCCATACTGGTGTGTTCGTTTCACTACCTGGATTTTGGTTTCCTCTTCTCTCTTTGAAATGACAAGCCTTCTTTCTGCACGCTACACACACCTTGTAGCAGTTTCAGTTTTTAGCATGTTGGTGCTCTCAAAACGCTGTGTAACCTATGTAGAGTGTGTCACTCTCCAGCACTGAATACACAACCTAGAGCTCCTTTCACCACAGACACGGAAACACATCTTTTTGTGAAAGTCCTACTTCAGGTCACTGGAAATGTAAGGTTTTCATCGAGAACATGAAATCAATCACGGTTTTGCACTCTGCAGTCCATAGAAATGTACTTTTCTACAAACACGTCTGAATTTCACTGCAAACTACCCTTCTTTTCTGGTTTGTTAACAGTTCTCAACACATTAGGAGAAAGAGCGTGTTCGTGCAAGAGTGATGCAGTGTGCGTTTTCCTGGACTTCAAGTGATTTGGGAAACATACTCCTTATTTTTCCCCATTGTGTAAGAAACAACATGAGGCTTGCAAGAGATTGAAACAATGCATCCCAAAACGTGTTCCAGCAGTGAAAACACACGTTTCTACAAAGACTTTGAAGGAGCAAGCAAAAGCCTAGTGGCTGAGTGTTCTTTCAGAGAGAAACACACGCATTGCTTCCTTCTGGAGTGAGTTTTCAGCCTGGAATTCATATGCATTTTGTACTGTGCAGAATGTAGCTACCTGCTCGGGACTTGTGTCATAGATGCACCTTTCCTGCAGGAGTTTATTGCAACATTCATTGTTTGGCTAAGTTCTTTAGGGTTGGTTTTGGAAGGTCTTTCAACTTTGGCCAAATCCCGCTTCGTACGAAATTTTTTCACAGCGCTGTTTCCAAGTGTCCACAAAGAGCCTCTGCTTGAAACTGTCCACATGCACATCTCCCATACTGGTGTGTTCGTTTCACTACCTGGATTTTGGTTTCCTCTTCTCTCTTTGAAATGACAAGCCTTCTTTCTGCACGCTACACACACCTTGTAGCAGTTTCAGTTTTTAGCATGTTGGTGCTCTCAAAACTCTGTGTAACCTATGTAGAGTGTGTCACTCTCCAGCACTGAATACACCACCTAGAGCTCCTTTCACCACAGACACGGAAACACATCTTTTTGTGAAAGTCCTACTTCAGGTCACTGGAAATGTAAGGTTTTCATCGAGAACATGAAGTCAATGACGGTTTTGCACTCTGCAGCCAAGAGAAATGTACTTTTCTACAAACACGTCTGAATTTCACTGCAAAATACCCTTCTTATCTGGTTTGTTAAAAGTTCTCAACACATTAGGAGAAACAGCGTGTTCGTGCAAGAGTGATGCAGTGTGCGTTTCCCTGGACTTCAAGTGATTTGGGAAACATACTCCTTATTTTTCCCCATTGTGTAAGAAACAACATGAGGCTTGCAAGAGATTGAAACAATGCATCCCAAAACGTATTCCAGCAGTGAAAACACACGTTTCTACAAAGACTTTGAAGGAGCAAGCTAAAGCCTAGTGGCTGAGTGTTCTTTCAGAGAGAAACACACGCATTGCTTCCTTCTGGAGTGAGTTTTCAACCTGGAATTCATATGCATTTTGTACTGAGCAGAATGTAGCTACCTGCTCGGGAGTTGTGTCATAGACGCACCTTTCCTGCAGGAGTTTATTGAAACATTCATTGTTTGGCTAAGTTCTTTAGGGTTGGTTTTGGAAGGTCTTTCAACTTTGGCCAAATCCCGCTTCGTACGAAATTTTTTCACAGCGCTGTTTCCAAGTGTCCACAAAGAGCCTCTGCTTGAAACTGTCCACATGCACATCTCCCATACTGGTGTGTTCGTTTCACTACCTGGATTTTGGTTTCCTCTTCTTTCTTTGAAATGACAAGTCTTCTTTCTGCACGCTACACACACCTTGTAGCAGTTTCAGTTTTTAGCATGTTGGTGCTCTCAAAACACTGTGTAACCTATGTAGAGTGTGTCACTCTCCAGCACTGAATACACAACCTAGAGCTCCTTTCACCACAGACACGCAAACACATCTTTTTGTGAAAGTCCTACTTCAGGTCACTTGGAAATGTAAGGTTTTCATCGAGAACATGAAGTCAATGACGGTTTTGCACTCTCTAGCCCATAGAAATGTACTTTTCTACAAACCCGTCTGAATTTCACTGCAAATTACCCTTCTTTTCTGGTTTGTTGAAAGTTCTCAACACATTAGGAGAAAGAGCGTGTTCGTGCAAGAGTGATGCAGTGTGCGTTTTCCTGGACTTCAAGTGATTTGGGAAACATACTCCTTATTTTTCCCCATTGTGTAAGAAACAACATGAGGCTTGCAAGAGATTGAAACAATGCATCCCAAAACGTATTCCAGCAGTGAAAACACACGTTTCTACAAAGACTTTGAAGGAGCAAGCAAAAGCCTAGTGGCTGAGTGTTCTTTCAGAGAGAAACACACGCATTGCTTCCTTCTGGAGTTTTCAACCTGGAATTCATATGCATTTTGTACTGTGCAGAATGTAGCTACCTGCTCGGGAGTTGTGTCATAGACGCACCTTTCCTGTAGGAGTTTATTGCAACATTCATTGTTTGGCTAAGTTCTTTAGGGTTGGTTTTGGAAGGTCTTTCAACTTTGGCCAAATCCCGCTTCGTACGAAATTTTTTCACAACGCTGTTTCCAAGTGTCCACAAAGAGCCTCTGCTTGAAACTGTCCACATGCACATCTCCCATACTGGTGTGTTCGTTTCATTACCTGGATTTTGGTTTCCTCTTCTTTCTTTGAAATGACAAGTCTTCTTTCTGCACGCTACACACACCTTGTAGCAGTTTCAGTTTTTAGCATGTTGGTGCTCTCAAAACGCTGTGTAACCTATGTAGAGTGTGTCACTCTCCAGCACTGAATACACAACCTAGAGCTCCTTTCACCACAGACACGGAAACACATCTTTTTGTGAAAGTCCTACTTCAGGTCACTGGAAATGTAAGGTTTTCATCGAGAACATGAAGTCAATCACGGTTTTGCACTCTGCAGCCAAGAGAAATGTACTTTTCTACAAACCCGTCTGAATTTCACTGCAAAATACCCTTCTCTTCATGTTTGTTGAAAGTTCTCAACGTATTAGGAGAAAGAGCGTGTTCGTGCAAGAGTGATGCAGTGTGCGTTTTCCTGGACTTCAAGTGATTTGGGAAACATACTCCTTATTTTTCCCCATTGTGTAAGAAACAACATGAGGCTTGCAAGAGATTGAAACAATGCATCCCAAAACGTATTCCAGCAGTGAAAACACACGTTTCTACAAAGACTTTGAAGGAGCAAGCAGAAGCCTAGTGGCTGAGTGTTCTTTCAGAGAGAAACACACGCATTGCTTCCTTCTGGAGTGAGTTTTCAGCCTGGAATTCATATGCATTTTGTACTGTGCAGAATGTAGCTACCTGCTCGGGAGTTATGTCATAGACGCACCTTTCCTGCAGGAGTTTATTGAAACATTCATTGTTTGGCTAAGTTCTTTAGGATTGGTTTTGGAAGGTCTTTCAACTTTGGCCAAATCCCGCTTCGTACGAAATTTTTTCACAGCGCTGTTTCCAAGTGTCCACAAAGAGCCTCTGCTTGAAACTGTCCACATGCACATCTCCCATACTGGTGTGTTCGTTTCACTACCTGGATTTTGGTTTCCTCTTCTCTCTTTGAAATGACAAGCCTTCTTTCTGCACGCTACACACACCTTGTAGCAGTTTCAGTTTTTAGCATGTTGGTGCTCTCAAAACGCTGTGTAACCTATGTAGAGTGTGTCACTCTCCAGCACTGAATACACAACCTAGAGCTCCTTTCAACACTGACACACAAACACATCCTTTTGGTAAAGTCCTACAGCAGGTCACTTGGAAATGTAAGGTTTTCATCGAGAACATGAAGTCAATCACGGTTTTGCACTCTGCAGCCAATAGAAATGTACTTTTCTACAAACCCGTCTGAATTTCACTGCAAAATACCCTTCTTTTCTGGTTTGTTGAAAGTTCTCAACACATTAGGAGAAAGAGCGTGTTCGTGCAAGAGTGATGCAGTGTGCGTTTTCCTGGACTTCAAGTGATTTGGGAAACATACTCCTTATTTTTCCCCATTGTGTAAGAAACAACATGAGGCTTGCAAGAGATTGAAACAATGCATCCTAAAACGTATTCAAGCAGTGAAAACACACGTTTCTACAAAGACTTTGAAGGAGCAAGCAAAAGCCTAGTGGCTGAGTGTTCTTTCAGAGAGAAACACACGCATTGCTTCCTTCTGGAGTGAGTTTTTAGCCTGGAATTCATATGCATTTTGTACTGTGCAGAATGTAGCTACCTGCTCGGGAGTTGTGTCATAGATGCACCTTTCCTGCGGGAGTTTATTGCAACATTCATTGTTTGGCTAAGTTCTTTAGGGTTGGTTTTGGAAGGTCTTTCAACTTTGGCCAAATCCCGCTTCGTACGAAATTTTTTCACAGCGCTGTTTCCAAGTGTCCACAAAGAGCCTCTGCTTGAAACTGTCCACATGCACATCTCCCATACTGGTGTGTTCGTTTCACTACCTGGATTTTGGTTTCCTCTTCTTTCTTTGAAATGACAAGCCTTCTTTCTGCACGCTACACACACCTTGTAGCAGTTTCAGTTTTTAGCGTGTTCGTGCTCTCAAAACGCTGTATAACCTATGTAGAGTGTGTCACTCTCCAGCACTGAATACACAACCTAGAGCTCCTTTCACCACAGACACGCAAACACATCTTTTTGTGAAAGTCCTACTTCAGGTCACTTAAATGTAAGGTTTTCATCGAGAACATGAAGTCAATGACGGTTTTGCACTCTGCAGCCCATAGAAATGTACTTTTCTACAAACCCGTCTGAATTTCACTGCAAAATACCCTTCTCTTCTTGTTTGTTGAAAGTTCTCAACGTATTAGGAGAAAGAGCGTGTTCGTGCAAGAGTGATGCAGTGTGCGTTTTCCTGGACTTCAAGTGATTTGGGAAACATACTCCTTATTTTTCCCCATTGTGTAAGAAACAACATGAGGCTTGCAAGAGATTGAAACAATGCATCCCAAAACGTATTCCAGCAGTGAAAACACACGTTTCTACAAAGACTTTGAAGGAGCAAGCAAAAGCCTAGTGGCTGAGTGTCCTTTCAGAGAGAAACACACGCATTGCTTCCTTCTGGAGTGAGTTTTCAGCCTGGAATTCATATGCATTTTGTACTGTGCAGAATGTAGCTAGTTGCTAGGGAGTTGTGTCATAGATGCACCTTTCCTGCAGGAGTTTATTGCAACATTCATTGTTTGGCTAAGTTCTTTAGGGTTGGTTTTGGAAGGTCTTTCAACTTTGGCCAAATCCCGCTTCGTACGAAATTTTTTCACAGCGCTGTTTCCAAGTGTCCACAAAGAGCCTGTGCTTGAAACTGTCCACATGCACATCTCCCATACTTGTGTTCGTTTCACTACCTGGATTTTGGTTTCCTCTTCTTTCTTTGAAATGACAAGCCTTCTTTCTGCACGCTACACACACCTTGTAGCAGTTTAGTTTTGTAGCTACCTGCTCGGGACTTGTGTCATAGATGCACCTTTCCTGCAGGAGTTTATTGCAACATTCATTGTTTGGCTAAGTTCTTTAGGGTTGGTTTTGGAAGGTCTTTCAACTTTGGCCAAATCCCGCTTCGTACGAAATTTTTTCACAGCGCTGTTTCCAAGTGTCCACAAAGAGCCTCTGCTTGAAACTGTCCACATGCACATCTCTCATACTGGTGTGTTCGTTTCACTACCTGGATTTTGGTTTCCTCTTCTCTCTTTGAAATGACAAGCCTTCTTTCTGCACGCTACACACACCTTGTAGCAGTTTCAGTTTTTAGCATGTTGGTGCTCTCAAAACGCTGTGTAACCTATGTAGAGTGTGTCACTCTCCAGCACTGAATACACAACCTAGAGCTCCTTTCACCACAGACACGGAAACACATCTTTTTGTGAAAGTCCTACTTCAGGTCACTGGAAATGTAAGGTTTTCATCGAGAACATGAAGTCAATCACGGTTTTGCACTCTGCAGCATAGAGAAATGTACTTTTCTACAAACACGTCTGAATTTCATTGCAAAATACCCTTCTTTTCTGGTTTGTTAAAAGTTCTCAACACATTAGGAGAAAGAGCGTGTTCGTGCAAGAGTGATGCAGTGTGCGTTTTCCTGGACTTCAAGTGATTTGGGAAACATACTCCTTATTTTTCCCCATTGTGTAAGAAAGAACATGAGTCTTGCAAGAGATTGAAACAATGCATCCCAAAACGTATTCCAGCAGTGAAAACACACGTTTCTACAAAGACTTTGAAGGAGCAAGCAAAAGCCTCGTGGCTGAGTGTTCTTTCAGAGAGAAACACACGCATTGCTTCCTTCTGGAGTGAGTTTTCAGCCTGGAATTCATATGCATTTTGTACTGTGCAGAATGTAGCTAA
Organism: Miniopterus schreibersii; assembly: GCF_964146895.1. NCBI lineage: Eukaryota > Metazoa > Chordata > Mammalia > Chiroptera > Miniopteridae > Miniopterus > Miniopterus schreibersii. The sequence continues at coordinate 699,535 of NW_027669848.1, forward strand.
GTGCTCGGGAGTTGTGTCATAGACGCACCTTTCCTGCAGGAGTTTATTGAAACATTCATTGTTTGGCTAACTTCTTTAGGGTTGGTTTTGGAAGGTCTTTCAACTTTGGCCAAATCCCGCTTCGTACGAAATTTTTTCACAGCGCTGTTTCCAAGTGTCCACAAAGAGCCTCTGCTTGAAACTGTCCACATGAACATCTCCCATACTGGTGTGTTCGTTTCACTACCTGGATTTTGGTTTCCTCTTCTTTCTTTGAAATGACAAGTCTTCTTTCTGCACGCTACACACACCTTGTAGCAGTTTCAGTTTTTAGCATGTTGGTGCTCTCAAAACACTGTGTAACCTATGTAGAGTGTGTCACTCTCCAGCACTGAATACACAACCTAGAGCTCCTTTCACCACAGACACGCAAACACATCTTTTTGTGAAAGTCCTACTTCAGGTCACTTGGAAATGTAAGGTTTTCATCGAGAACATGAAGTCAATGACGGTTTTGCACTCTGCAGCCCATAGAAATGTACTTTTCTACAAACCCGTCTGAATTTCACTGCAAAATACCCTTCTCTTCATGTTTGTTGAAAGTTCTCAACGTATTAGGAGAAAGAGCGTGTTCGTGCAAGAGTGATGCAGTTTGCGTTTTCCTGGACTTCAAGTGATTTGGGTAACATACTCCTTATTTTTCCCCATTGTGTAAGAAACAACATGAGGCTTGCAAGAGATTGAAACAATGCATCCCAAAACGTATTCCAGCAGTGAAAACACACGTTTCTACAAAGACTTTGAAGGAGCAAGCAGAAGCCTAGTGGCTGAGTGTTCTTTCAGAGAGAAACACACGCATTGCTTCCTTCTGGAGTGAGTTTTCAGCCTGGAATTCATATGCATTTTGTACTGTGCAGAATGTAGCTACCTGCTCGGGAGTTGTGTCATAGACGCACCTTTCCTGCAGGAGTTTATTGAAACATTCATTGTTTGGCTAAGTTCTTTAGGATTGGTTTTGGAAGGTCTTTCAACTTTGGCCAAATCCCGCTTCGTACGAAATTTTTTCACAGCGCTGTTTCCAAGTGTCCACAAAGAGCCTCTGCTTGAAACTGTCCACATGCACATCTCCCATACTGGTGTGTTCGTTTCACTACCTGGATTTTGGTTTCCTCTTCTTTCTTTGAAATGACAAGTCTTCTTTCTGCACGCTACACACACCTTGTAGCAGTTTCAGTTTTTAGCATGTTGGTGCTCTCAAAACACTGTGTAACCTATGTAGAGTGTGTCACTCTCCAGCACTGAATACACAACCTAGAGCTCCTTTCACCACAGACACGCAAACACATCTTTTTGTGAAAGTCCTACTTCAGGTCACTTGGAAATGTAGGTTTTCATCTAGAACATGAACTCAATGACGGTTTTGCACTCTGCAGCCCATTGAAATGTACTTTTCTACAAACCCGTCTGAATTTCAGTGCAAAATACCCTTCTCTTCATGTTTGTTGAAAGTTCTCAACGTATTAGGAGAAAGAGCGTGTTCGTGCAAGAGTGATGCAGTGTGCGTTTTCCTGGATTTCAAGTGATTTGGGAAACATACTCCTTATTTTTCCCCATTGTGTAAGAAACAACATGAGGCTTGCAAGAGATTGAAACAATGCATCCCAAAACGTATTCCAGCAGTGAAATCACACGTTTCTACAAAGACTTTGAAGGAGCAAGCAAAAGCCTAGTGGCTGAGTGTCCTTTCAGAGAGAAACACACGCATTGCTTCCTTCTGGAGTGAGTTTTCAGCCTGGAATTCATATGCATTTTGTACTGTGCTGAATGTAGCTACCTGCTCGGGACTTGTGTCATAGATGCACCTTTCCTGCAGGAGTTTATTGCAATATTCATTGTTTGGCTAAGTTCTTTAGGGTTGGTTTTGGAAGGTCTTTCATCTTTGGCCAAATCCCGCTTCGTACGAAATTTTTTCACAGCGCTGTTTCCAAGTGTCCACAAAGAGCCTCTGCTTGAAACTGTCCACATGCACATCTCCCATACTGGTGTGTTCGTTTCACTACCTGGATTTTGGTTTCCTCTTCTCTCTTTGAAATGACAAGCCTTCTTTCTGCACGCTACACACACCTTGTAGCAGTTTCAGTTTTTAGCATGTTGGTGCTCTCAAAACGCTGTGTAACCTATGTAGAGTGTGTCACTCTCCAGCACTGAATACACAACCTAGAGCTCCTTTCAACACAGACACACAAACACATCTTTTTGGTAAAGTCCTACTTCAGGTCACTTGGAAATGTAAGGTTTTCATCGAGAACATGAAGTCAATCACGGTTTTGCACTCTGCAGCCAATAGAAATGTACTTTTCTACAAACCCGTCTGAATTTCACTGCAAAATACCCTTCTTTTCTGGTTTGTTGAAAGTTCTCAACACATTAGGAGAAAGAGCGTGTTCGTGCAAGAGTGATGCAGTGTGCGTTTTCCTGGACTTCAAGTGATTTGGGAAACATACTCCTTATTTTTCCCCATTGTGTAAGAAACAACATGAGGCTTGCAAGAGATTGAAACAATGCATCCTAAAACGTATTCCAGCAGTGAAAACACACGTTTCTACAAAGACTTTGATGGAGCAAGCAAAAGCCTAGTGGCTGAGTGTTCTTTCAGAGAGAAACACACGCATTGCTTCCTTCTGGAGTGAGTTTTCAGCCTGGAATTCATATGCATTTTGTATTGTGCAGAATGTAGCTACCTGCTCGGGAGTTGTGTCATAGACGCACCTTTCCTGCAGGAGTTTATTGAAACATTCATTGTTTGGCTAAGTTCTTTAGGGTTGGTTTTGGAAGGTCTTTCAACTTTGGCCAAATCCCGCTTCGTACGAAATTTTTTCACAGCGCTGTTTCCAAGTGTCCACAAAGAGCCTCTGCTTGAAACTGTCCACATGCACATCTCCCATACTGGTGTGTTCGTTTCACTACCTGGATTTTGGTTTCCTCTTCTTTCTTTGAAATGACAAGCCTTCTTTCTGCACGCTACACACACCTTGTAGCAGTTTCAGTTTTTAGCGTGTTGGTGCTCTCAAAACGCTGTGTAACCTATGTAGAGTGTGTCACTCTCCAGCACTGAATACACAACCTAGAGCTCCTTTCACCACAGACACACAAACACATCTTTTTGTGAAAGTCCTACTTCAGGTCACTTGGAAATGTAAGGTTTTCATCGAGAACATGAAGTCAATCACGGTTTTGCACTCTGCAGCATAGAGAAATGTACTTTTCTACAAACACGTCTGAATTTCACTGCAAAATACTCTTCTTTTCTGGTTTGTTGAAAGTTCTCAACACATTAGGAGAAAGAGCGTGTTCGTGCAAGAGTGATGCAGTGTGCGTTTTCCTGGACTTCAAGTGATTTGGGAAACATACTCCTTATTTTTCCCCATTGTGTAAGAAACAACATGAGGCTTGCAAGAGATTGAAACAATGCATCCCAAAACGTATTCCAGCAGTGAAAACACACGTTTCTACAAAGACTTTGAAGGAGCAAGCAGAAGCCTAGTGGCTGAGTTTTCTTTCAGAGAGAAACACACGCATTGCTTCCTTCTGGAGTGAGTTTTCAGCCTGGAATTCATATGCATTTTGTACTGTGCAGAATGTAGCTACCTGCTCGGGAGTTGTGTCATAGACGCACCTTTCCTGCAGGAGTTTATTGAAACATTCATTGTTTGGCTAAGTTCTTTAGGGTTGGTTTTGGAAGGTCTTTCAACTTTGGCCAAATCCCGCTTCGTACGAAATTTTTTCACAGCGCTGTTTCCAAGTGTCCACAAAGAGCCTCTGCTTGAAACTGTCCACATGCACATCTCCCATACTGGTGTGTTCGTTTCACTACCTGGATTTTGGTTTCCTCTTCTTTCTTTGAAATGACAAGTCTTCTTTCTGCACGCTACACACACCTTGTAGCAGTTTCAGTTTTTAGCGTGTTGGTGCTCTCAAAACACTGTGTAACCTATGTAGAGTGTGTCACTCTCCAGCACTGAATACACAACCTAGAGCTCCTTTCACCACAGACACGGAAACACATCTTTTTGTGAAAGTCCTACTTCAGGTCACTGGAAATGTAAGGTTTTCATCGAGAACATGAAGTCAATGACGGTTTTGCACTCTGCAGCCCATAGAAATGTACTTTTCTACAAACCCGTCTGAATTTCACTGCAAAATACCCTTCTTTTCTGGTTTGTTGAAAGTTTTCAACACATTAGGAAAAAGCGTGTTCGTGCAAGAGTGATGCAGTGTGCGTTTTCCTGGACTTCAAGTGATTTGGGAAACATACTCCTTATTTTTCCCCATTGTGTAAGAAACAACATGAGGCTTGCAAGAGATTGAAACAATGCATCCCAAAACGTATTCCAGCAGTGAAAACACACGTTTCTACAAAGACTTTGAAGGAGCAAGCAAAAGCCTAGTGGCTGAGTGTTCTTTCAGAGAGAAACACACGCATTGCTTCCTTCTGGAGTGAGTTTTCAGCCTGGAATTCATATGCATTTTGTACTGTGCAGAATGTAGCTACCTGCTCGGGAGTTGTGTCATAGACGCACCTTTCCTGCAGGAGTTTATTGAAACATTCATTGTTTGGCTAAGTTCTTTAGGGTTGGTTTTGGAAGGTCTTTCAACTTTGGCCAAATCCCGCTTCGTACGAAATTTTTTCACAGCGCTGTTTCCAAGTGTCCACAAAGAGCCTCTGCTTGAAACTGTCCACATGCACATCTCCCATACTGGTGTGTTCGTTTCACTACCTGGATTTTGGTTTCCTCTTCTTTCTTTGAAATGACACGTCTTCTTTCTGCACGCTACACACACCTTGTAGCAGTTTCAGTTTTTAGCATGTTGGTGCTCTCAAAACACTGTGTAACCTATGTAGAGTGTGTCACTCTCCAGCACTGAATACGCAACCTAGAGCTCCTTTCACCACAGACACGCAAACACATCTTTTTGTGAAAGTCCTACTTGAGGTCACTTGGAAATGTAAGGTTTTCATCGAGAACATGAAGTCAATGACGGTTTTGCACTCTGCAGCCCATAGAAATGTACTTTTCTACAAACCCGTCTGAATTTCACTGCAAAATACCCTTCTTTTCTGGTTTGTTGAAAGTTCTCAACACATTAGGAAACAGAGCGTGTTCGTGCAAGAGTGATGCAGTGTGCGTTTTCCTGGACTTCAAGTGATTTGGGAAACATACTCCTTATTTTTCCCCATTGTGTAAGAAACAACATGAGGCTTGCAAGAGATTGAAACAATGCATCCCAAAACGTATTCCAGCAGTGAAAACACACGTTTCTACAAAGACTTTGAAGGAGCAAGCAGAAGCCTAGTGGCTGAGTGTTCTTTCAGAGAGAAACACAGGCATTGCTTCCTTCTGGAGTGAGTTTTCAGCCTGGAATTCATATGCATTTTGTACTGTGAAGAATGTAGCTACCTGCTCGGGAGTTGTGTCATAGACGCACCTTTCCTGCAGGAGTTTATTGAAACATTCATTGTTTGGCTAAGTTCTTTAGGATTGGTTTTGGAAGGTCTTTCAACTTTGGCCAAATCCCGCTTCGTACGAAATTTTTTCACAGCGCTGTTTCCAAGTGTCCACAAAGAGCCTCTGCTTGAAACTGTCCACATGCACATCTCCCATACTGGTGTGTTCGTTTCACTACCTGGATTTTGGTTCCTCTTCTTTCTTTGAAATGACAAGTCTTCTTTCTGCACGCTACACACACCTTGTAGCAGTTTCAGTTTTTAGCATGTTGGTGCTCTCAAAACACTGTGTAACCTATGTAGAGTGTGTCACTCTCCAGCACTGAATACACAACCTAGAGCTCCTTTCACCACAGACACGCAAACACATCTTTTTGTGAAAGTCCTACTTCAGGTCACTTGGAAATGTAAGGTTTTCATCGAGAACATGAAGTCAATGACGGTTTTGCACTCTGCAGCCCATAGAAATGTACTTTTCTACAAACCCGTCTGAATTTCACTGCAAAATACCCTTCTCTTCATGTTTGTTGAAAGTTCTCAACGTATTAGGAGAAAGAGCGTGTTCGTGCAAGAGTGATGCAGTGTGCGTTTTCCTGGATTTCAAGTGATTTGGGAAACATACTCCTTATTTTTCCCCATTGTGTAAGAAACAACATGAGGCTTGCAAGAGATTGAAACAATGCATCCCAAAACGTATTCCAGCAGTGAAATCACTCGTTTCTACAAAGACTTTGAAGGAGCAAGCAAAAGCCTAGTGGCTGAGTGTCCTTTCAGAGAGAAACACACGCATTGCTTCCTTCTGGAGTGAGTTTTCAGCCTGGAATTCATATGCATTTTGTACTGTGCAGAATGTAGCTACCTGCTCGGGACTTGTGTCATAGATGCACCTTTCATGCAGGAGTTTATTGCAACATTCATTGTTTGGCTAAGTTCTTTAGGGTTGGTTTTGGAAGGTCTTTCAACTTTGGCCAAATCCCGCTTCGTACGAAATTTTTTCACAGCGCTGTTTCCAAGTGTCCACAAAGAGCCTCTGCTTGAAACTGTCCACATGCACATCTCCCATACTGGTGTGTTCGTTTCACTACCTGGATTTTGGTTTCCTCTTCTCTCTTTGAAATGACAAGCCTTCTTTCTGCACGCTACACACACCTTGTAGCAGTTTCAGTTTTTAGCATGTTGGTGCTCTCAAAACGCTGTGTAACCTATGTAGAGTGTGTCACTCTCCAGCACTGAATACACAACCTAGAGCTCCTTTCAACACAGACACACAAACACATCTTTTTGTGAAAGTCCTACTTGAGGTCACTTGGAAATGTAAGGTTTTCATCGAGAACATGAATTCAATCACGGTTTTGCACTCTGCAGCCAAGAGAAATGTACTTTTCTACAAACCCGTCTGAATTTCACTGCAAAATACCCTTCTTTTCTGGTTTGTTGAAAGTTCTCAACACATTAGGAGAAAGAGCGTGTTCGTGCAAGAGTGATGCAGTGTGCGTTTTCCTGGACTTCAAGTGATTTGGGAAACATACTCCTTATTTTTCCCCATTGTGTAAGAAACAACATGAGGCTTGCAAGAGATTGAAACAATGCATCCTAAAACGTATTCCAGCAGTGAAAACACACGTTTCTACAAAGACTTTGAAGGAGCAAGCAAAAGCCTAGTGGCTGAGTGTTCTTTCAGAGAGAAACACACGCATTGCTTCCTTCTGGAGTGAGTTTTTAGCCTGGAATTCATATGCATTTTGTACTGTGCAGAATGTAGCTACCTGCTCGGGAGTTGTGTCATAGACGCACCTTTCCTGCAGGAGTTTATTGCAACATTCATTGTTTGGCTAAATTCTTTAGGGTTGGTTTTGGAAGGTCTTTCAACTTTGGCCAAATCCCGCTTCGTACGAAATTTTTTCACAGCGCTGTTTTCAAGTGTCCACAAAGAGCCTCTGCTTGAAACTGTCCACATGCACATCTCCCATACTGGTGTGTTCGTTTCACTACCTGGATTTTGGTTTCCTCTTCTCTCTTTGCAATGACAAGCCTTCTTTCTGCACGCTACACACACCTTGTAGCAGTTTCAGTTTTTAGCATGTTGGTGCTCTCAAAACGCTGTGTAACCTATGTAGAGTGTGTCACTCTCCAGCACTGAATACACAACCTAGAGCTCCTTTCACCACAGACACGGAAACACATCTTTTTGTGAAAGTCCTACTTCAGGTCACTGGAAATGTAAGGTTTTCATCGAGAACATGAAGTCAATCACGGTTTTGCACTCTGCAGCCAAGAGAAATGTACTTTTCTACAAACACGTCTGAATTTCACTGCAAAATACCCTTCTTTTCTGGTTTGTTAAAAGTTCTCAACACATTAGGAGAAAGAGCGTGTTCGTGCAAGAGTGATGCAGTGTGCGTTTTCCTGGACTTCAAGTGATTTGGGAAACATACTCCTTATTTTTCCCCATTGTGTAAGAAACAACATGAGGCTTGCAAGAGATTGAAACAATGCATCCCAAAACGTATTCCAGCAGTGAAAACACACGTTTCTACAAAGACTTTGAAGGAGCAAGCAAAAGCCTAGTGGCTGAGTGTTCTTTCAGAGAGAAACACACGCATTGCTTCCTTCTGGAGTGAGTTTTCAGCCTGGAATTCATATGCATTTTGTACTGTGCAGAATGTAGCTACCTGCTCGGGAGTTGTGTCATAGACGCACCTTTCCTGCAGGAGTTTATTGAAACATTCATTGTTTGGCTAAGTTCTTTAGGGTTGGTTTTGGAAGGTCTTTCAACTTTGGCCAAATCCCGCTTCGTACGAAATTTTTTCACAGCGCTGTTTCCAAGTGTCCACAAAGAGCCTCTGCTTGAAACTGTCCACATGCACATCTCCCATACTGGTGTGTTCGTTTCACTACCTGGATTTTGGTTTCCTCTTCTTTCTTTGAAATGACACGTCTTCTTTCTGCACGCTACACACACCTTGTAGCAGTTTCAGTTTTTAGCATGTTGGTGCTCTCAAAACACTGTGTAACCTATGTAGAGTGTGTCACTCTCCAGCACTGAATACACAACCTAGAGCTCCTTTCACCACAGACACGCAAACACATCTTTTTGTGAAAGTCCTACTTCAGGTCACTTGGAAATGTAAGGTTTTCATCGAGAACATGAAGTCAATGACGGTTTTGCACTCTGCAGCCCATAGAAATGTACTTTTCTACAAACCCGTCTGAATTTCACTGCAAAATACCCTTCTTTTCTGGTTTGTTGAAAGTTTTCAACACATTAGGAAACAGAGCGTGTTCGTGCAAGAGTGATGCAGTGTGCGTTTTCCTGGACTTCAAGTGATTTGGGAAACATACTCCTTATTTTTCCCCATTGTGTAAGAAACAACATGAGGCTTGCAAGAGATTGAAACAATGCATCCCAAAACGTATTCCAGCAGTGAAAACACACGTTTCTACAAAGACTTTGAAGGAGCAAGCAGAAGCCTAGTGGCTGAGTGTTCTTTCAGAGAGAAACACAGGCATTGCTTCCTTCTGGAGTGAGTTTTCAGCCGGGAATTCATATGCATTTTGTACTGTGAAGAATGTAGCTACCTGCTCGGGAGTTGTGTCATAGACGCACCTTTCCTGCAGGAGTTTATTGAAACATTCATTGTTTGGCTAAGTTCTTTAGGATTGGTTTTGGAAGGTCTTTCAACTTTGGCCATATCCCGCTTCGTACGAAATTTTTTCACAGCGCTGTTTCCAAGTGTCCACAAAGAGCCTCTGCTTGAAACTGTCCACATGCACATCTCCCATACTGGTGTGTTCGTTTCACTACCTGGATTTTGGTTCCTCTTCTTTCTTTGAAATGACAAGTCTTCTTTCTGCACGCTACACACACCTTGTAGCAGTTTCAGTTTTTAGCATGTTGGTGCTCTCAAAACACTGTGTAACCTATGTAGAGTGTGTCACTCTCCAGCACTGAATACACAACCTAGAACTCCTTTCACCACAGACACGCAAACACATCTTTTTGTGAAAGTCCTACTTCAGGTCACTTGGAAATGTAAGGTTTTCATCGAGAACATGAAGTCAATGACGGTTTTGCACTCTGCAGCCCATAGAAATGTACTTTTCTACAAACCCGTCTGAATTTCACTGCAAAATACCCTTCTCTTCATGTTTGTTGAAAGTTCTCAACGTATTAGGAGAAAGAGCGTGTTCGTGCAAGAGTGATGCAGTGTGCGTTTTCCTGGATTTCAAGTGATTTGGGAAACATACTCCTTATTTTTCCCCATTGTGTAAGAAACAACATGAGGCTTGCAAGAGATTGAAACAATGCATCCCAAAACGTATTCCAGCAGTGAAATCACACGTTTCTACAAAGACTTTGAAGGAGCAAGCAAAAGCCTAGTGGCTGAGTGTCCTTTCAGAGAGAAACACACGCATTGCTTCCTTCTGGAGTGAGTTTTCAGCCTGGAATTCATATGCATTTTGTACTGTGCAGAATGTAGCTACCTGCTCGGGACTTGTGTCATAGATGCACCTTTCCTGCAGGAGTTTATTGCAACATTCATTGTTTGGCTAAGTTCTTTAGGGTTGGTTTTGGAAGGTCTTTCAACTTTGGCCAAATCCCGCTTCGTACGAAATTTTTTCACAGCGCTGTTTCCAAGTGTCCACAAAGAGCCTCTGCTTGAAACTGTCCACATGCACATCTCCCATACTGGTGTGTTCGTTTCACTACCTGGATTTTGGTTTCCTCTTCTTTCTTTGAAATGACAAGCCTTCTTTCTGCACGCTACACACACCTTGTAGCAGTTTCAGTTTATAGCGTGTTGGTGCTCTCAAAACGCTGTGTAACCTATGTAGAGTGTGTCACTCTCCAGCACTGAATACACAACCTAGAGCTCCTTTCACCACAGACACAGAAACACATCTTTTTGTGAAAGTCCTACTTCAGGTCACTGGAAATGTAAGTTTTTCATCGAGAACATGAAGTCAATGACGGTTTTGCACTCTGCAGCCCATAGAAATGTATTTTTCTACAAACCCGTCTGAATTTCACTGCAAAATACCCTTCTCTTCATGTTTGTTGAAAGTTCTCAACGTATTAGGAGAAAGAGCGTGTTCGTGCAAGAGTGATGCAGTGTGCGTTTTCCTGGATTTCAAGTGATTTGGGAAACATACTCCTTATTTTTCCCCATTGTGTAAGAAACAACATGAGGCTTGCAAGAGATTGAAACAATGCATCCCAAAACGTATTCCAGCAGTGAAATCACTCGTTTCTACAAAGACTTTGAAGGAGCAAGCAAAAGCCTAGTGGCTGAGTGTCCTTTCAGAGAGAAACACACGCATTGCTTCCTTCTGGAGTGAGTTTTCAGCCTGGAATTCATATGCATTTTGTACTGTGCAGAATGTAGCTACCTGCTCGGGACTTGTGTCATAGATGCACCTTTCCTGCAGGAGTTTATTGCAACATTCATTGTTTGGCTAAGTTCTTTAGGGTTGGTTTTGGAAGGTCTTTCAACTTTGGCCAAATCCCGCTTCGTACGAAATTTTTTCACAGCGCTGTTTCCAAGTGTCCACAAAGAGCCTCTGCTTGAAACTGTCCACATGCACATCTCCCATACTGGTGTGTTCGTTTCACTACCTGGATTTTGGTTTCCTCTTCTCTCTTTGAAATGACAAGCCTTCTTTCTGCACGCTACACACACCTTGTAGCAGTTTCAGTTTTTAGCATGTTGGTGCTCTCAAAACGCTGTGTAACCTTTGTAGAGTGTGTCACTCTCCAGCACTGAATACACAACCTAGAGCTCCTTTCAACACAGACACACAAACACATCTTTTTGTGAAAGTCCTACTTCAGGTCACTTGGAAATGTAAGGTTTTCATCGAGAACATGAATTCAATCACGGTTTTGCACTCTGAGCCAAGAGAAATGTACTTTTCTACAAACCCGTCTGAATTTCACTGCAAAATACCCTTCTTTTCTGGTTTGTTGAAAGTTCTCAACACATTAGGAGAAAGAGCGTGTTCGTGCAAGAGTGATGCAGTGTGCGTTTTCCTGGACTTCAAGTGATTTGGGAAACATACTCCTTATTTTTCCCCATTGTGTAAGAAACAACATGAGGCTTGCAAGAGATTGAAACAATGCATCCTAAAACGTATTCCAGCAGTGAAAACACACGTTTCTACAAAGACTTTGAAGGAGCAAGCAAAAGCCTAGTGGCTGAGTGTTCTTTCAGAGAGAAACACACGCATTGCTTCCTTCTGGAGTGAGTTTTTAGCCTGGAATTCATATGCATTTTGTACTGTGCAGAATGTAGCTACCTGCTCGGGAGTTGTGTCATAGACGCACCTTTCCTGCAGGAGTTTATTGCAACATTCATTGTTTGGCTAAATTCTTTAGGGTTGGTTTTGGAAGGTCTTTCAACTTTGGCCAAATCCCGCTTCGTACGAAATTTTTTCACAGCGCTGTTTTCAAGTGTCCACAAAGAGCCTCTGCTTGAAACTGTCCACATGCACATCTCCCATACTGGTGTGTTCGTTTCACTACCTGGATTTTGGTTTCCTCTTCTCTCTTTGCAATGACAAGCCTTCTTTCTGCACGCTACACACACCTTGTAGCAGTTTCAGTTTTTAGCATGTTGGTGCTCTCAAAACGCTGTGTAACCTATGTAGAGTGTGTCACTCTCCAGCACTGAATACACAACCTAGAGCTCCTTTCACCACAGACACGGAAACACATCTTTTTGTGAAAGTCCTACTTCAGGTCACTGGAAATGTAAGGTTTTCATCGAGAACATGAAGTCAATCACGGTTTTGCACTCTGCAGCCAAGAGAAATGTACTTTTCTACAAACACGTCTGAATTTCACTGCAAAATACCCTTCTTTTCTGGTTTGTTAAAAGTTCTCAACACATTAGGAGAAAGAGCGTGTTCGTGCAAGAGTGATGCAGTGTGCGTTTTCCTGGACTTCAAGTGATTTGGGAAACATACTCCTTATTTTTCCCCATTGTGTAAGAAACAACATGAGGCTTGCAAGAGATTGAAACAATGCATCCCAAAACGTATTCCAGCAGTGAAAACACACGTTTCTACAAAGACTTTGAAGGAGCAAGCAAAAGCCTAGTGGCTGAGTGTTCTTTCAGAGAGAAACACACGCATTGCTTCCTTCTGGAGTGAGTTTTCAGCCTGGAATTCATATGCATTTTGTACTGTGCAGAATGTAGCTACCTGCTCGGGAGTTGTGTCATAGACGCACCTTTCCTGCAGGAGTTTATTGAAACATTCATTGTTTGGCTAAGTTCTTTAGGGTTGGTTTTGGAAGGTCTTTCAACTTTGGCCAAATCCCGCTTCGTACGAAATTTTTTCACAGCGCTGTTTCCAAGTGTCCACAAAGAGCCTCTGCTTGAAACTGTCCACATGCACATCTCCCATACTGGTGTGTTCGTTTCACTACCTGGATTTTGGTTTCCTCTTCTTTCTTTGAAATGACACGTCTTCTTTCTGAAGGCTACACACACCTTGTAGCAGTTTCAGTTTTTAGCATGTTGGTGCTCTCAAAACACTGTGTAACCTATGTAGAGTGTGTCACTCTCCAGCACTGAATACACAACCTAGAGCTCCTTTCACCACAGACACGCAAACACATCTTTTTGTGAAAGTCCTACTTCAGGTCACTTGGAAATGTAAGGTTTTCATCGAGAACATGAAGTCAATGACGGTTTTGCACTCTGCAGCCCATAGAAATGTACTTTTCTACAAACCCGTCTGAATTTCACTGCAAAATACCCTTCTTTTCTGGTTTGTTGAAAGTTTTCAACACATTAGGAAACAGAGCGTGTTCGTGCAAGAGTGATGCAGTGTGCGTTTTCCTGGACTTCAAGTGATTTGGGAAACATACTCCTTATTTTTCCCCATTGTGTAAGAAACAACATGAGGCTTGCAAGAGATTGAAACAATGCATCCCAAAACGTATTCCAGCAGTGAAAACACACGTTTCTACAAAGACTTTGAAGGAGCAAGCAGAAGCCTAGTGGCTGAGTGTTCTTTCAGAGAGAAACACAGGCATTGCTTCCTTCTGGAGTGAGTTTTCAGCCGGGAATTCATATGCATTTTGTACTGTGAAGAATGTAGCTACCTGCTCGGGAGTTGTGTCATAGACGCACCTTTCCTGCAGGAGTTTATTGAAACATTCATTGTTTGGCTAAGTTCTTTAGGATTGGTTTTGGAAGGTCTTTCAACTTTGGCCATATCCCGCTTCGTACGAAATTTTTTCACAGCGCTGTTTCCAAGTGTCCACAAAGAGCCTCTGCTTGAAACTGTCCACATGCACATCTCCCATACTGGTGTGTTCGTTTCACTACCTGGATTTTGGTTCCTCTTCTTTCTTTGAAATGACAAGTCTTCTTTCTGCACGCTACACACACCTTGTAGCAGTTTCAGTTTTTAGCATGTTGGTGCTCTCAAAACACTGTGTAACCTATGTAGAGTGTGTCACTCTCCAGCACTGAATACACAACCTAGAACTCCTTTCACCACAGACACGCAAACACATCTTTTTGTGAAAGTCCTACTTCAGGTCACTTGGAAATGTAAGGTTTTCATCGAGAACATGAAGTCAATGACGGTTTTGCACTCTGCAGCCCATAGAAATGTACTTTTCTACAAACCCGTCTGAATTTCACTGCAAAATACCCTTCTCTTCATGTTTGTTGAAAGTTCTCAACGTATTAGGAGAAAGAGCGTGTTCGTGCAAGAGTGATGCAGTGTGCGTTTTCCTGGATTTCAAGTGATTTGGGAAACATACTCCTTATTTTTCCCCATTGTGTAAGAAACAACATGAGGCTTGCAAGAGATTGAAACAATGCATCCCAAAACGTATTCCAGCAGTGAAATCACACGTTTCTACAAAGACTTTGAAGGAGCAAGCAAAAGCCTAGTGGCTGAGTGTCCTTTCAGAGAGAAACACACGCATTGCTTCCTTCTGGAGTGAGTTTTCAGCCTGGAATTCATATGCATTTTGTACTGTGCAGAATGTAGCTACCTGCTCGGGACTTGTGTCATAGATGCACCTTTCCTGCAGGAGTTTATTGCAACATTCATTGTTTGGCTAAGTTCTTTAGGGTTGGTTTTGGAAGGTCTTTCAACTTTGGCCAAATCCCGCTTCGTACGAAATTTTTTCACAGCGCTGTTTCCAAGTGTCCACAAAGAGCCTCTGCTTGAAACTGTCCACATGCACATCTCCCATACTGGTGTGTTCGTTTCACTACCTGGATTTTGGTTTCCTCTTCTTTCTTTGAAATGACAAGCCTTCTTTCTGCACGCTACACACACCTTGTAGCAGTTTCAGTTTTTAGCGTGTTGGTGCTCTCAAAACGCTGTGTAACCTATGTAGAGTGTGTCACTCTCCAGCACTGAATACACAACCTAGAGCTCCTTTCACCACAGACACGGAAACACATCTTTTTGTGAAAGTCCTACTTCAGGTCACTGGAAATGTAAGTTTTTCATCGAGAACATGAAGTCAATGACGGTTTTGCACTCTGCAGCCCATAGAAATGTACTTTTCTACAAACCCGTCTGAATTTCACTGCAAAATACCCTTCTCTTCATGTTTGTTGAAAGTTCTCAACGTATTAGGAGAAAGAGCGTGTTCGTGCAAGAGTGATGCAGTGTGCGTTTTCCTGGATTTCAAGTGATTTGGGAAACATACTCCTTATTTTTCCCCATTGTGTAAGAAACAACATGAGGCTTGCAAGAGATTGAAACAATGCATCCCAAAACGTATTCCAGCAGTGAAATCACACGTTTCTACAAAGACTTTGAAGGAGCAAGCAAAAGCCTAGTGGCTGAGTGTCCTTTCAGAGAGAAACACACGCATTGCTTACTTCTGGAGTGAGTTTTCAGCCTGGAATTCATATGCATTTTGTACTGTGCAGAATGTAGCTACCTGCTCGGGACTTGTGTCATAGATGCACCTTTCCTGCAGGAGTTTATTGAAACATTCATTGTTTGGCTAAGTTCTTTAGGGTTGGTTTTGGAAGGTCTTTCAACTTTGGCCAAATCCCGCTTCGTACGAAATTTTTTCACAGCGCTGTTTCCAAGTGTCCACAAAGAGCCTCTGCTTGAAACTGTCCACATGCACATCTCCCATACTGGTGTGTTCGTTTCACTACCTGGATTTTGGTTTCCTCTTCTCTCTTTGAAATGACAAGCCTTCTTTCTGCACGCTACACACACCTTGTAGCAGTTTCAGTTTTTAGCATGTTGGTGCTCTCAAAACGCTGTGTAACCTATGTAGAGTGTGTCACTCTCCAGCACTGAATACACAACCTAGAGCTCCTTTCAACACAGACACACAAACACATCTTTTTGTGAAAGTCCTACTTCAGGTCACTTGGAAATGTAAGGTTTTCATCGAGAACATGAATTCAATCACGGTTTTGCACTCTGCAGCCAAGAGAAATGTACTTTTCTACAAACCCGTCTGCATTTCACTGCAAAGTACCCTTCTTTTCTGGTTTGTTGAAAGTTCTCAACACATTAGGAGAAAGAGCGTGTTCGTGCAAGAGTGATGCAGTGTGCGTTTTCCTGGACTTCAAGTGATTTGGGAAACATACTCCTTATTTTTCCCCATTGTGTAAGAAACAACATGAGGCTTGCAAGAGATTGAAACAATGCATCCTAAAACGTATTCCAGCAGTGAAAACACACGTTTCTACAAAGACTTTGAAGGAGCAAGCAAAAGCCTAGTGGCTGAGTGTTCTTTCAGAGAGAAACACAAGCATTGCTTCCTTCTGGAGTGAGTTTTGAGCCTGGAATTCATATGCATTTTGTACTGTGCAGAATGTAGCTACCTGCTCGGGAGTTGTGTCATAGACGCACCTTTCCTGCAGGAGTTTATTGAAACATTCATTGTTTGGCTAAGTTCTTTAGGGTTGGTTTTGGAAGGTCTTTCAACTTTGGCCAAATCCCGCTTCGTACGAAATTTTTTCACAGCGCTGTTTCCAAGTGTCCACAAAGAGCCTCTGCTTGAAACTGTCCACATGCACATCTCCCATACTGGTGTGTTCGTTTCACTACCTGGATTTTGGTTCCTCTTCTTTCTTTGAAATGACAAGTCTTCTTTCTGCACGCTACACACACCTTGTAGCAGTTTCAGTTTTTAGCATGTTGGTGCTCTCAAAACACTGTGTAACCTATGTAGAGTGTGTCACTCTCCAGCACTGAATACACAACCTAGAGCTCCTTTCACCACAGACACGCAAACACATCTTTTTGTGAAAGTCCTACTTCAGGTCACTTGGAAATGTAAGGTTTTCATCGAGAACATGAAGTCAATGACGGTTTTGCACTCTGCAGCCCATAGAAATGTACTTTTCTACAAACCCGTCTGAATTTCACTGCAAAATACCCTTCTCTTCATGTTTGTTGAAAGTTCTCAACGTATTAGGAGAAAGAGCGTGTTCGTGCAAGAGTGATGCAGTGTGCGTTTTCCTGGATTTCAAGTGATTTGGGAAACATACTCCTTATTTTTCCCCATTGTGTAAGAAACAACATGAGGCTTGCAAGAGATTGAAACAATGCATCCCAAAACGTATTCCAGCAGTGAAATCACACGTTTCTACAAAGACTTTGAAGGAGCAAGCAAAAGCCTAGTGGCTGAGTGTCCTTTCAGAGAGAAACACACGCATTGCTTACTTCTGGAGTGAGTTTTCAGCCTGGAATTCATATGCATTTTGTACTGTGCAGAATGTAGCTACCTGCTCGGGACTTGTGTCATAGATGCACCTTTCCTGCAGGAGTTTATTGCAACATTCATTGTTTGGCTAAGTTCTTTAGGGTTGGTTTTGGAAGGTCTTTCAACTTTGGCCAAATCCCGCTTCGTACGAAATTTTTTCACAGCGCTGTTTCCAAGTGTCCACAAAGAGCCTCTGCTTGAAACTGTCCACATGCACATCTCCCATACTGGTGTGTTCGTTTCACTACCTGGATTTTGGTTTCCTCTTCTCTCTTTGAAATGACAAGCCTTCTTTCTGCACGCTACACACACCTTGTAGCAGTTTCAGTTTTTAGCATGTTGGTGCTCTCAAAACGCTGTGTAACCTATGTAGAGTGTGTCACTCTCCAGCACTGAATACACAACCTAGAGCTCCTTTCAACACAGACACACAAACACATCTTTTTGTGAAAGTCCTACTTCAGGTCACTTGGAAATGTAAGGTTTTCATCGAGAACATGAATTCAAACACGGTTTTGCACTCTGCAGCCAAGAGAAATGTACTTTTCTACAAACACGTCTGAATTTCACTGCAAAATACCCTTCTTTTCTGGTTTGTTGAAAGTTCTCAACACATTAGGAGAAAGAGCGTGTTCGTGCAAGAGTGATGCAGTGTGCGTTTTCCTGGACTTCAAGTGATTTGGGAAACATACTCCTTATTTTTCCCCATTGTGTAAGAAACAACATGAGGCTTGCAAGAGTTTGAAACAATGCATCCTAAAACGTATTCCAGCAGTGAAAACACACGTTTCTACAAAGACTTTGAAGGAGCAAGCAAAAGCCTAGTGGCTGAGTGTTCTTTCAGAGAGAAACACACGCATTGCTTCCTTCTGGAGTGAGTTTTCAGCCTGGAATTCATATGCATTTTGTACTGTGCAGAATGTAGCTACCTGCTCGGGAGTTGTGTCATAGACGCACCTTTCCTGCAGGAGTTTATTGAAACATTCATTGTTTGGCTAAGTTCTTTAGGGCTGGTTTTGGAAGGTCTTTCAACTTTGGCCAAATCCCGCTTCGTACGAAATTTTTTCACAGCGCTGTTTCCAAGTGTCCACAAAGAGCCTCTGCTTGAAACTGTCCACATGCACATCTCCCATACTGGTGTGTTCGTTTCACTACCTGGATTTTGGTTTCCTCTTCTTTCTTTGAAATGACACGTCTTCTTTCTGCACGCTACACACACCTTGTAGCAGTTTCAGTTTTTAGCATGTTGGTGCTCTCAAAACACTGTGTAACCTATGTAGAGTGTGTCACTATCCAGCACTGAATACACAACCTAGAGCTCCTTTCACCACAGACACGCAAACACATCTTTTTGTGAAAGTCCTACTTCAGGTCACTTGGAAATGTAAGGTTTTCATCGAGAACATGAAGTCAATGACGGTTTTGCACTCTGCAGCCCATAGAAATGTACTTTTCTACAAACCCGTCTGAATTTCACTGCAAAATACCCTTCTCTTCATGTTTGTTGAAAGTTCTCAACGTATTAGGAGAAAGAGCGTGTTCGTGCAAGAGTGATGCAGTGTGCGTTTTCCTGGATTTCAAGTGATTTGGGAAACATACTCCTTATTTTTCCCCATTGTGTAAGAAACAACATGAGGCTTGCAAGAGATTGAAACAATGCATCCCAAAACGTATTCCAGCAGTGAAATCACACGTTTCTACAAAGACTTTGAAGGAGCAAGCAAAAGCCTAGTGGCTGAGTGTCCTTTCAGAGAGAAACACACGCATTGGTTACTTCTGGAGTGAGTTTTCAGCCTGGAATTCATATGCATTTTGTACTGTGCAGAATGTAGCTACCTGCTCGGGACTTGTGTCATAGATGCACCTTTCCTGCAGGAGTTTATTGCAACATTCATTGTTTGGCTAAGTTCTTTAGGGTTGGTTTTGGAAGGTCTTTCAACTTTGGCCAAATCCCGCTTCGTACGAAATTTTTTCACAGCGCTGTTTCCAAGTGTCCACAAAGAGCCTCTGCTTGAAACTGTCCACATGCACATCTCCCATACTGGTGTGTTCGTTTCACTACCTGGATTTTGGTTTCCTCTTCTCTCTTTGAAATGACAAGCCTTCTTTCTGCACGCTACACACACCTTGTAGCAGTTTCAGTTTTTAGCATGTTGGTGCTCTCAAAACGCTGTGTAACCTATGTAGAGTGTGTCACTCTCCAGCACTGAATACACAACCTAGAGCTCCTTTCAACACAGACACACAAACACATCTTTTTGTGAAAGTCCTACTTCAGGTCACTTGGAAATGTAAGGTTTTCATCGAGAACATGAATTCAAACACGGTTTTGCACTCTGCAGCCAAGAGAAATGTACTTTTCTACAAACACGTCTGAATTTCACTGCAAAATACCCTTCTTTTCTGGTTTGTTGAAAGTTCTCAACACATTAGGAGAAAGAGCGTGTTCGTGCAAGAGTGATGCAGTGTGCGTTTTCCTGGACTTCAAGTGATTTGGGAAACATACTCCTTATTTTTCCCCATTGTGTAAGAAACAACATGAGGCTTGCAAGAGTTTGAAACAATGCATCCTAAAACGTATTCCAGCAGTGAAAACACACGTTTCTACAAAGACTTTGAAGGAGCAAGCAAAAGCCTAGTGGCTGAGTGTTCTTTCAGAGAGAAACACACGCATTGCTTCCTTCTGGAGTGAGTTTTCAGCCTGGAATTCATATGCATTTTGTACTGTGCAGAATGTAGCTACCTGCTCGGGAGTTGTGTCATAGACGCACCTTTCCTGCAGGAGTTTATTGAAACATTCATTGTTTGGCTAAGTTCTTTAGGGCTGGTTTTGGAAGGTCTTTCAACTTTGGCCAAATCCCGCTTCGTACGAAATTTTTTCACAGCGCTGTTTCCAAGTGTCCACAAAGAGCCTCTGCTTGAAACTGTCCACATGCACATCTCCCATACTGGTGTGTTCGTTTCACTACCTGGATTTTGGTTTCCTCTTCTTTCTTTGAAATGACACGTCTTCTTTCTGCACGCTACACACACCTTGTAGCAGTTTCAGTTTTTAGCATGTTGGTGCTCTCAAAACACTGTGTAACCTATGTAGAGTGTGTCACTATCCAGCACTGAATACACAACCTAGAGCTCCTTTCACCACAGACACGCAAACACATCTTTTTGTGAAAGTCCTACTTCAGGTCACTTGGAAATGTAAGGTTTTCATCGAGAACATGAAGTCAATGACGGTTTTGCACTCTGCAGCCCATAGAAATGTACTTTTCTACAAACCCGTCTGAATTTCACTGCAAAATACCCTTCTTTTCTGGTTTGTTGAAAGTTCTCAACACATTAGGAAACAGAGCGTGTTCGTGCAAGAGTGATGCAGTGTGCGTTTTCCTGGACTTCAAGTGATTTGGGAAACATACTCCTTATTTTTCCCCATTGTGTAAGAAACAACATGAGGCTTGCAAGAGATTGAAACAATGCATCCCAAAACGTATTCCAGCAGTGAAAACACACGTTTCTACAAAGACTTTGAAGGAGCAAGCAGAAGCCTAGTGGCTGAGTGTTCTTTCAGAGAGAAACACAGGCATTGCTTCCTTCTGGAGTGAGTTTTCAGCCTGGAATTCATATGCATTTTGTACTGTGAAGAATGTAGCTACCTGCTCGGGAGTTGTGTCATAGACGCACCTTTCCTGCAGGAGTTTATTGAAACATTCATTGTTTGGCTAAGTTCTTTAGGATTGGTTTTGGAAGGTCTTTCAACTTTGGCCAAATCCCGCTTCGTACGAAATTTTTTCACAGCGCTGTTTCCAAGTGTCCACAAAGAGCCTCTGCTTGAAACTGTCCACATGCACATCTCCCATACTGGTGTGTTCGTTTCACTACCTGGATTTTGGTTCCTCTTCTTTCTTTGAAATGACAAGTCTTCTTTCTGCACGCTACACACACCTTGTAGCAGTTTCAGTTTTTAGCATGTTGGTGCTCTCAAAACACTGTGTAACCTATGTAGAGTGTGTCACTCTCCAGCACTGAATACACAACCTAGAGCTCCTTTCACCACAGACACGCAAACACATCTTTTTGTGAAAGTCCTACTTCAGGTCACTTGGAAATGTAAGGTTTTCATCGAGAACATGAAGTCAATGACGGTTTTGCACTCTGCAGCCCATAGAAATGTACTTTTCTACAAACCCGTCTGAATTTCACTGCAAAATACCCTTCTCTTCATGTTTGTTGAAAGTTCTCAACGTATTAGGAGAAAGAGCGTGTTCGTGCAAGAGTGATGCAGTGTGCGTTTTCCTGGATTTCAAGTGATTTGGGAAACATACTCCTTATTTTTCCCCATTGTGTAAGAAACAACATGAGGCTTGCAAGAGATTGAAACAATGCATCCCAAAACGTATTCCAGCTGTGAAATCACACGTTTCTACAAAGACTTTGAAGGAGCAAGCAAAAGCCTAGTGGCTGAGTGTCCTTTCAGAGAGAAACACACGCATTGCTTCCTTCTGGAGTGAGTTTTCAGCCTGGAATTCATATGCATTTTGTACTGTGCAGAATGTAGCTACCTGCTCGGGACTTGTGTCATAGATGCACCTTTCCTGCAGGAGTTTATTGCAACATTCATTTTTTGGCTAAGTTCTTTAGGGTTGGTTTTGGAAGGTCTTTCAACTTTGGCCAAATCCCGCTTCGTACGAAATTTTTTCACAGCGCTGTTTCCAAGTGTCCACAAAGAGCCTCTGCTTGAAACTGTCCACATGCACATCTCCCATACTGGTGTGTTCGTTTCACTACCTGGATTTTGGTTTCCTCTTCTCTCTTTGAAATGACAAGCCTTCTTTCTGCACGCTACACACACCTTGTAGCAGTTTCAGTTTTTAGCATGTTGGTGCTCTCAAAACGCTGTGTAACCTATGTAGAGTGTGTCACTCTCCAGCACTGAATACACAACCTAGAGCTCCTTTCAACACAGACACACAAACACATCTTTTTGTGAAAGTCCTACTTGAGGTCACTTGGAAATGTAAGGTTTTCATCGAGAACATGAATTCAATCGCGGTTTTGCACTCTGCAGCCAAGAGAAATGTACTTTTCTACAAACCCGTCTGAATTTCACTGCAAAATACCCTTCTTTTCTGGTTTGTTGAAAGTTCTCAACACATTAGGAGAAAGAGCGTGTTCGTGCAAGAGTGATGCAGTGTGCGTTTTCCTGGACTTCAAGTGATTTGGGAAACATACTCCTTATTTTTCCCCATTGTGTAAGAAACAACATGAGGCTTGCAAGAGATTGAAACAATGCATCCTAAAACGTATTCCAGCAGTGAAAACACACGTTTCTACAAAGACTTTGAAGGAGCAAGCAAAAGCCTAGTGGCTGAGTGTTCTTTCAGAGAGAAACACACGCATTGCTTCCTTCTGGAGTGAGTTTTTAGCCTGGAATTCATATGCATTTTGTACTGTGCAGAATGTAGCTACCTGCTCGGGAGTTGTGTCATAGACGCACCTTTCCTGCAGGAGTTTATTGCAACATTCATTGTTTGGCTAAATTCTTTAGGGTTGGTTTTGGAAGGTCTTTCAACTTTGGCCAAATCCCGCTTCGTACGAAATTTTTTCACAGCGCTGTTTCCAAGTGTCCACAAAGAGCCTCTGCTTGAAACTGTCCACATGCACATCTCCCATACTGGTGTGTTCGTTTCACTACCTGGATTTTGGTTTCCTCTTCTCTCTTTGCAATGACAAGCCTTCTTTCTGCACGCTACACACACCTTGTAGCAGTTTCAGTTTTTAGCATGTTGGTGCTCTCAAAACGCTGTGTAACCTATGTAGAGTGTGTGACTCTCCAGCACTGAATACACAACCTAGAGCTCCTTTCACCACAGACACGGAAACACATCTTTTTGTGAAAGTCCTACTTCAGGTCACTGGAAATGTAAGGTTTTCATCGAGAACATGAAGTCAATCACGGTTTTGCACTCTGCAGCCAAGAGAAATGTACTTTTCTACAAACACGTCTGAATTTCACTGCAAAATACCCTTCTTTTCTGGTTTGTTAAAAGTTCTCAACACATTAGGAGAAAGAGCGTGTTCGTGCAAGAGTGATGCAGTGTGCGTTTTCCTGGACTTCAAGTGATTTGGGAAACATACTCCTTATTTTTCCCCATTGTGTAAGAAACAACGTGAGGCTTGCAAGAGATTGAAACAATGCATCCCAAAACGTATTCCAGCAGTGAAAACACACGTTTCTACAAAGACTTTGAAGGAGCAAGCAGAAGCCTAGTGGCTGAGTGTTCTTTCAGAGAGAAACACACGCATTGCTTCCTTCTGGAGTGAGTTTTCAGCCTGGAATTCATATGCATTTTGTACTGTGCAGAATGTAGCTACCTCCTCGGGAGTTGTGTCATAGACGCACCTTTCCTGCAGGAGTTTATTGAAACATTCATTGTTTGGCTAAGTTCTTTAGGGTTGGTTTTGGAAGGTCTTTCAACTTTGGCCAAATCCCGCTTCGTACGAAATTTTTTCACAGCGCTGTTTCCAAGTGTCCACAAAGAGCCTCTGCTTGAAACTGTCCACATGCACATCTCCCATACTGGTGTGTTCGTTTCACTACCTGGATTTTGGTTTCCTCTTCTTTCTTTGAAATGACACGTCTTCTTTCTGCACGCTACACACACCTTGTAGCAGTTTCAGTTTTTAGCATGTTGGTGCTCTCAAAACACTGTGTAACCTATGTAGAGTGTGTCACTCTCCAGCACTGAATACACAACCTAGAGCTCCTTTCACCACAGACACGCAAACACATCTTTTTGTGAAAGTCCTACTTCAGGTCACTTGGAAATGTAAGGTTTTCATCGAGAACATGAAGTCAATGACGGTTTTGCACTCTGCAGCCCATAGAAATGTACTTTTCTACAAACCCGTCTGAATTTCACTGCAAAATACCCTTCTTTTCTGGTTTGTTGAAAGTTTTCAGCACATTAGGAAACAGAGCGTGTTCGTGCAGGAGTGATGCAGTGTGCGTTTTCATGGACTTCAAGTGATTTGGGAAACATACTCCTTATTTTTCCCCATTGTGTAAGAAACAACATGAGGCTTGCAAGAGATTGAAACAATGCATCCCAAAACGTATTCCAGCAGTGAAAACACACGTTTCTACAAAGACTTTGAAGGAGCAAGCAGAAGCCTAGTGGCTGAGTGTTCTTTCAGAGAGAAACACAGGCATTGCTTCCTTCTGGAGTGAGTTTTCAGCCTGGAATTCATATGCATTTTGTACTGTGCAGAATGTAGCTACCTGCTCGGGAGTTGTGTCATAGACGCACCTTTCCTGCAGGAGTTTATTGAAACATTCATTGTTTGGCTAAGTTCTTTAGGGTTGGTTTTGGAAGGTCTTTCAACTTTGGCCAAATCCCGCTTCGTACGAAATTTTTTCACAGCGCTGTTTCCAAGTGTCCACAAAGAGCCTCTGCTTGAAACTGTCCACATGCACATCTCCCATACTGGTGTGTTCGTTTCACTACCTGGATTTTGGTTTCCTCTTCTTTCTTTGAAATGACACGTCTTCTTTCTGCACGCTACACACACCTTGTAGCAGTTTCAGTTTTTAGCATGTTGGTGCTCTCAAAACACTGTGTAACCTATGTAGAGTGTGTCACTCTCCAGCACTGAATACACAACCTAGAGCTCCTTTCACCACAGACACGCAAACACATCTTTTTGTGAAAGTCCTACTTCAGGTCACTTGGAAATGTAAGGTTTTCATCGAGAACATGAAGTCAATGACGGTTTTGCACTCTGCAGCCCATAGAAATGTACTTTTCTACAAACCCGTCTGAATTTCACTGCAAAATACCCTTCTTTTCTGGTTTGTTGAAAGTTTTCAACACATTAGGAAACAGAGCGTGTTCGTGCAAGAGTGATGCAGTGTGCGTTTTTCTGGACTTCAAGTGATTTGGGAAAAATACTCCTTATTTTTCCCCATTGTGTAAGAAACAACATGAGGCTTGCAAGAGATTGAAACAATGCATCCCAAAACGTATTCCAGCAGTGAAAACACACGTTTCTACAAAGGCTTTGAAGGAGCAAGCAGAAGACTAGTGGCTGAGTGTTCTTTCAGAGAGAAACACAGGCATTGCTTCCTTCTGGAGTGAGTTTTCAGCCTGGAATTCATATGCATTTTGTACTGTGAAGAATGTAGCTACCTGCTCGGGAGTTGTGTCATAGACGCACCTTTCCTGCAGGAGTTTATTGAAACATTCATTGTTTGGCTAAGTTCTTTAGGATTGGTTTTGGAAGGTCTTTCAACTTTGGCCAAATCCCGCTTCGTACGAAATTTTTTCACAGCGCTGTTTCCAAGTGTCCACAAAGAGCCTCTGCTTGAAACTGTCCACATGCACATCTCCCATACTGGTGTGTTCGTTTCACTACCTGGATTTTGGTTCCTCTTCTTTCTTTGAAATGACAAGTCTTCATTCTGCACGCTACACACACCTTGTAGCAGTTTCAGTTTTTAGCATGTTGGTGCTCTCAAAACGCTGTGTAACCTATGTAGAGTGTGTCACTCTCCAGCACTGAATACACAACCTAGAGCTCCTTTCACCACAGACACGCAAACACATCTTTTTGTGAAAGTCCTACTTCAGGTCACTTGGAAATGTAAGGTTTTCATCGAGAACATGAAGTCAATGACGGTTTTGCACTCTGCAGCCCATAGAAATGTACTTTTGTACAAACCCGTCTGAATTTCACTGCAAAATACCCTTCTCTTCATGTTTGTTGAAAGTTCTCAACGTATTAGGAGAAAGAGCGTGTTCGTGCAAGAGTGATGCAGTGTGCGTTTTCCTGGATTTCAAGTGATTTGGGAAACATACTCCTTATTTTTCCCCATTGTGTAAGAAACAACATGAGGCTTGCAAGAGATTGAAACAATGCATCCCAAAACGTATTCCAGCAGTGAAATCACACGTTTCTACAAAGACTTTGAAGGAGCAAGCAAAAGCCTAGTGGCTGAGTGTCCTTTCAGAGAGAAACACACGCATTGCTTCCTTCTGGAGTGAGTTTTTAGCCTGGAATTCATATGCATTTTGTACTGTGCAGAATGAAGCTACCTGCTCGGGAGTTGTGTCATAGACGCACCTTTCCTGCAGGAGTTTATTGAAACATTCATTGTTTGGCTAAGTTCTTTAGGGTTGGTTTTGGAAGGTCTTTCAACTTTGGCCAAATCCCGCTTCGTACGAAATTTTTTCACAGCGCTGTTTCCAAGTGTCCACAAAGAGCCTCTGCTTGAAACTGTCCACATGCACATCTCCCATACTGGTGTGTTCGTTTCACTACCTGGATTTTGGTTTCCTCTTCTCTCTTTGCAATGACAAGCCTTCTTTCTGCACGCTACACACACCTTGTAGCAGTTTCAGTTTTTAGCATGTTGGTGCTCTCAAAACGCTGTGTAACCTATGTAGAGTGTGTCACTCTCCAGCACTGAATACACAAACTAGAGCTCCTTTCACCACAGACACGCAAACACATCTTTTTGTGAAAGTCCTACTTCAGGTCACTTGGAAATGTAAGGTTTTCATCGAGAACATGAAGTCAATGACGGTTTTGCACTCTGCAGCCCATAGAAATGTACTTTTCTACAAACCCGTCTGAATTTCACTGCAAAATATCCTTCTCTTCTTGTTTGTTGAAAGTTTTCAACGTATTAGGAGAAAGAGCGTGTTCGTGCAAGAGTGATGCAGTTTGCGTTTTCCTGGACTTCAAGTGATTTGGGTAACATACTCCTTATTTTTCCCCATTGTGTAAGAAACAACATGAGGCTTGCAAGAGATTGAAACAATGCATCCCAAAACGTATTCCAGCAGTGAAAACACACGTTTCTACAAAGACTTTGAAGGAGCAAGCAGAAGCCTAGTGGCTGAGTGTTCTTTCAGAGAGAAACACACGCATTGCTTCCTTCTGGAGTGAGTTTTCAGGCTGGAATTCATATGCATTTTGTACTGTGCAGAATGTAGCTACCTGCTCGGGAGTTGTGTCATAGACGCACCTTTCCTGCAGGAGTTTATTGAAACATTCATTGTTTGGCTAAGTTCTTTAGGATTGGTTTTGGAAGGTCTTTCAACTTTGGCCAAATCCCGCTTCGTACGAAATTTTTTCACAGCGCTGTTTCCAAGTGTCCACAAAGAGCCTCTGCTTGAAACTGTCCACATGCACATCTCCCATACTGGTGTGTTCGTTTCACTACCTGGATTTTGGTTTCCTCTTCTTTCTTTGAAATGACAAGCCTTCTTTCTGCACGCTACACACACCTTGTAGCAGTTTCAGTTTTTAGCATGTTGGTGCTCTCAAAACGCTGTGTAACCTATGTAGAGTGTGTCACTCTCCAGCACTGAATACACAACCTAGAGCTCCTTTCACCACAGACACGCAAACACATCTTTTTGTGAAAGTCCTACTTCAGGTCACTTGGAAATGTAAGGTTTTCATCGAGAACATGAAGTCAATGACGGTTTTGCACTCTGCAGCCCATAGAAATGTACTTTTCTACAAACCCGTCTGAATTTCACTGCAAATTACCCTTCTTTTCTGGTTTGTTGAAAGTTCTCAACACATTAGGAGAAAGAGCGTGTTCGTGCAAGAGTGATGCAGTGTGCGTTTTCCTGGACTTCAAGTGATTTGGGAAACATACTCCTTATTTTTCCCCATTGTGTAAGAAACAACATGAGGCTTGCAAGAGATTGAAACAATGCATCCCAAAACGTATTCCAGCAGTGAAAACACACGTTTCTACAAAGACTTTGAAGGAGCAAGCAAAAGCCTACTGGCTGAGTGTTCTTTCAGAGAGAAACACATGCATTGCTTCCTTCTGGAGTGAGTTTTCAGCCTGAAATTCATATGCATTTTGTACTGTGCAGAATGTAGCTACCTGCTCGGGAGTTGTGTCATAGAGGCACCCTTCCTGCAGGAGTTTATTGCAACATTCATTGTTTGGCTAAGTTCTTTAGGGTTGGTTTTGGAAGGTCTTTCAACTTTGGCCAAATCCCGCTACGTACGAAATTTTTTCACAGCGCTGTTTCCAAGTGTCCACAAAGAGCCTCTGCTTGAAACTGTCCACATGCACATCTCCCATACTGGTGTGTTCGTTTCACTACCTGGATTTTGGTTTCCTCTTCTTTCTTTGAAATGACAAGCCTTCTTTCTGCACGCTACACACACCTTGTAGCAGTTTCAGTTTTTAGCGTGTTGGTGCTCTCAAAACGCTGTGTAACCTATGTAGAGTGTGTCACTCTCCAGCACTGAATACACAACCTAGAGCTCCTTTCACCACAGACACGCAAACACATCTTTTTGTGAAAGTCCTACTTCAGGTCACTTGGAAATGTAAGGTTTTCATCGAGAACATGAATTCAATCACGGTTTTGCACTCTGCAGCCCATAGAAATGTACTTTTCTACAAACCCGTCTGAATTTCACTGCAAATTACCCTTCTTTTCTGGTTTGTTGAAAGTTCTCAACACATTAGGAGAAAGAGCGTGTTCGTGCAAGAGTGATGCAGTGTGCGTTTTCCTGGACTTCAAGTGATTTGGGAAACATACTCCTTATTTTTCCCCATTGTGTAAGAAACAACATGAGGCTTGCAAGAGATTGAAACAATGCATCCCAAAACGTATTCCAGCAGTGAAAACAAACGTTTCTACAAAGACTTTGAAGGAGCAAGCAAAAGCCTAGTGGCTGAGTGTTCTTTCAGAGAGAAACACACGCATTGCTTCCTTCTGGAGTGAGTTTTCAACCTGGAATTCATATGCATTTTGTACTGTGCAGAATGTAGCTACCTGCTCGGGAGTTGTGTCATAGACGCACCTTTCCTGTAGGAGTTTATTGCAACATTCATTGTTTGGCTAAGTTCTTTAGGGTTGGTTTTGGAAGGTCTTTCAACTTTGGCCAAATCCCGCTTCGTACGAAATTTTTTCACAGCGCTGTTTCCAAGTGTCCACAAAGAGCCTCTGCTTGAAACTGTCCACATGCACATCTCCCATACTGGTGTGTTCGTTTCACTACCTGGATTTTGGTTTCCTCTTCTTTCTTTGAAATGACAAGCCTTCTTTCTGCACGCTACACACACCTTGTAGCAGTTTCAGTTTTTAGCGTGTTGGTGCTCTCAAAACGCTGTGTAACCTATGTAGAGTGTGTCACTCTCCAGCACTGAATACACAACCTAGAGCTCCTTTCACCACAGACACGGAAACACATCTTTTTGTGAAAGTCCTACTTCAGGTCACTTGGAAATGTAAGGTTTTCATCGAGAACATGAAGTCAATCACGGTTTTGCACTCTGCAGCCAATAGAAATGTACTTTTCTACAAACCCGTCTGAATTTCACTGCAAAATACTCTTCTTTTCTGGTTTGTTGAAAGTTCTCAACACATTAGGAGAAAGAGCGTGTTCGTGCAAGAGTGATGCAGTGTGCGTTTTCCTGGACTTCAAGTGATTTGGGAAACATACTCCTTATTTTTCCCCATTGTGTAAGAAACAACATGAGGCTTGCAAGAGATTGAAACAATGCATCCCAAAACGTATTCCAGCAGTGAAAACACACGTTTCTACAAAGACTTTGAAGGAGCAAGCAGAAGCCTAGTGGCTGAGTTCTCTTTCAGAGAGAAACACACGCATTGCTTCCTTCTGGAGTGAGTTTTCAGCCTGGAATTCATATGCATTTTGTACTGTGCAGAATGTAGCTACCTGCTCGGGAGTTGTGTCATAGACGCACCTTTCCTGCAGGAGTTTATTGAAACATTCATTGTTTGGCTAAGTTCTTTAGGATTGGTTTTGGAAGGTCTTTCAACTTTGGCCAAATCCCGCTTCGTACGAAATTTTTTCACAGCGCTGTTTCCAAGTGTCCACAAAGAGCCTCTGCTTGAAACTGTCCACATGCACATCTCCCATACTGGTGTGTTCGTTTCACTACCTGGATTTTGGTTTCCTCTTCTTTCTTTGAAATGACAAGTCTTCTTTCTGCACGCTACACACACCTTGTAGCAGTTTCAGTTTTTAGCATGTTGGTGCTCTCAAAACGCTGTGTAACCTATGTAGAGTGTGTCACTCTCCAGCACTGAATACACAACCTAGAGCTCCTTTCAACACAGACACACAAACACATCTTTTTGTGAAAGTCCTACTTCAGGTCACTTGGAAATGTAAGGTTTTCATCGAGAACATGAATTCAATCACGGTTTTGCACTCTGCAGCCAAGAGAAATGTACTTTTCTACAAACCCGTCTGAATTTCACTGCAAAGTACCCTTCTTTTCTGGTTTGTTGAAAGTTCTCAACACATTAGGAGAAAGAGCGTGTTCGTGCAAGAGTGATGCAGTGTTCGTTTTCCTGGACTTCAAGTGATTTGGGAAACATACTCCTTATTTTTCCCCATTGTGTAAGAAACAACATGAGGCTTGCAAGAGATTGAAACAATGCATCCTAAAACGTATTCCAGCAGTGAAAACACACGTTTCTACAAAGACTTTGAAGGAGCAAGCAAAAGCCTAGTGGCTGAGTGTTCTTTCAGAGAGAAACACACGCATTGCTTCCTTCTGGAGTGAGTTTTTAGCCTGGAATTCATATGCATTTTGTACTGTGCAGAATGTAGCTACCTGCTCGGGAGTTGTGTCATAGACGCACCTTTCCTGCAGGAGTTTATTGAAACATTCATTGTTTGGCTAAGTTCTTTAGGGTTGGTTTTGGAAGGTCTTTCAACTTTGGCCAAATCCCGCTTCGTACGAAATTTTTTCACAGCGCTGTTTCCAAGTGTCCACAAAGAGCCTCTGCTTGAAACTGTCCACATGCACATCTCCCATACTGGTGTGTTCGTTTCACTACCTGGATTTTGGTTCCTCTTCTTTCTTTGAAATGACACGTCTTCTTTCTGCACGCTACACACACCTTGTAGCAGTTTCAGTTTTTAGCATGTTGGTGCTCTCAAAACACTGTGTAACCTATGTAGAGTGTGTCACTCTCCAGCACTGAATACACAACCTAGAGCTCCTTTCACCACAGACACGCAAACACATCTTTTTGTGAAAGTCCTACTTCAGGTCACTTGGAAATGTAAGGTTTTCATCGAGAACATGAAGTCAATGACGGTTTTGCACTCTGCAGCCCATAGAAATGTACTTTTCTACAAACCCGTCTGAATTTCACTGCAAAATACCCTTCTCTTCATGTTTGTTGAAAGTTCTCAACGTATTAGGAGAAAGAGCGTGTTCGTGCAAGAGTGATGCAGTGTGCGTTTTCCTGGAGTTCAAGTGATTTGGGAAACATACTCCTTATTTTTCCCCATTGTGTAAGAAACAACATGAGGCTTGCAAGAGATTGAAACAATGCATCCCAAAACGTATTCCAGCAGTGAAATCACACGTTTCTACAAAGACTTTGAAGGAGCAAGCAAAAGCCTAGTGGCTGAGTGTCCTTTCAGAGAGAAACACACGCATTGCTTACTTCTGGAGTGAGTTTTCAGCCTGGAATTCATATGCATTTTGTACTGTGCAGAATGTAGCTACCTGCTCGGGACTTGTGTCATAGATGCACCTTTCCTGCAGGAGTTTATTGCAACATTCATTGTTTGGCTAAGTTCTTTAGGGTTGGTTTTGGAAGGTCTTTCAACTTTGGCCAAATCCCGCTTCGTACGAAATTTTTTCACAGCGCTGTTTCCAAGTGTCCACAAAGAGCCTCTGCTTGAAACTGTCCACATGCACATCTCCCATACTGGTGTGTTTGTTTCACTACCTGGATTTTGGTTTCCTCTTCTCTCTTTGAAATGACAAGCCTTCTTTCTGCACGCTACACACACCTTGTAGCAGTTTCAGTTTTTAGCATGTTGGTGCTCTCAAAACGCTGTGTAACCTATGTAGAGTGTGTCACTCTCCAGCACTGAATACACAACCTAGAGCTCCTTTCAACACAGACACACAAACACATCTTTTTGTGAAAGTCCTACTTCAGGTCACTTGGAAATGTAAGGTTTTCATCGAGAACATGAATTCAAACACGGTTTTGCACTCTGCAGCCAAGAGAAATGTACTTTTCTACAAACACGTCTGAATTTCACTGCAAAATACCCTTCTTTTCTGGTTTGTTGAAAGTTCTCAACACATTAGGAGAAAGAGCGTGTTCGTGCAAGAGTGATGCAGTGTGCGTTTTCCTGGACTTCAAGTGATTTGGGAAACATACTCCTTATTTTTCCCCATTGTGTAAGAAACAACATGAGGCTTGCAAGAGATTGAAACAATGCATCCTAAAACGTATTCCAGCAGTGAAAACACACGTTTCTACAAAGACTTTGATGGAGCAAGCAAAAGCCTAGTGGCTGAGTGTTCTTTCAGAGAGAAACACACGCATTGCTTCCTTCTGGAGTGAGTTTTTAGCCTGGAATTCATATGCATTTTGTACTGTGCAGAATGTAGCTACCTGCTCGGGAGTTGTGTCATAGACGCACCTTTCCTGCAGGAGTTTATTGAAACATTCATTGTTTGGCTAAGTTCTTTAGGATTGGTTTTGGAAGGTCTTTCAACTTTGGCCAAATCCCGCTTCGTACGAAATTTTTTCAGAGCGCTGTTTCCAAGTGTCCACAAAGAGCCTCTGCTTGAAACTGTCCACATGCACATCTCCCATACTGGTGTGTTCGTTTCACTACCTGGATTTTGGTTTCCTCTTCTTTCTTTGAAATGACAAGTCTTCTTTCTGCACGCTACACACACCTTGTAGCAGTTTCAGTTTTTAGCGTGTTGGTGCTCTCAAAACACTGTGTAACCTATGTAGAGTGTGTCACTCTCCAGCACTGAATACACAACCTAGAGCTCCTTTCACCACAGACACGGAAACACATCTTTTTGTGAAAGTCCTACTTCAGGTCAC
The DNA here is from genome assembly GCF_964146895.1 of Miniopterus schreibersii. Taxonomy (NCBI): domain Eukaryota; kingdom Metazoa; phylum Chordata; class Mammalia; order Chiroptera; family Miniopteridae; genus Miniopterus; species Miniopterus schreibersii. Next base: position 732,617 of record NW_027669848.1, read on the forward strand.
TGGAAATGTAAGGTTTTCATCGAGAACATGAAGTCAATGACGGTTTTGCACTCTGCAGCCCATAGAAATGTACTTTTCTACAAACCCGTCTGAATTTCACTGCAAAATACCCTTCTTTTCTGGTTTGTTGAAAGTTTTCAACACATTAGGAAAAAGCGTGTTCGTGCAAGAGTGATGCAGTGTGCGTTTTCCTGGACTTCAAGTGATTTGGGAAACATACTCCTTATTTTTCCCCATTGTGTAAGAAACAACATGAGGCTTGCAAGAGATTGAAACAATGCATCCCAAAACGTATTCCAGCAGTGAAAACACACGTTTCTACAAAGACTTTGAAGGAGCAAGCAAAAGCCTAGTGGCTGAGTGTTCTTTCAGAGAGAAACACACGCATTGCTTCCTTCTGGAGTGAGTTTTCAGCCTGGAATTCATATGCATTTTGTACTGTGCAGAATGTAGCTACCTGCTCGGGAGTTGTGTCATAGACGCACCTTTCCTGCAGGAGTTTATTGAAACATTCATTGTTTGGCTAAGTTCTTTAGGGTTGGTTTTGGAAGGTCTTTCAACTTTGGCCAAATCCCGCTTCGTACGAAATTTTTTCACAGCGCTGTTTCCAAGTGTCCACAAAGAGCCTCTGCTTGAAACTGTCCACATGCACATCTCCCATACTGGTGTGTTCGTTTCACTACCTGGATTTTGGTTTCCTCTTCTTTCTTTGAAATGACACGTCTTCTTTCTGCACGCTACACACACCTTGTAGCAGTTTCAGTTTTTAGCATGTTGGTGCTCTCAAAACACTGTGTAACCTATGTAGAGTGTGTCACTCTCCAGCACTGAATACACAACCTAGAGCTCCTTTCACCACAGACACGCAAACACATCTTTTTGTGAAAGTCCTACTTGAGGTCACTTGGAAATGTAAGGTTTTCATCGAGAACATGAAGTCAATGACGGTTTTGCACTCTGCAGCCCATAGAAATGTACTTTTCTACAAACCCGTCTGAATTTCACTGCAAAATACCCTTCTTTTCTGGTTTGTTGAAAGTTTTCAGCACATTAGGAAACAGAGCGTGTTCGTGCAGGAGTGATGCAGTGTGCGTTTTCATGGACTTCAAGTGATTTGGGAAACATACTCCTTATTTTTCCCCATTGTGTAAGAAACAACATGAGGCTTGCAAGAGATTGAAACAATGCATCCCAAAACGTATTCCAGCAGTGAAAACACACGTTTCTACAAAGACTTTGAAGGAGCAAGCAAAAGCCTAGTGGCTGAGTGTTCTTTCAGAGAGAAACACACGCATTGCTTCCTTCTGGAGTGAGTTTTCAGCCTGGAATTCATATGCATTTTGTACTGTGCAGAATGTAGCTACCTGCTCGGGACTTGTGTCATAGATGCACCTTTCCTGCAGGAGTTTATTGCAACATTCATTGTTTGGCTAAGTTCTTTAGGGTTGGTTTTGGAAGGTCTTTCAACTTTGGCCAAATCCCGCTTCGTACGAAATTTTTTCACAGCGCTGTTTCCAAGTGTCCACAAAGAGCCTCTGCTTGAAACTGTCCACATGCACATCTCCCATACTGGTGTGTTCGTTTCACTACCTGGATTTTGGTTTCCTCTTCTTTCTTTGAAATGACACGTCTTCTTTCTGCACGCTACACACACCTTGTAGCAGTTTCAGTTTTTAGCATGTTGGTGCTCTCAAAACACTGTGTAACCTATGTAGAGTGTGTCACTCTCCAGCACTGAATACACAACCTAGAGCTCCTTTCACCACAGACACGCAAACACATCTTTTTGTGAAAGTCCTACTTCAGGTCACTTGGAAATGTAAGGTTTTCATCGAGAACATGAAGTCAATGACGGTTTTGCACTCTGCAGCCCATAGAAATGTACTTTTCTACAAACCCGTCTGAATTTCACTGCAAAATACCCTTCTTTTCTGGTTTGTTGAAAGTTCTCAACACATTAGGAAACAGAGCGTGTTCGTGCAAGAGTGATGCAGTGTGCGTTTTCCTGGACTTCAAGTGATTTGGGAAACATACTCCTTATTTTTCCCCATTGTGTAAGAAACAACATGAGGCTTGCAAGAGATTGAAACAATGCATCCCAAAACGTATTCCAGCAGTGAAAACACACGTTTCTACAAAGACTTTGAAGGAGCAAGCAGAAGCCTAGTGGCTGAGTGTTCTTTCAGAGAGAAACACAGGCATTGCTTCCTTCTGGAGTGAGTTTTCAGCCTGGAATTCATATGCATTTTGTACTGTGAAGAATGTAGCTACCTGCTCGGGAGTTGTGTCATAGACGCACCTTTCCTGCAGGAGTTTATTGAAACATTCATTGTTTGGCTAAGTTCTTTAGGATTGGTTTTGGAAGGTCTTTCAACTTTGGCCAAATCCCGCTTCGTACGAAATTTTTTCACAGCGCTGTTTCCAAGTGTCCACAAAGAGCCTCTGCTTGAAACTGTCCACATGCACATCTCCCATACTGGTGTGTTCGTTTCACTACCTGGATTTTGGTTTCCTCTTCTCTCTTTGAAATGACAAGCCTTCTTTCCGCACGCTACACACACCTTGTAGCAGTTTCAGTTTTTAGCATGTTGGTGCTCTCAAAACGCTGTGTAACGTATGTAGAGTGTGTCACTCTCCAGCACTGAATACACAACCTAGAGCTCCTTTCAACACAGACACACAAACACATCTTTTTGTGAAAGTCCTACTTCAGGTCACTTGGAAATGTAAGGTTTTCATCGAGAACATGAATTCAATCACGGTTTTGCACTCTGCAGCCCATAGAAATGTACTTTTCTACAAACCCGTCTGAATTTCACTGCAAAATACCCTTCTTTTCTGGTTTGTTGAAAGTTCTCAACACATTAGGAGAAAGAGCGTGTTCGTGCAAGAGTGATGCAGTGTGCGTTTTCCTGGACTTCAAGTGATTTGGGAAACATACTCCTTATTTTTCCCCATTGTGTAAGAAACAACATGAGGCTTGCAAGAGATTGAAACAATGCATCCTAAAACGTATTCCAGCAGTGAAAACACACGTTTCTACAAAGACTTTGATGGAGCAAGCAAAAGCCTAGTGGCTGAGTGTTCTTTCAGAGAGAAACACACGCATTGCTTCCTTCTGGAGTGAGTTTTCAGCCTGGAATTCATATGCATTTTGTACTGTGCAGAATGTAGCTACCTGCTCGGGAGTTGTGTCATAGACGCACCTTTCCTGCAGGAGTTTATTGAAACATTCATTGTTTGGCTAAGTTCTTTAGGGTTGGTTTTGGAAGGTCTTTCAACTTTGGCCAAATCCCGCTTCGTACGAAATTTTTTCACAGCGCTGTTTCCAAGTGTCCACAAAGAGCCTCTGCTTGAAACTGTCCACATGCACATCTCCCATACTGGTGTGTTCGTTTCACTACCTGGATTTTGGTTTCCTCTTCTTTCTTTGAAATGACACGTCTTCTTTCTGCACGCTACACACACCTTGTAGCAGTTTCAGTTTTTAGCATGTTGGTGCTCTCAAAACACTGTGTAACCTATGTAGAGTGTGTCACTCTCCAGCACTGAATACACAACCTAGAGCTCCTTTCACCACAGACACGCAAACACATCTTTTTGTGAAAGTCCTACTTCAGGTCACTTGGAAATGTAAGGTTTTCATCGAGAACATGAAGTCAATGACGGTTTTGCACTCTGCAGCCCATAGAAATGTACTTTTCTACAAACCCGTCTGAATTTCACTGCAAAATACCCTTCTTTTCTGGTTTGTTGAAAGTTTTCAACACATTAGGAAACAGAGCGTGTTCGTGCAAGAGTGATGCAGTGTGCGTTTTCCTGGACTTCAAGTGATTTGGGAAAAATACTCCTTATTTTTCCCCATTGTGTAAGAAACAACATGAGGCTTGCAAGAGATTGAAACAATGCATCCCAAAACGTATTCCAGCAGTGAAAACACACGTTTCTACAAAGGCTTTGAAGGAGCAAGCAGAAGACTAGTGGCTGAGTGTTCTTTCAGAGAGAAACACAGGCATTGCTTCCTTCTGGAGTGAGTTTTCAGCCTGGAATTCATATGCATTTTGTACTGTGAAGAATGTAGCTACCTGCTCGGGAGTTGTGTCATAGACGCACCTTTCCTGCAGGAGTTTATTGAAACATTCATTGTTTGGCTAAGTTCTTTAGGATTGGTTTTGGAAGGTCTTTCAACTTTGGCCAAATCCCGCTTCGTACGAAATTTTTTCACAGCGCTGTTTCCAAGTGTCCACAAAGAGCCTCTGCTTGAAACTGTCCACATGCACATCTCCCATACTGGTGTGTTCGTTTCACTACCTGGATTTTGGTTCCTCTTCTTTCTTTGAAATGACAAGTCTTCATTCTGCACGCTACACACACCTTGTAGCAGTTTCAGTTTTTAGCATGTTGGTGCTCTCAAAACACTGTGTAACCTATGTAGAGTGTGTCACTCTCCAGCACTGAATACACAACCTAGAGCTCCTTTCACCACAGACACGCAAACACATCTTTTTGTGAAAGTCCTACTTCAGGTCACTTGGAAATGTAAGGTTTTCATCGAGAACATGAAGTCAATGACGGTTTTGCACTCTGCAGCCCATAGAAATGTACTTTTGTACAAACCCGTCTGAATTTCACTGCAAAATACCCTTCTCTTCATGTTTGTTGAAAGTTCTCAACGTATTAGGAGAAAGAGCGTGTTCGTGCAAGAGTGATGCAGTGTGCGTTTTCCTGGATTTCAAGTGATTTGGGAAACATACTCCTTATTTTTCCCCATTGTGTAAGAAACAACATGAGGCTTGCAAGAGATTGAAACAATGCATCCCAAAACGTATTCCAGCAGTGAAATCACACGTTTCTACAAAGACTTTGAAGGAGCAAGCAAAAGCCTAGTGGCTGAGTGTCCTTTCAGAGAGAAACACACGCATTGCTTCCTTCTGGAGTGAGTTTTCAGCCTCGAATTCATATGCATTTTGTACTTTGCAGAATGTAGCTACCTGCTCGGGACTTGTGTCATAGATGCACCTTTCCTGCAGGAGTTTATTGAAACATTCATTGTTTGGCTAAGTTCTTTAGGGTTGGTTTTGGAAGGTCTTTCAACTTTGGCCAAATCCCGCTTCGTACGAAATTTTTTCACAGCGCTGTTTCCAAGTGTCCACAAAGAGCCTCTGCTTGAAACTGTCCACATGCACATCTCCCATACTGGTGTGTTCGTTTCACTACCTGGATTTTGGTTTCCTCTTCTCTCTTTGAAATGACAAGCCTTCTTTCTGCACGCTACACACACCTTGTAGCAGTTTCAGTTTTTAGCATGTTGGTGCTCTCAAAACGCTGTGTAACCTATGTAGAGTGTGTCACTCTCCAGCACTGAATACACAACCTAGAGCTCCTTTCAACACAGACACACAAACACATCTTTTTGTGAAAGTCCTACTTCAGGTCACTTGGAAATGTAAGGTTTTCATCGAGAACATGAATTCAATCACGGTTTTGCACTCTGCAGCCAAGAGAAATGTACTTTTCTACAAACCTGTCTGAATTTCACTGCAAAGTACCCTTCTTTTCTGGTTTGTTGAAAGTTCTCAACACATTAGGAGAAAGAGCGTGTTCGTGCAAGAGTGATGCAGTGTGCGTTTTCCTGGACTTCAAGTGATTTGGGAAACATACTCCTTATTTTTCCCCATTGTGTAAGAAACAACATGAGGCTTGCAAGAGATTGAAACAATGCATCCTAAAACGTATTCCAGCAGTGAAAACACACGTTTCTACAAAGACTTTGAAGGAGCAAGCAAAAGCCTAGTGGCTGAGTGTTCTTTCAGAGAGAAACACACGCATTGCTTCCTTCTGGAGTGAGTTTTTAGCCTGGAATTCATATGCATTTTGTACTGTGCAGAATGAAGCTACCTGCTCGGGAGTTGTGTCATAGACGCACCTTTCCTGCAGGAGTTTATTGAAACATTCATTGTTTGGCTAAGTTCTTTAGGGTTGGTTTTGGAAGGTCTTTCAACTTTGGCCAAATCCCGCTTCGTACGAAATTTTTTCACTGCGCTGTTTCCAAGTGTCCACAAAGAGCCTCTGCTTGAAACTGTCCACATGCACATCTCCCATACTGGTGTGTTCGTTTCACTACCTGGATTTTGGTTACCTCTTCTCTCTTTGCAATGACAAGCCTTCTTTCTGCACGCTACACACACCTTGTAGCAGTTTCAGTTTTTAGCATGTTGGTGCTCTCAAAACGCTGTGTAACCTATGTAGAGTGTGTCACTCTCCAGCACTGAATACACAAACTAGAGCTCCTTTCACCACAGACACGCAAACACATCTTTTTGTGAAAGTCCTACTTCAGGTCACTTGGAAATGTAAGGTTTTCATCGAGAACATGAAGTCAATGACGGTTTTGCACTCTGCAGCCCATAGAAATGTACTTTTCTACAAACCCGTCTGAATTTCACTGCAAAATATCCTTCTCTTCTTGTTTGTTGAAAGTTTTCAACGTATTAGGAGAAAGAGCGTGTTCGTGCAAGAGTGATGCAGTTTGCGTTTTCCTGGACTTCAAGTGATTTGGGTAACATACTCCTTATTTTTCCCCATTGTGTAAGAAACAACATGAGGCTTGCAAGAGATTGAAACAATGCATCCCAAAACGTATTCCAGCAGTGAAAACACACGTTTCTACAAAGACTTTGAAGGAGCAAGCAGAAGCCTAGTGGCTGAGTGTTCTTTCAGAGAGAAACACACGCATTGCTTCCTTCTGGAGTGAGTTTTCAGGCTGGAATTCATATGCATTTTGTACTGTGCAGAATGTAGCTACCTGCTCGGGAGTTGTGTCATAGACGCACCTTTCCTGCAGGAGTTTATTGAAACATTCATTGTTTGGCTAAGTTCTTTAGGATTGGTTTTGGAAGGTCTTTCAACTTTGGCCAAATCCCGCTTCGTACGAAATTTTTTCACAGCGCTGTTTCCAAGTGTCCACAAAGAGCCTCTGCTTGAAACTGTCCACATGCACATCTCCCATACTGGTGTGTTCGTTTCACTACCTGGATTTTGGTTTCCTCTTCTTTCTTTGAAATGACAAGTCTTCTTTCTGCACGCTACACACACCTTGTAGCAGTTTCAGTTTTTAGCATGTTGGTGCTCTCAAAACACTGTGTAACCTATGTAGAGTGTGTCACTCTCCAGCACTGAATACACAACCTAGAGCTCCTTTCACCACAGACACGCAAACACATCTTTTTGTGAAAGTCCTACTTCAGGTCACTTGGAAATGTAAGGTTTTCATCGAGAACATGAACTCAATGACGGTTTTGCACTCTGCAGCCCATTGAAATGTACTTTTCTACAAACCCGTCTGAATTTCAGTGCAAAATACCCTTCTCTTCATGTTTGTTGAAAGTTCTCAACGTATTAGGAGAAAGAGCGTGTTCGTGCAAGAGTGATGCAGTGTGCGTTTTCCTGGATTTCAAGTGATTTGGGAAACATACTCCTTATTTTTCCCCATTGTGTAAGAAACAACATGAGGCTTGCAAGAGATTGAAACAATGCATCCCAAAACGTATTCCAGCAGTGAAATCACACGTTTCTACAAAGACTTTGAAGGAGCAAGCAAAAGCCTAGTGGCTGAGTGTCCTTTCAGAGAGAAACACACGCATTGCTTCCTTCTGGAGTGAGTTTTCAGCCTGGAATTCATATGCATTTTGTACTGTGCTGAATGTAGCTACCTGCTCGGGACTTGTGTCATAGATGCACCTTTCCTGCAGGAGTTTATTGCAATATTCATTGTTTGGCTAAGTTCTTTAGGGTTGGTTTTGGAAGGTCTTTCATCTTTGGCCAAATCCCGCTTCGTACGAAATTTTTTCACAGCGCTGTTTCCAAGTGTCCACAAAGAGCCTCTGCTTGAAACTGTCCACATGCACATCTCCCATACTGGTGTGTTCGTTTCACTACCTGGATTTTGGTTTCCTCTTCTCTCTTTGAAATGACAAGCCTTCTTTCTGCACGCTACACACACCTTGTAGCAGTTTCAGTTTTTAGCATGTTGGTGCTCTCAAAACGCTGTGTAACCTATGTAGAGTGTGTCACTCTCCAGCACTGAATACACAACCTAGAGCTCCTTTCAACACAGACACACAAACACATCTTTTTGGTAAAGTCCTACTTCAGGTCACTTGGAAATGTAAGGTTTTCATCGAGAACATGAAGTCAATCACGGTTTTGCACTCTGCAGCCAATAGAAATGTACTTTTCTACAAACCCGTCTGAATTTCACTGCAAAATACCCTTCTTTTCTGGTTTGTTGAAAGTTCTCAACACATTAGGAGAAAGAGCGTGTTCGTGCAAGAGTGATGCAGTGTGCGTTTTCCTGGACTTCAAGTGATTTGGGAAACATACTCCTTATTTTTCCCCATTGTGTAAGAAACAACATGAGGCTTGCAAGAGATTGAAACAATGCATCCTAAAACGTATTCCAGCAGTGAAAACACACGTTTCTACAAAGACTTTGATGGAGCAAGGAAAAGCCTAGTGGCTGAGTGTTCTTTCAGAGAGAAACACACGCATTGCTTCCTTCTGGAGTGAGTTTTTAGCCTGGAATTCATATGCATTTTGTACTGTGCAGAATGTAGCTACCTGCTCGGGAGTTGTGTCATAGACGCACCTTTCCTGCAGGAGTTTATTGAAACATTCATTGTTTGGCTAAGTTCTTTAGGGTTGGTTTTGGAAGGTCTTTCAACTTTGGCCAAATCCCGCTTCGTACGAAATTTTTTCACAGCGCTGTTTCCAAGTGTCCACAAAGAGCCTCTGCTTGAAACTGTCCACATGCACATCTCCCATACTGGTGTGTTCGTTTCACTACCTGGATTTTGGTTTCCTCTTCTTTCTTTGAAATGACAAGCCTTCTTTCTGCACGCTACACACACCTTGTAGCAGTTTCAGTTTTTAGCGTGTTGGTGCTCTCAAAACGCTGTGTAACCTATGTAGAGTGTGTCACTCTCCAGCACTGAATACACAACCTAGAGCTCCTTTCACCACAGACACACAAACACATCTTTTTGTGAAATTCCAACTTCAGGTCACTTGGAAATGTAAGGTTTTCATCGAGAACATGAAGTCAATGACGGTTTTGCACTCTGCAGCCCATAGAAATGTACTTTTCTACAAACCCGTCTGAATTTCGCTGCAAAATACCCTTCTTTTCTGGTTTGTTGAAAGTTCTCAACACATTAGGAGAAAGAGCGTGTTCGTGCAAGAGTGATGCAGTGTGCGTTTTCCTGGACTTCAAGTGATTTGGGAAACATACTCCTTATTTTTCCCCATTGTGTAAGAAACAACATGAGGCTTGCAAGAGATTGAAACAATGCATCCCAAAACGTATTCCAGCAGTGAAAACACACGTTTCTACAAAGACTTTGAAGGAGCAAGCAAAAGCCTAGTGGCTGAGTGTTCTTTCAGAGAGAAACACACGCATTGCTTCCTTCTGGAGTGAGTTTTCAGCCTGGAATTCATATGCATTTTGTACTGTGCAGAATGTAGCTACCTGCTCGGGACTTGTGTCATAGACGCACCTTTCCTGCAGGAGTTTATTGAAACATTCATTGTTTGGCTAAGTTCTTTAGGGTTGGTTTTGGAAGGTCTTTCAACTTTGGCCAAATCCCGCTTCGTACGAAATTTTTTCACAGCGCTGTTTCCAAGTGTCCACAAAGAGCCTCTGCTTGAAACTGTCCACATGCACATCTCCCATACTGGTGTGTTCGTTTCACTACCTGGATTTTGGTTTCCTCTTCTTTCTTTGAAATGACAAGCCTTCTTTCTGCACGCTACACACACCTTGTAGCAGTTTCAGTTTTTAGCATGTTGGTGCTCTCAAAACGCTGTGTAACCTATGTAGAGTGTGTCACTCTCCAGCACTGAATACACAACCTAGAGCTCCTTTCACCACAGACACGGAAACACATCTTTTTGTGAAAGTCCTACTTCAGGTCACTGGAAATGTAAGGTTTTCATCGAGAACATGAAGTCAATCACGGTATTGCACTCTGCAGCCAAGAGAAATGTACTTTTCTACAAACACGTCTGAATTTCACTGCAAAATACCCTTCTTTTCTGGTTTGTTAAAAGTTCTCAACACATTAGGAGAAAGAGCGTGTTCGTGCAAGAGTGATGCATTGTGCGTTTTCCTGGACTTCAAGTGATTTGGGAAACATACTCCTTATTTTTCCCCATTGTGTAAGAAACAACATGAGGCTTGCAAGAGATTGAAACAATGCATCCCAAAACGTATTCCAGCAGTGAAAACACACGTTTCTACAAAGACTTTGAAGGAGCAAGCAAAAGCCTAGTGGCTGAGTGTTCTTTCAGAGAGAAACACACGCATTGCTTCCTTCTGGAGTGAGTTTTCAGCCTGAAATTCATATGCATTTTGTACTGTGCAGAATGTAGCTACCTGCTCGGGAGTTGTGTCATAGATGCACCCTTCCTGCAGGAGTTTATTGCAACATTCATTGTTTGGCTAAGTTCTTTAGGGTTGGTTTTGGAAGGTCTTTCAACTTTGGCCAAATCCCGCTTCGTACGAAATTTTTTCACAACGCTGTTTCCAAGTGTCCACAAAGAGCCTCTGCTTGAAACTGTCCACATGCACATCTCCCATACTGGTGTGTTCGTTTCACTACCTGGATTTTGGTTTCCTCTTCTCTCTTTGAAATGACAAGCCTTCTTTCTGCACGCTACACACACCTTGTAGCAGTTTCAGTTTTTAGCATGTTGGTGCTCTCAAAACGCTGTGTAACCTATGTAGAGTGTGTCACTCTCCAGCACTGAATACACAACCTAGAGCTCCTTTCACCACAGACACGGAAACACATCTTTTTGTGAAAGTCCTACTTCAGGTCACTGGAAATGTAAGGTTTTCATCGAGAACATGAAGTCAATGACGGTTTTGCACTCTGCAGCCAAGAGAAATGTACTTTTCTACAAACACGTCTGAATTTCACTGCAAAATACCCTTCTTATCTGGTTTGTTAAAAGTTCTCAACACATTAGGAGAAACAGCGTGTTCGTGCAAGAGTGATGCAGTGTGCGTTTTCCTGGACTTCAAGTGATTTGGGAAACATACTCCTTATTTTTCCCCATTGTGTAAGAAACAACATGAGGCTTGCAAGAGATTGAAACAATGCATCCCAAAACGTATTCCAGCAGTGAAAACACACGTTTCTACAAAGACTTTGAAGGAGCAAGCTAAAGCCTAGTGGCTGAGTGTTCTTTCAGAGAGAAACACACGCATTGCTTCCTTCTGGAGTGAGTTTTCAACCTGGAATTCATATGCATTTTGTACTGAGCAGAATGTAGCTACCTGCTCGGGAGTTGTGTCATAGACGCACCTTTCCTGCAGGAGTTTATTGAAACATTCATTGTTTGGCTAAGTTCTTTAGGGTTGGTTTTGGAAGGTCTTTCAACTTTGGCCAAATCCCGCTTCGTACGAAATTTTTTCACAGCGCTGTTTCCAAGTGTCCACAAAGAGCCTCTGCTTGAAACTGTCCACATGCACATCTCCCATACTGGTGTGTTTGTTTCACTACCTGGATTTTGGTTTCCTCTTCTTTCTTTGAAATGACAAGTCTTCTTTCTGCACGCTACACACACATTGTAGCAGTTTCAGTTTTTAGCATGTTGGTGCTCTCAAAACACTCTGTAACCTATGTAGAGTGTGTCACTCTCCAGCACTGAATACACAACCTAGAGCTCCTTTCACCACAGACACGCAAACACATCTTTTTGTGAAAGTCCTACTTCAGGTCACTTGGAAATGTAAGGTTTTCATCGAGAACATGAAGTCAATGACGGTTTTGCACTCTGCAGCCCATAGAAATGTACTTTTCTACAAACCCGTCTGAATTTCACTGCAAAATACCCTTCTCTTCATGTTTGTTGAAAGTTCTCAACGTATTAGGAGAAAGAGCGTGTTCGTGCAAGAGTGATGCAGTGTGCGTTTTCCTGGATTTCAAGTGATTTGGGAAACATACTCCTTATTTTTCCCCATTGTGTAAGAAACAACATGAGGCTTGCAAGAGATTGAAACAATGCATCCCAAAACGTATTCCAGCAGTGAAAACACACGTTTCTACAAAGACTTTGAAGGAGCAGGCAAAAGCCTAGTGGCTGAGTGTCCTTTCAGAGAGAAACACACGCATTGCTTCCTTCTGGAGTGAGTTTTCAGCCTGGAATTCATATGCACTTTGTACTGTGCAGAATGTAGCTACCTGCTCGGGACTTGTGTCATAGATGCACCTTTCCTGCAGGAGTTTATTGCAACATTCATTGTTTGGCTAAGTTCTTTAGGGTTGGTTTTGGAAGGTCTTTCAACTTTGGCCAAATCCCGCTTCGTACGAAATTTTTTCACAGCGCTGTTTCCAAGTGTCCACAAAGAGCCTCTGCTTGAAACTGTCCACATGCACATCTCCCATACTGGTGTGTTCGTTTCACTACCTGGATTTTGGTTTCCTCTTCTCTCTTTGAAATGACAAGCCTTCTTTCTGCACGCTACACACACCTTGTAGCAGTTTCAGTTTTTAGCATGTTGGTGCTCTCAAAACGCTGTGTAACCTATGTAGAGTGTGTCACTCTCCAGCACTGAATACACAACCTAGAGCTCCTTTCAACACTGACACACAAACACATCCTTTTGGTAAAGTCCTACAGCAGGTCACTTGGAAATGTAAGGTTTTCATCGAGAACATGAAGTCAATCACGGTTTTGCACTCTGCAGCCAATAGAAATGTACTTTTCTACAAACCCGTCTGAATTTCACTGCAAAATACCCTTCTTTTCTGGTTTGTTGAAAGTTCTCAACACATTAGGAGAAAGAGCGTGTTCGTGCAAGAGTGATGCAGTGTGCGTTTTCCTGGACTTCAAGTGATTTGGGAAACATACTCCTTATTTTTCCCCATTGTGTAAGAAACAACATGAGGCTTGCAAGAGATTGAAACAATGCATCCTAAAACGTATTCAAGCAGTGAAAACACACGTTTCTACAAAGACTTTGAAGGAGCAAGCAAAAGCCTAGTGGCTGAGTGTTCTTTCAGAGAGAAACACACGCATTGCTTCCTTCTGGAGTGAGTTTTTAGCCTGGAATTCATATGCATTTTGTACTGTGCAGAATGTAGCTACCTGCTCGGGAGTTGTGTCATAGATGCACCTTTCCTGCGGGAGTTTATTGCAACATTCATTGTTTGGCTAAGTTCTTTAGGGTTGGTTTTGGAAGGTCTTTCAACTTTGGCCAAATCCCGCTTCGTACGAAATTTTTTCACAGCGCTGTTTCCAAGTGTCCACAAAGAGCCTCTGCTTGAAACTGTCCACATGCACATCTCCCATACTGGTGTGTTCGTTTCACTACCTGGATTTTGGTTTCCTCTTCTTTCTTTGAAATGACAAGCCTTCTTTCTGCACGCTACACACACCTTGTAGCAGTTTCAGTTTTTAGCGTGTTCGTGCTCTCAAAACGCTGTATAACCTATGTAGAGTGTGTCACTCTCCAGCACTGAATACACAACCTAGAGCTCCTTTCACCACAGACACGCAAACACATCTTTTTGTGAAAGTCCTACTTCAGGTCACTTAAATGTAAGGTTTTCATCGAGAACATGAAGTCAATGACGGTTTTGCACTCTGCAGCCCATAGAAATGTACTTTTCTACAAACCCGTCTGAATTTCACTGCAAAATACTCTTCTCTTCTTGTTTGTTGAAAGTTCTCAACGTATTAGGAGAAAGAGCGTGTTCGTGCAAGAGTGATGCAGTGTGCGTTTTCCTGGACTTCAAGTGATTTGGGAAACATACTCCTTATTTTTCCCCATTGTGTAAGAAACAACATGAGGCTTGCAAGAGATTGAAACAATGCATCCCAAAACGTATTCCAGCAGTGAAAACACACGTTTCTACAAAGACTTTGAAGGAGCAAGCAAAAGCCTAGTGGCTGAGTGTCCTTTCAGAGAGAAACACACGCATTGCTTCCTTCTGGAGTGAGTTTTCAGCCTGGAATTCATATGCATTTTGTACTGTGCAGAATGTAGCTAGTTGCTAGGGAGTTGTGTCATAGATGCACCTTTCCTGCAGGAGTTTATTGCAACATTCATTGTTTGGCTAAGTTCTTTAGGGTTGGTTTTGGAAGGTCTTTCAACTTTGGCCAAATCCCGCTTCGTACGAAATTTTTTCACAGCGCTGTTTCCAAGTGTCCACAAAGAGCCTGTGCTTGAAACTGTCCACATGCACATCTCCCATACTTGTGTTCGTTTCACTACCTGGATTTTGGTTTCCTCTTCTTTCTTTGAAATGACAAGCCTTCTTTCTGCACGCTACACACACCTTGTAGCAGTTTAGTTTTGTAGCTACCTGCTCGGGACTTGTGTCATAGATGCACCTTTCCTGCAGGAGTTTATTGCAACATTCATTGTTTGGCTAAGTTCTTTAGGGTTGGTTTTGGAAGGTCTTTCAACTTTGGCCAAATCCCGCTTCGTACGAAATTTTTTCACAGCGCTGTTTCCAAGTGTCCACAAAGAGCCTCTGCTTGAAACTGTCCACATGCACATCTCTCATACTGGTGTGTTCGTTTCACTACCTGGATTTTGGTTTCCTCTTCTCTCTTTGAAATGACAAGCCTTCTTTCTGCACGCTACACACACCTTGTAGCAGTTTCAGTTTTTAGCATGTTGGTGCTCTCAAAACGCTGTGTAACCTATGTAGAGTGTGTCACTCTCCAGCACTGAATACACAACCTAGAGCTCCTTTCACCACAGACACGGAAACACATCTTTTTGTGAAAGTCCTACTTCAGGTCACTGGAAATGTAAGGTTTTCATCGAGAACATGAAGTCAATCACGGTTTTGCACTCTGCAGCATAGAGAAATGTACTTTTCTACAAACACGTCTGAATTTCATTGCAAAATACCCTTCTTTTCTGGTTTGTTAAAAGTTCTCAACACATTAGGAGAAAGAGCGTGTTCGTGCAAGAGTGATGCAGTGTGCGTTTTCCTGGACTTCAAGTGATTTGGGAAACATACTCCTTATTTTTCCCCATTGTGTAAGAAAGAACATGAGGCTTGCAAGAGATTGAAACAATGCATCCCAAAACGTATTCCAGCAGTGAAAACACACGTTTCTACAAAGACTTTGAAGGAGCAAGCAAAAGCCTCGTGGCTGAGTGTTCTTTCAGAGAGAAACACAGGCATTGCTTCCTTCTGGAGTGAGTTTTCAGCCTGGAATTCATATGCATTTTGTACTGTGAAGAATGTAGCTACCTGCTCGGGAGTTGTGTCATAGACGCACCTTTCCTGCAGGAGTTTATTGAAACATTCATTGTTTGGCTAAGTTCTTTAGGATTGGTTTTGGAAGGTCTTTCAACTTTGGCCAAATCCCGCTTCGTACGAAATTTTTTCACAGCGCTGTTTCCAAGTGTCCACAAAGAGCCTCTGCTTGAAACTGTCCACATGCACATCTCCCATACTGGTGTGTTCGTTTCACTACCTGGATTTTGGTTCCTCTTCTTTCTTTGAAATGACAAGTCTTCTTTCTGCACGCTACACACACCTTGTAGCAGTTTCAGTTTTTAGCATGTTGGTGCTCTCAAAACACTGTGTAACCTATGTAGAGTGTGTCACTCTCCAGCACTGAATACACAACCTAGAGCTCCTTTCACCACAGACACGCAAACACATCTTTTTGTGAAAGTCCTACTTCAGGTCACTTGGAAATGTAAGGTTTTCATCGAGAACATGAAGTCAATGACGGTTTTGCACTCTGCAGCCCATAGAAATGTACTTTTCTACAAACCCGTCTGAATTTCACTGCAAAATACCCTTCTCTTCATGTTTGTTGAAAGTTCTCAACGTATTAGGAGAAAGAGCGTGTTCGTGCAAGAGTGATGCAGTGTGCGTTTTCCTGGATTTCAAGTGATTTGGGAAACATACTCCTTATTTTTCCCCATTGTGTAAGAAACAACATGAGGCTTGCAAGAGATTGAAACAATGCATCCCAAAACGTATTCCAGCAGTGAAATCACTCGTTTCTACAAAGACTTTGAAGGAGCAAGCAAAAGCCTAGTGGCTGAGTGTCCTTTCAGAGAGAAACACACGCATTGCTTCCTTCTGGAGTGAGTTTTCAGCCTGGAATTCATATGCATTTTGTACTGTGCAGAATGTAGCTACCTGCTCGGGACTTGTGTCATAGATGCACCTTTCATGCAGGAGTTTATTGCAACATTCATTGTTTGGCTAAGTTCTTTAGGGTTGGTTTTGGAAGGTCTTTCAACTTTGGCCAAATCCCGCTTCGTACGAAATTTTTTCACAGCGCTGTTTCCAAGTGTCCACAAAGAGCCTCTGCTTGAAACTGTCCACATGCACATCTCCCATACTGGTGTGTTCGTTTCACTACCTGGATTTTGGTTTCCTCTTCTCTCTTTGAAATGACAAGCCTTCTTTCTGCACGCTACACACACCTTGTAGCAGTTTCAGTTTTTAGCATGTTGGTGCTCTCAAAACGCTGTGTAACCTATGTAGAGTGTGTCACTCTCCAGCACTGAATACACAACCTAGAGCTCCTTTCAACACAGACACACAAACACATCTTTTTGTGAAAGTCCTACTTGAGGTCACTTGGAAATGTAAGGTTTTCATCGAGAACATGAATTCAATCACGGTTTTGCACTCTGCAGCCAAGAGAAATGTACTTTTCTACAAAC
Organism: Miniopterus schreibersii; assembly: GCF_964146895.1. Classification (NCBI taxonomy): domain Eukaryota; kingdom Metazoa; phylum Chordata; class Mammalia; order Chiroptera; family Miniopteridae; genus Miniopterus; species Miniopterus schreibersii. The sequence continues at coordinate 749,334 of NW_027669848.1, forward strand.
CCGTCTGAATTTCACTGCAAAATACCCTTCTTTTCTGGTTTGTTGAAAGTTCTCAACACATTAGGAGAAAGAGCGTGTTCGTGCAAGAGTGATGCAGTGTGCGTTTTCCTGGACTTCAAGTGATTTGGGAAACATACTCCTTATTTTTCCCCATTGTGTAAGAAACAACATGAGGCTTGCAAGAGATTGAAACAATGCATCCTAAAACGTATTCCAGCAGTGAAAACACACGTTTCTACAAAGACTTTGAAGGAGCAAGCAAAAGCCTAGTGGCTGAGTGTTCTTTCAGAGAGAAACACACGCATTGCTTCCTTCTGGAGTGAGTTTTTAGCCTGGAATTCATATGCATTTTGTACTGTGCAGAATGTAGCTACCTGCTCGGGAGTTGTGTCATAGACGCACCTTTCCTGCAGGAGTTTATTGCAACATTCATTGTTTGGCTAAATTCTTTAGGGTTGGTTTTGGAAGGTCTTTCAACTTTGGCCAAATCCCGCTTCGTACGAAATTTTTTCACAGCGCTGTTTTCAAGTGTCCACAAAGAGCCTCTGCTTGAAACTGTCCACATGCACATCTCCCATACTGGTGTGTTCGTTTCACTACCTGGATTTTGGTTTCCTCTTCTCTCTTTGCAATGACAAGCCTTCTTTCTGCACGCTACACACACCTTGTAGCAGTTTCAGTTTTTAGCATGTTGGTGCTCTCAAAACGCTGTGTAACCTATGTAGAGTGTGTCACTCTCCAGCACTGAATACACAACCTAGAGCTCCTTTCACCACAGACACGGAAACACATCTTTTTGTGAAAGTCCTACTTCAGGTCACTGGAAATGTAAGGTTTTCATCGAGAACATGAAGTCAATCACGGTTTTGCACTCTGCAGCCAAGAGAAATGTACTTTTCTACAAACACGTCTGAATTTCACTGCAAAATACCCTTCTTTTCTGGTTTGTTAAAAGTTCTCAACACATTAGGAGAAAGAGCGTGTTCGTGCAAGAGTGATGCAGTGTGCGTTTTCCTGGACTTCAAGTGATTTGGGAAACATACTCCTTATTTTTCCCCATTGTGTAAGAAACAACATGAGGCTTGCAAGAGATTGAAACAATGCATCCCAAAACGTATTCCAGCAGTGAAAACACACGTTTCTACAAAGACTTTGAAGGAGCAAGCAAAAGCCTAGTGGCTGAGTGTTCTTTCAGAGAGAAACACACGCATTGCTTCCTTCTGGAGTGAGTTTTCAGCCTGGAATTCATATGCATTTTGTACTGTGCAGAATGTAGCTACCTGCTCGGGAGTTGTGTCATAGACGCACCTTTCCTGCAGGAGTTTATTGAAACATTCATTGTTTGGCTAAGTTCTTTAGGGTTGGTTTTGGAAGGTCTTTCAACTTTGGCCAAATCCCGCTTCGTACGAAATTTTTTCACAGCGCTGTTTCCAAGTGTCCACAAAGAGCCTCTGCTTGAAACTGTCCACATGCACATCTCCCATACTGGTGTGTTCGTTTCACTACCTGGATTTTGGTTTCCTCTTCTTTCTTTGAAATGACACGTCTTCTTTCTGCACGCTACACACACCTTGTAGCAGTTTCAGTTTTTAGCATGTTGGTGCTCTCAAAACACTGTGTAACCTATGTAGAGTGTGTCACTCTCCAGCACTGAATACACAACCTAGAGCTCCTTTCACCACAGACACGCAAACACATCTTTTTGTGAAAGTCCTACTTCAGGTCACTTGGAAATGTAAGGTTTTCATCGAGAACATGAAGTCAATGACGGTTTTGCACTCTGCAGCCCATAGAAATGTACTTTTCTACAAACCCGTCTGAATTTCACTGCAAAATACCCTTCTTTTCTGGTTTGTTGAAAGTTTTCAACACATTAGGAAACAGAGCGTGTTCGTGCAAGAGTGATGCAGTGTGCGTTTTCCTGGACTTCAAGTGATTTGGGAAACATACTCCTTATTTTTCCCCATTGTGTAAGAAACAACATGAGGCTTGCAAGAGATTGAAACAATGCATCCCAAAACGTATTCCAGCAGTGAAAACACACGTTTCTACAAAGACTTTGAAGGAGCAAGCAGAAGCCTAGTGGCTGAGTGTTCTTTCAGAGAGAAACACAGGCATTGCTTCCTTCTGGAGTGAGTTTTCAGCCGGGAATTCATATGCATTTTGTACTGTGAAGAATGTAGCTACCTGCTCGGGAGTTGTGTCATAGACGCACCTTTCCTGCAGGAGTTTATTGAAACATTCATTGTTTGGCTAAGTTCTTTAGGATTGGTTTTGGAAGGTCTTTCAACTTTGGCCATATCCCGCTTCGTACGAAATTTTTTCACAGCGCTGTTTCCAAGTGTCCACAAAGAGCCTCTGCTTGAAACTGTCCACATGCACATCTCCCATACTGGTGTGTTCGTTTCACTACCTGGATTTTGGTTCCTCTTCTTTCTTTGAAATGACAAGTCTTCTTTCTGCACGCTACACACACCTTGTAGCAGTTTCAGTTTTTAGCATGTTGGTGCTCTCAAAACACTGTGTAACCTATGTAGAGTGTGTCACTCTCCAGCACTGAATACACAACCTAGAGCTCCTTTCACCACAGACACGCAAACACATCTTTTTGTGAAAGTCCTACTTCAGGTCACTTGGAAATGTAAGGTTTTCATCGAGAACATGAAGTCAATGACGGTTTTGCACTCTGCAGCCCATAGAAATGTACTTTTCTACAAACCCGTCTGAATTTCACTGCAAAATACCCTTCTCTTCATGTTTGTTGAAAGTTCTCAACGTATTAGGAGAAAGAGCGTGTTCGTGCAAGAGTGATGCAGTGTGCGTTTTCCTGGATTTCAAGTGATTTGGGAAACATACTCCTTATTTTTCCCCATTGTGTAAGAAACAACATGAGGCTTGCAAGAGATTGAAACAATGCATCCCAAAACGTATTCCAGCAGTGAAATCACTCGTTTCTACAAAGACTTTGAAGGAGCAAGCAAAAGCCTAGTGGCTGAGTGTCCTTTCAGAGAGAAACACACGCATTGCTTCCTTCTGGAGTGAGTTTTCAGCCTGGAATTCATATGCATTTTGTACTGTGCAGAATGTAGCTACCTGCTCGGGACTTGTGTCATAGATGCACCTTTCATGCAGGAGTTTATTGCAACATTCATTGTTTGGCTAAGTTCTTTAGGGTTGGTTTTGGAAGGTCTTTCAACTTTGGCCAAATCCCGCTTCGTACGAAATTTTTTCACAGCGCTGTTTCCAAGTGTCCACAAAGAGCCTCTGCTTGAAACTGTCCACATGCACATCTCCCATACTGGTGTGTTCGTTTCACTACCTGGATTTTGGTTTCCTCTTCTCTCTTTGAAATGACAAGCCTTCTTTCTGCACGCTACACACACCTTGTAGCAGTTTCAGTTTTTAGCATGTTGGTGCTCTCAAAACGCTGTGTAACCTATGTAGAGTGTGTCACTCTCCAGCACTGAATACACAACCTAGAGCTCCTTTCAACACAGACACACAAACACATCTTTTTGTGAAAGTCCTACTTGAGGTCACTTGGAAATGTAAGGTTTTCATCGAGAACATGAATTCAATCACGGTTTTGCACTCTGCAGCCAAGAGAAATGTACTTTTCTACAAACCCGTCTGAATTTCACTGCAAAATACCCTTCTTTTCTGGTTTGTTGAAAGTTCTCAACACATTAGGAGAAAGAGCGTGTTCGTGCAAGAGTGATGCAGTGTGCGTTTTCCTGGACTTCAAGTGATTTGGGAAACATACTCCTTATTTTTCCCCATTGTGTAAGAAACAACATGAGGCTTGCAAGAGATTGAAACAATGCATCCTAAAACGTATTCCAGCAGTGAAAACACACGTTTCTACAAAGACTTTGAAGGAGCAAGCAAAAGCCTAGTGGCTGAGTGTTCTTTCAGAGAGAAACACACGCATTGCTTCCTTCTGGAGTGAGTTTTTAGCCTGGAATTCATATGCATTTTGTACTGTGCAGAATGTAGCTACCTGCTCGGGAGTTGTGTCATAGACGCACCTTTCCTGCAGGAGTTTATTGCAACATTCATTGTTTGGCTAAATTCTTTAGGGTTGGTTTTGGAAGGTCTTTCAACTTTGGCCAAATCCCGCTTCGTACGAAATTTTTTCACAGCGCTGTTTTCAAGTGTCCACAAAGAGCCTCTGCTTGAAACTGTCCACATGCACATCTCCCATACTGGTGTGTTCGTTTCACTACCTGGATTTTGGTTTCCTCTTCTCTCTTTGCAATGACAAGCCTTCTTTCTGCACGCTACACACACCTTGTAGCAGTTTCAGTTTTTAGCATGTTGGTGCTCTCAAAACGCTGTGTAACCTATGTAGAGTGTGTCACTCTCCAGCACTGAATACACAACCTAGAGCTCCTTTCACCACAGACACGGAAACACATCTTTTTGTGAAAGTCCTACTTCAGGTCACTGGAAATGTAAGGTTTTCATCGAGAACATGAAGTCAATCACGGTTTTGCACTCTGCAGCCAAGAGAAATGTACTTTTCTACAAACACGTCTGAATTTCACTGCAAAATACCCTTCTTTTCTGGTTTGTTAAAAGTTCTCAACACATTAGGAGAAAGAGCGTGTTCGTGCAAGAGTGATGCAGTGTGCGTTTTCCTGGACTTCAAGTGATTTGGGAAACATACTCCTTATTTTTCCCCATTGTGTAAGAAACAACATGAGGCTTGCAAGAGATTGAAACAATGCATCCCAAAACGTATTCCAGCAGTGAAAACACACGTTTCTACAAAGACTTTGAAGGAGCAAGCAAAAGCCTAGTGGCTGAGTGTTCTTTCAGAGAGAAACACACGCATTGCTTCCTTCTGGAGTGAGTTTTCAGCCTGGAATTCATATGCATTTTGTACTGTGCAGAATGTAGCTACCTGCTCGGGAGTTGTGTCATAGACGCACCTTTCCTGCAGGAGTTTATTGAAACATTCATTGTTTGGCTAAGTTCTTTAGGGTTGGTTTTGGAAGGTCTTTCAACTTTGGCCAAATCCCGCTTCGTACGAAATTTTTTCACAGCGCTGTTTCCAAGTGTCCACAAAGAGCCTCTGCTTGAAACTGTCCACATGCACATCTCCCATACTGGTGTGTTCGTTTCACTACCTGGATTTTGGTTTCCTCTTCTTTCTTTGAAATGACACGTCTTCTTTCTGCACGCTACACACACCTTGTAGCAGTTTCAGTTTTTAGCATGTTGGTGCTCTCAAAACACTGTGTAACCTATGTAGAGTGTGTCACTCTCCAGCACTGAATACACAACCTAGAGCTCCTTTCACCACAGACACGCAAACACATCTTTTTGTGAAAGTCCTACTTCAGGTCACTTGGAAATGTAAGGTTTTCATCGAGAACATGAAGTCAATGACGGTTTTGCACTCTGCAGCCCATAGAAATGTACTTTTCTACAAACCCGTCTGAATTTCACTGCAAAATACCCTTCTTTTCTGGTTTGTTGAAAGTTTTCAACACATTAGGAAACAGAGCGTGTTCGTGCAAGAGTGATGCAGTGTGCGTTTTCCTGGACTTCAAGTGATTTGGGAAACATACTCCTTATTTTTCCCCATTGTGTAAGAAACAACATGAGGCTTGCAAGAGATTGAAACAATGCATCCCAAAACGTATTCCAGCAGTGAAAACACACGTTTCTACAAAGACTTTGAAGGAGCAAGCAGAAGCCTAGTGGCTGAGTGTTCTTTCAGAGAGAAACACAGGCATTGCTTCCTTCTGGAGTGAGTTTTCAGCCGGGAATTCATATGCATTTTGTACTGTGAAGAATGTAGCTACCTGCTCGGGAGTTGTGTCATAGACGCACCTTTCCTGCAGGAGTTTATTGAAACATTCATTGTTTGGCTAAGTTCTTTAGGATTGGTTTTGGAAGGTCTTTCAACTTTGGCCATATCCCGCTTCGTACGAAATTTTTTCACAGCGCTGTTTCCAAGTGTCCACAAAGAGCCTCTGCTTGAAACTGTCCACATGCACATCTCCCATACTGGTGTGTTCGTTTCACTACCTGGATTTTGGTTCCTCTTCTTTCTTTGAAATGACAAGTCTTCTTTCTGCACGCTACACACACCTTGTAGCAGTTTCAGTTTTTAGCATGTTGGTGCTCTCAAAACACTGTGTAACCTATGTAGAGTGTGTCACTCTCCAGCACTGAATACACAACCTAGAACTCCTTTCACCACAGACACGCAAACACATCTTTTTGTGAAAGTCCTACTTCAGGTCACTTGGAAATGTAAGGTTTTCATCGAGAACATGAAGTCAATGACGGTTTTGCACTCTGCAGCCCATAGAAATGTACTTTTCTACAAACCCGTCTGAATTTCACTGCAAAATACCCTTCTCTTCATGTTTGTTGAAAGTTCTCAACGTATTAGGAGAAAGAGCGTGTTCGTGCAAGAGTGATGCAGTGTGCGTTTTCCTGGATTTCAAGTGATTTGGGAAACATACTCCTTATTTTTCCCCATTGTGTAAGAAACAACATGAGGCTTGCAAGAGATTGAAACAATGCATCCCAAAACGTATTCCAGCAGTGAAATCACACGTTTCTACAAAGACTTTGAAGGAGCAAGCAAAAGCCTAGTGGCTGAGTGTCCTTTCAGAGAGAAACACACGCATTGCTTCCTTCTGGAGTGAGTTTTCAGCCTGGAATTCATATGCATTTTGTACTGTGCAGAATGTAGCTACCTGCTCGGGACTTGTGTCATAGATGCACCTTTCCTGCAGGAGTTTATTGCAACATTCATTGTTTGGCTAAGTTCTTTAGGGTTGGTTTTGGAAGGTCTTTCAACTTTGGCCAAATCCCGCTTCGTACGAAATTTTTTCACAGCGCTGTTTCCAAGTGTCCACAAAGAGCCTCTGCTTGAAACTGTCCACATGCACATCTCCCATACTGGTGTGTTCGTTTCACTACCTGGATTTTGGTTTCCTCTTCTTTCTTTGAAATGACAAGCCTTCTTTCTGCACGCTACACACACCTTGTAGCAGTTTCAGTTTTTAGCGTGTTGGTGCTCTCAAAACGCTGTGTAACCTATGTAGAGTGTGTCACTCTCCAGCACTGAATACACAACCTAGAGCTCCTTTCACCACAGACACAGAAACACATCTTTTTGTGAAAGTCCTACTTCAGGTCACTGGAAATGTAAGTTTTTCATCGAGAACATGAAGTCAATGACGGTTTTGCACTCTGCAGCCCATAGAAATGTATTTTTCTACAAACCCGTCTGAATTTCACTGCAAAATACCCTTCTCTTCATGTTTGTTGAAAGTTCTCAACGTATTAGGAGAAAGAGCGTGTTCGTGCAAGAGTGATGCAGTGTGCGTTTTCCTGGATTTCAAGTGATTTGGGAAACATACTCCTTATTTTTCCCCATTGTGTAAGAAACAACATGAGGCTTGCAAGAGATTGAAACAATGCATCCCAAAACGTATTCCAGCAGTGAAATCACTCGTTTCTACAAAGACTTTGAAGGAGCAAGCAAAAGCCTAGTGGCTGAGTGTCCTTTCAGAGAGAAACACACGCATTGCTTCCTTCTGGAGTGAGTTTTCAGCCTGGAATTCATATGCATTTTGTACTGTGCAGAATGTAGCTACCTGCTCGGGACTTGTGTCATAGATGCACCTTTCCTGCAGGAGTTTATTGCAACATTCATTGTTTGGCTAAGTTCTTTAGGGTTGGTTTTGGAAGGTCTTTCAACTTTGGCCAAATCCCGCTTCGTACGAAATTTTTTCACAGCGCTGTTTCCAAGTGTCCACAAAGAGCCTCTGCTTGAAACTGTCCACATGCACATCTCCCATACTGGTGTGTTCGTTTCACTACCTGGATTTTGGTTTCCTCTTCTCTCTTTGAAATGACAAGCCTTCTTTCTGCACGCTACACACACCTTGTAGCAGTTTCAGTTTTTAGCATGTTGGTGCTCTCAAAACGCTGTGTAACCTTTGTAGAGTGTGTCACTCTCCAGCACTGAATACACAACCTAGAGCTCCTTTCAACACAGACACACAAACACATCTTTTTGTGAAAGTCCTACTTCAGGTCACTTGGAAATGTAAGGTTTTCATCGAGAACATGAATTCAATCACGGTTTTGCACTCTGAGCCAAGAGAAATGTACTTTTCTACAAACCCGTCTGAATTTCACTGCAAAATACCCTTCTTTTCTGGTTTGTTGAAAGTTCTCAACACATTAGGAGAAAGAGCGTGTTCGTGCAAGAGTGATGCAGTGTGCGTTTTCCTGGACTTCAAGTGATTTGGGAAACATACTCCTTATTTTTCCCCATTGTGTAAGAAACAACATGAGGCTTGCAAGAGATTGAAACAATGCATCCTAAAACGTATTCCAGCAGTGAAAACACACGTTTCTACAAAGACTTTGAAGGAGCAAGCAAAAGCCTAGTGGCTGAGTGTTCTTTCAGAGAGAAACACACGCATTGCTTCCTTCTGGAGTGAGTTTTTAGCCTGGAATTCATATGCATTTTGTACTGTGCAGAATGTAGCTACCTGCTCGGGAGTTGTGTCATAGACGCACCTTTCCTGCAGGAGTTTATTGCAACATTCATTGTTTGGCTAAATTCTTTAGGGTTGGTTTTGGAAGGTCTTTCAACTTTGGCCAAATCCCGCTTCGTACGAAATTTTTTCACAGCGCTGTTTTCAAGTGTCCACAAAGAGCCTCTGCTTGAAACTGTCCACATGCACATCTCCCATACTGGTGTGTTCGTTTCACTACCTGGATTTTGGTTTCCTCTTCTCTCTTTGCAATGACAAGCCTTCTTTCTGCACGCTACACACACCTTGTAGCAGTTTCAGTTTTTAGCATGTTGGTGCTCTCAAAACGCTGTGTAACCTATGTAGAGTGTGTCACTCTCCAGCACTGAATACACAACCTAGAGCTCCTTTCACCACAGACACGGAAACACATCTTTTTGTGAAAGTCCTACTTCAGGTCACTGGAAATGTAAGGTTTTCATCGAGAACATGAAGTCAATCACGGTTTTGCACTCTGCAGCCAAGAGAAATGTACTTTTCTACAAACACGTCTGAATTTCACTGCAAAATACCCTTCTTTTCTGGTTTGTTAAAAGTTCTCAACACATTAGGAGAAAGAGCGTGTTCGTGCAAGAGTGATGCAGTGTGCGTTTTCCTGGACTTCAAGTGATTTGGGAAACATACTCCTTATTTTTCCCCATTGTGTAAGAAACAACATGAGGCTTGCAAGAGATTGAAACAATGCATCCCAAAACGTATTCCAGCAGTGAAAACACACGTTTCTACAAAGACTTTGAAGGAGCAAGCAAAAGCCTAGTGGCTGAGTGTTCTTTCAGAGAGAAACACACGCATTGCTTCCTTCTGGAGTGAGTTTTCAGCCTGGAATTCATATGCATTTTGTACTGTGCAGAATGTATCTACCTGCTCGGGAGTTGTGTCATAGACGCACCTTTCCTGCAGGAGTTTATTGAAACATTCATTGTTTGGCTAAGTTCTTTAGGGTTGGTTTTGGAAGGTCTTTCAACTTTGGCCAAATCCCGCTTCGTACGAAATTTTTTCACAGCGCTGTTTCCAAGTGTCCACAAAGAGCCTCTGCTTGAAACTGTCCACATGCACATCTCCCATACTGGTGTGTTCGTTTCACTACCTGGATTTTGGTTTCCTCTTCTTTCTTTGAAATGACACGTCTTCTTTCTGAAGGCTACACACACCTTGTAGCAGTTTCAGTTTTTAGCATGTTGGTGCTCTCAAAACACTGTGTAACCTATGTAGAGTGTGTCACTCTCCAGCACTGAATACACAACCTAGAGCTCCTTTCACCACAGACACGCAAACACATCTTTTTGTGAAAGTCCTACTTCAGGTCACTTGGAAATGTAAGGTTTTCATCGAGAACATGAAGTCAATGACGGTTTTGCACTCTGCAGCCCATAGAAATGTACTTTTCTACAAACCCGTCTGAATTTCACTGCAAAATACCCTTCTTTTCTGGTTTGTTGAAAGTTTTCAACACATTAGGAAACAGAGCGTGTTCGTGCAAGAGTGATGCAGTGTGCGTTTTCCTGGACTTCAAGTGATTTGGGAAACATACTCCTTATTTTTCCCCATTGTGTAAGAAACAACATGAGGCTTGCAAGAGATTGAAACAATGCATCCCAAAACGTATTCCAGCAGTGAAAACACACGTTTCTACAAAGACTTTGAAGGAGCAAGCAGAAGCCTAGTGGCTGAGTGTTCTTTCAGAGAGAAACACAGGCATTGCTTCCTTCTGGAGTGAGTTTTCAGCCGGGAATTCATATGCATTTTGTACTGTGAAGAATGTAGCTACCTGCTCGGGAGTTGTGTCATAGACGCACCTTTCCTGCAGGAGTTTATTGAAACATTCATTGTTTGGCTAAGTTCTTTAGGATTGGTTTTGGAAGGTCTTTCAACTTTGGCCATATCCCGCTTCGTACGAAATTTTTTCACAGCGCTGTTTCCAAGTGTCCACAAAGAGCCTCTGCTTGAAACTGTCCACATGCACATCTCCCATACTGGTGTGTTCGTTTCACTACCTGGATTTTGGTTCCTCTTCTTTCTTTGAAATGACAAGTCTTCTTTCTGCACGCTACACACACCTTGTAGCAGTTTCAGTTTTTAGCATGTTGGTGCTCTCAAAACACTGTGTAACCTATGTAGAGTGTGTCACTCTCCAGCACTGAATACACAACCTAGAACTCCTTTCACCACAGACACGCAAACACATCTTTTTGTGAAAGTCCTACTTCAGGTCACTTGGAAATGTAAGGTTTTCATCGAGAACATGAAGTCAATGACGGTTTTGCACTCTGCAGCCCATAGAAATGTACTTTTCTACAAACCCGTCTGAATTTCACTGCAAAATACCCTTCTCTTCATGTTTGTTGAAAGTTCTCAACGTATTAGGAGAAAGAGCGTGTTCGTGCAAGAGTGATGCAGTGTGCGTTTTCCTGGATTTCAAGTGATTTGGGAAACATACTCCTTATTTTTCCCCATTGTGTAAGAAACAACATGAGGCTTGCAAGAGATTGAAACAATGCATCCCAAAACGTATTCCAGCAGTGAAATCACACGTTTCTACAAAGACTTTGAAGGAGCAAGCAAAAGCCTAGTGGCTGAGTGTCCTTTCAGAGAGAAACACACGCATTGCTTCCTTCTGGAGTGAGTTTTCAGCCTGGAATTCATATGCATTTTGTACTGTGCAGAATGTAGCTACCTGCTCGGGACTTGTGTCATAGATGCACCTTTCCTGCAGGAGTTTATTGCAACATTCATTGTTTGGCTAAGTTCTTTAGGGTTGGTTTTGGAAGGTCTTTCAACTTTGGCCAAATCCCGCTTCGTACGAAATTTTTTCACAGCGCTGTTTCCAAGTGTCCACAAAGAGCCTCTGCTTGAAACTGTCCACATGCACATCTCCCATACTGGTGTGTTCGTTTCACTACCTGGATTTTGGTTTCCTCTTCTTTCTTTGAAATGACAAGCCTTCTTTCTGCACGCTACACACACCTTGTAGCAGTTTCAGTTTTTAGCGTGTTGGTGCTCTCAAAACGCTGTGTAACCTATGTAGAGTGTGTCACTCTCCAGCACTGAATACACAACCTAGAGCTCCTTTCACCACAGACACGGAAACACATCTTTTTGTGAAAGTCCTACTTCAGGTCACTGGAAATGTAAGTTTTTCATCGAGAACATGAAGTCAATGACGGTTTTGCACTCTGCAGCCCATAGAAATGTATTTTTCTACAAACCCGTCTGAATTTCACTGCAAAATACCCTTCTTTTCTGGTTTGTTGAAAGTTTTCAACACATTAGGAAAAAGCGTGTTCGTGCAAGAGTGATGCAGTGTGCGTTTTCCTGGACTTCAAGTGATTTGGGAAACATACTCCTTATTTTTCCCCATTGTGTAAGAAACAACATGAGGCTTGCAAGAGATTGAAACAATGCATCCCAAAACGTATTCCAGCAGTGAAATCACACGTTTCTACAAAGACTTTGAAGGAGCAAGCAAAAGCCTAGTGGCTGAGTGTCCTTTCAGAGAGAAACACACGCATTGCTTCCTTCTGGAGTGAGTTTTCAGCCTCGAATTCATATGCATTTTGTACTGTGCAGAATGTAGCTACCTGCTCGGGACTTGTGTCATAGATGCACCTTTCCTGAAGGAGTTTATTGCAACATTCATTGTTTGGCTAAGTTCTTTAGGGTTGGTTTTGGAAGGTCTTTCAACTTTGGCCAAATCCCGCTTCGTACGAAATTTTTTCACAGCGCTGTTTCCAAGTGTCCACAAAGAGCCTCTGCTTGAAACTGTCCACATGCACATCTCCCATACTGGTGTGTTCGTTTCACTACCTGGATTTTGGTTTCCTCTTCTCTCTTTGAAATGACAAGCCTTCTTTCTGCACGCTACACACACCTTGTAGCAGTTTCAGTTTTTAGCATGTTGGTGCTCTCAAAACGCTGTGTAACCTATGTAGAGTGTGTCACTCTCCAGCACTGAATACACAACCTAGAGCTCCTTTCAACACAGACACACAAACACATCTTTTTGTGAAAGTCCTACTTCAGGTCACTTGGAAATGTAAGGTTTTCATCGAGAACATGAATTCAATCACGGTTTTGCACTCTGCAGCCAAGAGAAATGTACTTTTCTACAAACCCGTCTGAATTTCACTGCAAAGTACCCTTCTTTTCTGGTTTGTTGAAAGTTCTCAACACATTAGGAGAAAGAGCGTGTTCGTGCAAGAGTGATGCAGTGTGCGTTTTCCTGGACTTCAAGTGATTTGGGAAACATACTCCTTATTTTTCCCCATTGTGTAAGAAACAACATGAGGCTTGCAAGAGATTGAAACAATGCATCCTAAAACGTATTCCAGCAGTGAAAACACACGTTTCTACAAAGACTTTGAAGGAGCAAGCAAAAGCCTAGTGGCTGAGTGTTCTTTCAGAGAGAAACACACGCATTGCTTCCTTCTGGAGTGAGTTTTTAGCCTGGAATTCATATGCATTTTGTACTGTGCAGAATGTAGCTACCTGCTCGGGAGTTGTGTCATAGACGCACCTTTCCTGCAGGAGTTTATTGAAACATTCATTGTTTGGCTAAGTTCTTTAGGGTTGGTTTTGGAAGGTCTTTCAACTTTGGCCAAATCCCGCTTCGTACGAAATTTTTTCACAGCGCTGTTTCCAAGTGTCCACAAAGAGCCTCTGCTTGAAACTGTCCACATGCACATCTCCCATACTGGTGTGTTCGTTTCACTACCTGGATTTTGGTTCCTCTTCTTTCTTTGAAATGACAAGTCTTCTTTCTGCACGCTACACACACCTTGTAGCAGTTTCAGTTTTTAGCATGTTGGTGCTCTCAAAACACTGTGTAACCTATGTAGAGTGTGTCACTCTCCAGCACTGAATACACAACCTAGAGCTCCTTTCACCACAGACACGCAAACACATCTTTTTGTGAAAGTCCTACTTCAGGTCACTTGGAAATGTAAGGTTTTCATCGAGAACATGAAGTCAATGACGGTTTTGCACTCTGCAGCCCATAGAAATGTACTTTTCTACAAACCCGTCTGAATTTCACTGCAAAATACCCTTCTCTTCATGTTTGTTGAAAGTTCTCAACGTATTAGGAGAAAGAGCGTGTTCGTGCAAGAGTGATGCAGTGTGCGTTTTCCTGGATTTCAAGTGATTTGGGAAACATACTCCTTATTTTTCCCCATTGTGTAAGAAACAACATGAGGCTTGCAAGAGATTGAAACAATGCATCCCAAAACGTATTCCAGCAGTGAAATCACACGTTTCTACAAAGACTTTGAAGGAGCAAGCAAAAGCCTAGTGGCTGAGTGTCCTTTCAGAGAGAAACACACGCATTGCTTACTTCTGGAGTGAGTTTTCAGCCTGGAATTCATATGCATTTTGTACTGTGCAGAATGTAGCTACCTGCTCGGGACTTGTGTCATAGATGCACCTTTCCTGCAGGAGTTTATTGAAACATTCATTGTTTGGCTAAGTTCTTTAGGGTTGGTTTTGGAAGGTCTTTCAACTTTGGCCAAATCCCGCTTCGTACGAAATTTTTTCACAGCGCTGTTTCCAAGTGTCCACAAAGAGCCTCTGCTTGAAACTGTCCACATGCACATCTCCCATACTGGTGTGTTCGTTTCACTACCTGGATTTTGGTTTCCTCTTCTCTCTTTGAAATGACAAGCCTTCTTTCTGCACGCTACACACACCTTGTAGCAGTTTCAGTTTTTAGCATGTTGGTGCTCTCAAAACGCTGTGTAACCTATGTAGAGTGTGTCACTCTCCAGCACTGAATACACAACCTAGAGCTCCTTTCAACACAGACACACAAACACATCTTTTTGTGAAAGTCCTACTTCAGGTCACTTGGAAATGTAAGGTTTTCATCGAGAACATGAATTCAATCACGGTTTTGCACTCTGCAGCCCATAGAAATGTACTTTTCTACAAACCCGTCTGCATTTCACTGCAAAGTACCCTTCTTTTCTGGTTTGTTGAAAGTTCTCAACACATTAGGAGAAAGAGCGTGTTCGTGCAAGAGTGATGCAGTGTGCGTTTTCCTGGACTTCAAGTGATTTGGGAAACATACTCCTTATTTTTCCCCATTGTGTAAGAAACAACATGAGGCTTGCAAGAGATTGAAACAATGCATCCTAAAACGTATTCCAGCAGTGAAAACACACGTTTCTACAAAGACTTTGAAGGAGCAAGCAAAAGCCTAGTGGCTGAGTGTTCTTTCAGAGAGAAACACAAGCATTGCTTCCTTCTGGAGTGAGTTTTGAGCCTGGAATTCATATGCATTTTGTACTGTGCAGAATGTAGCTACCTGCTCGGGAGTTGTGTCATAGACGCACCTTTCCTGCAGGAGTTTATTGAAACATTCATTGTTTGGCTAAGTTCTTTAGGGTTGGTTTTGGAAGGTCTTTCAACTTTGGCCAAATCCCGCTTCGTACGAAATTTTTTCACAGCGCTGTTTCCAAGTGTCCACAAAGAGCCTCTGCTTGAAACTGTCCACATGCACATCTCCCATACTGGTGTGTTCGTTTCACTACCTGGATTTTGGTTCCTCTTCTTTCTTTGAAATGACAAGTCTTCTTTCTGCACGCTACACACACCTTGTAGCAGTTTCAGTTTTTAGCATGTTGGTGCTCTCAAAACACTGTGTAACCTATGTAGAGTGTGTCACTCTCCAGCACTGAATACACAACCTAGAGCTCCTTTCACCACAGACACGCAAACACATCTTTTTGTGAAAGTCCTACTTCAGGTCACTTGGAAATGTAAGGTTTTCATCGAGAACATGAAGTCAATGACGGTTTTGCACTCTGCAGCCCATAGAAATGTACTTTTCTACAAACCCGTCTGAATTTCACTGCAAAATACCCTTCTCTTCATGTTTGTTGAAAGTTCTCAACGTATTAGGAGAAAGAGCGTGTTCGTGCAAGAGTGATGCAGTGTGCGTTTTCCTGGATTTCAAGTGATTTGGGAAACATACTCCTTATTTTTCCCCATTGTGTAAGAAACAACATGAGGCTTGCAAGAGATTGAAACAATGCATCCCAAAACGTATTCCAGCAGTGAAATCACACGTTTCTACAAAGACTTTGAAGGAGCAAGCAAAAGCCTAGTGGCTGAGTGTCCTTTCAGAGAGAAACACACGCATTGCTTCCTTCTGGAGTGAGTTTTCAGCCTGGAATTCATATGCATTTTGTACTGTGCAGAATGTAGCTACCTGCTCGGGACTTGTGTCATAGATGCACCTTTCCTGCAGGAGTTTATTGCAACATTCATTGTTTGGCTAAGTTCTTTAGGGTTGGTTTTGGAAGGTCTTTCAACTTTGGCCAAATCCCGCTTCGTACGAAATTTTTTCACAGCGCTGTTTCCAAGTGTCCACAAAGAGCCTCTGCTTGAAACTGTCCACATGCACATCTCCCATACTGGTGTGTTCGTTTCACTACCTGGATTTTGGTTTCCTCTTCTCTCTTTGAAATGACAAGCCTTCTTTCTGCACGCTACACACACCTTGTAGCAGTTTCAGTTTTTAGCATGTTGGTGCTCTCAAAACGCTGTGTAACCTATGTAGAGTGTGTCACTCTCCAGCACTGAATACACAACCTAGAGCTCCTTTCAACACAGACACACAAACACATCTTTTTGTGAAAGTCCTACTTCAGGTCACTTGGAAATGTAAGGTTTTCATCGAGAACATGAATTCAAACACGGTTTTGCACTCTGCAGCCAAGAGAAATGTACTTTTCTACAAACACGTCTGAATTTCACTGCAAAATACCCTTCTTTTCTGGTTTGTTGAAAGTTCTCAACACATTAGGAGAAAGAGCGTGTTCGTGCAAGAGTGATGCAGTGTGCGTTTTCCTGGACTTCAAGTGATTTGGGAAACATACTCCTTATTTTTCCCCATTGTGTAAGAAACAACATGAGGCTTGCAAGAGTTTGAAACAATGCATCCTAAAACGTATTCCAGCAGTGAAAACACACGTTTCTACAAAGACTTTGAAGGAGCAAGCAAAAGCCTAGTGGCTGAGTGTTCTTTCAGAGAGAAACACACGCATTGCTTCCTTCTGGAGTGAGTTTTCAGCCTGGAATTCATATGCATTTTGTACTGTGCAGAATGTAGCTACCTGCTCGGGAGTTGTGTCATAGACGCACCTTTCCTGCAGGAGTTTATTGAAACATTCATTGTTTGGCTAAGTTCTTTAGGGCTGGTTTTGGAAGGTCTTTCAACTTTGGCCAAATCCCGCTTCGTACGAAATTTTTTCACAGCGCTGTTTCCAAGTGTCCACAAAGAGCCTCTGCTTGAAACTGTCCACATGCACATCTCCCATACTGGTGTGTTCGTTTCACTACCTGGATTTTGGTTTCCTCTTCTTTCTTTGAAATGACACGTCTTCTTTCTGCACGCTACACACACCTTGTAGCAGTTTCAGTTTTTAGCATGTTGGTGCTCTCAAAACACTGTGTAACCTATGTAGAGTGTGTCACTATCCAGCACTGAATACACAACCTAGAGCTCCTTTCACCACAGACACGCAAACACATCTTTTTGTGAAAGTCCTACTTCAGGTCACTTGGAAATGTAAGGTTTTCATCGAGAACATGAAGTCAATGACGGTTTTGCACTCTGCAGCCCATAGAAATGTACTTTTCTACAAACCCGTCTGAATTTCACTGCAAAATACCCTTCTTTTCTGGTTTGTTGAAAGTTCTCAACACATTAGGAAACAGAGCGTGTTCGTGCAAGAGTGATGCAGTGTGCGTTTTCCTGGACTTCAAGTGATTTGGGAAACATACTCCTTATTTTTCCCCATTGTGTAAGAAACAACATGAGGCTTGCAAGAGATTGAAACAATGCATCCCAAAACGTATTCCAGCAGTGAAAACACACGTTTCTACAAAGACTTTGAAGGAGCAAGCAGAAGCCTAGTGGCTGAGTGTTCTTTCAGAGAGAAACACAGGCATTGCTTCCTTCTGGAGTGAGTTTTCAGCCTGGAATTCATATGCATTTTGTACTGTGAAGAATGTAGCTACCTGCTCGGGAGTTGTGTCATAGACGCACCTTTCCTGCAGGAGTTTATTGAAACATTCATTGTTTGGCTAAGTTCTTTAGGATTGGTTTTGGAAGGTCTTTCAACTTTGGCCAAATCCCGCTTCGTACGAAATTTTTTCACAGCGCTGTTTCCAAGTGTCCACAAAGAGCCTCTGCTTGAAACTGTCCACATGCACATCTCCCATACTGGTGTGTTCGTTTCACTACCTGGATTTTGGTTCCTCTTCTTTCTTTGAAATGACAAGTCTTCTTTCTGCACGCTACACACACCTTGTAGCAGTTTCAGTTTTTAGCATGTTGGTGCTCTCAAAACACTGTGTAACCTATGTAGAGTGTGTCACTCTCCAGCACTGAATACACAACCTAGAGCTCCTTTCACCACAGACACGCAAACACATCTTTTTGTGAAAGTCCTACTTCAGGTCACTTGGAAATGTAAGGTTTTCATCGAGAACATGAAGTCAATGACGGTTTTGCACTCTGCAGCCCATAGAAATGTACTTTTCTACAAACCCGTCTGAATTTCACTGCAAAATACCCTTCTCTTCATGTTTGTTGAAAGTTCTCAACGTATTAGGAGAAAGAGCGTGTTCGTGCAAGAGTGATGCAGTGTGCGTTTTCCTGGATTTCAAGTGATTTGGGAAACATACTCCTTATTTTTCCCCATTGTGTAAGAAACAACATGAGGCTTGCAAGAGATTGAAACAATGCATCCCAAAACGTATTCCAGCAGTGAAATCACACGTTTCTACAAAGACTTTGAAGGAGCAAGCAAAAGCCTAGTGGCTGAGTGTCCTTTCAGAGAGAAACACACGCATTGCTTCCTTCTGGAGTGAGTTTTCAGCCTGGAATTCATATGCATTTTGTACTGTGCAGAATGTAGCTACCTGCTCGGGACTTGTGTCATAGATGCACCTTTCCTGCAGGAGTTTATTGCAACATTCATTTTTTGGCTAAGTTCTTTAGGGTTGGTTTTGGAAGGTCTTTCAACTTTGGCCAAATCCCGCTTCGTACGAAATTTTTTCACAGCGCTGTTTCCAAGTGTCCACAAAGAGCCTCTGCTTGAAACTGTCCACATGCACATCTCCCATACTGGTGTGTTCGTTTCACTACCTGGATTTTGGTTTCCTCTTCTCTCTTTGAAATGACAAGCCTTCTTTCTGCACGCTACACACACCTTGTAGCAGTTTCAGTTTTTAGCATGTTGGTGCTCTCAAAACGCTGTGTAACCTATGTAGAGTGTGTCACTCTCCAGCACTGAATACACAACCTAGAGCTCCTTTCAACACAGACACACAAACACATCTTTTTGTGAAAGTCCTACTTGAGGTCACTTGGAAATGTAAGGTTTTCATCGAGAACATGAATTCAATCGCGGTTTTGCACTCTGCAGCCAAGAGAAATGTACTTTTCTACAAACCCGTCTGAATTTCACTGCAAAATACCCTTCTTTTCTGGTTTGTTGAAAGTTCTCAACACATTAGGAGAAAGAGTGTGTTCGTGCAAGAGTGATGCAGTGTGCGTTTTCCTGGACTTCAAGTGATTTGGGAAACATACTCCTTATTTTTCCCCATTGTGTAAGAAACAACATGAGGCTTGCAAGAGATTGAAACAATGCATCCTAAAACGTATTCCAGCAGTGAAAACACACGTTTCTACAAAGACTTTGAAGGAGCAAGCAAAAGCCTAGTGGCTGAGTGTTCTTTCAGAGAGAAACACACGCATTGCTTCCTTCTGGAGTGAGTTTTTAGCCTGGAATTCATATGCATTTTGTACTGTGCAGAATGTAGCTACCTGCTCGGGAGTTGTGTCATAGACGCACCTTTCCTGCAGGAGTTTATTGCAACATTCATTGTTTGGCTAAATTCTTTAGGGTTGGTTTTGGAAGGTCTTTCAACTTTGGCCAAATCCCGCTTCGTACGAAATTTTTTCACAGCGCTGTTTCCAAGTGTCCACAAAGAGCCTCTGCTTGAAACTGTCCACATGCACATCTCCCATACTGGTGTGTTCGTTTCACTACCTGGATTTTGGTTTCCTCTTCTCTCTTTGCAATGACAAGCCTTCTTTCTGCACGCTACACACACCTTGTAGCAGTTTCAGTTTTTAGCATGTTGGTGCTCTCAAAACGCTGTGTAACCTATGTAGAGTGTGTGACTCTCCAGCACTGAATACACAACCTAGAGCTCCTTTCACCACAGACACGGAAACACATCTTTTTGTGAAAGTCCTACTTCAGGTCACTGGAAATGTAAGGTTTTCATCGAGAACATGAAGTCAATCACGGTTTTGCACTCTGCAGCCAAGAGAAATGTACTTTTCTACAAACACGTCTGAATTTCACTGCAAAATACCCTTCTTTTCTGGTTTGTTAAAAGTTCTCAACACATTAGGAGAAAGAGCGTGTTCGTGCAAGAGTGATGCAGTGTGCGTTTTCCTGGACTTCAAGTGATTTGGGAAACATACTCCTTATTTTTCCCCATTGTGTAAGAAACAACGTGAGGCTTGCAAGAGATTGAAACAATGCATCCCAAAACGTATTCCAGCAGTGAAAACACACGTTTCTACAAAGACTTTGAAGGAGCAAGCAGAAGCCTAGTGGCTGAGTGTTCTTTCAGAGAGAAACACACGCATTGCTTCCTTCTGGAGTGAGTTTTCAGCCTGGAATTCATATGCATTTTGTACTGTGCAGAATGTAGCTACCTCCTCGGGAGTTGTGTCATAGACGCACCTTTCCTGCAGGAGTTTATTGAAACATTCATTGTTTGGCTAAGTTCTTTAGGGTTGGTTTTGGAAGGTCTTTCAACTTTGGCCAAATCCCGCTTCGTACGAAATTTTTTCACAGCGCTGTTTCCAAGTGTCCACAAAGAGCCTCTGCTTGAAACTGTCCACATGCACATCTCCCATACTGGTGTGTTCGTTTCACTACCTGGATTTTGGTTTCCTCTTCTTTCTTTGAAATGACACGTCTTCTTTCTGCACGCTACACACACCTTGTAGCAGTTTCAGTTTTTAGCATGTTGGTGCTCTCAAAACACTGTGTAACCTATGTAGAGTGTGTCACTCTCCAGCACTGAATACACAACCTAGAGCTCCTTTCACCACAGACACGCAAACACATCTTTTTGTGAAAGTCCTACTTCAGGTCACTTGGAAATGTAAGGTTTTCATCGAGAACATGAAGTCAATGACGGTTTTGCACTCTGCAGCCCATAGAAATGTACTTTTCTACAAACCCGTCTGAATTTCACTGCAAAATACCCTTCTTTTCTGGTTTGTTGAAAGTTTTCAGCACATTAGGAAACAGAGCGTGTTCGTGCAGGAGTGATGCAGTGTGCGTTTTCATGGACTTCAAGTGATTTGGGAAACATACTCCTTATTTTTCCCCATTGTGTAAGAAACAACATGAGGCTTGCAAGAGATTGAAACAATGCATCCCAAAACGTATTCCAGCAGTGAAAACACACGTTTCTACAAAGACTTTGAAGGAGCAAGCAGAAGCCTAGTGGCTGAGTGTTCTTTCAGAGAGAAACACAGGCATTGCTTCCTTCTGGAGTGAGTTTTCAGCCTGGAATTCATATGCATTTTGTACTGTGAAGAATGTAGCTACCTGCTCGGGAGTTGTGTCATAGACGCACCTTTCCTGCAGGAGTTTATTGAAACATTCATTGTTTGGCTAAGTTCTTTAGGATTGGTTTTGGAAGGTCTTTCAACTTTGGCCAAATCCCGCTTCGTACGAAATTTTTTCACAGCGCTGTTTCCAAGTGTCCACAAAGAGCCTCTGCTTGAAACTGTCCACATGCACATCTCCCATACTGGTGTGTTCGTTTCACTACCTGGATTTTGGTTTCCTCTTCTCTCTTTGAAATGACAAGCCTTCTTTCCGCACGCTACACACACCTTGTAGCAGTTTCAGTTTTTAGCATGTTGGTGCTCTCAAAACGCTGTGTAACGTATGTAGAGTGTGTCACTCTCCAGCACTGAATACACAACCTAGAGCTCCTTTCAACACAGACACACAAACACATCTTTTTGTGAAAGTCCTACTTCAGGTCACTTGGAAATGTAAGGTTTTCATCGAGAACATGAATTCAATCACGGTTTTGCACTCTGCAGCCAAGAGAAATGTACTTTTCTACAAACCCGTCTGAATTTCACTGCAAAATACCCTTCTTTTCTGGTTTGTTGAAAGTTCTCAACACATTAGGAGAAAGAGCGTGTTCGTGCAAGAGTGATGCAGTGTGCGTTTTCCTGGACTTCAAGTGATTTGGGAAACATACTCCTTATTTTTCCCCATTGTGTAAGAAACAACATGAGGCTTGCAAGAGATTGAAACAATGCATCCTAAAACGTATTCCAGCAGTGAAAACACACGTTTCTACAAAGACTTTGAAGGAGCAAGCAAAAGCCTAGTGGCTGAGTGTTCTTTCAGAGAGAAACACACGCATTGCTTCCTTCTGGAGTGAGTTTTCAGCCTGGAATTCATATGCATTTTGTACTGTGCAGAATGTAGCTACCTGCTCGGGAGTTGTGTCATAGACGCACCTTTCCTGCAGGAGTTTATTGAAACATTCATTGTTTGGCTAAGTTCTTTAGGGTTGGTTTTGGAAGGTCTTTCAACTTTGGCCAAATCCCGCTTCGTACGAAATTTTTTCACAGCGCTGTTTCCAAGTGTCCACAAAGAGCCTCTGCTTGAAACTGTCCACATGCACATCTCCCATACTGGTGTGTTCGTTTCACTACCTGGATTTTGGTTTCCTCTTCTTTCTTTGAAATGACACGTCTTCTTTCTGCACGCTACACACACCTTGTAGCAGTTTCAGTTTTTAGCATGTTGGTGCTCTCAAAACACTGTGTAACCTATGTAGAGTGTGTCACTCTCCAGCACTGAATACACAACCTAGAGCTCCTTTCACCACAGACACGCAAACACATCTTTTTGTGAAAGTCCTACTTCAGGTCACTTGGAAATGTAAGGTTTTCATCGAGAACATGAAGTCAATGACGGTTTTGCACTCTGCAGCCCATAGAAATGTACTTTTCTACAAACCCGTCTGAATTTCACTGCAAAATACCCTTCTTTTCTGGTTTGTTGAAAGTTTTCAACACATTAGGAAACAGAGCGTGTTCGTGCAAGAGTGATGCAGTGTGCGTTTTTCTGGACTTCAAGTGATTTGGGAAAAATACTCCTTATTTTTCCCCATTGTGTAAGAAACAACATGAGGCTTGCAAGAGATTGAAACAATGCATCCCAAAACGTATTCCAGCAGTGAAAACACACGTTTCTACAAAGGCTTTGAAGGAGCAAGCAGAAGACTAGTGGCTGAGTGTTCTTTCAGAGAGAAACACAGGCATTGCTTCCTTCTGGAGTGAGTTTTCAGCCTGGAATTCATATGCATTTTGTACTGTGAAGAATGTAGCTACCTGCTCGGGAGTTGTGTCATAGACGCACCTTTCCTGCAGGAGTTTATTGAAACATTCATTGTTTGGCTAAGTTCTTTAGGATTGGTTTTGGAAGGTCTTTCAACTTTGGCCAAATCCCGCTTCGTACGAAATTTTTTCACAGCGCTGTTTCCAAGTGTCCACAAAGAGCCTCTGCTTGAAACTGTCCACATGCACATCTCCCATACTGGTGTGTTCGTTTCACTACCTGGATTTTGGTTCCTCTTCTTTCTTTGAAATGACAAGTCTTCATTCTGCACGCTACACACACCTTGTAGCAGTTTCAGTTTTTAGCATGTTGGTGCTCTCAAAACGCTGTGTAACCTATGTAGAGTGTGTCACTCTCCAGCACTGAATACACAACCTAGAGCTCCTTTCACCACAGACACGCAAACACATCTTTTTGTGAAAGTCCTACTTCAGGTCACTTGGAAATGTAAGGTTTTCATCGAGAACATGAAGTCAATGACGGTTTTGCACTCTGCAGCCCATAGAAATGTACTTTTGTACAAACCCGTCTGAATTTCACTGCAAAATACCCTTCTCTTCATGTTTGTTGAAAGTTCTCAACGTATTAGGAGAAAGAGCGTGTTCGTGCAAGAGTGATGCAGTGTGCGTTTTCCTGGATTTCAAGTGATTTGGGAAACATACTCCTTATTTTTCCCCATTGTGTAAGAAACAACATGAGGCTTGCAAGAGATTGAAACAATGCATCCCAAAACGTATTCCAGCAGTGAAATCACACGTTTCTACAAAGACTTTGAAGGAGCAAGCAAAAGCCTAGTGGCTGAGTGTCCTTTCAGAGAGAAACACACGCATTGCTTCCTTCTGGAGTGAGTTTTTAGCCTGGAATTCATATGCATTTTGTACTGTGCAGAATGAAGCTACCTGCTCGGGAGTTGTGTCATAGACGCACCTTTCCTGCAGGAGTTTATTGAAACATTCATTGTTTGGCTAAGTTCTTTAGGGTTGGTTTTGGAAGGTCTTTCAACTTTGGCCAAATCCCGCTTCGTACGAAATTTTTTCACAGCGCTGTTTCCAAGTGTCCACAAAGAGCCTCTGCTTGAAACTGTCCACATGCACATCTCCCATACTGGTGTGTTCGTTTCACTACCTGGATTTTGGTTTCCTCTTCTCTCTTTGCAATGACAAGCCTTCTTTCTGCACGCTACACACACCTTGTAGCAGTTTCAGTTTTTAGCATGTTGGTGCTCTCAAAACGCTGTGTAACCTATGTAGAGTGTGTCACTCTCCAGCACTGAATACACAAACTAGAGCTCCTTTCACCACAGACACGCAAACACATCTTTTTGTGAAAGTCCTACTTCAGGTCACTTGGAAATGTAAGGTTTTCATCGAGAACATGAAGTCAATGACGGTTTTGCACTCTGCAGCCCATAGAAATGTACTTTTCTACAAACCCGTCTGAATTTCACTGCAAAATATCCTTCTCTTCTTGTTTGTTGAAAGTTTTCAACGTATTAGGAGAAAGAGCGTGTTCGTGCAAGAGTGATGCAGTTTGCGTTTTCCTGGACTTCAAGTGATTTGGGTAACATACTCCTTATTTTTCCCCATTGTGTAAGAAACAACATGAGGCTTGCAAGAGATTGAAACAATGCATCCCAAAACGTATTCCAGCAGTGAAAACACACGTTTCTACAAAGACTTTGAAGGAGCAAGCAGAAGCCTAGTGGCTGAGTGTTCTTTCAGAGAGAAACACACGCATTGCTTCCTTCTGGAGTGAGTTTTCAGGCTGGAATTCATATGCATTTTGTACTGTGCAGAATGTAGCTACCTGCTCGGGAGTTGTGTCATAGACGCACCTTTCCTGCAGGAGTTTATTGAAACATTCATTGTTTGGCTAAGTTCTTTAGGATTGGTTTTGGAAGGTCTTTCAACTTTGGCCAAATCCCGCTTCGTACGAAATTTTTTCACAGCGCTGTTTCCAAGTGTCCACAAAGAGCCTCTGCTTGAAACTGTCCACATGCACATCTCCCATACTGGTGTGTTCGTTTCACTACCTGGATTTTGGTTTCCTCTTCTTTCTTTGAAATGACAAGCCTTCTTTCTGCACGCTACACACACCTTGTAGCAGTTTCAGTTTTTAGCATGTTGGTGCTCTCAAAACGCTGTGTAACCTATGTAGAGTGTGTCACTCTCCAGCACTGAATACACAACCTAGAGCTCCTTTCACCACAGACACGCAAACACATCTTTTTGTGAAAGTCCTACTTCAGGTCACTTGGAAATGTAAGGTTTTCATCGAGAACATGAAGTCAATGACGGTTTTGCACTCTGCAGCCCATAGAAATGTACTTTTCTACAAACCCGTCTGAATTTCACTGCAAATTACCCTTCTTTTCTGGTTTGTTGAAAGTTCTCAACACATTAGGAGAAAGAGCGTGTTCGTGCAAGAGTGATGCAGTGTGCGTTTTCCTGGACTTCAAGTGATTTGGGAAACATACTCCTTATTTTTCCCCATTGTGTAAGAAACAACATGAGGCTTGCAAGAGATTGAAACAATGCATCCCAAAACGTATTCCAGCAGTGAAAACACACGTTTCTACAAAGACTTTGAAGGAGCAAGCAAAAGCCTACTGGCTGAGTGTTCTTTCAGAGAGAAACACATGCATTGCTTCCTTCTGGAGTGAGTTTTCAGCCTGAAATTCATATGCATTTTGTACTGTGCAGAATGTAGCTACCTGCTCGGGAGTTGTGTCATAGAGGCACCCTTCCTGCAGGAGTTTATTGCAACATTCATTGTTTGGCTAAGTTCTTTAGGGTTGGTTTTGGAAGGTCTTTCAACTTTGGCCAAATCCCGCTTCGTACGAAATTTTTTCACAGCGCTGTTTCCAAGTGTCCACAAAGAGCCTCTGCTTGAAACTGTCCACATGCACATCTCCCATACTGGTGTGTTCGTTTCACTACCTGGATTTTGGTTTCCTCTTCTTTCTTTGAAATGACAAGCCTTCTTTCTGCACGCTACACACACCTTGTAGCAGTTTCAGTTTTTAGCGTGTTGGTGCTCTCAAAACGCTGTGTAACCTATGTAGAGTGTGTCACTCTCCAGCACTGAATACACAACCTAGAGCTCCTTTCACCACAGACACGCAAACACATCTTTTTGTGAAAGTCCTACTTCAGGTCACTTGGAAATGTAAGGTTTTCATCGAGAACATGAAGTCAATGACGGTTTTGCACTCTGCAGCCCATAGAAATGTACTTTTCTACAAACCCGTCTGAATTTCACTGCAAAATACCCTTCTTTTCTGGTTTGTTGAAAGTTCTCAACACATTAGGAAACAGAGCGTGTTCGTGCAAGAGTGATGCAGTGTGCGTTTTCCTGGACTTCAAGTGATTTGGGAAACATACTCCTTATTTTTCCCCATTGTGTAAGAAACAACATGAGGCTTGCAAGAGATTGAAACAATGCATCCCAAAACGTATTCCAGCAGGGAAAACACACGTTTCTACAAAGACTTTGAAGGAGCAAGCAAAAGCCTAGTGGCTGAGTGTTCTTTCAGAGAGAAACACACGCATTGCTTCCTTCTGGAGTGAGTTTTCAGCCTGGAATTCATATGCATTTTGTACTGTGCAGAATGTAGCTACCTGCTCGGGAGTTGTGTCATAGACGCACCCTTCCTGCAGGAGTTTATTGAAACATTCATTGTTTGGCTAAGTTCTTTAGGGTTGGTTTTGGAAGGTCTTTCAACTTTGGCCAAATCCCGCTTCGTACGAAATTTTTTCACAGCGCTGTTTCCAAGTGTCCACAAAGAGCCTCTGCTTGAAACTGTCCACATGCACATCTCCCATACTGGTGTGTTCGTTTCACTACCTGGATTTTGGTTTCCTCTTCTCTCTTTGAAATGACAAGCCTTCTTTCTGCACGCTACACACACCTTGTAGCAGTTTCAGTTTTTAGCATGTTGGTGCTCTCAAAACGCTGTGTAACCTATGTAGAGTGTGTCACTCTCCAGCACTGAATACACAACCTAGAGCTCCTTTCACCACAGACACGCAAACACATCTTTTTGTGAAAGTCCTACTTCAGGTCACTTGGAAATGTAAGGTTTTCATCGAGAACATGAATTCAATCACGGTTTTGCACTCTGCAGCCCATAGAAATGTACTTTTCTACAAACCCGTCTGAATTTCACTGCAAATTACCCTTCTTTTCTGGTTTGTTGAAAGTTCTCAACACATTAGGAGAAAGAGCGTGTTCGTGCAAGAGTGATGCAGTGTGCGTTTTCCTGGACTTCAAGTGATTTGGGAAACATACTCCTTATTTTTCCCCATTGTGTAAGAAACAACATGAGGCTTGCAAGAGATTGAAACAATGCATCCCAAAACGTATTCCAGCAGTGAAAACAAACGTTTCTACAAAGACTTTGAAGGAGCAAGCAAAAGCCTAGTGGCTGAGTGTTCTTTCAGAGAGAAACACACGCATTGCTTCCTTCTGGAGTGAGTTTTCAACCTGGAATTCATATGCATTTTGTACTGTGCAGAATGTAGCTACCTGCTCGGGAGTTGTGTCATAGACGCACCTTTCCTGTAGGAGTTTATTGCAACATTCATTGTTTGGCTAAGTTCTTTAGGGTTGGTTTTGGAAGGTCTTTCAACTTTGGCCAAATCCCGCTTCGTACGAAATTTTTTCACAGCGCTGTTTCCAAGTGTCCACAAAGAGCCTCTGCTTGAAACTGTCCACATGCACATCTCCCATACTGGTGTGTTCGTTTCACTACCTGGATTTTGGTTTCCTCTTCTTTCTTTGAAATGACAAGCCTTCTTTCTGCACGCTACACACACCTTGTAGCAGTTTCAGTTTTTAGCGTGTTGGTGCTCTCAAAACGCTGTGTAACCTATGTAGAGTGTGTCACTCTCCAGCACTGAATACACAACCTAGAGCTCCTTTCACCACAGACACACAAACACATCTTTTTGTGAAAGTCCTACTTCAGGTCACTTGGAAATGTAAGGTTTTCATCGAGAACATGAAGTCAATCACGGTTTTGCACTCTGCAGCCAATAGAAATGTACTTTTCTACAAACCCGTCTGAATTTCACTGCAAAATACTCTTCTTTTCTGGTTTGTTGAAAGTTCTCAACACATTAGGAGAAAGAGCGTGTTCGTGCAAGAGTGATGCAGTGTGCGTTTTCCTGGACTTCAAGTGATTTGGGAAACATACTCCTTATTTTTCCCCATTGTGTAAGAAACAACATGAGGCTTGCAAGAGATTGAAACAATGCATCCCAAAACGTATTCCAGCAGTGAAAACACACGTTTCTACAAAGACTTTGAAGGAGCAAGCAGAAGCCTAGTGGCTGAGTTTTCTTTCAGAGAGAAACACACGCATTGCTTCCTTCTGGAGTGAGTTTTCAGCCTGGAATTCATATGCATTTTGTACTGTGCAGAATGTAGCTACCTGCTCGGGAGTTGTGTCATAGACGCACCTTTCCTGCAGGAGTTTATTGAAACATTCATTGTTTGGCTAAGTTCTTTAGGATTGGTTTTGGAAGGTCTTTCAACTTTGGCCAAATCCCGCTTCGTACGAAATTTTTTCACAGCGCTGTTTCCAAGTGTCCACAAAGAGCCTCTGCTTGAAACTGTCCACATGCACATCTCCCATACTGGTGTGTTCGTTTCACTACCTGGATTTTGGTTTCCTCTTCTTTCTTTGAAATGACAAGTCTTCTTTCTGCACGCTACACACACCTTGTAGCAGTTTCAGTTTTTAGCATGTTGGTGCTCTCAAAACGCTGTGTAACCTATGTAGAGTGTGTCACTCTCCAGCACTGAATACACAACCTAGAGCTCCTTTCAACACAGACACACAAACACATCTTTTTGTGAAAGTCCTACTTCAGGTCACTTGGAAATGTAAGGTTTTCATCGAGAACATGAATTCAATCACGGTTTTGCACTCTGCAGCCAAGAGAAATGTACTTTTCTACAAACCCGTCTGAATTTCACTGCAAAGTACCCTTCTTTTCTGGTTTGTTGAAAGTTCTCAACACATTAGGAGAAAGAGCGTGTTCGTGCAAGAGTGATGCAGTGTGCGTTTTCCTGGACTTCAAGTGATTTGGGAAACATACTCCTTATTTTTCCCCATTGTGTAAGAAACAACATGAGGCTTGCAAGAGATTGAAACAATGCATCCTAAAACGTATTCCAGCAGTGAAAACACACGTTTCTACAAAGACTTTGAAGGAGCAAGCAAAAGCCTAGTGGCTGAGTGTTCTTTCAGAGAGAAACACACGCATTGCTTCCTTCTGGAGTGAGTTTTTAGCCTGGAATTCATATGCATTTTGTACTGTGCAGAATGTAGCTACCTGCTCGGGAGTTGTGTCATAGACGCACCTTTCCTGCAGGAGTTTATTGAAACATTCATTGTTTGGCTAAGTTCTTTAGGGTTGGTTTTGGAAGGTCTTTCAACTTTGGCCAAATCCCGCTTCGTACGAAATTTTTTCACAGCGCTGTTTCCAAGTGTCCACAAAGAGCCTCTGCTTGAAACTGTCCACATGCACATCTCCCATACTGGTGTGTTCGTTTCACTACCTGGATTTTGGTTCCTCTTCTTTCTTTGAAATGACACGTCTTCTTTCTGCACGCTACACACACCTTGTAGCAGTTTCAGTTTTTAGCATGTTGGTGCTCTCAAAACACTGTGTAACCTATGTAGAGTGTGTCACTCTCCAGCACTGAATACACAACCTAGAGCTCCTTTCACCACAGACACGCAAACACATCTTTTTGTGAAAGTCCTACTTCAGGTCACTTGGAAATGTAAGGTTTTCATCGAGAACATGAAGTCAATGACGGTTTTGCACTCTGCAGCCCATAGAAATGTACTTTTCTACAAACCCGTCTGAATTTCACTGCAAAATACCCTTCTCTTCATGTTTGTTGAAAGTTCTCAACGTATTAGGAGAAAGAGCGTGTTCGTGCAAGAGTGATGCAGTGTGCGTTTTCCTGGAGTTCAAGTGATTTGGGAAACATACTCCTTATTTTTCCCCATTGTGTAAGAAACAACATGAGGCTTGCAAGAGATTGAAACAATGCATCCCAAAACGTATTCCAGCAGTGAAATCACACGTTTCTACAAAGACTTTGAAGGAGCAAGCAAAAGCCTAGTGGCTGAGTGTCCTTTCAGAGAGAAACACACGCATTGCTTACTTCTGGAGTGAGTTTTCAGCCTGGAATTCATATGCATTTTGTACTGTGCAGAATGTAGCTACCTGCTCGGGACTTGTGTCATAGATGCACCTTTCCTGCAGGAGTTTATTGCAACATTCATTGTTTGGCTAAGTTCTTTAGGGTTGGTTTTGGAAGGTCTTTCAACTTTGGCCAAATCCCGCTTCGTACGAAATTTTTTCACAGCGCTGTTTCCAAGTGTCCACAAAGAGCCTCTGCTTGAAACTGTCCACATGCACATCTCCCATACTGGTGTGTTCGTTTCACTACCTGGATTTTGGTTTCCTCTTCTCTCTTTGAAATGACAAGCCTTCTTTCTGCACGCTACACACACCTTGTAGCAGTTTCAGTTTTTAGCATGTTGGTGCTCTCAAAACGCTGTGTAACCTATGTAGAGTGTGTCACTCTCCAGCACTGAATACACAACCTAGAGCTCCTTTCAACACAGACACACAAACACATCTTTTTGTGAAAGTCCTACTTCAGGTCACTTGGAAATGTAAGGTTTTCATCGAGAACATGAATTCAAACACGGTTTTGCACTCTGCAGCCAAGAGAAATGTACTTTTCTACAAACACGTCTGAATTTCACTGCAAAATACCCTTCTTTTCTGGTTTGTTGAAAGTTCTCAACACATTAGGAGAAAGAGCGTGTTCGTGCAAGAGTGATGCAGTGTGCGTTTTCCTGGACTTCAAGTGATTTGGGAAACATACTCCTTATTTTTCCCCATTGTGTAAGAAACAACATGAGGCTTGCAAGAGATTGAAACAATGCATCCTAAAACGTATTCCAGCAGTGAAAACACACGTTTCTACAAAGACTTTGATGGAGCAAGCAAAAGCCTAGTGGCTGAGTGTTCTTTCAGAGAGAAACACACGCATTGCTTCCTTCTGGAGTGAGTTTTTAGCCTGGAATTCATATGCATTTTGTACTGTGCAGAATGTAGCTACCTGCTCGGGAGTTGTGTCATAGACGCACCTTTCCTGCAGGAGTTTATTGAAACATTCATTGTTTGGCTAAGTTCTTTAGGGTTGGTTTTGGAAGGTCTTTCAACTTTGGCCAAATCCCGCTTCGTACGAAATTTTTTCACAGCGCTGTTTCCAAGTGTCCACAAAGAGCCTCTGCTTGAAACTGTCCACATGCACATCTCCCATACTGGTGTGTTCGTTTCACTACCTGGATTTTGGTTTCCTCTTCTTTCTTTGAAATGACAAGCCTTCTTTCTGCACGCTACACACACCTTGTAGCAGTTTCAGTTTTTAGCGTGTTGGTGCTCTCAAAACGCTGTGTAACCTATGTAGAGTGTGTCACTCTCCAGCACTGAATACACAACCTAGAGCTCCTTTCACCACAGACACACAAACACATCTTTTTGTGAAATTCCAACTTCAGGTCACTTGGAAATGTAAGGTTTTCATCGAGAACATGAAGTCAATCACGGTTTTGCACTCTGCAGCCAATAGAAATGTACTTTTCTACAAACCCGTCTGAATTTCACTGCAAAATACTCTTCTTTTCTGGTTTGTTGAAAGTTCTCAACACATTAGGAGAAAGAGCGTGTTCGTGCAAGAGTGATGCAGTGTGCGTTTTCCTGGACTTCAAGTGATTTGGGAAACATACTCCTTATTTTTCCCCATTGTGTAAGAAACAACATGAGGCTTGCAAGAGATTGAAACAATGCATCCCAAAACGTATTCCAGCAGTGAAAACACACGTTTCTACAAAGACTTTGAAGGAGCAAGCAGAAGCCTAGTGGCTGAGTTTTCTTTCAGAGAGAAACACACGCATTGCTTCCTTCTGGAGTGAGTTTTCAGCCTGGAATTCATATGCATTTTGTACTGTGCAGAATGTAGCTACCTGCTCGGGAGTTGTGTCATAGACGCACCTTTCCTGCAGGAGTTTATTGAAACATTCATTGTTTGGCTAAGTTCTTTAGGATTGGTTTTGGAAGGTCTTTCAACTTTGGCCAAATCCCGCTTCGTACGAAATTTTTTCACAGCGCTGTTTCCAAGTGTCCACAAAGAGCCTCTGCTTGAAACTGTCCACATGCACATCTCCCATACTGGTGTGTTCGTTTCACTACCTGGATTTTGGTTTCCTCTTCTTTCTTTGAAATGACAAGTCTTCTTTCTGCACGCTACACACACCTTGTAGCAGTTTCAGTTTTTAGCGTGTTGGTGCTCTCAAAACACTGTGTAACCTATGTAGAGTGTGTCACTCTCCAGCACTGAATACACAACCTAGAGCTCCTTTCACCACAGACACGGAAACACATCTTTTTGTGAAAGTCCTACTTCAGGTCACTGGAAATGTAAGGTTTTCATCGAGAACATGAAGTCAATGACGGTTTTGCACTCTGCAGCCCATAGAAATGTACTTTTCTACAAACCCGTCTGAATTTCACTGCAAAATACCCTTCTTTTCTGGTTTGTTGAAAGTTTTCAACACATTAGGAAAAAGCGTGTTCGTGCAAGAGTGATGCAGTGTGCGTTTTCCTGGACTTCAAGTGATTTGGGAAACATACTCCTTATTTTTCCCCATTGTGTAAGAAACAACATGAGGCTTGCAAGAGATTGAAACAATGCATCCCAAAACGTATTCCAGCAGTGAAAACACACGTTTCTACAAAGACTTTGAAGGAGCAAGCAAAAGCCTAGTGGCTGAGTGTTCTTTCAGAGAGAAACACACGCATTGCTTCCTTCTGGAGTGAGTTTTCAGCCTGGAATTCATATGCATTTTGTACTGTGCAGAATGTAGCTACCTGCTCGGGAGTTGTGTCATAGACGCACCTTTCCTGCAGGAGTTTATTGAAACATTCATTGTTTGGCTAAGTTCTTTAGGGTTGGTTTTGGAAGGTCTTTCAACTTTGGCCAAATCCCGCTTCGTACGAAATTTTTTCACAGCGCTGTTTCCAAGTGTCCACAAAGAGCCTCTGCTTGAAACTGTCCACATGCACATCTCCCATACTGGTGTGTTCGTTTCACTACCTGGATTTTGGTTTCCTCTTCTTTCTTTGAAATGACACGTCTTCTTTCTGCACGCTACACACACCTTGTAGCAGTTTCAGTTTTTAGCATGTTGGTGCTCTCAAAACACTGTGTAACCTATGTAGAGTGTGTCACTCTCCAGCACTGAATACACAACCTAGAGCTCCTTTCACCACAGACACGCAAACACATCTTTTTGTGAAAGTCCTACTTGAGGTCACTTGGAAATGTAAGGTTTTCATCGAGAACATGAAGTCAATGACGGTTTTGCACTCTGCAGCCCATAGAAATGTACTTTTCTACAAACCCGTCTGAATTTCACTGCAAAATACCCTTCTTTTCTGGTTTGTTGAAAGTTTTCAGCACATTAGGAAACAGAGCGTGTTCGTGCAGGAGTGATGCAGTGTGCGTTTTCATGGACTTCAAGTGATTTGGGAAACATACTCCTTATTTTTCCCCATTGTGTAAGAAACAACATGAGGCTTGCAAGAGATTGAAACAATGCATCCCAAAACGTATTCCAGCAGTGAAAACACACGTTTCTACAAAGACTTTGAAGGAGCAAGCAAAAGCCTAGTGGCTGAGTGTTCTTTCAGAGAGAAACACACGCATTGCTTCCTTCTGGAGTGAGTTTTCAGCCTGGAATTCATATGCATTTTGTACTGTGCAGAATGTAGCTACCTGCTCGGGACTTGTGTCATAGATGCACCTTTCCTGCAGGAGTTTATTGCAACATTCATTGTTTGGCTAAGTTCTTTAGGGTTGGTTTTGGAAGGTCTTTCAACTTTGGCCAAATCCCGCTTCGTACGAAATTTTTTCACAGCGCTGTTTCCAAGTGTCCACAAAGAGCCTCTGCTTGAAACTGTCCACATGCACATCTCCCATACTGGTGTGTTCGTTTCACTACCTGGATTTTGGTTTCCTCTTCTTTCTTTGAAATGACACGTCTTCTTTCTGCACGCTACACACACCTTGTAGCAGTTTCAGTTTTTAGCATGTTGGTGCTCTCAAAACACTGTGTAACCTATGTAGAGTGTGTCACTCTCCAGCACTGAATACACAACCTAGAGCTCCTTTCACCACAGACACGCAAACACATCTTTTTGTGAAAGTCCTACTTCAGGTCACTTGGAAATGTAAGGTTTTCATCGAGAACATGAAGTCAATGACGGTTTTGCACTCTGCAGCCCATAGAAATGTACTTTTCTACAAACCCGTCTGAATTTCACTGCAAAATACCCTTCTTTTCTGGTTTGTTGAAAGTTCTCAACACATTAGGAAACAGAGCGTGTTCGTGCAAGAGTGATGCAGTGTGCGTTTTCCTGGACTTCAAGTGATTTGGGAAACATACTCCTTATTTTTCCCCATTGTGTAAGAAACAACATGAGGCTTGCAAGAGATTGAAACAATGCATCCCAAAACGTATTCCAGCAGTGAAAACACACGTTTCTACAAAGACTTTGAAGGAGCAAGCAGAAGCCTAGTGGCTGAGTGTTCTTTCAGAGAGAAACACAGGCATTGCTTCCTTCTGGAGTGAGTTTTCAGCCTGGAATTCATATGCATTTTGTACTGTGAAGAATGTAGCTACCTGCTCGGGAGTTGTGTCATAGACGCACCTTTCCTGCAGGAGTTTATTGAAACATTCATTGTTTGGCTAAGTTCTTTAGGATTGGTTTTGGAAGGTCTTTCAACTTTGGCCAAATCCCGCTTCGTACGAAATTTTTTCACAGCGCTGTTTCCAAGTGTCCACAAAGAGCCTCTGCTTGAAACTGTCCACATGCACATCTCCCATACTGGTGTGTTCGTTTCACTACCTGGATTTTGGTTTCCTCTTCTCTCTTTGAAATGACAAGCCTTCTTTCCGCACGCTACACACACCTTGTAGCAGTTTCAGTTTTTAGCATGTTGGTGCTCTCAAAACGCTGTGTAACGTATGTAGAGTGTGTCACTCTCCAGCACTGAATACACAACCTAGAGCTCCTTTCAACACAGACACACAAACACATCTTTTTGTGAAAGTCCTACTTCAGGTCACTTGGAAATGTAAGGTTTTCATCGAGAACATGAATTCAATCACGGTTTTGCACTCTGCAGCCCATAGAAATGTACTTTTCTACAAACCCGTCTGAATTTCACTGCAAAATACCCTTCTTTTCTGGTTTGTTGAAAGTTCTCAACACATTAGGAGAAAGAGCGTGTTCGTGCAAGAGTGATGCAGTGTGCGTTTTCCTGGACTTCAAGTGATTTGGGAAACATACTCCTTATTTTTCCCCATTGTGTAAGAAACAACATGAGGCTTGCAAGAGATTGAAACAATGCATCCTAAAACGTATTCCAGCAGTGAAAACACACGTTTCTACAAAGACTTTGATGGAGCAAGCAAAAGCCTAGTGGCTGAGTGTTCTTTCAGAGAGAAACACACGCATTGCTTCCTTCTGGAGTGAGTTTTCAGCCTGGAATTCATATGCATTTTGTACTGTGCAGAATGTAGCTACCTGCTCGGGAGTTGTGTCATAGACGCACCTTTCCTGCAGGAGTTTATTGAAACATTCATTGTTTGGCTAAGTTCTTTAGGGTTGGTTTTGGAAGGTCTTTCAACTTTGGCCAAATCCCGCTTCGTACGAAATTTTTTCACAGCGCTGTTTCCAAGTGTCCACAAAGAGCCTCTGCTTGAAACTGTCCACATGCACATCTCCCATACTGGTGTGTTCGTTTCACTACCTGGATTTTGGTTTCCTCTTCTTTCTTTGAAATGACACGTCTTCTTTCTGCACGCTACACACACCTTGTAGCAGTTTCAGTTTTTAGCATGTTGGTGCTCTCAAAACACTGTGTAACCTATGTAGAGTGTGTCACTCTCCAGCACTGAATACACAACCTAGAGCTCCTTTCACCACAGACACGCAAACACATCTTTTTGTGAAAGTCCTACTTCAGGTCACTTGGAAATGTAAGGTTTTCATCGAGAACATGAAGTCAATGACGGTTTTGCACTCTGCAGCCCATAGAAATGTACTTTTCTACAAACCCGTCTGAATTTCACTGCAAAATACCCTTCTTTTCTGGTTTGTTGAAAGTTTTCAACACATTAGGAAACAGAGCGTGTTCGTGCAAGAGTGATGCAGTGTGCGTTTTCCTGGACTTCAAGTGATTTGGGAAAAATACTCCTTATTTTTCCCCATTGTGTAAGAAACAACATGAGGCTTGCAAGAGATTGAAACAATGCATCCCAAAACGTATTCCAGCAGTGAAAACACACGTTTCTACAAAGGCTTTGAAGGAGCAAGCAGAAGACTAGTGGCTGAGTGTTCTTTCAGAGAGAAATACAGGCATTGCTTCCTTCTGGAGTGAGTTTTCAGCCTGGAATTCATATGCATTTTGTACTGTGAAGAATGTAGCTACCTGCTCGGGAGTTGTGTCATAGACGCACCTTTCCTGCAGGAGTTTATTGAAACATTCATTGTTTGGCTAAGTTCTTTAGGATTGGTTTTGGAAGGTCTTTCAACTTTGGCCAAATCCCGCTTCGTACGAAATTTTTTCACAGCGCTGTTTCCAAGTGTCCACAAAGAGCCTCTGCTTGAAACTGTCCACATGCACATCTCCCATACTGGTGTGTTCGTTTCACTACCTGGATTTTGGTTCCTCTTCTTTCTTTGAAATGACAAGTCTTCATTCTGCACGCTACACACACCTTGTAGCAGTTTCAGTTTTTAGCATGTTGGTGCTCTCAAAACACTGTGTAACCTATGTAGAGTGTGTCACTCTCCAGCACTGAATACACAACCTAGAGCTCCTTTCACCACAGACACGCAAACACATCTTTTTGTGAAAGTCCTACTTCAGGTCACTTGGAAATGTAAGGTTTTCATCGAGAACATGAAGTCAATGACGGTTTTGCACTCTGCAGCCCATAGAAATGTACTTTTGTACAAACCCGTCTGAATTTCACTGCAAAATACCCTTCTCTTCATGTTTGTTGAAAGTTCTCAACGTATTAGGAGAAAGAGCGTGTTCGTGCAAGAGTGATGCAGTGTGCGTTTTCCTGGATTTCAAGTGATTTGGGAAACATACTCCTTATTTTTCCCCATTGTGTAAGAAACAACATGAGGCTTGCAAGAGATTGAAACAATGCATCCCAAAACGTATTCCAGCAGTGAAATCACACGTTTCTACAAAGACTTGAAAGGAGCAAGCAAAAGCCTAGTGGCTGAGTGTCCTTTCAGAGAGAAACACACGCATTGCTATCTTCTGGAGTGAGTTTTCAGCCTCGAATTCATATGCATTTTGTACTTTGCAGAATGTAGCTACCTGCTCGGGACTTGTGTCATAGATGCACCTTTCCTGCAGGAGTTTATTGAAACATTCATTGTTTGGCTAAGTTCTTTAGGGTTGGTTTTGGAAGGTCTTTCAACTTTGGCCAAATCCCGCTTCGTACGAAATTTTTTCACAGCGCTGTTTCCAAGTGTCCACAAAGAGCCTCTGCTTGAAACTGTCCACATGCACATCTCCCATACTGGTGTGTTCGTTTCACTACCTGGATTTTGGTTTCCTCTTCTCTCTTTGAAATGACAAGCCTTCTTTCTGCACGCTACACACACCTTGTAGCAGTTTCAGTTTTTAGCATGTTGGTGCTCTCAAAACGCTGTGTAACCTATGTAGAGTGTGTCACTCTCCAGCACTGAATACACAACCTAGAGCTCCTTTCAACACAGACACACAAACACATCTTTTTGTGAAAGTCCTACTTCAGGTCACTTGGAAATGTAAGGTTTTCATCGAGAACATGAATTCAATCACGGTTTTGCACTCTGCAGCCAAGAGAAATGTACTTTTCTACAAACCCGTCTGAATTTCACTGCAAAGTACCCTTCTTTTCTGGTTTGTTGAAAGTTCTCAACACATTAGGAGAAAGAGCGTGTTCGTGCAAGAGTGATGCAGTGTGCGTTTTCCTGGACTTCAAGTGATTTGGGAAACATACTCCTTATTTTTCCCCATTGTGTAAGAAACAACATGAGGCTTGCAAGAGATTGAAACAATGCATCCTAAAACGTATTCCAGCAGTGAAAACACACGTTTCTACAAAGACTTTGAAGGAGCAAGCAAAAGCCTAGTGGCTGAGTGTTCTTTCAGAGAGAAACACACGCATTGCTTCCTTCTGGAGTGAGTTTTTAGCCTGGAATTCATATGCATTTTGTACTGTGCAGAATGAAGCTACCTGCTCGGGAGTTGTGTCATAGACGCACCTTTCCTGCAGGAGTTTATTGAAACATTCATTGTTTGGCTAAGTTCTTTAGGGTTGGTTTTGGAAGGTCTTTCAACTTTGGCCAAATCCCGCTTCGTACGAAATTTTTTCACAGCGCTGTTTCCAAGTGTCCACAAAGAGCCTCTGCTTGAAACTGTCCACATGCACATCTCCCATACTGGTGTGTTCGTTTCACTACCTGGATTTTGGTTACCTCTTCTCTCTTTGCAATGACAAGCCTTCTTTCTGCACGCTA
Source organism: Miniopterus schreibersii (assembly GCF_964146895.1). Taxonomy (NCBI): domain Eukaryota; kingdom Metazoa; phylum Chordata; class Mammalia; order Chiroptera; family Miniopteridae; genus Miniopterus; species Miniopterus schreibersii. Next base: position 788,064 of record NW_027669848.1, read on the forward strand.
CACACACCTTGTAGCAGTTTCAGTTTTTAGCATGTTGGTGCTCTCAAAACGCTGTGTAACCTATGTAGAGTGTGTCACTCTCCAGCACTGAATACACAAACTAGAGCTCCTTTCACCACAGACACGCAAACACATCTTTTTGTGAAAGTCCTACTTCAGGTCACTTGGAAATGTAAGGTTTTCATCGAGAACATGAAGTCAATCACGGTTTTGCACTCTGCAGCCAATAGAAATGTACTTTTCTACAAACCCGTCTGAATTTCACTGCAAAATACCCTTCTTTTCTGGTTTGTTGAAAGTTCTCAACACATTAGGAGAAAGAGCGTGTTCGTGCAAGAGTGATGCAGTGTGCGTTTTCCTGGACTTCAAGTGATTTGGGAAACATACTCCTTATTTTTCCCCATTGTGTAAGAAACAACATGAGGCTTGCAAGAGATTGAAACAATGCATCCTAAAACGTATTCCAGCAGTGAAAACACACGTTTCTACAAAGACTTTGATGGAGCAAGGAAAAGCCTAGTGGCTGAGTGTTCTTTCAGAGAGAAACACACGCATTGCTTCCTTCTGGAGTGAGTTTTTAGCCTGGAATTCATATGCATTTTGTACTGTGCAGAATGTAGCTACCTGCTCGGGAGTTGTGTCATAGACGCACCTTTCCTGCAGGAGTTTATTGAAACATTCATTGTTTGGCTAAGTTCTTTAGGGTTGGTTTTGGAAGGTCTTTCAACTTTGGCCAAATCCCGCTTCGTACGAAATTTTTTCACAGCGCTGTTTCCAAGTGTCCACAAAGAGCCTCTGCTTGAAACTGTCCACATGCACATCTCCCATACTGGTGTGTTCGTTTCACTACCTGGATTTTGGTTTCCTCTTCTTTCTTTGAAATGACAAGCCTTCTTTCTGCACGCTACACACACCTTGTAGCAGTTTCAGTTTTTAGCGTGTTGGTGCTCTCAAAACGCTGTGTAACCTATGTAGAGTGTGTCACTCTCCAGCACTGAATACACAACCTAGAGCTCCTTTCACCACAGACACACAAACACATCTTTTTGTGAAATTCCAACTTCAGGTCACTTGGAAATGTAAGGTTTTCATCGAGAACATGAAGTCAATCACGGTTTTGCACTCTGCAGCCAATAGAAATGTACTTTTCTACAAACCCGTCTGAATTTCACTGCAAAATACTCTTCTTTTCTGGTTTGTTGAAAGTTCTCAACACATTAGGAGAAAGAGCGTGTTCGTGCAAGAGTGATGCAGTGTGCGTTTTCCTGGACTTCAAGTGATTTGGGAAACATACTCCTTATTTTTCCCCATTGTGTAAGAAACAACATGAGGCTTGCAAGAGATTGAAACAATGCATCCCAAAACGTATTCCAGCAGTGAAAACACACGTTTCTACAAAGACTTTGAAGGAGCAAGCAGAAGCCTAGTGGCTGAGTTTTCTTTCAGAGAGAAACACACGCATTGCTTCCTTCTGGAGTGAGTTTTCAGCCTGGAATTCATATGCATTTTGTACTGTGCAGAATGTAGCTACCTGCTCGGGAGTTGTGTCATAGACGCACCTTTCCTGCAGGAGTTTATTGAAACATTCATTGTTTGGCTAAGTTCTTTAGGATTGGTTTTGGAAGGTCTTTCAACTTTGGCCAAATCCCGCTTCGTACGAAATTTTTTCACAGCGCTGTTTCCAAGTGTCCACAAAGAGCCTCTGCTTGAAACTGTCCACATGCACATCTCCCATACTGGTGTGTTCGTTTCACTACCTGGATTTTGGTTTCCTCTTCTTTCTTTGAAATGACAAGTCTTCTTTCTGCACGCTACACACACCTTGTAGCAGTTTCAGTTTTTAGCGTGTTGGTGCTCTCAAAACACTGTGTAACCTATGTAGAGTGTGTCACTCTCCAGCACTGAATACACAACCTAGAGCTCCTTTCACCACAGACACGGAAACACATCTTTTTGTGAAAGTCCTACTTCAGGTCACTGGAAATGTAAGGTTTTCATCGAGAACATGAAGTCAATGACGGTTTTGCACTCTGCAGCCCATAGAAATGTACTTTTCTACAAACCCGTCTGAATTTCACTGCAAAATACCCTTCTTTTCTGGTTTGTTGAAAGTTTTCAACACATTAGGAAAAAGCGTGTTCGTGCAAGAGTGATGCAGTGTGCGTTTTCCTGGACTTCAAGTGATTTGGGAAACATACTCCTTATTTTTCCCCATTGTGTAAGAAACAACATGAGGCTTGCAAGAGATTGAAACAATGCATCCCAAAACGTATTCCAGCAGTGAAAACACACGTTTCTACAAAGACTTTGAAGGAGCAAGCAAAAGCCTAGTGGCTGAGTGTTCTTTCAGAGAGAAACACACGCATTGCTTCCTTCTGGAGTGAGTTTTCAGCCTGGAATTCATATGCATTTTGTACTGTGCTGAATGTAGCTACCTGCTCGGGACTTGTGTCATAGATGCACCTTTCCTGCAGGAGTTTATTGCAATATTCATTGTTTGGCTAAGTTCTTTAGGGTTGGTTTTGGAAGGTCTTTCATCTTTGGCCAAATCCCGCTTCGTACGAAATTTTTTCACAGCGCTGTTTCCAAGTGTCCACAAAGAGCCTCTGCTTGAAACTGTCCACATGCACATCTCCCATACTGGTGTGTTCGTTTCACTACCTGGATTTTGGTTTCCTCTTCTCTCTTTGAAATGACAAGCCTTCTTTCTGCACGCTACACACACCTTGTAGCAGTTTCAGTTTTTAGCATGTTGGTGCTCTCAAAACGCTGTGTAACCTATGTAGAGTGTGTCACTCTCCAGCACTGAATACACAACCTAGAGCTCCTTTCAACACAGACACACAAACACATCTTTTTGGTAAAGTCCTACTTCAGGTCACTTGGAAATGTAAGGTTTTCATCGAGAACATGAAGTCAATCACGGTTTTGCACTCTGCAGCCAATAGAAATGTACTTTTCTACAAACCCGTCTGAATTTCACTGCAAAATACCCTTCTTTTCTGGTTTGTTGAAAGTTCTCAACACATTAGGAGAAAGAGCGTGTTCGTGCAAGAGTGATGCAGTGTGCGTTTTCCTGGACTTCAAGTGATTTGGGAAACATACTCCTTATTTTTCCCCATTGTGTAAGAAACAACATGAGGCTTGCAAGAGATTGAAACAATGCATCCTAAAACGTATTCCAGCAGTGAAAACACACGTTTCTACAAAGACTTTGATGGAGCAAGCAAAAGCCTAGTGGCTGAGTGTTCTTTCAGAGAGAAACACACGCATTGCTTCCTTCTGGAGTGAGTTTTTAGCCTGGAATTCATATGCATTTTGTACTGTGCAGAATGTAGCTACCTGCTCGGGAGTTGTGTCATAGACGCACCTTTCCTGCAGGAGTTTATTGAAACATTCATTGTTTGGCTAAGTTCTTTAGGGTTTGTTTTGGAAGGTCTTTCAACTTTGGCCAAATCCCGCTTCGTACGAAATTTTTTCACAGCGCTGTTTCCAAGTGTCCACAAAGAGCCTCTGCTTGAAACTGTCCACATGCACATCTCCCATACTGGTGTGTTCGTTTCACTACCTGGATTTTGGTTTCCTCTTCTTTCTTTGAAATGACAAGCCTTCTTTCTGCACGCTACACACACCTTGTAGCAGTTTCAGTTTTTAGCGTGTTGGTGCTCTCAAAACGCTGTGTAACCTATGTAGAGTGTGTCACTCTCCAGCACTGAATACACAACCTAGAGCTCCTTTCACCACAGACACACAAACACATCTTTTTGTGAAATTCCAACTTCAGGTCACTTGGAAATGTAAGGTTTTCATCGAGAACATGAAGTCAATCACGGTTTTGCACTCTGCAGCCAATAGAAATGTACTTTTCTACAAACCCGTCTGAATTTCACTGCAAAATACTCTTCTTTTCTGGTTTGTTGAAAGTTCTCAACACATTAGGAGAAAGAGCGTGTTCGTGCAAGAGTGATGCAGTGTGCGTTTTCCTGGACTTCAAGTGATTTGGGAAACATACTCCTTATTTTTCCCCATTGTGTAAGAAACAACATGAGGCTTGCAAGAGATTGAAACAATGCATCCCAAAACGTATTCCAGCAGTGAAAACACACGTTTCTACAAAGACTTTGAAGGAGCAAGCAGAAGCCTAGTGGCTGAGTTTTCTTTCAGAGAGAAACACACGCATTGCTTCCTTCTGGAGTGAGTTTTCAGCCTGGAATTCATATGCATTTTGTACTGTGCAGAATGTAGCTACCTGCTCGGGAGTTGTGTCATAGACGCACCTTTCCTGCAGGAGTTTATTGAAACATTCATTGTTTGGCTAAGTTCTTTAGGATTGGTTTTGGAAGGTCTTTCAACTTTGGCCAAATCCCGCTTCGTACGAAATTTTTTCACAGCGCTGTTTCCAAGTGTCCACAAAGAGCCTCTGCTTGAAACTGTCCACATGCACATCTCCCATACTGGTGTGTTCGTTTCACTACCTGGATTTTGGTTTCCTCTTCTTTCTTTGAAATGACAAGTCTTCTTTCTGCACGCTACACACACCTTGTAGCAGTTTCAGTTTTTAGCGTGTTGGTGCTCTCAAAACACTGTGTAACCTATGTAGAGTGTGTCACTCTCCAGCACTGAATACACAACCTAGAGCTCCTTTCACCACAGACACGGAAACACATCTTTTTGTGAAAGTCCTACTTCAGGTCACTGGAAATGTAAGGTTTTCATCGAGAACATGAAGTCAATGACGGTTTTGCACTCTGCAGCCCATAGAAATGTACTTTTCTACAAACCCGTCTGAATTTCACTGCAAAATACCCTTCTTTTCTGGTTTGTTGAAAGTTTTCAACACATTAGGAAAAAGCGTGTTCGTGCAAGAGTGATGCAGTGTGCGTTTTCCTGGACTTCAAGTGATTTGGGAAACATACTCCTTATTTTTCCCCATTGTGTAAGAAACAACATGAGGCTTGCAAGAGATTGAAACAATGCATCCCAAAACGTATTCCAGCAGTGAAAACACACGTTTCTACAAAGACTTTGAAGGAGCAAGCAAAAGCCTAGTGGCTGAGTGTTCTTTCAGAGAGAAACACACGCATTGCTTCCTTCTGGAGTGAGTTTTCAGCCTGGAATTCATATGCATTTTGTACTGTGCAGAATGTAGCTACCTGCTCGGGAGTTGTGTCATAGACGCACCTTTCCTGCAGGAGTTTATTGAAACATTCATTGTTTGGCTAAGTTCTTTAGGGTTGGTTTTGGAAGGTCTTTCAACTTTGGCCAAATCCCGCTTCGTACGAAATTTTTTCACAGCGCTGTTTCCAAGTGTCCACAAAGAGCCTCTGCTTGAAACTGTCCACATGCACATCTCCCATACTGGTGTGTTCGTTTCACTACCTGGATTTTGGTTTCCTCTTCTTTCTTTGAAATGACACGTCTTCTTTCTGCACGCTACACACACCTTGTAGCAGTTTCAGTTTTTAGCATGTTGGTGCTCTCAAAACACTGTGTAACCTATGTAGAGTGTGTCACTCTCCAGCACTGAATACACAACCTAGAGCTCCTTTCACCACAGACACGCAAACACATCTTTTTGTGAAAGTCCTACTTGAGGTCACTTGGAAATGTAAGGTTTTCATCGAGAACATGAAGTCAATGACGGTTTTGCACTCTGCAGCCCATAGAAATGTACTTTTCTACAAACCCGTCTGAATTTCACTGCAAAATACCCTTCTTTTCTGGTTTGTTGAAAGTTCTCAACACATTAGGAAACAGAGCGTGTTCGTGCAAGAGTGATGTAGTGTGCGTTTTCCTGGACTTCAAGTGATTTGGGAAACATACTCCTTATTTTTCCCCATTGTGTAAGAAACAACATGAGGCTTGCAAGAGATTGAAACAATGCATCCCAAAACGTATTCCAGCAGTGAAAACACACGTTTCTACAAAGACTTTGAAGGAGCAAGCAGAAGCCTAGTGGCTGAGTGTTCTTTCAGAGAGAAACACAGGCATTGCTTCCTTCTGGAGTGAGTTTTCAGCCTGGAATTCATATGCATTTTGTACTGTGAAGAATGTAGCTACCTGCTCGGGAGTTGTGTCATAGACGCACCTTTCCTGCAGGAGTTTATTGAAACATTCATTGTTTGGCTAAGTTCTTTAGGATTGGTTTTGGAAGGTCTTTCAACTTTGGCCAAATCCCGCTTCGTACGAAATTTTTTCACAGCGCTGTTTCCAAGTGTCCACAAAGAGCCTCTGCTTGAAACTGTCCACATGCACATCTCCCATACTGGTGTGTTCGTTTCACTACCTGGATTTTGGTTCCTCTTCTTTCTTTGAAATGACAAGTCTTCTTTCTGCACGCTACACACACCTTGTAGCAGTTTCAGTTTTTAGCATGTTGGTGCTCTCAAAACACTGTGTAACCTATGTAGAGTGTGTCACTCTCCAGCACTGAATACACAACCTAGAGCTCCTTTCACCACAGACACGCAAACACATCTTTTTGTGAAAGTCCTACTTCAGGTCACTTGGAAATGTAAGGTTTTCATCGAGAACATGAAGTCAATGACGGTTTTGCACTCTGCAGCCCATAGAAATGTACTTTTCTACAAACCCGTCTGAATTTCACTGCAAAATACCCTTCTCTTCATGTTTGTTGAAAGTTCTCAACGTATTAGGAGAAAGAGCGTGTTCGTGCAAGAGTGATGCAGTGTGCGTTTTCCTGGATTTCAAGTGATTTGGGAAACATACTCCTTATTTTTCCCCATTGTGTAAGAAACAACATGAGGCTTGCAAGAGATTGAAACAATGCATCCCAAAACGTATTCCAGCAGTGAAATCACACGTTTCTACAAAGACTTTGAAGGAGCAAGCAAAAGCCTAGTGGCTGAGTGTCCTTTCAGAGAGAAACACAGGCATTGCTTCCTTCTGGAGTGAGTTTTCAGCCTGGAATTCATATGCATTTTGTACTGTGAAGAATGTAGCTACCTGCTCGGGAGTTGTGTCATAGACGCACCTTTCCTGCAGGAGTTTATTGAAACATTCATTGTTTGGCTAAGTTCTTTAGGATTGGTTTTGGAAGGTCTTTCAACTTTGGCCAAATCCCGCTTCGTACGAAATTTTTTCACAGCGCTGTTTCCAAGTGTCCACAAAGAGCCTCTGCTTGAAACTGTCCACATGCACATCTCCCATACTGGTGTGTTCGTTTCACTACCTGGATTTTGGTTCCTCTTCTTTCTTTGAAATGACAAGTCTTCATTCTGCACGCTACACACACCTTGTAGCAGTTTCAGTTTTTAGCATGTTGGTGCTCTCAAAACACTGTGTAACCTATGTAGAGTGTGTCACTCTCCAGCACTGAATACACAACCTAGAGCTCCTTTCACCACAGACACGCAAACACATCTTTTTGTGAAAGTCCTACTTCAGGTCACTTGGAAATGTAAGGTTTTCATCGAGAACATGAAGTCAATGACGGTTTTGCACTCTGCAGCCCATAGAAATGTACTTTTGTACAAACCCGTCTGAATTTCACTGCAAAATACCCTTCTCTTCATGTTTGTTGAAAGTTCTCAACGTATTAGGAGAAAGAGCGTGTTCGTGCAAGAGTGATGCAGTGTGCGTTTTCCTGGATTTCAAGTGATTTGGGAAACATACTCCTTATTTTTCCCCATTGTGTAAGAAACAACATGAGGCTTGCAAGAGATTGAAACAATGCATCCCAAAACGTATTCCAGCAGTGAAATCACACGTTTCTACAAAGACTTTGAAGGAGCAAGCAAAAGCCTAGTGGCTGAGTGTCCTTTCAGAGAGAAACACACGCATTGCTTCCTTCTGGAGTGAGTTTTCAGCCTCGAATTCATATGCATTTTGTACTGTGCAGAATGTAGCTACCTGCTCGGGACTTGTGTCATAGACGCACCTTTCCTGCAGGAGTTTATTGAAACATTCATTGTTTGGCTAAGTTCTTTAGGGTTGGTTTTGGAAGGTCTTTCAACTTTGGCCAAATCCCGCTTCGTACGAAATTTTTTCACAGCGCTGTTTCCAAGTGTCCACAAAGAGCCTCTGCTTGAAACTGTCCACATGCACATCTCCCATACTGGTGTGTTCGTTTCACTACCTGGATTTTGGTTTCCTCTTCTCTCTTTGAAATGACAAGCCTTCTTTCTGCACGCTACACACACCTTGTAGCAGTTTCAGTTTTTAGCATGTTGGTGCTCTCAAAACGCTGTGTAACCTATGTAGAGTGTGTCACTCTCCAGCACTGAATACACAACCTAGAGCTCCTTTCACCACAGACACGCAAACACATCTTTTTGTGAAAGTCCTACTTGAGGTCACTTGGAAATGTAAGGTTTTCATCGAGAACATGAAGTCAATGACGGTTTTGCACTCTGCAGCCCATAGAAATGTACTTTTCTACAAACCCGTCTGAATTTCACTGCAAAATACCCTTCTTTTCTGGTTTGTTGAAAGTTCTCAACACATTAGAAACAGAGCGTGTTCGTGCAAGAGTGATGCAGTGTGCGTTTTCCTGGACTTCAAGTGATTTGGGAAACATACTCCTTATTTTTCCCCATTGTGTAAGAAACAACATGAGGCTTGCAAGAGATTGAAACAATGCATCCCAAAACGTATTCCAGCAGTGAAATCACACGTTTCTACAAAGACTTTGAAGGAGCAAGCAAAAGCCTAGTGGCTGAGTGTCCTTTCAGAGAGAAACACACGCATTGCTTACTTCTGGAGTGAGTTTTCAGCCTGGAATTCATATGCATTTTGTACTGTGCAGAATGTAGCTACCTGCTCGGGACTTGTGTCATAGATGCACCTTTCCTGCAGGAGTTTATTGCAACATTCATTGTTTGGCTAAGTTCTTTAGGGTTGGTTTTGGAAGGTCTTTCAACTTTGGCCAAATCCCGCTTCGTACGAAATTTTTTCACAGCGCTGTTTCCAAGTGTCCACAAAGAGCCTCTGCTTGAAACTGTCCACATGCACATCTCCCATACTGGTGTGTTCGTTTCACTACCTGGATTTTGGTTTCCTCTTCTCTCTTTGAAATGACAAGCCTTCTTTCTGCACGCTACACACACCTTGTAGCAGTTTCAGTTTTTAGCATGTTGGTGCTCTCAAAACGCTGTGTAACCTATGTAGAGTGTGTCACTCTCCAGCACTGAATACACAACCTAGAGCTCCTTTCAACACAGACACACAAACACATCTTTTTGTGAAAGTCCTACTTCAGGTCACTTGGAAATGTAAGGTTTTCATCGAGAACATGAATTCAATCACGGTTTTGCACTCTGCAGCCAAGAGAAATGTACTTTTCTACAAACCCGTCTGAATTTCACTGCAAAGTACCCTTCTTTTCTGGTTTGTTGAAAGTTCTCAACACATTAGGAGAAAGAGCGTGTTCGTGCAAGAGTGATGCAGTGTGCGTTTTCCTGGACTTCAAGTGATTTGGGAAACATACTCCTTATTTTTCCCCATTGTGTAAGAAACAACATGAGGCTTGCAAGAGATTGAAACAATGCATCCTAAAACGTATTCCAGCAGTGAAAACACACGTTTCTACAAAGACTTTGAAGGAGCAAGCAAAAGCCTAGTGGCTGAGTGTTCTTTCAGAGAGAAACACACGCATTGCTTCCTTCTGGAGTGAGTTTTTAGCCTGGAATTCATATGCATTTTGTACTGTGCAGAATGTAGCTACCTGCTCGGGAGTTGTGTCATAGACGCACCTTTCCTGCAGGAGTTTATTGAAACATTCATTGTTTGGCTAAGTTCTTTAGGGTTGGTTTTGGAAGGTCTTTCAACTTTGGCCAAATCCCGCTTCGTACGAAATTTTTTCACAGCGCTGTTTCCAAGTGTCCACAAAGAGCCTCTGCTTGAAACTGTCCACATGCACATCTCCCATACTGGTGTGTTCGTTTCACTACCTGGATTTTGGTTCCTCTTCTTTCTTTGAAATGACAAGTCTTCTTTCTGCACGCTACACACACCTTGTAGCAGTTTCAGTTTTTAGCATGTTGGTGCTCTCAAAACACTGTGTAACCTATGTAGAGTGTGTCACTCTCCAGCACTGAATACACAACCTAGAGCTCCTTTCACCACAGACACGCAAACACATCTTTTTGTGAAAGTCCTACTTCAGGTCACTTGGAAATGTAAGGTTTTCATCGAGAACATGAAGTCAATGACGGTTTTGCACTCTGCAGCCCATAGAAATGTACTTTTCTACAAACCCGTCTGAATTTCACTGCAAAATACCCTTCTCTTCATGTTTGTTGAAAGTTCTCAACGTATTAGGAGAAAGAGCGTGTTCGTGCAAGAGTGATGCAGTGTGCGTTTTCCTGGATTTCAAGTGATTTGGGAAACATACTCCTTATTTTTCCCCATTGTGTAAGAAACAACATGAGGCTTGCAAGAGATTGAAACAATGCATCCCAAAACGTATTCCAGCAGTGAAATCACACGTTTCTACAAAGACTTTGAAGGAGCAAGCAAAAGCCTAGTGGCTGAGTGTCCTTTCAGAGAGAAACACACGCATTGCTTACTTCTGGAGTGAGTTTTCAGCCTGGAATTCATATGCATTTTGTACTGTGCAGAATGTAGCTACCTGCTCGGGACTTGTGTCATAGATGCACCTTTCCTGCAGGAGTTTATTGCAACATTCATTGTTTGGCTAAGTTCTTTAGGGTTGGTTTTGGAAGGTCTTTCAACTTTGGCCAAATCCCGCTTCGTACGAAATTTTTTCACAGCGCTGTTTCCAAGTGTCCACAAAGAGCCTCTGCTTGAAACTGTCCACATGCACATCTCCCATACTGGTGTGTTCGTTTCACTACCTGGATTTTGGTTTCCTCTTCTCTCTTTGAAATGACAAGCCTTCTTTCTGCACGCTACACACACCTTGTAGCAGTTTCAGTTTTTAGCATGTTGGTGCTCTCAAAACGCTGTGTTACCATATAGAGTGTGTCACTCTCCAGCACTGAATACACAACCTAGAGCTCCTTTCACCACAGACACGCAAACACATCTTTTTGTGAAAGTCCTACTTCAGGTCACTTGGAAATGTAAGGTTTTCATCGAGAACATGAAGTCAATGACGGTTTTGCACTCTGCAGCCCATAGAAATGTACTTTTCTACAAACCCGTCTGAATTTCACTGCAAAATACCCTTCTTTTCTGGTTTGTTGAAAGTTCTCAACACATTAGGAGAAAGAGCGTGTTCGTGCAAGAGTGATGCAGTGTGCGTTTTCCTGGACTTCAAGTGATTTGGGAAAAATACTCCTTATTTTTCCCCATTGTGTAAGAAACAACATGAGGCTTGCAAGAGATTGAAACAATGCATCCCAAAACGTATTCCAGCAGTGAAAACACACGTTTCTACAAAGACTTTGAAGGAGCAAGCAGAAGCCTAGTGGCTGAGTGTCCTTTCAGAGAGAAACACAGGCATTGCTTCCTTCTGGAGTGAGTTTTCAGCCTGGAATTCATATGCATTTTGTACTGTGAAGAATGTAGCTACCTGCTCGGGAGTTGTGTCATAGACGCACCTTTCCTGCAGGAGTTTATTGAAACATTCATTGTTTGGCTAAGTTCTTTAGGATTGGTTTTGGAAGGTCTTTCAACTTTGGCCAAATCCCGCTTCGTACGAAATTTTTTCACAGCGCTGTTTCCAAGTGTCCACAAAGAGCCTCTGCTTGAAACTGTCCACATGCACATCTCCCATACTGGTGTGTTCGTTTCACTACCTGGATTTTGGTTCCTCTTCTTTCTTTGAAATGACAAGTCTTCTTTCTGCACGCTACACACACCTTGTAGCAGTTTCAGTTTTTAGCATGTTGGTGCTCTCAAAACACTGTGTAACCTATGTAGAGTGTGTCACTCTCCAGCACTGAATACACAACCTAGAGCTCCTTTCACCACAGACACGCAAACACATCTTTTTGTGAAAGTCCTACTTCAGGTCACTTGGAAATGTAAGGTTTTCATCGAGAACATGAAGTCAATGACGGTTTTGCACTCTGCAGCCCATAGAAATGTACTTTTCTACAAACCCGTCTGAATTTCACTGCAAAATACCCTTCTCTTCATGTTTGTTGAAAGTTCTCAACGTATTAGGAGAAAGAGCGTGTTCGTGCAAGAGTGATGCAGTGTGCGTTTTCCTGGATTTCAAGTGATTTGGGAAACATACTCCTTATTTTTCCCCATTGTGTAAGAAACAACATGAGGCTTGCAAGAGATTGAAACAATGCATCCCAAAACGTATTCCAGCAGTGAAATCACACGTTTCTACAAAGACTTTGAAGGAGCAAGCAAAAGCCTAATGGCTGAGTGTCCTTTCAGAGAGAAACACACGCATTGCTTCCTTCTGGAGTGAGTTTTCAGCCTGGAATTCATATGCATTTTGTACTGTGCAGAATGTAGCTACCTGCTCGGGACTTGTGTCATAGATGCACCTTTCCTGCAGGAGTTTATTGCAACATTCATTTTTTGGCTAAGTTCTTTAGGGTTGGTTTTGGAAGGTCTTTCAACTTTGGCCAAATCCCGCTTCGTACGAAATTTTTTCACAGCGCTGTTTCCAAGTGTCCACAAAGAGCCTCTGCTTGAAACTGTCCACATGCACATCTCCCATACTGGTGTGTTCGTTTCACTACCTGGATTTTGGTTTCCTCTTCTCTCTTTGAAATGACAAGCCTTCTTTCTGCACGCTACACACACCTTGTAGCAGTTTCAGTTTTTAGCATGTTGGTGCTCTCAAAACGCTGTGTAACCTATGTAGAGTGTGTCACTCTCCAGCACTGAATACACAACCTAGAGCTCCTTTCAACACAGACACACAAACACATCTTTTTGTGAAAGTCCTACTTGAGGTCACTTGGAAATGTAAGGTTTTCATCGAGAACATGAATTCAATCACGGTTTTGCACTCTGCAGCCAAGAGAAATGTACTTTTCTACAAACCCGTCTGAATTTCACTGCAAAATACCCTTCTTTTCTGGTTTGTTGAAAGTTCTCAACACATTAGGAGAAAGAGCGTGTTCGTGCAAGAGTGATGCAGTGTGCGTTTTCCTGGACTTCAAGTGATTTGGGAAACATACTCCTTATTTTTCCCCATTGTGTAAGAAACAACATGAGGCTTGCAAGAGATTGAAACAATGCATCCTAAAACGTATTCCAGCAGTGAAAACACACGTTTCTACAAAGACTTTGAAGGAGCAAGCAAAAGCCTAGTGGCTGAGTGTTCTTTCAGAGAGAAACACACGCATTGCTTCCTTCTGGAGTGAGTTTTCAGCCTGGAATTCATATGCATTTTGTACTGTGAAGAATGTAGCTACCTGCTCGGGAGTTGTGTCATAGACGCACCTTTCCTGCAGGAGTTTATTGAAACATTCATTGTTTGGCTAAGTTCTTTAGGATTGGTTTTGGAAGGTCTTTCAACTTTGGCCAAATCCCGCTTCGTACGAAATTTTTTCACAGCGCTGTTTCCAAGTGTCCACAAAGAGCCTCTGCTTGAAACTGTCCACATGCACATCTCCCATACTGGTGTGTTCGTTTCACTACCTGGATTTTGGTTTCCTCTTCTCTCTTTGAAATGACAAGCCTTCTTTCCGCACGCTACACACACCTTGTAGCAGTTTCAGTTTTTAGCATGTTGGTGCTCTCAAAACGCTGTGTAACGTATGTAGAGTGTGTCACTCTCCAGCACTGAATACACAACCTAGAGCTCCTTTCAACACAGACACACAAACACATCTTTTTGTGAAAGTCCTACTTCAGGTCACTTGGAAATGTAAGGTTTTCATCGAGAACATGAATTCAATCACGGTTTTGCACTCTGCAGCCAAGAGAAATGTACTTTTCTACAAACCCGTCTGAATTTCACTGCAAAATACCCTTCTTTTCTGGTTTGTTGAAAGTTCTCAACACATTAGGAGAAAGAGCGTGTTCGTGCAAGAGTGATGCAGTGTGCGTTTTCCTGGACTTCAAGTGATTTGGGAAACATACTCCTTATTTTTCCCCATTGTGTAAGAAACAACATGAGGCTTGCAAGAGATTGAAACAATGCATCCTAAAACGTATTCCAGCAGTGAAAACACACGTTTCTACAAAGACTTTGAAGGAGCAAGCAAAAGCCTAGTGGCTGAGTGTTCTTTCAGAGAGAAACACACGCATTGCTTCCTTCTGGAGTGAGTTTTCAGCCTGGAATTCATATGCATTTTGTACTGTGCAGAATGTAGCTACCTGCTCGGGAGTTGTGTCATAGACGCACCTTTCCTGCAGGAGTTTATTGAAACATTCATTGTTTGGCTAAGTTCTTTAGGGTTGGTTTTGGAAGGTCTTTCAACTTTGGCCAAATCCCGCTTCGTACGAAATTTTTTCACAGCGCTGTTTCCAAGTGTCCACAAAGAGCCTCTGCTTGAAACTGTCCACATGCACATCTCCCATACTGGTGTGTTCGTTTCACTACCTGGATTTTGGTTTCCTCTTCTTTCTTTGAAATGACACGTCTTCTTTCTGCACGCTACACACACCTTGTAGCAGTTTCAGTTTTTAGCATGTTGGTGCTCTCAAAACACTGTGTAACCTATGTAGAGTGTGTCACTCTCCAGCACTGAATACACAACCTAGAGCTCCTTTCACCACAGACACGCAAACACATCTTTTTGTGAAAGTCCTACTTCAGGTCACTTGGAAATGTAAGGTTTTCATCGAGAACATGAAGTCAATGACGGTTTTGCACTCTGCAGCCCATAGAAATGTACTTTTCTACAAACCCGTCTGAATTTCACTGCAAAATACCCTTCTTTACTTGTTTGTTGAAAGTTTTCAACACATTAGGAAACAGAGCGTGTTCGTGCAAGAGTGATGCAGTGTGCGTTTTCCTGGACTTCAAGTGATTTGGGAAAAATACTCCTTATTTTTCCCCATTGTGTAAGAAACAACATGAGGCTTGCAAGAGATTGAAACAATGCATCCCAAAACGTATTCCAGCAGTGAAAACACACGTTTCTACAAAGGCTTTGAAGGAGCAAGCAGAAGACTAGTGGCTGAGTGTTCTTTCAGAGAGAAACACAGGCATTGCTTCCTTCTGGAGTGAGTTTTCAGCCTGGAATTCATATGCATTTTGTACTGTGAAGAATGTAGCTACCTGCTCGGGAGTTGTGTCATAGACGCACCTTTCCTGCAGGAGTTTATTGAAACATTCATTGTTTGGCTAAGTTCTTTAGGATTGGTTTTGGAAGGTCTTTCAACTTTGGCCAAATCCCGCTTCGTACGAAATTTTTTCACAGCGCTGTTTCCAAGTGTCCACAAAGAGCCTCTGCTTGAAACTGTCCACATGCACATCTCCCATACTGGTGTGTTCGTTTCACTACCTGGATTTTGGTTCCTCTTCTTTCTTTGAAATGACAAGTCTTCATTCTGCACGCTACACACACCTTGTAGCAGTTTCAGTTTTTAGCATGTTGGTGCTCTCAAAACACTGTGTAACCTATGTAGAGTGTGTCACTCTCCAGCACTGAATACACAACCTAGAGCTCCTTTCACCACAGACACGCAAACACATCTTTTTGTGAAAGTCCTACTTCAGGTCACTTGGAAATGTAAGGTTTTCATCGAGAACATGAAGTCAATGACGGTTTTGCACTCTGCAGCCCATAGAAATGTACTTTTGTACAAACCCGTCTGAATTTCACTGCAAAATACCCTTCTCTTCATGTTTGTTGAAAGTTCTCAACGTATTAGGAGAAAGAGCGTGTTCGTGCAAGAGTGATGCAGTGTGCGTTTTCCTGGATTTCAAGTGATTTGGGAAACATACTCCTTATTTTTCCCCATTGTGTAAGAAACAACATGAGGCTTGCAAGAGATTGAAACAATGCATCCCAAAACGTATTCCAGCAGTGAAATCACACGTTTCTACAAAGACTTTGAAGGAGCAAGCAAAAGCCTAGTGGCTGAGTGTCCTTTCAGAGAGAAACACACGCATTGCTTCCTTCTGGAGTGAGTTTTCAGCCTCGAATTCATATGCATTTTGTACTGTGCAGAATGTAGCTACCTGCTCGGGACTTGTGTCATAGATGCACCTTTCCTGCAGGAGTTTATTGAAACATTCATTGTTTGGCTAAGTTCTTTAGGGTTGGTTTTGGAAGGTCTTTCAACTTTGGCCAAATCCCGCTTCGTACGAAATTTTTTCACAGCGCTGTTTCCAAGTGTCCACAAAGAGCCTCTGCTTGAAACTGTCCACATGCACATCTCCCATACTGGTGTGTTCGTTTCACTACCTGGATTTTGGTTTCCTCTTCTCTCTTTGAAATGACAAGCCTTCTTTCTGCACGCTACACACACCTTGTAGCAGTTTCAGTTTTTAGCATGTTGGTGCTCTCAAAACGCTGTGTAACCTATGTAGAGTGTGTCACTCTCCAGCACTGAATACACAACCTAGAGCTCCTTTCAACACAGACACACAAACACATCTTTTTGTGAAAGTCCTACTTCAGGTCACTTGGAAATGTAAGGTTTTCATCGAGAACATGAATTCAATCACGGTTTTGCACTCTGCAGCCAAGAGAAATGTACTTTTCTACAAACCCGTCTGAATTTCACTGCAAAGTACCCTTCTTTTCTGGTTTGTTGAAAGTTCTCAACACATTAGGAGAAAGAGCGTGTTCGTGCAAGAGTGATGCAGTGTGCGTTTTCCTGGACTTCAAGTGATTTGGGAAACATACTCCTTATTTTTCCCCATTGTGTAAGAAACAACATGAGGCTTGCAAGAGATTGAAACAATGCATCCTAAAACGTATTCCAGCAGTGAAAACACACGTTTCTACAAAGACTTTGAAGGAGCAAGCAAAAGCCTAGTGGCTGAGTGTTCTTTCAGAGAGAAACACACGCATTGCTTCCTTCTGGAGTGAGTTTTTAGCCTGGAATTCATATGCATTTTGTACTGTGCAGAATGAAGCTACCTGCTCGGGAGTTGTGTCATAGACGCACCTTTCCTGCAGGAGTTTATTGAAACATTCATTGTTTGGCTAAGTTCTTTAGGGTTGGTTTTGGAAGGTCTTTCAACTTTGGCCAAATCCCGCTTCGTACGAAATTTTTTCACAGCGCTGTTTCCAAGTGTCCACAAAGAGCCTCTGCTTGAAACTGTCCACATGCACATCTCCCATACTGGTGTGTTCGTTTCACTACCTGGATTTTGGTTTCCTCTTCTCTCTTTGCAATGACAAGCCTTCTTTCTGCACGCTACACACACCTTGTAGCAGTTTCAGTTTTTAGCATGTTGGTGCTCTCAAAACGCTGTGTAACCTATGTAGAGTGTGTCACTCTCCAGCACTGAATACACAAACTAGAGCTCCTTTCACCACAGACACGCAAACACATCTTTTTGTGAAAGTCCTACTTCAGGTCACTTGGAAATGTAAGGTTTTCATCGAGAACATGAAGTCAATGACGGTTTTGCACTCTGCAGCCCATAGAAATGTACTTTTCTACAAACCCGTCTGAATTTCACTGCAAAATATCCTTCTCTTCTTGTTTGTTGAAAGTTTTCAACGTATTAGGAGAAAGAGCGTGTTCGTGCAAGAGTGATGCAGTTTGCGTTTTCCTGGACTTCAAGTGATTTGGGTAACATACTCCTTATTTTTCCCCATTGTGTAAGAAACAACATGAGGCTTGCAAGAGATTGAAACAATGCATCCCAAAACGTATTCCAGCAGTGAAAACACACGTTTCTACAAAGACTTTGAAGGAGCAAGCAGAAGCCTAGTGGCTGAGTGTTCTTTCAGAGAGAAACACACGCATTGCTTCCTTCTGGAGTGAGTTTTCAGGCTGGAATTCATATGCATTTTGTACTGTGCAGAATGTAGCTACCTGCTCGGGAGTTGTGTCATAGACGCACCTTTCCTGCAGGAGTTTATTGAAACATTCATTGTTTGGCTAAGTTCTTTAGAATTGGTTTTGGAAGGTCTTTCAACTTTGGCCAAATCCCGCTTCGTACGAAATTTTTTCACAGCGCTGTTTCCAAGTGTCCACAAAGAGCCTCTGCTTGAAACTGTCCACATGCACATCTCCCATACTGGTGTGTTCGTTTCACTACCTGGATTTTGGTTTCCTCTTCTTTCTTTGAAATGACAAGTCTTCTTTCTGCACGCTACACACACCTTGTAGCAGTTTCAGTTTTTAGCATGTTGGTGCTCTCAAAACACTGTGTAACCTATGTAGAGTGTGTCACTCTCCAGCACTGAATACACAACCTAGAGCTCCTTTCACCACAGACACGCAAACACATCTTTTTGTGAAAGTCCTACTTCAGGTCACTTGGAAATGTAAGGTTTTCATCGAGAACATGAACTCAATGACGGTTTTGCACTCTGCAGCCCATTGAAATGTACTTTTCTACAAACCCGTCTGAATTTCAGTGCAAAATACCCTTCTCTTCATGTTTGTTGAAAGTTCTCAACGTATTAGGAGAAAGAGCGTGTTCGTGCAAGAGTGATGCAGTGTGCGTTTTCCTGGACTTCAAGTGATTTGGGAAACATACTCCTTATTTTTCCCCATTGTGTAAGAAACAACATGAGGCTTGCAAGAGATTGAAACAATGCATCCCAAAACGTATTCCAGCAGTGAAAACACACGTTTCTACAAAGACTTTGAAGGAGCAAGCAGAAGCCTAGTGGCTGAGTGTTCTTTCAGAGAGAAACACAGGCATTGCTTCCTTCTGGAGTGAGTTTTCAGCCTGGAATTCATATGCATTTTGTACTGTGAAGAATGTAGCTACCTGCTCGGGAGTTGTGTCATAGACGCACCTTTCCTGCAGGAGTTTATTGAAACATTCATTGTTTGGCTAAGTTCTTTAGGATTGGTTTTGGAAGGTCTTTCAACTTTGGCAAATCCCGCTTCGTACGAAATTTTTTCACAGCGCTGTTTCCAAGTGTCCACAAAGAGCCTCTGCTTGAAACTGTCCACATGCACATCTCCCATACTGGTGTGTTCGTTTCACTACCTGGATTTTGGTTTCCTCTTCTCTCTTTGAAATGACAAGCCTTCTTTCCGCACGCTACACACACCTTGTAGCAGTTTCAGTTTTTAGCATGTTGGTGCTCTCAAAACGCTGTGTAACGTATGTAGAGTGTGTCACTCTCCAGCACTGAATACACAACCTAGAGCTCCTTTCAACACAGACACACAAACACATCTTTTTGTGAAAGTCCTACTTCAGGTCACTTGGAAATGTAAGGTTTTCATCGAGAACATGAATTCAATCACGGTTTTGCACTCTGCAGCCAAGAGAAATGTACTTTTCTACAAACCCGTCTGAATTTCACTGCAAAATACCCTTCTTTTCTGGTTTGTTGAAAGTTCTCAACACATTAGGAGAAAGAGCGTGTTCGTGCAAGAGTGATGCAGTGTGCGTTTTCCTGGACTTCAAGTGATTTGGGAAACATACTCCTTATTTTTCCCCATTGTGTAAGAAACAACATGAGGCTTGCAAGAGATTGAAACAATGCATCCTAAAACGTATTCCAGCAGTGAAAACACACGTTTCTACAAAGACTTTGAAGGAGCAAGCAAAAGCCTAGTGGCTGAGTGTTCTTTCAGAGAGAAACACACGCATTGCTTCCTTCTGGAGTGAGTTTTCAGCCTGGAATTCATATGCATTTTGTACTGTGCAGAATGTAGCTACCTGCTCGGGAGTTGTGTCATAGACGCACCTTTCCTGCAGGAGTTTATTGAAACATTCATTGTTTGGCTAAGTTCTTTAGGGTTGGTTTTGGAAGGTCTTTCAACTTTGGCCAAATCCCGCTTCGTACGAAATTTTTTCACAGCGCTGTTTCCAAGTGTCAACAAAGAGCCTCTGCTTGAAACTGTCCACATGCACATCTCCCATACTGGTGTGTTCGTTTCACTACCTGGATTTTGGTTTCCTCTTCTTTCTTTGAAATGACACGTCTTCTTTCTGCACGCTACACACACCTTGTAGCAGTTTCAGTTTTTAGCATGTTGGTGCTCTCAAAACACTGTGTAACCTATGTAGAGTGTGTCACTCTCCAGCACTGAATACACAACCTAGAGCTCCTTTCACCACAGACACGCAAACACATCTTTTTGTGAAAGTCCTACTTCAGGTCACTTGGAAATGTAAGGTTTTCATCGAGAACATGAAGTCAATGACGGTTTTGCACTCTGCAGCCCATAGAAATGTACTTTTCTACAAACCCGTCTGAATTTCACTGCAAAATACCCTTCTTTTCTGGTTTGTTGAAAGTTTTCAACACATTAGGAAACAGAGCGTGTTCGTGCAAGAGTGATGCAGTGTGCGTTTTCCTGGACTTCAAGTGATTTGGGAAAAATACTCCTTATTTTTCCCCATTGTGTAAGAAACAACATGAGGCTTGCAAGAGATTGAAACAATGCATCCCAAAACGTATTCCAGCAGTGAAAACACACGTTTCTACAAAGGCTTTGAAGGAGCAAGCAGAAGACTAGTGGCTGAGTGTTCTTTCAGAGAGAAACACAGGCATTGCTTCCTTCTGGAGTGAGTTTTCAGCCTGGAATTCATATGCATTTTGTACTGTGAAGAATGTAGCTACCTGCTCGGGAGTTGTGTCATAGACGCACCTTTCCTGCAGGAGTTTATTGAAACATTCATTGTTTGGCTAAGTTCTTTAGGATTGGTTTTGGAAGGTCTTTCAACTTTGGCCAAATCCCGCTTCGTACGAAATTTTTTCACAGCGCTGTTTCCAAGTGTCCACAAAGAGCCTCTGCTTGAAACTGTCCACATGCACATCTCCCATACTGGTGTGTTCGTTTCACTACCTGGATTTTGGTTCCTCTTCTTTCTTTGAAATGACAAGTCTTCATTCTGCACGCTACACACACCTTGTAGCAGTTTCAGTTTTTAGCATGTTGGTGCTCTCAAAACACTGTGTAACCTATGTAGAGTGTGTCACTCTCCAGCACTGAATACACAACCTAGAGCTCCTTTCACCACAGACACGCAAACACATCTTTTTGTGAAAGTCCTACTTCAGGTCACTTGGAAATGTAAGGTTTTCATCGAGAACATGAAGTCAATGACGGTTTTGCACTCTGCAGCCCATAGAAATGTACTTTTGTACAAACCCGTCTGAATTTCACTGCAAAATACCCTTCTCTTCATGTTTGTTGAAAGTTCTCAACACATTAGGAGAAAGAGCGTGTTCGTGCAAGAGTGATGCAGTGTGCGTTTTCCTGGATTTCAAGTGATTTGGGAAACATACTCCTTATTTTTCCCCATTGTGTAAGAAACAACATGAGGCTTGCAAGAGATTGAAACAATGCATCCCAAAACGTATTCCAGCAGTGAAATCACACGTTTCTACAAAGACTTTGAAGGAGCAAGCAAAAGCCTAGTGGCTGAGTGTCCTTTCAGAGAGAAACACACGCATTGCTTCCTTCTGGAGTGAGTTTTCAGCCTGGAATTCATATGCATTTTGTACTGTGCAGAATGTAGCTACCGGCTCGGGACTTGTGTCATAGATGCACCTTTCCTGCAGGAGTTTATTGAAACATTCATTGTTTGGCTAAGTTCTTTAGGGTTGGTTTTGGAAGGTCTTTCAACTTTGGCCAAATCCCGCTTCGTACGAAATTTTTTCACAGCGCTGTTTCCAAGTGTCCACAAAGAGCCTCTGCTTGAAACTGTCCACATGCACATCTCCCATACTGGTGTGTTCGTTTCACTACCTGGATTTTGGTTTCCTCTTCTCTCTTTGAAATGACAAGCCTTCTTTCTGCACGCTACACACACCTTGTAGCAGTTTCAGTTTTTAGCATGTTGGTGCTCTCAAAACGCTGTGTAACCTATGTAGAGTGTGTCACTCTCCAGCACTGAATACACAACCTAGAGCTCCTTTCAACACAGACACACAAACACATCTTTTTGTGAAAGTCCTACTTCAGGTCACTTGGAAATGTAAGGTTTTCATCGAGAACATGAATTCAATCACGGTTTTGCACTCTGCAGCCAAGAGAAATGTACTTTTCTACAAACCCGTCTGAATTTCACTGCAAAGTACCCTTCTTTTCTGGTTTGTTGAAAGTTCTCAACACATTAGGAGAAAGAGCGTGTTCGTGCAAGAGTGATGCAGTGTGCGTTTTCCTGGACTTCAAGTGATTTGGGAAACATACTCCTTATTTTTCCCCATTGTGTAAGAAACAACATGAGGCTTGCAAGAGATTGAAACAATGCATCCTAAAACGTATTCCAGCAGTGAAAACACACGTTTCTACAAAGACTTTGAAGGAGCAAGCAAAAGCCTAGTGGCTGAGTGTTCTTTCAGAGAGAAACACACGCATTGCTTCCTTCTGGAGTGAGTTTTTAGCCTGGAATTCATATGCATTTTGTACTGTGCAGAATGAAGCTACCTGCTCGGGAGTTGTGTCATAGACGCACCTTTCCTGCAGGAGTTTATTGAAACATTCATTGTTTGGCTAAGTTCTTTAGGGTTGGTTTTGCAAGGTCTTTCAACTTTGGCCAAATCCCGCTTCGTACGAAATTTTTTCACAGCGCTGTTTCCAAGTGTCCACAAAGAGCCTCTGCTTGAAACTGTCCACATGCACATCTCCCATACTGGTGTGTTCGTTTCACTACCTGGATTTTGGTTTCCTCTTCTCTCTTTGCAATGACAAGCCTTCTTTCTGCACGCTACACACACCTTGTAGCAGTTTCAGTTTTTAGCATGTTGGTGCTCTCAAAACGCTGTGTAACCTATGTAGAGTGTGTCACTCTCCAGCACTGAATACACAAACTAGAGCTCCTTTCAACACAGACACGCAAACACATCTTTTTGTGAAAGTCCTACTTCAGGTCACTTGGAAATGTAAGGTTTTCATCGAGAACATGAAGTCAATCACGGTTTTGCACTCTGCAGCCCATAGAAATGTACTTTTCTACAAACCCGTCTGAATTTCACTGCAAAATATCCTTCTCTTCTTGTTTGTTGAAAGTTTTCAACGTATTAGGAGAAAGAGCGTGTTCGTGCAAGAGTGATGCAGTTTGCGTTTTCCTGGACTTCAAGTGATTTGGGTAACATACTCCTTATTTTTCCCCATTGTGTAAGAAACAACATGAGGCTTGCAAGAGATTGAAACAATGCATCCCAAAACGTATTCCAGCAGTGAAAACACACGTTTCTACAAAGACTTTGAAGGAGCAAGCAGAAGCCTAGTGGCTGAGTGTTCTTTCAGAGAGAAACACACGCATTGCTTCCTTCTGGAGTGAGTTTTCAGGCTGGAATTCATATGCATTTTGTACTGTGCAGAATGTAGCTACCTGCTCGGGAGTTGTGTCATAGACGCACCTTTCCTGCAGGAGTTTATTGAAACATTCATTGTTTGGCTAAGTTCTTTAGAATTGGTTTTGGAAGGTCTTTCAACTTTGGCCAAATCCCGCTTCGTACGAAATTTTTTCACAGCGCTGTTTCCAAGTGTCCACAAAGAGCCTCTGCTTGAAACTGTCCACATGCACATCTCCCATACTGGTGTGTTCGTTTCACTACCTGGATTTTGGTTTCCTCTTCTTTCTTTGAAATGACAAGTCTTCTTTCTGCACGCTACACACACCTTGTAGCAGTTTCAGTTTTTAGCATGTTGGTGCTCTCAAAACACTGTGTAACCTATGTAGAGTGTGTCACTCTCCAGCACTGAATACACAACCTAGAGCTCCTTTCACCACAGACACGCAAACACATCTTTTTGTGAAAGTCCTACTTCAGGTCACTTGGAAATGTAAGGTTTTCATCGAGAACATGAACTCAATGACGGTTTTGCACTCTGCAGCCCATTGAAATGTACTTTTCTACAAACCCGTCTGAATTTCAGTGCAAAATACCCTTCTCTTCATGTTTGTTGAAAGTTCTCAACGTATTAGGAGAAAGAGCGTGTTCGTGCAAGAGTGATGCAGTGTGCGTTTTCCTGGATTTCAAGTGATTTGGGAAACATACTCCTTATTTTTCCCCATTGTGTAAGAAACAACATGAGGCTTGCAAGAGATTGAAACAATGCATCCCAAAACGTATTCCAGCAGTGAAATCACACGTTTCTACAAAGACTTTGAAGGAGCAAGCAAAAGCCTAGTGGCTGAGTGTCCTTTCAGAGAGAAACACACGCATTGCTTCCTTCTGGAGTGAGTTTTCAGCCTGGAATTCATATGCATTTTGTACTGTGCTGAATGTAGCTACCTGCTCGGGACTTGTGTCATAGATGCACCTTTCCTGCAGGAGTTTATTGCAATATTCATTGTTTGGCTAAGTTCTTTAGGGTTGGTTTTGGAAGGTCTTTCATCTTTGGCCAAATCCCGCTTCGTACGAAATTTTTTCACAGCGCTGTTTCCAAGTGTCCACAAAGAGCCTCTGCTTGAAACTGTCCACATGCACATCTCCCATACTGGTGTGTTCGTTTCACTACCTGGATTTTGGTTTCCTCTTCTCTCTTTGAAATGACAAGCCTTCTTTCTGCACGCTACACACACCTTGTAGCAGTTTCAGTTTTTAGCATGTTGGTGCTCTCAAAACGCTGTGTAACCTATGTAGAGTGTGTCACTCTCCAGCACTGAATACACAACCTAGAGCTCCTTTCAACACAGACACACAAACACATCTTTTTGGTAAAGTCCTACTTCAGGTCACTTGGAAATGTAAGGTTTTCATCGAGAACATGAAGTCAATAACGGTTTTGCACTCTGCAGCCAATAGAGATGTACATTTCTACAAACCCGTCTGAATTTCACTGCAAAATACCCTTCTTTTCTGGTTTGTTGAAAGTTCTCAACACATTAGGAGAAAGAGCGTGTTCGTGCAAGAGTGATGCAGTGTGCGTTTTCCTGGACTTCAAGTGATTTGGGAAACATACTCCTTATTTTTCCCCATTGTGTAAGAAACAACATGAGGCTTGCAAGAGATTGAAACAATGCATCCTAAAACGTATTCCAGCAGTGAAAACACACGTTTCTACAAAGACTTTGATGGAGCAAGCAAAAGCCTAGTGGCTGAGTGTTCTTTCAGAGAGAAACACACGCATTGCTTCCTTCTGGAGTGAGTTTTTAGCCTGGAATTCATATGCATTTTGTACTGTGCAGAATGTAGCTACCTGCTCGGGAGTTGTGTCATAGACGCACCTTTCCTGCAGGAGTTTATTGAAACATTCATTGTTTGGCTAAGTTCTTTAGGGTTGGTTTTGGAAGGTCTTTCAACTTTGGCCAAATCCCGCTTCGTACGAAATTTTTTCACAGCGCTGTTTCCAAGTGTCCACAAAGAGCCTCTGCTTGAAACTGTCCACATGCACATCTCCCATACTGGTGTGTTCGTTTCACTACCTGGATTTTGGTTCCCTCTTCTTTCTTTGAAATGACAAGCCTTCTTTCTGCACGCTACACACACCTTGTAGCAGTTTCAGTTTTTAGCGTGTTGGTGCTCTCAAAACGCTGTGTAACCTATGTAGAGTGTGTCACTCTCCAGCACTGAATACACAACCTAGAGCTCCTTTCACCACAGACACACAAACACATCTTTTTGTGAAATTCCAACTTCAGGTCACTTGGAAATGTAAGGTTTTCATCGAGAACATGAAGTCAATCACGGTTTTGCACTCTGCAGCCAATAGAAATGTACTTTTCTACAAACCCGTCTGAATTTCACTGCAAAATACTCTTCTTTTCTGGTTTGTTGAAAGTTCTCAACACATTAGGAGAAAGAGCGTGTTCGTGCAAGAGTGATGCAGTGTGCGTTTTCCTGGACTTCAAGTGATTTGGGAAACATACTCCTTATTTTTCCCCATTGTGTAAGAAACAACATGAGGCTTGCAAGAGATTGAAACAATGCATCCCAAAACGTATTCCAGCAGTGAAAACACACGTTTCTACAAAGACTTTGAAGGAGCAAGCAAAAGCCTAGTGGCTGAGTGTTCTTTCAGAGAGAAACACACGCATTGCTTCCTTCTGGAGTGAGTTTTCAGCCTGGAATTCATATGCATTTTGTACTGTGCAGAATGTAGCTACCTGCTCGGGAGTTGTGTCATAGACGCACCTTTCCTGCAGGAGTTTATTGAAACATTCATTGTTTGGCTAAGTTCTTTAGGGTTGGTTTTGGAAGGTCTTTCAACTTTGGCCAAATCCCGCTTCGTACGAAATTTTTTCACAGCGCTGTTTCCAAGTGTCCACAAAGAGCCTCTGCTTGAAACTGTCCACATGCACATCTCCCATACTGGTGTGTTCGTTTCACTACCTGGATTTTGGTTTCCTCTTCTTTCTTTGAAATGACACGTCTTCTTTCTGCACGCTACACACACCTTGTAGCAGTTTCAGTTTTTAGCATGTTGGTGCTCTCAAAACACTGTGTAACCTATGTAGAGTGTGTCACTCTCCAGCACTGAATACACAACCTAGAGCTCCTTTCACCACAGACACGCAAACACATCTTTTTGTGAAAGTCCTACTTCAGGTCACTTGGAAATGTAAGGTTTTCATCGAGAACATGAAGTCAATGACGGTTTTGCACTCTGCAGCCCATAGAAATGTACTTTTCTACAAACCCGTCTGAATTTCACTGCAAAATACCCTTCTTTTCTGGTTGGTTGAAAGTTTTCAACACATTAGGAAACAGAGCGTGTTCGTGCAAGAGTGATGCAGTGTGCGTTTTCCTGGACTTCAAGTGATTTGGGAAAAATACTCCTTATTTTTCCCCATTGTGTAAGAAACAACATGAGGCTTGCAAGAGATTGAAACAATGCATCCCAAAACGTATTCCAGCAGTGAAAACACACGTTTCTACAAAGGCTTTGAAGGAGCAAGCAGAAGACTAGTGGCTGAGTGTTCTTTCAGAGAGAAACACAGGCATTGCTTCCTTCTGGAGTGAGTTTTCAGCCTGGAATTCATATGCATTTTGTACTGTGAAGAATGTAGCTACCTGCTCGGGAGTTGTGTCATAGACGCACCTTTCCTGCAGGAGTTTATTGAAACATTCATTGTTTGGCTAAGTTCTTTAGGATTGGTTTTGGAAGGTCTTTCAACTTTGGCCAAATCCCGCTTCGTACGAAATTTTTTCACAGCGCTGTTTCCAAGTGTCCACAAAGAGCCTCTGCTTGAAACTGTCCACATGCACATCTCCCATACTGGTGTGTTCGTTTCACTACCTGGATTTTGGTTCCTCTTCTTTCTTTGAAATGACAAGTCTTCATTCTGCACGCTACACACACCTTGTAGCAGTTTCAGTTTTTAGCATGTTGGTGCTCTCAAAACACTGTGTAACCTATGTAGAGTGTGTCACTCTCCAGCACTGAATACACAACCTAGAGCTCCTTTCACCACAGACACGCAAACACATCTTTTTGTGAAAGTCCTACTTCAGGTCACTTGGAAATGTAAGGTTTTCATCGAGAACATGAAGTCAATGACGGTTTTGCACTCTGCAGCCCATAGAAATGTACTTTTGTACAAACCCGTCTGAATTTCACTGCAAAATACCCTTCTCTTCATGTTTGTTGAAAGTTCTCAACGTATTAGGAGAAAGAGCGTGTTCGTGCAAGAGTGATGCAGTGTGCGTTTTCCTGGATTTCAAGTGATTTGGGAAACATACTCCTTATTTTTCCCCATTGTGTAAGAAACAACATGAGGCTTGCAAGAGATTGAAACAATGCATCCCAAAACGTATTCCAGCAGTGAAATCACACGTTTCTACAAAGACTTTGAAGGAGCAAGCAAAAGCCTAGTGGCTGAGTGTCCTTTCAGAGAGAAACACACGCATTGCTTCCTTCTGGAGTGAGTTTTCAGCCTCGAATTCATATGCATTTTGTACTGTGCAGAATGTAGCTACCTGCTCGGGACTTGTGTCATAGATGCACCTTTCCTGCAGGAGTTTATTGAAACATTCATTGTTTGGCTAAGTTCTTTAGAGTTGGTTTTGGAAGGTCTTTCAACTTTGGCCAAATCCCGCTTCGTACGAAATTTTTTCACAGCGCTGTTTCCAAGTGTCCACAAAGAGCCTCTGCTTGAAACTGTCCACATGCACATCTCCCATACTGGTGTGTTCGTTTCACTACCTGGATTTTGGTTTCCTCTTCTCTCTTTGAAATGACAAGCCTTCTTTCTGCACGCTACACACACCTTGTAGCAGTTTCAGTTTTTAGCATGTTGGTGCTCTCAAAACGCTGTGTAACCTATGTAGAGTGTGTCACTCTCCAGCACTGAATACACAACCTAGAGCTCCTTTCAACACAGACACACAAACACATCTTTTTGTGAAAGTCCTACTTCAGGTCACTTGGAAATGTAAGGTTTTCATCGAGAACATGAATTCAATCACGGTTTTGCACTCTGCAGCCAAGAGAAATGTACTTTTCTACAAACCCGTCTGAATTTCACTGCAAAGTACCCTTCTTTTCTGGTTTGTTGAAAGTTCTCAACACATTAGGAGAAAGAGCGTGTTCGTGCAAGAGTGATGCAGTGTGCGTTTTCCTGGACTTCAAGTGATTTGGGAAACATACTCCTTATTTTTCCCCATTGTGTAAGAAACAACATGAGGCTTGCAAGAGATTGAAACAATGCATCCTAAAACGTATTCCAGCAGTGAAAACACACGTTTCTACAAAGACTTTGAAGGAGCAAGCAAAAGCCTAGTGGCTGAGTGTTCTTTCAGAGAGAAACACACGCATTGCTTCCTTCTGGAGTGAGTTTTTAGCCTGGAATTCATATGCATTTTGTACTGTGCAGAATGAAGCTACCTGCTCGGGAGTTGTGTCATAGACGCACCTTTCCTGCAGGAGTTTATTGAAACATTCATTGTTTGGCTAAGTTCTTTAGGGTTGGTTTTGGAAGGTCTTTCAACTTTGGCCAAATCCCGCTTCGTACGAAATTTTTTCACAGCGCTGTTTCCAAGTGTCCACAAAGAGCCTCTGCTTGAAACTGTCCACATGCACATCTCCCATACTGGTGTGTTCGTTTCACTACCTGGATTTTGGTTTCCTCTTCTCTCTTTGCAATGACAAGCCTTCTTTCTGCACGCTACACACACCTTGTAGCAGTTTCAGTTTTTAGCATGTTGGTGCTCTCAAAACGCTGTGTAACCTATGTAGAGTGTGTCACTCTCCAGCACTGAATACACAAACTAGAGCTCCTTTCAACACAGACACGCAAACACATCTTTTTGTGAAAGTCCTACTTCAGGTCACTTGGAAATGTAAGGTTTTCATCGAGAACATGAAGTCAATGACGGTTTTGCACTCTGCAGCCCATAGAAATGTACTTTTCTACAAACCCGTCTGAATTTCACTGCAAAATATCCTTCTCTTCTTGTTTGTTGAAAGTTTTCAACGTATTAGGAGAAAGAGCGTGTTCGTGCAAGAGTGATGCAGTTTGCGTTTTCCTGGACTTCAAGTGATTTGGGTAACATACTCCTTATTTTTCCCCATTGTGTAAGAAACAACATGAGGCTTGCAAGAGATTGAAACAATGCATCCCAAAACGTATTCCAGCAGTGAAAACACACGTTTCTACAAAGACTTTGAAGGAGCAAGCAGAAGCCTAGTGGCTGAGTGTTCTTTCAGAGAGAAACACACGCATTGCTTCCTTCTGGAGTGAGTTTTCAGGCTGGAATTCATATGCATTTTGTACTGTGCAGAATGTAGCTACCTGCTCGGGAGTTGTGTCATAGACGCACCTTTCCTGCAGGAGTTTATTGAAACATTCATTGTTTGGCTAAGTTCTTTAGGATTGGTTTTGGAAGGTCTTTCAACTTTGGCCAAATCCCGCTTCGTACGAAATTTTTTCACAGCGCTGTTTCCAAGTGTCCACAAAGAGCCTCTGCTTGAAACTGTCCACATGCACATCTCCCATACTGGTGTGTTCGTTTCACTACCTGGATTTTGGTTTCCTCTTCTTTCTTTGAAATGACAAGTCTTCTTTCTGCACGCTACACACACCTTGTAGCAGTTTCAGTTTTTAGCATGTTGGTGCTCTCAAAACACTGTGTAACCTATGTAGAGTGTGTCACTCTCCAGCACTGAATACACAACCTAGAGCTCCTTTCACCACAGACACGCAAACACATCTTTTTGTGAAAGTCCTACTTCAGGTCACTTGGAAATGTAAGGTTTTCATCGAGAACATGAACTCAATGACGGTTTTGCACTCTGCAGCCCATTGAAATGTACTTTTCTACAAACCCGTCTGAATTTCAGTGCAAAATACCCTTCTCTTCATGTTTGTTGAAAGTTCTCAACGTATTAGGAGAAAGAGCGTGTTCGTGCAAGAGTGATGCAGTGTGCGTTTTCCTGGATTTCAAGTGATTTGGGAAACATACTCCTTATTTTTCCCCATTGTGTAAGAAACAACATGAGGCTTGCAAGAGATTGAAACAATGCATCCCAAAACGTATTCCAGCAGTGAAATCACACGTTTCTACAAAGACTTTGAAGGAGCAAGCAAAAGCCTAGTGGCTGAGTGTCCTTTCAGAGAGAAACACACGCATTGCTTCCTTCTGGAGTGAGTTTTCAGCCTGGAATTCATATGCATTTTGTACTGTGCTGAATGTAGCTACCTGCTCGGGACTTGTGTCATAGATGCACCTTTCCTGCAGGAGTTTATTGCAATATTCATTGTTTGGCTAAGTTCTTTAGGGTTGGTTTTGGAAGGTCTTTCATCTTTGGCCAAATCCCGCTTCGTACGAAATTTTTTCACAGCGCTGTTTCCAAGTGTCCACAAAGAGCCTCTGCTTGAAACTGTCCACATGCACATCTCCCATACTGGTGTGTTCGTTTCACTACCTGGATTTTGGTTTCCTCTTCTCTCTTTGAAATGACAAGCCTTCTTTCTGCACGCTACACACACCTTGTAGCAGTTTCAGTTTTTAGCATGTTGGTGCTCTCAAAACGCTGTGTAACCTATGTAGAGTGTGTCACTCTCCAGCACTGAATACACAACCTAGAGCTCCTTTCAACACAGACACACAAACACATCTTTTTGGTAAAGTCCTACTTCAGGTCACTTGGAAATGTAAGGTTTTCATCGAGAACATGAAGTCAATCAGGGTTTTGCACTCTGCAGCCAATAGAAATGTACTTTTCTACAAACCCGTCTGAATTTCACTGCAAAATACCCTTCTTTTCTGGTTTGTTGAAAGTTCTCAACACATTAGGAGAAAGAGCGTGTTCGTGCAAGAGTGATGCAGTGTGCGTTTTCCTGGACTTCAAGTGATTTGGGAAACATACTCCTTATTTTTCCCCATTGTGTAAGAAACAACATGAGGCTTGCAAGAGATTGAAACAATGCATCCTAAAACGTATTCCAGCAGTGAAAACACACGTTTCTACAAAGACTTTGATGGAGCAAGCAAAAGCCTAGTGGCTGAGTGTTCTTTCAGAGAGAAACACACGCATTGCTTCCTTCTGGAGTGAGTTTTTAGCCTGGAATTCATATGCATTTTGTACTGTGCAGAATGTAGCTACCTGCTCGGGAGTTGTGTCATAGACGCACCTTTCCTGCAGGAGTTTATTGAAACATTCATTGTTTGGCTAAGTTCTTTAGGGTTGGTTTTGGAAGGTCTTTCAACTTTGGCCAAATCCCGCTTCGTACGAAATTTTTTCACAGCGCTGTTTCCAAGTGTCCACAAAGAGCCTCTGCTTGAAACTGTCCACATGCACATCTCCCATACTGGTGTGTTCGTTTCACTACCTGGATTTTGGTTTCCTCTTCTTTCTTTGAAATGACAAGCCTTCTTTCTGCACGCTACACACACCTTGTAGCAGTTTCAGTTTTTAGCGTGTTGGTGCTCTCAAAACGCTGTGTAACCTATGTAGAGTGTGTCACTCTCCAGCACTGAATACACAACCTAGAGCTCCTTTCACCACAGACACACAAACACATCTTTTTGTGAAATTCCAACTTCAGGTCACTTGGAAATGTAAGGTTTTCATCGAGAACATGAAGTCAATCACGGTTTTGCACTCTGCAGCCAATAGAAATGTACTTTTCTACAAACCCGTCTGAATTTCACTGCAAAATACTCTTCTTTTCTGGTTTGTTGAAAGTTCTCAACACATTAGGAGAAAGAGCGTGTTCGTGCAAGAGTGATGCAGTGTGCGTTTTCCTGGACTTCAAGTGATTTGGGAAACATACTCCTTATTTTTCCCCATTGTGTAAGAAACAACATGAGGCTTGCAAGAGATTGAAACAATGCATCCCAAAACGTATTCCAGCAGTGAAAACACACGTTTCTACAAAGACTTTGAAGGAGCAAGCAGAAGCCTAGTGGCTGAGTTTTCTTTCAGAGAGAAACACACGCATTGCTTCCTTCTGGAGTGAGTTTTCAGCCTGGAATTCATATGCATTTTGTACTGTGCAGAATGTAGCTACCTGCTCGGGAGTTGTGTCATAGACGCACCTTTCCTGCAGGAGTTTATTGAAACATTCATTGTTTGGCTAAGTTCTTTAGGATTGGTTTTGGAAGGTCTTTCAACTTTGGCCAAATCCCGCTTCGTACGAAATTTTTTCACAGCGCTGTTTCCAAGTGTCCACAAAGAGCCTCTGCTTGAAACTGTCCACATGCACATCTCCCATACTGGTGTGTTCGTTTCACTACCTGGATTTTGGTTTCCTCTTCTTTCTTTGAAATGACAAGTCTTCTTTCTGCACGCTACACACACCTTGTAGCAGTTTCAGTTTTTAGCGTGTTGGTGCTCTCAAAACACTGTGTAACCTATGTAGAGTGTGTCACTCTCCAGCACTGAATACACAACCTAGAGCTCCTTTCACCACAGACACGGAAACACATCTTTTTGTGAAAGTCCTACTTCAGGTCACTGGAAATGTAAGGTTTTCATCGAGAACATGAAGTCAATGACGGTTTTGCACTCTGCAGCCCATAGAAATGTACTTTTCTACAAACCCGTCTGAATTTCACTGCAAAATACCCTTCTTTTCTGGTTTGTTGAAAGTTTTCAACACATTAGGAAAAAGCGTGTTCGTGCAAGAGTGATGCAGTGTGCGTTTTCCTGGACTTCAAGTGATTTGGGAAACATACTCCTTATTTTTCCCCATTGTGTAAGAAACAACATGAGGCTTGCAAGAGATTGAAACAATGCATCCCAAAACGTATTCCAGCAGTGAAAACACACGTTTCTACAAAGACTTTGAAGGAGCAAGCAAAAGCCTAGTGGCTGAGTGTTCTTTCAGAGAGAAACACACGCATTGCTTCCTTCTGGAGTGAGTTTTCAGCCTGGAATTCATATGCATTTTGTACTGTGCAGAATGTAGCTACCTGCTCGGGAGTTGTGTCATAGACGCACCTTTCCTGCAGGAGTTTATTGAAACATTCATTGTTTGGCTAAGTTCTTTAGGGTTGGTTTTGGAAGGTCTTTCAACTTTGGCCAAATCCCGCTTCGTACGAAATTTTTTCACAGCGCTGTTTCCAAGTGTCCACAAAGAGCCTCTGCTTGAAACTGTCCACATGCACATCTCCCATACTGGTGTGTTCGTTTCACTACCTGGATTTTGGTTTCCTCTTCTTTCTTTGAAATGACACGTCTTCTTTCTGCACGCTACACACACCTTGTAGCAGTTTCAGTTTTTAGCATGTTGGTGCTCTCAAAACACTGTGTAACCTATGTAGAGTGTGTCACTCTCCAGCACTGAATACACAACCTAGAGCTCCTTTCACCACAGACACGCAAACACATCTTTTTGTGAAAGTCCTACTTGAGGTCACTTGGAAATGTAAGGTTTTCATCGAGAACATGAAGTCAATGACGGTTTTGCACTCTGCAGCCCATAGAAATGTACTTTTCTACAAACCCGTCTGAATTTCACTGCAAAATACCCTTCTTTTCTGGTTTGTTGAAAGTTCTCAACACATTAGGAAACAGAGCGTGTTCGTGCAAGAGTGATGCAGTGTGCGTTTTCCTGGACTTCAAGTGATTTGGGAAACATACTCCTTATTTTTCCCCATTGTGTAAGAAACAACATGAGGCTTGCAAGAGATTGAAACAATGCATCCCAAAACGTATTCCAGCAGTGAAAACACACGTTTCTACAAAGACTTTGAAGGAGCAAGCAGAAGCCTAGTGGCTGAGTGTTCTTTCAGAGAGAAACACAGGCATTGCTTCCTTCTGGAGTGAGTTTTCAGCCGGGAATTCATATGCATTTTGTACTGTGAAGAATGTAGCTACCTGCTCGGGAGTTGTGTCATAGACGCACCTTTCCTGCAGGAGTTTATTGAAACATTCATTGTTTGGCTAAGTTCTTTAGGATTGGTTTTGGAAGGTCTTTCAACTTTGGCCAAATCCCGCTTCGTACGAAATTTTTTCACAGCGCTGTTTCCAAGTGTCCACAAAGAGCCTCTGCTTGAAACTGTCCACATGCACATCTCCCATAATGGTGTGTTCGTTTCACTACCTGGATTTTGGTTCCTCTTCTTTCTTTGAAATGACAAGTCTTCTTTCTGCACGCTACACACACCTTGTAGCAGTTTCAGTTTTTAGCATGTTGGTGCTCTCAAAACACTGTGTAACCTATGTAGAGTGTGTCACTCTCCAGCACTGAATACACAACCTAGAGCTCCTTTCACCACAGACACGCAAACACATCTTTTTGTGAAAGTCCTACTTCAGGTCACTTGGAAATGTAAGGTTTTCATCGAGAACATGAAGTCAATGACGGTTTTGCACTCTGCAGCCCATAGAAATGTACTTTTCTACAAACCCGTCTGAATTTCACTGCAAAATACCCTTCTCTTCATGTTTGTTGAAAGTTCTCAACGTATTAGGAGAAAGAGCGTGTTCGTGCAAGAGTGATGCAGTGTGCGTTTTCCTGGATTTCAAGTGATTTGGGAAACATACTCCTTATTTTTCCCCATTGTGTAAGAAACAACATGAGGCTTGCAAGAGATTGAAACAATGCATCCCAAAACGTATTCCAGCAGTGAAATCACACGTTTCTACAAAGACTTTGAAGGAGCAAGCAAAAGCCTAGTGGCTGAGTGTCCTTTCAGAGAGAAACACAGGCATTGCTTCCTTCTGGAGTGAGTTTTCAGCCTGGAATTCATATGCATTTTGTACTGTGAAGAATGTAGCTACCTGCTCGGGAGTTGTGTCATAGACGCACCTTTCCTGCAGGAGTTTATTGAAACATTCATTGTTTGGCTAAGTTCTTTAGGATTGGTTTTGGAAGGTCTTTCAACTTTGGCCAAATCCCGCTTCGTACGAAATTTTTTCACAGCGCTGTTTCCAAGTGTCCACAAAGAGCCTCTGCTTGAAACTGTCCACATGCACATCTCCCATACTGGTGTGTTCGTTTCACTACCTGGATTTTGGTTCCTCTTCTTTCTTTGAAATGACAAGTCTTCATTCTGCACGCTACACACACCTTGTAGCAGTTTCAGTTTTTAGCATGTTGGTGCTCTCAAAACACTGTGTAACCTATGTAGAGTGTGTCACTCTCCAGCACTGAATACACAACCTAGAGCTCCTTTCACCACAGACACGCAAACACATCTTTTTGTGAAAGTCCTACTTCAGGTCACTTGGCAATGTAAGGTTTTCATCGAGAACATGAAGTCAATCACGGTTTTGCACTCTGCAGCCAAAAGAAATGTACTTTTCTACAAACCCGTCTGAATTTCACTGCAAAATACTCTTCTTTTCTGGTTTGTTGAAAGTTCTCAACACATTAGGAGAAAGAGCGTGTTCGTGCAAGAGTGATGCAGTGTGCGTTTTCCTGGACTTCAAGTGATTTGGGAAACATACTCCTTATTTTTCCCCATTGTGTAAGAAACAACATGAGGCTTGCAAGAGATTGAAACAATGCATCCCAAAACGTATTCCAGCAGTGAAAACACACGTTTCTACAAAGACTTTGAAGGAGCAAGCAGAAGCCTAGTGGCTGAGTTTTCTTTCAGAGAGAAACACACGCATTGCTTCCTTCTGGAGTGAGTTTTCAGCCTGGAATTCATATGCATTTTGTACTGTGCAGAATGTAGCTACCTGCTCGGGAGTTGTGTCATAGACGCACCTTTCCTGCAGGAGTTTATTGAAACATTCATTGTTTGGCTAAGTTCTTTAGGATTGGTTTTGGAAGGTCTTTCAACTTTGGCCAAATCCCGCTTCGTACGAAATTTTTTCACAGCGCTGTTTCCAAGTGTCCACAAAGAGCCTCTGCTTGAAACTGTCCACATGCACATCTCCCATACTGGTGTGTTCGTTTCACTACCTGGATTTTGGTTCCTCTTCTTTCTTTGAAATGACAAGTCTTCTTTCTGCACGCTACACACACCTTGTAGCAGTTTCAGTTTTTAGCATGTTGGTGCTCTCAAAACACTGTGTAACCTATGTAGAGTGTGTCACTCTCCAGCACTGAATACACAACCTAGAGCTCCTTTCACCACAGACACGCAAACACATCTTTTTGTGAAAGTCCTACTTGAGGTCACTTGGAAATGTAAGGTTTTCATCGAGAACATGAAGTCAATGACGGTTTTGCACTCTGCAGCCCATAGAAATGTACTTTTCTACAAACCCGTCTGAATTTCACTGCAAAATACCCTTCTTTTCTGGTTTGTTGAAAGTTCTCAACACATTAGGAAACAGAGCGTGTTCGTGCAAGAGTGATGCAGTGTGCGTTTTCCTGGACTTCAAGTGATTTGGGAAACATACTCCTTATTTTTCCCCATTGTGTAAGAAACAACATGAGGCTTGCAAGAGATTGAAACAATGCATCCCAAAACGTATTCCAGCAGTGAAAACACACGTTTCTACAAAGACTTTGAAGGAGCAAGCAGAAGCCTAGTGGCTGAGTGTTCTTTCAGAGAGAAACACAGGCATTGCTTCCTTCTGGAGTGAGTTTTCAGCCTGGAATTCATATGCATTTTGTACTGTGAAGAATGTAGCTACCTGCTCGGGAGTTGTGTCATAGACGCACCTTTCCTGCAGGAGTTTATTGAAACATTCATTGTTTGGCTAAGTTCTTTAGGATTGGTTTTGGAAGGTCTTTCAACTTTGGCCAAATCCCGCTTCGTACGAAATTTTTTCACAGCGCTGTTTCCAAGTGTCCACAAAGAGCCTCTGCTTGAAACTGTCCACATGCACATCTCCCATACTGGTGTGTTCGTTTCACTACCTGGATTTTGGTTCCTCTTCTTTCTTTGAAATGACAAGTCTTCTTTCTGCACGCTACACACACCTTGTAGCAGTTTCAGTTTTTAGCATGTTGGTGCTCTCAAAACACTGTGTAACCTATGTAGAGTGTGTCACTCTCCAGCACTGAATACACAACCTAGAGCTCCTTTCACCACAGACACGCAAACACATCTTTTTGTGAAAGTCCTACTTCAGGTCACTTGGAAATGTAAGGTTTTCATCGAGAACATGAAGTCAATGACGGTTTTGCACTCTGCAGCCCATAGAAATGTACTTTTCTACAAACCCGTCTGAATTTCACTGCAAAATACCCTTCTCTTCATGTTTGTTGAAAGTTCTCAACGTATTAGGAGAAAGAGCGTGTTCGTGCAAGAGTGATGCAGTGTGCGTTTTCCTGGATTTCAAGTGATTTGGGAAACATACTCCTTATTTTTCCCCATTGTGTAAGAAACAACATGAGGCTTGCAAGAGATTGAAACAATGCATCCCAAAACGTATTCCAGCAGTGAAATCACACGTTTCTACAAAGACTTTGAAGGAGCAAGCAAAAGCCTAGTGGCTGAGTGTCCTTTCAGAGAGAAACACAGGCATTGCTTCCTTCTGGAGTGAGTTTTCAGCCTGGAATTCATATGCATTTTGTACTGTGAAGAATGTAGCTACCTGCTCGGGAGTTGTGTCATAGACGCACCTTTCCTGCAGGAGTTTATTGAAACATTCATTGTTTGGCTAAGTTCTTTAGGATTGGTTTTGGAAGGTCTTTCAACTTTGGCCAAATCCCGCTTCGTACGAAATTTTTTCACAGCGCTGTTTCCAAGTGTCCACAAAGAGCCTCTGCTTGAAACTGTCCACATGCACATCTCCCATACTGGTGTGTTCGTTTCACTACCTGGATTTTGGTTTCCTCTTCTCTCTTTGAAATGACAAGCCTTCTTTCTGCACGCTACACACACCTTGTAGCAGTTTCAGTTTTTAGCATGTTGGTGCTCTCAAAACGCTGTGTTACCATGTAGAGTGTGTCACTCTCCAGCACTGAATACACAACCTAGAGCTCCTTTCACCACAGACACGCAAACACATCTTTTTGTGAAAATCCTACTTGAGGTCACTTGGAAATGTAAGGTTTTCATCGAGAACATGAAGTCAATGACGGTTTTGCACTCTGCAGCCAATAGAGATGTACTTTTCTACAAACCCGTCTGAATTTCACTGCAAAATACCCTTCTCTTCTTGTTTGTTGAAAGTTCTCAACACATTAGGAGAAAGAGCGTGTTCGTGCAAGAGTGATGCAGTGTGCGTTTTCCTGGACTTCAAGTGATTTGGGAAACATACTCCTTATTTTTCCACATTGTGTAAGAAACAACATGAGCCTTGCAAGAGATTGAAACAATGCATCCCAAAACGTATTCCAGCAGTGAAAACACACGTTGCTACAAAGACTTTGAAGGAGCAAGCAAAAGCCTAGTGGCTGAGTGTCCTTTCAGAGAGAAACACACGCATTGCTTCCTTCTGGAGTGAGTTTTCAGCCTGGAATTCATATGCATTTTGTACTGTGCAGAATGTAGCTACCTGCTCGGGAGTTGTGTCATAGATGCACCTTTCCTGCAGGAGTTTATTGAAACATTCATTGTTTGGCTAAGTTCTTTAGGGTTGGTTTTGGAAGGTCTTTCAACTTTGGCCAAATCCCGCTTCGTACGAAATTTTTTCACAGCGCTGTTTCCAAGTGTCCACAAAGAGCCTCTGCTTGAAACTGTCCACATGCACATCTCCCATACTGGTGTGTTCGTTTCACTACCTGGATTTTGGTTTCCTCTTCTCTCTTTGAAATGACAAGCCTTCTTTCTGCACGCTACACACACCTTGTAGCAGTTTCAGTTTTTAGCATGTTGGTGCTCTCAAAACGCTGTGTTACCATGTAGAGTGTGTCACTCTCCAGCACTGAATACACAACCTAGAGCTCCTTTCACCACAGACACGCAAACACATCTTTTTGTGAAAATCCTACTTGAGGTCACTTGGAAATGTAAGGTTTTCATCGAGAACATGAAGTCAATGACGGTTTTGCACTCTGCAGCCAATAGAGATGTACTTTTCTACAAACCCGTCTGAATTTCACTGCAAAATACCCTTCTCTTCTTGTTTGTTGAAAGTTCTCAACACATTAGGAGAAAGAGCGTGTTCGTGCAAGAGTGATGCAGTGTGCGTTTTCCTGGACTTCAAGTGATTTGGGAAACATACTCCTTATTTTTCCACATTGTGTAAGAAACAACATGAGCCTTGCAAGAGATTGAAACAATGCATCCCAAAACGTATTCCAGCAGTGAAAACACACGTTGCTACAAAGACTTTGAAGGAGCAAGCAAAAGCCTAGTGGCTGAGTGTCCTTTCAGAGAGAAACACACGCATTGCTTCCTTCTGGAGTGAGTTTTCAGCCTGGAATTCATATGCATTTTGTACTGTGCAGAATGTAGCTACCTGCTCGGGAGTTGTGTCATAGATGCACCTTTCCTGCAGGAGTTTATTGCAACATTCATTGTTTGGCTAAGTTCTTTAGGGTTGGTTTTGGAAGGTCTTTCAACTTTGGCCAAATCCCGCTTCGTACGAAATTTTTTCACAGCGCTGTTTCCAAGTGTCCACAAAGAGCCTCTGCTTGAAACTGTCCACATGCACATCTCCCATACTGGTGTGTTTGTTTCACTAGCTGGATTTTGGTTTCCTCTTCTTTCTTTGAAATGACAAGACTTCTTTCTGCACGCTACACACACCTTGTAGCAGTTTCAGTTTTTAGCATGTTGGTGCTCTCAAAACGCTGTGTTACCATGTAGAGTGTGTCACTCTCCAGCACTGAATACACAACCTAGAGTTCCTTTCACCACAGACACGCAAACACATCTTTTTGTGAAAATCGTACTTCAGGTCACTTGGAAATGTAAGGTTTTCATCGAGAACATGAAGTCAATCACGGTTTTGCACTCTGCAGCCAATAGAGATGTACTTTTCTACAAACCCGTCTGAATTTCACTGCAAAATACCCTTCTCTTCTTGTTTGTTGAAAGTTCTCAACGTATTAGGAGAAAGAGCGTGTTCGTGCAAGAGTGATGCAGTGTGCGTATTCCTGGACTTCAAGTGATTTGGGAAACATACTCCTTATTTTTCCCAATTGTGTATGAAACAACATGAGGCTTGCAAGAGATTGAAACAATTCATCCCAAAACGTATTCCAGCAGTGAAAACACACGTTTCTACAAAGACTTTGAAGGAGCAAGCAAAAGCCTAGTGGCTGAGTGTTCTTTCAGAGAGAAACACACGCATTGCTTCCTTCTGGAGTGAGTTTTCAGCCTGGAATTCATATGCATTTTGTACTGTGCAGAATGTAGCTACCTGCTCGGGAGTTGTGTCATAGACGCACCTTTCCTGCAGGAGTTTATTGAAACATTCATTGTTTGGCTAAGTTCTTTAGGGTTGGTTTTGGAAGGTCTTTCAACTTTGGCCAAATCCCGCTTCGTACGAAATTTTTTCACAGCGCTGTTTCCAAGTGTCCACAAAGAGCCTCTGCTTGAAACTGTCCACATGCACATCTCCCATACTGGTGTGTTCGTTTCACTACCTGGATTTTGGTTTCCTCTTCTCTCTTTGAAATGACAAGCCTTCTTTCTGCACGCTACACACACCTTGTAGCAGTTTCAGTTTTTAGCATGTTGGTGCTCTCAAAACGCTGTGTAACCTATGTAGAGTGTGTCACTCTCCAGCACTGAATACACAACCTAGAGCTCCTTTCACCACAGACACGCAAACACATCTTTTTGTGAAAGTCCTACTTCAGGTCACTTGGAAATGTAAGGTTTTCCTCGAGAACATGAAGTCAATCACGGTTTTGCACTCTGCAGCCCATAGAAATGTACTTTTCTACAAACCCGTCTGAATTTCACTGCAAAATACTCTTCTTTTCTGGTTTGTTGAAAGTTCTCAACACATTAGGAGAAAGAGCGTGTTCGTGCAAGAGTGATGCAGTGTGCGTTTTCCTGGACTTCAAGTGATTTGGGAAACATACTCCTTATTTTTCCCCATTGTGTAAGAAACAACATGAGGCTTGCAAGAGATTGAAACAATGCATCCCAAAACGTATTCCAGCAGTGAAAACACACGTTTCTACAAAGACTTTGAAGGAGCAAGCAGAAGCCTAGTGGCTGAGTTTTCTTTCAGAGAGAAACACACGCATTGCTTCCTTCTGGAGTGAGTTTTCAGCCTGGAATTCATATGCATTTTGTACTGTGCAGAATGTAGCTACCTGCTCGGGAGTTGTGTCATAGACGCACCTTTCCTGCAGGAGTTTATTGAAACATTCATTGTTTGGCTAAGTTCTTTAGGATTGGTTTTGGAAGGTCTTTCAACTTTGGCCAAATCCCGCTTCGTACGAAATTTTTTCACAGCGCTGTTTCCAAGTGTCCACAAAGAGCCTCTGCTTGAAACTGTCCACATGCACATCTCCCATACTGGTGTGTTCGTTTCACTACCTGGATTTTGGTTTCCTCTTCTTTCTTTGAAATGACAAGTCTTCTTTCTGCACGCTACACACACCTTGTAGCAGTTTCAGTTTTTAGCGTGTTGGTGCTCTCAAAACACTGTGTAACCTATGTAGAGTGTGTCACTCTCCAGCACTGAATACACAACCTAGAGCTCCTTTCACCACAGACACGGAAACACATCTTTTTGTGAAAGTCCTACTTCAGGTCACTGGAAATGTAAGGTTTTCATCGAGAACATGAAGTCAATGACGGTTTTGCACTCTGCAGCCCATAGAAATGTACTTTTCTACAAACCCGTCTGAATTTCACTGCAAAATACCCTTCTTTTCTGGTTTGTTGAAAGTTTTCAACACATTAGGAAAAAGCGTGTTCGTGCAAGAGTGATGCAGTGTGCGTTTTCCTGGACTTCAAGTGATTTGGGAAACATACTCCTTATTTTTCCCCATTGTGTAAGAAACAACATGAGGCTTGCAAGAGATTGAAAAAATGCATCCCAAAACGTATTCCAGCAGTGAAAACACACGTTTCTACAAAGACTTTGAAGGAGCAAGCAAAAGCCTAGTGGCTGAGTGTTCTTTCAGAGAGAAACACACGCATTGCTTCCTTCTGGAGTGAGTTTTCAGCCTGGAATTCATATGCATTTTGTACTGTGCAGAATGTAGCTACCTGCTCGGGAGTTGTGTCATAGACGCACCTTTCCTGCGGGAGTTTATTGAAACATTCATTGTTTGGCTAAGTTCTTTAGGGTTGGTTTTGGAAGGTCTTTCAACTTTGGCCAAATCCCGCTTCGTACGAAATTTTTTCACAGCGCTGTTTCCAAGTGTCCACAAAGAGCCTCTGCTTGAAACTGTCCACATGCACATCTCCCATACTGGTGTGTTCGTTTCACTACCTGGATTTTGGTTTCCTCTTCTTTCTTTGAAATGACACGTCTTCTTTCTGCACGCTACACACACCTTGTAGCAGTTTCAGTTTTTAGCATGTTGGTGCTCTCAAAACACTGTGTAACCTATGTAGAGTGTGTCACTCTCCAGCACTGAATACACAACCTAGAGCTCCTTTCACCACAGACACGCAAACACATCTTTTTGTGAAAGTCCTACTTGAGGTCACTTGGAAATGTAAGGTTTTCATCGAGAACATGAAGTCAATGACGGTTTTGCACTCTGCAGCCCATAGAAATGTACTTTTCTACAAACCCGTCTGAATTTCACTGCAAAATACCCTT
The DNA here is from genome assembly GCF_964146895.1 of Miniopterus schreibersii. Lineage (NCBI taxonomy): Eukaryota > Metazoa > Chordata > Mammalia > Chiroptera > Miniopteridae > Miniopterus > Miniopterus schreibersii. The sequence continues at coordinate 830,943 of NW_027669848.1, forward strand.
CTTTTCTGGTTTGTTGAAAGTTCTCAACACATTAGGAAACAGAGCGTGTTCGTGCAAGAGTGATGCAGTGTGCGTTTTCCTGGACTTCAAGTGATTTGGGAAACATACTCCTTATTTTTCCCCATTGTGTAAGAAACAACATGAGGCTTGCAAGAGATTGAAACAATGCATCCCAAAACGTATTCCAGCAGTGAAAACACACGTTTCTACAAAGACTTTGAAGGAGCAAGCAGAAGCCTAGTGGCTGAGTGTTCTTTCAGAGAGAAACACAGGCATTGCTTCCTTCTGGAGTGAGTTTTCAGCCTGGAATTCATATGCATTTTGTACTGTGAAGAATGTAGCTACCTGCTCGGGAGTTGTGTCATAGACGCACCTTTCCTGCAGGAGTTTATTGAAACATTCATTGTTTGGCTAAGTTCTTTAGGATTGGTTTTGGAAGGTCTTTCAACTTTGGCCAAATCCCGCTTCGTACGAAATTTTTTCACAGCGCTGTTTCCAAGTGTCCACAAAGAGCCTCTGCTTGAAACTGTCCACATGCACATCTCCCATAATGGTGTGTTCGTTTCACTACCTGGATTTTGGTTCCTCTTCTTTCTTTGAAATGACAAGTCTTCTTTCTGCACGCTACACACACCTTGTAGCACTTTCAGTTTTTAGCATGTTGGTGCTCTCAAAACACTGTGTAACCTATGTAGAGTGTGTCACTCTCCAGCACTGAATACACAACCTAGAGCTCCTTTCACCACAGACACGCAAACACATCTTTTTGTGAAAGTCCTACTTCAGGTCACTTGGAAATGTAAGGTTTTCATCGAGAACATGAAGTCAATGACGGTTTTGCACTCTGCAGCCCATAGAAATGTACTTTTCTACAAACCCGTCTGAATTTCACTGCAAAATACCCTTCTCTTCATGTTTGTTGAAAGTTCTCAACGTATTAGGAGAAAGAGCGTGTTCGTGCAAGAGTGATGCAGTGTGCGTTTTCCTGGATTTCAAGTGATTTGGGAAACATACTCCTTATTTTTCCCCATTGTGTAAGAAACAACATGAGGCTTGCAAGAGATTGAAACAATGCATCCCAAAACGTATTCCAGCAGTGAAATCACACGTTTCTACAAAGACTTTGAAGGAGCAAGCAAAAGCCTAGTGGCTGAGTGTCCTTTCAGAGAGAAACACAGGCATTGCTTCCTTCTGGAGTGAGTTTTCAGCCTGGAATTCATATGCATTTTGTACTGTGAAGAATGTAGCTACCTGCTCGGGAGTTGTGTCATAGACGCACCTTTCCTGCAGGAGTTTATTGAAACATTCATTGTTTGGCTAAGTTCTTTAGGATTGGTTTTGGAAGGTCTTTCAACTTTGGCCAAATCCCGCTTCGTACGAAATTTTTTCACAGCGCTGTTTCCAAGTGTCCACAAAGAGCCTCTGCTTGAAACTGTCCACATGCACATCTCCCATACTGGTGTGTTCGTTTCACTACCTGGATTTTGGTTCCTCTTCTTTCTTTGAAATGACAAGTCTTCATTCTGCACGCTACACACACCTTGTAGCAGTTTCAGTTTTTAGCATGTTGGTGCTCTCAAAACACTGTGTAACCTATGTAGAGTGTGTCACTCTCCAGCACTGAATACACAACCTAGAGCTCCTTTCACCACAGACACGCAAACACATCTTTTTGTGAAAGTCCTACTTCAGGTCACTTGGCAATGTAAGGTTTTCATCGAGAACATGAAGTCAATCACGGTTTTGCACTCTGCAGCCAAAAGAAATGTACTTTTCTACAAACCCGTCTGAATTTCACTGCAAAATACTCTTCTTTTCTGGTTTGTTGAAAGTTCTCAACACATTAGGAGAAAGAGCGTGTTCGTGCAAGAGTGATGCAGTGTGCGTTTTCCTGGACTTCAAGTGATTTGGGAAACATACTCCTTATTTTTCCCCATTGTGTAAGAAACAACATGAGGCTTGCAAGAGATTGAAACAATGCATCCCAAAACGTATTCCAGCAGTGAAAACACACGTTTCTACAAAGACTTTGAAGGAGCAAGCAGAAGCCTAGTGGCTGAGTTTTCTTTCAGAGAGAAACACACGCATTGCTTCCTTCTGGAGTGAGTTTTCAGCCTGGAATTCATATGCATTTTGTACTGTGCAGAATGTAGCTACCTGCTCGGGAGTTGTGTCATAGACGCACCTTTCCTGCAGGAGTTTATTGAAACATTCATTGTTTGGCTAAGTTCTTTAGGATTGGTTTTGGAAGGTCTTTCAACTTTGGCCAAATCCCGCTTCGTACGAAATTTTTTCACAGCGCTGTTTCCAAGTGTCCACAAAGAGCCTCTGCTTGAAACTGTCCACATGCACATCTCCCATACTGGTGTGTTCGTTTCACTACCTGGATTTTGGTTCCTCTTCTTTCTTTGAAATGACAAGTCTTCTTTCTGCACGCTACACACACCTTGTAGCAGTTTCAGTTTTTAGCATGTTGGTGCTCTCAAAACACTGTGTAACCTATGTAGAGTGTGTCACTCTCCAGCACTGAATACACAACCTAGAGCTCCTTTCACCACAGACACGCAAACACATCTTTTTGTGAAAGTCCTACTTGAGGTCACTTGGAAATGTAAGGTTTTCATCGAGAACATGAAGTCAATGACGGTTTTGCACTCTGCAGCCCATAGAAATGTACTTTTCTACAAACCCGTCTGAATTTCACTGCAAAATACCCTTCTTTTCTGGTTTGTTGAAAGTTCTCAACACATTAGGAAACAGAGCGTGTTCGTGCAAGAGTGATGCAGTGTGCGTTTTCCTGGACTTCAAGTGATTTGGGAAACATACTCCTTATTTTTCCCCATTGTGTAAGAAACAACATGAGGCTTGCAAGAGATTGAAACAATGCATCCCAAAACGTATTCCAGCAGTGAAAACACACGTTTCTACAAAGACTTTGAAGGAGCAAGCAGAAGCCTAGTGGCTGAGTGTTCTTTCAGAGAGAAACACAGGCATTGCTTCCTTCTGGAGTGAGTTTTCAGCCTGGAATTCATATGCATTTTGTACTGTGAAGAATGTAGCTACCTGCTCGGGAGTTGTGTCATAGACGCACCTTTCCTGCAGGAGTTTATTGAAACATTCATTGTTTGGCTAAGTTCTTTAGGATTGGTTTTGGAAGGTCTTTCAACTTTGGCCAAATCCCGCTTCGTACGAAGTTTTTTCACAGCGCTGTTTCCAAGTGTCCACAAAGAGCCTCTGCTTGAAACTGTCCACATGCACATCTCCCATACTGGTGTGTTCGTTTCACTACCTGGATTTTGGTTCCTCTTCTTTCTTTGAAATGACAAGTCTTCTTTCTGCACGCTACACACACCTTGTAGCAGTTTCAGTTTTTAGCATGTTGGTGCTCTCAAAACACTGTGTAACCTATGTAGAGTGTGTCACTCTCCAGCACTGAATACACAACCTAGAGCTCCTTTCACCACAGACACGCAAACACATCTTTTTGTGAAAGTCCTACTTCAGGTCACTTGGAAATGTAAGGTTTTCATCGAGAACATGAAGTCAATGACGGTTTTGCACTCTGCAGCCCATAGAAATGTACTTTTCTACAAACCCGTCTGAATTTCACTGCAAAATACCCTTCTCTTCATGTTTGTTGAAAGTTCTCAACGTATTAGGAGAAAGAGCGTGTTCGTGCAAGAGTGATGCAGTGTGCGTTTTCTTGGATTTCAAGTGATTTGGGAAACATACTCCTTATTTTTCCCCATTGTGTAAGAAACAACATGAGGCTTGCAAGAGATTGAAACAATGCATCCCAAAACGTATTCCAGCAGTGAAATCACACGTTTCTACAAAGACTTTGAAGGAGCAAGCAAAAGCCTAGTGGCTGAGTGTCCTTTCAGAGAGAAACACAGGCATTGCTTCCTTCTGGAGTGAGTTTTCAGCCTGGAATTCATATGCATTTTGTACTGTGAAGAATGTAGCTACCTGCTCGGGAGTTGTGTCATAGACGCACCTTTCCTGCAGGAGTTTATTGAAACATTCATTGTTTGGCTAAGTTCTTTAGGGTTGGTTTTGGAAGGTCTTTCAACTTTGGCCAAATCCCGCTTCGTACGAAATTTTTTCACAGCGCTGTTTCCAAGTGTCCACAAAGAGCCTCTGCTTGAAACTGTCCACATGCACATCTCCCATACTGGTGTGTTCGTTTCACTACCTGGATTTTGGTTCCTCTTCTTTCTTTGAAATGACAAGTCTTCATTCTGCACGCTACACACACCTTGTAGCAGTTTCAGTTTTTAGCATGTTGGTGCTCTCAAAACACTGTGTAACCTATGTAGAGTGTGTCACTCTCCAGCACTGAATACACAACCTAGAGCTCCTTTCACCACAGACACGCAAACACATCTTTTTGTGAAAGTCCTACTTCAGGTCACTTGGAAATGTAAGGTTTTCATCGAGAACATGAAGTCAATCACGGTTTTGCACTCTGCAGCCCATAGAAATGTACTTTTGTACAAACCCGTCTGAATTTCACTGCAAAATACCCTTCTCTTCATGTTTGTTGAAAGTTCTCAACGTATTAGGAGAAAGAGCGTGTTCGTGCAAGAGTGATGCAGTGTGCGTTTTCCTGGATTTCAAGTGATTTGGGAAACATACTCCTTATTTTTCCCCATTGTGTAAGAAACAACATGAGGCTTGCAAGAGATTGAAACAATGCATCCCAAAACGTATTCCAGCAGTGAAATCACACGTTTCTACAAAGACTTTGAAGGAGCAAGCAAAAGCCTAGTGGCTGAGTGTCCTTTCAGAGAGAAACACACGCATTGCTTCCTTCTGGAGTGAGTTTTCAGCCTCGAATTCATATGCATTTTGTACTGTGCAGAATGTAGCTACCTGCTCGGGACTTGTGTCATAGATGCACCTTTCCTGCAGGAGTTTATTGAAACATTCATTGTTTGGCTAAGTTCTTTAGGGTTGGTTTTGGAAGGTCTTTCAACTTTGGCCAAATCCCGCTTCGTACGAAATTTTTTCACAGCGCTGTTTCCAAGTGTCCACAAAGAGCCTCTGCTTGAAACTGTCCACATGCACATCTCCCATACTGGTGTGTTCGTTTCACTACCTGGATTTTGGTTCCTCTTCTTTCTTTGAAATGACAAGTCTTCATTCTGCACGCTACACACACCTTGTAGCAGTTTCAGTTTTTAGCATGTTGGTGCTCTCAAAACACTGTGTAACCTATGTAGAGTGTGTCACTCTCCAGCACTGAATACACAACCTAGAGCTCCTTTCACCACAGACACGCAAACACATCTTTTTGTGAAAGTCCTACTTCAGGTCACTTGGAAATGTAAGGTTTTCATCGAGAACATGAAGTCAATGACGGTTTTGCACTCTGCAGCCCATAGAAATGTACTTTTCTACAAACCCGTCTGAATTTCACTGCAAAATACCCTTCTCTTCATGTTTGTTGAAAGTTCTCAACGTATTAGGAGAAAGAGCGTGTTCGTGCAAGAGTGATGCAGTGTGCGTTTTCCTGGATTTCAAGTGATTTGGGAAACATACTCCTTATTTTTCCCCATTGTGTAAGAAACAACATGAGGCTTGCAAGAGATTGAAACAATGCATCCCAAAACGTATTCCAGCAGTGAAATCACACGTTTCTACAAAGACTTTGAAGGAGCAAGCAAAAGCCTAGTGGCTGAGTGTCCTTTCAGAGAGAAACACAGGCATTGCTTCCTTCTGGAGTGAGTTTTCAGCCTGGAATTCATATGCATTTTGTACTGTGAAGAATGTAGCTACCTGCTCGGGAGTTGTGTCATAGACGCACCTTTCCTGCAGGAGTTTATTGAAACATTCATTGTTTGGCTAAGTTCTTTAGGATTGGTTTTGGAAGGTCTTTCAACTTTGGCCAAATCCCGCTTCGTACGAAATTTTTTCACAGCGCTGTTTCCAAGTGTCCACAAAGAGCCTCTGCTTGAAACTGTCCACATGCACATCTCCCATACTGGTGTGTTCGTTTCACTACCTGGATTTTGGTTCCTCTTCTTTCTTTGAAATGACAAGTCTTCATTCTGCACGCTACACACACCTTGTAGCAGTTTCAGTTTTTAGCATGTTGGTGCTCTCAAAACACTGTGTAACCTATGTAGAGTGTGTCACTCTCCAGCACTGAATACACAACCTAGAGCTCCTTTCACCACAGACACGCAAACACATCTTTTTGTGAAAGTCCTACTTCAGGTCACTTGGCAATGTAAGGTTTTCATCGAGAACATGAAGTCAATGACGGTTTTGCACTCTGCAGCCAAAAGAAATGTACTTTTCTACAAACCCGTCTGAATTTCACTGCAAAATACTCTTCCTTTCTGGTTTGTTGAAAGTTCTCAACACATTAGGAGAAAGAGCGTGTTCGTGCAAGAGTGATGCAGTGTGCGTTTTCCTGGACTTCAAGTGATTTGGGAAACATACTCCTTATTTTTCCCCATTGTGTAAGAAACAACATGAGGCTTGCAAGAGATTGAAACAATGCATCCCAAAACGTATTCCAGCAGTGAAAACACACGTTTCTACAAAGACTTTGAAGGAGCAAGCAGAAGCCTAGTGGCTGAGTTTTCTTTCAGAGAGAAACACACGCATTGCTTCCTTCTGGAGTGAGTTTTCAGCCTGGAATTCATATGCATTTTGTACTGTGCAGAATGTAGCTACCTGCTCGGGAGTTGTGTCATAGACGCACCTTTCCTGCAGGAGTTTATTGAAACATTCATTGTTTGGCTAAGTTCTTTAGGATTGGTTTTGGAAGGTCTTTCAACTTTGGCCAAATCCCGCTTCGTACGAAATTTTTTCACAGCGCTGTTTCCAAGTGTCCACAAAGAGCCTCTGCTTGAAACTGTCCACATGCACATCTCCCATACTGGTGTGTTCGTTTCACTACCTGGATTTTGGTTCCTCTTCTTTCTTTGAAATGACAAGTCTTCTTTCTGCACGCTACACACACCTTGTAGCAGTTTCAGTTTTTAGCATGTTGGTGCTCTCAAAACACTGTGTAACCTATGTAGAGTGTGTCACTCTCCAGCACTGAATACAGAACCTAGAGCTCCTTTCACCACAGACACGCAAACACATCTTTTTGTGAAAGTCCTACTTGAGGTCACTTGGAAATGTAAGGTTTTCATCGAGAACATGAAGTCAATGACGGTTTTGCACTCTGCAGCCCATAGAAATGTACTTTTCTACAAACCCGTCTGAATTTCACTGCAAAATACCCTTCTTTTCTGGTTTGTTGAAAGTTCTCAACACATTAGGAAACAGAGCGTGTTCGTGCAAGAGTGATGCAGTGTGCGTTTTCCTGGACTTCAAGTGATTTGGGAAACATACTCCTTATTTTTCCCCATTGTGTAAGAAACAACATGAGGCTTGCAAGAGATTGAAACAATGCATCCCAAAACGTATTCCAGCAGTGAAAACACACGTTTCTACAAAGACTTTGAAGGAGCAAGCAGAAGCCTAGTGGCTGAGTGTTCTTTCAGAGAGAAACACAGGCATTGCTTCCTTCTGGAGTGAGTTTTCAGCCTGGAATTCATATGCATTTTGTACTGTGAAGAATGTAGCTACCTGCTCGGGAGTTGTGTCATAGACGCACCTTTCCTGCAGGAGTTTATTGAAACATTCATTGTTTGGCTAAGTTCTTTAGGATTGGTTTTGGAAGGTCTTTCAACTTTGGCCAAATCCCGCTTCGTACGAAATTTTTTCACAGCGCTGTTTCCAAGTGTCCACAAAGAGCCTCTGCTTGAAACTGTCCACATGCACATCTCCCATACTGGTGTGTTCGTTTCACTACCTGGATTTTGGTTCCTCTTCTTTCTTTGAAATGACAAGTCTTCTTTCTGCACGCTACACACACCTTGTAGCAGTTTCAGTTTTTAGCATGTTGGTGCTCTCAAAACACTGTGTAACCTATGTAGAGTGTGTCACTCTCCAGCACTGAATACACAACCTAGAGCTCCTTTCACCACAGACACGCAAACACATCTTTTTGTGAAAGTCCTACTTCAGGTCACTTGGAAATGTAAGGTTTTCATCGAGAACATGAAGTCAATGACGGTTTTGCACTCTGCAGCCCATAGAAATGTACTTTTCTACAAACCCGTCTGAATTTCACTGCAAAATACCCTTCTCTTCATGTTTGTTGAAAGTTCTCAACGTATTAGGAGAAAGAGCGTGTTCGTGCAAGAGTGATGCAGTGTGCGTTTTCTTGGATTTCAAGTGATTTGGGAAACATACTCCTTATTTTTCCCCATTGTGTAAGAAACAACATGAGGCTTGCAAGAGATTGAAACAATGCATCCCAAAACGTATTCCAGCAGTGAAATCACACGTTTCTACAAAGACTTTGAAGGAGCAAGCAAAAGCCTAGTGGCTGAGTGTCCTTTCAGAGAGAAACACAGGCATTGCTTCCTTCTGGAGTGAGTTTTCAGCCTGGAATTCATATGCATTTTGTACTGTGAAGAATGTAGCTACCTGCTCGGGAGTTGTGTCATAGACGCACCTTTCCTGCAGGAGTTTATTGAAACATTCATTGTTTGGCTAAGTTCTTTAGGATTGGTTTTGGAAGGTCTTTCAACTTTGGCCAAATCCCGCTTCGTACGAAATTTTTTCACAGCGCTGTTTCCAAGTGTCCACAAAGAGCCTCTGCTTGAAACTGTCCACATGCACATCTCCCATACTGGTGTGTTCGTTTCACTACCTGGATTTTGGTTCCTCTTCTTTCTTTGAAATGACAAGTCTTCATTCTGCACGCTACACACACCTTGTAGCAGTTTCAGTTTTTAGCATGTTGGTGCTCTCAAAACACTGTGTAACCTATGTAGAGTGTGTCACTCTCCAGCACTGAATACACAACCTAGAGCTCCTTTCACCACAGACACGCAAACACATCTTTTTGTGAAAGTCCTACTTCAGGTCACTTGGAAATGTAAGGTTTTCATCGAGAACATGAAGTCAATGACGGTTTTGCACTCTGCAGCCCATAGAAATGTACTTTTGTACAAACCCGTCTGAATTTCACTGCAAAATACCCTTCTCTTCATGTTTGTTGAAAGTTCTCAACGTATTAGGAGAAAGAGCGTGTTCGTGCAAGAGTGATGCAGTGTGCGTTTTCCTGGATTTCAAGTGATTTGGGAAACATACTCCTTATTTTTCCCCATTGTGTAAGAAACAACATGAGGCTTGCAAGAGATTGAAACAATGCATCCCAAAACGTATTCCAGCAGTGAAATCACACGTTTCTACAAAGACTTTGAAGGAGCAAGCAAAAGCCTAGTGGCTGAGTGTCCTTTCAGAGAGAAACACACGCATTGCTTCCTTCTGGAGTGAGTTTTCAGCCTCGAATTCATATGCATTTTGTACTGTGCAGAATGTAGCTACCTGCTCGGGACTTGTGTCATAGATGCACCTTTCCTGCAGGAGTTTATTGAAACATTCATTGTTTGGCTAAGTTCTTTAGGGTTGGTTTTGGAAGGTCTTTCAACTTTGGCCAAATCCCGCTTCGTACGAAATTTTTTCACAGCGCTGTTTCCAAGTGTCCACAAAGAGCCTCTGCTTGAAACTGTCCACATGCACATCTCCCATACTGGTGTGTTCGTTTCACTACCTGGATTTTGGTTTCCTCTTCTCTCTTTGAAATGACAAGCCTTCTTTCTGCACGCTACACACACCTTGTAGCAGTTTCAGTTTTTAGCATGTTGGTGCTCTCAAAACGCTGTGTTACCATGTAGAGTGTGTCACTCTCCAGCACTGAATACACAACCTAGAGCTCCTTTCACCACAGACACGCAAACACATCTTTTTGTGAAAATCCTACTTGAGGTCACTTGGAAATGTAAGGTTTTCATCGAGAACATGAAGTCAATGACGGTTTTGCACTCTGCAGCCAATAGAGATGTACTTTTCTACAAACCCGTCTGAATTTCACTGCAAAATACCCTTCTCTTCTTGTTTGTTGAAAGTTCTCAACACATTAGGAGAAAGAGCGTGTTCGTGCAAGAGTGATGCAGTGTGCGTTTTCCTGGACTTCAAGTGATTTGGGAAACATACTCCTTATTTTTCCACATTGTGTAAGAAACAACATGAGCCTTGCAAGAGATTGAAACAATGCATCCCAAAACGTATTCCAGCAGTGAAAACACACGTTGCTACAAAGACTTTGAAGGAGCAAGCAAAAGCCTAGTGGCTGAGTGTCCTTTCAGAGAGAAACACACGCATTGCTTCCTTCTGGAGTGAGTTTTCAGCCTGGAATTCATATGCATTTTGTACTGTGCAGAATGTAGCTACCTGCTCGGGAGTTGTGTCATAGATGCACCTTTCCTGCAGGAGTTTATTGAAACATTCATTGTTTGGCTAAGTTCTTTAGGGTTGGTTTTGGAAGGTCTTTCAACTTTGGCCAAATCCCGCTTCGTACGAAATTTTTTCACAGCGCTGTTTCCAAGTGTCCACAAAGAGCCTCTGCTTGAAACTGTCCACATGCACATCTCCCATACTGGTGTGTTCGTTTCACTACCTGGATTTTGGTTTCCTCTTCTCTCTTTGAAATGACAAGCCTTCTTTCTGCACGCTACACACACCTTGTAGCAGTTTCAGTTTTTAGCATGTTGGTGCTCTCAAAACGCTGTGTTACCATGTAGAGTGTGTCACTCTCCAGCACTGAATACACAACCTAGAGCTCCTTTCACCACAGACACGCAAACACATCTTTTTGTGAAAATCCTACTTGAGGTCACTTGGAAATGTAAGGTTTTCATCGAGAACATGAAGTCAATGACGGTTTTGCACTCTGCAGCCAATAGAGATGTACTTTTCTACAAACCCGTCTGAATTTCACTGCAAAATACCCTTCTCTTCTTGTTTGTTGAAAGTTCTCAACACATTAGGAGAAAGAGCGTGTTCGTGCAAGAGTGATGCAGTGTGCGTTTTCCTGGACTTCAAGTGATTTGGGAAACATACTCCTTATTTTTCCACATTGTGTAAGAAACAACATGAGCCTTGCAAGAGATTGAAACAATGCATCCCAAAACGTATTCCAGCAGTGAAAACACACGTTGCTACAAAGACTTTGAAGGAGCAAGCAAAAGCCTAGTGGCTGAGTGTCCTTTCAGAGAGAAACACACGCATTGCTTCCTTCTGGAGTGAGTTTTCAGCCTGGAATTCATATGCATTTTGTACTGTGCAGAATGTAGCTACCTGCTCGGGAGTTGTGTCATAGATGCACCTTTCCTGCAGGAGTTTATTGCAACATTCATTGTTTGGCTAAGTTCTTTAGGGTTGGTTTTGGAAGGTCTTTCAACTTTGGCCAAATCCCGCTTCGTACGAAATTTTTTCACAGCGCTGTTTCCAAGTGTCCACAAAGAGCCTCTGCTTGAAACTGTCCACATGCACATCTCCCATACTGGTGTGTTTGTTTCACTAGCTGGATTTTGGTTTCCTCTTCTTTCTTTGAAATGACAAGACTTCTTTCTGCACGCTACACACACCTTGTAGCAGTTTCAGTTTTTAGCATGTTGGTGCTCTCAAAACGCTGTGTTACCATGTAGAGTGTGTCACTCTCCAGCACTGAATACACAACCTAGAGTTCCTTTCACCACAGATACGCAAACACATCTTTTTGTGAAAATCGTACTTCAGGTCACTTGGAAATGTAAGGTTTTCATCGAGAACATGAAGTCAATCACGGTTTTGCACTCTGCAGCCAATAGAGATGTACTTTTCTACAAACCCGTCTGAATTTCACTGCAAAATACCCTTCTCTTCTTGTTTGTTGAAAGTTCTCAACGTATTAGGAGAAAGAGCGTGTTCGTGCAAGAGTGATGCAGTGTGCGTATTCCTGGACTTCAAGTGATTTGGGAAACATACTCCTTATTTTTCCCAATTGTGTATGAAACAACATGAGGCTTGCAAGAGATTGAAACAATTCATCCCAAAACGTATTCCAGCAGTGAAAACACACGTTTCTACAAAGACTTTGAAGGAGCAAGCAAAAGCCTAGTGGCTGAGTGTTCTTTCAGAGAGAAACACACGCATTGCTTCCTTCTGGAGTGAGTTTTCAGCCTGGAATTCATATGCATTTTGTACTGTGCAGAATGTAGCTACCTGCTCGGGAGTTGTGTCATAGACGCACCTTTCCTGCAGGAGTTTATTGAAACATTCATTGTTTGGCTAAGTTCTTTAGGGTTGGTTTTGGAAGGTCTTTCAACTTTGGCCAAATCCCGCTTCGTACGAAATTTTTTCACAGCGCTGTTTCCAAGTGTCCACAAAGAGCCTCTGCTTGAAACTGTCCACATGCACATCTCCCATACTGGTGTGTTCGTTTCACTACCTGGATTTTGGTTTCCTCTTCTCTCTTTGAAATGACAAGCCTTCTTTCTGCACGCTACACACACCTTGTAGCAGTTTCAGTTTTTAGCATGTTGGTGCTCTCAAAACGCTGTGTAACCTATGTAGAGTGTGTCACTCTCCAGCACTGAATACACAACCTAGAGCTCCTTTCACCACAGACACGCAAACACATCTTTTTGTGAAAGTCCTACTTCAGGTCACTTGGAAATGTAAGGTTTTCCTCGAGAACATGAAGTCAATCACGGTTTTGCACTCTGCAGCCCATAGAAATGTACTTTTCTACAAACCCGTCTGAATTTCACTGCAAAATACCCTTCTCTTCTTGTTTGTTGAAAGTTCTCAACGTATTAGGAGAAAGAGCGTGGTCGTGCAAGAGTGATGCAGTGTGCGTTTTCCTGGACTTCAAGTGATTTGGGAAACATACTCCTTATTTTTCCCCATTGTGTAAGAAACAACATGAGCCTTGCAAGAGATTGAAACAATGCATCCCAAAACGTATTCCAGCAGTGAAAACACACGTTTCTACAAAGACTTTGAAGGAGTAAGCAAAAGCCTCCTGGCTGAGTGTTCTTTCAGAGAGAAACACACGCATTGCTTCCTTCTGGAGTGAGTTTTCAGCCTGGAATTCATATGCATTTTGTACTGTGCAGAATGTAGCTACCTGCTCGGAAGTTCTGTCATAGATGCACCTTTCCTGCACGAGTTTATTGCAACATTCATTGTTTGGCTAAGTTCTTTAGGGTTGGTTTTGGAAGGTCTTTCAGCTTTGGCCAAATCCCGCTTCGTACAAAATTTTTTCACAGCGCTGTTTCCGAGTGTCCACAAAGAGCCTCTGCTTGAAACTGTCCACATGCACATCTCCCATACTGGTGTGTTCGTTTCACTACCTGGATTTTGGTTTCCTCTTCTTTCTTTGAAATGACAAGCCTTCTTTCTGCACGCTACACACACCTTGTAGCAGTTTCAGTTTTTAGCATGTTGGTGCTCTCAAAACGCTGTGTAACCTATGTAGAGTGTGTCACTCTCCAGCACTGAATACACAACCTAGAGCTCCTTTCACCACAGACACGCAAACACATCTTTTTGTGAAAGTCCTACTTCAGGTCACTTGGAAATGTAAGGTTTTCATCGAGAACATGAAGTCAATCACGGTTTTGCACTCTGCAGCCCATAGAAATGTACTTTTCTACAAACCCGTCTGAATTTCACTGCAAAATATCCTTCTCTTCTTGTTTGTTGAACGTTCTCAACGTATTAGGAGAAAGAGCGTGTTCGTGCAAGAGTGATGCAGTGTGCGTTTTCCTGGACTTCATGTGATTTGGGTAACATACTCCTTATTTTTCCCCATTGTGTAAGAAACAACATGAGGCTTGCAAGAGATTGAAACAGTGCATCCCAAAACGTATTCCAGCAGTGAAAACACACGTTTCTACAAAGACTTTGAAGGAGCAAGCAAAAGCCTAGTGGCTGAGTGTTCTTTCAGAGAGAAACACACGCATTGCTTCCTTCTGGAGTGAGTTTTCAGCCTGGAATTCATATGCATTTTGTACTGTGCAGAATGTAGCTACCTGCTCGGGAGTTGTGTCATAGATGCACCTTTCCTGCAGGAGTTTATTGCAACATTCATTGTTTGGCTAAGTTCTTTAGGGTTGGTTTTGGAAGGTCTTTCAACTTTGGCCAAATCCCGCTTCGTACGAAATTTTTTCACAGCCCTGTTTCCAAGTGTCCACAAAGAGCCTCTGCTTGATACTGTCCACATGCACATCTCCCATACTGGTGTGTTCGTTTCACTACCTGGATTTTGGTTTCCTCTTCTTTCTTTGAAATGACAAGCCTTCTTTCTGCACGCTACACACACCTTGTAGCAGTTTCAGTTTTTAGCATGTTGGTGCTCTCAAAACGCTGTGTAACCTATGTAGAGTGTGTCACTCTCCAGCACTGAATACACAACCTAGAGCTCCTTTCACCACAGACACGCAAACACATCTTTTTGTGAAAGTCCTACTTCAGGTCACTTGGAAATGTAAGGTTTTCATCGAGAACATGAAGTCAATGACGGTTTTGCACTCTGCAGCCCATAGAAATGTACTTTTCTACAAACCCGTCTGAATTTCACTGCAAAATATCCTTCTCTTCTTGTTTGTTGAAAGTTCTCAACGTATTAGGGGAAAGGGCGTGTTCGTGCAAGAGTGATGCAGTGTGCGTATTCCTGGACTTCAAGTGATTTGGGAAACATACTCCTTATTTTTCCCCATTGTGTAAGAAACAACATGAGGCTTGCAAGAGATTGAAACAATTCATCCCAAAACGTATTCCAGCAGTGAAAACACACGTTTCTACAAAGACTTTGAAGGAGCAAGCAAAAGCCTAGTGGCTGAGTGTTCTTTCAGAGAGAAACACACGCATTGCTTCCTTCTGGAGTGAGTTTTCAGCCTGGAATTCATATGCATTTTGTACTGTGCAGAATGTAGCTACCTGCTCGGGAGTTGTGTCATAGACGCACCTTTCCTGCAGGAGTTTATTGAAACATTCATTGTTTGGCTAAGTTCTTTAGGGTTGGTTTTGGAAGGTCTTTCAACTTTGGCCAAATCCCGCTTCGTACGAAATTTTTTCACAGCGCTGTTTCCAAGTGTCCACAAAGAGCCTCTGCTTGAAACTGTCCACATGCACATCTCCCATACTGGTGTGTTCGTTTCACTACCTGGATTTTGGTTTCCTCTTCTCTCTTTGAAATGACAAGCCTTCTTTCTGCACGCTACACACACCTTGTAGCAGTTTCAGTTTTTAGCATGTTGGTGCTCTCAAAACGCTGTGTTACCATGTAGAGTGTGTCACTCTCCAGCACTGAATACACAACCTAGAGCTCCTTTCACCACAGACACGCAAACACATCTTTTTGTGAAAATCCTACTTGAGGTCACTTGGAAATGTAAGGTTTTCATCGAGAACATGAAGTCAATGACGGTTTTGCACTCTGCAGCCAATAGAGATGTACTTTTCTACAAACCCGTCTGAATTTCACTGCAAAATACCCTTCTCTTCTTGTTTGTTGAAAGTTCTCAACACATTAGGAGAAAGAGCGTGTTCGTGCAAGAGTGATGCAGTGTGCGTTTTCCTGGACTTCAAGTGATTTGGGAAACATACTCCTTATTTTTCCACATTGTGTAAGAAACAACATGAGCCTTGCAAGAGATTGAAACAATGCATCCCAAAACGTATTCCAGCAGTGAAAACACACGTTGCTACAAAGACTTTGAAGGAGCAAGCAAAAGCCTAGTGGCTGAGTGTCCTTTCAGAGAGAAACACACGCATTGCTTCCTTCTGGAGTGAGTTTTCAGCCTGGAATTCATATGCATTTTGTACTGTGCAGAATGTAGCTACCTGCTCGGGAGTTGTGTCATAGATGCACCTTTCCTGCAGGAGTTTATTGCAACATTCATTGTTTGGCTAAGTTCTTTAGGGTTGGTTTTGGAAGGTCTTTCAACTTTGGCCAAATCCCGCTTCGTACGAAATTTTTTCACAGCGCTGTTTCCAAGTGTCCACAAAGAGCCTCTGCTTGAAACTGTCCACATGCACATCTCCCATACTGGTGTGTTTGTTTCACTAGCTGGATTTTGGTTTCCTCTTCTTTCTTTGAAATGACAAGACTTCTTTCTGCACGCTACACACACCTTGTAGCAGTTTCAGTTTTTAGCATGTTGGTGCTCTCAAAACGCTGTGTTACCATGTAGAGTGTGTCACTCTCCAGCACTGAATACACAACCTAGAGTTCCTTTCACCACAGATACGCAAACACATCTTTTTGTGAAAATCGTACTTCAGGTCACTTGGAAATGTAAGGTTTTCATCGAGAACATGAAGTCAATCACGGTTTTGCACTCTGCAGCCAATAGAGATGTACTTTTCTACAAACCCGTCTGAATTTCACTGCAAAATACCCTTCTCTTCTTGTTTGTTGAAAGTTCTCAACGTATTAGGAGAAAGAGCGTGTTCGTGCAAGAGTGATGCAGTGTGCGTATTCCTGGACTTCAAGTGATTTGGGAAACATACTCCTTATTTTTCCCAATTGTGTATGAAACAACATGAGGCTTGCAAGAGATTGAAACAATTCATCCCAAAACGTATTCCAGCAGTGAAAACACACGTTTCTACAAAGACTTTGAAGGAGCAAGCAAAAGCCTAGTGGCTGAGTGTTCTTTCAGAGAGAAACACACGCATTGCTTCCTTCTGGAGTGAGTTTTCAGCCTGGAATTCATATGCATTTTGTACTGTGCAGAATGTAGCTACCTGCTCGGGAGTTGTGTCATAGACGCACCTTTCCTGCAGGAGTTTATTGAAACATTCATTGTTTGGCTAAGTTCTTTAGGGTTGGTTTTGGAAGGTCTTTCAACTTTGGCCAAATCCCGCTTCGTACGAAATTTTTTCACAGCGCTGTTTCCAAGTGTCCACAAAGAGCCTCTGCTTGAAACTGTCCACATGCACATCTCCCATACTGGTGTGTTCGTTTCACTACCTGGATTTTGGTTTCCTCTTCTCTCTTTGAAATGACAAGCCTTCTTTCTGCACGCTACACACACCTTGTAGCAGTTTCAGTTTTTAGCATGTTGGTGCTCTCAAAACGCTGTGTAACCTATGTAGAGTGTGTCACTCTCCAGCACTGAATACACAACCTAGAGCTCCTTTCACCACAGACACGCAAACACATCTTTTTGTGAAAGTCCTACTTCAGGTCACTTGGAAATGTAAGGTTTTCCTCGAGAACATGAAGTCAATCACGGTTTTGCACTCTGCAGCCCATAGAAATGTACTTTTCTACAAACCCGTCTGAATTTCACTGCAAAATACCCTTCTCTTCTTGTTTGTTGAAAGTTCTCAACGTATTAGGAGAAAGAGCGTGGTCGTGCAAGAGTGATGCAGTGTGCGTTTTCCTGGACTTCAAGTGATTTGGGAAACATACTCCTTATTTTTCCCCATTGTGTAAGAAACAACATGAGCCTTGCAAGAGATTGAAACAATGCATCCCAAAACGTATTCCAGCAGTGAAAACACACGTTTCTACAAAGACTTTGAAGGAGTAAGCAAAAGCCTCCTGGCTGAGTGTTCTTTCAGAGAGAAACACACGCATTGCTTCCTTCTGGAGTGAGTTTTCAGCCTGGAATTCATATGCATTTTGTACTGTGCAGAATGTAGCTACCTGCTCGGAAGTTCTGTCATAGATGCACCTTTCCTGCACGAGTTTATTGCAACATTCATTGTTTGGCTAAGTTCTTTAGGGTTGGTTTTGGAAGGTCTTTCAGCTTTGGCCAAATCCCGCTTCGTACAAAATTTTTTCACAGCGCTGTTTCCGAGTGTCCACAAAGAGCCTCTGCTTGAAACTGTCCACATGCACATCTCCCATACTGGTGTGTTCGTTTCACTACCTGGATTTTGGTTTCCTCTTCTTTCTTTGAAATGACAAGCCTTCTTTCTGCACGCTACACACACCTTGTAGCAGTTTCAGTTTTTAGCATGTTGGTGCTCTCAAAACGCTGTGTAACCTATGTAGAGTGTGTCACTCTCCAGCACTGAATACACAACCTAGAGCTCCTTTCACCACAGACACGCAAACACATCTTTTTGTGAAAGTCCTACTTCAGGTCACTTGGAAATGTAAGGTTTTCATCGAGAACATGAAGTCAATCACGGTTTTGCACTCTGCAGCCCATAGAAATGTACTTTTCTACAAACCCGTCTGAATTTCACTGCAAAATATCCTTCTCTTCTTGTTTGTTGAACGTTCTCAACGTATTAGGAGAAAGAGCGTGTTCGTGCAAGAGTGATGCAGTGTGCGTTTTCCTGGACTTCATGTGATTTGGGTAACATACTCCTTATTTTTCCCCATTGTGTAAGAAACAACATGAGGCTTGCAAGAGATTGAAACAGTGCATCCCAAAACGTATTCCAGCAGTGAAAACACACGTTTCTACAAAGACTTTGAAGGAGCAAGCAAAAGCCTAGTGGCTGAGTGTTCTTTCAGAGAGAAACACACGCATTGCTTCCTTCTGGAGTGAGTTTTCAGCCTGGAATTCATATGCATTTTGTACTGTGCAGAATGTAGCTACCTGCTCGGGAGTTGTGTCATAGATGCACCTTTCCTGCAGGAGTTTATTGCAACATTCATTGTTTGGCTAAGTTCTTTAGGGTTGGTTTTGGAAGGTCTTTCAACTTTGGCCAAATCCCGCTTCGTACGAAATTTTTTCACAGCCCTGTTTCCAAGTGTCCACAAAGAGCCTCTGCTTGATACTGTCCACATGCACATCTCCCATACTGGTGTGTTCGTTTCACTACCTGGATTTTGGTTTCCTCTTCTTTCTTTGAAATGACAAGCCTTCTTTCTGCACGCTACACACACCTTGTAGCAGTTTCAGTTTTTAGCATGTTGGTGCTCTCAAAACGCTGTGTAACCTATGTAGAGTGTGTCACTCTCCAGCACTGAATACACAACCTAGAGCTCCTTTCACCACAGACACGCAAACACATCTTTTTGTGAAAGTCCTACTTCAGGTCACTTGGAAATGTAAGGTTTTCATCGAGAACATGAAGTCAATGACGGTTTTGCACTCTGCAGCCCATAGAAATGTACTTTTCTACAAACCCGTCTGAATTTCACTGCAAAATATCCTTCTCTTCTTGTTTGTTGAAAGTTCTCAACGTATTAGGGGAAAGGGCGTGTTCGTGCAAGAGTGATGCAGTGTGCGTATTCCTGGACTTCAAGTGATTTGGGAAACATACTCCTTATTTTTCCCCATTGTGTAAGAAACAACATGAGGCTTGCAAGAGATTGAAACAATTCATCCCAAAACGTATTCCAGCAGTGAAAACACACGTTTCTACAAAGACTTTGAAGGAGCAAGCAAAAGCCTAGTGGCTGAGTGTTCTTTCAGAGAGAAACACACGCATTGCTTCCTTCTGGAGTGAGTTTTCAGCCTGGAATTCATATGCATTTTGTACTGTGCAGAATGTAGCTACCTGCTCGGGAGTTGTGTCATAGACGCACCTTTCCTGCAGGAGTTTATTGAAACATTCATTGTTTGGCTAAGTTCTTTAGGGTTGGTTTTGGAAGGTCTTTCAACTTTGGCCATATCCCGCTTCGTAGGAAATTTTTTCACAGCGCTGTTTCCAAGTGTCCACAAAGAGCCTCTGCTTGAAACTGTCCACATGCACATCTCCCATACTGGTGTGTTCGTTTCACTACCTGGATTTTGGTTTCCTCTTCTCTCTTTGAAATGACAAGCCTTCTTTCTGCACGCTACACACACCTTGTAGCAGTTTCAGTTTTTAGCATGTTGGTGCTCTCAAAACGCTGTGTAACCTATGTAGAGTGTGTCACTCTCCAGCACTGAATACACAACCTTGAGCTCCTTTCACCACAGACACGCAAACACATCTTTTTTTGAAAGTCCTACTTCAGGTCACTTGGAAATGTAAGGTTTTCCTCGAGAACATGAAGTCAATCACGGTTTTGCACTCTGCAGCCAATAGAAATGTACTTTTCTACAAACCCGTCTGAATTTCACTGCAAAATACCCTTCTTTTCTGGTTTGTTGAAAGTTCTCAACACATTAGGAAAAAGAGCGTGTTCGTGCAAGAGTGATGCAGTGTGCGTTTTCCTGGACTACAAGTGATTTGGGAAACATACTCCTTATTTTTCCCCATTGTGTAAGAAACAACATGAGGCTTGCAAGAGATTGAAACAATGCATCCCAAAACGTATTCCAGCAGTGAAAACACACGTTTCTACAAAGACTTTGAAGGAGCAAGCAAAAGCCTAGTGGCTGAGTGTTCTTTCAGAGAGAAACACACGCATTGCTTCCTTCTGGAGTGAGTTTTCAGCCTGGAATTCATATGCATTTTGTACTGTGCAGAATGTAGCTACCTACTCGGGAGTTGTGTCATAGGCGCACCTTTCCTGCAGGAGTTTATTGAAACATTCATTGTTTGGCTAAGTTATTTAGGGTTGGTTTTGGAAGGTCTCTCAACTTTGGCCAAATCCCGCTTCGTACGAAATTTTTTCACAGCGCTGTTTCCAAGTGTCCACAAAGAGCCTCTGCTTGAAACTGTCCACATGCACATCTCCCACACTGGTGTGTTTGTTTCACTACTTGGATTTTCATTTCCTCTTCTTTCTTTGAAATGACAAGCCTTCTTTCTGCACGCTACACACACCTTGTAGCAGTTTCAGTTTTTAGCATGTTCGTGCTCTCAAAACGCTGTGTAACCTATGTAGAGTGTGTCACTCTCCAGCACTGAATACACAACCTAGAGCTCCTTTCACCACAGACACGCAAACACTTCTTTTTGTGAAAGTCCTACTTCAGGTCACTTGGAAATGTAAGGTTTTCATCGAGAACATGAAGTCAATCACGGTTTTGCACTCTGCAGCCAATAGAAATGTACTTTTCTACAAACCAGTCTGAATTTCACTGCAAAATACCCTACTTTTATGGTTTGTTGAAAGTTCTCAACACATTAGGAAAAAGAGCGTGTTCGTGCAAGAGTGATGCAGTGTGCGTTTTCCTGGACTTCATGTGATTTGGGAAACATACTCCTTATTTTTCCCCATTGTGTAAGAAACAACATGAGGCTTGCAAGAGATTGAAACAATGCATCCCAAAACGTATTCCAGCAGTGAAAACACACGTTTCTACAAAGACTTTGAAGGAGCAAGCAAAAGCCTAGTGGCTGAGTGTTCTTTCAAAGAGAAACACACGCATTGCTTCCTTCTGGAGTGAGTTTTCAGCCTGGAATTCATATGCATTTTGTACTGTGCAGAATGTAGCTACCTGCTCGGGAGTTGTGTCATAGACGCACCTTTCCTGCAGGAGTTTATTGAAACATTCATTGTTTGGCTAAGTTCTTTAGGGTTTGTTTTGGAAGGTCTTTCAACTTTGGCCAAATCCCGCTTCGTAAAAAATTTTTCACAGCGCTGTTTCCAAGTGTCCACAAAGAGCCTCTTCTTGAAACTGGCCACATGCATATCTCCCATACTGGTGTGTTCGTTTCACTACCTGGATTTTGGTTTCCTCTTCTTTCTTTGAAATGACAAGCCTTCTTTCTGCACGCTACACACACCTTGTAGCAGTTTCAGTTTTTAGCATGTTGGTGCTCTCAAAACGCTGTGTAACCTATGTAGAGTGTGTCACTCTCCAGCACTGAATACACAACCTAGAGCTCCTTTCACCACAGACACGCAAACACATCTTTTTGTGAAAGTCCTACTTCAGGTCACTTGGAAATGTAAGGTTTTCCTCGAGAACATGAAGTCAATCACGGTTTTGCACTCTGCAGCCAATAGAAATGTACTTTTCTACAAACCCGTCTGAATTTCACTGCAAAATATCCTTCTCTTCTTGTTTGTTGAAAGTTCTCAACGTATTAGGAGAAAGAGCGTGTTCGTGCAAGAGTGATGCAGTGTGCGTTTTCCTGGACTTCAAGTGATTTGGGAAACATACTCCTTATTTTTCCCCATTGTGTAAGAAACAACATGAGGCTTGCAAGAGATTGAAACAATGCATCCCAAAACGTATTCCAGCAGTGAAAACACACGTTTCTACAAAGACTTTGAAGGAGCAAGCAAAAGCCTACTGGCTGAGTGTCCTTTCAGAGAGAAACACACGCATTGCTTCCTTCTGGAGTGAGTTTTCAGCCTGGAATTCATATGCATTTTGTACTGTGCAGAATGTAGCTACCTGCTCGGGAGTTGTGTCATAGATGCACCTTTCCTGCAGGAGTTTATTGCAACATTCATTGTTTGGCTAAGTTCTTTAGGGTTGGTTTTGGAAGGTCTTTCAACTTTGGCCAAATCCCGCTTCGTACGAAATTTTTTCACAGCGCTGTTTCCAAGTGTCCACAAAGAGCCTCTGCTTGAAACTGTCCACATGCACATCTCCCATGCTGGTGTGTTCGTTTCACTACCTGGATTTTGGTTTCCTCTTCTTTCTTTGAAATGACAAGCCTTCTTTCTGCACGCTACACACACCTTGTAGCAGTTTCAGTTTTTAGCATGCTGGTGCTCTCAAAACGCTGTGTAACCTATGTAGAGTGTGTCACTCTCCAGCACTGAATACACAACCTAGAGCTCCTTTCACCACAGACACGCAAACACATCTTTTTGTGAAAGTCCTACTTCAGGTCACTTGGAAATGTAAGGTTTTCCTCGAGAACATGAAGTCAATCACGGTTTTGCACTCTGCAGCCCATAGAAATGTACTTTTCTACAAACCCGTCTGAATTTCACTGCAAAATACCCTTCTTTTCTGGTTTGTTGAAAGTTCTCAACACATTAGGAAAAAGAGCGTGTTCGTGCAAGAGTGATGCAGTGTGCGTTTTCCTGGACTACAAGTGATTTGGGAAACATACTCCTTATTTTTCCCCATTGTGTAAGAAACAACATGAGGCTTGCAAGAGATTGAAACAATGCATCCCAAAACGTATTCCAGCAGTGAAAACACACGTTTCTACAAAGACTTTGAAGGAGCAAGCAAAAGCCTAGTGGCTGAGTGTTCTTTCAGAGAGAAACACACGCATTGCTTCCTTCTGGAGTGAGTTTTCAGCCTGGAATTCATATGCATTTTGTACTGTGCAGAATGTAGCTACCTACTCGGGAGTTGTGTCATAGGCGCACCTTTCCTGCAGGAGTTTATTGAAACATTCATTGTTTGGCTAAGTTATTTAGGGTTGGTTTTGGAAGGTCTCTCAACTTTGGCCAAATCCCGCTTCGTACGAAATTTTTTCACAGCGCTGTTTCCAAGTGTCCACAAAGAGCCTCTGCTTGAAACTGTCCACATGCACATCTCCCACACTGGTGTGTTTGTTTCACTACTTGGATTTTCATTTCCTCTTCTTTCTTTGAAATGACAAGCCTTCTTTCTGCACGCTACACACACCTTGTAGCAGTTTCAGTTTTTAGCATGTTCGTGCTCTCAAAACGCTGTGTAACCTATGTAGAGTGTGTCACTCTCCAGCACTGAATACACAACCTAGAGCTCCTTTCACCACAGACACGCAAACACTTCTTTTTGTGAAAGTCCTACTTCAGGTCACTTGGAAATGTAAGGTTTTCATCGAGAACATGAAGTCAATCACGGTTTTGCACTCTGCAGCCAATAGAAATGTACTTTTCTACAAACCAGTCTGAATTTCACTGCAAAATACCCTACTTTTATGGTTTGTTGAAAGTTCTCAACACATTAGGAAAAAGAGCGTGTTCGTGCAAGAGTGATGCAGTGTGCGTTTTCCTGGACTTCATGTGATTTGGGAAACATACTCCTTATTTTTCCCCATTGTGTAAGAAACAACATGAGGCTTGCAAGAGATTGAAACAATGCATCCCAAAACGTATTCCAGCAGTGAAAACACACGTTTCTACAAAGACTTTGAAGGAGCAAGCAAAAGCCTAGTGGCTGAGTGTTCTTTCAAAGAGAAACACACGCATTGCTTCCTTCTGGAGTGAGTTTTCAGCCTGGAATTCATATGCATTTTGTACTGTGCAGAATGTAGCTACCTGCTCGGGAGTTGTGTCATAGACGCACCTTTCCTGCAGGAGTTTATTGAAACATTCATTGTTTGGCTAAGTTCTTTAGGGTTTGTTTTGGAAGGTCTTTCAACTTTGGCCAAATCCCGCTTCGTAAAAAATTTTTCACAGCGCTGTTTCCAAGTGTCCACAAAGAGCCTCTTCTTGAAACTGGCCACATGCATATCTCCCATACTGGTGTGTTCGTTTCACTACCTGGATTTTGGTTTCCTCTTCTTTCTTTGAAATGACAAGCCTTCTTTCTGCACGCTACACACACCTTGTAGCAGTTTCAGTTTTTAGCATGTTGGTGCTCTCAAAACGCTGTGTAACCTATGTAGAGTGTGTCACTCTCCAGCACTGAATACACAACCTAGAGCTCCTTTCACCACAGACACGCAAACACATCTTTTTGTGAAAGTCCTACTTCAGGTCACTTGGAAATGTAAGGTTTTCCTCGAGAACATGAAGTCAATCACGGTTTTGCACTCTGCAGCCAATAGAAATGTACTTTTCTACAAACCCGTCTGAATTTCACTGCAAAATATCCTTCTCTTCTTGTTTGTTGAAAGTTCTCAACGTATTAGGAGAAAGAGCGTGTTCGTGCAAGAGTGATGCAGTGTGCGTTTTCCTGGACTTCAAGTGATTTGGGAAACATACTCCTTATTTTTCCCCATTGTGTAAGAAACAACATGAGGCTTGCAAGAGATTGAAACAATGCATCCCAAAACGTATTCCAGCAGTGAAAACACACGTTTCTACAAAGACTTTGAAGGAGCAAGCAAAAGCCTACTGGCTGAGTGTCCTTTCAGAGAGAAACACACGCATTGCTTCCTTCTGGAGTGAGTTTTCAGCCTGGAATTCATATGCATTTTGTACTGTGCAGAATGTAGCTACCTGCTCGGGAGTTGTGTCATAGATGCACCTTTCCTGCAGGAGTTTATTGCAACATTCATTGTTTGGCTAAGTTCTTTAGGGTTGGTTTTGGAAGGTCTTTCAACTTTGGCCAAATCCCGCTTCGTACGAAATTTTTTCACAGCGCTGTTTCCAAGTGTCCACAAAGAGCCTCTGCTTGAAACTGTCCACATGCACATCTCCCATGCTGGTGTGTTCGTTTCACTACCTGGATTTTGGTTTCCTCTTCTTTCTTTGAAATGACAAGCCTTCTTTCTGCACGCTACACACACCTTGTAGCAGTTTCAGTTTTTAGCATGCTGGTGCTCTCAAAACGCTGTGTAACCTATGTAGAGTGTGTCACTCTCCAGCACTGAATACACAACCTAGAGCTCCTTTCACCACAGACACGCAAACACATCTTTTTGTGAAAGTCCTACTTCAGGTCACTTGGAAATGTAAGGTTTTCCTCGAGAACATGAAGTCAATCACGGTTTTGCACTCTGCAGCCCATAGAAATGTACTTTTCTACAAACCCGTCTGAATTTCACTGCAAAATACCCTTCTTTTCTGGTTTGTTGAAAGTTCTCAACACATTAGGAAAAAGAGCGTGTTCGTGCAAGAGTGATGCAGTGTGCGTTTTCCTGGACTACAAGTGATTTGGGAAACATACTCCTTATTTTTCCCCATTGTGTAAGAAACAACATGAGGCTTGCAAGAGATTGAAACAATGCATCCCAAACCTTTTCCGGCAGTGAAAACACACGTTTCTACAAAGACTTTTAAGGAGCAAGCAAAAGCCTACTGGCTGAGTGTCCTTTCAGAGAGAAACACACGCATTGCTTCCTTCTGGAGTGAGTTTTCAGCCTGGAATTCATATGCATTTTGTACTGTGCAGAATGTAGCTACCTGCTCGGGAGTTGTGTCATAGATGCACCTTTCCTGCAGGAGTTTATTGCAACATTCATTGTTTGGCTAAGTTCTTTAGGGTTGGTTTTGGAAGGTCTTTCAGCTTTGGCCAAATCCCGCTTCGTACGAAATTTTTTCACAGCGCTGTTTCCAAGTGTCCACAAAGAGCCTCTGCTTGAAACTGTCCACATGCACATCTCCCATACTGGTGTGTTCGTTTCACTACCTGGATTTTGGTTTCCTCTTCTTTCTTTGAAATGACAAGCCTTCTTTTGCACGCTACACACACCTTGTAGCAGTTTCGGTTTTTAGCATGCTGGTGCTCTCAAAACGCTGTGTAACCTATGTAGAGTGTGTCACTCTCCAGCACTGAATACACAACCTAGAGCTCCTTTCACCACAGACACGCAAACACATCTTTTTGTGAAAGTCCTACTTCAGGTCTCTTGGAAATGTAAGGTTTTCATCGAGAACATGAAGTCAATGACGGTTTTGCACTCTGCAGCCAATAGAGATGTACTTTTCTACAAACCCGTCTGAATTTCACTGCAAAATACCCTTCTCTTCTTGTTTGTTGAAAGTTCTCAACGTATTAGGAGAAAGAGCGTGGTCGTGCAAGAGTGATGCAGTGTGCGTTTTCCTGGACTTCAAGTGATTTGGGAAACATACTCCTTATTTTTCCCCATTGTGTAAGAAACAACATGAGCCTTGCAAGAGATTGAAACAATGCATCCCAAAACGTATTCCAGCAGTGAAAACACACGTTTCTACAAAGACTTTGAAGGAGTAAGCAAAAGCCTCCTGGCTGAGTGTTCTTTCAGAGAGAAACACACGCATTGCTTCCTTCTGGAGTGAGTTTTCAGCCTGGAATTCATATGCATTTTGTACTGTGCAGAATGTAGCTACCTGCTCGGAAGTTCTGTCATAGATGCACCTTTCCTGCACGAGTTTATTGCAACATTCATTGTTTGGCTAAGTTCTTTAGGGTTGGTTTTGGAAGGTCTTTCAGCTTTGGCCAAATCCCGCTTCGTACAAAATTTTTTCACAGCGCTGTTTCCGAGTGTCCACAAAGAGCCTCTGCTTGAAACTGTCCACATGCACATCTCCCATACTGGTGTGTTCGTTTCACTACCTGGATTTTGGTTTCCTCTTCTTTCTTTGAAATGACAAGCCTTCTTTCTGCACGCTACACACACCTTGTAGCAGTTTCAGTTTTTAGCATGTTGGTGCTCTCAAAACGCTGTGTAACCTATGTAGAGTGTGTCACTCTCCAGCACTGAATACACAACCTAGAGCTCCTTTCACCACAGACACGCAAACACATCTTTTTGTGAAAGTCCTACTTCAGGTCACTTGGAAATGTAAGGTTTTCATCGAGAACATGAAGTCAATCACGGTTTTGCACTCTGCAGCCCATAGAAATGTACTTTTCTACAAACCCGTCTGAATTTCACTGCAAAATATCCTTCTCTTCTTGTTTGTTGAACGTTCTCAACGTATTAGGAGAAAGAGCGTGTTCGTGCAAGAGTGATGCAGTGTGCGTTTTCCTGGACTTCATGTGATTTGGGTAACATACTCCTTATTTTTCCCCATTGTGTAAGAAACAACATGAGGCTTGCAAGAGATTGAAACAGTGCATCCCAAAACGTATTCCAGCAGTGAAAACACACGTTTCTACAAAGACTTTGAAGGAGCAAGCAAAAGCCTAGTGGCTGAGTGTTCTTTCAGAGAGAAACACACGCATTGCTTCCTTCTGGAGTGAGTTTTCAGCCTGGAATTCATATGCATTTTGTACTGTGCAGAATGTAGCTACCTGCTCGGGAGTTGTGTCATAGATGCACCTTTCCTGCAGGAGTTTATTGCAACATTCATTGTTTGGCTAAGTTCTTTAGGGTTGGTTTTGGAAGGTCTTTCAACTTTGGCCAAATCCCGCTTCGTACGAAATTTTTTCACAGCCCTGTTTCCAAGTGTCCACAAAGAGCCTCTGCTTGATACTGTCCACATGCAAATCTCCCATACTGGTGTGTTCGTTTCACTACCTGGATTTTGGTTTCCTCTTCTTTCTTTGAAATGACAAGCCTTCTTTCTGCACGCTACACACACCTTGTAGCAGTTTCAGTTTTTAGCATGTTGGTGCTCTCAAAACGCTGTGTAACCTATGTAGAGTGTGTCACTCTCCAGCACTGAATACACAACCTAGAGCTCCTTTCACCACAGACACGCAAACACATCTTTTTGTGAAAGTCCTACTTCAGGTCACTTGGAAATGTAAGGTTTTCATCGAGAACATGAAGTCAATGACGGTTTTGCACTCTGCAGCCCATAGAAATGTACTTTTCTACAAACCCGTCTGAATTTCACTGCAAAATATCCTTCTCTTCTTGTTTGTTGAAAGTTCTCAACGTATTAGGGGAAAGGGCGTGTTCGTGCAAGAGTGATGCAGTGTGCGTATTCCTGGACTTCAAGTGATTTGGGAAACATACTCCTTATTTTTCCCCATTGTGTAAGAAACAACATGAGGCTTGCAAGAGATTGAAACAATTCATCCCAAAACGTATTCCAGCAGTGAAAACACACGTTTCTACAAAGACTTTGAAGGAGCAAGCAAAAGCCTAGTGGCTGAGTGTTCTTTCAGAGAGAAACACACGCATTGCTTCCTTCTGGAGTGAGTTTTCAGCCTGGAATTCATATGCATTTTGTACTGTGCAGAATGTAGCTACCTGCTCGGGAGTTGTGTCATAGACGCACCTTTCCTGCAGGAGTTTATTGAAACATTCATTGTTTGGCTAAGTTCTTTAGGGTTGGTTTTGGAAGGTCTTTCAACTTTGGCCATATCCCGCTTCGTAGGAAATTTTTTCACAGCGCTGTTTCCAAGTGTCCACAAAGAGCCTCTGCTTGAAACTGTCCACATGCACATCTCCCATACTGGTGTGTTCGTTTCACTACCTGGATTTTGGTTTCCTCTTCTCTCTTTGAAATGACAAGCCTTCTTTCTGCACGCTACACACACCTTGTAGCAGTTTCAGTTTTTAGCATGTTGGTGCTCTCAAAACGCTGTGTAACCTATGTAGAGTGTGTCACTCTCCAGCACTGAATACACAACCTTGAGCTCCTTTCACCACAGACACGCAAACACATCTTTTTTTGAAAGTCCTACTTCAGGTCACTTGGAAATGTAAGGTTTTCCTCGAGAACATGAAGTCAATCACGGTTTTGCACTCTGCAGCCAATAGAAATGTACTTTTCTACAAACCCGTCTGAATTTCACTGCAAAATACCCTTCTTTTCTGGTTTGTTGAAAGTTCTCAACACATTAGGAAAAAGAGCGTGTTCGTGCAAGAGTGATGCAGTGTGCGTTTTCCTGGACTACAAGTGATTTGGGAAACATACTCCTTATTTTTCCCCATTGTGTAAGAAACAACATGAGGCTTGCAAGAGATTGAAACAATGCATCCCAAAACGTATTCCAGCAGTGAAAACACACGTTTCTACAAAGACTTTGAAGGAGCAAGCAAAAGCCTAGTGGCTGAGTGTTCTTTCAGAGAGAAACACACGCATTGCTTCCTTCTGGAGTGAGTTTTCAGCCTGGAATTCATATGCATTTTGTACTGTGCAGAATGTAGCTACCTACTCGGGAGTTGTGTCATAGGCGCACCTTTCCTGCAGGAGTTTATTGAAACATTCATTGTTTGGCTAAGTTATTTAGGGTTGGTTTTGGAAGGTCTCTCAACTTTGGCCAAATCCCGCTTCGTACGAAATTTTTTCACAGCGCTGTTTCCAAGTGTCCACAAAGAGCCTCTGCTTGAAACTGTCCACATGCACATCTCCCACACTGGTGTGTTTGTTTCACTACTTGGATTTTCATTTCCTCTTCTTTCTTTGAAATGACAAGCCTTCTTTCTGCACGCTACACACACCTTGTAGCAGTTTCAGTTTTTAGCATGTTCGTGCTCTCAAAACGCTGTGTAACCTATGTAGAGTGTGTCACTCTCCAGCACTGAATACACAACCTAGAGCTCCTTTCACCACAGACACGCAAACACTTCTTTTTGTGAAAGTCCTACTTCAGGTCACTTGGAAATGTAAGGTTTTCATCGAGAACATGAAGTCAATCACGGTTTTGCACTCTGCAGCCAATAGAAATGTACTTTTCTACAAACCAGTCTGAATTTCACTGCAAAATACCCTACTTTTATGGTTTGTTGAAAGTTCTCAACACATTAGGAAAAAGAGCGTGTTCGTGCAAGAGTGATGCAGTGTGCGTTTTCCTGGACTTCATGTGATTTGGGAAACATACTCCTTATTTTTCCCCATTGTGTAAGAAACAACATGAGGCTTGCAAGAGATTGAAACAATGCATCCCAAAACGTATTCCAGCAGTGAAAACACACGTTTCTACAAAGACTTTGAAGGAGCAAGCAAAAGCCTAGTGGCTGAGTGTTCTTTCAAAGAGAAACACACGCATTGCTTCCTTCTGGAGTGAGTTTTCAGCCTGGAATTCATATGCATTTTGTACTGTGCAGAATGTAGCTACCTGCTCGGGAGTTGTGTCATAGACGCACCTTTCCTGCAGGAGTTTATTGAAACATTCATTGTTTGGCTAAGTTCTTTAGGGTTTGTTTTGGAAGGTCTTTCAACTTTGGCCAAATCCCGCTTCGTAAAAAATTTTTCACAGCGCTGTTTCCAAGTGTCCACAAAGAGCCTCTTCTTGAAACTGGCCACATGCATATCTCCCATACTGGTGTGTTCGTTTCACTACCTGGATTTTGGTTTCCTCTTCTTTCTTTGAAATGACAAGCCTTCTTTCTGCACGCTACACACACCTTGTAGCAGTTTCAGTTTTTAGCATGTTGGTGCTCTCAAAACGCTGTGTAACCTATGTAGAGTGTGTCACTCTCCAGCACTGAATACACAACCTAGAGCTCCTTTCACCACAGACACGCAAACACATCTTTTTGTGAAAGTCCTACTTCAGGTCACTTGGAAATGTAAGGTTTTCCTCGAGAACATGAAGTCAATCACGGTTTTGCACTCTGCAGCCAATAGAAATGTACTTTTCTACAAACCCGTCTGAATTTCACTGCAAAATATCCTTCTCTTCTTGTTTGTTGAAAGTTCTCAACGTATTAGGAGAAAGAGCGTGTTCGTGCAAGAGTGATGCAGTGTGCGTTTTCCTGGACTTCAAGTGATTTGGGAAACATACTCCTTATTTTTCCCCATTGTGTAAGAAACAACATGAGGCTTGCAAGAGATTGAAACAATGCATCCCAAAACGTATTCCAGCAGTGAAAACACACGTTTCTACAAAGACTTTGAAGGAGCAAGCAAAAGCCTACTGGCTGAGTGTCCTTTCAGAGAGAAACACACGCATTGCTTCCTTCTGGAGTGAGTTTTCAGCCTGGAATTCATATGCATTTTGTACTGTGCAGAATGTAGCTACCTGCTCGGGAGTTGTGTCATAGATGCACCTTTCCTGCAGGAGTTTATTGCAACATTCATTGTTTGGCTAAGTTCTTTAGGGTTGGTTTTGGAAGGTCTTTCAACTTTGGCCAAATCCCGCTTCGTACGAAATTTTTTCACAGCGCTGTTTCCAAGTGTCCACAAAGAGCCTCTGCTTGAAACTGTCCACATGCACATCTCCCATGCTGGTGTGTTCGTTTCACTACCTGGATTTTGGTTTCCTCTTCTTTCTTTGAAATGACAAGCCTTCTTTCTGCACGCTACACACACCTTGTAGCAGTTTCAGTTTTTAGCACGTTCGTGCTCTCAAAACGCTGTGTAACCTATGTATAGTGTGTCACTCTCCAGCACTGAATACACAACCTAGAGCTCCTTTCACCACAGACACGCAAACACATCTTTTTGTGAAAGTCCTACTTCAGGTCACTTGGAAATGTAAGGTTTTCATCGAGAACATGAAGTCAATCACGGTTTTGCACTCTGTAGCCAATAGAAATGTACTTTTCTACAAACCCGTCTGAATTTCACTGCAAAATACCCTTCTTTTCTGCTTTGTTGAAAGTTCTCAACACATTAGGAGAAAGAGCGTGTTCGTGCAAGAGTGATGCAGTATGCGTTTTCCTGGACTTCAAGTGATTTGGGAAACATACTCCTTATTTTTCCCCATTGTGTAAGAAACAACATGAGGCTTGCAAGAGATTGAAACAATGCATCCCAAAACGTATTCCAGCAGTGAAAACACACGTTTCTACAAAGACTTTGAAGGAGCAAGCAAAAGCCTAGTGGCTGAGTGTTCTTTCAGAGAGAAACACACGCATTGCTTCCTTCTGGAGTGAGTTTTCAGCCTGGAATTCATATGCATTTTGTACTGTGCAGAATGTAGCTACCTGCTCGGGAGTTGTGTCATAGACGCACCTTTCCTGCAGGAGTTTATTGAAACATTCATTGTTTGGCTAAGTTCTTTAGGGTTGGTTTTGGAAGGTCTTTCAACTTTGGCCATATCCCGCTTCGTAGGAAATTTTTTCACAGCGCTGTTTCCAAGTGTCCACAAAGAGCCTCTGCTTGAAACTGTCCACATGCACATCTCCCATACTGGTGTGTTCGTTTCACTACCTGGATTTTGGTTTCCTCTTCTTTCTTTGAAATGACAAGCCTTCTTTCTGCACGCTACACACACCTTGTAGCAGTTTCAGTTTTTAGCATGTTGGTGCTCTCAAAACGCTGTCTAACCTATGTAGAGTGTGTCACTACCAGCACTGAATATACAACTTAGAGCTCCTTTCACCACAGACACTCAAACACATCCTTTTGTGAACGTCCTACTTCAGGTCACTTGGAAATGTAAGGTTTTCATCGAGACCATGAAGTCAATCATGGTTTTGCACTCTGCAGCCAATAGAAATGTACTTTTCTACAAACCCGTCTGAATTTCACTGCAAAATGCCCTTCTTTTCTGGTATCTTGAATGTTCTCAATGCATTAGGAGAAAGAGCGTGTTTGTGCAAGAGTGATGCAGTGTGCGTTTTCCTTGATTCCAAGTGATTTGGGAAACATACTCCTTATTTTTCCCCATTGTGTAAGAAACAACATGAGGCTTGCAAGAGATTGAAACAATGCATCCCAAACCTTTTCCGGCAGTGAAAACACACGTTTCTACAAAGACTTTTAAGGAGCAAGCAAAAGCCTACTGGCTGAGTGTCCTTTCAGGGAGAAACACACGCATTGCTTCCTTCTGGAGTGAGTTTTCAGCCTGGAATTCATATGCATTTTGTACTGTGCAGAATGTAGCTACCTGCTCGGGAGTTGTGTCATAGATGCACCTTTCCTGCAGGAGTTTATTGCAACATTCATTGTTTGGCTAAGTTCTTTAGGGTTGGTTTTGGAAAGTCTTTCAGCTTTGGCCAAATCCCGCTTCGTACGAAATTTTTTCACAGCGCTGTTTCCAAGTGTCCACAAAGAGCCTCTGCTTGAAACTGTCCACATGCACATCTCCCATACTGGTGTGTTCGTTTCACTACCTGGATTTTGGTTTCCTCTTCTTTCTTTGAAATGACAAGCCTTCTTTTGCACGCTACACACACCTTGTAGCAGTTTCGGTTTTTAGCATGCTGGTGCTCTCAAAACGCTGTGTAACCTATGTAGAGTGTGTCACTCTCCAGCACTGAATACACAACCTAGAGCTCCTTTCACCACAGACACGCAAACACATCTTTTTGTGAAAGTCCTACTTCAGGTCACTTGGAAATGTAAGGTTTTCATCGAGAACATGAAGTCAATGGCGGTTTTGCACTCTGCAGCCAATAGAGATGTACTTTTCTACAAACCCGTCTGAATTTCACTGCAAAATACCCTTCTCTTCTTGTTTGTTGAAAGTTCTCAACGTATTAGGAGAAAGAGCGTGGTCGTGCAAGAGTGATGCAGTGTGCGTTTTCCTGGACTTCAAGTGATTTGGGAAACATACTCCTTATTTTTCCCCATTGTGTAAGAAACAACATGAGCCTTGCAAGAGATTGAAACAATGCATCCCAAAACGTATTCCAGCAGTGAAAACACACGTTTCTACAAAGACTTTGAAGGAGCAAGCAAAAGCCTACTGGCTGAGTGTTCTTTCAGAGAGAAACACACGCATTGCTTCCTTCTGGAGTGAGTTTTCAGCCTGGAATTCATATGCATTTTGTACTGTGCAGAATGTAGCTACCTGCTCGGAAGTTGTGTCATAGATGCACCTTTCCTGCAGGAGTTTATTGCAACATTCATTGTTTGGCTAAGTTCTTTAGGGTTGGTTTTGGAAGGTCTTTCAACTTTGTCCAAATCCCGCTTCGTACGAAATTTTTTCACAGCCCTGTTTCCAAGTGTCCACAAAGAGCCTCTGCTTGATACTGTCCACATGCACATCTCCCATACTGGTGTGTTCGTTTCACTACCTGGATTTTGGTTTCCTCTTCTTTCTATGAAATGACAAGCCTTCTTTCTGCACGCTACACACACCTTGTAGCAGTTTCAGTTTTTAGCATGTTGGTGCTCTCAAAACGCTGTGTAACCTATGTAGAGTGTGTCACTCTCCAGCACTGAATACACAACCTAGAGCTCCTTTCACCACAGACACGCAAACACATCTTTTTGTGAAAGTCCTACTTCAGGTCACTTGGAAATGTAAGGTTTTCATCGAGAACATGAAGTCAATGACGGTTTTGCACTCTGCAGGCCATAGAAATGTACTTTTCTACAAACCCGTCTGAATTTCACTGCAAAATATCCTTCTCTTCTTGTTTGTTGAAAGTTCTCAACGTATTAGGGGAAAGGGCGTGTTCGTGCAAGAGTGATGCAGTGTGCGTATTCCTGGACTTCAAGTGATTTGGGAAACATACTCCTTATTTTTCCCCATTGTGTATGAAACAACATGAGGCTTGCAAGAGATTGAAACAATGCATCCCAAAACGTATTCCAGCAGTGAAAACACACGTTTCTACAAAGATTTTGAAGGAGCAAGCAAAAGCCTACTGGCTGAGTGTTCTTTCAGAGAGAAACACACGCATTGCTTCCTTCTGGAGTGAGTTTTCAGCCTGGAATTCATATGCATTTTGTACTGTGCAGAATGTAGCTACCTGCTCGGGTGTTGTGTCATAGACGCACCTTTCCTGCAGGAGTTTATTGAAACATTCATTGTTTGGCTAAGTTCTTTAGGGTTGGTTTTGGAAGGTCTTTCAACTTTGGCCAAATCCCGCTTCGTACGAAATTTTTTCACAGCGCTGTTTCCAAGTGTCCACAAAGAGCCTCTGCTTGAAACTGTCCACATGCACATCTCCCATACTGGTGTGTTCGTTTCACTACCTGGATTTTGGTTTCCTCTTCTCTCTTTGAAATGACAAGCCTTCTTTCTGCACGCTAC
This sequence comes from Miniopterus schreibersii, assembly GCF_964146895.1. Taxonomy (NCBI): domain Eukaryota; kingdom Metazoa; phylum Chordata; class Mammalia; order Chiroptera; family Miniopteridae; genus Miniopterus; species Miniopterus schreibersii. The sequence continues at coordinate 866,015 of NW_027669848.1, forward strand.
ACACACCTTGTAGCAGTTTCAGTTTTTAGCATGTTGGTGCTCTCAAAACGCTGTGTAACCTATGTAGAGTGTGTCACTCTCCAGCACTGAATACACAACCTAGAGCTCCTTTCACCACAGACACGCAAACACATCTTTTTGTGAAAGTCCTACTTCAGGTCACTTGGAAATGTAAGGTTTTCATCGAGAACATGAAGTCAATCACGGTTTTGCACTCTGCAGCCAATAGAAATGTACTTTTCTACAAACCCTTCTGAATTTCACGGCAAAATACCCTTCTTTTCTGGTTTGTTGAAAGTTCTCAACACATTAGGAAAAAGAGCGTGTTCGTGCAAGAGTGATGCAGTGTGCGTTTTCCTGGACTACAAGTGATTTGGGAAACATACTCCTTATTTTTCCCCATTGTGTAAGAAACAACATGAGGCTTGCAAGAGATTGAAACAATGCATCCCAAAACGTATTCCAGCAGTGAAAACACACGTTTCTACAAAGACTTTGAAGGAGCAAGCAAAAGCCTAGTGGCTGAGTGTTCTTTCAGAGAGAAACACACGCATTGCTTCCTTCTGGAGTGAGTTTTCAGCCTGGAATTCATATGCATTTTGTACTGTGCAGAATGTAGCTACCTGCTCGGGAGTTGTGTCATAGACGCACCTTTCCTGCGGGAGTTTATTGAAACATTCATTGTCTGGGTAAGTTCTTTAGGGTTGGTTTTGGAAGGTCTTTCAACTTTGGCCAAATCCCGCTTCGTACGAAATTTTTTCACAGCGCTGTTTCCAAGTGTCCACAAAGAGCCTCTGCTTGAAACTGTCCACATGCACATCTCCCATGCTGGTGTGTTCGTTTCACTACCTGGATTTTGGTTTCCTCTTCTTTCTTTGAAATGAGAAGCCTTCTTTCTGCACGCTACACACACCTTGTAGCAGTTTCAGTTTTTAGCATGTTGGTGCTCTCAAAACGCTGTGTCACCTATGTAGAGTGTGTCACTCTCCAGCACTGAATACACAACCTAGAGCTCCTTTCACCACAGACACGCAAACACATCTTTTTGTGAAAGTCCTACTTCAGGTCACTTGGAAATGTAAGGTTTTCATCGAGAACATGAAGTCAATCACGGTTTTGCACTCTGCAGCCAATAGAAATGTACTTTCCTACAAACCCGTCTGAATTTCACTGCAAAATACCCTTCTCTTCTTGTTTGTTGAAAGTTCTCAACGTATTAGGAGAAAGAGCGTGTTCGTGCAAGAGTGATGCAGTGTGCGTTTTCCTGGACTTCAAGTGATTTGGGAAACATACTCCTTATTTTTCCCCATTGTGTAAGAAACAACATGAGGCTTGCAAGAGATTGAAACAATGCATCCCAAACCTTTTCCGGCAGTGAAAACACACGTTTCTACAAAGACTTTGAAGGAGCAAGCAAAAGCCTACTGGCTGAGTGTCCTTTCAGAGAGAAACACACGCATTGCTTCCTTCTGGAGTGAGTTTTCAGCCTGGAATTCATATGCATTTTGTACTGTGCAGAATGTAGCTACCTGCTCGGAAGTTGTGTCATAGATGCACCTTTCCTGCAGGAGTTTATTGCAACATTCATTGTTTGGCTAAGTTCTTTAGGGTTGGTTTTGGAAGGTCTTTCAACTTTGTCCAAATCCCGCTTCGTACGAAATTTTTTCACAGCCCTGTTTCCAAGTGTCCACAAAGAGCCTCTGCTTGATACTGTCCACATGCACATCTCCCATACTGGTGTGTTCGTTTCACTACCTGGATTTTGGTTTCCTCTTCTTTCTATGAAATGACAAGCCTTCTTTCTGCACGCTACACACACCTTGTAGCAGTTTCAGTTTTTAGCATGTTGGTGCTCTCAAAACGCTGTGTAACCTATGTAGAGTGTGTCACTCTCCAGCACTGAATACACAACCTAGAGCTCCTTTCACCACAGACACGCAAACACATCTTTTTGTGAAAGTCCTACTTCAGGTCACTTGGAAATGTAAGGTTTTCATCGAGAACATGAAGTCAATGACGGTTTTGCACTCTGCAGGCCATAGAAATGTACTTTTCTACAAACCCGTCTGAATTTCACTGCAAAATATCCTTCTCTTCTTGTTTGTTGAAAGTTCTCAACGTATTAGGGGAAAGGGCGTGTTCGTGCAAGAGTGATGCAGTGTGCGTATTCCTGGACTTCAAGTGATTTGGGAAACATACTCCTTATTTTTCCCCATTGTGTATGAAACAACATGAGGCTTGCAAGAGATTGAAACAATGCATCCCAAAACGTATTCCAGCAGTGAAAACACACGTTTCTACAAAGACTTTGAAGGAGCAAGCAAAAGCCTACTGGCTGAGTGTTCTTTCAGAGAGAAACACACGCATTGCTTCCTTCTGGAGTGAGTTTTCAGCCTGGAATTCATATGCATTTTGTACTGTGCAGAATGTAGCTACCTGCTCGGGTGTTGTGTCATAGACGCACCTTTCCTGCAGGAGTTTATTGAAACATTCATTGTTTGGCTAAGTTCTTTAGGGTTGGTTTTGGAAGGTCTTTCAACTTTGGCCAAATCCCGCTTCGTACGAAATTTTTTCACAGCGCTGTTTCCAAGTGTCCACAAAGAGCCTCTGCTTGAAACTGTCCACATGCACATCTCCCATACTGGTGTGTTCGTTTCACTACCTGGATTTTGGTTTCCTCTTCTCTCTTTGAAATGACAAGCCTTCTTTCTGCACGCTACACACACATTGTAGCAGTTTCAGTTTTTAGCATGTTGGTGCTCTCAAAACGCTGTGTCACCTATGTAGAGTGTGTCACTCTCCAGCACTGAATACACAACCTAGAGCTCCTTTCACCACAGACACGCAAACACATCTTTTTGTGAAAGTCCTACTTCAGGTCACTTGGAAATGTAAGGTTTTCATCGAGAACATGAAGTCAATCACGGTTTTGCACTCTGCAGCCAATAGAAATGTACTTTCCTACAAACCCGTCTGAATTTCACTGCAAAATACCCTTCTCTTCTTGTTTGTTGAAAGTTCTCAACGTATTAGGAGAAAGAGCGTGTTCGTGCAAGAGTGATGCAGTGTGCGTTTTCCTGGACTTCAAGTGATTTGGGAAACATACTCCTTATTTTTCCCCATTGTGTAAGAAACAACATGAGGCTTGCAAGAGATTGAAACAATGCATCCCAAACCTTTTCCGGCAGTGAAAACACACGTTTCTACAAAGACTTTGAAGGAGCAAGCAAAAGCCTACTGGCTGAGTGTCCTTTCAGAGAGAAACACACGCATTGCTTCCTTCTGGAGTGAGTTTTCAGCCTGGAATTCATATGCATTTTGTACTGTGCAGAATGTAGCTACCTGCTCGGGAGTTGTGTCATAGATGCACCTTTCCTGCAGGAGTTTATTGCAACATTCATTGTTTGGCTAAGTTCTTTAGGGTTGGTTTTGGAAGGTCTTTCAGCTTTGGCCAAATCCCGCTTCGTACGAAATTTTTTCACAGCGCTGTTTCCAAGTGTCCACAAAGAGCCTCTGCTTGAAACTGTCCACATGCACATCTCCCATACTGGTGTGTTCGTTTCACTACCTGGATTTTGGTTTCCTCTTCTTTCTTTGAAATGACAAGCCTTCTTTCTGCACGCTACACACACCTTAGTGCAGTTTCAGTTTTTAGCATGTTGGTGCTCTCAAAACGCTGTTTTACCATGTAGAGTGTGTCACTCTCCAGCACTGAATACACAACCTAGAGCTCCTTTCACCACACACACGCAAACACATCTTTTTGTGAAAGTCCTACTTCAGGTCACTTGGAAATGTAAGGTTTCCATCGAGAACATGAAGTCAATGACGGTTTTGCACTCTGCAGCCAATAGAGATGTACTTTTCTACAAACCCGTCTGAATTTCACTGCAAAATACCCTTCTCTTCTTGTTTGTTGAAAGTTCTCAACTCATTAGGAGAAAGAGCGTGTTCGTGCAAGAGTGATGCAGTGTGCGTTTTCCTGGACTTCAAGTGATTTGGGAAACATACTCCTTATTTTTCCACATTGTGTAAGAAACAACATGAGGCTTGCAAGAGATTGAAACAATGCATCCCAAAACGTATTCCAGCAGTGAAAACACACGTTTCTACAAAGACTTTGAAGGAGCAAGCAAAAGCCTACTGGCTGAGTGTCCTTTCAGAGAGAAACACACGCATTGCTTCCTTCTGGAGTGAGTTTTCAGCCTGGAATTCATATGCATTTTGTACTGTGCAGAATGTAGCTACCTGCTCGGGAGTTGTGTCATAGATGCACCTTTCCTGCAGGAGTTTATTGCAACATTCATTGTTTGGCTAAGTTCTTTAGGGTTGGTTTTGGAAGGTCTTTCAACTTTGGCCAAATCCTGCTTCGTACGAAATTTTTTCACAGCGCTGTTTCCAAGTGTCCACAAAGAGCCTCTGCTTGAAACTGTCCACATGCACATCTCCCATGCTGGTGTGTTCGTTTCACTACCTGGATTTTGGTTTCCTCTTCTTTCTTTGAAATGACAAGCCTTCTTTCTGCACGCTACACACACCTTGTAGCAGTTTCAATTTTTAGCATGTTCGTGCTCTCAAAACGCTGTGTAACCTATGTAGAGTGTGTCACTCTCCAGCACTGAATACACAACCTAGAGCTCCTTTCACCACAGACACGCAAACACATCTTTTTGTGAAAGTCCTACTTCAGGTCACTTGGAAATGTAAGGTTTTCATCGAGAACATGAAGTCAATCACGGTTTTGCACTCTGCAGCCAATAGAAATGTACTTTTCTACAAACCCGTCTGAATTTCACTGCAAAATACCCTTCTTTTCTGCTTTGTTGAAAGTTCTCAACACATTAGGAGAAAGAGCGTGTTCGTGCAAGAGTGATGCAGTATGCGTTTTCCTGGACTTCAAGTGATTTGGGAAACATACTCCTTATTTTTCCCCATTGTGTAAGAAACAACATGAGGCTTGCAAGAGATTGAAACAATGCAACCCAAAACGTATTCCAGCAGTGAAAACACACGTTTCTACAAAGACTTTGAAGGAGCAAGCAAAAGCCTAGTGGCTGAGTGTTCTTTCAGAGAGAAACACACGCATTGCTTCCTTCTGGAGTGAGTTTTCAGCCTGGAATTCATATGCATTTTGTACTGTGCAGAATGTAGCTACCTGCTCGGGAGTTGTGTCATAGACGCACCTTTCCTGCAGGAGTTTATTGAAACATTCATTGTTTGGCTAAGTTCTTTAGGGTTGGTTTTGGAAGGTCTTTCAACTTTGGCCAAATCCCGCTTCGTAGGAAATTTTTTCACAGCGCTGTTTCCAAGTGTCCACAAAGAGCCTCTGCTTGAAACTGTCCACATGCACATCTCCCATACTGGTGTGTTCGTTTCACTACCTGGATTTTGGTTTCCTCTTCTTTCTTTGAAATGACAAGCCTTCTTTCTGCACGCTACACACACCTTGTAGCAGTTTCAGTTTGAAGCATGTTGTTGCTCTCAAAACGCTGTGTCACCTATGTAGAGTGTGTCACTCTACAGCACTGAATACACAACCTAGAGCTCTTTTCACCACAGACACGCAAACACATCTTTTTGTGAAAGTCCTACTTCAGGTCACTTGGAAATGTAAGGTTTTCATCGAGAACATGAAGTCAATCACGGTTTTGCACTCTGCAGCCAATAGAAATGTACTTTTCTACAAACCCGTCTGAATTTCACTGCAAAATACCCTTCTTTTCTGGTTTGTTGAAAGTTCTCAACACATTAGGAAAAAGAGCGTGTTCATGCAAGAGTGATGCAGTGTGCGTTTTCCTGGACTTCAAGTGATTTGGGAAACATACTCCTTATTTTTCCCCATTGTGTAAGAAACAACATGAGGCTTGCAAGAGATTGAAACAATGCATCCGAAAACGTATTCCAGCAGTGAAAACACACGTTTCTACAAAGACTTTGAAGGAGCAAGCAAAAGCCTAGTGGCTGAGTGTTCTTTCAGAGAGAAACACACGCATTGCTTCCTTCTGGAGTGAGTTTTCAGCCTGGAATTCATATGCATTTTGTACTGTGCAGAATGTAGCTACCTGCTCGGGAGTTGTGTCATAGACGCACCTTTCCTGCGGGAGTTTATTGAAACATTCATTGTCTGGGTAAGTTCTTTAGGGTTGGTTTTGGAAGGTCTTTCAACTTTGGCCAAATCCCGCTTCCTACGAAATTTTTTCACAGCGCTGTTTCCAAGTGTCCACAAAGAGCCTCTGCTTGAAACTGTCCACATGCACATCTCCCATGCTGGTGTGTTCGTTTCACTACCTGGATTTTGGTTTCCTCTTCTTTCTTTGAAATGAGAAGCCTTCTTTCTGCACGCTACACACACCTTGTAGCAGTTTCAGTTTTTAGCATGTTGGTGCTCTCAAAACGCTGTGTCACCTATGTAGAGTGTGTCACTCTCCAGCACTGAATACACAACCTAGAGCTCCTTTCACCACAGACACGCAAACACATCTTTTTGTGAAAGTCCTACTTCAGGTCACTTGGAAATGTAAGGTTTTCATCGAGAACATGAAGTCAATCACGGTTTTGCACTCTGCAGCCAATAGAAATGTACTTTCCTACAAACCCGTCTGAATTTCACTGCAAAATACCCTTCTCTTCTTGTTTGTTGAAAGTTCTCAACGTATTAGGAGAAAGAGCGTGTTCGTGCAAGAGTGATGCAGTGTGCGTTTTCCTGGACTTCAAGTGATTTGGGAAACATACTCCTTATTTTTCCCCATTGTGTAAGAAACAACATGAGGCTTGCAAGAGATTGAAACAATGCATCCCAAACCTTTTCCGGCAGTGAAAACACACGTTTCTACAAAGACTTTGAAGGAGCAAGCAAAAGCCTACTGGCTGAGTGTCCTTTCAGAGAGAAACACACGCATTGCTTCCTTCTGGAGTGAGTTTTCAGCCTGGAATTCATATGCATTTTGTACTGTGCAGAATGTAGCTACCTGCTCGGGAGTTGTGTCATAGATGCACCTTTCCTGCAGGAGTTTATTGCAACGTTCATTGTTTGGCTAAGTTCTTTAGGGTTGGTTTTGGAAGGTCTTTCAGCTTTGGCCAAATCCCGCTTCGTACGAAATTTTTTCACAGCGCTGTTTCCAAGTGTCCACAAAGAGCCTCTGCTTGAAACTGTCCACATGCACATCTCCCATACTGGTGTGTTCGTTTCACTACCTGGATTTTGGTTTCCTCTTCTTTCTTTGAAATGACAAGCCTTCTTTCTGCACGCTACACACACCTTAGTGCAGTTTCAGTTTTTAGCAAGTTGGTGCTCTCAAAACGCTGTTTTACCATGTAGAGTGTGTCACTCTCCAGCACTGAATACACAACCTAGAGCTCCTTTCACCACACACACGCAAACACATCTTTTTGTGAAAGTCCTACTTCAGGTCACTTGGAAATGTAAGGTTTCCATCGAGAACATGAAGTCAATGACGGTTTTGCACTCTGCAGCCAATAGAGATGTACTTTTCTACAAACCCGTCTGAATTTCACTGCAAAATACCCTTCTCTTCTTGTTTGTTGAAAGTTCTCAACTCATTAGGAGAAAGAGCGTGTTCGTGCAAGAGTGATGCAGTGTGCGTTTTCCTGGACTTCAAGTGATTTGGGAAACATACTCCTTATTTTTCCACATTGTGTAAGAAACAACATGAGGCTTGCAAGAGATTGAAACAATGCATCCCAAAACGTATTCCAGCAGTGAAAACACACGTTTCTACAAAGACTTTGAAGGAGCAAGCAAAAGCCTACTGGCTGAGTGTCCTTTCAGAGAGAAACACACGCATTGCTTCCTTCTGGAGTGAGTTTTCAGCCTGGAATTCATATGCATTTTGTACTGTGCAGAATGTAGCTACCTGCTCGGGAGTTGTGTCATAGATGCACCTTTCCTGCAGGAGTTTATTGCAACATTCATTGTTTGGCTAAGTTCTTTAGGGTTGGTTTTGGAAGGTCTTTCAACTTTGGCCAAATCCCGCTTCGTACGAAATTTTTTCACAGCGCTGTTTCCAAGTGTCCACAAAGAGCCTCTGCTTGAAACTGTCCACATGCACATCTCCCATGCTGGTGTGTTCGTTTCACTACCTGGATTTTGGTTTCCTCTTCTTTCTTTGAAATGACAAGCCTTCTTTCTGCACGCTACACACACCTTGTAGCAGTTTCAATTTTTAGCATGTTCGTGCTCTCAAAACGCTGTGTAACCTATGTAGAGTGTGTCACTCTCCAGCACTGAATACACAACCTAGAGCTCCTTTCACCACAGACACGCAAACACATCTTTTTGTGAAAGTCCTACTTCAGGTCACTTGGAAATGTAAGGTTTTCATCGAGAACATGAAGTCAATCACGGTTTTGCACTCTGCAGCCAATAGAAATGTACTTTTCTACAAACCCGTCTGAATTTCACTGCAAAATACCCTTCTTTTCTGCTTTGTTGAAAGTTCTCAACACATTAGGAGAAAGAGCGTGTTCGTGCAAGAGTGATGCAGTATGCGTTTTCCTGGACTTCAAGTGATTTGGGAAACATACTCCTTATTTTTCCCCATTGTGTAAGAAACAACATGAGGCTTGCAAGAGATTGAAACAATGCAACCCAAAACGTATTCCAGCAGTGAAAACACACGTTTCTACAAAGACTTTGAAGGAGCAAGCAAAAGCCTAGTGGCTGAGTGTTCTTTCAGAGAGAAACACACGCATTGCTTCCTTCTGGAGTGAGTTTTCAGCCTGGAATTCATATGCATTTTGTACTGTGCAGAATGTAGCTACCTGCTCGGGAGTTGTGTCATAGACGCACCTTTCCTGCAGGAGTTTATTGAAACATTCATTGTTTGGCTAAGTTCTTTAGGGTTGGTTTTGGAAGGTCTTTCAACTTTGGCCAAATCCCGCTTCGTAGGAAATTTTTTCACAGCGCTGTTTCCAAGTGTCCACAAAGAGCCTCTGCTTGAAACTGTCCACATGCACATCTCCCATACTGGTGTGTTCGTTTCACTACCTGGATTTTGGTTTCCTCTTCTTTCTTTGAAATGACAAGCCTTCTTTCTGCACGCTACACACACCTTGTAGCAGTTTCAGTTTGAAGCATGTTGGTGCTCTCAAAACGCTGTGTCACCTATGTAGAGTGTGTCACTCTACAGCACTGAATACACAACCTAGAGCTCTTTTCACCACAGACACGCAAACACATCTTTTTGTGAAAGTCCTACTTCAGGTCACTTGGAAATGTAAGGTTTTCATCGAGAACATGAAGTCAATCACGGTTTTGCACTCTGCAGCCAATAGAAATGTACTTTTCTACAAACCCGTCTGAATTTCACTGCAAAATACCCTTCTTTTCTGGTTTGTTGAAAGTTCTCAACACATTAGGAAAAAGAGCGTGTTCGTGCAAGAGTGATGCAGTGTGCGTTTTCCTGGACTTCAAGTGATTTGGGAAACATACTCCTTATTTTTCCCCATTGTGTAAGAAACAACATGAGGCTTGCAAGAGATTGAAACAATGCATCCGAAAACGTATTCCAGCAGTGAAAACACACGTTTCTACAAAGACTTTGAAGGAGCAAGCAAAAGCCTAGTGGCTGAGTGTTCTTTCAGAGAGAAACACACGCATTGCTTCCTTCTGGAGTGAGTTTTCAGCCTGGAATTCATATGCATTTTGTACTGTGCAGAATGTAGCTACCTGCTCGGGAGTTGTGTCATAGACGCACCTTTCCTGCGGGAGTTTATTGAAACATTCATTGTCTGGGTAAGTTCTTTAGGGTTGGTTTTGGAAGGTCTTTCAACTTTGGCCAAATCCCGCTTCCTACGAAATTTTTTCACAGCGCTGTTTCCAAGTGTCCACAAAGAGCCTCTGCTTGAAACTGTCCACATGCACATCTCCCATGCTGGTGTGTTCGTTTCACTACCTGGATTTTGGTTTCCTCTTCTTTCTTTGAAATGAGAAGCCTTCTTTCTGCACGCTACACACACCTTGTAGCAGTTTCAGTTTTTAGCATGTTGGTGCTCTCAAAACGCTGTGTCACCTATGTAGAGTGTGTCACTCTCCAGCACTGAATACACAACCTAGAGCTCCTTTCACCACAGACACGCAAACACATCTTTTTGTGAAAGTCCTACTTCAGGTCACTTGGAAATGTAAGGTTTTCATCGAGAACATAAAGTCAATCACGGTTTTGCACTCTGCAGCCAATAGAAATGTACTTTCCTACAAACCCGTCTGAATTTCACTGCAAAATACCCTTCTCTTCTTGTTTGTTGAAAGTTCTCAACGTATTAGGAGAAAGAGCGTGTTCGTGCAAGAGTGATGCAGTGTGCGTTTTCCTGGACTTCAAGTGATTTGGGAAACATACTCCTTATTTTTCCCCATTGTGTAAGAAACAACATGAGGCTTGCAAGAGATTGAAACAATGCATCCCAAACCTTTTCCGGCAGTGAAAACACACGTTTCTACAAAGACTTTGAAGGAGCAAGCAAAAGCCTACTGGCTGAGTGTCCTTTCAGAGAGAAACACACGCATTGCTTCCTTCTGGAGTGAGTTTTCAGCCTGGAATTCATATGCATTTTGTACTGTGCAGAATGTAGCTACCTGCTCGGGAGTTGTGTCATAGATGCACCTTTCCTGCAGGAGTTTATTGCAACATTCATTGTTTGGCTAAGTTCTTTAGGGTTGGTTTTGGAAGGTCTTTCAGCTTTGGCCAAATCCCGCTTCGTACGAAATTTTTTCACAGCGCTGTTTCCAAGTGTCCACAAAGAGCCTCTGCTTGAAACTGTCCACATGCACATCTCCCATACTGGTGTGTTCGTTTCACTACCTGGATTTTGGTTTCCTCTTCTTTCTTTGAAATGACAAGCCTTCTTTCTGCACGCTACACACACCTTAGTGCAGTTTCAGTTTTTAGCATGTTGGTGCTCTCAAAACGCTGTTTTACCATGTAGAGTGTGTCACTCTCCAGCACTGAATACACAACCTAGAGCTCCTTTCACCACACACACGCAAACACATCTTTTTGTGAAAGTCCTACTTCAGGTCACTTGGAAATGTAAGGTTTCCATCGAGAACATGAAGTCAATGACGGTTTTGCACTCTGCAGCCAATAGAGATGTACTTTTCTACAAACCCGTCTGAATTTCACTGCAAAATACCCTTCTCTTCTTGTTTGTTGAAAGTTCTCAACTCATTAGGAGAAAGAGCGTGTTCGTGCAAGAGTGATGCAGTGTGCGTTTTCCTGGACTTCAAGTGATTTGGGAAACATACTCCTTATTTTTCCACATTGTGTAAGAAACAACATGAGGCTTGCAAGAGATTGAAACAATGCATCCCAAAACGTATTCCAGCAGTGAAAACACACGTTTCTACAAAGACTTTGAAGGAGCAAGCAAAAGCCTACTGGCTGAGTGTCCTTTCAGAGAGAAACACACGCATTGCTTCCTTCTGGAGTGAGTTTTCAGCCTGGAATTCATATGCATTTTGTACTGTGCAGAATGTAGCTACCTGCTCGGGAGTTGTGTCATAGATGCACCTTTCCTGCAGGAGTTTATTGCAACATTCATTGTTTGGCTAAGTTCTTTAGGGTTGGTTTTGGAAGGTCTTTCAACTTTGGCCAAATCCCGCTTCGTACGAAATTTTTTCACAGCGCTGTTTCCAAGTGTCCACAAAGAGCCTCTGCTTGAAACTGTCCACATGCACATCTCCCATGCTGGTGTGTTCGTTTCACTACCTGGATTTTGGTTTCCTCTTCTTTCTTTGAAATGACAAGCCTTCTTTCTGCACGCTACACACACCTTGTAGCAGTTTCAATTTTTAGCATGTTCGTGCTCTCAAAACGCTGTGTAACCTATGTAGAGTGTGTCACTCTCCAGCACTGAATACACAACCTAGAGCTCCTTTCACCACAGACACGCAAACACATCTTTTTGTGAAAGTCCTACTTCAGGTCACTTGGAAATGTAAGGTTTTCATCGAGAACATGAAGTCAATCACGGTTTTGCACTCTGCAGCCAATAGAAATGTACTTTTCTACAAACCCGTCTGAATTTCACTGCAAAATACCCTTCTTTTCTGCTTTGTTGAAAGTTCTCAACACATTAGGAGAAAGAGCGTGTTCGTGCAAGAGTGATGCAGTATGCGTTTTCCTGGACTTCAAGTGATTTGGGAAACATACTCCTTATTTTTCCCCATTGTGTAAGAAACAACATGAGGCTTGCAAGAGATTGAAACAATGCAACCCAAAACGTATTCCAGCAGTGAAAACACACGTTTCTACAAAGACTTTGAAGGAGCAAGCAAAAGCCTAGTGGCTGAGTGTTCTTTCAGAGAGAAACACACGCATTGCTTCCTTCTGGAGTGAGTTTTCAGCCTGGAATTCATATGCATTTTGTACTGTGCAGAATGTAGCTACCTGCTCGGGAGTTGTGTCATAGACGCACCTTTCCTGCAGGAGTTTATTGAAACATTCATTGTTTGGCTAAGTTCTTTAGGGTTGGTTTTGGAAGGTCTTTCAACTTTGGCCAAATCCCGCTTCGTAGGAAATTTTTTCACAGCGCTGTTTCCAAGTGTCCACAAAGAGCCTCTGCTTGAAACTGTCCACATGCACATCTCCCATACTGGTGTGTTCGTTTCACTACCTGGATTTTGGTTTCCTCTTCTTTCTTTGAAATGACAAGCCTTCTTTCTGCACGCTACACACACCTTGTAGCAGTTTCAGTTTGAAGCATGTTGGTGCTCTCAAAACGCTGTGTCACCTATGTAGAGTGTGTCACTCTACAGCACTGAATACACAACCTAGAGCTCTTTTCACCACAGACACGCAAACACATCTTTTTGTGAAAGTCCTACTTCAGGTCACTTGGAAATGTAAGGTTTTCATCGAGAACATGAAGTCAATCACGGTTTTGCACTCTGCAGCCAATAGAAATGTACTTTTCTACAAACCCGTCTGAATTTCACTGCAAAATACCCTTCTTTTCTGGTTTGTTGAAAGTTCTCAACACATTAGGAAAAAGAGCGTGTTCGTGCAAGAGTGATGCAGTGTGCGTTTTCCTGGACTTCAAGTGATTTGGGAAACATACTCCTTATTTTTCCCCATTGTGTAAGAAACAACATGAGGCTTGCAAGAGATTGAAACAATGCATCCGAAAACGTATTCCAGCAGTGAAAACACACGTTTCTACAAAGACTTTGAAGGAGCAAGCAAAAGCCTAGTGGCTGAGTGTTCTTTCAGAGAGAAACACACGCATTGCTTCCTTCTGGAGTGAGTTTTCAGCCTGGAATTCATATGCATTTTGTACTGTGCAGAATGTAGCTACCTGCTCGGGAGTTGTGTCATAGACGCACCTTTCCTGCGGGAGTTTATTGAAACATTCATTGTCTGGGTAAGTTCTTTAGGGTTGGTTTTGGAAGGTCTTTCAACTTTGGCCAAATCCCGCTTCCTACGAAATTTTTTCACAGCGCTGTTTCCAAGTGTCCACAAAGAGCCTCTGCTTGAAACTGTCCACATGCACATCTCCCATGCTGGTGTGTTCGTTTCACTACCTGGATTTTGGTTTCCTCTTCTTTCTTTGAAATGAGAAGCCTTCTTTCTGCACGCTACACACACCTTGTAGCAGTTTCAGTTTTTAGCATGTTGGTGCTCTCAAAACGCTGTGTCACCTATGTAGAGTGTGTCACTCTCCAGCACTGAATACACAACCTAGAGCTCCTTTCACCACAGACACGCAAACACATCTTTTTGTGAAAGTCCTACTTCAGGTCACTTGGAAATGTAAGGTTTTCATCGAGAACATGAAGTCAATCACGGTTTTGCACTCTGCAGCCAATAGAAATGTACTTTCCTACAAACCCGTCTGAATTTCACTGCAAAATACCCTTCTCTTCTTGTTTGTTGAAAGTTCTCAACGTATTAGGAGAAAGAGCGTGTTCGTGCAAGAGTGATGCAGTGTGCGTTTTCCTGGACTTCAAGTGATTTGGGAAACATACTCCTTATTTTTCCCCATTGTGTAAGAAACAACATGAGGCTTGCAAGAGATTGAAACAATGCATCCCAAAACGTATTCCAGCAGTGAAAACACACGTTTCTACAAAGACTTTGAAGGAGTAAGCAAAAGCCTACTGGCTGAGTGTTCTTTCAGAGACAAACACACGCATTGCTTCCTTCTGGAGTGAGTTTTCAGCCTGGAATTCATATGCATTTTGTACTGTGCAGAATATAGCTACCTGCTCGGGAGATGTGTCATAGATGCACCTTTCCTGCAGGAGTTTATTGCAACATTCATTGTTTGGCTAAGTTATTTAGGGTTGGTTTTGGAAGGTCTTTCAACTTTGGCCAAATCCCGCTTCGTACGAAATTTTTTCACAGCGCTGTTTCCAAGTGTCCACAAAGAGCCTCTGCTTGAAACTGTCCACATGCACATCTCCCATACTGGTGTGTTCGTTTCACTACCTGGATTTTGGTTTCCTCTTCTTTCTTTGAAATGACAAGCCTTCTTTCTGCACGCTACACACACCTTAGTGCAGTTTCAGTTTTTAGCATGTTGGTGCTCTCAAAACGCTGTTTTACCATGTAGAGTGTGTCACTCTCCAGCACTGAATACACAACCTAGAGCTCCTTTCACCACACACACGCAAACACATCTTTTTGTGAAAGTCCTACTTCAGGTCACTTGGAAATGTAAGGTTTCCATCGAGAACATGAAGTCAATGACGGTTTTGCACTCTGCAGCCAATAGAGATGTACTTTTCTACAAACCCGTCTGAATTTCACTGCAAAATACCCTTCTCTTCTTGTTTGTTGAAAGTTCTCAACTCATTAGGAGAAAGAGCGTGTTCGTGCAAGAGTGATGCAGTGTGCGTTTTCCTGGACTTCAAGTGATTTGGGAAACATACTCCTTATTTTTCCACATTGTGTAAGAAACAACATGAGGCTTGCAAGAGATTGAAACAATGCATCCCAAAACGTATTCCAGCAGTGAAAACACACGTTTCTACAAAGACTTTGAAGGAGCAAGCAAAAGCCTACTGGCTGAGTGTCCTTTCAGAGAGAAACACACGCATTGCTTCCTTCTGGAGTGAGTTTTCAGCCTGGAATTCATATGGATTTTGTACTGTGCAGAATGTAGCTACCTGCTCGGGAGTTGTGTCATAGATGCACCTTTCCTGCAGGAGTTTATTGCAACATTCATTGTTTGGCTAAGTTCTTTAGGGTTGGTTTTGGAAGGTCTTTCAGCTTTGGCCAAATCCCGCTTCGTACGAAATTTTTTCACAGCGCTGTTTCCAAGTGTCCACAAAGAGCCTCTGCTTGAAACTGTCCACATGCACATCTCCCATACTGGTGTGTTCGTTTCACTACCTGGATTTTGGTTTCCTTTTCTTTCTTTGAAATGACAAGCCTTCTTTTGCACGCTACACACACCTTGTAGCAGTTTCGGTTTTTAGCATGCTGGTGCTCTCAAAACGCTGTGTAACCTATGTAGAGTGTGTCACTCTCCAGCACTGAATACACAACCTAGAGCTCCTTTCACCACAGACACGCAAACACATCTTTTTGTGAAAGTCCTACTTCAGGTCACTTGGATATGTAAGGTTTTCATCGAGAACATGAAGTCAATGACGGTTTTGCACTCTGCAGCCAATAGAGATGTACTTTTCTACAAACCCGTCTGAATTTCACTGCAAAATACCCTTCTCTTCTTGTTTGTTGAAAGTTCTCAACGTATTAGGAGAAAGAGCGTGGTCGTGCAAGAGTGATGCAGTGTGCGTTTTCCTGGACTTCAAGTGATTTGGGAAACATACTCCTTATTTTTCCCCATTGTGTAAGAAACAACATGAGCCTTGCAAGAGATTGAAACAATGCATCCCAAAACGTATTCCAGCAGTGAAAACACACGTTTCTACAAAGACTTTGAAGGAGTAAGCAAAAGCCTACTGGCTGAGTGTTCTTTCAGAGAGAAACACACGCATTGCTTCCTTCTGGAGTGAGTTTTCAGCCTGGAATTCATATGCATTTTGTACTGTGCAAAATGTAGCTACCTGCTCGGAAGTTGTGTCATAGATGCACCTTTCCTGCAGGAGTTTATTGCAACATTCATTGTTTGGCTAAGTTCTTTAGGGTTGGTTTTGGAAGGTCTTTCAGCTTTGGCCAAATCCCGCTTCGTACGAAATTTTTTCACAGCGCTGTTTCCGAGTGTCCACAAAGAGCCTCTGCTTGAAACTGTCCACATGCACATCTCCCATACTGGTGTGTTCGTTTCACTACCTGGATTTTGGTTTCCTCTTCTTTCTTTGAAATGACAAGCCTTCTTTCTGCACGCTACACACACCTTGTAGCAGTTTCAGTTTTTAGCATGTTGGTGCTCTCAAAACGCTGTTTTACCATGTAGAGTGTGTCACTCTCCAGCACTGAATACACAACCTAGAGCTCCTTTCACCACAGACACGCAAACACATCTTTTTGTGAAAATCCTACTTCAGGTCACTTGGAAATGTAAGGTTTTCATCGAGAACATGAAGTCAATCACGGTTTTGCACTCTGCAGCCAATAGAAATGTATTTTTCTACAAACCCGTCTGAATTTCACTGCAAAATACCCTTCTCTTCTTGTTTGTTGAAAGTTCTCAACGTATTAGGAGAAAGCGTGTTCGTGCAAGAGTGATGCAGTGTGCGTTTTCCTGGACTGCAAGTGATTTGGGAAACATACTCCTTATTTTTCCACATTGTGTAAGAAACAACATGAGCCTTGCAAGAGATTGAAACAATGCATCCCAAAACGTATTCCAGCAGTGAAAACACACGTTTATACAAAGACTTTGAAGGAGCAAGCAAAAGCCTACTGGCTGAGTGTCCTTTCAGAGAGAAACACACGCATTGCTTCCTTTTGGAGTGAGTTTTCAGCCTGGAATTCATATGCATTTTGTACTGTGCAGAATGTAGCTACCTGCTCGGGATTTGTGTCATAGATGCACCTTTCCTGCAGGAGTTTATTGCAACATTCATTGTTTGGCTAAGTTCTTTAGGGTTGGTTTTGGAAGGTCTTTCAACTTTGGCCAAATACCGCTTCGTACGAAATTTTTTCACAGCGCTGTTTCCAAGTGTCCACAAAGAGCCTCTGCTTGAAACTGTCCACATGCACATCTCCCATACTGGTGTGTTCGTTTCACTACCTGGATTTTGGTTTCCTCTTCTTTCTTTGAAATGACAAGCCTTCTTTCTGCACGCTACACACACCTTGTAGCAGTTTCAGTTTTTAGCATGTTGGTGCTCTCAGAACGCTGTGTAACCTATGTAGAGTGTGTCACTCTCCAGCACTGAATACACAACCTAGAGCTCCTTTCACCACAGACACGCAAACACATCTTTTTGTGAAAGTCCTACTTCAGGTCACTTGGAAATGTTAGGTTTTCATCGAGAACATGAAGTCAATCACGGTTTTGCACTCTGCAGCCAATAGAAATGTACCTTTCTACAAACCCGTCTGAATTTCACTGCAAAATACCCTTCTCTTCTTGTTTGTTGAAAGTTCTCAACGTATTAGGAGAAAGAGCGTGTTCGTGCAAGAGTGATGCAGTGTGCGTTTTCCTGGACTTCAGGTGCTTTGGGAAACATACTCCTTATTTTTCCCCATTGTGTAAGAAACAACATGAGGCTTGCAAGAGATTGAAACAATGCATCCCAAAACGTATTCCAGCAGTGAAAACACACGTTTCTACAACTACTTTGAAGGCGCAAGCAAAAGCCTACTGGCTGAGTGTCCTTTCAGAGAGAAACACACGCATTGCTTCCTTCTGGAGTGAGTTTTCAGCCTGGAATTCATATGCATTTTGTCCTGTGCAGAATGTAGCTACCTGCTCGGGAGTTGTGTCATAGATGCACCTTTCCTGCAGGAGTTTATTGAAACATTCATTGTTTGGCTAAGTTCTTTAGGGTTTGTTTTGGAAGGTCTTTCAACTTTGGCCAAATCCCGCTTCGTAGGAAATTTTTTCACAGCGCTGTTTCCAAGTGTCCACAAAGAGCCTCTGCTTGAAACTGTCCACATGCACATCTCCCATACTGGTGTGTTCGTTTCACTACCTGGATTTTGGTTTCCTCTTCTTTCTTTGAAATGACAAGCCTTCTTTCTGCACGCTACACACACCTTGTAGCAGTTTCAGTTTTTAGCATGTTGGTGCTCTCAAAACGCTGTGTAACCTATGTAGAGTGTGTCACTCTCCAGCACTGAATACACAACCTAGAGCTCCTTTCACCACAGACACGCAAACACATCTTTTTGTGAAAGTCCTACTTCAGGTCACTTGGAAATGTAAGGTTTTCATCGAGAACATGAAGTCAATCACGGTTTTGCACTCTGCAGCCCATAGAGATGTACTTTTCTACAAACCCGTCTGAATTTCACTGCAAAATATCCTTCTCTTCTTGTTTGTTGAACGTTCTCAACGTATTAGGAGAAAGAGCGTGTTCGTGCAAGAGTGATGCAGTGTGCGTTTTCCTGGACTTCAAGTGATTTGGGTAACATACTCCTTATTTTTCCCCATTGTGTAAGAAACAACATGAGGCTTGCAAGAGATTGAAACAATGCATCCCAAAACGTATTCCAGCAGTGAAAACACACGTTTCTACAAAGACTTTGAAGGAGCAAGCAAAAGCCTACTGGCTGAGTGTTCTTTCAGAGAGAAACACACGCATTGCTTCCTTCTGGAGTGAGTTTTCAGCCTGGAATTCATATGCATTTTGTCCTGTGCAGAATATAGCTACCTGCTCGGGAGATGTGTCATAGATGCACCTTTCCTGCAGGAGTTTATTGCAACATTCATTGTTTGGCTAAGTTCTTTAGGGTTGGTTTTGGAAGGTCTTTCAACTTTGGCCAAATCCCGCTTCGTACGAAATTTTTTCACAGCGCTGTTTCCAAGTGTCCACAAAGAGCCTCTGCTTGAAACTGTCCGCATGCACATCTCCCATACTGGTGTGTTCGTTTCACTAGCTGGATTTTGGCTTCCTCTTTTTTCTTTGAAATGACAAGCCTTCTTTCTGCACGCTACACTCACCTTGTAGCAGTTTCAGTTTTTAGCATGCTGGTGCTCTCAAAACGCTGTGTAACCTATGTAGAGTGTGTCACTCTCCAGCACTGAATACACAACCTAGAGCTCCTTTCACCACAGACACGCAAACACATCTTTTTGTGAAAGTCCTACTTCAGGTCACTTGGAAATGTAAGGTTTTCATCGAGAATATGAAGTCAATCACGGTTTTGCACTCTGCAGCCAATAGAGATGTACTTTTCTACAAACCCGTCTGAATTTCACTGCAAAATACCCTTCTCTTCATGTTTGTTGAAAGTTCTCAACGTATTAGGAGAAAGAGCGTGTTCGTGCAAGAGTGATGCAGTGTGCGTTTTCCTGGACTTCAAGTGATTTGGGAAACATACTCCTTATTTTTCCCCATTGTGTAAGAAACAACATGAGGCTTGCAAGAGATTGAAACAATGCATCCCAAACCTTTTCCGGCAGTGAAAACACACGTTTCTACAAAGACTTTGAAGGAGCAAGCAAAAGCCTACTGGCTGAGTGTCCTTTCAGAGAGAAACACACGCATTGCTTCCTTCTGGAGTGAGTTTTCAGCCTGGAATTCATATGCATTTTGTACTGTGCAGAATGTAGCTACCTGCTCGGGAGTTGTGTCATAGATGCACCTTTCCTGCAGGAGTTTATTGCAACATTCATTGTTTGGCTAAGTTCTTTAGGGTTGGTTTTGGAAGGTCTTTCAGCTTTGGCCAAATCCCGCTTCGTACGAAATTTTTTCACAGCGCTGTTTCCAAGTGTCCACAAAGAGCCTCTGCTTGAAACTGTCCACATGCACATCTCCCATACTGGTGTGTTCGTTTCACTACCTGGATTTTGGTTTCCTCTTCTTTCTTTGAAATGACAAGCCTTCTTTCTGCACGCTACACACACCTTAGTGCAGTTTCAGTTTTTTGCATGTTGGTGCTCTCAAAACGCTGTTTTACCATGTAGAGTGTGTCACTCTCCAGCACTGAATACACAACCTAGAGCTCCTTTCACCACACACACGCAAACACATCTTTTTGTGAAAGTCCTACTTCAGGTCACTTGGAAATGTAAGGTTTCCATCGAGAACATGAAGTCAATGACGGTTTTGCACTCTGCAGCCAATAGAGATGTACTTTTCTACAAACCCGTCTGAATTTCACTGCAAAATACCCTTCTCTTCTTGTTTGTTGAAACTTCTCAACTCATTAGGAGAAAGAGCGTGTTCGTGCAAGAGTGATGCAGTGTGCGTTTTCCTGGACTTCAAGTGATTTGGGAAACATACTCCTTATTTTTCCACATTGTGTAAGAAACAACATGAGGCTTGCAAGAGATTGAAACAATGCATCCCAAAACGTATTCCAGCAGTGAAAACACACGTTTCTACAAAGACTTTGAAGGAGCAAGCAAAAGCCTACTGGCTGAGTGTCCTTTCAGAGAGAAACACACGCATTGCTTCCTTCTGGAGTGAGTTTTCAGCCTGGAATTCATATGGATTTTGTACTGTGCAGAATGTAGCTACCTGCTCGGGAGTTGTGTCATAGATGCACCTTTCCTGCAGGAGTTTATTGCAACATTCATTGTTTGGCTAAGTTCTTTAGGGTTGGTTTTGGAAGGTCTTTCAGCTTTGGCCAAATCCCGCTTCGTACGAAATTTTTTCACAGCGCTGTTTCCAAGTGTCCACAAAGAGCCTCTGCTTGAAACTGTCCACATGCACATCTCCCATACTGGTGTGTTCGTTTCACTACCTGGATTTTGGTTTCCTTTTCTTTCTTTGAAATGACAAGCCTTCTTTTGCACGCTACACACACCTTGTAGCAGTTTCGGTTTTTAGCATGCTGGTGCTCTCAAAACGCTGTGTAACCTATGTAGAGTGTGTCACTCTCCAGCACTGAATACACAACCTAGAGCTCCTTTCACCACAGACACGCAAACACATCTTTTTGTGAAAGTCCTACTTCAGGTCACTTGGATATGTAAGGTTTTCATCGAGAACATGAAGTCAATGACGGTTTTGCACTCTGCAGCCAATAGAGATGTACTTTTCTACAAACCCGTCTGAATTTCACTGCAAAATACCCTTCTCTTCTTGTTTGTTGAAAGTTCTCAACGTATTAGGAGAAAGAGCGTGGTCGTGCAAGAGTGATGCAGTGTGCGTTTTCCTGGACTTCAAGTGATTTGGGAAACATACTCCTTATTTTTCCCCATTGTGTAAGAAACAACATGAGCCTTGCAAGAGATTGAAACAATGCATCCCAAAACGTATTCCAGCAGTGAAAACACACGTTTCTACAAAGACTTTGAAGGAGTAAGCAAAAGCCTACTGGCTGAGTGTTCTTTCAGAGAGAAACACACGCATTGCTTCCTTCTGGAGTGAGTTTTCAGCCTGGAATTCATATGCATTTTGTACTGTGCAAAATGTAGCTACCTGCTCGGAAGTTGTGTCATAGATGCACCTTTCCTGCAGGAGTTTATTGCAACATTCATTGTTTGGCTAAGTTCTTTAGGGTTGGCTTTGGAAGGTCTTTCAGCTTTGGCCAAATCCCGCTTCGTACGAAATTTTTTCACAGCGCTGTTTCCGAGTGTCCACAAAGAGCCTCTGCTTGAAACTGTCCACATGCACATCTCCCATACTGGTGTGTTCGTTTCACTACCTGGATTTTGGTTTCCTCTTCTTTCTTTGAAATGACAAGCCTTCTTTCTGCACGCTACACACACCTTGTAGCAGTTTCAGTTTTTAGCATGTTGGTGCTCTCAAAACGCTGTTTTACCATGTAGAGTGTGTCACTCTCCAGCACTGAATACACAACCTAGAGCTCCTTTCACCACAGACACGCAAACACATCTTTTTGTGAAAATCCTACTTCAGGTCACTTGGAAATGTAAGGTTTTCATCGAGAACATGAAGTCAATCACGGTTTTGCACTCTGCAGCCCATAGAAATGTACTTTTCTACAAACCCGTCTGAATTTCACTGCAAAATATCCTTCTCTTCTTGTTTGTTGAACGTTCTCAACGTATTAGGAGAAAGAGCGTGTTCGTGCAAGAGTGATGCAGTGTGCGTTTTCCTGGACTTCAAGTGATTTGGGAAACATACTCCTTATTTTTCCCCATTGTGTAAGAAACAACATGAGCCTTGCAAGAGATTGAAACAATGCATCCCAAAACGTATTCCAGCAGTGAAAACACACGTTTCTACAAAGACTTTGAAGGAGTAAGCAAAAGCCTACTGGCTGAGTGTTCTTTCAGAGAGAAACACACGCATTGCTTCCTTCTGGAGTGAGTTTTCAGCCTGGAATTCATATGCATTTTGTACTGTGCAGAATGTAGCTACCTGCTCGGGAGTTGTGTCATAGATGCACCTTTCCTGCAGGAGTTTATTGCAACATTCATTGTTTGGCTAAGTTCTTTAGGGTTGGTTTTGGAAGGTCTTTCAACTTTGGCCAAATCCCGCTTCGTACGAAATTTTTTCACAGCGCTGTTTCCGAGTGTCCACAAAGATGCTCTGCTTGAAACTGTCCACATGCACATCTCCCATACTGGTGTGTTCGTTTCACTACCTGGATTTTGGTTTCCTCTTCTTTCTTTGAAATGACAAGCCTTCTTTCTGCACGCTACACACACCTGGTAGCAGTTTCAGTTTTTAGCATGTTGGTGCTCTCAAAACGCTGTGTTACCATGTAGAGTGTGTCACTCTCCAGCACTGAATACACAACCTAGAGCTCCTTTCACCACAGACACGCAAACACATCTTTTTGTGAAAGTCCTACTTCAGGTCACTTGGAAATGTAAGGTTTTCATCGAGAACATGAAGTCAATCACGGTTTTGCACTCTGCAGCCAATAGAGATGTACTTTTCTACAAACCCGTCTGAATTTCACTGTAAAATACCCTTCTCTTCTTGTTTGCTGAAAGTTCTCAACGTATTAGGAGAAAGAGCGTGTTCGTGCAAGAGTGATGCAGTGTGCGTTTTCCTGGACTTCAAGTGATTTGGGTAACATACTCCTTATTTTTCCCCATTGTGTAAGAAACAACATGAGGCTTGCAAGAGATTGAAACAATGCATCCCAAAACGTCTTCCAGCAGTGAAAACACACGTTTCTACAAAGACTTTGAAGGAGCAAGCAAAAGCCTAGTGGCTGAGTGTTCTTTCAGAGAGAAACACACGCATTGCTTCCTTCTGGAGTGAGTTTTCAGCCTGGAATTCATATGCATTTTGTCCTGTGCAGAATGTAGCTACCTGCTCGGGGGTTGTGTCATAGATGCACCTTTCCTGCAGGAGTTTATTGCAACATTCATTGTTTGGCTAAGTTCTTTAGGGTTGGTTTTGGAAGGTCTTTCAACTTTGGCCATATCCCGCTTCGTACGAAATTTTTTCACAGCGCTGTTTCCAAGTGTCCACAAAGAGCCTCTGCTTGATACTGTCCACATGCACATCTCCCATGCTGGTGTGTTCGTTTCTCTACCTGGATTTTGGTTTCCTCTTCTTTCTTTGAAATGAGAAGCCTTCTTTCTGCACGCTACACACACCTTGTAGCAGTTTCAGTTTTTAGCATGTTGGTGCTCTCAAAACGCTGTGTAACCTATGTAGAGTGTGTCACTCTCCAGCACTGAATACACAACCTAGAGCTCCTTTCACCACAGACACGCAAACACATCTTTTTGTGAAAGTCCTACTTCAGGTCACTTGGAAATGTAAGGTTTTCATCGAGAACATGAAGTCAATCACGGTTTTGCACTCTGCAGCCAATAGAAATGTACTTTTCTACAAACCCGTCTGAATTTCACTGCAAAATACCCTTCTCTTCTTGTTTGTTGAAAGTTCCCAACGTATTAGGAGAAAGAGCGTGTTCGTGCAAGAGTGATGCAGTGTGCGTTTTCCTGGACTTCAAGTGATTTGGGAAACATACTCCTTATTTTTCCCCATTGTGTAAGAAACAACATGAGGCTTGCAAGAGATTGAAACAATGCATCCCAAAACCTATTCCAGCAGTGAAAACACACGTTTCTACAAAGACTTTGAAGGAGTAAGCAAAAGCCTACTGGCTGAGTGTTCTTTCAGAGAGAAACACACGCATTGCTTCCTTCTGGAGTGAGTTTTCAGCCTGGAATTCATATGCATTTTGTACTGTGCAGAATGTAGCTACCTGCTCGGGAGTTGTGTCATAGATGCACCTTTCCTGCAGGAGTTTATTGCAACATTCATTGTTTGGCTAAGTTCTTTAGGGTTGGTTTTGGAAGGTCTTTCAACTTTGGCCAAATCCCGCTTCGTACGAAATTTTTTCACAGCGCTGTTTCCGAGTGTCCACAAAGAGCCTCTGCTTGAAACTGTCCACATGCACATCTCCCATACTGGTGTGTTCGTTTCACTACCTGGATTTTGGTTTCCTCTTCTTTCTTTGAAATGACAAGCCTTCTTTCTGCACGCTACACACACCTTGTAGCAGTTTCAGTTTTTAGCATGTTGGTGCTCTCAAAACGCTGTGTTACCATGTAGAGTGTGTCACTCTCCAGCACTGAATACACAACCTAGAGCTCCTTTCACCACAGACACGCAAACACATCTTTTTGTGAAAGTCCTACTTCAGGTCACTTGGAAATGTAAGGTTTTCATCGAGAACATGAAGTCAATCACGGTTTTGCACTCTGCAGCCAATAGAGATGTACTTTTCTACAAACCCGTCTGAATTTCACTGCAAAATACCCTTCTCTTCTTGTTTGTTGAAAGTTCTCAACGTATTAGGAGAAAGAGCGTGTTCGTGCAAGAGTGATGCAGTGTGCGTTTTCCTGGACTTCAAGTGATTTGGGAAACATACTCCTTATTTTTCCCCATTGTGTAAGAAACAACATGAGGCTTGCAAGAGATTGAAACAATGCATCCCAAACCTTTTCCGGCAGTGAAAACACACGTTTCTACAAAGACTTTTAAGGAGCAAGCAAAAGCCTACAGGCTGATTGTCCTTTCAGAGAGAAACACACGCATTGCTTCCTTCTGGAGTGAGTTTTCAGCCTGGAATTCATATGCATTTTGTACTGTGCAGAATGTAGCTACCTGCTCGGGAGTTGTGTCATAGATGCACCTCTCCTGCAGGAGTTTATTGCAACATTCATTGTTTGGCTAAGTTCTTTAGGGTTGGTTTTGGAAGGTCTTTCAGCTTTGGCCAAATCCCGCTTCGTACGAAATTTTTTCACAGCGCTGTTTCCAAGTGTCCACAAAGAGCCTCTGCTTGATACTGTCCACATGCACATCTCCCATGCTGGTGTGTTCGTTTCTCTACCTGGATTTTGGTTTCCTCTTCTTTCTTTGAAATGAGAAGCCTTCTTTCTGCACGCTACACACACCTTGTAGCAGTTTCAGTTTTTAGCATGTTGGTGCTCTCAAAACGCTGTGTAACCTATGTAGAGTGTGTCACTCTCCAGCACTGAATACACAACCTAGAGCTCCTTTCACCAGAGACACGCAAACACATCTTTTTGTGAAAGTCCTACTTCAGGTCACTTGGAAATGTAAGGTTTTCATCGAGAACATGAAGTCAATCACGGTTTTGCACTCTGCAGCCAATAGAAATGTACTTTTCTACAAACCCGTCTGAATTTCACTGCAAAATACACTTCTCTTCTTGTTTGTTGAAAGTTCCCAACGTATTAGGAGAAAGAGCGTGTTCGTGCAAGAGTGATGCAGTGTGCGTTTTCCTGGACTTCAAGTGATTTGGGAAACATACTCCTTATTTTTCCCCATTGTGTAAGAAACAACATGAGGCTTGCAAGAGATTGAAACAATGCATCCCAAAACCTATTCCAGCAGTGAAAACACACGTTTCTACAAAGACTTTGAAGGAGTAAGCAAAAGCCTACTGGCTGAGTGTTCTTTCAGAGAGAAACACACGCATTGCTTCCTTCTGGAGTGAGTTTTCAGCCTGGAATTCATATGCATTTTGTACTGTGCAGAATGTAGCCTCCTGCTCGGGAGTTGTGTCATAGATGCACCTTTCCTGCAGGAGTTTATTGCAACATTCATTGTTTGGCTAAGTTCTTTAGGGTTGGTTTTGGAAGGTCTTTCAACTTTGGCCAAATCCCGCTTCGTACGAAATTTTTTCAGGGCGCTGTTTCCGAGTTCCACAAAGAGCCTCTGCTTGAAACTGTCCACATGCACATCTCCCATACTGGTGTGTTCGTTTCACTACCTGGATTTTGGTTTCCTCTTCTTTCTTTGAAATGACAAGCCTTCTTTCTGCACGCTACACACACCTTGTAGCAGTTTCAGTTTTTAGCATGTTGGTGCTCTCAAAACGCTGTGTTACCATGTAGAGTGTGTCACTCTCCAGCACTGAATACACAACCTAGAGCTCCTTTCACCACAGACACGCAAACACATCTTTTTGTGAAAGTCCTACTTCAGTTCACTTGGAAATGTAAGGTTTTCATCGAGAACATGAAGTCAATCACGGTTTTGCACTCTGCAGCCAATAGAGATGTACTTTTCTACAAACCCGTCTGAATTTCACTGCAAAATACCCTTCTCTTCTTGTTTGTTGAAAGTTCTCAACGTATTAGGAGAAAGAGCGTGTTCGTGCAAGAGTGATGCAGTGTGCGTTTTCCTGGACTTCAAGTGATTTGGGAAACATACTCCTTATTTTTCCCCATTGTGTAAGAAACAACATGAGGCTTGCAAGAGATTGAAACAATGCATCCCAAACCTTTTCCGGCAGTGAAAACACACGTTTCTACAAAGACTTTTAAGGAGCAAGCAAAAGCCTACAGGCTGATTGTCCTTTCAGAGAGAAACACACGCATTGCTTCCTTCTGGAGTGAGTTTTCAGCCTGGAATTCATATGCATTTTGTACTGTGCAGAATGTAGCTACCTGCTCGGGAGTTGTGTCATAGATGCACCTTTCCTGCAGGAGTTTATTGCAACATTCATTGTTTGGCTAAGTTCTTTAGGGTTGGTTTTGGAAGGTCTTTCAACTTTGGCCAAATCCCGCTTCGTACGAAATTTTTTCACAGCGCTGTTTCCAAGTGTCCACAAAGAGCCTCTGCTTGAAACTATCCACATGCACATCTCCCATACTGGTGTGTTCGTTTTACTACCTGGATTTTGGTTTCCTCTTCTTTCTTTGAAATGACAAGCCTTCTTTCTGCACGCTACACACACCTTGTAGCAGTTTCAGTTTTTAGCATGTTGGTGCTCTCAAAACGCTGTGTTACCATGTAGAGTGTGTCACTCTCCAGCACTGAATACACAACCTAGAGCTCCTTTCACCACAGACACGCAAACACATCTTTTTGTGAAAGTCCTACTTCAGGTCACTTGGAAATGTAAGGTTTTCATCGAGAACATGAAGTCAATCACGGTTTTGCACTCTGCAGCCAATAGAGATGTACATTTCTACAAACCCGTCTGAATTTCACTGCAAAATACCCTTCTTTTCCGGTTTGTTGAAAGTTCTCAACACATTAGGAGTAAGAGCGTGTTCGTGCAAGAGTGATGCAGTGTGCGTTTTCCTGGACTTCAAGTGATTTGGGAAACATACTCCTTATTTTTCCCCATTGTGTAAGAAACAACATGAGGCTTGCAAGAGATTGAAACAATGCATCCCAAAACGTATTCCAGCAGTGAAAACACACGTTTCTACAAAGACTTTGAAGGAGCAAGCAAAAGCCTACTGGCTGAGTGTCCTTTCAGAGAAAAACACACGCATTGCTTCCTTCTGGAGTGAGTTTTCAGCCTGGAATTCATATGCATTTTGTACTGTGCAGAATGTAGCTACCTGCTCGGGAGTTGTGTCATAGATGCACCTTTCCTGCAGGAGTTTATTGCAACATTCATTGTTTGGCTAAGTTCTTTAGGGTTGGTTTTGGAAGGTCTTTCAACTTTGGCCAAATCCCGCTTCGTACGAAATTTTTTCACAGCGCTGTTTCCAAGTGTCCACAAAGAGCCTCTGCTTGAAACTATCCACATGCACATCTCCCATACTGGTGTGTTCGTTTCACTACCTGGATTTTGGTTTCCTCTTCTTTCTTTGAAATGACAAGCCTTCATTCTGCACGCTACACACACCTTGTAGCAGTTTCAGTTTTTAGCAAGTTGGTGCTCTCAAAACGCTGTGTTACCATGTAGAGTGTGTCACTCTCCAGCACTGAATACACAACCTACAGCTCCTTTCACCACAGACACGCAAACACATCTTTTTGTGAAACTCCTACTTCAGGTCACTTGGAAATGTAAGGTTTTCATCGAGAACATGAAGTCAATCACGGTTTTGCACTCTGCTGCCAATAGAAATGTACTTTTCTACAAACCCGTCTGAATTTCACTGCAAAATACCCTTCTTTTCTTGTTTGTTGAAAGTTCTCAACGTATTAGGAGAAAGAGCGTGTTCGTGCAAGAGTGATGCAGTGTGCGTTTTCCTGGACTTCAAGTGATTTGGGAAACATACTCCTTATTTTTCCCCATTGTGTAAGCAACAACATGAGGCTTGCAAGAGATTGAAACAATGCATCCCAAAACGTATTCCAGCAGTGAAAACACACGTTTCTACAAAGACTTTGAAGGAGCAAGCAAAAGCCTACTGGCTGAGTGTCCTTTCAGAGAGAAACACACGCATTGCTTCCTTCTGGAGTGAGTTTTAAGCCTGGAATTCATATGCATTTTGTACTGTGCAGAATGTAGCTACCTGCTCGGGAGTTGTGTCATAGATGCACCTTTCCTGCAGGAGTTTATTGCAACATTCATTGTTTGGCTAAGTTCTTTAGGGTTGGTTTTGGAAGGTCTTTCAACTTTGGCCAAATCCCGCTTCGTACGAAATTTTTTCACAGCGCTGTTTCCGAGTGTCCACAAAGAGCCTCTGCTTGAAACTGTCCACGTGCACATCTCCCATGCTGGTGTGTTCATTTCACTACCTGGATTTTGGTTTCCTCTTCTTTCTTTGAAATGACAAGCCTTCTCTCTGCACGCTACACACACCTTGTAGCAGTTTCAGTTTTTAGCATGTTGTTGCTCTCAAAACGCTGTGTAACCTATGTAGAGTGTGTCATCTCCAGCACTGAATACACAACCTAGAGCTCCTTTCACCACAGACACGCAAACACATCTTTTTGTGAAAGTCCTACTTCAGGTCACTTGGAAATGTAAGGTTTTCATCGAGAACATGAAGTCAATCACGGTTTTGCACTCTGCAGCCAATAGAAATGTACTTTTCTACAAACCCGTCTGAATTTCACTGCAAAATACCCTTCTTTACTTGTTTGTTGAAAGTTCTCAACACATTAGGAGAAAGAGCGTGTTCGTGCAAGAGTGATGCAGTGTGCGTTTTCCTGGACTTCAAGTGATTTGGGAAACATACTCCTTTTTTTTCCCCATTGTGTAAGAAACAACATGAGGCTTGCAAGAGATTGAAACAATGCATCCCAAAACGTATTCCAGCAGTGAAAACACACGTTTCTACAAAGACTTTGAAGGAGCAAGCAAAAGCCTAGTGGCTGAGTGTCCTTTCAGAGAGAAACACACGCATTGCTTCCTTCTGGAGTGAGTTTTCAGCCTGGAATTCATATGCATTTTGTACTGTGCAGAATGTAGCTACCTGCTCGGGAGTTGTGTCATAGATGCACCATTCCTGCAGGAGTTTATTGCAACATTCATTGTTTGGCTAAGTTCTTTAGGGTTGGTTTTGGAAGGTCTTTCAACTTTGGCCAAATCCCGCTTCGTACGAAATTTTTTCACAGCGCTGTTTCCAAGTGTCCACAAAGAGCCTCTGCTTGAAACTGTCCACATGCACATCTCCCATACTGGTGTGTTCGTTTCACTACCTGGATTTTGGTTTCCTCTTCTTTCTTTGAAATGACAAGCCTTCTTTCTGCACGCTACACACACCTTGTAGCAGTTTCAGTTTTTAGCATGCTGGTGCTCTCAAAACGCTGTGTAACCTATGTAGAGTGTGTCACTCTCCAGCACTGAATACACAACCTAGAGCTCCTTTCACCACAGACACGCAAACACATCTTTTTGTGAAAGTCCTACTTCAGGTCACTTGGAAATGTAAGGTTTTCATCGAGAACATGAAGTCAATCACGGTTTTGCACTCTGCAGCCAATAGAGATGTACATTTCTACAAACCCGTCTGAATTTCACTGCAAAATACCCTTCTTTTCCGGTTTGTTGAAAGTTCTCAACACATTAGGAGTAAGAGCGTGTTCGTGCAAGAGTAATGCAGTGTGCGTTTTCCTGGACTTCAAGTGATTTGGGAAACATACTCCTTATTTTTCCCCATTGTGTAAGAAACAACATGAGGCTTGCAAGAGATTGAAACAATGCATCCCAAAACGTATTCCAGCAGTGAAAACACACGTTTCTACAAAGACTTTGAAGGAGCAAGCAAAAGCCTAGTGGCTGAGTGTCCTTTCAGAGAGAAACACACGCATTGCTTCCTTCTGGAGTGAGTTTTCAGCCTGGAATTCATATGCATTTTGTACTGTGCAGAATGTAGCTACCTGCTCGGGAGTTGTGTCATAGATGCACCTTTCCTGCAGGAGTTTATTGCAACATTCATTGTTTGGCTAAGTTCTTTAGGGTTGGTTTTGGAAGGTCTTTCAACTTTGGCCAAATCCCGCTTCATACGAAATTTTTTCACAGCGCTGTTTCCAAGTGTCCACAAAGAGCCTCTGCTTGAAACTATCCACATGCACATCTCCCATACTGGTGTGTTCGTTTCACTACCTGGATTTTGGTTTCCTCTTCTTTCTTTGAAATGACAAGCCTTCTTTCTGCACGCTACACACACCTTGTAGCAGTTTCAGTTTTTAGCATGTTGGAGCTCTCAAAACGCTGTGTTACCATGTAGAGTGTGTCACTCTCCAGCACTGAATACACAACCTAGAGCTCCTTTCACCACAGACACGCAAACACATCTTTTTGTGAAAGTCCTACTTCAGGTCACTTGGAAATGTAAGGTTTTCATCGAGAACATGAAGTCAATCACGGTTTTGCACTCTGCTGCCAATAGAAATGTACTTTTCTACAAACCCGTCTGAATTTCACTGCAAAATACCCTTCTTTTCTTGTTTGTTGAAAGTTCTCAACGTATTAGGAGAAAGAGCGTGTTCGTGCAAGAGTGATGCAGTGTGCGTTTTCCTGGACTTCAAGTGATTTGGGAAACATACTCCTTATTTTTCCCCATTGTGTAAGAAACAACATGAGGCTTGCAAGAGATTGAAACAATGCATCCCAAACCTTTTCCGACAGTGAAAACACACGTTTCTACAAAGACTTTGAAGGAGCAAGCAAAAGCCTACTGGCTGAGTGTTCTTTCAGAGAGAAACACACGCATTGCTTCCTTCTGGAGTGAGTTTTCAGCCTGGAATTCATATGCATTTTGTACTGTGCAGAATGTAGCTACCTGCTCGGGAGTTGTGTCATAGACGCACCTTTCCTGCAGGAGTTTATTGCAACATTCATTGTTTGGCTAAGTTCTTTAGGGTTGGTTTTGGAAGGTCTTTCAACTTTGGCCAAATCCCGCTTCGTACGAAATTATTTCACAGCGGTATTTCCAAGTGTCCACAAAGAGCCTCTGCTTGAAACTGTCCACATGCACATCTCCCATACTGGTGTGTTCGTTTCACTACCTGGATTTTGGTTTCCTCTTCTTTCTTTGAAATGACAAGCCTTCTTTCTGCACGCTACACACACCTTGTAGCAGTTTCAGTTTTTAGCATCCTGGTGCTCTCAAAACGCTGTGTAACCTATGTAGAGTGTGTCACTCTCCAGCACTGAATACACAACCTAGAGCTCCTTTCACCACAGACACGCAAACACATCTTTTTGTGACAGTCCTACTTCAGGTCACTTGGAAATGTAAGGTTTTCATCGAGAACATGAAGTCAATCACGGTTTTGCACTCTGCAGCCAATAGAGATGTACATTTCTACAAACCCGTCTGAATTTCACTGCAAAATACCCTTCTTTTCCGGTTTGTTGAAAGTTCTCAACACATTAGGAGTAAGAGCGTGTTCGTGCAAGAGTGATGCAGTGTGCGTTTTCCTGGACTTCAAGTGATTTGGGAAACATACTCCTTATTTTTCCCCATTGTGTAAGAAACAACATGAGGCTTGCAAGAGATTGAAACAATGCATCCCAAAACGTATTCCAGCAGTGAAAACACACGTTTCTACAAAGACTTTGAAGGAGCAAGCAAAAGCCTACTGGCTGAGTGTCCTTTCAGAGAGAAACACACGCATTGCTTCCTTCTGGAGTGAGTTTTCAGCCTGGAATTCATATGCATTTTGTACTGTGCAGAATGTAGCTACCTGCTCGGGAGTTGTGTCATAGATGCACCTTGCCTGCAGGAGTTTATTGCAACATTCATTGTTTGGCTAAGTTCTTTAGGGTTGGTTTTGGAAGGTCTTTCAACTTTGGCCAAATCCCGCTTCGTACGAAATTTTTTCACAGCGCTGTTTCCAAGTGTCCACAAAGAGCCTCTGCTTGAAACTGTCCACATGCACATCTCCCATACTGGTGTGTTCGTTTCACTACCTGGATTTTGGTTTCCTCTTCTTTCTTTGAAATGACAAGCCTTCTTTCTGCACGCTACACACACCTTGTAGCAGTTTCAGTTTTTAGCATGCTGGTGCTCTCAAAACGCTGTGTAACCTATGTAGAGTGTGTCACTCTCCAGCACTGAATACACAACCTAGAGCTCCTTTCACCACAGACACGCAAACACATCTTTTTGTGAAAGTCCTACTTCAGGTCACTTGGAAATGTAAGGTTTTCATCGAGAACATGAAGTCAATCACGGTTTTGCACTCTGCAGCCAATAGAGATGTACATTTCTACAAACCCGTCTGAATTTCACTGCAAAATACCCTTCTTTTCCGGTTTGTTGAAAGTTCTCAACACATTAGGAGTAAGAGCGTGTTCGTGCAAGAGTGATGCAGTGTGCGTTTTCCTGGACTTCAAGTGATTTGGGAAACATACTCCTTATTTTTCCCCATTGTGTAAGAAACAACATGAGGCTTGCAAGAGATTGAAACAATGCATCCCAAAACGTATTCCAGCAGTGAAAACACACGTTTCTACAAAGACTTTGAAGGAGCAAGCAAAAGCCTAGTGGCTGAGTGTCCTTTCAGAGAGAAACACACGCATTGCTTCTTTCTGGAGTGAGTTTTCAGCCTGGAATTCATATGCATTTTGTACTGTGCAGAATGTAGCTACCTGCTCTGGAGTTGTGTCATAGATGCACCTTTCCTGCAGGAGTTTATTGCAACATTCATTGTTTGGCTAAGTTCTTTAGGGTTGGTTTTGGAAGGTCTTTCAACTTTGGCCAAATCCCGCTTCGTACGAAATTTTTTCACAGCGCTGTTTCCAAGTGTCCACAATGAGCCTCTGCTTGAAACTATCCACATGCACATCTCCCATACTGGTGTGTTCGTTTCACTACCTGGATTTTGGTTTCCTCTTCTTTCTTTGAAATGACAAGCCTTCTGTCTGCACGCTACTCACACCTTGTAGCAGTTTCAGTTTTTAGCATGTTGGTGCTCTCAAAACGCTTTGTTACCATGTAGAGTGTGTCACTCTCCAGCACTGAATACACAACCTAGAGCTCCTTTCACCACAGACACGCAAACACATCTTTTTGTGAAAGTCCTACTTCAGGTCACTTGGAAATGTAAGGTTTTCATCGAGAACATGAAGTCAATCACGGTTTTGCACTCTGCTGCCAATAGAAATGTACTTTTCTACAAACCAGTCTGAATTTCACTGCAAAATACCCTTCTCTTCTTGTTTGTTGAAAGTTCTCAACGTATTAGGAGAAAGAGCGTGTTCGTGCAAGAGTGATGCAGTGTGCGTTTTCCTGGACTTCAAGTGATTTGGGAAACATACTCCTTATTTTTCCCCATTGTGTAAGAAACAACATGAGGCTTGCAAGAGATTGAAACAATGCATCCCAAACCTTTTCCGGCAGTGAAAACACACGTTTCTACAAAGACTTTGAAGGAGCAAGCAAAAGCCTACTGGCTGAGTGTCCTTTGAGAGAGAAACACACGCATTGCTTCCTTCTGGAGTGAGTTTTCAGCCTTGAATTCATATGCATTTTGTACTGTGCAGAATGTAGCTACCTGCTCGGGAGTTGTGTCATAGATGCACCTTTCCTGCAGGAGTTTATTGAAACATTCATTGTTTGGCTAAGTTCTTTAGGGTTGGTTTTGGAAGGACTTTCAACTTTGGCAAAATCCCGCTTCGTACGAAATTTTTTCACAGCGCTGTTTCCAAGTGTCCACAAAGAGCCTCTGCTTGAAACTGTCCACATGCACATCTCCCATACTGGTGTGTTCGTTTCACTACCTGGATTTTGGTTTCCTCTTCTTTCTTTGAAATGACAAGCCTTCTTTCTGCACGCTACACACACCTTGTAGCAGTTTCAGTTTTTAGCATGTTGGTGCTCTCAAAACGCTGTGTTACCATGTAGAGTGTGTCACTCTCCAGCACTGAATACACAACCTAGAGCTCCTTTCACCACAGACACGCAAACACATCTTTTTGTGAAAGTCCTACTTCAGGTCACTTGGAAATGTAAGGTTTTCATCGAGAACATGAAGTCAATCACGGTTTTGCACTCTGCAGCCAATAGAGATGTACATTTCTACAAACCCGTCTGAATTTCACTGCAAAATACCCTTCTTTTCCGGTTTGTTGAAAGTTCTCAACACATTAGGAGTAAGAGCGTGTTCGTAAAGAGTGATGCAGTGTGCGTTTTCCTGGACTTCAAGTGATTTGGGAAACATACTCCTTATTTTTCCCCATTGTGTAAGAAACAACATGAGGCTTGCAAGAGATTGAAACAATGCATCCCAAACCTTTTCCGGCAGTGAAAACACACGTTTCTACAAAGACTTTGAAGGAGCAAGCAAAAGCCTACTGGCTGAGTGTCCTTTCAGAGAAAAACACACGCATTGCTTCCTTCTGGAGTGAGTTTTCAGCCTGGAATTCATATGCATTTTGTACTGTGCAGAATGTAGCTACCTGCTCGGGAGTTGTGTCATAGATGCACCTTTCCTGCAGGAGTTTATTGCAACATTCATTGTTTGGCTAAGTTCTTTAGGGTTGGTTTTGGAAGGACTTTCAACTTTGGCCAAATCCCGCTTCGTACGAAATTTTTTCACAGCGCTGTTTCCAAGTGTCCACAAAGAGCCTCTTCTTGAAACTGTCCACATGCACATCTCCCATGCTGGTGTGTTCGTTTCACTACCTGGATTTTGGTTTCCTCTTCTTTCTTTGAAATGACAAGCCTTCTTTCTGCACGCTACACACACCTTGTAGCAGTTTCAGTTTTTAGCATGTTGTTGCTCTCAAAACGCTGTGTAACCTATGTAGAGTGTGTCATCTCCAGCCTGAATACACAACCTAGAGCTCCTTTCACCACAGACACGCAAACACATCTTTTTGTGAAAGTCCTACTTCAGGTCACTTGGAAATGTAAGGTTTTCATCGAGAACATGAAGTCAATCACGGTTTTGCACTCTGCTGCCAATAGAAATGTACTTTTCTACAAACCAGTCTGAATTTCACTGCAAAATACCCTTCTCTTCTTGTTTGTTGAAAGTTCTCAACTTATTAGGAGAAAGAGCGTGTTCGTGCAAGAGTGATGCAGTGTGCGTTTTCCTGGACTTCAAGTGATTTGGGAAACATACTCCTTATTTTTCCCCATTGTGTAAGAAACAACATGAGGCTTGCAAGATATTGAAACAATGCATCCCAAACCTTTTCCGGCAGTGAAAACACACGTTTCTACAAAGACTTTGAAGGAGCAAGCAAAAGCCTACTGGCTGAGTGTCCTTTCAGAGAGAAACACACGCATTGCTTCCTTCTGGAGTGAGTTTTCAGCCTGGAATTCATATGCATTTTGTACTGTGCAGAATGTAGCTACCTGCTCGGGAGTTGTGTCATAGATGCACCTTTCCTGCAGGAGTTTATTGAAACATTCATTGTTTGGCTAAGTTCTTTAGGGTTGGTTTTGGAAGGACTTTCAACTTTGGCAAAATCCCGCTTCGTACGAAATTTTTTCACAGCGCTGTTTCCAAGTGTCCACAAAGAGCCTCTGCTTGAAACTGTCCACATGCACATCTCCCATACTGGTGTGTTCGTTTCACTACCTGGATTTTGGTTTCCTCTTCTTTCTTTGAAATGACAAGCCTTCTTTCTGCACGCTACACACACCTTGTAGCAGTTTCAGTTTTTAGCATGTTGGTGCTCTCAAAACGCTGTGTTACCATGTAGAGTGTGTCACTCTCCAGCACTGAATACACAACCTAGAGCTCCTTTCACCACAGACACGCAAACACATCTTTTTGTGAAAGTCCTACTTCAGGTCACTTGGAAATGTAAGGTTTTCATCGAGAACATGAAGTCAATCACGGTTTTGCACTCTGCAGCCAATAGAGATGTACATTTCTACAAACCCGTCTGAATTTCACTGCAAAATACCCTTCTTTTCCGGTTTGTTGAAAGTTCTCAACACATTAGGAGTAAGAGCGTGTTCGTGAAGAGTGATGCAGTGTGCGTTTTCCTGGACTTCAAGTGATTTGGGAAACATACTCCTTATTTTTCCCCATTGTGTAAGAAACAACATGAGGCTTGCAAGAGATTGAAACAATGCATCCCAAACCTTTTCCGGCAGTGAAAACACACGTTTCTACAAAGACTTTGAAGGAGCAAGCAAAAGCCTACTGGCTGAGTGTCCTTTCAGAGAAAAACACACGCATTGCTTCCTTCTGGAGTGAGTTTTCAGCCTGGAATTCATATGCATTTTGTAGTGTGCAGAATGTAGCTACCTGCTCGGGAGTTGTGTCATAGATGCACCTTTCCTGCAGGAGTTTATTGCAACATTCATTGTTTGGCTAAGTTCTTTAGGGTTGGTTTTGGAAGGTCTTTCAACTTTGGCCAAATCCCGCTTCGTACGAAATTTTTTCACAGCGCTGTTTCCAAGTGTCCACAAAGAGCCTCTGCTTGAAACTGTCCACATGCACATCTCCCATGCTGGTGTGTTCGTTTCACTACCTGGATTTTGGTTTCCTCTGCTTTCTTTGAAATGACAAGCCTTCTTTCTGCACGCTACACACACCTTGTAGCAGTTTCAGTTTTTAGCATGTTGTTGCTCTCAAAACGCTGTGTAACCTATGTAGAGTGTGTCATCTCCAGCCTGAATACACAACCTAGAGCTCCTTTCACCACAGACACGCAAACACATCTTTTTGTGAAAGTCCTACTTCAGGTCACTTGGAAATGTAAGGTTTTCATCGAGAACATGAAGTCAATCACGGTTTTGCACTCTGCAGCCAATAGAGATGTACATTTCTACAAACCCGTCTGAATTTCACTGCAAAATATCCTTCTTTTCCGGTTTGTTGAAAGTTCTCAACACATTAGGAGAAAGAGCGTGTTCGTGCAAGAGTGATGCAGTGTGCGTTTTCCTGGACTTCAAGTGATTTGGGAAACATACTCCTTATTTTTCCCCATTGTGTAAGAAACAACATGAGGCTTGCAAGAGATTGAAACAATGCATCCCAAACCTTTTCCGGCAGTGAAAACACACGTTTCTACAAAGACTTTGAAGGAGCAAGCAAAAGCCTAGTGGCTGAGTGTTCTTTCAGAGAGAAACACACGCATTGCTTCCTTCTGGAGTGAGTTTTCAGCCTGGAATTCATATGCATTTTGTACTGTGCAGAATGTAGCTACCTGCTCGGGAGTTGTGTCATAGATGCACCTTTCCTGCAGGAGTTTATTGCAACATTCATTGTTTGGCTAAGTTCTTTAGGGTTGGTTTTGGAAGGTCTTTCAACTTTGGCCAAATCCCGCTTCGTACGAAATTTTTTCACAGCGCTGTTTCCAAGTGTCCACAAAGAGCCTCTGCTTGAAACTATCCACATGCACATCTCCCATACTGGTGTGTTCGTTTCACTACCTGGATTTTGGTTTCCTCTTCTTTCTTTGAAATGACAAGCCTTCTTTCTGCACGCTACACACACCTTGTAGCAGTTTCAGTTTTTAGCATGTTGGTGCTCTCAAAACGCTGTGTTACCATATAGAGTTTGTCACTCTCCAGCACTGAATACACAACCTAGAGCTCCTTTCACCACAGACACGCAAACACATCTTTTTGTGAAAATCCTACTTCAGGTCACTTGGAAATGTAAGGTTTTCATCGAGAACATGAAGTCAATCACGGTTTTGCACTCTGCAGCCAATAGAGATGTACTTTTCTACAAACCCGTCTGAATTTCACTGCAAAATACCCTTCTCTTCTTGTTTGTTGAAAGTTCTCAACGTATTAGGAGAAAGAGCGTGTTCGTGCAAGAGTGATGCAGTGTGCGTTTTCCTGGACTTCAAGTGATTTGGGAAACATACTCCTTATTTTTCCCCATTGTGTAAGAAACAACATGAGGCTTGCAAGAGATTGAAACAATGCATCCCAAACCTTTTCCGGCAGTGAAAACACACGTTTCTACAAAGACTTTTAAGGAGCAAGCAAAAGCCTACTGGCTGAGTGTCCTTTCAGAGAGAAACACACGCATTGCTTCCTTCTGGAGTGAGTTTTCAGCCTGGAATTCATATGCATTTTGTACTGTGCAGAATGTAGCTACCTGCTCGGGAGTTGTGTCATAGATGCACCTTTCATGCAGGAGTTTATTGCAACATTCATTGTTTGGCTAAGTTCTTTAGGGTTGGTTTTGGAAGGTCTTTCAGCTTTGGCCAAATCCCGCTTCGTACGAAATTTTTTCACAGCGCTGTTTCCAAGTGTCCACAAAGAGCCTCTGCTTGAAACTGTCCACATGCACATCTCCCATACTGGTGTGTTCGTTTCACTACCTGGATTTTGGTTTCCTCTTCTTTCTTTGAAATGACAAGCCTTCTTTCTGCACGCTACACACACCTTGTAGCAGTTTCAGTTTTTAGCATGTTGGTGCTCTCAAAACGCTGTGTTACCATATAGAGTGTGTCACTCTCCAGCACTGAATACACAACCTAGAGCTCCTTTCACCACAGACACGCAAACACATCTTTTTGTGAAAATCCTACTTCAGGTCACTTGGAAATGTAAGGTTTTCATCGAGAACATGAAGTCAATCACGGTTTTGCACTCTGCAGCCAATAGAGATGTACATTTCTACAAACCCGTCTGAATTTCACTGCAAAATACCCTTCTTTTCCGGTTTGTTGAAAGTTCTCAACACATTAGGAGTAAGAGCGTGTTCGTGAAGAGTGATGCAGTGTGCGTTTTCCTGGACTTCAAGTGATTTGGGAAACATACTCCTTATTTTTCCCCATTGTGTAAGAAACAACATGAGGCTTGCAAGAGATTGAAACAATGCATCCCAAACCTTTTCCGGCAGTGAAAACACACGTTTCTACAAAGACTTTGAAGGAGCAAGCAAAAGCCTACTGGCTGAGTGTCCTTTCAGAGAAAAACACACGCATTGCTTCCTTCTGGAGTGAGTTTTCAGCCTGGAATTCATATGCATTTTGTAGTGTGCAGAATGTAGCTACCTGCTCGGGAGTTGTGTCATAGATGCACCTTTCCTGCAGGAGTTTATTGCAACATTCATTGTTTGGCTAAGTTCTTTAGGGTTGGTTTTGGAAGGTCTTTCAACTTTGGCCAAATCCCGCTTCGTACGAAATTTTTTCACAGCGCTGTTTCCAAGTGTCCACAAAGAGCCTCTGCTTGAAACTGTCCACATGCACATCTCCCATGCTGGTGTGTTCGTTTCACTACCTGGATTTTGGTTTCCTCTGCTTTCTTTGAAATGACAAGCCTTCTTTCTGCACGCTACACACACCTTGTAGCAGTTTCAGTTTTTAGCATGTTGTTGCTCTCAAAACGCTGTGTAACCTATGTAGAGTGTGTCATCTCCAGCCTGAATACACAACCTAGAGCTCCTTTCACCACAGACACGCAAACACATCTTTTTGTGAAAGTCCTACTTCAGGTCACTTGGAAATGTAAGGTTTTCATCGAGAACATGAAGTCAATCACGGTTTTGCACTCTGCAGCCAATAGAGATGTACATTTCTACAAACCCGTCTGAATTTCACTGCAAAATATCCTTCTTTTCCGGTTTGTTGAAAGTTCTCAACACATTAGGAGAAAGAGCGTGTTCGTGCAAGAGTGATGCAGTGTGCGTTTTCCTGGACTTCAAGTGATTTGGGAAACATACTCCTTATTTTTCCCCATTGTGTAAGAAACAACATGAGGCTTGCAAGAGATTGAAACAATGCATCCCAAACCTTTTCCGGCAGTGAAAACACACGTTTCTACAAAGACTTTGAAGGAGCAAG
This sequence comes from Miniopterus schreibersii, assembly GCF_964146895.1. NCBI lineage: Eukaryota > Metazoa > Chordata > Mammalia > Chiroptera > Miniopteridae > Miniopterus > Miniopterus schreibersii. The sequence goes on from NW_027669848.1 coordinate 906,382, forward strand.
CAAAAGCCTAGTGGCTGAGTGTTCTTTCAGAGAGAAACACACGCATTGCTTCCTTCTGGAGTGAGTTTTCAGCCTGGAATTCATATGCATTTTGTACTGTGCAGAATGTAGCTACCTGCTCGGGAGTTGTGTCATAGATGCACCTTTCCTGCAGGAGTTTATTGCAACATTCATTGTTTGGCTAAGTTCTTTAGGGTTGGTTTTGGAAGGTCTTTCAACTTTGGCCAAATCCCGCTTCGTACGAAATTTTTTCACAGCGCTGTTTCCAAGTGTCCACAAAGAGCCTCTGCTTGAAACTATCCACATGCACATCTCCCATACTGGTGTGTTCGTTTCACTACCTGGATTTTGGTTTCCTCTTCTTTCTTTGAAATGACAAGCCTTCTTTCTGCACGCTACACACACCTTGTAGCAGTTTCAGTTTTTAGCATGTTGGTGCTCTCAAAACGCTGTGTTACCATATAGAGTTTGTCACTCTCCAGCACTGAATACACAACCTAGAGCTCCTTTCACCACAGACACGCAAACACATCTTTTTGTGAAAATCCTACTTCAGGTCACTTGGAAATGTAAGGTTTTCATCGAGAACATGAAGTCAATCACGGTTTTGCACTCTGCAGCCAATAGAGATGTACTTTTCTACAAACCCGTCTGAATTTCACTGCAAAATACCCTTCTCTTCTTGTTTGTTGAAAGTTCTCAACGTATTAGGAGAAAGAGCGTGTTCGTGCAAGAGTGATGCAGTGTGCGTTTTCCTGGACTTCAAGTGATTTGGGAAACATACTCCTTATTTTTCCCCATTGTGTAAGAAACAACATGAGGCTTGCAAGAGATTGAAACAATGCATCCCAAACCTTTTCCGGCAGTGAAAACACACGTTTCTACAAAGACTTTTAAGGAGCAAGCAAAAGCCTACTGGCTGAGTGTCCTTTCAGAGAGAAACACACGCATTGCTTCCTTCTGGAGTGAGTTTTCAGCCTGGAATTCATATGCATTTTGTACTGTGCAGAATGTAGCTACCTGCTCGGGAGTTGTGTCATAGATGCACCTTTCATGCAGGAGTTTATTGCAACATTCATTGTTTGGCTAAGTTCTTTAGGGTTGGTTTTGGAAGGTCTTTCAGCTTTGGCCAAATCCCGCTTCGTACGAAATTTTTTCACAGCGCTGTTTCCAAGTGTCCACAAAGAGCCTCTGCTTGAAACTGTCCACATGCACATCTCCCATACTGGTGTGTTCGTTTCACTACCTGGATTTTGGTTTCCTCTTCTTTCTTTGAAATGACAAGCCTTCTTTCTGCACGCTACACACACCTTGTAGCAGTTTCAGTTTTTAGCATGTTGGTGCTCTCAAAACGCTGTGTTACCATATAGAGTGTGTCACTCTCCAGCACTGAATACACAACCTAGAGCTCCTTTCACCACAGACACGCAAACACATCTTTTTGTGAAAATCCTACTTCAGGTCACTTGGAAATGTAAGGTTTTCATCGAGAACATGAAGTCAATCACGGTTTTGCACTCTGCAGCCAATAGAGATGTACTTTTCTACAAACCCGTCTGAATTTCACTGCAAAATACCCTTCTCTTCTTGTTTGTTGAAAGTTCTCAACGTATTAGGAGAAAGAGCGTGTTCGTGCAAGAGTGATGCAGTGTGCGTTTTCCTGGACTTCAAGTGATTTGGGAAACATACTCCTTATTTTTCCCCATTGTGTAAGAAACAACATGAGGCTTGCAAGAGATTGAAACAATGCATCCCAAACCTTTTCCGGCAGTGAAAACACACGTTTCTACAAAGACTTTTAAGGAGCAAGCAAAAGCCTACTGGCTGAGTGTCCTTTCAGAGAGAAACACACGCATTGCTTCCTTCTGGAGTGAGTTTTCAGCCTGGAATTCATATGCATTTTGTACTGTGCAGAATGTAGCTACCTGCTCGGGAGTTGTGTCATAGATGCACCTTTCATGCAGGAGTTTATTGCAACATTCATTGTTTGGCTAAGTTCTTTAGGGTTGGTTTTGGAAGGTCTTTCAGCTTTGGCCAAATCCCGCTTCGTACGAAATTTTTTCACAGCGCTGTTTCCAAGTGTCCACAAAGAGCCTCTGCTTGAAACTGTCCACATGCACATCTCCCATACTGGTGTGTTCGTTTCACTACCTGGATTTTGGTTTCCTCTTCTTTCTTTGAAATGACAAGCCTTCTTTTGCACGCTACACACACCTTGTAGCAGTTTCGGTTTTTAGCATGCTGGTGCTCTCAAAACGCTGTGTAACCTATGTAGAGTGTGTCACTCTCCAGCACTGAATACACAACCTAGAGCTCCTTTCACCACAGACACGCAAACACATCTTTTTGTGAAAGTCCTACTTCAGGTCACTTGGAAATGTAAGGTTTTCATCGAGAACATGAAGTCAATGACGGTTTTGCACTCTGCAGCCAATAGAGATGTACTTTTCTACAAACCCGTCTGAATTTCACTGCAAAATACCCTTCTCTTCTTGTTTGTTGAAAGTTCTCAACGTATTAGGAGAAAGAGCGTGGTCGTGCAAGAGTGATGCAGTGTGCGTTTTCCTGGACTTCAAGTGATTTGGGAAACATACTCCTTATTTTTCCCCATTGTGTAAGAAACAACATGAGCCTTGCAAGAGATTGAAACAATGCATCCCAAAACGTATTCCAGCAGTGAAAACACACGTTTCTACAAAGACTTTGAAGGAGTAAGCAAAAGCCTACTGGCTGAGTGTTCTTTCAGAGAGAAACACACGCATTGCTTCCTTCTGGAGTGAGTTTTCAGCCTGGAATTCATATGCATTTTGTACTGTGCAGAATGTAGCTACCTGCTCGGAAGTTGTGTCATAGATGCACCTTTCCTGCAGGAGTTTATTGCAACATTCATTGTTTGGCTAAGTTCTTTAGGGTTGGTTTTGGAAGGTCTTTCAGCTTTGGCCAAATCCCGCTTCGTACGAAATTTTTTCACAGCGCTGTTTCCGAGTGTCCACAAAGAGCCTCTGCTTGAAACTGTCCACATGCACATCTCCCATACTGGTGTGTTCGTTTCACTACCTGGATTTTGGTTTCCTCTTCTTTCTTTGAAATGGCAAGCCTTCTTTCTGCACGCTACACACACCTTGTAGCAGTTTCAGTTTTTAGCATGTTGGTGCTCTCAAAACGCTGTTTTACCATGTAGAGTGTGTCACTCTCCAGCACTGAATACACAACCTAGAGCTCCTTTCACCACAGACACGCAAACACATCTTTTTGTGAAAATCCTACTTCTGGTCACTTGGAAATGTAAGGTTTTCATCGAGAACATGAAGTCAATCACGGTTTTGCACTCTGCAGCCAATAGAAATGTATTTTTCTACAAACCCGTCTGAATTTCACTGCAAAATACCCTTCTCTTCTTGTTTGTTGAAAGTTCTCAACGTATTAGGAGAAAGCGTGTTCGTGCAAGAGTGATGCAGTGTGCGTTTTCCTGGACTTCAAATGATTTGGGAAACATACTCCTTATTTTTCCACATTGTGTAAGAAACAACATGAGCCTTGCAAGAGATTGAAACAATGCATCCCAAAACGTATTCCAGCAGTGAAAACACACGTTTCTACAAAGACTTTGAAGGAGCAAGCAAAAGCCTACTGGCTGAGTGTCCTTTCAGAGAGAAACAAACGCATTGCTTCCTTTTGGAGTGAGTTTTCAGCCTGGAATTCATATGCATTTTGTACTGTGCAGAATGTAGCTACCTGCTCGGGAGTTGTGTCATAGATGCACCTTTCCTGCAGGAGTTTATTGCAACATTCATTGTTTGGCTAAGTTCTTTAGGGTTGGTTTTGGAAGGTCTTTCAACTTTGGCCAAATCCCGCTTCGTAGGAAATTTTTTCACAGCGCTGTTTCCAAGTGTCCACAAAGAGCCTCTGCTTGAAACTGTCCACATGCACATCTCCCATACTGGTGTGTTCGTTTCACTACCTGGATTTTGGTTTCCTCTTCTTTCTTTGAAATGACAAGCCTTCTTTCTGCACGCTACACACACCTTGTAGCAGTTTCAGTTTTTAGCATGTTGGTGCTCTCAAAACGCTGTGTAACCTATGTAGAGTGTGTCACTCTCCAGCACTGAATACACAACCTAGAGCTCCTTTCACCACAGACACGCAAACACATCTTTTTGTGAAAGTCCTACTTCAGGTCACTTGAAATGTTAGGTTTTCATCGAGAACATGAAGTCAATCACGGTTTTGCACTCTGCAGTCAATAGAGATGTACCTTTCTACAAACCCGTCTGAATTTCACTGCAAAATACCCTTCTCTTCTTGTTTGTTGAAAGTTCTCAACGTATTAGGAGAAAGAGCGTGTTCGTGCAAGAGTGATGCAGTGTGCGTTTTCCTGGACTTCAAGTGATTTGGGAAACGTACTCCTTATTTTTCCCCATTGTGTAAGAAACAACATGAGGCTTGCAAGAGATTGAAACAATGAATCCCAAAACGTATTCCAGCAGTGAAACACACGTTTCTACAACTACTTTGAAGGAGCAAGCAAAAGCCTACTCGCTGAGTGTCCTTTCAGAGAGAAACACACGCATTGCTTCCTTCTGGAGTGAGTTTTCAGCCTGGAATTCATATGCATTTTGTCCTGTGCAGAATGTAGCTACCTGCTCGGGAGTTGTGTCATAGATGCACCTTTCCTGCAGGAGTTTATTGCAACATTCATTGTTTGGCTAAGTTCTTTAGGGTTGGTTTTGGAAGGTCTTTCAACTTTGGCCAAATCCCGCTTCGTAGGAAATTTTTTCACAGCGCTGTTTCCAAGTGTCCACAAAGAGCCTCTGCTTGAAACTGTCCACATGCACATCTCCCATACTGGTGTGTTCGTTTCACTAGCTGGATTTTGGTTTCCTCTTCTTTCTTTGAAATGACAAGCCTTCTTTCTGCACCATACACACACCTTGTAGCAGTTTCAGTTTTTAGCATGTTGGTGCTCTCAAAACGCTGTGTAACCTATGTAGAGTGTGTCACTCTCCAGCACTGAATACACAACCTAGAGCTCCTTTCACCACAGACACGCAAACACATCTTTTTGTGAAAGTCCTACTTCAGGTCACTTGGAAATGTAAGGTTTTCATCGAGAACATGAAGTCAATCACGGTTTTGCACTCTGCAGCCAATAGAGATGTACTTTTCTACAAACCCGTCTGAATTTCAATGCAAAATACCCTTCTCTTCTTGTTTGTTGAAAGTTCTCAACGTATTAGGAGAAAGAGCGTGTTCGTGCAAGAGTGATGCAGTGTGCGTTTTCCTGGACTTCAAGTGATTTGGGAATCATACTCCTTATTTTTCCCCATTGTGTAAGAAACAACATGAGGCTTGCAAGAGATTGAAACAATGCATCCCAAAACGTATTCCAGCAGTGAAAACACACGTTTCTACAAAGACTTTTAAGGAGCAAGCAAAAGCCTACTGGCTGAGTGTCCTTTCAGAGAAAAACACACGCATTGCTTCCTTCTGGAGTGAGTTTTCAGCCTGGAATTCATATGCATTTTGTACTGTGCAGAATGTAGCTACCTGCTCGGGAGTTGTGTCATAGATGCACCTTTCCTGCAGGAGTTTATTGCAACATTCATTGTTTGGCTAAGTTCTTTAGGGTTGGTTTTGGAAGGTCTTTCAACTTTGGCCAAATCCCGCTTCGTACGAAATTTTTCACAGCGTTGTTTCCAAGTGTCCACAAAGAGCCTCTGCTTGAAACTATCCACATGCACATCTCCCATACTGGTGTGTTCGTTTCACTACCTGGATTTTGGTTTCCTCTTCTTTCTTTGAAATGACAAGCCTTCTTTCTGCACGCTACACACACCTTGTAGCAGTTTCAGTTTTTAGCATGTTGGTGCTCTCAAAACGCTGTGTTACCATATAGAGTGTGTCACTCTCCAGCACTGAATACACAACCTAGAGCTCCTTTCACCACAGACACGCAAACACATCTTTTTGTGAAAGTCCTACTTCAGGTCACTTGGAAATGTAAGGTTTTCATCGAGAACATGAAGTCAATCACGGTTTTGCACTCTGCAGCCCATAGAAATGTACTTTTCTACAAACCCGTCTGAATTTCACTGCAAAATATCCTTCTCTTCTTGTTTGTTGAACGTTCTCAACGTATTAGGAGAAAGAGCGTGTTCGTGCAAGAGTGATGCAGTGTGCGTTTTCCTGGACTTCAAGTGATTTGGGTAACATACTCCTTATTTTTCCCCATTGTGTAAGAAACAACATGAGGCTTGCAAGAGATTGAAACAATGCATCCCAAAACGTATTCCAGCAGTGAAACACACGTTTCTACAACTACTTTGAAGGAGCAAGCAAAAGCCTACTCGCTGAGTGTCCTTTCAGAGAGAAACACACGCATTGCTTCCTTCTGGAGTGAGTTTTCAGCCTGGAATTCATATGCATTTTGTACTGTGCAGAATGTAGCTACCTGCTCGGGAGTTGTGTCATAGATGCACCTTTCCTGCAGGAGTTTATTGCAACATTCATTGTTTGGCTAAGTTCTTTAGGGTTGGTTTTGGAAGGTCTTTCAACTTTGGCCAAATCCCGCTTCGTACGAAATTTTTTCACAGCGCTGTTTCCGAGTGTCCACAAAGAGCCTCTGCTTGAAACTGTCCACATGCACATCTCCCATACTGGTGTGTTCGTTTCACTACCTGGATTTTGGTTTCCTCTTCTTTCTTTGAAATGAGAAGCCTTCTTTCTGCACGCTACACACACCTTGTAGCAGTTTCAGTTTTTAGCATGTTGGTGCTCTCAAAACGCTGTGTTACCATGTAGAGTGTGTCACTCTCCAGCACTGAATACACAACCTAGAGCTCCTTTCACCACAGACACGCAAACACATCTTTTTGTGAAAGTCCTACTTCAGGTCACTTGGAAATGTAAGGTTTTCATCGAGAACATGAAGTCAATCACGGTTTTGCACTCTGCAGCCAATAGAGATGTACTTTTCTACAAACCCGTCTGAATTTCACTGCAAAATACCCTTCTCTTCTTGTTTGTTGAAAGTTCTCAACGTATTAGGAGAAAGAGCGTGTTCGTGCAAGAGTGATGCAGTGTGCGTTTTCCTGGACTTCAAGTGATTTGGGAAACATACTCCTTATTTTTCCCCATTGTGTAAGAAACAACATGAGGCTTGCAAGAGATTGAAACAATGCATCCCAAACCTTTTCCGGCAGTGAAAACACACGTTTCTACAAAGACTTTTAAGGAGCAAGCAAAAGCCTACAGGCTGATTGTCCTTTCAGAGAGAAACACACGCATTGCTTCCTTCTGGAGTGAGTTTTCAGCCTGGAATTCATATGCATTTTGTACTGTGCAGAATGTAGCTACCTGCTCGGGAGTTGTGTCATAGATGCACCTTTCCTGCAGGAGTTTATTGCAACATTCATTGTTTGGCTAAGTTCTTTAGGGTTGGTTTTGGAAGGTCTTTCAACTTTGGCCAAATCCCGCTTCGTACGAAATTTTTTCACAGCGCTGTTTCCGAGTGTCCACAAAGAGCCTCTGCTTGAAACTGTCCACATGCACATCTCCCATACTGGTGTGTTCGTTTCACTACCTGGATTTTGGTTTCCTCTTCTTTCTTTGAAATGACAAGCCTTCTTTCTGCACGCTACACACACCTTGTAGCAGTTTCAGTTTTTAGCATGTTGGTGCTCTCAAAACGCTGTGTTACCATGTAGAGTGTGTCACTCTCCAGCACTGAATACACAACCCAGAGCTCCTTTCACCACAGACACGCAAACACATCTTTTTGTGAAAGTCCTACTTCAGGTCACTTGGAAATGTAAGGTTTTCATCGAGAACATGAAGTCAATCACGGTTTTGCACTCTGCAGCCAATAGAGATGTACATTTCTACAAACCCGTCTGAATTTCACTGCAAAATACCCTTCTTTTCCGGTTTGTTGAAAGTTCTCAACGTATTAGGAGAAAGAGCGTGTTCGTGCAAGAGTGATGCAGTGTGCGTTTTCCTGGACTTCAAGTGATTTGGGAAACATACTCCTTATTTTTCCCCATTGTGTAAGAAACAACATGAGGCTTGCAAGAGATTGAAACAATGCATCCCAAAACGTATTCCAGCAGTGAAAACACACGTTTCTACAAAGACTTTGAAGGAGCAAGCAAAAGCCTACTGGCTGAGTGTCCTTTCAGAGAAAAACACACGCATTGCTTCCTTCTGGAGTGAGTTTTCAGCCTGGAATTCATATGCATTTTGTACTGTGCAGAATGTAGCTACCTGCTCGGGAGTTGTGTCATAGATGCACCTTTCCTGCAGGAGTTTATTGCAACATTCATTGTTTGGCTAAGTTCTTTAGGGTTGGTTTTGGAAGGTCTTTCAACTTTGGCCAAATCCCGCTTCGTACGAAATTTTTTCACAGCGCTGTTTCCAAGTGTCCACAAAGAGCCTCTGCTTGAAACTGTCCACGTGCACATCTCCCATGCTGGTGTGTTCATTTCACTACCTGGATTTTGGTTTCCTCTTCTTTCTTTGAAATGACAAGCCTTCTCTCTGCACGCTACACACACCTTGTAGCAGTTTCAGTTTTTAGCATGTTGTTGCTCTCAAAACGCTGTGTAACCTATGTAGAGTGTGTCATCTCCAGCACTGAATACACAACCTAGAGCTCCTTTCACCACAGACACGCAAACACATCTTTTTGTGAAAGTCCTACTTCAGGTCACTTGGAAATGTAAGGTTTTCATCGAGAACATGAAGTCAATCACGGTTTTGCACTCTGCAGCCGATAGAAATGTACTTTTCTACAAACCCGTCTGAATTTCACTGCAAAATACCCTTCTTTACTTGTTTGTTGAAAGTTCTCAACACATTAGGAGAAAGAGCGTGTTCGTGCAGGAGTGATGCAGTGTGCGTTTTCCTGGACTTCAAGTGATTTGGGAAACATACTCCTTATTTTTCCCCATTGTGTAAGCAACAACATGAGGCTTGCAAGAGATTGAAACAATGCATCCCAAAACGTATTCCAGCAGTGAAAACACACGTTTCTACAAAGACTTTGAAGGAGCAAACAAAAGCCTACTGGCTGAGTGTTCTTTCAGAGAGAAACACACACATTGCTTCCTTCTGGAGTGAGTTTTCAGCCTGGAATTCATATGCATTTTGTACTGTGCAGAATGTAGCTACCTGCTCGGGAGTTGTGTCATAGATGCACCTTTCCTGCAGGAGTTTATTGCAACATTCATTGTTTGGCTAAGTTCTTTAGGGTTGGTTTTGGAAGGTCTTTCAACTTTGGCCAAATCCCGCTTCGTACGAAATTTTTTCACAGCGCTGTTTCCAAGTGTCCACAAAGAGCCTCTGCTTGAAACTGTCCACATGCACATCTCCCATGCTGGTGTGTTCGTTTCACTACCTGGATTTTGGTTTCCTCTTCTTTCTTTGAAATGACAAGCCTTCTTTCTGCACGCTACACACACCTTGTAGCAGTTTCAGTTTTTAGCATGTTGTTGCTCTCAAAACGCTGTGTAACCTATGTAGAGTGTGTCATCTCCAGCACTGAATACACAACCTAGAGCTCCTTTCACCACAGACACGCAAACACATCTTTTTGTGAAAGTCCTACTTCAGGTCACTTGGAAATGTAAGGTTTTCATCGAGAACATGAAGTCAATCACGGTTTTGCACTCTGCAGCCAATAGAGATGTACATTTCTACAAACCCGTCTGAATTTCACTGCAAAATACCCTTCTTTTCCGGTTTGTTGAAAGTTCTCAACACATTAGGAGTAAGAGCGTGTTCGTGCAAGAGTAATGCAGTGTGCGTTTTCCTGGACTTCAAGTGATTTGGGAAACATACTCCTTATTTTTCCCCATTGTGTAAGAAACAACATGAGGCTTGCAAGAGATTGAAACAATGCATCCCAAAACGTATTCCAGCAGTGAAAACACACGTTTCTACAAAGACTTTGAAGGAGCAAGCAAAAGCCTAGTGGCTGAGTGTCCTTTCAGAGAGAAACACACGCATTGCTTCCTTCTGGAGTGAGTTTTCAGCCTGGAATTCATATGCATTTTGTACTGTGCAGAATGTAGCTACCTGCTCGGGAGTTGTGTCATAGATGCACCTTTCCTGCAGGAGTTTATTGCAACATTCATTGTTTGGCTAAGTTCTTTAGGGTTGGTTTTGGAAGGTCTTTCAACTTTGGCCAAATCCCGCTTCGTACGAAATTTTTTCACAGCGCTGTTTCCAAGTGTCCACAAAGAGCCTCTGCTTGAAACTATCCACATGCACATCTCCCATACTGGTGTGTTCGTTTCACTACCTGGATTTTGGTTTCCTCTTCTTTCTTTGAAATGACAAGCCTTCTTTCTGCACGCTACACACACCTTGTAGCAGTTTCAGTTTTTAGCATGTTGGTGCTCTCAAAACGCTGTGTTACCATGTAGAGTGTGTCACTCTCCAGCACTGAATACACAACCTAGAGCTCCTTTCACCACAGACACGCAAACACATCTTTTTGTGAAAGTCCTACTTCAGGTCACTTGGAAATGTAAGGTTTTCATCGAGAACATGAAGTCAATCACGGTTTTGCACTCTGCTGCCAATAGAAATGTACTTTTCTACAAACCCGTCTGAATTTCACTGCAAAATACCCTTCTTTTCTTGTTTGTTGAAAGTTCTCAACGTATTAGGAGAAAGAGCGTGTTCGTGCAAGAGTGATGCAGTGTGCGTTTTCCTGGACTTCAAGTGATTTGGGAAACATACTCCTTATTTTTCCCCATTGTGTAAGAAACAACATGAGGCTTGCAAGAGATTGAAACAATGCATCCCAAAACGTATTCCAGCAGTGAAAACACACGTTTCTACAAAGACTTTGAAGGAGCAAGCAAAAGCCTAGTGGCTGAGTGTCCTTTCAGAGAGAAACACACGCATTGCTTCCTTCTGGAGTGAGTTTTCAGCCTGGAATTCATATGCATTTTGTACTGTGCAGAATGTAGCTACCTGCTCGGGAGTTGTGTCATAGATGCACCTTTCCTGCAGGAGTTTATTGCAACATTCATTGTTTAGCTAAGTTCTTTAGGGTTGGTTTTGGAAGGTCTTTCAACTTTGGCCAAATCCCGCTTCGTACGAAATTTTTTCACAGCGCTGTTTCCAAGTGTCCACAATGAGCCTCTGCTTGAAACTATCCACATGCACATCTCCCATACTGGTGTGTTCGTTTCACTACCTGGATTTTGGTTTCCTCTTCTTTCTTTGAAATGACAAGCCTTCTGTCTGCACGCTACTCAACCTTGTAGCAGTTTCAGTTTTTAGCATGTTGGTGCTCTCAAAACGCTTTGTTACCATGTAGAGTGTGTCACTCTCCAGCACTGAATACACAACCTAGAGCTCCTTTCACCACAGACACGCAAACACATCTTTTTGTGAAAGTCCTACTTCAGGTCACTTGGAAATGTAAGGTTTTCATCGAGAACATGAAGTCAATCACGGTTTTGCACTCTGCTGCCAATAGAAATGTACTTTTCTACAAACCAGTCTGAATTTCACTGCAAAATACCCTTCTCTTCTTGTTTGTTGAAAGTTCTCAACGTATTAGGAGAAAGAGCGTGTTCGTGCAAGAGTGATGCAGTTTGCGTTTTCCTGGACTTCAAGTGATTTGGGAAACATACTCCTTATTTTTCCCCATTGTGTAAGAAACAACATGAGGCTTGCAAGAGATTGAAACAATGCATCCCAAACCTTTTCCGGCAGTGAAAACACACGTTTCTACAAAGACTTTGAAGGAGCAAGCAAAAGCCTACTGGCTGAGTGTCCTTTGAGAGAGAAACACACGCATTGCTTCCTTCTGGAGTGAGTTTTCAGCCTTGAATTCATATGCATTTTGTACTGTGCAGAATGTAGCTACCTGCTCGGGAGTTGTGTCATAGATGCACCTTTCCTGCAGGAGTTTATTGAAACATTCATTGTTTGGCTAAGTTCTTTAGGGTTGGTTTTGGAAGGACTTTCAACTTTGGCAAAATCCCGCTTCGTACGAAATTTTTTCACAGCGCTGTTTCCAAGTGTCCACAAAGAGCCTCTGCTTGAAACTGTCCACATGCACATCTCCCATACTGGTGTGTTCGTTTCACTACCTGGATTTTGGTTTCCTCTTCTTTCTTTGAAATGACAAGCCTTCTTTCTGCACGCTACACACACCTTGTAGCAGTTTCAGTTTTTAGCATGTTGGTGCTCTCAAAACGCTGTGTTACCATGTAGAGTGTGTCACTCTCCAGCACTGAATACACAACCTAGAGCTCCTTTCACCACAGACACGCAAACACATCTTTTTGTGAAAGTCCTACTTCAGGTCACTTGGAAATGTAAGGTTTTCATCGAGAACATGAAGTCAATCACGGTTTTGCACTCTGCAGCCAATAGAGATGTACATTTCTACAAACCCGTCTGAATTTCACTGCAAAATACCCTTCTTTTCCGGTTTGTTGAAAGTTCTCAACACATTAGGAGTAAGAGCGTGTTCGTGAAGAGTGATGCAGTGTGCGTTTTCCTGGACTTCAAGTGATTTGGGAAACATACTCCTTATTTTTCCCCATTGTGTAAGAAACAACATGAGGCTTGCAAGAGATTGAAACAATGCATCCCAAACCTTTTCCGGCAGTGAAAACACACGTTTCTACAAAGACTTTGAAGGAGCAAGCAAAAGCCTACTGGCTGAGTGTCCTTTCAGAGAAAAACACACGCATTGCTTCCTTCTGGAGTGAGTTTTCAGCCTGGAATTCATATGCATTTTGTACTGTGCAGAATGTAGCTACCTGCTCGGGAGTTGTGTCATAGATGCACCTTTCCTGCAGGAGTTTATTGCAACATTCATTGTTTGGCTAAGTTCTTTAGGGTTGGTTTTGGAAGGTCTTTCAACTTTGGCCAAATCCCGCTTCGTACGAAATTTTTTCACAGCGCTGTTTCCAAGTGTCCACAAAGAGCCTCTGCTTGAAACTGTCCACGTGCACATCTCCCATGCTGGTGTGTTCATTTCACTACCTGGATTTTGGTTTCCTCTTCTTTCTTTGAAATGACAAGCCTTCTCTCTGCACGCTACACACACCTTGTAGCAGTTTCAGTTTTTAGCATGTTGTTGCTCTCAAAACGCTGTGTAACCTATGTAGAGTGTGTCATCTCCAGCACTGAATACACAACCTAGAGCTCCTTTCACCACAGACACGCAAACACATCTTTTTGTGAAAGTCCTACTTCAGGTCACTTGGAAATGTAAGGTTTTCATCGAGAACATGAAGTCAATCACGGTTTTGCACTCTGCAGCCAATAGAAATGTACTTTTCTACAAACCCGTCTGAATTTCACTGCAAAATACCCTTCTTTACTTGTTTGTTGAAAGTTCTCAACACATTAGGAGAAAGAGCGTGTTCGTGCAGGAGTGATGCAGTGTGCGTTTTCCTGGACTTCAAGTGATTTGGGAAACATACTCCTTATTTTTCCCCATTGTGTAAGAAACAACATGAGGCTTGCAAGAGATTGAAACAATGCATCCCAAAACGTATTCCAGCAGTGAAAACACACGTTTCTACAAAGACTTTGAAGGAGCAAGCAAAAGCCTACTGGCTGAGTGTTCTTTCAGAGAGAAACACACGCATTGCTTCCTTCTGGAGTGAGTTTTCAGCCTGGAATTCATATGCATTTTGTACTGTGCAGAATGTAGCTACCTGCTCGGGAGTTGTGTCATAGATGCACCTTTCCTGCAGGAGTTTATTGCAACATTCATTGTTTGGCTAAGTTCTTTAGGGTTGGTTTTGGAAGGTCTTTCAACTTTGGCCTAATCCCGCTTCGTACGAAATTTTTTCACAGCGCTGTTTCCAAGTGTCCACAAAGAGCCTCTGCTTGAAACTGTCCACATGCACATCTCCCATGCTGGTGTGTTCGTTTCACTACCTGGATTTTGGTTTCCTCTTCTTTCTTTGAAATGACAAGCCTTCTTTCTGCACGCTACACACACCTTGTAGCAGTTTCAGTTTTTAGCATGTTGTTGCTCTCAAAACGCTGTGTAACCTATGTAGAGTGTGTCATCTCCAGCACTGAATACACAACCTAGAGCTCCTTTCACCACAGACACGCAAACACATCTTTTTGTGAAAGTCCTACTTCAGGTCACTTGGAAATGTAAGGTTTTCATCGAGAACATGAAGTCAATCACGGTTTTGCACTCTGCAGCCAATAGAGATGTACATTTCTATAAACCCGTCTGAATTTCACTGCAAAATACCCTTCTTTTCCGGTTTGTTGAAAGTTCTCAACACATTAGGAGTAAGAGCGTGTTCGTGCAAGAGTGATGCAGTGTGCGTTTTCCTGGACTTCAAGTGATTTGGGAAACATACTCCTTTTTTTTCCCCATTGTGTAAGAAACAACATGAGGCTTGCAAGAGATTGAAACAATGCATCCCAAAACGTATTCCAGCAGTGAAAACACACGTTTCTACAAAGACTTTGAAGGAGCAAGCAAAAGCCTAGTGGCTGAGTGTCCTTTCAGAGAGAAACACACGCATTGCTTCCTTCTGGAGTGAGTTTTCAGCCTGGAATTCATATGCATTTTGTACTGTGCAGAATGTAGCTACCTGCTCGGGAGTTGTGTCATAGATGCACCATTCCTGCAGGAGTTTATTGCAACATTCATTGTTTGGCTAAGTTCTTTAGGGTTGGTTTTGGAAGGTCTTTCAACTTTGGCCAAATCCCGCTTCGTACGAAATTTTTTCACAGCGCTGTTTCCAAGTGTCCACAAAGAGCCTCTGCTTGAAACTGTCCACATGCACATCTCCCATACTGGTGTGTTCGTTTCACTACCTGGATTTTGGTTTCCTCTTCTTTCTTTGAAATGACAAGCCTTCTTTCTGCACGCTACACACACCTTGTAGCAGTTTCAGTTTTTAGCATGCTGGTGCTCTCAAAACGCTGTGTAACCTATGTAGAGTGTGTCACTCTCCAGCACTGAATACACAACCTAGAGCTCCTTTCACCACAGACACGCAAACACATCTTTTTGTGAAAGTCCTACTTCAGGTCACTTGGAAATGTAAGGTTTTCATCGAGAACATGAAGTCAATCACGGTTTTGCACTCTGCAGCCAATAGAGATGTACATTTCTACAAACCCGTCTGAATTTCACTGCAAAATACCCTTCTTTTCCGGTTTGTTGAAAGTTCTCAACACATTAGGAGTAAGAGCGTGTTCGTGCAAGAGTAATGCAGTGTGCGTTTTCCTGGACTTCAAGTGATTTGGGAAACATACTCCTTATTTTTCCCCATTGTGTAAGAAACAACATGAGGCTTGCAAGAGATTGAAACAATGCATCCCAAAACGTATTCCAGCAGTGAAAACACACGTTTCTACAAAGACTTTGAAGGAGCAAGCAAAAGCCTAGTGGCTGAGTGTCCTTTCAGAGAGAAACACACGCATTGCTTCCTTCTGGAGTGAGTTTTCAGCCTGGAATTCATATGCATTTTGTACTGTGCAGAATGTAGCTACCTGCTCGGGAGTTGTGTCATAGATGCACCTTTCCTGCAGGAGTTTATTGCAACATTCATTGTTTGGCTAAGTTCTTTAGGGTTGGTTTTGGAAGGTCTTTCAACTTTGGCCAAATCCCGCTTCGTACGAAATTTTTTCACAGCGCTGTTTCCAAGTGTCCACAAAGAGCCTCTGCTTGAAACTATCCACATGCACATCTCCCATACTGGTGTGTTCGTTTCACTACCTGGATTTTGGTTTCCTCTTCTTTCTTTGAAATGACAAGCCTTCTTTCTGCACGCTACACACACCTTGTAGCAGTTTCAGTTTTTAGCATGCTGGTGCTCTCAAAACGCTGTGTAACCTATGTAGAGTGTGTCACTCTCCAGCACTGAATACACAACCTAGAGCTCCTTTCACCACAGACACGCAAACACATCTTTTTGTGAAAGTCCTACTTCAGGTCACTTGGAAATGTAAGGTTTTCATCGAGAACATGAAGTCAATCACGGTTTTGCACTCTGCAGCCAATAGAGATGTACATTTCTACAAACCCGTCTGAATTTCACTGCAAAATACCCTTCTTTTCCGGTTTGTTGAAAGTTCTCAACACATTAGGAGTAAGAGCGTGTTCGTGCAAGAGTGATGCAGTGTGCGTTTTCCTGGACTTCAAGTGATTTGGGAAACATACTCCTTATTTTTCCCCATTGTGTAAGAAACAACATGAGGCTTGCAAGAGATTGAAACAATGCATCCCAGACCTTTTCCGGCAGTGAAAACACACGTTTCTACAAAGACTTTGAAGGAGCAAGCAAAAGCCTACTGGCTGAGTGTCCTTTGAGAGAGAAACACACGCATTGCTTCCTTCTGGAGTGAGTTTTCAGCCTTGAATTCATATGCATTTTGTACTGTGCAGAATGTAGCTACCTGCTCGGGAGTTGTGTCATAGATGCACCTTTCCTGCAGGAGTTTATTGAAACATTCATTGTTTGGCTAAGTTCTTTAGGGTTGGTTTTGGAAGGACTTTCAACTTTGGCAAAATCCCGCTTCGTACGAAATTTTTTCACAGCGCTGTTTCCAAGTGTCCACAAAGAGCCTCTGCTTGAAACTGTCCACATGCACATCTCCCATACTGGTGTGTTCGTTTCACTACCTGGATTTTGGTTTCCTCTTCTTTCTTTGAAATGACAAGCCTTCTTTCTGCACGCTACACACACCTTGTAGCAGTTTCAGTTTTTAGCATGTTGGTGCTCTCAAAACGCTGTGTTACCATGTAGAGTGTGTCACTCTCCAGCACTGAATACACAACCTAGAGCTCCTTTCACCACAGACACGCAAACACATCTTTTTGTGAAAGTCCTACTTCAGGTCACTTGGAAATGTAAGGTTTTCATCGAGAACATGAAGTCAATCACGGTTTTGCACTCTGCAGCCAATAGAGATGTACATTTCTACAAACCCGTCTGAATTTCACTGCAAAATACCCTTCTTTTCCGGTTTGTTGAAAGTTCTCAACACATTAGGAGTAAGAGCGTGTTCGTGAAGAGTGATGCAGTGTGCGTTTTCCTGGACTTCAAGTGATTTGGGAAACATACTCCTTATTTTTCCCCATTGTGTAAGAAACAACATGAGGCTTGCAAGAGATTGAAACAATGCATCCCAAACCTTTTCCGGCAGTGAAAACACACGTTTCTACAAAGACTTTGAAGGAGCAAGCAAAAGCCTACTGGCTGAGTGTCCTTTCAGAGAAAAACACACGCATTGCTTCCTTCTGGAGTGAGTTTTCAGCCTGGAATTCATATGCATTTTGTACTGTGCAGAATGTAGCTACCTGCTCGGGAGTTGTGTCATAGATGCACCTTTCCTGCAGGAGTTTATTGCAACATTCATTGTTTGGCTAAGTTCTTTAGGGTTGGTTTTGGAAGGTCTTTCAACTTTGGCCAAATCCCGCTTCGTACGAAATTTTTTCACAGCGCTGTTTCCAAGTGTCCACAAAGAGCCTCTGCTTGAAAGTGTCCACATGCACATCTCCCATGCTGGTGTGTTCGTTTCACTACCTGGATTTTGGTTTCCTCTTCTTTCTTTGAAATGACAAGCCTTCTTTCTGCACGCTACACACACCTTGTAGCAGTTTCAGTTTTTAGCATGTTGTTGCTCTCAAAACGCTGTGTAACCTATGTAGAGTGTGTCATCTCCAGCCTGAATACACAACCTAGAGCTCCTTTCACCACAGACACGCAAACACATCTTTTTGTGAAAGTCCTACTTCAGGTCACTTGGAAATGTAAGGTTTTCATCGAGAACATGAAGTCAATCACGGTTTTGCACTCTGCTGCCAATAGAAATGTACTTTTCTACAAACCAGTCTGAATTTCACTGCAAAATACCCTTCTCTTCTTGTTTGTTGAAAGTTCTCAACTTATTAGGAGAAAGAGCGTGTTCGTGCAAGAGTGATGCAGTGTGCGTTTTCCTGGACTTCAAGTGATTTGGGAAACATACTCCTTATTTTTCCCCATTGTGTAAGAAACAACATGAGGCTTGCAAGATATTGAAACAATGCATCCCAAACCTTTTCCGGCAGTGAAAACACACGTTTCTACAAAGACTTTGAAGGAGCAAGCAAAAGCCTACTGGCTGAGTGTCCTTTCAGAGAGAAACACACGCATTGCTTCCTTCTGGAGTGAGTTTTCAGCCTTGAATTCATATGCATTTTGTACTGTGCAGAATGTAGCTACCTGCTCGGGAGTTGTGTCATAGATGCACCTTTCCTGCAGGAGTTTATTGAAACATTCATTGTTTGGCTAAGTTCTTTAGGGTTGGTTTTGGAAGGACTTTCAACTTTGGCAAAATCCCGCTTCGTACGAAATTTTTTCACAGCGCTGTTTCCGAGTGTCCACAAAGAGCCTCTGCTTGAAACTGTCCACATGCACATCTCCCATACTGGTGTGTTCGTTTCACTACCTGGATTTTGGTTTCCTCTTCTTTCTTTGAAATGACAAGCCTTCTTTCTGCACGCTACACACACCTTGTAGCAGTTTCAGTTTTTAGCATGTTGGTGCTCTCAAAACGCTGTGTTACCATGTAGAGTGTGTCACTCTCCAGCACTGAATACACAACCTAGAGCTCCTTTCACCACAGACACGCAAACACATCTTTTTGTGAAAGTCCTACTTCAGGTCACTTGGAAATGTAAGGTTTTCATCGAGAACATGAAGTCAATCACGGTTTTGCACTCTGCAGCCAATAGAGATGTACATTTCTACAAACCCGTCTGAATTTCACTGCAAAATACCCTTCTTTTCCGGTTTGTTGAAAGTTCTCAACACATTAGGAGTAAGAGCGTGTTCGTGAAGAGTGATGCAGTGTGCGTTTTCCTGGACTTCAAGTGATTTGGGAAACATACTCCTTATTTTTCCCCATTGTGTAAGAAACAACATGAGGCTTGCAAGAGATTGAAACAATGCATCCCAAACCTTTTCCGGCAGTGAAAACACACGTTTCTACAAAGACTTTGAAGGAGCAAGCAAAAGCCTACTGGCTGAGTGTCCTTTCAGAGAAAAACACACGCATTGCTTCCTTCTGGAGTGAGTTTTCAGCCTGGAATTCATATGCATTTTGTACTGTGCAGAATGTAGCTACCTGCTCGGGAGTTGTGTCATAGATGCACCTTTCCTGCAGGAGTTTATTGCAACATTCATTGTTTGGCTAAGTTCTTTAGGGTTGGTTTTGGAAGGTCTTTCAACTTTGGCCAAATCCCGCTTCGTACGAAATTTTTTCACAGCGCTGTTTCCAAGTGTCCACAAAGAGCCTCTGCTTGAAACTGTCCACATGCACATCTCCCATGCTCGTGTGTTCGTTTCACTACCTGGATTTTGGTTTCCTCTGCTTTCTTTGAAATGACAAGCCTTCTTTCTGCACGCTACACACACCTTGTAGCAGTTTCAGTTTTTAGCATGTTGTTGCTCTCAAAACGCTGTGTAACCTATGTAGAGTGTGTCATCTCCAGCCTGAATACACAACCTAGAGCTCCTTTCACCACAGACACGCAAACACATCTTTTTGTGAAAGTCCTACTTCAGGTCACTTGGAAATGTAAGGTTTTCATCGAGAACATGAAGTCAATCACGGTTTTGCACTCTGCAGCCAATAGAGATGTACATTTCTACAAACCCGTCTGAATTTCACTGCAAAATATCCTTCTTTTCCGGTTTGTTGAAAGTTCTCAACACATTAGGAGAAAGAGCGTGTTCGTGCAAGAGTGATGCAGTGTGCGTTTTCCTGGACTTCAAGTGATTTGGGAAACATACTCCTTATTTTTCCCCATTGTGTAAGAAACAACATGAGGCTTGCAAGAGATTGAAACAATGCATCCCAAACCTTTTCCGGCAGTGAAAACACACGTTTCTACAAAGACTTTGAAGGAGCAAGCAAAAGCCTACTGGCTGAGTGTCCTTTCAGAGAGAAACACACGCATTGCTTCCTTCTGGAGTGAGTTTTCAGCCTTGAATTCATATGCCTTTTGTACTGTGCAGAATGTAGCTACCTGCTCGGGAGTTGTATCATAGATGCACCTTTCCTGCAGGAGTTTATTGAAACATTCATTGTTTGGCTAAGTTCTTTAGGGTTGGTTTTGGAAGGACTTTCAACTTTGGCAAAATCCCGCTTCGTACGAAATTTTTTCACAGCGCTGTTTCCAAGTGTCCACAAAGAGCCTCTGCTTGAAACTGTCCACATGCACATCTCCCATACTGGTGTGTTCGTTTCACTACCTGGATTTTGGTTTCCTCTTCTTTCTTTGAAATGACAAGCCTTCTTTCTGCACGCTACACACACCTTGTAGCAGTTTCAGTTTTTAGCATGTTGGTGCTCTCAAAACGCTGTGTTAGCATGTAGAGTGTGTCACTCTCCAGCACTGAATACACAACCTAGAGCTCCTTTCACCACAGACACGCAAACACATCTTTTTGTGAAAGTCCTACTTCAGGTCACTTGGAAATGTAAGGTTTTCATCGAGAACATGAAGTCAATCACGGTTTTGCACTCTGCAGCCAATAGAGATGTACATTTCTACAAACCCGTCTGAATTTCACTGCAAAATATCCTTCTTTTCCGGTTTGTTGAAAGTTCTCAACACATTAGGAGAAAGAGCGTGTTCGTGCAAGAGTGATGCAGTGTGCGTTTTCCTGGACTTCAAGTGATTTGGGAAACATACTCCTTATTTTTCCCCATTGTGTAAGAAACAACATGAGGCTTGCAAGAGATTGAAACAATGCATCCCAAAACGTATTCCGGCAGTGAAAACACACGTTTCTACAAAGACTTTGAAGGAGCAAGCAAAAGCCTACTGGCTGAGTGTCCTTTCAGAGAGAAACACACGCATTGCTTCCTTTTGGAGTGAGTTTTCAGCCTGGAATTCATATGCATTTTGTACTGTGCAGAATGTAGCTACCTGCTCGGGAGTTGTGTCATAGATGCACCTTTCCTGCAGGAGTTTATTGCAACATTCATTGTTTGGCTAAGTTCTTTAGGGTTGGTTTTGGAAGGTCTTTCAACTTTGGCCAAATCCCGCTTCGTAGGAAATTTTTTCACAGCGCTGTTTCCAAGTGTCCACAAAGAGCCTCTGCTTGAAACTGTCCACATGCACATCTCCCATACTGGTGTGTTCGTTTCACTACCTGGATTTTGGTTTCCTCTTCTTTCTTTGAAATGACAAGCCTTCTTTCTGCACGCTACACACACCTTGTAGCAGTTTCAGTTTTTAGCATGTTGGTGCTCTCAAAACGCTGTGTAACCTATGTAGAGTGTGTCACTCTCCAGCACTGAATACACAACCTAGAGCTCCTTTCACCACAGACACGCAAACACATCTTTTTGTGAAAGTCCTACTTCAGGTCACTTGGAAATGTTAGGTTTTCATAGAGAACATGAAGTCAATCACGGTTTTGCACTCTGCAGCCAATAGAGATGTACCTTTCTACAAACCCGTCTGAATTTCACTGCAAAATACCCTTCTCTTCTTGTTTGTTGAAAGTTCTCAACGTATTAGGAGAAAGAGCGTGTTCGTGCAAGAGTGATGCAGTGTGCGTTTTCCTGGACTTCAAGTGATTTGGGAAACATACTCCTTATTTTTCCCCATTGTGTAAGAAACAACATGAGGCTTGCAAGAGATTGAAACAATGCATCCCAAACCTTTTCCGGCAGTGAAAACACACGTTTCTACAAAGACTTTGAAGGAGCAAGCAAAAGCCTACTGGCTGAGTGTCCTTTCAGAGAAAAACACACGCATTGCTTCCTTCTGGAGTGAGTTTTCAGCCTGGAATTCATATGCATTTTGTACTGTGCAGAATGTAGCTACCTGCTCGGGAGTTGTGTCATAGATGCACCTTTCCTGCAGGAGTTTATTGCAACATTCATTGTTTGGCTAAGTTCTTTAGGGTTGGTTTTGGAAGGTCTTTCAACTTTGGCCAAATCCCGCTTCGTACGAAATTTTTTCACAGCGCTGTTTCCAAGTGTCCACAAAGAGCCTCTGCTTGAAACTGTCCACATGCACATCTCCCATGCTCGTGTGTTCGTTTCACTACCTGGATTTTGGTTTCCTCTGCTTTCTTTGAAATGACAAGCCTTCTTTCTGCACGCTACACACACCTTGTAGCAGTTTCAGTTTTTAGCATGTTGTTGCTCTCAAAACGCTGTGTAACCTATGTAGAGTGTGTCATCTCCAGCCTGAATACACAACCTAGAGCTCCTTTCACCACAGACACGCAAACACATCTTTTTGTGAAAGTCCTACTTCAGGTCACTTGGAAATGTAAGGTTTTCATCGAGAACATGAAGTCAATCACGGTTTTGCACTCTGCAGCCAATAGAGATGTACATTTCTACAAACCCGTCTGAATTTCACTGCAAAATACCCTTCTTTTCCGGTTTGTTGAAAGTTCTCAACACATTAGGAGTAAGAGCGTGTTCGTGCAAGAGTAATGCAGTGTGCGTTTTCCTGGACTTCAAGTGATTTGGGAAACATACTCCTTATTTTTCCCCATTGTGTAAGAAACAACATGAGGCTTGCAAGAGATTGAAACAATGCATCCCAAAACGTATTCCAGCAGTGAAAACACACGTTTCTACAAAGACTTTGAAGGAGCAAGCAAAAGCCTAGTGGCTGAGTGTCCTTTCAGAGAGAAACACACGCATTGCTTCCTTCTGGAGTGAGTTTTCAGCCTGGAATTCATATGCATTTTGTACTGTGCAGAATGTAGCTACCTGCTCGGGAGTTGTGTCATAGATGCACCTTTCCTGCAGGAGTTTATTGCAACATTCATTGTTTGGCTAAGTTCTTTAGGGTTGGTTTTGGAAGGTCTTTCAACTTTGGCCAAATCCCGCTTCGTACGAAATTTTTTCACAGCGCTGTTTCCAAGTGTCCACAAAGAGCCTCTGCTTGAAACTATCCACATGCACATCTCCCATACTGGTGTGTTCGTTTCACTACCTGGATTTTGGTTTCCTCTTCTTTCTTTGAAATGACAAGCCTTCTTTCTGCACGCTACACACACCTTGTAGCAGTTTCAGTTTTTAGCATGCTGGTGCTCTCAAAACGCTGTGTAACCTATGTAGAGTGTGTCACTCTCCAGCACTGAATACACAACCTAGAGCTCCTTTCACCACAGACACGCAAACACATCTTTTTGTGAAAGTCCTACTTCAGGTCACTTGGAAATGTAAGGTTTTCATCGAGAACATGAAGTCAATCACGGTTTTGCACTCTGCAGCCAATAGAGATGTACATTTCTACAAACCCGTCTGAATTTCACTGCAAAATACCCTTCTTTTCCGGTTTGTTGAAAGTTCTCAACACATTAGGAGTAAGAGCGTGTTCGTGCAAGAGTGATGCAGTGTGCGTTTTCCTGGACTTCAAGTGATTTGGGAAACATACTCCTTATTTTTCCCCATTGTGTAAGAAACAACATGAGGCTTGCAAGAGATTGAAACAATGCATCCCAGACCTTTTCCGGCAGTGAAAACACACGTTTCTACAAAGACTTTGAAGGAGCAAGCAAAAGCCTACTGGCTGAGTGTCCTTTGAGAGAGAAACACACGCATTGCTTCCTTCTGGAGTGAGTTTTCAGCCTTGAATTCATATGCATTTTGTACTGTGCAGAATGTAGCTACCTGCTCGGGAGTTGTGTCATAGATGCACCTTTCCTGCAGGAGTTTATTGAAACATTCATTGTTTGGCTAAGTTCTTTAGGGTTGGTTTTGGAAGGACTTTCAACTTTGGCAAAATCCCGCTTCGTACGAAATTTTTTCACAGCGCTGTTTCCAAGTGTCCACAAAGAGCCTCTGCTTGAAACTGTCCACATGCACATCTCCCATACTGGTGTGTTCGTTTCACTACCTGGATTTTGGTTTCCTCTTCTTTCTTTGAAATGACAAGCCTTCTTTCTGCACGCTACACACACCTTGTAGCAGTTTCAGTTTTTAGCATGTTGGTGCTCTCAAAACGCTGTGTTACCATGTAGAGTGTGTCACTCTCCAGCACTGAATACACAACCTAGAGCTCCTTTCACCACAGACACGCAAACACATCTTTTTGTGAAAGTCCTACTTCAGGTCACTTGGAAATGTAAGGTTTTCATCGAGAACATGAAGTCAATCACGGTTTTGCACTCTGCAGCCAATAGAGATGTACATTTCTACAAACCCGTCTGAATTTCACTGCAAAATACCCTTCTTTTCCGGTTTGTTGAAAGTTCTCAACACATTAGGAGTAAGAGCGTGTTCGTGAAGAGTGATGCAGTGTGCGTTTTCCTGGACTTCAAGTGATTTGGGAAACATACTCCTTATTTTTCCCCATTGTGTAAGAAACAACATGAGGCTTGCAAGAGATTGAAACAATGCATCCCAAACCTTTTCCGGCAGTGAAAACACACGTTTCTACAAAGACTTTGAAGGAGCAAGCAAAAGCCTACTGGCTGAGTGTCCTTTCAGAGAAAAACACACGCATTGCTTCCTTCTGGAGTGAGTTTTCAGCCTGGAATTCATATGCATTTTGTACTGTGCAGAATGTAGCTACCTGCTCGGGAGTTGTGTCATAGATGCACCTTTCCTGCAGGAGTTTATTGCAACATTCATTGTTTGGCTAAGTTCTTTAGGGTTGGTTTTGGAAGGTCTTTCAACTTTGGCCAAATCCCGCTTCGTACGAAATTTTTTCACAGCGCTGTTTCCAAGTGTCCACAAAGAGCCTCTGCTTGAAAGTGTCCACATGCACATCTCCCATGCTGGTGTGTTCGTTTCACTACCTGGATTTTGGTTTCCTCTTCTTTCTTTGAAATGACAAGCCTTCTTTCTGCACGCTACACACACCTTGTAGCAGTTTCAGTTTTTAGCATGTTGTTGCTCTCAAAACGCTGTGTAACCTATGTAGAGTGTGTCATCTCCAGCCTGAATACACAACCTAGAGCTCCTTTCACCACAGACACGCAAACACATCTTTTTGTGAAAGTCCTACTTCAGGTCACTTGGAAATGTAAGGTTTTCATCGAGAACATGAAGTCAATCACGGTTTTGCACTCTGCTGCCAATAGAAATGTACTTTTCTACAAACCAGTCTGAATTTCACTGCAAAATACCCTTCTCTTCTTGTTTGTTGAAAGTTCTCAACTTATTAGGAGAAAGAGCGTGTTCGTGCAAGAGTGATGCAGTGTGCGTTTTCCTGGACTTCAAGTGATTTGGGAAACATACTCCTTATTTTTCCCCATTGTGTAAGAAACAACATGAGGCTTGCAAGATATTGAAACAATGCATCCCAAACCTTTTCCGGCAGTGAAAACACACGTTTCTACAAAGACTTTGAAGGAGCAAGCAAAAGCCTACTGGCTGAGTGTCCTTTCAGAGAGAAACACACGCATTGCTTCCTTCTGGAGTGAGTTTTCAGCCTTGAATTCATATGCATTTTGTACTGTGCAGAATGTAGCTACCTGCTCGGGAGTTGTGTCATAGATGCACCTTTCCTGCAGGAGTTTATTGAAACATTCATTGTTTGGCTAAGTTCTTTAGGGTTGGTTTTGGAAGGACTTTCAACTTTGGCAAAATCCCGCTTCGTACGAAATTTTTTCACAGCGCTGTTTCCGAGTGTCCACAAAGAGCCTCTGCTTGAAACTGTCCACATGCACATCTCCCATACTGGTGTGTTCGTTTCACTACCTGGATTTTGGTTTCCTCTTCTTTCTTTGAAATGACAAGCCTTCTTTCTGCACGCTACACACACCTTGTAGCAGTTTCAGTTTTTAGCATGTTGGTGCTCTCAAAACGCTGTGTTACCATGTAGAGTGTGTCACTCTCCAGCACTGAATACACAACCTAGAGCTCCTTTCACCACAGACACGCAAACACATCTTTTTGTGAAAGTCCTACTTCAGGTCACTTGGAAATGTAAGGTTTTCATCGAGAACATGAAGTCAATCACGGTTTTGCACTCTGCAGCCAATAGAGATGTACATTTCTACAAACCCGTCTGAATTTCACTGCAAAATACCCTTCTTTTCCGGTTTGTTGAAAGTTCTCAACACATTAGGAGTAAGAGCGTGTTCGTGAAGAGTGATGCAGTGTGCGTTTTCCTGGACTTCAAGTGATTTGGGAAACATACTCCTTATTTTTCCCCATTGTGTAAGAAACAACATGAGGCTTGCAAGAGATTGAAACAATGCATCCCAAACCTTTTCCGGCAGTGAAAACACACGTTTCTACAAAGACTTTGAAGGAGCAAGCAAAAGCCTACTGGCTGAGTGTCCTTTCAGAGAAAAACACACGCATTGCTTCCTTCTGGAGTGAGTTTTCAGCCTGGAATTCATATGCATTTTGTACTGTGCAGAATGTAGCTACCTGCTCGGGAGTTGTGTCATAGATGCACCTTTCCTGCAGGAGTTTATTGCAACATTCATTGTTTGGCTAAGTTCTTTAGGGTTGGTTTTGGAAGGTCTTTCAACTTTGGCCAAATCCCGCTTCGTACGAAATTTTTTCACAGCGCTGTTTCCAAGTGTCCACAAAGAGCCTCTGCTTGAAACTGTCCACATGCACATCTCCCATGCTCGTGTGTTCGTTTCACTACCTGGATTTTGGTTTCCTCTGCTTTCTTTGAAATGACAAGCCTTCTTTCTGCACGCTACACACACCTTGTAGCAGTTTCAGTTTTTAGCATGTTGTTGCTCTCAAAACGCTGTGTAACCTATGTAGAGTGTGTCATCTCCAGCCTGAATACACAACCTAGAGCTCCTTTCACCACAGACACGCAAACACATCTTTTTGTGAAAGTCCTACTTCAGGTCACTTGGAAATGTAAGGTTTTCATCGAGAACATGAAGTCAATCACGGTTTTGCACTCTGCAGCCAATAGAGATGTACATTTCTACAAACCCGTCTGAATTTCACTGCAAAATATCCTTCTTTTCCGGTTTGTTGAAAGTTCTCAACACATTAGGAGAAAGAGCGTGTTCGTGCAAGAGTGATGCAGTGTGCGTTTTCCTGGACTTCAAGTGATTTGGGAAACATACTCCTTATTTTTCCCCATTGTGTAAGAAACAACATGAGGCTTGCAAGAGATTGAAACAATGCATCCCAAACCTTTTCCGGCAGTGAAAACACACGTTTCTACAAAGACTTTGAAGGAGCAAGCAAAAGCCTACTGGCTGAGTGTCCTTTCAGAGAGAAACACACGCATTGCTTCCTTCTGGAGTGAGTTTTCAGCCTTGAATTCATATGCCTTTTGTACTGTGCAGAATGTAGCTACCTGCTCGGGAGTTGTATCATAGATGCACCTTTCCTGCAGGAGTTTATTGAAACATTCATTGTTTGGCTAAGTTCTTTAGGGTTGGTTTTGGAAGGACTTTCAACTTTGGCAAAATCCCGCTTCGTACGAAATTTTTTCACAGCGCTGTTTCCAAGTGTCCACAAAGAGCCTCTGCTTGAAACTGTCCACATGCACATCTCCCATACTGGTGTGTTCGTTTCACTACCTGGATTTTGGTTTCCTCTTCTTTCTTTGAAATGACAAGCCTTCTTTCTGCACGCTACACACACCTTGTAGCAGTTTCAGTTTTTAGCATGTTGGTGCTCTCAAAACGCTGTGTTAGCATGTAGAGTGTGTCACTCTCCAGCACTGAATACACAACCTAGAGCTCCTTTCACCACAGACACGCAAACACATCTTTTTGTGAAAGTCCTACTTCAGGTCACTTGGAAATGTAAGGTTTTCATCGAGAACATGAAGTCAATCACGGTTTTGCACTCTGCAGCCAATAGAGATGTACATTTCTACAAACCCGTCTGAATTTCACTGCAAAATATCCTTCTTTTCCGGTTTGTTGAAAGTTCTCAACACATTAGGAGAAAGAGCGTGTTCGTGCAAGAGTGATGCAGTGTGCGTTTTCCTGGACTTCAAGTGATTTGGGAAACATACTCCTTATTTTTCCCCATTGTGTAAGAAACAACATGAGGCTTGCAAGAGATTGAAACAATGCATCCCAAAACGTATTCCGGCAGTGAAAACACACGTTTCTACAAAGACTTTGAAGGAGCAAGCAAAAGCCTACTGGCTGAGTGTCCTTTCAGAGAGAAACACACGCATTGCTTCCTTTTGGAGTGAGTTTTCAGCCTGGAATTCATATGCATTTTGTACTGTGCAGAATGTAGCTACCTGCTCGGGAGTTGTGTCATAGATGCACCTTTCCTGCAGGAGTTTATTGCAACATTCATTGTTTGGCTAAGTTCTTTAGGGTTGGTTTTGGAAGGTCTTTCAACTTTGGCCAAATCCCGCTTCGTAGGAAATTTTTTCACAGCGCTGTTTCCAAGTGTCCACAAAGAGCCTCTGCTTGAAACTGTCCACATGCACATCTCCCATACTGGTGTGTTCGTTTCACTACCTGGATTTTGGTTTCCTCTTCTTTCTTTGAAATGACAAGCCTTCTTTCTGCACGCTACACACACCTTGTAGCAGTTTCAGTTTTTAGCATGTTGGTGCTCTCAAAACGCTGTGTAACCTATGTAGAGTGTGTCACTCTCCAGCACTGAATACACAACCTAGAGCTCCTTTCACCACAGACACGCAAACACATCTTTTTGTGAAAGTCCTACTTCAGGTCACTTGGAAATGTTAGGTTTTCATAGAGAACATGAAGTCAATCACGGTTTTGCACTCTGCAGCCAATAGAGATGTACCTTTCTACAAACCCGTCTGAATTTCACTGCAAAATACCCTTCTCTTCTTGTTTGTTGAAAGTTCTCAACGTATTAGGAGAAAGAGCGTGTTCGTGCAAGAGTGATGCAGTGTGCGTTTTCCTGGACTTCAAGTGATTTGGGAAACATACTCCTTATTTTTCCCCATTGTGTAAGAAACAACATGAGGCTTGCAAGAGATTGAAACAATGCATCCCAAACCTTTTCCGGCAGTGAAAACACACGTTTCTACAAAGACTTTGAAGGAGCAAGCAAAAGCCTACTGGCTGAGTGTCCTTTCAGAGAAAAACACACGCATTGCTTCCTTCTGGAGTGAGTTTTCAGCCTGGAATTCATATGCATTTTGTACTGTGCAGAATGTAGCTACCTGCTCGGGAGTTGTGTCATAGATGCACCTTTCCTGCAGGAGTTTATTGCAACATTCATTGTTTGGCTAAGTTCTTTAGGGTTGGTTTTGGAAGGTCTTTCAACTTTGGCCAAATCCCGCTTCGTACGAAATTTTTTCACAGCGCTGTTTCCAAGTGTCCACAAAGAGCCTCTGCTTGAAACTGTCCACATGCACATCTCCCATGCTCGTGTGTTCGTTTCACTACCTGGATTTTGGTTTCCTCTGCTTTCTTTGAAATGACAAGCCTTCTTTCTGCACGCTACACACACCTTGTAGCAGTTTCAGTTTTTAGCATGTTGTTGCTCTCAAAACGCTGTGTAACCTATGTAGAGTGTGTCATCTCCAGCCTGAATACACAACCTAGAGCTCCTTTCACCACAGACACGCAAACACATCTTTTTGTGAAAGTCCTACTTCAGGTCACTTGGAAATGTAAGGTTTTCATCGAGAACATGAAGTCAATCACGGTTTTGCACTCTGCAGCCAATAGAGATGTACATTTCTACAAACCCGTCTGAATTTCACTGCAAAATATCCTTCTTTTCCGGTTTGTTGAAAGTTCTCAACACATTAGGAGAAAGAGCGTGTTCGTGCAAGAGTGATGCAGTGTGCGTTTTCCTGGACTTCAAGTGATTTGGGAAACATACTCCTTATTTTTCCCCATTGTGTAAGAAACAACATGAGGCTTGCAAGAGATTGAAACAATGCATCCCAAACCTTTTCCGGCAGTGAAAACACACGTTTCTACAAAGACTTTGAAGGAGCAAGCAAAAGCCTACTGGCTGAGTGTCCTTTCAGAGAGAAACACACGCATTGCTTCCTTCTGGAGTGAGTTTTCAGCCTTGAATTCATATGCCTTTTGTACTGTGCAGAATGTAGCTACCTGCTCGGGAGTTGTGTCATAGATGCACCTTTCCTGCAGGAGTTTATTGAAACATTCATTGTTTGGCTAAGTTCTTTAGGGTTGGTTTTGGAAGGACTTTCAACTTTGGCAAAATCCCGCTTCGTACGAAATTTTTTCACAGCGCTGTTTCCAAGTGTCCACAAAGAGCCTCTGCTTGAAACTGTCCACATGCACATCTCCCATACTGGTGTGTTCGTTTCACTACCTGGATTTTGGTTTCCTCTTCTTTCTTTGAAATGACAAGCCTTCTTTCTGCACGCTACACACACCTTGTAGCAGTTTCAGTTTTTAGCATGTTGGTGCTCTCAAAACGCTGTGTTAGCATGTAGAGTGTGTCACTCTCCAGCACTGAATACACAACCTAGAGCTCCTTTCACCACAGACACGCAAACACATCTTTTTGTGAAAGTCCTACTTCAGGTCACTTGGAAATGTAAGGTTTTCATCGAGAACATGAAGTCAATCACGGTTTTGCACTCTGCAGCCAATAGAGATGTACATTTCTACAAACCCGTCTGAATTTCACTGCAAAATATCCTTCTTTTCCGGTTTGTTGAAAGTTCTCAACACATTAGGAGAAAGAGCGTGTTCGTGCAAGAGTGATGCAGTGTGCGTTTTCCTGGACTTCAAGTGATTTGGGAAACATACTCCTTATTTTTCCCCATTGTGTAAGAAACAACATGAGGCTTGCAAGAGATTGAAACAATGCATCCCAAAACGTATTCCGGCAGTGAAAACACACGTTTCTACAAAGACTTTGAAGGAGCAAGCAAAAGCCTACTGGCTGAGTGTCCTTTCAGAGAGAAACACACGCATTGCTTCCTTTTGGAGTGAGTTTTCAGCCTGGAATTCATATGCATTTTGTACTGTGCAGAATGTAGCTACCTGCTCGGGAGTTGTGTCATAGATGCACCTTTCCTGCAGGAGTTTATTGCAACATTCATTGTTTGGCTAAGTTCTTTAGGGTTGGTTTTGGAAGGTCTTTCAACTTTGGCCAAATCCCGCTTCGTAGGAAATTTTTTCACAGCGCTGTTTCCAAGTGTCCACAAAGAGCCTCTGCTTGAAACTGTCCACATGCACATCTCCCATACTGGTGTGTTCGTTTCACTACCTGGATTTTGGTTTCCTCTTCTTTCTTTGAAATGACAAGCCTTCTTTCTGCACGCTACACACACCTTGTAGCAGTTTCAGTTTTTAGCATGTTGGTGCTCTCAAAACGCTGTGTAACCTATGTAGAGTGTGTCACTCTCCAGCACTGAATACACAACCTAGAGCTCCTTTCACCACAGACACGCAAACACATCTTTTTGTGAAAGTCCTACTTCAGGTCACTTGGAAATGTTAGGTTTTCATAGAGAACATGAAGTCAATCACGGTTTTGCACTCTGCAGCCAATAGAGATGTACCTTTCTACAAACCCGTCTGAATTTCACTGCAAAATACCCTTCTCTTCTTGTTTGTTGAAAGTTCTCAACGTATTAGGAGAAAGAGCGTGTTCGTGCAAGAGTGATGCAGTGTGCGTTTTCCTGGACTTCAAGTGATTTGGGAAACATACTCCTTATTTTTCCCCATTGTGTAAGAAACAACATGAGGCTTGCAAGAGATTGAAACAATGCATCCCAAAACGTATTCCAGCAGTGAAACACACGTTTCTACAACTACTTTGAAGGAGCAAGCAAAAGCCTACTCGCTGAGTGTCCTTTCAGAGAGAAACACACGCATTGCTTCCTTCTGGAGTGAGTTTTCAGCCTGGAATTCATATGCATTTTGTCCTGTGCAGAATGTAGCTACCTGCTCGGGAGTTGTGTCATAGATGCACCTTTCCTGCAGGAGTTTATTGAAACATTCATTGTTTGGCTAAGTTCTTTAGGGTTGGTTTTGGAAGGTCTTTCAACTTTGGCCAAATCCCGCTTCGTAGGAAATTTTTTCACAGCGCTGTTTCCAAGTGTCCACAAAGAGCCTCTGCTTGAAACTGTCCACATGCACATCTCCCATACTGGTGTGTTCGTTTCACTAGCTGGATTTTGGTTTCCTCTTCTTTCTTTGAAATGACAAGCCTTCTTTCTGCACCATACACACACCTTGTAGCAGTTTCAGTTTTTAGCATGTTGGTGCTCTCAAAACGCTGTGTAACCTATGTAGAGTGTGTCACTCTCCAGCACTGAATACACAACCTAGAGCTCCTTTCACCACAGACACGCAAACACATCTTTTTGTGAAAGTCCTACTTCAGGTCACTTGGAAATGTAAGGTTTTCATCGAGAACATGAAGTCAATCACGGTTTTGCACTCTGCAGCCAATAGAGATGTACTTTTCTACAAACCCGTCTGAATTTCAATGCAAAATACCCTTCTCTTCTTGTTTGTTGAAAGTTCTCAACGTATTAGGAGAAAGAGCGTGTTCGTGCAAGAGTGATGCAGTGTGCGTTTTCCTGGACTTCAAGTGATTTGGGAATCATACTCCTTATTTTTCCCCATTGTGTAAGAAACAACATGAGGCTTGCAAGAGATTGAAACAATGCATCCCAAAACGTATTCCAGCAGTGAAAACACACGTTTCTACAAAGACTTTTAAGGAGCAAGCAAAAGCCTACTGGCTGAGTGTCCTTTCAGAGAGAAACACACGCATTGCTTCCTTCTGGAGTGAGTTTTCAGCCTGGAATTCATATGCATTTTGTACTGTGCAGAATGTAGCTACCTGCTCGGGAGTTGTGTCATAGATGCACCTTTCCTGCAGGAGTTTATTGCAACATTCATTGTTTGGCTAAGTTCTTTAGGGTTGGTTTTGGAAGGACTTTCAACTTTGGCAAAATCCCGCTTCGTACGAAATTTTTTCACAGCGCTGTTTCCAAGTGTCCACAAAGAGCCTCTGCTTGAAACTGTCCACATGCACATCTCCCATACTGGTGTGTTCGTTTCACTACCTGGATTTTGGTTTCCTCTTCTTTCTTTGAAATGACAAGCCTTCTTTCTGCACGCTACACACACCTTGTAGCAGTTTCAGTTTTTAGCATGTTGGTGCTCTCAAAACGCTGTGTTACCATGTAGAGTGTGTCACTCTCCAGCACTGAATACACAACCTAGAGCTCCTTTCACCACAGACACGCAAACACATCTTTTTGTGAAAGTCCTACTTCAGGTCACTTGGAAATGTAAGGTTTTCATCGAGAACATGAAGTCAATCACGGTTTTGCACTCTGCAGCCAATAGAGATGTACATTTCTACAAACCCGTCTGAATTTCACTGCAAAATACCCTTCTTTTCCGGTTTGTTGAAAGTTCTCAACACATTAGGAGTAAGAGCGTGTTCGTGCAAGAGTGATGCAGTGTGCGTTTTCCTGGACTTCAAGTGATTTGGGAAACATACTCCTTATTTTTCCCCATTGTGTAAGAAACAACATGAGGCTTGCAAGAGATTGAAACAATGCATCCCAAACCTTTTCCGGCAGTGAAAACACACGTTTCTACAAAGACTTTGAAGGAGCAAGCAAAAGCCTACTGGCTGAGTGTCCTTTCAGAGAAAAACACACGCATTGCTTCCTTCTGGAGTGAGTTTTCAGCCTGGAATTCATATGCATTTTGTACTGTGCAGAATGTAGCTACCTGCTCGGGAGTTGTGTCATAAATGCACCTTTCCTGCAGGAGTTTATTGCAACATTCATTGTTTGGCTAAGTTCTTTAGGGTTGGTTTTGGAAGGTCTTTCAACTTTGGCCAAATCCCGCTTCGTACGACATTTTTTCACAGCGCTGTTTCCAAGTGTCCACAAAGAGCCTCTGCTTGAAACTGTCCACATGCACATCTCCCATGCTGGTGTGTTCGTTTCACTACCTGGATTTTGGTTTCCTCTTCTTTCTTTGAAATGACAAGCCTTCTTTCTGCACGCTACACACACCTTGTAGCAGTTTCAGTTTTTAGCATGTTGTTGCTCTCAAAACGCTGTGTAACCTATGTAGAGTGTGTCATCTGAAGCCTGAATACACAACCTAGAGCTCCTTTCACCACAGACACGCAAACACATTTTTTGTGAAAGTCCTACTTCAGGTCACTTGGAAATGTAAGGTTTTCATCGAGAACATGAAGTCAATCACGGTTTTGCACTCTGCAGCCAATAGAGATGTACATTTCTACAAACCCGTCTGAATTTCACTGCAAAATATCCTTCTTTTCCGGTTTGTTGAAAGTACTCAACACATTAGGAGAAAGAGCGTGTTCGTGCAAGAGTGATGCAGTGTGCGTTTTCCTGGACTTCAAGTGATTTGGGAAACATACTCCTTATTTTTCCCCATTGTGTAAGAAACAACATGAGGCTTGCAAGAGATTGAAACAATGCATCCCAAAACGTATTCCGGCAGTGAAAACACACGATTCTACAAAGACTTTGAAGGAGCAAGCAAAAGCCTAGTGGCTGAGTGTTCTTTCAGAGAGAAACACACGCATTGCTTCCTTCTGGAGTGAGTTTTCAGCCTGGAATTCATATGCATTTTGTACTGTGCAGAATGTAGCTACCTGCTCGGGAGTTGTGTCATAGATGCACCTTTCCTGCAGGAGTTTATTGCAACATTCATTGTTTGGCTAAGTTCTTTAGGGTTGGTTTTGGAAGGTCTTTCAACTTTGGCCAAATCCCGCTTCGTACGAAATTTTTCACAGCGCTGTTTCCAAGTGTCCACAAAGAGCCTCTGCTTGAAACTATCCACATGCACATCTCCCATACTGGTGTGTTCGTTTCACTACCTGGATTTTGGTTTCCTCTTCTTTCTTTGAAATGACAAGCCTTCTTTCTGCACGCTACACACACCTTGTAGCAGTTTCAGTTTTTAGCATGTTGGTGCTCTCAAAACGCTGTGTTACCATATAGAGTGTGTCACTCTCCAGCACTGAATACACAACCTAGAGCTCCTTTCACCACAGACACGCAAACACATCTTTTTGTGAAAGTCCTACTTCAGGTCACTTGGAAATGTAAGGTTTTCATCGAGAACATGAAGTCAATCACGGTTTTGCACTCTGCAGCCCATAGAAATGTACTTTTCTACAAACCCGTCTGAATTTCACTGCAAAATATCCTTCTCTTCTTGTTTGTTGAACGTTCTCAACGTATTAGGAGAAAGAGCGTGTTCGTGCAAGAGTGATGCAGTGTGCGTTTTCCTGGACTTCAAGTGATTTGGGTAACATACTCCTTATTTTTCCCCATTGTGTAAGAAACAACATGAGGCTTGCAAGAGATTGAAACAATGCATCCCAAAACGTATTCCAGCAGTGAAAACACACGTTTCTACAAAGACTTTGAAGGAGCAAGCAAAAGCCTAGTGGCTGAGTGTTCTTTCAGAGAGAAACACACGCATTGCTTCCTTCTGGAGTGAGTTTTCAGCCTGGAATTCATATGCATTTTGTCCTGTGCAGAATGTAGCTACCTGCTCGGGGGTTGTGTCATAGATGCACCTTTCCTGCAGGAGTTTATTGCAACATTCATTGTTTGGCTAAGTTCTTTAGGGTTGGTTTTGGAAGGTCTTTCAACTTTGGCCAAATCCCGCTTCGTACGAAATTTTTTCACAGCCCTGTTTCCAAGTGTCCACAAAGAGCCTCTGCTTGATACTGTCCACATGCACATCTCCCATGCTGGTGTGTTCGTTTTTCTACCTGGATTTTGGTTTCCTCTTCTTTCTTTGAAATGAGAAGCCTTCTTTCTGCACGCTACACACACCTTGTAGCAGTTTCAGTTTTTAGCATGTTGGTGCTCTCAAAACGCTGTGTAACCTATGTAGAGTGTGTCACTCTCCAGCACTGAATACACAACCTAGAGCTCCTTTCACCACAGACACGCAAACACATCTTTTTGTGAAAGTCCTACTTCAGGTCACTTGGAAATGTAAGGTTTTCATCGAGAACATGAAGTCAATCACGGTTTTGCACTCTGCAGCCAATAGAAATGTACTTTTCTACAAACCCGTCTGAATTTCACTGCAAAATACACTTCTCTTCTTGTTTGTTGAAAGTTCCCAACGTATTAGGAGAAAGAGCGTGTTCGTGCAAGAGTGATGCAGTGTGCGTTTTCCTGGACTTCAAGTGATTTGGGAAACATACTCCTTATTTTTCCCCATTGTGTAAGAAACAACATGAGGCTTGCAAGAGATTGAAACAATGCATCCCAAAACCTATTCCAGCAGTGAAAACACACGTTTCTACAAAGACTTTGAAGGAGTAAGCAAAAGCCTACTGGCTGAGTGTTCTTTCAGAGAGAAACACACGCATTGCTTCCTTCTGGAGTGAGTTTTCAGCCTGGAATTCATATGCATTTTGTACTGTGCAGAATGTAGCTACCTGCTCGGGAGTTGTGTCATAGATGCACCTTTCCTGCAGGAGTTTATTGCAACATTCATTGTTTGGCTAAGTTCTTTAGGGTTGGTTTTGGAAGGTCTTTCAACTTTGGCCAAATCCCGCTTCGTACGAAATTTTTTCACAGCGCTGTTTCCGAGTGTCCACAAAGAGCCTCTGCTTGAAACTGTCCACATGCACATCTCCCATACTGGTGTGTTCGTTTCACTACCTGGATTTTGGTTTCCTCTTCTTTCTTTGAAATGACAAGCCTTCTTTCTGCACGCTACACACACCTTGTAGCAGTTTAAGTTTTTAGCATGTTGGTGCTCTCAAAACGCTGTTTTACCATGTAGAGTGTGTCACTCTCCAGCACTGAATACACAACCTAGAGCTCCTTTCACCACAGACACGCAAACACATCTTTTTGTGAAAATCCTACTTCAGGTCACTTGGAAATGTAAGGTTTTCATCGAGAACATGAAGTCAATCACGGTTTTGCACTCTGCAGCCAATAGAAATGTATTTTTCTACAAACCCGTCTGAATTTCACTGCAAAATACCCTTCTCTTCTTGTTTGTTGAAAGTTCTCAACGTATTAGGAGAAAGCGTGTTCGTGCAAGAGTGATGCAGTGTGCGTTTTCCTGGACTTCAAGTGATTTGGGAAACATACTCCTTATTTTTCCACATTGTGTAAGAAACAACATGAGCCTTGCAAGAGATTGAAACAATGCATCCCAAAACGTATTCCAGCAGTGAAAACACACGTTTCTACAAAGACTTTGAAGGAGCAAGCAAAAGCCTACTGGCTGAGTGTCCTTTCAGAGAGAAACACACGCATTGCTTCCTTTTGGAGTGAGTTTTCAGCCTGGAATTCATATGCATTTTGTACTGTGCAGAATGTAGCTACCTGCTCGGGAGTTGTGTCATAGATGCACCTTTCCTGCAGGAGTTTATTGCAACATTCATTGTTTGGCTAAGTTCTTTAGGGTTGGTTTTGGAAGGTCTTTCAACTTTGGCCAAATCCCGCTTCGTAGGAAATTTTTTCACAGCGCTGTTTCCAAGTGTCCACAAAGAGCCTCTGCTTGAAACTGTCCACATGCACATCTCCCATACTGGTGTGTTCGTTTCACTACCTGGATTTTGGTTTCCTCTTCTTTCTTTGAAATGACAAGCCTTCTTTCTGCACGCTACACACACCTTGTAGCAGTTTCAGTTTTTAGCATGTTGGTGCTCTCAAAACGCTGTGTAACCTATGTAGAGTGTGTCACTCTCCAGCACTGAATACACAACCTAGAGCTCCTTTCACCACAGACACGCAAACACATCTTTTTGTGAAAGTCCTACTTCAGGTCACTTGTAAATGTTAGGTTTTCATCGAGAACATGAAGTCAATCACGGTTTTGCACTCTGCAGCCAATAGAGATGTACCTTTCTACAAACCCGTCTGAATTTCACTGCAAAATACCCTTCTCTTCTTGTTTGTTGAAAGTTCTCAACGTATTAGGAGAAAGAGCGTGTTCGTGCAAGAGTGATGCAGTGTGCGTTTTCCTGGACTTCAAGTGATTTGGGAAACATACTCCTTATTTTTCCCCATTGTGTAAGAAACAACATGAGGCTTGCAAGAGATTGAAACAATGCATCCCAAAACGTATTCCAGCAGTGAAACACACGTTTCTACAACTACTTTGAAGGAGCAAGCAAAAGCCTACTCGCTGAGTGTCCTTTCAGAGAGAAACACACGCATTGCTTCCTTCTGGAGTGAGTTTTCAGCCTGGAATTCATATGCATTTTGTCCTGTGCAGAATGTAGCTACCTGCTCGGGAGTTGTGTCATAGATGCACCTTTCCTGCAGGAGTTTATTGAAACATTCATTGTTTGGCTAAGTTCTTTAGGGTTGGTTTTGGAAGGTCTTTCAACTTTGGCCAAATCCCGCTTCGTAGGAAATTTTTTCACAGCGCTGTTTCCAAGTGTCCACAAAGAGCCTCTGCTTGAAACTGTCCACATGCACATCTCCCATACTGGTGTGTTCGTTTCACTAGCTGGATTTTGGTTTCCTCTTCTTTCTTTGAAATGACAAGCCTTCTTTCTGCACCATACACACACCTTGTAGCAGTTTCAGTTTTTAGCATGTTGGTGCTCTCAAAACGCTGTGTAACCTATGTAGAGTGTGTCACTCTCCAGCACTGAATACACAACCTAGAGCTCCTTTCACCACAGACACGCAAACACATCTTTTTGTGAAAGTCCTACTTCAGGTCACTTGGAAATGTAAGGTTTTCATCGAGAACATGAAGTCAATCACGGTTTTGCACTCTGCAGCCAATAGAGATGTACTTTTCTACAAACCCGTCTGAATTTCAATGCAAAATACCCTTCTCTTCTTGTTTGTTGAAAGTTCTCAACGTATTAGGAGAAAGAGCGTGTTCGTGCAAGAGTGATGCAGTGTGCGTTTTCCTGGACTTCAAGTGATTTGGGAATCATACTCCTTATTTTTCCCCATTGTGTAAGAAACAACATGAGGCTTGCAAGAGATTGAAACAATGCATCCCAAAACGTATTCCAGCAGTGAAAACACACGTTTCTACAAAGACTTTTAAGGAGCAAGCAAAAGCCTACTGGCTGAGTGTCCTTTCAGAGAGAAACACACGCATTGCTTCCTTCTGGAGTGAGTTTTCAGCCTGGAATTCATATGCATTTTGTACTGTGCAGAATGTAGCTACCTGCTCGGGAGTTGTGTCATAGATGCACCTTTCCTGCAGGAGTTTATTGCAACATTCATTGTTTGGCTAAGTTCTTTAGGGTTGGTTTTGGAAGGACTTTCAACTTTGGCAAAATCCCGCTTCGTACGAAATTTTTTCACAGCGCTGTTTCCAAGTGTCCACAAAGAGCCTCTGCTTGAAACTGTCCACATGCACATCTCCCATACTGGTGTGTTCGTTTCACTACCTGGATTTTGGTTTCCTCTTCTTTCTTTGAAATGACAAGCCTTCTTTCTGCACGCTACACACACCTTGTAGCAGTTTCAGTTTTTAGCATGTTGGTGCTCTCAAAACGCTGTGTTACCATGTAGAGTGTGTCACTCTCCAGCACTGAATACACAACCTAGAGCTCCTTTCACCACAGACACGCAAACACATCTTTTTGTGAAAGTCCTACTTCAGGTCACTTGGAAATGTAAGGTTTTCATCGAGAACATGAAGTCAATCACGGTTTTGCACTCTGCAGCCAATAGAGATGTACATTTCTACAAACCCGTCTGAATTTCACTGCAAAATACCCTTCTTTTCCGGTTTGTTGAAAGTTCTCAACACATTAGGAGTAAGATCGTGTTCATGCAAGAGTGATGCAGTGTGCGTTTTCCTGGACTTCAAGTGATTTGGGAAACATACTCCTTATTTTTCCCCATTGTGTAAGAAACAACATGAGGCTTGCAAGAGATTGAAACAATGCATCCCAAACCTTTTCCGGCAGTGAAAACACACGTTTCTACAAAGACTTTGAAGGAGCAAGCAAAAGCCTACTGGCTGAGTGTCCTTTCAGAGAAAAACACACGCATTGCTTCCTTCTGGAGTGAGTTTTCAGCCTGGAATTCATATGCATTTTGTACTGTGCAGAATGTAGCTACCTGCTCGGGAGTTGTGTCATAAATGCACCTTTCCTGCAGGAGTTTATTGCAACATTCATTGTTTGGCTAAGTTCTTTAGGGTTGGTTTTGGAAGGTCTTTCATCTTTGGCCAAATCCCGCTTCGTACGACATTTTTTCACAGCGCTGTTTCCAAGTGTCCACAAAGAGCCTCTGCTTGAAACTGTCCACATGCACATCTCCCATGCTGGTGTGTTCGTTTCACTACCTGGATTTTGGTTTCCTCTTCTTTCTTTGAAATGACAAGCCTTCTTTCTGCACGCTACACACACCTTGTAGCAGTTTCAGTTTTTAGCATGTTGTTGCTCTCAAAACGCTGTGTAACCTATGTAGAGTGTGTCATCTCCAGCCTGAATACACAACCTAGAGCTCCTTTCACCACAGACACGCAAACACATCTTTTTGTGAAAGTCCTACTTCAGGTCACTTGGAAATGTAAGGTTTTCATCGAGAACATGAAGTCAATCACGGTTTTGCACTCTGCAGCCAATAGAGATGTACATTTCTACAAACCCGTCTGAATTTCACTGCAAAATATCCTTCTTTTCCGGTTTGTTGAAAGTTCTCAACACATTAGGAGAAAGAGCGTGTTCGTGCAAGAGTGATGCAGTGTGCGTTTTCCTGGACTTCAAGTGATTTGGGAAACATACTCCTTATTTTTCCCCATTGTGTAAGAAACAACATGAGGCTTGCAAGAGATTGAAACAATGCATCCCAAAACGTATTCCGGCAGTGAAAACACACGTTTCTACAAACACTTTGAAGGAGCAAGCAAAAGCCTAGTGGCTGAGTGTTCTTTCAGAGAGAAACACACGCATTGCTTCCTTCTGGAGTGAGTTTTCAGCCTGGAATTCATATGCATTTTGTACTGTGCAGAATGTAGCTACCTGCTCGGGAGTTGTGTCATAGATGCACCTTTCCTGCAGGAGTTTATTGCAACATTCATTGTTTGGCTAAGTTCTTTAGGGTTGGTTTTGGAAGGTCTTTCAACTTTGGCCAAATCCCGCTTCGTACGAAATTTTTCACAGCGCTGTTTCCAAGTGTCCACAAAGAGCCTCTGCTTGAAACTATCCACATGCACATCTCCCATACTGGTGTGTTCGTTTCACTACCTGGATTTTGGTTTCCTCTTCTTTCTTTGAAATGACAAGCCTTCTTTCTGCACGCTACACACATCTTGTAGCAGTTTCAGTTTTTAGCATGTTGGTGCCCTCAAAACGCTGTGTTACCATATAGAGTGTGTCACTCTCCAGCACTGAATACACAACCTAGAGCTCCTTTCACCACAGACACGCAAACACATCTTTTTGTGAAAGTCCTACTTCAGGTCACTTGGAAATGTAAGGTTTTCATAGAGAACATGAAGTCAATCACGGTTTTGCACTCTGCAGCCCATAGAAATGTACTTTTCTACAAACCCGTCTGAATTTCACTGCAAAATATCCTTCTCTTCTTGTTTGTTGAACGTTCTCAACGTATTAGGAGAAAGAGCGTGTTCGTGCAAGAGTGATGCAGTGTGCGTTTTCCTGGACTTCAAGTGATTTGGGTAACATACTCCTTATTTTTCCCCATTGTGTAAGAAACAACATGAGGCTTGCAAGAGATTGAAACAATGCATCCCAAAACGTATTCCAGCAGTGAAAACACACGTTTCTACAAAGACTTTGAAGGAGCAAGCAAAAGCCTAGTGGCTGAGTGTTCTTTCAGAGAGAAACACACGCATTGCTTCCTTCTGGAGTGAGTTTTCAGCCTGGAATTCATATGCATTTTGTCCTGTGCAGAATGTAGCTACCTGCTCGGGGGTTGTGTCATAGATGCACCTTTCCTGCAGGAGTTTATTGCAACATTCATTGTTTGGCTAAGTTCTTTAGGGTTGGTTTTGGAAGGTCTTTCAACTTTGGCCAAATCCCGCTTCGTACGAAATTTTTTCACAGCCCTGTTTCCAAGTGTCCACAAAGAGCCTCTGCTTGATACTGTCCACATGCACATCTCCCATGCTGGTGTGTTCGTTTTTCTACCTGGATTTTGGTTTCCTCTTCTTTCTTTGAAATGAGAAGCCTTCTTTCTGCACGCTACACACACCTTGTAGCAGTTTCAGTTTTTAGCATGTTGGTGCTCTCAAAACGCTGTGTAACCTATGTAGAGTGTGTCACTCTCCAGCACTGAATACACAACCTAGAGCTCCTTTCACCACAGACACGCAAACACATCTTTTTGTGAAAGTCCTACTTCAGGTCACTTGGAAATGTAAGGTTTTCATCGAGAACATGAAGTCAATCACGGTTTTGCACTCTGCAGCCAATAGAAATATACTTTTCTACAAACCCGTCTGAATTTCACTGCAAAATACACTTCTCTTCTTGTTTGTTGAAAGTTCCCAACGTATTAGGAGAAAGAGCGTGTTCGTGCAAGAGTGATGCAGTGTGCGTTTTCCTGGACTTCAAGTGATTTGGGAAACATACTCCTTATTTTTCCCCATTGTGTAAGAAACAACATGAGGCTTGCAAGAGATTGAAACAATGCATCCCAAAACCTATTCCGGCAGTGAAAACACACGTTTCTACAAAGACTTTGAAGGAGCAAGCAAAAGCCTAGTGGCTGAGTGTTCTTTCAGAGAGAAACACACGCATTGCTTCCTTCTGGAGTGAGTTTTCAGCCTGGAATTCATATGCATTTTGTACTGTGCAGAATGTAGCTACCTGCTCGGGAGTTGTGTCATAGATGCACCTTTCCTGCAGGAGTTTATTGCAACATTCATTGTTTGGCTAAGTTCTTTAGGGTTGGTTTTGGAAGGTCTTTCATCTTTGGCCAAATCCCGCTTCGTACGACATTTTTTCACAGCGCTGTTTCCAAGTGTCCACAAAGAGCCTCTGCTTGAAACTGTCCACATGCACATCTCCCATGCTGGTGTGTTCGTTTCACTACCTGGATTTTGGTTTCCTCTTCTTTCTTTGAAATGACAAGCCTTCTTTCTGCACGCTACACACACCTTGTAGCAGTTTCAGTTTTTAGCATGTTGTTGCTCTCAAAACGCTGTGTAACCTATGTAGAGTGTGTCATCTCCAGCCTGAATACACAACCTAGAGCTCCTTTCACCACAGACACGCAAACACATCTTTTTGTGAAAGTCCTACTTCAGGTCACTTGGAAATGTAAGGTTTTCATCGAGAACATGAAGTCAATCACGGTTTTGCACTCTGCAGCCAATAGAGATGTACATTTCTACAAACCCGTCTGAATTTCACTGCAAAATATCCTTCTTTTCCGGTTTGTTGAAAGTTCTCAACACATTAGGAGAAAGAGCGTGTTCGTGCAAGAGTGATGCAGTGTGCGTTTTCCTGGACTTCAAGTGATTTGGGAAACATACTCCTTATTTTTCCCCATTGTGTAAGAAACAACATGAGGCTTGCAAGAGATTGAAACAATGCATCCCAAAACGTATTCCGGCAGTGAAAACACACGTTTCTACAAAGACTTTGAAGGAGCAAGCAAAAGCCTAGTGGCTGAGTGTTCTTTCAGAGAGAAACACACGCATTGCTTCCTTCTGGAGTGAGTTTTCAGCCTGGAATTCATATGCATTTTGTACTGTGCAGAATGTAGCTACCTGCTCGGGATTTGTGTCATAGATGCTCCTTTCCTGCAGGAGTTTATTGCAACATTCATTGTTTGGCTAAGTTCTTTAGGGTTGGTTTTGGAAGGTCTTTCAACTTTGGCCAAATCCCGCTTCGTACGAAATTTTTCACAGCGCTGTTTCCAAGTGTCCACAAAGAGCCTCTGCTTGAAACTATCCACATGCACATCTCCCATACTGGTGTGTTCGTTTCACTACCTGGATTTTGGTTTCCTCTTCTTTCTTTGAAATGAGAAGCCTTCTTTCTGCACGCTACACACACCTTGTAGCAGTTTCAGTTTTTAGCATGTTGGTGCTCTCAAAACGCTGTGTTACCATATAGAGTGTGTCACTCTCCAGCACTGAATACACAACCTAGAGCTCCTTTCACCACAGACACGCAAACACATCTTTTTGTGAAAGTCCTACTTCAGGTCACTTGGAAATGTAAGGTTTTCATCGAGAACATGAAGTCAATCACGGTTTTGCACTCTGCAGCCCATAGAAATGTACTTTTCTACAAACCCGTCTGAATTTCACTGCAAAATATCCTTCTCTTCTTGTTTGTTGAACGTTCTCAACGTATTAGGAGAAAGAGCGTGTTCGTGCAAGAGTGATGCAGTGTGCGTTTTCCTGGACTTCAAGTGATTTGGGTAACATACTCCTTATTTTTCCCCATTGTGTAAGAAA
Organism: Miniopterus schreibersii; assembly: GCF_964146895.1. Classification (NCBI taxonomy): domain Eukaryota; kingdom Metazoa; phylum Chordata; class Mammalia; order Chiroptera; family Miniopteridae; genus Miniopterus; species Miniopterus schreibersii. Next base: position 950,646 of record NW_027669848.1, read on the forward strand.
CAACATGAGGCTTGCAAGAGATTGAAACAATGCATCCCAAAACGTATTCCAGCAGTGAAAACACACGTTTCTACAAAGACTTTGAAGGAGCAAGCAAAAGCCTAGTGGCTGAGTGTTCTTTCAGAGAGAAACACACGCATTGCTTCCTTCTGGAGTGAGTTTTCAGCCTGGAATTCATATGCATTTTGTCCTGTGCAGAATGTAGCTACCTGCTCGGGGGTTGTGTCATAGATGCACCTTTCCTGCAGGAGTTTATTGCAACATTCATTGTTTGGCTAAGTTCTTTAGGGTTGGTTTTGGAAGGTCTTTCAACTTTGGCCAAATCCCGCTTCGTACGAAATTTTTTCACAGCCCTGTTTCCAAGTGTCCACAAAGAGCCTCTGCTTGATACTGTCCACATGCACAACTCCCATGCTGGTGTGTTCGTTTTTCTACCTGGATTTTGGTTTCCTCTTCTTTCTTTGAAATGAGAAGCCTTCTTTCTGCACGCTACACACACCTTGTAGCAGTTTCAGTTTTTAGCATGTTGGTGCTCTCAAAACGCTGTGTAACCTATGTAGAGTGTGTCACTCTCCAGCACTGAATACACAACCTAGAGCTCCTTTCACCACAGACACGCAAACACATCTTTTTGTGAAAGTCCTACTTCAGGTCACTTGGAAATGTAAGGTTTTCATCGAGAACATGAAGTCAATCACGGTTTTGCACTCTGCAGCCAATAGAAATGTACTTTTCTACAAACCCGTCTGAATTTCACTGCAAAATACACTTCTCTTCTTGTTTGTTGAAAGTTCCCAACGTATTAGGAGAAAGAGCGTGTTCGTGCAAGAGTGATGCAGTGTGCGTTTTCCTGGACTTCAAGTGATTTGGGAAACATACTCCTTATTTTTCCCCATTGTGTAAGAAACAACATGAGGCTTGCAAGAGATTGAAACAATGCATCCCAAAACCTATTCCAGCAGTGAAAACACACGTTTCTACAAAGACTTTGAAGGAGTAAGCAAAAGCCTACTGGCTGAGTGTTCTTTCAGAGAGAAACACACGCATTGCTTCCTTCTGGAGTGAGTTTTCAGCCTGGAATTCATATGCATTTTGTACTGTGCAGAATGTAGCTACCTGCTCGGGAGTTGTGTCATAGATGCACCTTTCCTGCAGGAGTTTATTGCAACATTCATTGTTTGGCTAAGTTCTTTAGGGTTGGTTTTGGAAGGTCTTTCAACTTTGGCCAAATCCCGCTTCGTACGAAATTTTTTCATCAGCGCTGTTTCCGAGTGTCCACAAAGAGCCTCTGCTTGAAACTGTCCACATGCACATCTCCCATACTGGTGTGTTCGTTTCACTACCTGGATTTTGGTTTCCTCTTCTTTCTTTGAAATGACAAGCCTTCTTTCTGCACGCTACACACACCTTGTAGCAGTTTAAGTTTTTAGCATGTTGGTGCTCTCAAAACGCTGTTTTACCATGTAGAGTGTGTCACTCTCCAGCACTGAATACACAACCTAGAGCTCCTTTCACCACAGACACGCAAACACATCTTTTTGTGAAAGTCCTACTTCAGTTCACTTGGAAATGTAAGGTTTTCATCGAGAACATGAAGTCAATCACGGTTTTGCACTCTGCAGCCAATAGAAATGTATTTTTCTACAAACCCGTCTGAATTTCACTGCAAAATACCCTTCTCTTCTTGTTTGTTGAAAGTTCTCAACGTATTAGGAGAAAGCGTGTTCGTGCAAGAGTGATGCAGTGTGCGTTTTCCTGGACTTCAAGTGATTTGGGAAACATACTCCTTATTTTTCCACATTGTGTAAGAAACAACATGAGCCTTGCAAGAGATTGAAACAATGCATCCCAAAACGTATTCCAGCAGTGAAAACACACGTTTCTACAAAGACTTTGAAGGAGCAAGCAAAAGCCTACTGGCTGAGTGTCCTTTCAGAGAGAAACACACGCATTGCTTCCTTTTGGAGTGAGTTTTCAGCCTGGAATTCATATGCATTTTGTACTGTGCAGAATGTAGCTACCTGCTCGGGAGTTGTGTCATAGATGCACCTTTCCTGCAGGAGTTTATTGCAACATTCATTGTTTGGCTAAGTTCTTTAGGGTTGGTTTTGGAAGGTCTTTCAACTTTGGCCAAATCCCGCTTCGTAGGAAATTTTTTCACAGCGCTGTTTCCAAGTGTCCACAAAGAGCCTCTGCTTGAAACTGTCCACATGCACATCTCCCATACTGGTGTGTTCGTTTCACTACCTGGATTTTGGTTTCCTCTTCTTTCTTTGAAATGACAAGCCTTCTTTCTGCACGCTACACACACCTTGTAGCAGTTTCAGTTTTTAGCATGTTGGTGCTCTCAAAACGCTGTGTAACCTATGTAGAGTGTGTCACTCTCCAGCACTGAGTACACAACCTAGAGCTCCTTTCACCACAGACACGCAAACACATCTTTTTGTGAAAGTCCTACTTCAGGTCACTTGGAAATGTTAGGTTTTCATCGAGAACATGAAGTCAATCACGGTTTTGCACTCTGCAGCCAATAGAGATGTACCTTTCTACAAACCCGTCTGAATTTCACTGCAAAATACCCTTCTCTTCTTGTTTGTTGAAAGTTCTCAACGTATTAGGAGAAAGAGCGTGTTCGTGCAAGAGTGATGCAGTGTGCGTTTTCCTGGACTTCAAGTGATTTGGGAAACATACTCCTTATTTTTCCCCATTGTGTAAGAAACAACATGAGGCTTGCAAGAGATTGAAACAATGCATCCCAAAACCTATTCCAGCAGTGAAAACACACGTTTCTACAAAGACTTTGAAGGAGCAAGCAAAAGCCTAGTGGCTGAGTGTTCTTTCAGAGAGAAACACACGCATGGCTTCCTCTGGAGTGAGTTTTCAGCCTGGAATTCATATGCATTTTGTCCTGTGCAGAATGTAGCTACCTGCTCGGGGGTTGTGTCATAGATGCACCTTTCCTGCAGGAGTTTATTGCAACATTCATTGTTTGGCTAAGTTCTTTAGGGTTGGTTTTGGAAGGTCTTTCAACTTTGGCCAAATCCCGCTTCGTACGAAATTTTTTCACAGCGCTGTTTCCAAGTGTCCACAAAGAGCCTCTGCTTGATACTGTCCACATGCACATCTCCCATACTGGTGTGTTCGTTTCACTACCTGGATTTAGGTTTCCTCTTCTTTCTTTGAAATGAGAAGCCTTCTTTCTGCACGCTACACACACCTTGTAGCAGTTTCAGTTTTTAGCATGTTGTTGCTCTCAAAACGCTGTGTAACCTATGTAGAGTGTGTCACTCTCCAGCACTGAATACACAACCTAGAGCTCCTTTCACCACAGACACGCAAACACATCTTTTTGTGAAAGTCCTACTTCAGGTCACTTGGAAATGTAAGGTTTTCATCGAGAACATGAAGTCAATCACGGTTTTGCACTCTGCAGCCAATAGAAATGTACTTTTCTACAAACCCGTCTGAATTTCAATGGAAAATACACTTCTCTTCTTATTTGTTGAAAGTTCCCAACGTATTAGGAGAAAGAGCGTGTTCGTGCAAGAATGATGCAGTGTGCGTTTTCCTGGACATCAAGTGATTTGGGAAACATACTCCTTATTTTTCCCCATTGTGTAAGAAACAACATGAGGCTTGCAAGAGATTGAAACAATGCATCCCAAAACCTATTCCAGCAGTGAAAACACACGTTTCAACAAAGACTTTGAAGGAGTAAGCAAAGCCTACTGGCTGAGTGTTCTTTCAGAGAGACACACGCATTGCTTCCTTCTGGAGTGAGTTTTCAGCCTGGAATTCATATGCATTTTGTACTGTGCAGAATGTAGCTACCTGCTCGGGAGTTGTGTCATAGATGCACCTTTCCTGCAGGAGTTTATTGCAACATTCATTGTTTGGCTAAGTTCTTTAGGGTTGGTTTTGGAAGGTCTTTCAACTTTGGCCAAATCCCGCTTCGTACGAAATTTTTTCACAGCGCTGTTTCCGAGTGTCCACAAAGAGCCTCTGCTTGAAACTGTCCACATGCACATCTCCCATACTGGTGTGTTCGTTTCACTACCTGGATTTTGGTTTCCTCTTCTTTCTTTGAAATGACAAGCCTTCTTTCTGCACGCTACATACACCTTGTAGCAGTTTCAGTTTTTAGCATGTTGGTGCTCTCAAAACGCTGTGTTACCATGTAGAGTGTGTCACTCTCCAGCACTGAATACACAACCTAGAGCTCCTTTCACCACACACACGCAAACACATCTTTTTGTGAAAGTCCTACTTCAGGTCACTTGGAAATGTAAGGTTTTCATCGAGAACATGAAGTCAATCACGGTTTTGCACTCTGCAGCCAATAGAGATGTACTTTTCTACAAACCCGTCTGAATTTCACTGCAAAATACCCTTCTCTTCTTGTTTGTTGAAAGTTCTCAACGTATTAGGAGAAAGAGCGTGTTCGTGCAAGAGTGATGCAGTGTGCGTTTTCCTGGACTTCAAGTGATTTGGGTAACATACTCCTTATTTTTCCCCTTTGTGTAAGAAACAACATGAGGCTTGCAAGAGATTGAAACAATGCATCCTAAAACGTATTCCAGCAGTGAAAACACACGTTTCTACAAAGACTTTGAAGGAGCAAGCAAAAGCCGACTGGCTGAGTGTTCTTTCAGAGAGAAACACACGCATTGCTTCCTTCTGGAGTGAGTTTTCAGCCTGGAATTCATATGCATTTTGTCCTGTGCAGAATGTAGCTACCTGCTCGGGGGTTGTGTCATAGATGCACCTTTCCTGCAGGAGTTTATTGCAACATTCATTGTTTGGCTAAGTTCTTTAGGGTTGGTTTTGGAAGGTCTTTCAACTTTGGCCAAATCCCACTTCGTACGAAATTTTTTCACAGCGCTGTTTCCAAGTGTCCACAAAGAGCCTCTGCTTGATACTGTCCACATGCACATCTCCCATGCTGGTGTGTTCTTTTCTCTACCTGGATTTTGGTTTCCTCTTCTTTCTTTGAAATGAGAAGCCTTCTTTCTGCACGCTACACACACCTTGTAGCAGTTTCAGTTTTTAGCATGTTGGTGCTCTCAAAACGCTGTGTCACCTATGTAGAGTGTGTCACTCTCCAGCACTGAATACACAACCTAGAGCTCCTTTCACCACAGACACGCAAACACATCTTTTTGTGAAAGTCCTACTTCAGGTCACTTGGAAATGTAAGGTTTTCATCTAGAACATGAAGTCAATCACGGTTTTGCACTCTGCAGCCAATAGAAATGTAGTTTTCTACAAACCCGTCTGAATTTCACTGCAAAATACACTTCTATTCTTGTTTGTTGAAAGTTCCCAACGTATTAGGAGAAAGAGCGTGTTCGTGCAAGAGTGATGCAGTGTGCGTTTTCCTGGACTTCAAGTGATTTGGGAAACATACTCCTTATTTTTCCCCATTGTGTAAGAAACAACATGAGGCTTGCAAGAGATTGAAACAATGCATCCCAAAACCTATTCCAGCAGTGAAAACACACGTTTCTACAAAGACTTTGAAGGAGTAAGCAAAAGCCTACTGGCTGAGTGTTCTTTCAGAGAGAAACACACGCATTGCTTCCTTCTGGAGTGAGTTTTCAGCCTGGAATTCATATGCATTTTGTACTGTGCAGAATGTAGCTACCTGCTCGGGAGTTGTGTCATAGATGCACCTTTCCTGCAGGAGTTTATTGCAACATTCATTGTTTGGCTAAGTTCTTTAGGGTTGGTTTTGGAAGGTCTTTCAACTTTGGCCAAATCCCGCTTCGTACGAAATTTTTTCACAGCGCTGTTTCCGAGTGTCCACAAAGAGCCTCTGCTTGAAACTGTCCACATGCACATCTCCCATACTGGTGTGTTCGTTTCACTACCTGGATTTTGGTTTCCTCTTCTTTCTTTGAAATGACAAGCCTTCTTTCTGCACGCTACATACACCTTGTAGCAGTTTCAGTTTTTAGCATGTTGGTGCTCTCAAAACGCTGTGTTACCATGTAGAGTGTGTCACTCTCCAGCACTGAATACACAACCTAGAGCTCCTTTCACCACAGACACGCAAACACATCTTTTTGTGAAAGTCCTACTTCAGGTCACTTGGAAATGTAAGGTTTTCATCGAGAACATGAAGTCAATCACGGTTTTGCACTCTGCAGCCAATAGAGATGTACTTTTCTACAAACCCGTCTGAATTTCACTGCAAAATACCCTTCTCTTCTTGTTTGTTGAAAGTTCTCAACGTATTAGGAGAAAGAGCGTGTTCGTGCAAGAGTGATGCAGTGTGCGTTTTCCTGGACTTCAAGTGATTTGGCTAACATACTCCTTATTTTTCCCCATTGTGTAAGAAACAACATGAGGCTTTCAAGAGATTGAAACAATGCATCCCAAAACGTATTCCAGCAGTGAAAACACACGTTTCTACAAAGACTTTGAAGGAGCAAGCAAAAGCCTACTGGCTGAGTGTTCTTTCAGAGAGAAACACACGCATTGCTTCCTTCTGGAGTGAGTTTTCAGCCTGGAATTCATATGCATTTTGTCCTGTGCAGAATGTAGCTACCTGCTCGGGGGTTGTGTCATAGATGCACCTTTCCTGCAGGAGTTTATTGCAACATTCATTGTTTGGCTAAGTTCTTTAGGGTTGGTTTTGGAAGGTCTTTCAACTTTGGCCAAATCCCGCTTCGTACGAAATTTTTTCACAGCGCTGTTTCCAAGTGTCCACAAAGAGCCTCTGCTTGATACTGTCCACATGCACATCTCCCATGCTGGTGTGTTCGTTTCTCTACCTGGATTTTGGTTTCCTCTTCTTTCTTTGAAATGAGAAGCCTTCTTTCTGCACGCTACACACACCTTGTAGCAGTTTCAGTTTTTAGCATGTTGGTGCTCTCAAAACGCTGTGTAACCTATGTAGAGTGTGTCACTCTCCAGCACTGAATACACAACCTAGAGCTCCTTTCACCACAGACACGCAAACACATCTTTTTGTGAAAGTCCTACTTCAGGTCACTTGGAAATGTAAGGTTTTCATCGAGAACATGAAGTCAATCACGGTTTTGCACTCTGCAGCCAATAGAAATGTACTTTTCTACAAACCCGTCTGAATTTCACTGCAAAATACACTTCTCTTCTTGTTTGTTGAAAGTTCCCAACGTATTAGGAGAAAGAGCGTGTTCGTGCAAGAGTGATGCAGTGTGCGTTTTCCTGGACTTCAAGTGATTTGGGAAACATACTCCTTATTTTTCCCCATTGTGTAAGAAACAACATGAGGCTTGCAAGAGATTGAAACAATGCATCCCAAAACCTATTCCAGCAGTGAAAACACACGTTTCTACAAAGACTTTGAAGGAGTAAGCAAAAGCCTACTGGCTGAGTGTTCTTTCAGAGAGAAACACACGCATTGCTTCCTTCTGGAGTGAGTTTTCAGCCTGGAATTCATATGCATTTTGTACTGTGCAGAATGTAGCTACCTGCTCGGGAGTTGTGTCATAGATGCACCTTTCCTGCAGGAGTTTATTGCAACATTCATTGTTTGGCTAAGTTCTTTAGGGTTGGTTTTGGAAGGTCTTTCAGCTTTGGCCAAATCCCGCTTCGTACGAAATTTTTTCACAGCGCTGTTTCCGAGTGTCCACAAAGAGCCTCTGCTTGAAACTGTCCACATGCACATCTCCCATACTGGTGTGTTCGTTTCACTACCTGGATTTTGGTTTCCTCTTCTTTCTTTGAAATGACAAGCCTTCTTTCTGCACGCTACACACACCTTGTAGCAGTTTCAGTTTTTAGCATGTTGGAGCTCTCAAAACGCTGTGTTACCATGTAGAGTGTGTCACTCTCCAGCACTGAATACACAACCTAGAGCTCCTTTCACCACAGACACGCAAACACATCTTTTTGTGAAAGTCCTACTTCAGGTCACTTGAAAATGTAAGGTTTTCATCGAGAACATGAAGTCAATCACGGTTTTGCACTCTGCTGCCAATAGAAATGTACTTTTCTACAAACCCGTCTGAATTTCACTGCAAAATACCCTTCTTTTCTTGTTTGTTGAAAGTTCTCAACGTATTAGGAGAAAGAGCGTGTTCGTGCAAGAGTGATGCAGTGTGCGTTTTCCTGGACTTCAAGTGATTTGGGAAACATACTCCTTATTTTTCCCCATTGTGTAAGAAACAACATGAGGCTTGCAAGAGATTGAAACAATGCATCCCAAACCTTTTCCGACAGTGAAAACACACGTTTCTACAAAGACTTTGAAGGAGCAAGCAAAAGCCTACTGGCTGAGTGTTCTTTCAGAGAGAAACACACGCATTGCTTCCTTCTGGAGTGAGTTTTCAGCCTGGAATTCATATGCATTTTGTACTGTGCAGAATGTAGCTACCTGCTCGGGAGTTTTGTCATAGATGCACCTTTCCTGCAGGAGTTTATTGCAACATTCATTGTTTGGCTAAGTTCTTTAGGGTTGGTTTTGGAAGGTCTTTCAACTTTGGCCAAATCCCGCTTCGTAGGAAATTTTTTCACAGCGCTGTTTCCAAGTGTCCACAAAGAGCCTCTGCTTGAAACTGTCCACATGCACATCTCCCATGCTGGTGTGTTCGTTTCACTACCTGGATTTTGGTTTCCTCTTCTTTCTTTGAAATGACAAGCCTTCTTTCTGCACGCTACACACACCTTGTAGCAGTTTCAGTTTTTAGCATGCTGTTGCTCTCAAAACGCTGTGTAACCTATGTAGAGTGTGTCATCTCCAGCACTGAATACACAACCTAGAGCTCCTTTCACCACAGACACGCAAACACATCTTTTTGTGAAAGTCCTACTTCAGGTCACTTGGAAATGTAAGGTTTTCATCGAGAACATGAAGTCAATCACGGTTTTGCACTCTGCAGCCAATAGAGATGTACATTTCTACAAACCCGTCTGAATTTCACTGCAAAATACCCTTCTTTTCCGGTTTGTTGAAAGTTCTCAACACATTAGGAGTAAGAGCGTGTTCGTGCAAGAGTAATGCAGTGTGCGTTTTCCTGGACTTCAAGTGATTTGGGAAACATACTCCTTATTTTTCCCCATTGTGTAAGAAACAACATGAGGCTTGCAAGAGATTGAAACAATGCATCCCAAAACGTATTCCAGCAGTGAAAACACACGTTTCTACAAAGACTTTGAAGGAGCAAGCAAAAGCCTAGTGGCTGAGTGTCCTTTCAGGGAGAAACACACGCATTGCTTCCTTCTGGAGTGAGTTTTCAGCCTGGAATTCATATGCATTTTGTACTGTGCAGAATGTAGCTACCTGCTCGGGAGTTGTGTCATAGATGCACCTTTCCTGCAGGAGTTTATTTCAACATTCATTGTTTGGCTAAGTTCTTTAGGGTTGGTTTTGGAAGGTCTTTCAACTTTGGCCAAATCCCGCTTCGTACGAAATTTTTTCACAGCGCTGTTTCCAAGTGTCCACAAAGAGCCTGTGCTTGAAACTATCCACATGCACATCTCCCATACTGGTGTGTTCGTTTCACTACCTGGATTTTGGTTTCCTCTTCTTTCTTTGAAATGACAAGCCTTCTTTCTGCACGCTACACACACCTTGTAGCAGTTTCAGTTTTTAGCATGTTGGAGCTCTCAAAACGCTGTGTTACCATGTAGAGTGTGTCACTCTCCAGCACTGAATACACAACCTAGAGCTCCTTTCACCACAGACACGCAAACACATCTTTTTGTGAAAGTCCTACTTCAGGTCACTTGGAAATGTAAGGTTTTCATCGAGAACATGAAGTCAATCACGGTTTTGCACTCTGCTGCCAATAGAAATGTACTTTTCTACAAACCCGTCTGAATTTCACTGCAAAATACCCTTCTTTTCTTGTTTGTTGAAAGTTCTCAACGTATTAGGAGAAAGAGCGTGTTCGTGCAAGAGTGATGCAGTGTGCGTTTTCCTGGACTTCAAGTGATTTGGGAAACATACTCCTTATTTTTCCCCATTGTGTAAGAAACAACATGAGGCTTGCAAGAGATTGAAACAATGCATCCCAAACCTTTTCCGGCAGTGAAAACACACGTTTCTACAAAGACTTTGAAGGAGCAAGCAAAAGCCTACTGGCTGAGTGTCCTTTCAGAGAGAAACACATGCATTGCTTCCTTCTGGAGTGAGTTTTCAGCCTGGAATTCATATGCATTTTGTACTGTGCAGAATGTAGCTACCTGCTCGGGAGTTGTGTCATAGATGCACCTTTCCTGCAGGAGTTTATTGCAACATTCATTGTTCGGCTAAGTTCTTTAGGGTTGGTTTTGGAAGGTCTTTCAACTTTGGCCAAATCCCGCATCGTACGAAATTTTTTCACAGCGCTGTTTCCAAGTGTCCACAAAGAGCCTCTGCTTGAAACTGTCCACATGCACATCTCCCATGCTGGTGTGTTCGTTTCACTACCTGGATTTTGGTTTCCTCTTCTTTCTTTGAAATGACAAGCCTTCTTTCTGCACGCTACACACACCTTGTAGCAGTTTCAGTTTTTAGCATGTTGTTGCTCTCAAAACGCTGTGTAACCTATGTAGAGTGTGTCATCTCCAGCACTGAATACACAACCTAGAGCTACTTTCACCACAGACACGCAAACACATCTTTTTGTGAAAGTCCTACTTCAGGTCACTTGGAAATGTAAGGTTTTCATCGAGAACATGAAGTCAATCACGGTTTTGCACTCTGCAGCCAATAGAAATGTACTTTTCTACAAACCCGTCTGAATTTCACTGCAAAATACCCTTCTTTTCTTGTTTGTTGAAAGTTCTCAACACATTAGGAGAAAGAGCGTGTTCGTGCAAGAGTGATGCAGTGTGCGTTTTCCTGGACTTCAAGTGATTTGGAAAACATACTCCTTATTTTTCCCCATTGTGTAAGAAACAACATGAGGCTTGCAAGAGATTGAAACAATGCATCCCAAAACGTATTCCAGCAGTGAAAACACACGTTTCTACAAAGACTTTGAAGGAGCAAGCAAAAGCCTAGTGGCTGAGTGTTCTTTCAGAGAGAAACACACGCATTGCTTCCTTCTGGAGTGAGTTTTCAGCCTGGAATTCATATGCATTTTGTACTGTGCAGAATGTAGCTACCTGCTCGGGAGTTGTGTTATAGATGCACCTTTCCTGCAGGAGTTTATTGCAACATTCATTGTTTGGCTAAGTTCTTTAGGGTTGGTTTTGGAAGGTCTTTCAACTTTGGCCAAATCCCGCTTCGTACGAAATTTTTTCACAGCGCTGTTTCCAAGTGTCCACAAAGAGCCTCTGCTTGAAACTGTCCACATGCACATCTCCCATACTGGTGTGTTCGTTTCACTACCTGGATTTTGGTTTCCTCTTCTTTCTTTGAAATGACAAGCCTTCTGTCTGCACGCTACTCACACCTTGTAGCAGTTTCAGTTTTTAGCATGCTGGTGCTCTCAAAACGCTGTGTAACCTATGTAGAGTGTGTCACTCTCCAGCACTGAATACACAACCTAGAGCTCCTTTCACCACAGACACGCAAACACATCTTTTTGTGACAGTCCTACTTCAGGTCACTTGGAAATGTAAGGTTTTCATCGAGAACATGAAGTCAATCACGGTTTTGCACTCTGCAGCCAATAGAGATGTACATTTCTACAAACCCGTCTGAATTTCACTGCAAAATACCCTTCTTTTCCGGTTTGTTGAAAGTTCTCAACACATTAGGAGTAAGAGCGTGTTCGTGCAAGAGTGATGCAGTGTGCGTTTTCCTGGACTTCAAGTGATTTGGGAAACATACTCCTTATTTTTCCCCATTGTGTAAGAAACAACATGAGGCTTGCAAGAGATTGAAACAATGCATCCCAAAACCTATTCTAGCAGTGAAAACACACGTTTCTACAAAGACTTTGAAGGAGCAAGCAAAAGCCTACTGGCTGAGTGTCCTTTCAGAGAGAAACACACGCATTGCTTCCTTCTGGAGTGAGTTTTCAGCCTGGAATTCATATGCATTTTGTACTGTGCAGAATGTAGCTACCTGCTCGGGAGTTGTGTCATAGATGCACCTTTCCTGCAGGAGTTTATTGCAACATTCATTGTTTGGCTAAGTTCTTTAGGGTTGGTTTTGGAAGGTCTTTCAACTTTGGCCAAATCCCGCTTCGTACGAAATTTTTTCACAGCGCTGTTTCCAAGTGTCCACAAAGAGCCTCTGCTTGAAACTGTCCACATGCACATCTCCCATACTGGTGTGTTCGTTTCACTACCTGGATTTTGGTTTCCTCTTCTTTCTTTGAAATGACAAGCCTTCTTTCTGCACGCTACACACACCTTGTAGCAGTTTCAGTTTTTAGCATGCTGGTGCTCTCAAAACGCTGTGTAACCTATGTAGAGTGTGTCACTCTCCAGCACTGAATACACAACCTAGAGCTCCTTTCACCACAGACACGCAAACACATCTTTTTGTGAAAGTCCTACTTCAGGTCACTTGGAAATGTAAGGTTTTCATCGAGAACATGAAGTCAATCACGGTTTTGCACTCTGCAGCCAATAGAGATGTACATTTCTACAAACCCGTCTGAATTTCACTGCAAAATACCCTTCTTTTCCGGTTTGTTGAAAGTTCTCAACACATTAGGAGTAAGAGCGTGTTCGTGCAAGAGTGATGCAGTGTGCGTTTTCCTGGACTTCAAGTGATTTGGGAAACATACTCCTTATTTTTCCCCATTGTGTAAGAAACAACATGAGGCTTGCAAGAGATTGAAACAATGCATCCCAAAACGTATTCCAGCAGTGAAAACACACGTTTCTACAAAGACTTTGAAGGAGCAAGCAAAAGCCTAGTGGCTGAGTGTCCTTTCAGAGAGAAACACACGCATTGCTTCCTTCTGGAGTGAGTTTTCAGCCTGGAATTCATATGCATTTTGTACTGTGCAGAATGTAGCTACCTGCTCGGGAGTTGTGTCATAGATGCACCTTTCCTGCAGGAGTTTATTGAAACATTCATTGTTTGGCTAAGTTCTTTAGGGTTGGTTTTGGAAGGACTTTCAACTTTGGCAAAATCCCGCTTCGTACGAAATTTTTTCACAGCGCTGTTTCCAAGTGTCCACAAAGAGCCTCTGCTTGAAACTGTCCACATGCACATCTCCCATACTGGTGTGTTCGTTTCACTACGTGGATTTTGGTTTCCTCTTCTTTCTTTGAAATGACAAGCCTTCTTTCTGCACGCTACACACACCTTGTAGCAGTTTCAGTTTTTAGCATGTTGGTGCTCTCAAAACGCTGTGTTACCATGTAGAGTGTGTCACTCTCCAGCACTGAATACACAACCTAGAGCTCCTTTCACCACAGACACGCAAACACATCTTTTTGTGAAAGTCCTACTTCAGGTCACTTGGAAATGTAAGGTTTTCATCGAGAACATGAAGTCAATCACGGTTTTGCACTCTGCAGCCAATAGAGATGTACATTTCTACAAACCCGTCTGAATTTCACTGCAAAATACCCTTCTTTTCCGGTTTGTTGAAAGTTCTCAACACATTAGGAGTAAGAGCGTGTTCGTGAAGAGTGATGCAGTGTGCGTTTTCCTGGACTTCAAGTGATTTGGGAAACATACTCCTTATTTTTCCCCATTGTGTAAGAAACAACATGAGGCTTGCAAGAGATTGAAACAATGCATCCCAAACTTTTTCCGGCAGTGAAAACACACGTTTCTACAAAGACTTTGAAGGAGCAAGCAAAAGCCTACTGGCTGAGTGTCCTTTCAGAGAAAAACACACGCATTGCTTCCTTCTGGAGTGAGTTTTCAGCCTGGAATTCATATGCATTTTGTACTGTGCAGAATGTAGCTACCTGCTCGGGAGTTGTGTCATAGATGCACCTTTCCTGCAGGAGTTTATTGCAACATTCATTGTTTGGCTAAGTTCTTTAGGGTTGGTTTTGGAAGGTCTTTCAACTTTGGCCAAATCCCGCTTCGTACGAAATTTTTTCACAGCGCTGTTTCCAAGTGTCCACAAAGAGCCTCTGCTTGAAACTGTCCACATGCACATCTCCCATGCTGGTGTGTTCGTTTCACTACCTGGATTTTGGTTTCCTCTTCTTTCTTTGAAATGACAAGCCTTCTTTCTGCACGCTACACACACCTTGTAGCAGTTTCAGTTTTTAGCATGTTGTTGCTCTCAAAACGCTGTGTAACCTATGTAGAGTGTGTCATCTCCAGCCTGAATACACAACCTAGAGTTCCTTTCACCACAGACACGCAAACACATCTTTTTGTGAAAGTCCTACTTCAGGTCACTTGGAAATGTAAGGTTTTCATCGAGAACATGAAGTCAATCACGGTTTTGCACTCTGCAGCCAATAGAGATGTACATTTCTACAAACCCGTCTGAATTTCACTGCAAAATATCCTTCTTTTCCGGTTTGTTGAAAGTTCTCAACACATTAGGAGAAAGAGCGTGTTCGTGCAAGAGTGATGCAGTGTGCGTTTTCCTGGACTTCAAGTGATTTGGGAAACATACTCCTTATTTTTCCCCATTGTGTAAGAAACAACATGAGGCTTGCAAGAGATTGAAACAATGCATCCCAAACCTTTTCCGGCAGTGAAAACACACGTTTCTACAAAGACTTTGAAGGAGCAAGCAAAAGCCTACTGGCTGAGTGTCCTTTCAGAGAGAAACACACGCATTGCTTCCTTCTGGAGTGAGTTTTCAGCCTTGAATTCATATGCATTTTGTACTGTGCAGAATGTAGCTACCTGCTCGGGAGTTGTGTCATAGATGCACCTTTCCTGCAGGAGTTTATTGAAACATTCATTGTTTGGCTAAGTTCTTTAGGGTTGGTTTTGGAAGGACTTTCAACTTTGGCAAAATCCCGCTTCGTACGAAATTTTTTCACAGCGCTGTTTCCAAGTGTCCACAAAGAGCCTCTGCTTGAAACTGTCCACATGCACATCTCCCATACTGGTGTGTTCGTTTCACTACCTGGATTTTGGTTTCCTCTTCTTTCTTTGAAATGACAAGCCTTCTTTCTGCACGCTACACACACCTTGTAGCAGTTTCAGTTTTTAGCATGTTGGTGCTCTCAAAACGCTGTGTTACCATGTAGAGTGTGTCACTCTCCAGCACTGAATACACAACCTAGAGCTCCTTTCACCACAGACACGCAAACACATCTTTTTGTGGAAGTCCTACTTCAGGTCACTTGGAAATGTAAGGTTTTCATCGAGAACATGAAGTCAATCACGGTTTTGCACTCTGCAGCCAATAGAGATGTACATTTCTACAAACCCGTCTGAATTTCACTGCAAAATACCCTTCTTTTCCGGTTTGTTGAAAGTTCTCAACACATTAGGAGTAAGAGCGTGTTCGTGCAAGAGTGATGCAGTGTGCGTTTTCCTGGACTTCAAGTGATTTGGGAAACATACTCCTTATTTTTCCCCATTGTGTAAGAAACAACATGAGGCTTGCAAGAGATTGAAACAATGCATCCCAAACCTTTTCCGGCAGTGAAAACACACGTTTCTACAAAGACTTTGAAGGAGCAAGCAAAAGCCTACTGGCTGAGTGTCCTTTCAGAGAAAAACACACGCATTGCTTCCTTCTGGAGTGAGTTTTCAGCCTGGAATTCATATGCATTTTGTACTGTGCAGAATGTAGCTACCTGCTCGGGAGTTGTGTCATAGATGCACCTTTCCTGCAGGAGTTTATTGCAACATTCATTGTTTGGCTAAGTTCTTTAGGGTTGGTTTTGGAAGGTCTTTCAACTTTGGCCAAATCCCGCTTCGTACGAAATTTTTTCACAGCGCTGTTTCCAAGTGTCCACAAAGAGCCTCTGCTTGAAACTATCCACATGCACATCTCCCATACTGGTGTGTTCGTTTCACTACCTGGATTTTGGTTTCCTCTTCTTTCTTTGAAATGACAAGACTTCTTTCTGCACGCTACACACACCTTGTAGCAGTTTCAGTTTTTAGCATGTTGGTGCTCTCAAAACGCTGTGTTACCATATAGAGTGTGTCACTCTCCAGCACTGAATACACAACCTAGAGCTCCTTTCACCACAGACACGCAAACACATCTTTTTGTGAAAATCCTACTTCAGGTCACTTGGAAATGTAAGGTTTTCATCGAGAACATGAAGTCAATCACGGTTTTGCACTCTGCAGCCAATAGAGATGTACTTTTCTACAAACCCGTCTGAATTTCACTGCAAAATACCCTTCTCTTCTTGTTTGTTGAAAGTTCTCAACTTATTAGGAGAAAGAGCGTGTTCGTGCAAGAGTGATGCAGTGTGCGTTTTCCTGGACTTCAAGTGATTTGGGAAACATACTCCTTATTTTTCCCCATTGTGTAAGAAACAACATGAGGCTTGCAAGAGATTGAAACAATGCATCCCAAACCTTTTCCGGCAGTGAAAACACACGTTTCTACAAAGACTTTTAAGGAGCAAGCAAAAGCCTACTGGCTGAGTGTCCTTTCAGAGAGAAACACACGCATTGCTTCCTTCTGGAGTGAGTTTTCAGCCTGGAATTCATATGCATTTTGTACTGTGCAGAATGTAGCTACCTGCTCGGGAGTTGTGTCATAGATGCACCTTTCATGCAGGAGTTTATTGCAACATTCATTGTTTGGCTAAGTTCTTTAGGGTTGCTTTTGGAAGGTCTTTCAGCTTTGGCCAAATCCCGCTTCGTACGAAATTTTTTCACAGCGCTGTTTCCAAGTGTCCACAAAGAGCCTCTGCTTGAAACTGTCCACATGCACATCTCCCATACTGGTGTGTTCGTTTCACTACCTGGATTTTGGTTTCCTCTTCTTTCTTTGAAATGACAAGCCTTCTTTTGCACGCTACACACACCTTGTAGCAGTTTCGGTTTTTAGCATGCTGGTGCTCTCAAAACGCTGTGTAACCTATGTAGAGTGTGTCACTCTCCAGCACTGAATACACAACCTAGAGCTCCTTTCACCACAGACACGCAAACACATCTTTTTGTGAAAGTCCTACTTCAGGTCACTTGGAAATGTAAGGTTTTCATCGAGAACATGAAGTCAATCACGGTTTTGCACTCTGCAGCCAATAGAGATGTACTTTTCTACAAACCCGTCTGAATTTCACTGCAAAATACCCTTCTCTTCTTGTTTGTTGAAAGTTCTCAACGTATTAGGAGAAAGAGCGTGGTCGTGCAAGAGTGATGCAGTGTGCGTTTTCCTGGACTTCAAGTGATTTGGGAAACATACTCCTTATTTTTCCCCATTGTGTAAGAAACAACATGAGCCTTGCAAGAGATTGAAACAATGAATCCCAAAACGTATTCCAGCAGTGAAACACACGTTTCTACAACTACTTTGAAGGAGCAAGCAAAAGCCTACTCGCTGAGTGTCCTTTCAGAGAGAAACACACGCATTGCTTCCTTCTGGAGTGAGTTTTCAGCCTGGAATTCATATGCATTTTGTCCTGTGCAGAATGTAGCTACCTGCTCGGGAGTTGTGTCATAGATGCACCTTTCCTGCAGGAGTTTATTGCAACATTCATTGTTTGGCTAAGTTCTTTAGGGTTGGTTTTGGAAGGTCTTTCAACTTTGGCCAAATCCCGCTTCGTAGGAAATTTTTTCACAGCGCTGTTTCCAAGTGTCCACAAAGAGCCTCTGCTTGAAACTGTCCACATGCACATCTCCCATACTGGTGTGTTCGTTTCACTAGCTGGATTTTGGTTTCCTCTTCTTTCTTTGAAATGACAAGCCTTCTTTCTGCACCATACACACACCTTGTAGCAGTTTCAGTTTTTAGCATGTTGGTGCTCTCAAAACGCTGTGTAACCTATGTAGAGTGTGTCACTCTCCAGCACTGAATACACAACCTAGAGCTCCTTTCACCACAGACACGCAAACACATCTTTTTGTGAAAGTCCTACTTCAGGTCACTTGGAAATGTAAGGTTTTCATCGAGAACATGAAGTCAATCACGGTTTTGCACTCTGCAGCCAATAGAGATGTACTTTTCTACAAACCCGTCTGAATTTCAATGCAAAATACCCTTCTCTTCTTGTTTGTTGAAAGTTCTCAACGTATTAGGAGAAAGAGCGTGTTCGTGCAAGAGTGATGCAGTGTGCGTTTTCCTGGACTTCAAGTGATTTGGGAATCATACTCCTTATTTTTCCCCATTGTGTAAGAAACAACATGAGGCTTGCAAGAGATTGAAACAATGCATCCCAAAACGTATTCCAGCAGTGAAAACACACGTTTCTACAAAGACTTTTAAGGAGCAAGCAAAAGCCTACTGGCTGAGTGTCCTTTCAGAGAAAAACACACGCATTGCTTCCTTCTGGAGTGAGTTTTCAGCCTGGAATTCATATGCATTTTGTACTGTGCAGAATGTAGCTACCTGCTCGGGAGTTGTGTCATAGATGCACCTTTCCTGCAGGAGTTTATTGCAACATTCATTGTTTGGCTAAGTTCTTTAGGGTTGGTTTTGGAAGGTCTTTCAACTTTGGCCAAATCCCGCTTCGTACGAAATTTTTCACAGCGTTGTTTCCAAGTGTCCACAAAGAGCCTCTGCTTGAAACTATCCACATGCACATCTCCCATACTGGTGTGTTCGTTTCACTACCTGGATTTTGGTTTCCTCTTCTTTCTTTGAAATGACAAGCCTTCTTTCTGCACGCTACACACACCTTGTAGCAGTTTCAGTTTTTAGCATGTTGGTGCTCTCAAAACGCTGTGTTACCATATAGAGTGTGTCACTCTCCAGCACTGAATACACAACCTAGAGCTCCTTTCACCACAGACACGCAAACACATCTTTTTGTGAAAGTCCTACTTCAGGTCACTTGGAAATGTAAGGTTTTCATCGAGAACATGAAGTCAATCACGGTTTTGCACTCTGCAGCCCATAGAAATGTACTTTTCTACAAACCCGTCTGAATTTCACTGCAAAATATCCTTCTCTTCTTGTTTGTTGAACGTTCTCAACGTATTAGGAGAAAGAGCGTGTTCGTGCAAGAGTGATGCAGTGTGCGTTTTCCTGGACTTCAAGTGATTTGGGTAACATACTCCTTATTTTTCCCCATTGTGTAAGAAACAACATGAGGCTTGCAAGAGATTGAAACAATGCATCCCAAAACGTATTCCAGCAGTGAAACACACGTTTCTACAACTACTTTGAAGGAGCAAGCAAAAGCCTACTCGCTGAGTGTCCTTTCAGAGAGAAACACACGCATTGCTTCCTTCTGGAGTGAGTTTTCAGCCTGGAATTCATATGCATTTTGTACTGTGCAGAATGTAGCTACCTGCTCGGGAGTTGTGTCATAGATGCACCTTTCCTGCAGGAGTTTATTGCAACATTCATTGTTTGGCTAAGTTCTTTAGGGTTGGTTTTGGAAGGTCTTTCAACTTTGGCCAAATCCCGCTTCGTACGAAATTTTTTCACAGCGCTGTTTCCGAGTGTCCACAAAGAGCCTCTGCTTGAAACTGTCCACATGCACATCTCCCATACTGGTGTGTTCGTTTCACTACCTGGATTTTGGTTTCCTCTTCTTTCTTTGAAATGAGAAGCCTTCTTTCTGCACGCTACACACACCTTGTAGCAGTTTCAGTTTTTAGCATGTTGGTGCTCTCAAAACGCTGTGTTACCATGTAGAGTGTGTCACTCTCCAGCACTGAATACACAACCTAGAGCTCCTTTCACCACAGACACGCAAACACATCTTTTTGTGAAAGTCCTACTTCAGGTCACTTGGAAATGTAAGGTTTTCATCGAGAACATGAAGTCAATCACGGTTTTGCACTCTGCAGCCAATAGAGATGTACTTTTCTACAAACCCGTCTGAATTTCACTGCAAAATACCCTTCTCTTCTTGTTTGTTGAAAGTTCTCAACGTATTAGGAGAAAGAGCGTGTTCGTGCAAGAGTGATGCAGTGTGCGTTTTCCTGGACTTCAAGTGATTTGGGAAACATACTCCTTATTTTTCCCCATTGTGTAAGAAACAACATGAGGCTTGCAAGAGATTGAAACAATGCATCCCAAACCTTTTCCGGCAGTGAAAACACACGTTTCTACAAAGACTTTTAAGGAGCAAGCAAAAGCCTACAGGCTGATTGTCCTTTCAGAGAGAAACACACGCATTGCTTCCTTCTGGAGTGAGTTTTCAGCCTGGAATTCATATGCATTTTGTACTGTGCAGAATGTAGCTACCTGCTCGGGAGTTGTGTCATAGATGCACCTTTCCTGCAGGAGTTTATTGCAACATTCATTGTTTGGCTAAGTTCTTTAGGGTTGGTTTTGGAAGGTCTTTCAACTTTGGCCAAATCCCGCTTCGTACGAAATTTTTTCACAGCGCTGTTTCCGAGTGTCCACAAAGAGCCTCTGCTTGAAACTGTCCACATGCACATCTCCCATACTGGTGTGTTCGTTTCACTACCTGGATTTTGGTTTCCTCTTCTTTCTTTGAAATGACAAGCCTTCTTTCTGCACGCTACACACACCTTGTAGCAGTTTCAGTTTTTAGCATGTTGGTGCTCTCAAAACGCTGTGTTACCATGTAGAGTGTGTCACTCTCCAGCACTGAATACACAACCCAGAGCTCCTTTCACCACAGACACGCAAACACATCTTTTTGTGAAAGTCCTACTTCAGGTCACTTGGAAATGTAAGGTTTTCATCGAGAACATGAAGTCAATCACGGTTTTGCACTCTGCAGCCAATAGAGATGTACATTTCTACAAACCCGTCTGAATTTCACTGCAAAATACCCTTCTTTTCCGGTTTGTTGAAAGTTCTCAACGTATTAGGAGAAAGAGCGTGTTCGTGCAAGAGTGATGCAGTGTGCGTTTTCCTGGACTTCAAGTGATTTGGGAAACATACTCCTTATTTTTCCCCATTGTGTAAGAAACAACATGAGGCTTGCAAGAGATTGAAACAATGCATCCCAAAACGTATTCCAGCAGTGAAAACACACGTTTCTACAAAGACTTTGAAGGAGCAAGCAAAAGCCTACTGGCTGAGTGTCCTTTCAGAGAAAAACACACGCATTGCTTCCTTCTGGAGTGAGTTTTCAGCCTGGAATTCATATGCATTTTGTACTGTGCAGAATGTAGCTACCTGCTCGGGAGTTGTGTCATAGATGCACCTTTCCTGCAGGAGTTTATTGCAACATTCATTGTTTGGCTAAGTTCTTTAGGGTTGGTTTTGGAAGGTCTTTCAACTTTGGCCAAATCCCGCTTCGTACGAAATTTTTTCACAGCGCTGTTTCCAAGTGTCCACAAAGAGCCTCTGCTTGAAACTGTCCACGTGCACATCTCCCATGCTGGTGTGTTCATTTCACTACCTGGATTTTGGTTTCCTCTTCTTTCTTTGAAATGACAAGCCTTCTCTCTGCACGCTACACACACCTTGTAGCAGTTTCAGTTTTTAGCATGTTGTTGCTCTCAAAACGCTGTGTAACCTATGTAGAGTGTGTCATCTCCAGCACTGAATACACAACCTAGAGCTCCTTTCACCACAGACACGCAAACACATCTTTTTGTGAAAGTCCTACTTCAGGTCACTTGGAAATGTAAGGTTTTCATCGAGAACATGAAGTCAATCACGGTTTTGCACTCTGCAGCCGATAGAAATGTACTTTTCTACAAACCCGTCTGAATTTCACTGCAAAATACCCTTCTTTACTTGTTTGTTGAAAGTTCTCAACACATTAGGAGAAAGAGCGTGTTCGTGCAGGAGTGATGCAGTGTGCGTTTTCCTGGACTTCAAGTGATTTGGGAAACATACTCCTTATTTTTCCCCATTGTGTAAGCAACAACATGAGGCTTGCAAGAGATTGAAACAATGCATCCCAAAACGTATTCCAGCAGTGAAAACACACGTTTCTACAAAGACTTTGAAGGAGCAAACAAAAGCCTACTGGCTGAGTGTTCTTTCAGAGAGAAACACACACATTGCTTCCTTCTGGAGTGAGTTTTCAGCCTGGAATTCATATGCATTTTGTACTGTGCAGAATGTAGCTACCTGCTCGGGAGTTGTGTCATAGATGCACCTTTCCTGCAGGAGTTTATTGCAACATTCATTGTTTGGCTAAGTTCTTTAGGGTTGGTTTTGGAAGGTCTTTCAACTTTGGCCAAATCCCGCTTCGTACGAAATTTTTTCACAGCGCTGTTTCCAAGTGTCCACAAAGAGCCTCTGCTTGAAACTGTCCACATGCACATCTCCCATGCTGGTGTGTTCGTTTCACTACCTGGATTTTGGTTTCCTCTTCTTTCTTTGAAATGACAAGCCTTCTTTCTGCACGCTACACACACCTTGTAGCAGTTTCAGTTTTTAGCATGTTGTTGCTCTCAAAACGCTGTGTAACCTATGTAGAGTGTGTCATCTCCAGCACTGAATACACAACCTAGAGCTCCTTTCACCACAGACACGCAAACACATCTTTTTGTGAAAGTCCTACTTCAGGTCACTTGGAAATGTAAGGTTTTCATCGAGAACATGAAGTCAATCACGGTTTTGCACTCTGCAGCCAATAGAGATGTACATTTCTACAAACCCGTCTGAATTTCACTGCAAAATACCCTTCTTTTCCGGTTTGTTGAAAGTTCTCAACACATTAGGAGTAAGAGCGTGTTCGTGCAAGAGTAATGCAGTGTGCGTTTTCCTGGACTTCAAGTGATTTGGGAAACATACTCCTTATTTTTCCCCATTGTGTAAGAAACAACATGAGGCTTGCAAGAGATTGAAACAATGCATCCCAAAACGTATTCCAGCAGTGAAAACACACGTTTCTACAAAGACTTTGAAGGAGCAAGCAAAAGCCTAGTGGCTGAGTGTCCTTTCAGAGAGAAACACACGCATTGCTTCCTTCTGGAGTGAGTTTTCAGCCTGGAATTCATATGCATTTTGTACTGTGCAGAATGTAGCTACCTGCTCGGGAGTTGTGTCATAGATGCACCTTTCCTGCAGGAGTTTATTGCAACATTCATTGTTTGGCTAAGTTCTTTAGGGTTGGTTTTGGAAGGTCTTTCAACTTTGGCCAAATCCCGCTTCGTACGAAATTTTTTCACAGCGCTGTTTCCAAGTGTCCACAAAGAGCCTCTGCTTGAAACTATCCACATGCACATCTCCCATACTGGTGTGTTCGTTTCACTACCTGGATTTTGGTTTCCTCTTCTTTCTTTGAAATGACAAGCCTTCTTTCTGCACGCTACACACACCTTGTAGCAGTTTCAGTTTTTAGCATGTTGGTGCTCTCAAAACGCTGTGTTACCATGTAGAGTGTGTCACTCTCCAGCACTGAATACACAACCTAGAGCTCCTTTCACCACAGACACGCAAACACATCTTTTTGTGAAAGTCCTACTTCAGGTCACTTGGAAATGTAAGGTTTTCATCGAGAACATGAAGTCAATCACGGTTTTGCACTCTGCTGCCAATAGAAATGTACTTTTCTACAAACCCGTCTGAATTTCACTGCAAAATACCCTTCTTTTCTTGTTTGTTGAAAGTTCTCAACGTATTAGGAGAAAGAGCGTGTTCGTGCAAGAGTGATGCAGTGTGCGTTTTCCTGGACTTCAAGTGATTTGGGAAACATACTCCTTATTTTTCCCCATTGTGTAAGAAACAACATGAGGCTTGCAAGAGATTGAAACAATGCATCCCAAAACGTATTCCAGCAGTGAAAACACACGTTTCTACAAAGACTTTGAAGGAGCAAGCAAAAGCCTAGTGGCTGAGTGTCCTTTCAGAGAGAAACACACGCATTGCTTCCTTCTGGAGTGAGTTTTCAGCCTGGAATTCATATGCATTTTGTACTGTGCAGAATGTAGCTACCTGCTCGGGAGTTGTGTCATAGATGCACCTTTCCTGCAGGAGTTTATTGCAACATTCATTGTTTAGCTAAGTTCTTTAGGGTTGGTTTTGGAAGGTCTTTCAACTTTGGCCAAATCCCGCTTCGTACGAAATTTTTTCACAGCGCTGTTTCCAAGTGTCCACAATGAGCCTCTGCTTGAAACTATCCACATGCACATCTCCCATACTGGTGTGTTCGTTTCACTACCTGGATTTTGGTTTCCTCTTCTTTCTTTGAAATGACAAGCCTTCTGTCTGCACGCTACTCAACCTTGTAGCAGTTTCAGTTTTTAGCATGTTGGTGCTCTCAAAACGCTTTGTTACCATGTAGAGTGTGTCACTCTCCAGCACTGAATACACAACCTAGAGCTCCTTTCACCACAGACACGCAAACACATCTTTTTGTGAAAGTCCTACTTCAGGTCACTTGGAAATGTAAGGTTTTCATCGAGAACATGAAGTCAATCACGGTTTTGCACTCTGCTGCCAATAGAAATGTACTTTTCTACAAACCAGTCTGAATTTCACTGCAAAATACCCTTCTCTTCTTGTTTGTTGAAAGTTCTCAACGTATTAGGAGAAAGAGCGTGTTCGTGCAAGAGTGATGCAGTTTGCGTTTTCCTGGACTTCAAGTGATTTGGGAAACATACTCCTTATTTTTCCCCATTGTGTAAGAAACAACATGAGGCTTGCAAGAGATTGAAACAATGCATCCCAAACCTTTTCCGGCAGTGAAAACACACGTTTCTACAAAGACTTTGAAGGAGCAAGCAAAAGCCTACTGGCTGAGTGTCCTTTGAGAGAGAAACACACGCATTGCTTCCTTCTGGAGTGAGTTTTCAGCCTTGAATTCATATGCATTTTGTACTGTGCAGAATGTAGCTACCTGCTCGGGAGTTGTGTCATAGATGCACCTTTCCTGCAGGAGTTTATTGAAACATTCATTGTTTGGCTAAGTTCTTTAGGGTTGGTTTTGGAAGGACTTTCAACTTTGGCAAAATCCCGCTTCGTACGAAATTTTTTCACAGCGCTGTTTCCAAGTGTCCACAAAGAGCCTCTGCTTGAAACTGTCCACATGCACATCTCCCATACTGGTGTGTTCGTTTCACTACCTGGATTTTGGTTTCCTCTTCTTTCTTTGAAATGACAAGCCTTCTTTCTGCACGCTACACACACCTTGTAGCAGTTTCAGTTTTTAGCATGTTGGTGCTCTCAAAACGCTGTGTTACCATGTAGAGTGTGTCACTCTCCAGCACTGAATACACAACCTAGAGCTCCTTTCACCACAGACACGCAAACACATCTTTTTGTGAAAGTCCTACTTCAGGTCACTTGGAAATGTAAGGTTTTCATCGAGAACATGAAGTCAATCACGGTTTTGCACTCTGCAGCCAATAGAGATGTACATTTCTACAAACCCGTCTGAATTTCACTGCAAAATACCCTTCTTTTCCGGTTTGTTGAAAGTTCTCAACACATTAGGAGTAAGAGCGTGTTCGTGAAGAGTGATGCAGTGTGCGTTTTCCTGGACTTCAAGTGATTTGGGAAACATACTCCTTATTTTTCCCCATTGTGTAAGAAACAACATGAGGCTTGCAAGAGATTGAAACAATGCATCCCAAACCTTTTCCGGCAGTGAAAACACACGTTTCTACAAAGACTTTGAAGGAGCAAGCAAAAGCCTACTGGCTGAGTGTCCTTTCAGAGAAAAACACACGCATTGCTTCCTTCTGGAGTGAGTTTTCAGCCTGGAATTCATATGCATTTTGTACTGTGCAGAATGTAGCTACCTGCTCGGGAGTTGTGTCATAGATGCACCTTTCCTGCAGGAGTTTATTGCAACATTCATTGTTTGGCTAAGTTCTTTAGGGTTGGTTTTGGAAGGTCTTTCAACTTTGGCCAAATCCCGCTTCGTACGAAATTTTTTCACAGCGCTGTTTCCAAGTGTCCACAAAGAGCCTCTGCTTGAAACTGTCCACGTGCACATCTCCCATGCTGGTGTGTTCATTTCACTACCTGGATTTTGGTTTCCTCTTCTTTCTTTGAAATGACAAGCCTTCTCTCTGCACGCTACACACACCTTGTAGCAGTTTCAGTTTTTAGCATGTTGTTGCTCTCAAAACGCTGTGTAACCTATGTAGAGTGTGTCATCTCCAGCACTGAATACACAACCTAGAGCTCCTTTCACCACAGACACGCAAACACATCTTTTTGTGAAAGTCCTACTTCAGGTCACTTGGAAATGTAAGGTTTTCATCGAGAACATGAAGTCAATCACGGTTTTGCACTCTGCAGCCAATAGAAATGTACTTTTCTACAAACCCGTCTGAATTTCACTGCAAAATACCCTTCTTTACTTGTTTGTTGAAAGTTCTCAACACATTAGGAGAAAGAGCGTGTTCGTGCAGGAGTGATGCAGTGTGCGTTTTCCTGGACTTCAAGTGATTTGGGAAACATACTCCTTATTTTTCCCCATTGTGTAAGAAACAACATGAGGCTTGCAAGAGATTGAAACAATGCATCCCAAAACGTATTCCAGCAGTGAAAACACACGTTTCTACAAAGACTTTGAAGGAGCAAGCAAAAGCCTACTGGCTGAGTGTTCTTTCAGAGAGAAACACACGCATTGCTTCCTTCTGGAGTGAGTTTTCAGCCTGGAATTCATATGCATTTTGTACTGTGCAGAATGTAGCTACCTGCTCGGGAGTTGTGTCATAGATGCACCTTTCCTGCAGGAGTTTATTGCAACATTCATTGTTTGGCTAAGTTCTTTAGGGTTGGTTTTGGAAGGTCTTTCAACTTTGGCCTAATCCCGCTTCGTACGAAATTTTTTCACAGCGCTGTTTCCAAGTGTCCACAAAGAGCCTCTGCTTGAAACTGTCCACATGCACATCTCCCATGCTGGTGTGTTCGTTTCACTACCTGGATTTTGGTTTCCTCTTCTTTCTTTGAAATGACAAGCCTTCTTTCTGCACGCTACACACACCTTGTAGCAGTTTCAGTTTTTAGCATGTTGTTGCTCTCAAAACGCTGTGTAACCTATGTAGAGTGTGTCATCTCCAGCACTGAATACACAACCTAGAGCTCCTTTCACCACAGACACGCAAACACATCTTTTTGTGAAAGTCCTACTTCAGGTCACTTGGAAATGTAAGGTTTTCATCGAGAACATG
Source organism: Miniopterus schreibersii (assembly GCF_964146895.1). Classification (NCBI taxonomy): domain Eukaryota; kingdom Metazoa; phylum Chordata; class Mammalia; order Chiroptera; family Miniopteridae; genus Miniopterus; species Miniopterus schreibersii. Next base: position 977,593 of record NW_027669848.1, read on the forward strand.
AAGTCAATCACGGTTTTGCACTCTGCAGCCAATAGAGATGTACATTTCTATAAACCCGTCTGAATTTCACTGCAAAATACCCTTCTTTTCCGGTTTGTTGAAAGTTCTCAACACATTAGGAGTAAGAGCGTGTTCGTGCAAGAGTGATGCAGTGTGCGTTTTCCTGGACTTCAAGTGATTTGGGAAACATACTCCTTTTTTTTCCCCATTGTGTAAGAAACAACATGAGGCTTGCAAGAGATTGAAACAATGCATCCCAAAACGTATTCCAGCAGTGAAAACACACGTTTCTACAAAGACTTTGAAGGAGCAAGCAAAAGCCTAGTGGCTGAGTGTCCTTTCAGAGAGAAACACACGCATTGCTTCCTTCTGGAGTGAGTTTTCAGCCTGGAATTCATATGCATTTTGTACTGTGCAGAATGTAGCTACCTGCTCGGGAGTTGTGTCATAGATGCACCATTCCTGCAGGAGTTTATTGCAACATTCATTGTTTGGCTAAGTTCTTTAGGGTTGGTTTTGGAAGGTCTTTCAACTTTGGCCAAATCCCGCTTCGTACGAAATTTTTTCACAGCGCTGTTTCCAAGTGTCCACAAAGAGCCTCTGCTTGAAACTGTCCACATGCACATCTCCCATACTGGTGTGTTCGTTTCACTACCTGGATTTTGGTTTCCTCTTCTTTCTTTGAAATGACAAGCCTTCTTTCTGCACGCTACACACACCTTGTAGCAGTTTCAGTTTTTAGCATGCTGGTGCTCTCAAAACGCTGTGTAACCTATGTAGAGTGTGTCACTCTCCAGCACTGAATACACAACCTAGAGCTCCTTTCACCACAGACACGCAAACACATCTTTTTGTGAAAGTCCTACTTCAGGTCACTTGGAAATGTAAGGTTTTCATCGAGAACATGAAGTCAATCACGGTTTTGCACTCTGCAGCCAATAGAGATGTACATTTCTACAAACCCGTCTGAATTTCACTGCAAAATACCCTTCTTTTCCGGTTTGTTGAAAGTTCTCAACACATTAGGAGTAAGAGCGTGTTCGTGCAAGAGTAATGCAGTGTGCGTTTTCCTGGACTTCAAGTGATTTGGGAAACATACTCCTTATTTTTCCCCATTGTGTAAGAAACAACATGAGGCTTGCAAGAGATTGAAACAATGCATCCCAAAACGTATTCCAGCAGTGAAAACACACGTTTCTACAAAGACTTTGAAGGAGCAAGCAAAAGCCTAGTGGCTGAGTGTCCTTTCAGAGAGAAACACACGCATTGCTTCCTTCTGGAGTGAGTTTTCAGCCTGGAATTCATATGCATTTTGTACTGTGCAGAATGTAGCTACCTGCTCGGGAGTTGTGTCATAGATGCACCTTTCCTGCAGGAGTTTATTGCAACATTCATTGTTTGGCTAAGTTCTTTAGGGTTGGTTTTGGAAGGTCTTTCAACTTTGGCCAAATCCCGCTTCGTACGAAATTTTTTCACAGCGCTGTTTCCAAGTGTCCACAAAGAGCCTCTGCTTGAAACTATCCACATGCACATCTCCCATACTGGTGTGTTCGTTTCACTACCTGGATTTTGGTTTCCTCTTCTTTCTTTGAAATGACAAGCCTTCTTTCTGCACGCTACACACACCTTGTAGCAGTTTCAGTTTTTAGCATGCTGGTGCTCTCAAAACGCTGTGTAACCTATGTAGAGTGTGTCACTCTCCAGCACTGAATACACAACCTAGAGCTCCTTTCACCACAGACACGCAAACACATCTTTTTGTGAAAGTCCTACTTCAGGTCACTTGGAAATGTAAGGTTTTCATCGAGAACATGAAGTCAATCACGGTTTTGCACTCTGCAGCCAATAGAGATGTACATTTCTACAAACCCGTCTGAATTTCACTGCAAAATACCCTTCTTTTCCGGTTTGTTGAAAGTTCTCAACACATTAGGAGTAAGAGCGTGTTCGTGCAAGAGTGATGCAGTGTGCGTTTTCCTGGACTTCAAGTGATTTGGGAAACATACTCCTTATTTTTCCCCATTGTGTAAGAAACAACATGAGGCTTGCAAGAGATTGAAACAATGCATCCCAGACCTTTTCCGGCAGTGAAAACACACGTTTCTACAAAGACTTTGAAGGAGCAAGCAAAAGCCTACTGGCTGAGTGTCCTTTGAGAGAGAAACACACGCATTGCTTCCTTCTGGAGTGAGTTTTCAGCCTTGAATTCATATGCATTTTGTACTGTGCAGAATGTAGCTACCTGCTCGGGAGTTGTGTCATAGATGCACCTTTCCTGCAGGAGTTTATTGAAACATTCATTGTTTGGCTAAGTTCTTTAGGGTTGGTTTTGGAAGGACTTTCAACTTTGGCAAAATCCCGCTTCGTACGAAATTTTTTCACAGCGCTGTTTCCAAGTGTCCACAAAGAGCCTCTGCTTGAAACTGTCCACATGCACATCTCCCATACTGGTGTGTTCGTTTCACTACCTGGATTTTGGTTTCCTCTTCTTTCTTTGAAATGACAAGCCTTCTTTCTGCACGCTACACACACCTTGTAGCAGTTTCAGTTTTTAGCATGTTGGTGCTCTCAAAACGCTGTGTTACCATGTAGAGTGTGTCACTCTCCAGCACTGAATACACAACCTAGAGCTCCTTTCACCACAGACACGCAAACACATCTTTTTGTGAAAGTCCTACTTCAGGTCACTTGGAAATGTAAGGTTTTCATCGAGAACATGAAGTCAATCACGGTTTTGCACTCTGCAGCCAATAGAGATGTACATTTCTACAAACCCGTCTGAATTTCACTGCAAAATACCCTTCTTTTCCGGTTTGTTGAAAGTTCTCAACACATTAGGAGTAAGAGCGTGTTCGTGAAGAGTGATGCAGTGTGCGTTTTCCTGGACTTCAAGTGATTTGGGAAACATACTCCTTATTTTTCCCCATTGTGTAAGAAACAACATGAGGCTTGCAAGAGATTGAAACAATGCATCCCAAACCTTTTCCGGCAGTGAAAACACACGTTTCTACAAAGACTTTGAAGGAGCAAGCAAAAGCCTACTGGCTGAGTGTCCTTTCAGAGAAAAACACACGCATTGCTTCCTTCTGGAGTGAGTTTTCAGCCTGGAATTCATATGCATTTTGTACTGTGCAGAATGTAGCTACCTGCTCGGGAGTTGTGTCATAGATGCACCTTTCCTGCAGGAGTTTATTGCAACATTCATTGTTTGGCTAAGTTCTTTAGGGTTGGTTTTGGAAGGTCTTTCAACTTTGGCCAAATCCCGCTTCGTACGAAATTTTTTCACAGCGCTGTTTCCAAGTGTCCACAAAGAGCCTCTGCTTGAAAGTGTCCACATGCACATCTCCCATGCTGGTGTGTTCGTTTCACTACCTGGATTTTGGTTTCCTCTTCTTTCTTTGAAATGACAAGCCTTCTTTCTGCACGCTACACACACCTTGTAGCAGTTTCAGTTTTTAGCATGTTGTTGCTCTCAAAACGCTGTGTAACCTATGTAGAGTGTGTCATCTCCAGCCTGAATACACAACCTAGAGCTCCTTTCACCACAGACACGCAAACACATCTTTTTGTGAAAGTCCTACTTCAGGTCACTTGGAAATGTAAGGTTTTCATCGAGAACATGAAGTCAATCACGGTTTTGCACTCTGCTGCCAATAGAAATGTACTTTTCTACAAACCAGTCTGAATTTCACTGCAAAATACCCTTCTCTTCTTGTTTGTTGAAAGTTCTCAACTTATTAGGAGAAAGAGCGTGTTCGTGCAAGAGTGATGCAGTGTGCGTTTTCCTGGACTTCAAGTGATTTGGGAAACATACTCCTTATTTTTCCCCATTGTGTAAGAAACAACATGAGGCTTGCAAGATATTGAAACAATGCATCCCAAACCTTTTCCGGCAGTGAAAACACACGTTTCTACAAAGACTTTGAAGGAGCAAGCAAAAGCCTACTGGCTGAGTGTCCTTTCAGAGAGAAACACACGCATTGCTTCCTTCTGGAGTGAGTTTTCAGCCTTGAATTCATATGCATTTTGTACTGTGCAGAATGTAGCTACCTGCTCGGGAGTTGTGTCATAGATGCACCTTTCCTGCAGGAGTTTATTGAAACATTCATTGTTTGGCTAAGTTCTTTAGGGTTGGTTTTGGAAGGACTTTCAACTTTGGCAAAATCCCGCTTCGTACGAAATTTTTTCACAGCGCTGTTTCCGAGTGTCCACAAAGAGCCTCTGCTTGAAACTGTCCACATGCACATCTCCCATACTGGTGTGTTCGTTTCACTACCTGGATTTTGGTTTCCTCTTCTTTCTTTGAAATGACAAGCCTTCTTTCTGCACGCTACACACACCTTGTAGCAGTTTCAGTTTTTAGCATGTTGGTGCTCTCAAAACGCTGTGTTACCATGTAGAGTGTGTCACTCTCCAGCACTGAATACACAACCTAGAGCTCCTTTCACCACAGACACGCAAACACATCTTTTTGTGAAAGTCCTACTTCAGGTCACTTGGAAATGTAAGGTTTTCATCGAGAACATGAAGTCAATCACGGTTTTGCACTCTGCAGCCAATAGAGATGTACATTTCTACAAACCCGTCTGAATTTCACTGCAAAATACCCTTCTTTTCCGGTTTGTTGAAAGTTCTCAACACATTAGGAGTAAGAGCGTGTTCGTGAAGAGTGATGCAGTGTGCGTTTTCCTGGACTTCAAGTGATTTGGGAAACATACTCCTTATTTTTCCCCATTGTGTAAGAAACAACATGAGGCTTGCAAGAGATTGAAACAATGCATCCCAAACCTTTTCCGGCAGTGAAAACACACGTTTCTACAAAGACTTTGAAGGAGCAAGCAAAAGCCTACTGGCTGAGTGTCCTTTCAGAGAAAAACACACGCATTGCTTCCTTCTGGAGTGAGTTTTCAGCCTGGAATTCATATGCATTTTGTACTGTGCAGAATGTAGCTACCTGCTCGGGAGTTGTGTCATAGATGCACCTTTCCTGCAGGAGTTTATTGCAACATTCATTGTTTGGCTAAGTTCTTTAGGGTTGGTTTTGGAAGGTCTTTCAACTTTGGCCAAATCCCGCTTCGTACGAAATTTTTTCACAGCGCTGTTTCCAAGTGTCCACAAAGAGCCTCTGCTTGAAACTGTCCACATGCACATCTCCCATGCTCGTGTGTTCGTTTCACTACCTGGATTTTGGTTTCCTCTGCTTTCTTTGAAATGACAAGCCTTCTTTCTGCACGCTACACACACCTTGTAGCAGTTTCAGTTTTTAGCATGTTGTTGCTCTCAAAACGCTGTGTAACCTATGTAGAGTGTGTCATCTCCAGCCTGAATACACAACCTAGAGCTCCTTTCACCACAGACACGCAAACACATCTTTTTGTGAAAGTCCTACTTCAGGTCACTTGGAAATGTAAGGTTTTCATCGAGAACATGAAGTCAATCACGGTTTTGCACTCTGCAGCCAATAGAGATGTACATTTCTACAAACCCGTCTGAATTTCACTGCAAAATATCCTTCTTTTCCGGTTTGTTGAAAGTTCTCAACACATTAGGAGAAAGAGCGTGTTCGTGCAAGAGTGATGCAGTGTGCGTTTTCCTGGACTTCAAGTGATTTGGGAAACATACTCCTTATTTTTCCCCATTGTGTAAGAAACAACATGAGGCTTGCAAGAGATTGAAACAATGCATCCCAAACCTTTTCCGGCAGTGAAAACACACGTTTCTACAAAGACTTTGAAGGAGCAAGCAAAAGCCTACTGGCTGAGTGTCCTTTCAGAGAGAAACACACGCATTGCTTCCTTCTGGAGTGAGTTTTCAGCCTTGAATTCATATGCCTTTTGTACTGTGCAGAATGTAGCTACCTGCTCGGGAGTTGTATCATAGATGCACCTTTCCTGCAGGAGTTTATTGAAACATTCATTGTTTGGCTAAGTTCTTTAGGGTTGGTTTTGGAAGGACTTTCAACTTTGGCAAAATCCCGCTTCGTACGAAATTTTTTCACAGCGCTGTTTCCAAGTGTCCACAAAGAGCCTCTGCTTGAAACTGTCCACATGCACATCTCCCATACTGGTGTGTTCGTTTCACTACCTGGATTTTGGTTTCCTCTTCTTTCTTTGAAATGACAAGCCTTCTTTCTGCACGCTACACACACCTTGTAGCAGTTTCAGTTTTTAGCATGTTGGTGCTCTCAAAACGCTGTGTTAGCATGTAGAGTGTGTCACTCTCCAGCACTGAATACACAACCTAGAGCTCCTTTCACCACAGACACGCAAACACATCTTTTTGTGAAAGTCCTACTTCAGGTCACTTGGAAATGTAAGGTTTTCATCGAGAACATGAAGTCAATCACGGTTTTGCACTCTGCAGCCAATAGAGATGTACATTTCTACAAACCCGTCTGAATTTCACTGCAAAATATCCTTCTTTTCCGGTTTGTTGAAAGTTCTCAACACATTAGGAGAAAGAGCGTGTTCGTGCAAGAGTGATGCAGTGTGCGTTTTCCTGGACTTCAAGTGATTTGGGAAACATACTCCTTATTTTTCCCCATTGTGTAAGAAACAACATGAGGCTTGCAAGAGATTGAAACAATGCATCCCAAAACGTATTCCGGCAGTGAAAACACACGTTTCTACAAAGACTTTGAAGGAGCAAGCAAAAGCCTACTGGCTGAGTGTCCTTTCAGAGAGAAACACACGCATTGCTTCCTTTTGGAGTGAGTTTTCAGCCTGGAATTCATATGCATTTTGTACTGTGCAGAATGTAGCTACCTGCTCGGGAGTTGTGTCATAGATGCACCTTTCCTGCAGGAGTTTATTGCAACATTCATTGTTTGGCTAAGTTCTTTAGGGTTGGTTTTGGAAGGTCTTTCAACTTTGGCCAAATCCCGCTTCGTAGGAAATTTTTTCACAGCGCTGTTTCCAAGTGTCCACAAAGAGCCTCTGCTTGAAACTGTCCACATGCACATCTCCCATACTGGTGTGTTCGTTTCACTACCTGGATTTTGGTTTCCTCTTCTTTCTTTGAAATGACAAGCCTTCTTTCTGCACGCTACACACACCTTGTAGCAGTTTCAGTTTTTAGCATGTTGGTGCTCTCAAAACGCTGTGTAACCTATGTAGAGTGTGTCACTCTCCAGCACTGAATACACAACCTAGAGCTCCTTTCACCACAGACACGCAAACACATCTTTTTGTGAAAGTCCTACTTCAGGTCACTTGGAAATGTTAGGTTTTCATAGAGAACATGAAGTCAATCACGGTTTTGCACTCTGCAGCCAATAGAGATGTACCTTTCTACAAACCCGTCTGAATTTCACTGCAAAATACCCTTCTCTTCTTGTTTGTTGAAAGTTCTCAACGTATTAGGAGAAAGAGCGTGTTCGTGCAAGAGTGATGCAGTGTGCGTTTTCCTGGACTTCAAGTGATTTGGGAAACATACTCCTTATTTTTCCCCATTGTGTAAGAAACAACATGAGGCTTGCAAGAGATTGAAACAATGCATCCCAAACCTTTTCCGGCAGTGAAAACACACGTTTCTACAAAGACTTTGAAGGAGCAAGCAAAAGCCTACTGGCTGAGTGTCCTTTCAGAGAAAAACACACGCATTGCTTCCTTCTGGAGTGAGTTTTCAGCCTGGAATTCATATGCATTTTGTACTGTGCAGAATGTAGCTACCTGCTCGGGAGTTGTGTCATAGATGCACCTTTCCTGCAGGAGTTTATTGCAACATTCATTGTTTGGCTAAGTTCTTTAGGGTTGGTTTTGGAAGGTCTTTCAACTTTGGCCAAATCCCGCTTCGTACGAAATTTTTTCACAGCGCTGTTTCCAAGTGTCCACAAAGAGCCTCTGCTTGAAACTGTCCACATGCACATCTCCCATGCTCGTGTGTTCGTTTCACTACCTGGATTTTGGTTTCCTCTGCTTTCTTTGAAATGACAAGCCTTCTTTCTGCACGCTACACACACCTTGTAGCAGTTTCAGTTTTTAGCATGTTGTTGCTCTCAAAACGCTGTGTAACCTATGTAGAGTGTGTCATCTCCAGCCTGAATACACAACCTAGAGCTCCTTTCACCACAGACACGCAAACACATCTTTTTGTGAAAGTCCTACTTCAGGTCACTTGGAAATGTAAGGTTTTCATCGAGAACATGAAGTCAATCACGGTTTTGCACTCTGCAGCCAATAGAGATGTACATTTCTACAAACCCGTCTGAATTTCACTGCAAAATACCCTTCTTTTCCGGTTTGTTGAAAGTTCTCAACACATTAGGAGTAAGAGCGTGTTCGTGCAAGAGTAATGCAGTGTGCGTTTTCCTGGACTTCAAGTGATTTGGGAAACATACTCCTTATTTTTCCCCATTGTGTAAGAAACAACATGAGGCTTGCAAGAGATTGAAACAATGCATCCCAAAACGTATTCCAGCAGTGAAAACACACGTTTCTACAAAGACTTTGAAGGAGCAAGCAAAAGCCTAGTGGCTGAGTGTCCTTTCAGAGAGAAACACACGCATTGCTTCCTTCTGGAGTGAGTTTTCAGCCTGGAATTCATATGCATTTTGTACTGTGCAGAATGTAGCTACCTGCTCGGGAGTTGTGTCATAGATGCACCTTTCCTGCAGGAGTTTATTGCAACATTCATTGTTTGGCTAAGTTCTTTAGGGTTGGTTTTGGAAGGTCTTTCAACTTTGGCCAAATCCCGCTTCGTACGAAATTTTTTCACAGCGCTGTTTCCAAGTGTCCACAAAGAGCCTCTGCTTGAAACTATCCACATGCACATCTCCCATACTGGTGTGTTCGTTTCACTACCTGGATTTTGGTTTCCTCTTCTTTCTTTGAAATGACAAGCCTTCTTTCTGCACGCTACACACACCTTGTAGCAGTTTCAGTTTTTAGCATGCTGGTGCTCTCAAAACGCTGTGTAACCTATGTAGAGTGTGTCACTCTCCAGCACTGAATACACAACCTAGAGCTCCTTTCACCACAGACACGCAAACACATCTTTTTGTGAAAGTCCTACTTCAGGTCACTTGGAAATGTAAGGTTTTCATCGAGAACATGAAGTCAATCACGGTTTTGCACTCTGCAGCCAATAGAGATGTACATTTCTACAAACCCGTCTGAATTTCACTGCAAAATACCCTTCTTTTCCGGTTTGTTGAAAGTTCTCAACACATTAGGAGTAAGAGCGTGTTCGTGCAAGAGTGATGCAGTGTGCGTTTTCCTGGACTTCAAGTGATTTGGGAAACATACTCCTTATTTTTCCCCATTGTGTAAGAAACAACATGAGGCTTGCAAGAGATTGAAACAATGCATCCCAGACCTTTTCCGGCAGTGAAAACACACGTTTCTACAAAGACTTTGAAGGAGCAAGCAAAAGCCTACTGGCTGAGTGTCCTTTGAGAGAGAAACACACGCATTGCTTCCTTCTGGAGTGAGTTTTCAGCCTTGAATTCATATGCATTTTGTACTGTGCAGAATGTAGCTACCTGCTCGGGAGTTGTGTCATAGATGCACCTTTCCTGCAGGAGTTTATTGAAACATTCATTGTTTGGCTAAGTTCTTTAGGGTTGGTTTTGGAAGGACTTTCAACTTTGGCAAAATCCCGCTTCGTACGAAATTTTTTCACAGCGCTGTTTCCAAGTGTCCACAAAGAGCCTCTGCTTGAAACTGTCCACATGCACATCTCCCATACTGGTGTGTTCGTTTCACTACCTGGATTTTGGTTTCCTCTTCTTTCTTTGAAATGACAAGCCTTCTTTCTGCACGCTACACACACCTTGTAGCAGTTTCAGTTTTTAGCATGTTGGTGCTCTCAAAACGCTGTGTTACCATGTAGAGTGTGTCACTCTCCAGCACTGAATACACAACCTAGAGCTCCTTTCACCACAGACACGCAAACACATCTTTTTGTGAAAGTCCTACTTCAGGTCACTTGGAAATGTAAGGTTTTCATCGAGAACATGAAGTCAATCACGGTTTTGCACTCTGCAGCCAATAGAGATGTACATTTCTACAAACCCGTCTGAATTTCACTGCAAAATACCCTTCTTTTCCGGTTTGTTGAAAGTTCTCAACACATTAGGAGTAAGAGCGTGTTCGTGAAGAGTGATGCAGTGTGCGTTTTCCTGGACTTCAAGTGATTTGGGAAACATACTCCTTATTTTTCCCCATTGTGTAAGAAACAACATGAGGCTTGCAAGAGATTGAAACAATGCATCCCAAACCTTTTCCGGCAGTGAAAACACACGTTTCTACAAAGACTTTGAAGGAGCAAGCAAAAGCCTACTGGCTGAGTGTCCTTTCAGAGAAAAACACACGCATTGCTTCCTTCTGGAGTGAGTTTTCAGCCTGGAATTCATATGCATTTTGTACTGTGCAGAATGTAGCTACCTGCTCGGGAGTTGTGTCATAGATGCACCTTTCCTGCAGGAGTTTATTGCAACATTCATTGTTTGGCTAAGTTCTTTAGGGTTGGTTTTGGAAGGTCTTTCAACTTTGGCCAAATCCCGCTTCGTACGAAATTTTTTCACAGCGCTGTTTCCAAGTGTCCACAAAGAGCCTCTGCTTGAAAGTGTCCACATGCACATCTCCCATGCTGGTGTGTTCGTTTCACTACCTGGATTTTGGTTTCCTCTTCTTTCTTTGAAATGACAAGCCTTCTTTCTGCACGCTACACACACCTTGTAGCAGTTTCAGTTTTTAGCATGTTGTTGCTCTCAAAACGCTGTGTAACCTATGTAGAGTGTGTCATCTCCAGCCTGAATACACAACCTAGAGCTCCTTTCACCACAGACACGCAAACACATCTTTTTGTGAAAGTCCTACTTCAGGTCACTTGGAAATGTAAGGTTTTCATCGAGAACATGAAGTCAATCACGGTTTTGCACTCTGCTGCCAATAGAAATGTACTTTTCTACAAACCAGTCTGAATTTCACTGCAAAATACCCTTCTCTTCTTGTTTGTTGAAAGTTCTCAACTTATTAGGAGAAAGAGCGTGTTCGTGCAAGAGTGATGCAGTGTGCGTTTTCCTGGACTTCAAGTGATTTGGGAAACATACTCCTTATTTTTCCCCATTGTGTAAGAAACAACATGAGGCTTGCAAGATATTGAAACAATGCATCCCAAACCTTTTCCGGCAGTGAAAACACACGTTTCTACAAAGACTTTGAAGGAGCAAGCAAAAGCCTACTGGCTGAGTGTCCTTTCAGAGAGAAACACACGCATTGCTTCCTTCTGGAGTGAGTTTTCAGCCTTGAATTCATATGCATTTTGTACTGTGCAGAATGTAGCTACCTGCTCGGGAGTTGTGTCATAGATGCACCTTTCCTGCAGGAGTTTATTGAAACATTCATTGTTTGGCTAAGTTCTTTAGGGTTGGTTTTGGAAGGACTTTCAACTTTGGCAAAATCCCGCTTCGTACGAAATTTTTTCACAGCGCTGTTTCCGAGTGTCCACAAAGAGCCTCTGCTTGAAACTGTCCACATGCACATCTCCCATACTGGTGTGTTCGTTTCACTACCTGGATTTTGGTTTCCTCTTCTTTCTTTGAAATGACAAGCCTTCTTTCTGCACGCTACACACACCTTGTAGCAGTTTCAGTTTTTAGCATGTTGGTGCTCTCAAAACGCTGTGTTACCATGTAGAGTGTGTCACTCTCCAGCACTGAATACACAACCTAGAGCTCCTTTCACCACAGACACGCAAACACATCTTTTTGTGAAAGTCCTACTTCAGGTCACTTGGAAATGTAAGGTTTTCATCGAGAACATGAAGTCAATCACGGTTTTGCACTCTGCAGCCAATAGAGATGTACATTTCTACAAACCCGTCTGAATTTCACTGCAAAATACCCTTCTTTTCCGGTTTGTTGAAAGTTCTCAACACATTAGGAGTAAGAGCGTGTTCGTGAAGAGTGATGCAGTGTGCGTTTTCCTGGACTTCAAGTGATTTGGGAAACATACTCCTTATTTTTCCCCATTGTGTAAGAAACAACATGAGGCTTGCAAGAGATTGAAACAATGCATCCCAAACCTTTTCCGGCAGTGAAAACACACGTTTCTACAAAGACTTTGAAGGAGCAAGCAAAAGCCTACTGGCTGAGTGTCCTTTCAGAGAAAAACACACGCATTGCTTCCTTCTGGAGTGAGTTTTCAGCCTGGAATTCATATGCATTTTGTACTGTGCAGAATGTAGCTACCTGCTCGGGAGTTGTGTCATAGATGCACCTTTCCTGCAGGAGTTTATTGCAACATTCATTGTTTGGCTAAGTTCTTTAGGGTTGGTTTTGGAAGGTCTTTCAACTTTGGCCAAATCCCGCTTCGTACGAAATTTTTTCACAGCGCTGTTTCCAAGTGTCCACAAAGAGCCTCTGCTTGAAACTGTCCACATGCACATCTCCCATGCTCGTGTGTTCGTTTCACTACCTGGATTTTGGTTTCCTCTGCTTTCTTTGAAATGACAAGCCTTCTTTCTGCACGCTACACACACCTTGTAGCAGTTTCAGTTTTTAGCATGTTGTTGCTCTCAAAACGCTGTGTAACCTATGTAGAGTGTGTCATCTCCAGCCTGAATACACAACCTAGAGCTCCTTTCACCACAGACACGCAAACACATCTTTTTGTGAAAGTCCTACTTCAGGTCACTTGGAAATGTAAGGTTTTCATCGAGAACATGAAGTCAATCACGGTTTTGCACTCTGCAGCCAATAGAGATGTACATTTCTACAAACCCGTCTGAATTTCACTGCAAAATATCCTTCTTTTCCGGTTTGTTGAAAGTTCTCAACACATTAGGAGAAAGAGCGTGTTCGTGCAAGAGTGATGCAGTGTGCGTTTTCCTGGACTTCAAGTGATTTGGGAAACATACTCCTTATTTTTCCCCATTGTGTAAGAAACAACATGAGGCTTGCAAGAGATTGAAACAATGCATCCCAAACCTTTTCCGGCAGTGAAAACACACGTTTCTACAAAGACTTTGAAGGAGCAAGCAAAAGCCTACTGGCTGAGTGTCCTTTCAGAGAGAAACACACGCATTGCTTCCTTCTGGAGTGAGTTTTCAGCCTTGAATTCATATGCCTTTTGTACTGTGCAGAATGTAGCTACCTGCTCGGGAGTTGTATCATAGATGCACCTTTCCTGCAGGAGTTTATTGAAACATTCATTGTTTGGCTAAGTTCTTTAGGGTTGGTTTTGGAAGGACTTTCAACTTTGGCAAAATCCCGCTTCGTACGAAATTTTTTCACAGCGCTGTTTCCAAGTGTCCACAAAGAGCCTCTGCTTGAAACTGTCCACATGCACATCTCCCATACTGGTGTGTTCGTTTCACTACCTGGATTTTGGTTTCCTCTTCTTTCTTTGAAATGACAAGCCTTCTTTCTGCACGCTACACACACCTTGTAGCAGTTTCAGTTTTTAGCATGTTGGTGCTCTCAAAACGCTGTGTTAGCATGTAGAGTGTGTCACTCTCCAGCACTGAATACACAACCTAGAGCTCCTTTCACCACAGACACGCAAACACATCTTTTTGTGAAAGTCCTACTTCAGGTCACTTGGAAATGTAAGGTTTTCATCGAGAACATGAAGTCAATCACGGTTTTGCACTCTGCAGCCAATAGAGATGTACATTTCTACAAACCCGTCTGAATTTCACTGCAAAATATCCTTCTTTTCCGGTTTGTTGAAAGTTCTCAACACATTAGGAGAAAGAGCGTGTTCGTGCAAGAGTGATGCAGTGTGCGTTTTCCTGGACTTCAAGTGATTTGGGAAACATACTCCTTATTTTTCCCCATTGTGTAAGAAACAACATGAGGCTTGCAAGAGATTGAAACAATGCATCCCAAAACGTATTCCGGCAGTGAAAACACACGTTTCTACAAAGACTTTGAAGGAGCAAGCAAAAGCCTACTGGCTGAGTGTCCTTTCAGAGAGAAACACACGCATTGCTTCCTTTTGGAGTGAGTTTTCAGCCTGGAATTCATATGCATTTTGTACTGTGCAGAATGTAGCTACCTGCTCGGGAGTTGTGTCATAGATGCACCTTTCCTGCAGGAGTTTATTGCAACATTCATTGTTTGGCTAAGTTCTTTAGGGTTGGTTTTGGAAGGTCTTTCAACTTTGGCCAAATCCCGCTTCGTAGGAAATTTTTTCACAGCGCTGTTTCCAAGTGTCCACAAAGAGCCTCTGCTTGAAACTGTCCACATGCACATCTCCCATACTGGTGTGTTCGTTTCACTACCTGGATTTTGGTTTCCTCTTCTTTCTTTGAAATGACAAGCCTTCTTTCTGCACGCTACACACACCTTGTAGCAGTTTCAGTTTTTAGCATGTTGGTGCTCTCAAAACGCTGTGTAACCTATGTAGAGTGTGTCACTCTCCAGCACTGAATACACAACCTAGAGCTCCTTTCACCACAGACACGCAAACACATCTTTTTGTGAAAGTCCTACTTCAGGTCACTTGGAAATGTTAGGTTTTCATAGAGAACATGAAGTCAATCACGGTTTTGCACTCTGCAGCCAATAGAGATGTACCTTTCTACAAACCCGTCTGAATTTCACTGCAAAATACCCTTCTCTTCTTGTTTGTTGAAAGTTCTCAACGTATTAGGAGAAAGAGCGTGTTCGTGCAAGAGTGATGCAGTGTGCGTTTTCCTGGACTTCAAGTGATTTGGGAAACATACTCCTTATTTTTCCCCATTGTGTAAGAAACAACATGAGGCTTGCAAGAGATTGAAACAATGCATCCCAAACCTTTTCCGGCAGTGAAAACACACGTTTCTACAAAGACTTTGAAGGAGCAAGCAAAAGCCTACTGGCTGAGTGTCCTTTCAGAGAAAAACACACGCATTGCTTCCTTCTGGAGTGAGTTTTCAGCCTGGAATTCATATGCATTTTGTACTGTGCAGAATGTAGCTACCTGCTCGGGAGTTGTGTCATAGATGCACCTTTCCTGCAGGAGTTTATTGCAACATTCATTGTTTGGCTAAGTTCTTTAGGGTTGGTTTTGGAAGGTCTTTCAACTTTGGCCAAATCCCGCTTCGTACGAAATTTTTTCACAGCGCTGTTTCCAAGTGTCCACAAAGAGCCTCTGCTTGAAACTGTCCACATGCACATCTCCCATGCTCGTGTGTTCGTTTCACTACCTGGATTTTGGTTTCCTCTGCTTTCTTTGAAATGACAAGCCTTCTTTCTGCACGCTACACACACCTTGTAGCAGTTTCAGTTTTTAGCATGTTGTTGCTCTCAAAACGCTGTGTAACCTATGTAGAGTGTGTCATCTCCAGCCTGAATACACAACCTAGAGCTCCTTTCACCACAGACACGCAAACACATCTTTTTGTGAAAGTCCTACTTCAGGTCACTTGGAAATGTAAGGTTTTCATCGAGAACATGAAGTCAATCACGGTTTTGCACTCTGCAGCCAATAGAGATGTACATTTCTACAAACCCGTCTGAATTTCACTGCAAAATATCCTTCTTTTCCGGTTTGTTGAAAGTTCTCAACACATTAGGAGAAAGAGCGTGTTCGTGCAAGAGTGATGCAGTGTGCGTTTTCCTGGACTTCAAGTGATTTGGGAAACATACTCCTTATTTTTCCCCATTGTGTAAGAAACAACATGAGGCTTGCAAGAGATTGAAACAATGCATCCCAAACCTTTTCCGGCAGTGAAAACACACGTTTCTACAAAGACTTTGAAGGAGCAAGCAAAAGCCTACTGGCTGAGTGTCCTTTCAGAGAGAAACACACGCATTGCTTCCTTCTGGAGTGAGTTTTCAGCCTTGAATTCATATGCCTTTTGTACTGTGCAGAATGTAGCTACCTGCTCGGGAGTTGTGTCATAGATGCACCTTTCCTGCAGGAGTTTATTGAAACATTCATTGTTTGGCTAAGTTCTTTAGGGTTGGTTTTGGAAGGACTTTCAACTTTGGCAAAATCCCGCTTCGTACGAAATTTTTTCACAGCGCTGTTTCCAAGTGTCCACAAAGAGCCTCTGCTTGAAACTGTCCACATGCACATCTCCCATACTGGTGTGTTCGTTTCACTACCTGGATTTTGGTTTCCTCTTCTTTCTTTGAAATGACAAGCCTTCTTTCTGCACGCTACACACACCTTGTAGCAGTTTCAGTTTTTAGCATGTTGGTGCTCTCAAAACGCTGTGTTAGCATGTAGAGTGTGTCACTCTCCAGCACTGAATACACAACCTAGAGCTCCTTTCACCACAGACACGCAAACACATCTTTTTGTGAAAGTCCTACTTCAGGTCACTTGGAAATGTAAGGTTTTCATCGAGAACATGAAGTCAATCACGGTTTTGCACTCTGCAGCCAATAGAGATGTACATTTCTACAAACCCGTCTGAATTTCACTGCAAAATATCCTTCTTTTCCGGTTTGTTGAAAGTTCTCAACACATTAGGAGAAAGAGCGTGTTCGTGCAAGAGTGATGCAGTGTGCGTTTTCCTGGACTTCAAGTGATTTGGGAAACATACTCCTTATTTTTCCCCATTGTGTAAGAAACAACATGAGGCTTGCAAGAGATTGAAACAATGCATCCCAAAACGTATTCCGGCAGTGAAAACACACGTTTCTACAAAGACTTTGAAGGAGCAAGCAAAAGCCTACTGGCTGAGTGTCCTTTCAGAGAGAAACACACGCATTGCTTCCTTTTGGAGTGAGTTTTCAGCCTGGAATTCATATGCATTTTGTACTGTGCAGAATGTAGCTACCTGCTCGGGAGTTGTGTCATAGATGCACCTTTCCTGCAGGAGTTTATTGCAACATTCATTGTTTGGCTAAGTTCTTTAGGGTTGGTTTTGGAAGGTCTTTCAACTTTGGCCAAATCCCGCTTCGTAGGAAATTTTTTCACAGCGCTGTTTCCAAGTGTCCACAAAGAGCCTCTGCTTGAAACTGTCCACATGCACATCTCCCATACTGGTGTGTTCGTTTCACTACCTGGATTTTGGTTTCCTCTTCTTTCTTTGAAATGACAAGCCTTCTTTCTGCACGCTACACACACCTTGTAGCAGTTTCAGTTTTTAGCATGTTGGTGCTCTCAAAACGCTGTGTAACCTATGTAGAGTGTGTCACTCTCCAGCACTGAATACACAACCTAGAGCTCCTTTCACCACAGACACGCAAACACATCTTTTTGTGAAAGTCCTACTTCAGGTCACTTGGAAATGTTAGGTTTTCATAGAGAACATGAAGTCAATCACGGTTTTGCACTCTGCAGCCAATAGAGATGTACCTTTCTACAAACCCGTCTGAATTTCACTGCAAAATACCCTTCTCTTCTTGTTTGTTGAAAGTTCTCAACGTATTAGGAGAAAGAGCGTGTTCGTGCAAGAGTGATGCAGTGTGCGTTTTCCTGGACTTCAAGTGATTTGGGAAACATACTCCTTATTTTTCCCCATTGTGTAAGAAACAACATGAGGCTTGCAAGAGATTGAAACAATGCATCCCAAAACGTATTCCAGCAGTGAAACACACGTTTCTACAACTACTTTGAAGGAGCAAGCAAAAGCCTACTCGCTGAGTGTCCTTTCAGAGAGAAACACACGCATTGCTTCCTTCTGGAGTGAGTTTTCAGCCTGGAATTCATATGCATTTTGTCCTGTGCAGAATGTAGCTACCTGCTCGGGAGTTGTGTCATAGATGCACCTTTCCTGCAGGAGTTTATTGAAACATTCATTGTTTGGCTAAGTTCTTTAGGGTTGGTTTTGGAAGGTCTTTCAACTTTGGCCAAATCCCGCTTCGTAGGAAATTTTTTCACAGCGCTGTTTCCAAGTGTCCACAAAGAGCCTCTGCTTGAAACTGTCCACATGCACATCTCCCATACTGGTGTGTTCGTTTCACTAGCTGGATTTTGGTTTCCTCTTCTTTCTTTGAAATGACAAGCCTTCTTTCTGCACCATACACACACCTTGTAGCAGTTTCAGTTTTTAGCATGTTGGTGCTCTCAAAACGCTGTGTAACCTATGTAGAGTGTGTCACTCTCCAGCACTGAATACACAACCTAGAGCTCCTTTCACCACAGACACGCAAACACATCTTTTTGTGAAAGTCCTACTTCAGGTCACTTGGAAATGTAAGGTTTTCATCGAGAACATGAAGTCAATCACGGTTTTGCACTCTGCAGCCAATAGAGATGTACTTTTCTACAAACCCGTCTGAATTTCAATGCAAAATACCCTTCTCTTCTTGTTTGTTGAAAGTTCTCAACGTATTAGGAGAAAGAGCGTGTTCGTGCAAGAGTGATGCAGTGTGCGTTTTCCTGGACTTCAAGTGATTTGGGAATCATACTCCTTATTTTTCCCCATTGTGTAAGAAACAACATGAGGCTTGCAAGAGATTGAAACAATGCATCCCAAAACGTATTCCAGCAGTGAAAACACACGTTTCTACAAAGACTTTTAAGGAGCAAGCAAAAGCCTACTGGCTGAGTGTCCTTTCAGAGAGAAACACACGCATTGCTTCCTTCTGGAGTGAGTTTTCAGCCTGGAATTCATATGCATTTTGTACTGTGCAGAATGTAGCTACCTGCTCGGGAGTTGTGTCATAGATGCACCTTTCCTGCAGGAGTTTATTGCAACATTCATTGTTTGGCTAAGTTCTTTAGGGTTGGTTTTGGAAGGACTTTCAACTTTGGCAAAATCCCGCTTCGTACGAAATTTTTTCACAGCGCTGTTTCCAAGTGTCCACAAAGAGCCTCTGCTTGAAACTGTCCACATGCACATCTCCCATACTGGTGTGTTCGTTTCACTACCTGGATTTTGGTTTCCTCTTCTTTCTTTGAAATGACAAGCCTTCTTTCTGCACGCTACACACACCTTGTAGCAGTTTCAGTTTTTAGCATGTTGGTGCTCTCAAAACGCTGTGTTACCATGTAGAGTGTGTCACTCTCCAGCACTGAATACACAACCTAGAGCTCCTTTCACCACAGACACGCAAACACATCTTTTTGTGAAAGTCCTACTTCAGGTCACTTGGAAATGTAAGGTTTTCATCGAGAACATGAAGTCAATCACGGTTTTGCACTCTGCAGCCAATAGAGATGTACATTTCTACAAACCCGTCTGAATTTCACTGCAAAATACCCTTCTTTTCCGGTTTGTTGAAAGTTCTCAACACATTAGGAGTAAGAGCGTGTTCGTGCAAGAGTGATGCAGTGTGCGTTTTCCTGGACTTCAAGTGATTTGGGAAACATACTCCTTATTTTTCCCCATTGTGTAAGAAACAACATGAGGCTTGCAAGAGATTGAAACAATGCATCCCAAACCTTTTCCGGCAGTGAAAACACACGTTTCTACAAAGACTTTGAAGGAGCAAGCAAAAGCCTACTGGCTGAGTGTCCTTTCAGAGAAAAACACACGCATTGCTTCCTTCTGGAGTGAGTTTTCAGCCTGGAATTCATATGCATTTTGTACTGTGCAGAATGTAGCTACCTGCTCGGGAGTTGTGTCATAAATGCACCTTTCCTGCAGGAGTTTATTGCAACATTCATTGTTTGGCTAAGTTCTTTAGGGTTGGTTTTGGAAGGTCTTTCAACTTTGGCCAAATCCCGCTTCGTACGACATTTTTTCACAGCGCTGTTTCCAAGTGTCCACAAAGAGCCTCTGCTTGAAACTGTCCACATGCACATCTCCCATGCTGGTGTGTTCGTTTCACTACCTGGATTTTGGTTTCCTCTTCTTTCTTTGAAATGACAAGCCTTCTTTCTGCACGCTACACACACCTTGTAGCAGTTTCAGTTTTTAGCATGTTGTTGCTCTCAAAACGCTGTGTAACCTATGTAGAGTGTGTCATCTGAAGCCTGAATACACAACCTAGAGCTCCTTTCACCACAGACACGCAAACACATTTTTTGTGAAAGTCCTACTTCAGGTCACTTGGAAATGTAAGGTTTTCATCGAGAACATGAAGTCAATCACGGTTTTGCACTCTGCAGCCAATAGAGATGTACATTTCTACAAACCCGTCTGAATTTCACTGCAAAATATCCTTCTTTTCCGGTTTGTTGAAAGTACTCAACACATTAGGAGAAAGAGCGTGTTCGTGCAAGAGTGATGCAGTGTGCGTTTTCCTGGACTTCAAGTGATTTGGGAAACATACTCCTTATTTTTCCCCATTGTGTAAGAAACAACATGAGGCTTGCAAGAGATTGAAACAATGCATCCCAAAACGTATTCCGGCAGTGAAAACACACGATTCTACAAAGACTTTGAAGGAGCAAGCAAAAGCCTAGTGGCTGAGTGTTCTTTCAGAGAGAAACACACGCATTGCTTCCTTCTGGAGTGAGTTTTCAGCCTGGAATTCATATGCATTTTGTACTGTGCAGAATGTAGCTACCTGCTCGGGAGTTGTGTCATAGATGCACCTTTCCTGCAGGAGTTTATTGCAACATTCATTGTTTGGCTAAGTTCTTTAGGGTTGGTTTTGGAAGGTCTTTCAACTTTGGCCAAATCCCGCTTCGTACGAAATTTTTCACAGCGCTGTTTCCAAGTGTCCACAAAGAGCCTCTGCTTGAAACTATCCACATGCACATCTCCCATACTGGTGTGTTCGTTTCACTACCTGGATTTTGGTTTCCTCTTCTTTCTTTGAAATGACAAGCCTTCTTTCTGCACGCTACACACACCTTGTAGCAGTTTCAGTTTTTAGCATGTTGGTGCTCTCAAAACGCTGTGTTACCATATAGAGTGTGTCACTCTCCAGCACTGAATACACAACCTAGAGCTCCTTTCACCACAGACACGCAAACACATCTTTTTGTGAAAGTCCTACTTCAGGTCACTTGGAAATGTAAGGTTTTCATCGAGAACATGAAGTCAATCACGGTTTTGCACTCTGCAGCCCATAGAAATGTACTTTTCTACAAACCCGTCTGAATTTCACTGCAAAATATCCTTCTCTTCTTGTTTGTTGAACGTTCTCAACGTATTAGGAGAAAGAGCGTGTTCGTGCAAGAGTGATGCAGTGTGCGTTTTCCTGGACTTCAAGTGATTTGGGTAACATACTCCTTATTTTTCCCCATTGTGTAAGAAACAACATGAGGCTTGCAAGAGATTGAAACAATGCATCCCAAAACGTATTCCAGCAGTGAAAACACACGTTTCTACAAAGACTTTGAAGGAGCAAGCAAAAGCCTAGTGGCTGAGTGTTCTTTCAGAGAGAAACACACGCATTGCTTCCTTCTGGAGTGAGTTTTCAGCCTGGAATTCATATGCATTTTGTCCTGTGCAGAATGTAGCTACCTGCTCGGGGGTTGTGTCATAGATGCACCTTTCCTGCAGGAGTTTATTGCAACATTCATTGTTTGGCTAAGTTCTTTAGGGTTGGTTTTGGAAGGTCTTTCAACTTTGGCCAAATCCCGCTTCGTACGAAATTTTTTCACAGCCCTGTTTCCAAGTGTCCACAAAGAGCCTCTGCTTGATACTGTCCACATGCACATCTCCCATGCTGGTGTGTTCGTTTTTCTACCTGGATTTTGGTTTCCTCTTCTTTCTTTGAAATGAGAAGCCTTCTTTCTGCACGCTACACACACCTTGTAGCAGTTTCAGTTTTTAGCATGTTGGTGCTCTCAAAACGCTGTGTAACCTATGTAGAGTGTGTCACTCTCCAGCACTGAATACACAACCTAGAGCTCCTTTCACCACAGACACGCAAACACATCTTTTTGTGAAAGTCCTACTTCAGGTCACTTGGAAATGTAAGGTTTTCATCGAGAACATGAAGTCAATCACGGTTTTGCACTCTGCAGCCAATAGAAATGTACTTTTCTACAAACCCGTCTGAATTTCACTGCAAAATACACTTCTCTTCTTGTTTGTTGAAAGTTCCCAACGTATTAGGAGAAAGAGCGTGTTCGTGCAAGAGTGATGCAGTGTGCGTTTTCCTGGACTTCAAGTGATTTGGGAAACATACTCCTTATTTTTCCCCATTGTGTAAGAAACAACATGAGGCTTGCAAGAGATTGAAACAATGCATCCCAAAACCTATTCCAGCAGTGAAAACACACGTTTCTACAAAGACTTTGAAGGAGTAAGCAAAAGCCTACTGGCTGAGTGTTCTTTCAGAGAGAAACACACGCATTGCTTCCTTCTGGAGTGAGTTTTCAGCCTGGAATTCATATGCATTTTGTACTGTGCAGAATGTAGCTACCTGCTCGGGAGTTGTGTCATAGATGCACCTTTCCTGCAGGAGTTTATTGCAACATTCATTGTTTGGCTAAGTTCTTTAGGGTTGGTTTTGGAAGGTCTTTCAACTTTGGCCAAATCCCGCTTCGTACGAAATTTTTTCACAGCGCTGTTTCCGAGTGTCCACAAAGAGCCTCTGCTTGAAACTGTCCACATGCACATCTCCCATACTGGTGTGTTCGTTTCACTACCTGGATTTTGGTTTCCTCTTCTTTCTTTGAAATGACAAGCCTTCTTTCTGCACGCTACACACACCTTGTAGCAGTTTAAGTTTTTAGCATGTTGGTGCTCTCAAAACGCTGTTTTACCATGTAGAGTGTGTCACTCTCCAGCACTGAATACACAACCTAGAGCTCCTTTCACCACAGACACGCAAACACATCTTTTTGTGAAAATCCTACTTCAGGTCACTTGGAAATGTAAGGTTTTCATCGAGAACATGAAGTCAATCACGGTTTTGCACTCTGCAGCCAATAGAAATGTATTTTTCTACAAACCCGTCTGAATTTCACTGCAAAATACCCTTCTCTTCTTGTTTGTTGAAAGTTCTCAACGTATTAGGAGAAAGCGTGTTCGTGCAAGAGTGATGCAGTGTGCGTTTTCCTGGACTTCAAGTGATTTGGGAAACATACTCCTTATTTTTCCACATTGTGTAAGAAACAACATGAGCCTTGCAAGAGATTGAAACAATGCATCCCAAAACGTATTCCAGCAGTGAAAACACACGTTTCTACAAAGACTTTGAAGGAGCAAGCAAAAGCCTACTGGCTGAGTGTCCTTTCAGAGAGAAACACACGCATTGCTTCCTTTTGGAGTGAGTTTTCAGCCTGGAATTCATATGCATTTTGTACTGTGCAGAATGTAGCTACCTGCTCGGGAGTTGTGTCATAGATGCACCTTTCCTGCAGGAGTTTATTGCAACATTCATTGTTTGGCTAAGTTCTTTAGGGTTGGTTTTGGAAGGTCTTTCAACTTTGGCCAAATCCCGCTTCGTAGGAAATTTTTTCACAGCGCTGTTTCCAAGTGTCCACAAAGAGCCTCTGCTTGAAACTGTCCACATGCACATCTCCCATACTGGTGTGTTCGTTTCACTACCTGGATTTTGGTTTCCTCTTCTTTCTTTGAAATGACAAGCCTTCTTTCTGCACGCTACACACACCTTGTAGCAGTTTCAGTTTTTAGCATGTTGGTGCTCTCAAAACGCTGTGTAACCTATGTAGAGTGTGTCACTCTCCAGCACTGAATACACAACCTAGAGCTCCTTTCACCACAGACACGCAAACACATCTTTTTGTGAAAGTCCTACTTCAGGTCACTTGTAAATGTTAGGTTTTCATCGAGAACATGAAGTCAATCACGGTTTTGCACTCTGCAGCCAATAGAGATGTACCTTTCTACAAACCCGTCTGAATTTCACTGCAAAATACCCTTCTCTTCTTGTTTGTTGAAAGTTCTCAACGTATTAGGAGAAAGAGCGTGTTCGTGCAAGAGTGATGCAGTGTGCGTTTTCCTGGACTTCAAGTGATTTGGGAAACATACTCCTTATTTTTCCCCATTGTGTAAGAAACAACATGAGGCTTGCAAGAGATTGAAACAATGCATCCCAAAACGTATTCCAGCAGTGAAACACACGTTTCTACAACTACTTTGAAGGAGCAAGCAAAAGCCTACTCGCTGAGTGTCCTTTCAGAGAGAAACACACGCATTGCTTCCTTCTGGAGTGAGTTTTCAGCCTGGAATTCATATGCATTTTGTCCTGTGCAGAATGTAGCTACCTGCTCGGGAGTTGTGTCATAGATGCACCTTTCCTGCAGGAGTTTATTGAAACATTCATTGTTTGGCTAAGTTCTTTAGGGTTGGTTTTGGAAGGTCTTTCAACTTTGGCCAAATCCCGCTTCGTAGGAAATTTTTTCACAGCGCTGTTTCCAAGTGTCCACAAAGAGCCTCTGCTTGAAACTGTCCACATGCACATCTCCCATACTGGTGTGTTCGTTTCACTAGCTGGATTTTGGTTTCCTCTTCTTTCTTTGAAATGACAAGCCTTCTTTCTGCACCATACACACACCTTGTAGCAGTTTCAGTTTTTAGCATGTTGGTGCTCTCAAAACGCTGTGTAACCTATGTAGAGTGTGTCACTCTCCAGCACTGAATACACAACCTAGAGCTCCTTTCACCACAGACACGCAAACACATCTTTTTGTGAAAGTCCTACTTCAGGTCACTTGGAAATGTAAGGTTTTCATCGAGAACATGAAGTCAATCACGGTTTTGCACTCTGCAGCCAATAGAGATGTACTTTTCTACAAACCCGTCTGAATTTCAATGCAAAATACCCTTCTCTTCTTGTTTGTTGAAAGTTCTCAACGTATTAGGAGAAAGAGCGTGTTCGTGCAAGAGTGATGCAGTGTGCGTTTTCCTGGACTTCAAGTGATTTGGGAATCATACTCCTTATTTTTCCCCATTGTGTAAGAAACAACATGAGGCTTGCAAGAGATTGAAACAATGCATCCCAAAACGTATTCCAGCAGTGAAAACACACGTTTCTACAAAGACTTTTAAGGAGCAAGCAAAAGCCTACTGGCTGAGTGTCCTTTCAGAGAGAAACACACGCATTGCTTCCTTCTGGAGTGAGTTTTCAGCCTGGAATTCATATGCATTTTGTACTGTGCAGAATGTAGCTACCTGCTCGGGAGTTGTGTCATAGATGCACCTTTCCTGCAGGAGTTTATTGCAACATTCATTGTTTGGCTAAGTTCTTTAGGGTTGGTTTTGGAAGGACTTTCAACTTTGGCAAAATCCCGCTTCGTACGAAATTTTTTCACAGCGCTGTTTCCAAGTGTCCACAAAGAGCCTCTGCTTGAAACTGTCCACATGCACATCTCCCATACTGGTGTGTTCGTTTCACTACCTGGATTTTGGTTTCCTCTTCTTTCTTTGAAATGACAAGCCTTCTTTCTGCACGCTACACACACCTTGTAGCAGTTTCAGTTTTTAGCATGTTGGTGCTCTCAAAACGCTGTGTTACCATGTAGAGTGTGTCACTCTCCAGCACTGAATACACAACCTAGAGCTCCTTTCACCACAGACACGCAAACACATCTTTTTGTGAAAGTCCTACTTCAGGTCACTTGGAAATGTAAGGTTTTCATCGAGAACATGAAGTCAATCACGGTTTTGCACTCTGCAGCCAATAGAGATGTACATTTCTACAAACCCGTCTGAATTTCACTGCAAAATACCCTTCTTTTCCGGTTTGTTGAAAGTTCTCAACACATTAGGAGTAAGATCGTGTTCATGCAAGAGTGATGCAGTGTGCGTTTTCCTGGACTTCAAGTGATTTGGGAAACATACTCCTTATTTTTCCCCATTGTGTAAGAAACAACATGAGGCTTGCAAGAGATTGAAACAATGCATCCCAAACCTTTTCCGGCAGTGAAAACACACGTTTCTACAAAGACTTTGAAGGAGCAAGCAAAAGCCTACTGGCTGAGTGTCCTTTCAGAGAAAAACACACGCATTGCTTCCTTCTGGAGTGAGTTTTCAGCCTGGAATTCATATGCATTTTGTACTGTGCAGAATGTAGCTACCTGCTCGGGAGTTGTGTCATAAATGCACCTTTCCTGCAGGAGTTTATTGCAACATTCATTGTTTGGCTAAGTTCTTTAGGGTTGGTTTTGGAAGGTCTTTCATCTTTGGCCAAATCCCGCTTCGTACGACATTTTTTCACAGCGCTGTTTCCAAGTGTCCACAAAGAGCCTCTGCTTGAAACTGTCCACATGCACATCTCCCATGCTGGTGTGTTCGTTTCACTACCTGGATTTTGGTTTCCTCTTCTTTCTTTGAAATGACAAGCCTTCTTTCTGCACGCTACACACACCTTGTAGCAGTTTCAGTTTTTAGCATGTTGTTGCTCTCAAAACGCTGTGTAACCTATGTAGAGTGTGTCATCTCCAGCCTGAATACACAACCTAGAGCTCCTTTCACCACAGACACGCAAACACATCTTTTTGTGAAAGTCCTACTTCAGGTCACTTGGAAATGTAAGGTTTTCATCGAGAACATGAAGTCAATCACGGTTTTGCACTCTGCAGCCAATAGAGATGTACATTTCTACAAACCCGTCTGAATTTCACTGCAAAATATCCTTCTTTTCCGGTTTGTTGAAAGTTCTCAACACATTAGGAGAAAGAGCGTGTTCGTGCAAGAGTGATGCAGTGTGCGTTTTCCTGGACTTCAAGTGATTTGGGAAACATACTCCTTATTTTTCCCCATTGTGTAAGAAACAACATGAGGCTTGCAAGAGATTGAAACAATGCATCCCAAAACGTATTCCGGCAGTGAAAACACACGTTTCTACAAACACTTTGAAGGAGCAAGCAAAAGCCTAGTGGCTGAGTGTTCTTTCAGAGAGAAACACACGCATTGCTTCCTTCTGGAGTGAGTTTTCAGCCTGGAATTCATATGCATTTTGTACTGTGCAGAATGTAGCTACCTGCTCGGGAGTTGTGTCATAGATGCACCTTTCCTGCAGGAGTTTATTGCAACATTCATTGTTTGGCTAAGTTCTTTAGGGTTGGTTTTGGAAGGTCTTTCAACTTTGGCCAAATCCCGCTTCGTACGAAATTTTTCACAGCGCTGTTTCCAAGTGTCCACAAAGAGCCTCTGCTTGAAACTATCCACATGCACATCTCCCATACTGGTGTGTTCGTTTCACTACCTGGATTTTGGTTTCCTCTTCTTTCTTTGAAATGACAAGCCTTCTTTCTGCACGCTACACACATCTTGTAGCAGTTTCAGTTTTTAGCATGTTGGTGCCCTCAAAACGCTGTGTTACCATATAGAGTGTGTCACTCTCCAGCACTGAATACACAACCTAGAGCTCCTTTCACCACAGACACGCAAACACATCTTTTTGTGAAAGTCCTACTTCAGGTCACTTGGAAATGTAAGGTTTTCATAGAGAACATGAAGTCAATCACGGTTTTGCACTCTGCAGCCCATAGAAATGTACTTTTCTACAAACCCGTCTGAATTTCACTGCAAAATATCCTTCTCTTCTTGTTTGTTGAACGTTCTCAACGTATTAGGAGAAAGAGCGTGTTCGTGCAAGAGTGATGCAGTGTGCGTTTTCCTGGACTTCAAGTGATTTGGGTAACATACTCCTTATTTTTCCCCATTGTGTAAGAAACAACATGAGGCTTGCAAGAGATTGAAACAATGCATCCCAAAACGTATTCCAGCAGTGAAAACACACGTTTCTACAAAGACTTTGAAGGAGCAAGCAAAAGCCTAGTGGCTGAGTGTTCTTTCAGAGAGAAACACACGCATTGCTTCCTTCTGGAGTGAGTTTTCAGCCTGGAATTCATATGCATTTTGTCCTGTGCAGAATGTAGCTACCTGCTCGGGGGTTGTGTCATAGATGCACCTTTCCTGCAGGAGTTTATTGCAACATTCATTGTTTGGCTAAGTTCTTTAGGGTTGGTTTTGGAAGGTCTTTCAACTTTGGCCAAATCCCGCTTCGTACGAAATTTTTTCACAGCCCTGTTTCCAAGTGTCCACAAAGAGCCTCTGCTTGATACTGTCCACATGCACATCTCCCATGCTGGTGTGTTCGTTTTTCTACCTGGATTTTGGTTTCCTCTTCTTTCTTTGAAATGAGAAGCCTTCTTTCTGCACGCTACACACACCTTGTAGCAGTTTCAGTTTTTAGCATGTTGGTGCTCTCAAAACGCTGTGTAACCTATGTAGAGTGTGTCACTCTCCAGCACTGAATACACAACCTAGAGCTCCTTTCACCACAGACACGCAAACACATCTTTTTGTGAAAGTCCTACTTCAGGTCACTTGGAAATGTAAGGTTTTCATCGAGAACATGAAGTCAATCACGGTTTTGCACTCTGCAGCCAATAGAAATATACTTTTCTACAAACCCGTCTGAATTTCACTGCAAAATACACTTCTCTTCTTGTTTGTTGAAAGTTCCCAACGTATTAGGAGAAAGAGCGTGTTCGTGCAAGAGTGATGCAGTGTGCGTTTTCCTGGACTTCAAGTGATTTGGGAAACATACTCCTTATTTTTCCCCATTGTGTAAGAAACAACATGAGGCTTGCAAGAGATTGAAACAATGCATCCCAAAACCTATTCCGGCAGTGAAAACACACGTTTCTACAAAGACTTTGAAGGAGCAAGCAAAAGCCTAGTGGCTGAGTGTTCTTTCAGAGAGAAACACACGCATTGCTTCCTTCTGGAGTGAGTTTTCAGCCTGGAATTCATATGCATTTTGTACTGTGCAGAATGTAGCTACCTGCTCGGGAGTTGTGTCATAGATGCACCTTTCCTGCAGGAGTTTATTGCAACATTCATTGTTTGGCTAAGTTCTTTAGGGTTGGTTTTGGAAGGTCTTTCATCTTTGGCCAAATCCCGCTTCGTACGACATTTTTTCACAGCGCTGTTTCCAAGTGTCCACAAAGAGCCTCTGCTTGAAACTGTCCACATGCACATCTCCCATGCTGGTGTGTTCGTTTCACTACCTGGATTTTGGTTTCCTCTTCTTTCTTTGAAATGACAAGCCTTCTTTCTGCACGCTACACACACCTTGTAGCAGTTTCAGTTTTTAGCATGTTGTTGCTCTCAAAACGCTGTGTAACCTATGTAGAGTGTGTCATCTCCAGCCTGAATACACAACCTAGAGCTCCTTTCACCACAGACACGCAAACACATCTTTTTGTGAAAGTCCTACTTCAGGTCACTTGGAAATGTAAGGTTTTCATCGAGAACATGAAGTCAATCACGGTTTTGCACTCTGCAGCCAATAGAGATGTACATTTCTACAAACCCGTCTGAATTTCACTGCAAAATATCCTTCTTTTCCGGTTTGTTGAAAGTTCTCAACACATTAGGAGAAAGAGCGTGTTCGTGCAAGAGTGATGCAGTGTGCGTTTTCCTGGACTTCAAGTGATTTGGGAAACATACTCCTTATTTTTCCCCATTGTGTAAGAAACAACATGAGGCTTGCAAGAGATTGAAACAATGCATCCCAAAACGTATTCCGGCAGTGAAAACACACGTTTCTACAAAGACTTTGAAGGAGCAAGCAAAAGCCTAGTGGCTGAGTGTTCTTTCAGAGAGAAACACACGCATTGCTTCCTTCTGGAGTGAGTTTTCAGCCTGGAATTCATATGCATTTTGTACTGTGCAGAATGTAGCTACCTGCTCGGGATTTGTGTCATAGATGCTCCTTTCCTGCAGGAGTTTATTGCAACATTCATTGTTTGGCTAAGTTCTTTAGGGTTGGTTTTGGAAGGTCTTTCAACTTTGGCCAAATCCCGCTTCGTACGAAATTTTTCACAGCGCTGTTTCCAAGTGTCCACAAAGAGCCTCTGCTTGAAACTATCCACATGCACATCTCCCATACTGGTGTGTTCGTTTCACTACCTGGATTTTGGTTTCCTCTTCTTTCTTTGAAATGAGAAGCCTTCTTTCTGCACGCTACACACACCTTGTAGCAGTTTCAGTTTTTAGCATGTTGGTGCTCTCAAAACGCTGTGTTACCATATAGAGTGTGTCACTCTCCAGCACTGAATACACAACCTAGAGCTCCTTTCACCACAGACACGCAAACACATCTTTTTGTGAAAGTCCTACTTCAGGTCACTTGGAAATGTAAGGTTTTCATCGAGAACATGAAGTCAATCACGGTTTTGCACTCTGCAGCCCATAGAAATGTACTTTTCTACAAACCCGTCTGAATTTCACTGCAAAATATCCTTCTCTTCTTGTTTGTTGAACGTTCTCAACGTATTAGGAGAAAGAGCGTGTTCGTGCAAGAGTGATGCAGTGTGCGTTTTCCTGGACTTCAAGTGATTTGGGTAACATACTCCTTATTTTTCCCCATTGTGTAAGAAACAACATGAGGCTTGCAAGAGATTGAAACAATGCATCCCAAAACGTATTCCAGCAGTGAAAACACACGTTTCTACAAAGACTTTGAAGGAGCAAGCAAAAGCCTAGTGGCTGAGTGTTCTTTCAGAGAGAAACACACGCATTGCTTCCTTCTGGAGTGAGTTTTCAGCCTGGAATTCATATGCATTTTGTCCTGTGCAGAATGTAGCTACCTGCTCGGGGGTTGTGTCATAGATGCACCTTTCCTGCAGGAGTTTATTGCAACATTCATTGTTTGGCTAAGTTCTTTAGGGTTGGTTTTGGAAGGTCTTTCAACTTTGGCCAAATCCCGCTTCGTACGAAATTTTTTCACAGCCCTGTTTCCAAGTGTCCACAAAGAGCCTCTGCTTGATACTGTCCACATGCACAACTCCCATGCTGGTGTGTTCGTTTTTCTACCTGGATTTTGGTTTCCTCTTCTTTCTTTGAAATGAGAAGCCTTCTTTCTGCACGCTACACACACCTTGTAGCAGTTTCAGTTTTTAGCATGTTGGTGCTCTCAAAACGCTGTGTAACCTATGTAGAGTGTGTCACTCTCCAGCACTGAATACACAACCTAGAGCTCCTTTCACCACAGACACGCAAACACATCTTTTTGTGAAAGTCCTACTTCAGGTCACTTGGAAATGTAAGGTTTTCATCGAGAACATGAAGTCAATCACGGTTTTGCACTCTGCAGCCAATAGAAATGTACTTTTCTACAAACCCGTCTGAATTTCACTGCAAAATACACTTCTCTTCTTGTTTGTTGAAAGTTCCCAACGTATTAGGAGAAAGAGCGTGTTCGTGCAAGAGTGATGCAGTGTGCGTTTTCCTGGACTTCAAGTGATTTGGGAAACATACTCCTTATTTTTCCCCATTGTGTAAGAAACAACATGAGGCTTGCAAGAGATTGAAACAATGCATCCCAAAACCTATTCCAGCAGTGAAAACACACGTTTCTACAAAGACTTTGAAGGAGTAAGCAAAAGCCTACTGGCTGAGTGTTCTTTCAGAGAGAAACACACGCATTGCTTCCTTCTGGAGTGAGTTTTCAGCCTGGAATTCATATGCATTTTGTACTGTGCAGAATGTAGCTACCTGCTCGGGAGTTGTGTCATAGATGCACCTTTCCTGCAGGAGTTTATTGCAACATTCATTGTTTGGCTAAGTTCTTTAGGGTTGGTTTTGGAAGGTCTTTCAACTTTGGCCAAATCCCGCTTCGTACGAAATTTTTTCATCAGCGCTGTTTCCGAGTGTCCACAAAGAGCCTCTGCTTGAAACTGTCCACATGCACATCTCCCATACTGGTGTGTTCGTTTCACTACCTGGATTTTGGTTTCCTCTTCTTTCTTTGAAATGACAAGCCTTCTTTCTGCACGCTACACACACCTTGTAGCAGTTTAAGTTTTTAGCATGTTGGTGCTCTCAAAACGCTGTTTTACCATGTAGAGTGTGTCACTCTCCAGCACTGAATACACAACCTAGAGCTCCTTTCACCACAGACACGCAAACACATCTTTTTGTGAAAGTCCTACTTCAGTTCACTTGGAAATGTAAGGTTTTCATCGAGAACATGAAGTCAATCACGGTTTTGCACTCTGCAGCCAATAGAAATGTATTTTTCTACAAACCCGTCTGAATTTCACTGCAAAATACCCTTCTCTTCTTGTTTGTTGAAAGTTCTCAACGTATTAGGAGAAAGCGTGTTCGTGCAAGAGTGATGCAGTGTGCGTTTTCCTGGACTTCAAGTGATTTGGGAAACATACTCCTTATTTTTCCACATTGTGTAAGAAACAACATGAGCCTTGCAAGAGATTGAAACAATGCATCCCAAAACGTATTCCAGCAGTGAAAACACACGTTTCTACAAAGACTTTGAAGGAGCAAGCAAAAGCCTACTGGCTGAGTGTCCTTTCAGAGAGAAACACACGCATTGCTTCCTTTTGGAGTGAGTTTTCAGCCTGGAATTCATATGCATTTTGTACTGTGCAGAATGTAGCTACCTGCTCGGGAGTTGTGTCATAGATGCACCTTTCCTGCAGGAGTTTATTGCAACATTCATTGTTTGGCTAAGTTCTTTAGGGTTGGTTTTGGAAGGTCTTTCAACTTTGGCCAAATCCCGCTTCGTAGGAAATTTTTTCACAGCGCTGTTTCCAAGTGTCCACAAAGAGCCTCTGCTTGAAACTGTCCACATGCACATCTCCCATACTGGTGTGTTCGTTTCACTACCTGGATTTTGGTTTCCTCTTCTTTCTTTGAAATGACAAGCCTTCTTTCTGCACGCTACACACACCTTGTAGCAGTTTCAGTTTTTAGCATGTTGGTGCTCTCAAAACGCTGTGTAACCTATGTAGAGTGTGTCACTCTCCAGCACTGAGTACACAACCTAGAGCTCCTTTCACCACAGACACGCAAACACATCTTTTTGTGAAAGTCCTACTTCAGGTCACTTGGAAATGTTAGGTTTTCATCGAGAACATGAAGTCAATCACGGTTTTGCACTCTGCAGCCAATAGAGATGTACCTTTCTACAAACCCGTCTGAATTTCACTGCAAAATACCCTTCTCTTCTTGTTTGTTGAAAGTTCTCAACGTATTAGGAGAAAGAGCGTGTTCGTGCAAGAGTGATGCAGTGTGCGTTTTCCTGGACTTCAAGTGATTTGGGAAACATACTCCTTATTTTTCCCCATTGTGTAAGAAACAACATGAGGCTTGCAAGAGATTGAAACAATGCATCCCAAAACCTATTCCAGCAGTGAAAACACACGTTTCTACAAAGACTTTGAAGGAGCAAGCAAAAGCCTAGTGGCTGAGTGTTCTTTCAGAGAGAAACACACGCATGGCTTCCTCTGGAGTGAGTTTTCAGCCTGGAATTCATATGCATTTTGTCCTGTGCAGAATGTAGCTACCTGCTCGGGGGTTGTGTCATAGATGCACCTTTCCTGCAGGAGTTTATTGCAACATTCATTGTTTGGCTAAGTTCTTTAGGGTTGGTTTTGGAAGGTCTTTCAACTTTGGCCAAATCCCGCTTCGTACGAAATTTTTTCACAGCGCTGTTTCCAAGTGTCCACAAAGAGCCTCTGCTTGATACTGTCCACATGCACATCTCCCATACTGGTGTGTTCGTTTCACTACCTGGATTTAGGTTTCCTCTTCTTTCTTTGAAATGAGAAGCCTTCTTTCTGCACGCTACACACACCTTGTAGCAGTTTCAGTTTTTAGCATGTTGTTGCTCTCAAAACGCTGTGTAACCTATGTAGAGTGTGTCACTCTCCAGCACTGAATACACAACCTAGAGCTCCTTTCACCACAGACACGCAAACACATCTTTTTGTGAAAGTCCTACTTCAGGTCACTTGGAAATGTAAGGTTTTCATCGAGAACATGAAGTCAATCACGGTTTTGCACTCTGCAGCCAATAGAAATGTACTTTTCTACAAACCCGTCTGAATTTCAATGGAAAATACACTTCTCTTCTTATTTGTTGAAAGTTCCCAACGTATTAGGAGAAAGAGCGTGTTCGTGCAAGAATGATGCAGTGTGCGTTTTCCTGGACATCAAGTGATTTGGGAAACATACTCCTTATTTTTCCCCATTGTGTAAGAAACAACATGAGGCTTGCAAGAGATTGAAACAATGCATCCCAAAACCTATTCCAGCAGTGAAAACACACGTTTCAACAAAGACTTTGAAGGAGTAAGCAAAGCCTACTGGCTGAGTGTTCTTTCAGAGAGACACACGCATTGCTTCCTTCTGGAGTGAGTTTTCAGCCTGGAATTCATATGCATTTTGTACTGTGCAGAATGTAGCTACCTGCTCGGGAGTTGTGTCATAGATGCACCTTTCCTGCAGGAGTTTATTGCAACATTCATTGTTTGGCTAAGTTCTTTAGGGTTGGTTTTGGAAGGTCTTTCAACTTTGGCCAAATCCCGCTTCGTACGAAATTTTTTCACAGCGCTGTTTCCGAGTGTCCACAAAGAGCCTCTGCTTGAAACTGTCCACATGCACATCTCCCATACTGGTGTGTTCGTTTCACTACCTGGATTTTGGTTTCCTCTTCTTTCTTTGAAATGACAAGCCTTCTTTCTGCACGCTACATACACCTTGTAGCAGTTTCAGTTTTTAGCATGTTGGTGCTCTCAAAACGCTGTGTTACCATGTAGAGTGTGTCACTCTCCAGCACTGAATACACAACCTAGAGCTCCTTTCACCACACACACGCAAACACATCTTTTTGTGAAAGTCCTACTTCAGGTCACTTGGAAATGTAAGGTTTTCATCGAGAACATGAAGTCAATCACGGTTTTGCACTCTGCAGCCAATAGAGATGTACTTTTCTACAAACCCGTCTGAATTTCACTGCAAAATACCCTTCTCTTCTTGTTTGTTGAAAGTTCTCAACGTATTAGGAGAAAGAGCGTGTTCGTGCAAGAGTGATGCAGTGTGCGTTTTCCTGGACTTCAAGTGATTTGGGTAACATACTCCTTATTTTTCCCCTTTGTGTAAGAAACAACATGAGGCTTGCAAGAGATTGAAACAATGCATCCTAAAACGTATTCCAGCAGTGAAAACACACGTTTCTACAAAGACTTTGAAGGAGCAAGCAAAAGCCGACTGGCTGAGTGTTCTTTCAGAGAGAAACACACGCATTGCTTCCTTCTGGAGTGAGTTTTCAGCCTGGAATTCATATGCATTTTGTCCTGTGCAGAATGTAGCTACCTGCTCGGGGGTTGTGTCATAGATGCACCTTTCCTGCAGGAGTTTATTGCAACATTCATTGTTTGGCTAAGTTCTTTAGGGTTGGTTTTGGAAGGTCTTTCAACTTTGGCCAAATCCCACTTCGTACGAAATTTTTTCACAGCGCTGTTTCCAAGTGTCCACAAAGAGCCTCTGCTTGATACTGTCCACATGCACATCTCCCATGCTGGTGTGTTCTTTTCTCTACCTGGATTTTGGTTTCCTCTTCTTTCTTTGAAATGAGAAGCCTTCTTTCTGCACGCTACACACACCTTGTAGCAGTTTCAGTTTTTAGCATGTTGGTGCTCTCAAAACGCTGTGTCACCTATGTAGAGTGTGTCACTCTCCAGCACTGAATACACAACCTAGAGCTCCTTTCACCACAGACACGCAAACACATCTTTTTGTGAAAGTCCTACTTCAGGTCACTTGGAAATGTAAGGTTTTCATCTAGAACATGAAGTCAATCACGGTTTTGCACTCTGCAGCCAATAGAAATGTAGTTTTCTACAAACCCGTCTGAATTTCACTGCAAAATACACTTCTATTCTTGTTTGTTGAAAGTTCCCAACGTATTAGGAGAAAGAGCGTGTTCGTGCAAGAGTGATGCAGTGTGCGTTTTCCTGGACTTCAAGTGATTTGGGAAACATACTCCTTATTTTTCCCCATTGTGTAAGAAACAACATGAGGCTTGCAAGAGATTGAAACAATGCATCCCAAAACCTATTCCAGCAGTGAAAACACACGTTTCTACAAAGACTTTGAAGGAGTAAGCAAAAGCCTACTGGCTGAGTGTTCTTTCAGAGAGAAACACACGCATTGCTTCCTTCTGGAGTGAGTTTTCAGCCTGGAATTCATATGCATTTTGTACTGTGCAGAATGTAGCTACCTGCTCGGGAGTTGTGTCATAGATGCACCTTTCCTGCAGGAGTTTATTGCAACATTCATTGTTTGGCTAAGTTCTTTAGGGTTGGTTTTGGAAGGTCTTTCAACTTTGGCCAAATCCCGCTTCGTACGAAATTTTTTCACAGCGCTGTTTCCGAGTGTCCACAAAGAGCCTCTGCTTGAAACTGTCCACATGCACATCTCCCATACTGGTGTGTTCGTTTCACTACCTGGATTTTGGTTTCCTCTTCTTTCTTTGAAATGACAAGCCTTCTTTCTGCACGCTACATACACCTTGTAGCAGTTTCAGTTTTTAGCATGTTGGTGCTCTCAAAACGCTGTGTTACCATGTAGAGTGTGTCACTCTCCAGCACTGAATACACAACCTAGAGCTCCTTTCACCACAGACACGCAAACACATCTTTTTGTGAAAGTCCTACTTCAGGTCACTTGGAAATGTAAGGTTTTCATCGAGAACATGAAGTCAATCACGGTTTTGCACTCTGCAGCCAATAGAGATGTACTTTTCTACAAACCCGTCTGAATTTCACTGCAAAATACCCTTCTCTTCTTGTTTGTTGAAAGTTCTCAACGTATTAGGAGAAAGAGCGTGTTCGTGCAAGAGTGATGCAGTGTGCGTTTTCCTGGACTTCAAGTGATTTGGCTAACATACTCCTTATTTTTCCCCATTGTGTAAGAAACAACATGAGGCTTTCAAGAGATTGAAACAATGCATCCCAAAACGTATTCCAGCAGTGAAAACACACGTTTCTACAAAGACTTTGAAGGAGCAAGCAAAAGCCTACTGGCTGAGTGTTCTTTCAGAGAGAAACACACGCATTGCTTCCTTCTGGAGTGAGTTTTCAGCCTGGAATTCATATGCATTTTGTCCTGTGCAGAATGTAGCTACCTGCTCGGGGGTTGTGTCATAGATGCACCTTTCCTGCAGGAGTTTATTGCAACATTCATTGTTTGGCTAAGTTCTTTAGGGTTGGTTTTGGAAGGTCTTTCAACTTTGGCCAAATCCCGCTTCGTACGAAATTTTTTCACAGCGCTGTTTCCAAGTGTCCACAAAGAGCCTCTGCTTGATACTGTCCACATGCACATCTCCCATGCTGGTGTGTTCGTTTCTCTACCTGGATTTTGGTTTCCTCTTCTTTCTTTGAAATGAGAAGCCTTCTTTCTGCACGCTACACACACCTTGTAGCAGTTTCAGTTTTTAGCATGTTGGTGCTCTCAAAACGCTGTGTAACCTATGTAGAGTGTGTCACTCTCCAGCACTGAATACACAACCTAGAGCTCCTTTCACCACAGACACGCAAACACATCTTTTTGTGAAAGTCCTACTTCAGGTCACTTGGAAATGTAAGGTTTTCATCGAGAACATGAAGTCAATCACGGTTTTGCACTCTGCAGCCAATAGAAATGTACTTTTCTACAAACCCGTCTGAATTTCACTGCAAAATACACTTCTCTTCTTGTTTGTTGAAAGTTCCCAACGTATTAGGAGAAAGAGCGTGTTCGTGCAAGAGTGATGCAGTGTGCGTTTTCCTGGACTTCAAGTGATTTGGGAAACATACTCCTTATTTTTCCCCATTGTGTAAGAAACAACATGAGGCTTGCAAGAGATTGAAACAATGCATCCCAAAACCTATTCCAGCAGTGAAAACACACGTTTCTACAAAGACTTTGAAGGAGTAAGCAAAAGCCTACTGGCTGAGTGTTCTTTCAGAGAGAAACACACGCATTGCTTCCTTCTGGAGTGAGTTTTCAGCCTGGAATTCATATGCATTTTGTACTGTGCAGAATGTAGCTACCTGCTCGGGAGTTGTGTCATAGATGCACCTTTCCTGCAGGAGTTTATTGCAACATTCATTGTTTGGCTAAGTTCTTTAGGGTTGGTTTTGGAAGGTCTTTCAGCTTTGGCCAAATCCCGCTTCGTACGAAATTTTTTCACAGCGCTGTTTCCGAGTGTCCACAAAGAGCCTCTGCTTGAAACTGTCCACATGCACATCTCCCATACTGGTGTGTTCGTTTCACTACCTGGATTTTGGTTTCCTCTTCTTTCTTTGAAATGACAAGCCTTCTTTCTGCACGCTACACACACCTTGTAGCAGTTTCAGTTTTTAGCATGTTGGAGCTCTCAAAACGCTGTGTTACCATGTAGAGTGTGTCACTCTCCAGCACTGAATACACAACCTAGAGCTCCTTTCACCACAGACACGCAAACACATCTTTTTGTGAAAGTCCTACTTCAGGTCACTTGAAAATGTAAGGTTTTCATCGAGAACATGAAGTCAATCACGGTTTTGCACTCTGCTGCCAATAGAAATGTACTTTTCTACAAACCCGTCTGAATTTCACTGCAAAATACCCTTCTTTTCTTGTTTGTTGAAAGTTCTCAACGTATTAGGAGAAAGAGCGTGTTCGTGCAAGAGTGATGCAGTGTGCGTTTTCCTGGACTTCAAGTGATTTGGGAAACATACTCCTTATTTTTCCCCATTGTGTAAGAAACAACATGAGGCTTGCAAGAGATTGAAACAATGCATCCCAAACCTTTTCCGACAGTGAAAACACACGTTTCTACAAAGACTTTGAAGGAGCAAGCAAAAGCCTACTGGCTGAGTGTTCTTTCAGAGAGAAACACACGCATTGCTTCCTTCTGGAGTGAGTTTTCAGCCTGGAATTCATATGCATTTTGTACTGTGCAGAATGTAGCTACCTGCTCGGGAGTTTTGTCATAGATGCACCTTTCCTGCAGGAGTTTATTGCAACATTCATTGTTTGGCTAAGTTCTTTAGGGTTGGTTTTGGAAGGTCTTTCAACTTTGGCCAAATCCCGCTTCGTAGGAAATTTTTTCACAGCGCTGTTTCCAAGTGTCCACAAAGAGCCTCTGCTTGAAACTGTCCACATGCACATCTCCCATGCTGGTGTGTTCGTTTCACTACCTGGATTTTGGTTTCCTCTTCTTTCTTTGAAATGACAAGCCTTCTTTCTGCACGCTACACACACCTTGTAGCAGTTTCAGTTTTTAGCATGCTGTTGCTCTCAAAACGCTGTGTAACCTATGTAGAGTGTGTCATCTCCAGCACTGAATACAC
Organism: Miniopterus schreibersii; assembly: GCF_964146895.1. Classification (NCBI taxonomy): domain Eukaryota; kingdom Metazoa; phylum Chordata; class Mammalia; order Chiroptera; family Miniopteridae; genus Miniopterus; species Miniopterus schreibersii. Next base: position 1,016,427 of record NW_027669848.1, read on the forward strand.
AACCTAGAGCTCCTTTCACCACAGACACGCAAACACATCTTTTTGTGAAAGTCCTACTTCAGGTCACTTGGAAATGTAAGGTTTTCATCGAGAACATGAAGTCAATCACGGTTTTGCACTCTGCAGCCAATAGAGATGTACATTTCTACAAACCCGTCTGAATTTCACTGCAAAATACCCTTCTTTTCCGGTTTGTTGAAAGTTCTCAACACATTAGGAGTAAGAGCGTGTTCGTGCAAGAGTAATGCAGTGTGCGTTTTCCTGGACTTCAAGTGATTTGGGAAACATACTCCTTATTTTTCCCCATTGTGTAAGAAACAACATGAGGCTTGCAAGAGATTGAAACAATGCATCCCAAAACGTATTCCAGCAGTGAAAACACACGTTTCTACAAAGACTTTGAAGGAGCAAGCAAAAGCCTAGTGGCTGAGTGTCCTTTCAGGGAGAAACACACGCATTGCTTCCTTCTGGAGTGAGTTTTCAGCCTGGAATTCATATGCATTTTGTACTGTGCAGAATGTAGCTACCTGCTCGGGAGTTGTGTCATAGATGCACCTTTCCTGCAGGAGTTTATTTCAACATTCATTGTTTGGCTAAGTTCTTTAGGGTTGGTTTTGGAAGGTCTTTCAACTTTGGCCAAATCCCGCTTCGTACGAAATTTTTTCACAGCGCTGTTTCCAAGTGTCCACAAAGAGCCTGTGCTTGAAACTATCCACATGCACATCTCCCATACTGGTGTGTTCGTTTCACTACCTGGATTTTGGTTTCCTCTTCTTTCTTTGAAATGACAAGCCTTCTTTCTGCACGCTACACACACCTTGTAGCAGTTTCAGTTTTTAGCATGTTGGAGCTCTCAAAACGCTGTGTTACCATGTAGAGTGTGTCACTCTCCAGCACTGAATACACAACCTAGAGCTCCTTTCACCACAGACACGCAAACACATCTTTTTGTGAAAGTCCTACTTCAGGTCACTTGGAAATGTAAGGTTTTCATCGAGAACATGAAGTCAATCACGGTTTTGCACTCTGCTGCCAATAGAAATGTACTTTTCTACAAACCCGTCTGAATTTCACTGCAAAATACCCTTCTTTTCTTGTTTGTTGAAAGTTCTCAACGTATTAGGAGAAAGAGCGTGTTCGTGCAAGAGTGATGCAGTGTGCGTTTTCCTGGACTTCAAGTGATTTGGGAAACATACTCCTTATTTTTCCCCATTGTGTAAGAAACAACATGAGGCTTGCAAGAGATTGAAACAATGCATCCCAAACCTTTTCCGGCAGTGAAAACACACGTTTCTACAAAGACTTTGAAGGAGCAAGCAAAAGCCTACTGGCTGAGTGTCCTTTCAGAGAGAAACACATGCATTGCTTCCTTCTGGAGTGAGTTTTCAGCCTGGAATTCATATGCATTTTGTACTGTGCAGAATGTAGCTACCTGCTCGGGAGTTGTGTCATAGATGCACCTTTCCTGCAGGAGTTTATTGCAACATTCATTGTTCGGCTAAGTTCTTTAGGGTTGGTTTTGGAAGGTCTTTCAACTTTGGCCAAATCCCGCATCGTACGAAATTTTTTCACAGCGCTGTTTCCAAGTGTCCACAAAGAGCCTCTGCTTGAAACTGTCCACATGCACATCTCCCATGCTGGTGTGTTCGTTTCACTACCTGGATTTTGGTTTCCTCTTCTTTCTTTGAAATGACAAGCCTTCTTTCTGCACGCTACACACACCTTGTAGCAGTTTCAGTTTTTAGCATGTTGTTGCTCTCAAAACGCTGTGTAACCTATGTAGAGTGTGTCATCTCCAGCACTGAATACACAACCTAGAGCTACTTTCACCACAGACACGCAAACACATCTTTTTGTGAAAGTCCTACTTCAGGTCACTTGGAAATGTAAGGTTTTCATCGAGAACATGAAGTCAATCACGGTTTTGCACTCTGCAGCCAATAGAAATGTACTTTTCTACAAACCCGTCTGAATTTCACTGCAAAATACCCTTCTTTTCTTGTTTGTTGAAAGTTCTCAACACATTAGGAGAAAGAGCGTGTTCGTGCAAGAGTGATGCAGTGTGCGTTTTCCTGGACTTCAAGTGATTTGGAAAACATACTCCTTATTTTTCCCCATTGTGTAAGAAACAACATGAGGCTTGCAAGAGATTGAAACAATGCATCCCAAAACGTATTCCAGCAGTGAAAACACACGTTTCTACAAAGACTTTGAAGGAGCAAGCAAAAGCCTAGTGGCTGAGTGTTCTTTCAGAGAGAAACACACGCATTGCTTCCTTCTGGAGTGAGTTTTCAGCCTGGAATTCATATGCATTTTGTACTGTGCAGAATGTAGCTACCTGCTCGGGAGTTGTGTTATAGATGCACCTTTCCTGCAGGAGTTTATTGCAACATTCATTGTTTGGCTAAGTTCTTTAGGGTTGGTTTTGGAAGGTCTTTCAACTTTGGCCAAATCCCGCTTCGTACGAAATTTTTTCACAGCGCTGTTTCCAAGTGTCCACAAAGAGCCTCTGCTTGAAACTGTCCACATGCACATCTCCCATACTGGTGTGTTCGTTTCACTACCTGGATTTTGGTTTCCTCTTCTTTCTTTGAAATGACAAGCCTTCTGTCTGCACGCTACTCACACCTTGTAGCAGTTTCAGTTTTTAGCATGCTGGTGCTCTCAAAACGCTGTGTAACCTATGTAGAGTGTGTCACTCTCCAGCACTGAATACACAACCTAGAGCTCCTTTCACCACAGACACGCAAACACATCTTTTTGTGACAGTCCTACTTCAGGTCACTTGGAAATGTAAGGTTTTCATCGAGAACATGAAGTCAATCACGGTTTTGCACTCTGCAGCCAATAGAGATGTACATTTCTACAAACCCGTCTGAATTTCACTGCAAAATACCCTTCTTTTCCGGTTTGTTGAAAGTTCTCAACACATTAGGAGTAAGAGCGTGTTCGTGCAAGAGTGATGCAGTGTGCGTTTTCCTGGACTTCAAGTGATTTGGGAAACATACTCCTTATTTTTCCCCATTGTGTAAGAAACAACATGAGGCTTGCAAGAGATTGAAACAATGCATCCCAAAACCTATTCTAGCAGTGAAAACACACGTTTCTACAAAGACTTTGAAGGAGCAAGCAAAAGCCTACTGGCTGAGTGTCCTTTCAGAGAGAAACACACGCATTGCTTCCTTCTGGAGTGAGTTTTCAGCCTGGAATTCATATGCATTTTGTACTGTGCAGAATGTAGCTACCTGCTCGGGAGTTGTGTCATAGATGCACCTTTCCTGCAGGAGTTTATTGCAACATTCATTGTTTGGCTAAGTTCTTTAGGGTTGGTTTTGGAAGGTCTTTCAACTTTGGCCAAATCCCGCTTCGTACGAAATTTTTTCACAGCGCTGTTTCCAAGTGTCCACAAAGAGCCTCTGCTTGAAACTGTCCACATGCACATCTCCCATACTGGTGTGTTCGTTTCACTACCTGGATTTTGGTTTCCTCTTCTTTCTTTGAAATGACAAGCCTTCTTTCTGCACGCTACACACACCTTGTAGCAGTTTCAGTTTTTAGCATGCTGGTGCTCTCAAAACGCTGTGTAACCTATGTAGAGTGTGTCACTCTCCAGCACTGAATACACAACCTAGAGCTCCTTTCACCACAGACACGCAAACACATCTTTTTGTGAAAGTCCTACTTCAGGTCACTTGGAAATGTAAGGTTTTCATCGAGAACATGAAGTCAATCACGGTTTTGCACTCTGCAGCCAATAGAGATGTACATTTCTACAAACCCGTCTGAATTTCACTGCAAAATACCCTTCTTTTCCGGTTTGTTGAAAGTTCTCAACACATTAGGAGTAAGAGCGTGTTCGTGCAAGAGTGATGCAGTGTGCGTTTTCCTGGACTTCAAGTGATTTGGGAAACATACTCCTTATTTTTCCCCATTGTGTAAGAAACAACATGAGGCTTGCAAGAGATTGAAACAATGCATCCCAAAACGTATTCCAGCAGTGAAAACACACGTTTCTACAAAGACTTTGAAGGAGCAAGCAAAAGCCTAGTGGCTGAGTGTCCTTTCAGAGAGAAACACACGCATTGCTTCCTTCTGGAGTGAGTTTTCAGCCTGGAATTCATATGCATTTTGTACTGTGCAGAATGTAGCTACCTGCTCGGGAGTTGTGTCATAGATGCACCTTTCCTGCAGGAGTTTATTGAAACATTCATTGTTTGGCTAAGTTCTTTAGGGTTGGTTTTGGAAGGACTTTCAACTTTGGCAAAATCCCGCTTCGTACGAAATTTTTTCACAGCGCTGTTTCCAAGTGTCCACAAAGAGCCTCTGCTTGAAACTGTCCACATGCACATCTCCCATACTGGTGTGTTCGTTTCACTACGTGGATTTTGGTTTCCTCTTCTTTCTTTGAAATGACAAGCCTTCTTTCTGCACGCTACACACACCTTGTAGCAGTTTCAGTTTTTAGCATGTTGGTGCTCTCAAAACGCTGTGTTACCATGTAGAGTGTGTCACTCTCCAGCACTGAATACACAACCTAGAGCTCCTTTCACCACAGACACGCAAACACATCTTTTTGTGAAAGTCCTACTTCAGGTCACTTGGAAATGTAAGGTTTTCATCGAGAACATGAAGTCAATCACGGTTTTGCACTCTGCAGCCAATAGAGATGTACATTTCTACAAACCCGTCTGAATTTCACTGCAAAATACCCTTCTTTTCCGGTTTGTTGAAAGTTCTCAACACATTAGGAGTAAGAGCGTGTTCGTGAAGAGTGATGCAGTGTGCGTTTTCCTGGACTTCAAGTGATTTGGGAAACATACTCCTTATTTTTCCCCATTGTGTAAGAAACAACATGAGGCTTGCAAGAGATTGAAACAATGCATCCCAAACTTTTTCCGGCAGTGAAAACACACGTTTCTACAAAGACTTTGAAGGAGCAAGCAAAAGCCTACTGGCTGAGTGTCCTTTCAGAGAAAAACACACGCATTGCTTCCTTCTGGAGTGAGTTTTCAGCCTGGAATTCATATGCATTTTGTACTGTGCAGAATGTAGCTACCTGCTCGGGAGTTGTGTCATAGATGCACCTTTCCTGCAGGAGTTTATTGCAACATTCATTGTTTGGCTAAGTTCTTTAGGGTTGGTTTTGGAAGGTCTTTCAACTTTGGCCAAATCCCGCTTCGTACGAAATTTTTTCACAGCGCTGTTTCCAAGTGTCCACAAAGAGCCTCTGCTTGAAACTGTCCACATGCACATCTCCCATGCTGGTGTGTTCGTTTCACTACCTGGATTTTGGTTTCCTCTTCTTTCTTTGAAATGACAAGCCTTCTTTCTGCACGCTACACACACCTTGTAGCAGTTTCAGTTTTTAGCATGTTGTTGCTCTCAAAACGCTGTGTAACCTATGTAGAGTGTGTCATCTCCAGCCTGAATACACAACCTAGAGTTCCTTTCACCACAGACACGCAAACACATCTTTTTGTGAAAGTCCTACTTCAGGTCACTTGGAAATGTAAGGTTTTCATCGAGAACATGAAGTCAATCACGGTTTTGCACTCTGCAGCCAATAGAGATGTACATTTCTACAAACCCGTCTGAATTTCACTGCAAAATATCCTTCTTTTCCGGTTTGTTGAAAGTTCTCAACACATTAGGAGAAAGAGCGTGTTCGTGCAAGAGTGATGCAGTGTGCGTTTTCCTGGACTTCAAGTGATTTGGGAAACATACTCCTTATTTTTCCCCATTGTGTAAGAAACAACATGAGGCTTGCAAGAGATTGAAACAATGCATCCCAAACCTTTTCCGGCAGTGAAAACACACGTTTCTACAAAGACTTTGAAGGAGCAAGCAAAAGCCTACTGGCTGAGTGTCCTTTCAGAGAGAAACACACGCATTGCTTCCTTCTGGAGTGAGTTTTCAGCCTTGAATTCATATGCATTTTGTACTGTGCAGAATGTAGCTACCTGCTCGGGAGTTGTGTCATAGATGCACCTTTCCTGCAGGAGTTTATTGAAACATTCATTGTTTGGCTAAGTTCTTTAGGGTTGGTTTTGGAAGGACTTTCAACTTTGGCAAAATCCCGCTTCGTACGAAATTTTTTCACAGCGCTGTTTCCAAGTGTCCACAAAGAGCCTCTGCTTGAAACTGTCCACATGCACATCTCCCATACTGGTGTGTTCGTTTCACTACCTGGATTTTGGTTTCCTCTTCTTTCTTTGAAATGACAAGCCTTCTTTCTGCACGCTACACACACCTTGTAGCAGTTTCAGTTTTTAGCATGTTGGTGCTCTCAAAACGCTGTGTTACCATGTAGAGTGTGTCACTCTCCAGCACTGAATACACAACCTAGAGCTCCTTTCACCACAGACACGCAAACACATCTTTTTGTGGAAGTCCTACTTCAGGTCACTTGGAAATGTAAGGTTTTCATCGAGAACATGAAGTCAATCACGGTTTTGCACTCTGCAGCCAATAGAGATGTACATTTCTACAAACCCGTCTGAATTTCACTGCAAAATACCCTTCTTTTCCGGTTTGTTGAAAGTTCTCAACACATTAGGAGTAAGAGCGTGTTCGTGCAAGAGTGATGCAGTGTGCGTTTTCCTGGACTTCAAGTGATTTGGGAAACATACTCCTTATTTTTCCCCATTGTGTAAGAAACAACATGAGGCTTGCAAGAGATTGAAACAATGCATCCCAAACCTTTTCCGGCAGTGAAAACACACGTTTCTACAAAGACTTTGAAGGAGCAAGCAAAAGCCTACTGGCTGAGTGTCCTTTCAGAGAAAAACACACGCATTGCTTCCTTCTGGAGTGAGTTTTCAGCCTGGAATTCATATGCATTTTGTACTGTGCAGAATGTAGCTACCTGCTCGGGAGTTGTGTCATAGATGCACCTTTCCTGCAGGAGTTTATTGCAACATTCATTGTTTGGCTAAGTTCTTTAGGGTTGGTTTTGGAAGGTCTTTCAACTTTGGCCAAATCCCGCTTCGTACGAAATTTTTTCACAGCGCTGTTTCCAAGTGTCCACAAAGAGCCTCTGCTTGAAACTATCCACATGCACATCTCCCATACTGGTGTGTTCGTTTCACTACCTGGATTTTGGTTTCCTCTTCTTTCTTTGAAATGACAAGACTTCTTTCTGCACGCTACACACACCTTGTAGCAGTTTCAGTTTTTAGCATGTTGGTGCTCTCAAAACGCTGTGTTACCATATAGAGTGTGTCACTCTCCAGCACTGAATACACAACCTAGAGCTCCTTTCACCACAGACACGCAAACACATCTTTTTGTGAAAATCCTACTTCAGGTCACTTGGAAATGTAAGGTTTTCATCGAGAACATGAAGTCAATCACGGTTTTGCACTCTGCAGCCAATAGAGATGTACTTTTCTACAAACCCGTCTGAATTTCACTGCAAAATACCCTTCTCTTCTTGTTTGTTGAAAGTTCTCAACTTATTAGGAGAAAGAGCGTGTTCGTGCAAGAGTGATGCAGTGTGCGTTTTCCTGGACTTCAAGTGATTTGGGAAACATACTCCTTATTTTTCCCCATTGTGTAAGAAACAACATGAGGCTTGCAAGAGATTGAAACAATGCATCCCAAACCTTTTCCGGCAGTGAAAACACACGTTTCTACAAAGACTTTTAAGGAGCAAGCAAAAGCCTACTGGCTGAGTGTCCTTTCAGAGAGAAACACACGCATTGCTTCCTTCTGGAGTGAGTTTTCAGCCTGGAATTCATATGCATTTTGTACTGTGCAGAATGTAGCTACCTGCTCGGGAGTTGTGTCATAGATGCACCTTTCATGCAGGAGTTTATTGCAACATTCATTGTTTGGCTAAGTTCTTTAGGGTTGCTTTTGGAAGGTCTTTCAGCTTTGGCCAAATCCCGCTTCGTACGAAATTTTTTCACAGCGCTGTTTCCAAGTGTCCACAAAGAGCCTCTGCTTGAAACTGTCCACATGCACATCTCCCATACTGGTGTGTTCGTTTCACTACCTGGATTTTGGTTTCCTCTTCTTTCTTTGAAATGACAAGCCTTCTTTTGCACGCTACACACACCTTGTAGCAGTTTCGGTTTTTAGCATGCTGGTGCTCTCAAAACGCTGTGTAACCTATGTAGAGTGTGTCACTCTCCAGCACTGAATACACAACCTAGAGCTCCTTTCACCACAGACACGCAAACACATCTTTTTGTGAAAGTCCTACTTCAGGTCACTTGGAAATGTAAGGTTTTCATCGAGAACATGAAGTCAATCACGGTTTTGCACTCTGCAGCCAATAGAGATGTACTTTTCTACAAACCCGTCTGAATTTCACTGCAAAATACCCTTCTCTTCTTGTTTGTTGAAAGTTCTCAACGTATTAGGAGAAAGAGCGTGGTCGTGCAAGAGTGATGCAGTGTGCGTTTTCCTGGACTTCAAGTGATTTGGGAAACATACTCCTTATTTTTCCCCATTGTGTAAGAAACAACATGAGCCTTGCAAGAGATTGAAACAATGCATCCCAAAACGTATTCCAGCAGTGAAAACACACGTTTCTACAAAGACTTTGAAGGAGTAAGCAAAAGCCTACTGGCTGAGTGTTCTTTCAGAGAGAAACACACGCATTGCTTCCTTCTGGAGTGAGTTTTCAGCCTGGAATTCATATGCATTTTGTCCTGTGCAGAATGTAGCTACCTGCTCGGAAGTTGTGTCATAGATGCACCTTTCCTGAAGGAGTTTATTGAAACATTCATTGTTTGGCTAAGTTCTTTAGCGTTGGTTTTGGAAGGTCTTTCAGCTTTGGCCAAATCCCGCTTCGTACGAAATTTTTTCACAGCGCTGTTTCCGAGTGTCCACAAAGAGCCTCTGCTTGAAACTGTCCACATGCACATCTCCCATACTGGTGTGTTCGTTTCCCTACCTGGATTTTGGTTTCCTCTTCTTTCTTTGAAATGACAAGCCTTTTTTCTGCACGCTACACACACCTTGTAGCAGTTTCAGTTTTTAGCATGTTGGTGCTCTCAAAACGCTGTTTTACCATGTAGAGTGTGTCACTCTCCAGCACTGAATACACAACCTAGAGCTCCTTTCACCACAGACACGCAAACACATCTTTTTGTGAAAATCCTACTTCAGGTCACTTGGAAATGTAAGGTTTTCATCGAGAACATGAAGTCAATCACGGTTTTGCACTCTGCAGCCAATAGAAATGTATTTTTCTACAAACCCGTCTGAATTTCACTGCAAAATACCCTTCTCTTCTTGTTTGTTGAAAGTTCTCAACGTATTAGGAGAAAGCGTGTTCGTGCAAGAGTGATGCAGTGTGCGTTTTCCTGGACTTCAAGTGATTTGGGAAACATACTCCTTATTTTTCCACATTGTGTAAGAAACAACATGAGCCTTGCAAGAGATTGAAACAATGCATCCCAAAACGTATTCCAGCAGTGAAAACACACGTTTCTACAAAGACTTTGAAGGAGCAAGCAAAAGCCTTCTGGCTGAGTGTCCTTTCAGAGAGAAACACACGCATTGCTTCCTTTTGGAGTGAGTTTTCAGCCTGGAATTCATATGCATTTTGTACTGTGCAGAATGTAGCTACCTGCTCGGGAGTTGTGTCATAGATGCACCTTTCCTGCAGGAGTTTATTGCAACATTCATTGTTTGGCTAAGTTCTTTAGGGTTGGTTTTGGAAGGTCTTTCAACTTTGGCCAAATCCCGCTTCGTAGGAAATTTTTTCACAGCGCTGTTTCCAAGTGTCCACAAAGAGCCTCTGCTTGAAACTGTCCACATGCACATCTCCCATACTGGTGTGTTCGTTTCACTACCTGGATTTTGGTTTCCTCTTCTTTCTTTGAAATGACAAGCCTTCTTTCTGCACGCTACACACACCTTGTAGCAGTTTCAGTTTTTAGCATGTTGGTGCTCTCAAAACGCTGTGTAACCTATGTAGAGTGTGTCACTCTCCAGCACTGAATACACAACCTAGAGCTCCTTTCACCACAGACACGCAAACACATCTTTTTGTGAAAGTCCTACTTCAGGTCACTTGGAAATGTTAGGTTTTCATCGAGAACATGAAGTCAATCACGGTTTTGCACTCTGCAGCCAATAGAGATGTACCTTTCTACAAACCCGTCTGAATTTCACTGCAAAATACCCTTCTCTTCTTGTTTGTTGAAAGTTCTCAACGTATTAGGAGAAAGAGCGTGTTCGTGCAAGAGTGATGCAGTGTGCGTTTTCCTGGACTTCAAGTGATTTGGGAAACATACTCCTTATTTTTCCCCATTGTGTAAGAAACAACATGAGGCTTGCAAGAGATTGAAACAATGCATCCCAAAACGTATTCCAGCAGTGAAAACACACGTTTCTACAACTACTTTGAAGGAGCAAGCAAAAGCCTACTGGCTGAGTGTCCTTTCAGAGAGAAACACACGCATTGCTTCCTTCTGGAGTGAGTTTTCAGCCTGGAATTCATATGCATTTTGTCCTGTGCAGAATGTAGCTACCTGCTCGGGAGTTGTGTCATAGATGCACCTTTCCTGCAGGAGTTTATTGAAACATTCATTGTTTGGCTAAGTTCTTTAGGGTTGGTTTTGGAAGGTCTTTCAACTTTGGCCAAATCCCGCTTCGTAGGAAATTTTTTCACAGCGCTGTTTCCAAGTGTCCACAAAGAGCCTCTGCTTGAAACTGTCCACATGCACATCTCCCATGCTGGTGTGTTCGTTTCTCTACCTGGATTTTGGTTTCCTCTTCTTTCTTTGAAATGACAAGCCTTCTTTCTGCACGCTACACACACCTTGTAGCAGTTTCAGTTTTTAGCATGTTGGTGCTCTCAAAACGCTGTGTAACCTATGTAGAGTGTGTCACTCTCCAGCACTGAATACACAACCTAGAGCTCCTTTCACCACAGACACGCAAACACATCTTTTTGTGAAAGTCCTACTTCAGGTCACTTGGAAATGTAAGGTTTTCATCGAGAACATGAAGTCAATCACGGTTTTGCACTCTGCAGCCAATAGAAATGTACTTTTCTACAAACCCGTCTGAATTTCACTGCAAAATACACTTCTCTTCTTGTTTGTTGAAAGTTCCCAACGTATTAGGAGAAAGAGCGTGTTCGTGCAAGAGTGATGCAGTGTGCGTTTTCCTGGACTTCAAGTGATTTGGGAAACATACTCCTTATTTTTCCACATTGTGTAAGAAACAACATGAGCCTTGCAAGAGATTGAAACAATGCATCCCAAAACCTATTCCAGCAGTGAAAACACACGTTTCTACAAAGACTTTGAAGGAGTAAGGAAAAGCCTACTGGCTGAGTGTTCTTTCAGAGAGAAACACACGCATTGCTTCCTTCTGGAGTGAGTTTTCAGCCTGGAATTCATATGCATTTTGTACTGTGCAGAATGTAGCTACCTGCTCGGGAGTTGTGTCATAGATGCACCTTTCCTGAAGGAGTTTATTGCAACATTCATTGTTTGGCTAAGTTCTTTAGGGTTGGTTTTGGAAGGTCTTTCAACTTTGGCCAAATCCCGCTTCGTACGAAATTTTTTCACAGCGCTGTTTCCGAGTGTCCACAAAGAGCCTCTGCTTGAAACTGTCCACATGCACATCTCCCATACTGGTGTGTTCGTTTCACTACCTGGATTTTGGTTTCCTCTTCTTTCTTTGAAATGACAAGCCTTCTTTCTGCACGCTACACACACCATGTAGCAGTTTCAGTTTTTAGCATGTTGGTGCTCTCAAAACGCTGTGTTACCATGTAGAGTGTGTCACTCTCCAGCACTGAATACACAACCTAGAGCTCCTTTCACCACAGACACGCAAACACATCTTTTTGTGAAAGTCCTACTTCAGGTCACTTGGAAATGTAAGGTTTTCATCGAGAACATGAAGTCAATCACGGTTTTGCACTCTGCAGCCAATAGAGATGTACCTTTCTACAAACCCGTCTGAATTTCACTGCAAAATACCCTTCTCTTCTTGTTTGTTGAAAGTTCTCAACGTATTAGGAGAAAGAGCGTGTTCGTGCAAGAGTGATGCAGTGTGCGTTTTCCTGGACTTCAAGTGATTTGGGAAACATACTCCTTATTTTTCCCCATTGTGTAAGAAACAACATGAGGCTTGCAAGAGATTGAAACAATGCATCCCAAAACGTATTCCAGCAGTGAAAACACACGTTTCTACAACTACTTTGAAGGAGCAAGCAAAAGCCTACTGGCTGAGTGTCCTTTCAGAGAGAAACACACGCATTGCTTCCTTCTGGAGTGAGTTTTCAGCCTGGAATTCATATGCATTTTGTCCTGTGCAGAATGTAGCTACCTGCTCGGGAGTTGTGTCATAGATGCACCTTTCCTGCAGGAGTTTATTGAAACATTCATTGTTTGGCTAAGTTCTTTAGGGTTGGTTTTGGAAGGTCTTTCAACTTTGGCCAAATCCCGCTTCGTAGGAAATTTTTTCACAGCGCTGTTTCCAAGTGTCCACAAAGAGCCTCTGCTTGAAACTGTCCACATGCACATCTCCCATGCTGGTGTGTTCGTTTCTCTACCTGGATTTTGGTTTCCTCTTCTTTCTTTGAAATGACAAGCCTTCTTTCTGCACGCTACACACACCTTGTAGCAGTTTCAGTTTTTAGCATGTTGGTGCTCTCAAAACGCTGTGTAACCTATGTAGAGTTGTCACTCTCCAGCACTGAATACACAACCTAGAGCTCCTTTCACCACAGACACGCAAACACATCTTTTTGTGAAAGTCCTACTTCAGGTCACTTGGAAATGTAAGGTTTTCATCGAGAACATGAAGTCAATCACGGTTTTGCACTCTGCAGCCAATAGAAATGTACTTTTCTACAAACCCGTCTGAATTTCACTGCAAAATACACTTCTCTTCTTGTTTGTTGAAAGTTCCCAACGTATTAGGAGAAAGAGCGTGTTCGTGCAAGAGTGATGCAGTGTGCGTTTTCCTGGACTTCAAGTGATTTGGGAAACATACTCCTTATTTTTCCACATTGTGTAAGAAACAACATGAGCCTTGCAAGAGATTGAAACAATGCATCCCAAAACCTATTCCAGCAGTGAAAACACACGTTTCTACAAAGACTTTGAAGGAGTAAGGAAAAGCCTACTGGCTGAGTGTTCTTTCAGAGAGAAACACACGCATTGCTTCCTTCTGGAGTGAGTTTTCAGCCTGGAATTCATATGCATTTTGTACTGTGCAGAATGTAGCTACCTGCTCGGGAGTTGTGTCATAGATGCACCTTTCCTGAAGGAGTTTATTGCAACATTCATTGTTTGGCTAAGTTCTTTAGGGTTGGTTTTGGAAGGTCGTTCAACTTTGGCCAAATCCCGCTTCGTACGAAATTTTTTCACAGCGCTGTTTCCGAGTGTCCACAAAGAGCCTCTGCTTGAAACTGTCCACATGCACATCTCCCATACTGGTGTGTTCGTTTCACTACCTGGATTTTGGTTTCCTCTTCTTTCTTTGAAATGACAAGCCTTCTTTCTGCACGCTACACACACCATGTAGCAGTTTCAGTTTTTAGCATGTTGGTGCTCTCAAAACGCTGTGTTACCATGTAGAGTGTGTCACTCTCCAGCACTGAATACACAACCTAGAGCTCCTTTCACCACAGACACGCAAACACATCTTTTTGTGAAAGTCCTACTTCAGGTCACTTGGAAATGTAAGGTTTTCATCGAGAACATGAAGTCAATCACGGTTTTGCACTCTGCAGCCAATAGAGATGTACTTTTCTACAAACCCGTCTGAATTTCACTGCAAAATACCCTTCTCTTCTTGTTTGTTGAAAGTTCTCAACGTATTAGGAGAAAGAGCGTGTTCGTGCAAGAGTGATGCAGTGTGCGTTTTCCTGGACTTCAAGTGATTTGGGAAACATACTCCTTATTTTTCCCCATTGTGTAAGAAACAACATGAGGCTTGCAAGAGATTGAAACAATGCATCCCAAAACGTATTCCAGCAGTGAAAACACACGTTTCTACAACTACTTTGAAGGAGCAAGCAAAAGCCTACTGGCTGAGTGTCCTTTCAGAGAGAAACACACGCATTGCTTCCTTCTGGAGTGAGTTTTCAGCCTGGAATTCATATGCATTTTGTCCTGTGCAGAATGTAGCTACCTGCTCGGGAGTTGTGTCATAGATGCACCTTTCCTGCAGGAGTTTATTGAAACATTCATTGTTTGGCTAAGTTCTTTAGGGTTGGTTTTGGAAGGTCTTTCAACTTTGGCCAAATCCCGCTTCGTAGGAAATTTTTTCACAGCGCTGTTTCCAAGTGTCCACAAAGAGCCTCTGCTTGAAACTGTCCACATGCACATCTCCCATACTGGTGTGTTCGTTTCTCTACCTGGATTTTGGTTTCCTCTTCTTTCTTTGAAATGACAAGCCTTCTTTCTGCACGCTACACACACCTTGTAGCAGTTTCAGTTTTTAGCATGTTGGTGCTCTCAAAACGCTGTGTAACCTATGTAGAGTGTGTCACTCTCCAGCACTGAATACAAAACCTAGAGCTCCTTTCACCACAGACACGCAAACACATCTTTTTGTGAAAGTCCTACTTCAGGTCACTTGGAAATGTAAGGTTTTCATCGAGAACATGAAGTCAATCACGGTTTTGCACTCTGCAGCCAATAGAAATGTACTTTTCTACAAACCCGTCTGAATTTCACTGCAAAATACACTTCTCTTCTTGTTTGTTGAAAGTTCCCAACGTATTAGGAGAAAGAGCGTGTTCGTGCAAGAGTGATGCAGTGTGCGTTTTCCTGGACTTCAAGTGATTTGGGAAACATACTCCTTATTTTTCCACATTGTGTAAGAAACAACATGAGCCTTGCAAGAGATTGAAACAATGCATCCCAAAACCTATTCCAGCAGTGAAAACACACGTTTCTACAAAGACTTTGAAGGAGTAAGCAAAAGCCTACTGGCTGAGTGTTCTTTCAGAGAGAAACACACGCATTGCTTCCTTCTGGAGTGAGTTTTCAGCCTGGAATTCATATGCATTTTGTACTGTGCAGAATGTAGCTACCTGCTCGGGAGTTGTGTCATAGATGCACCTTTCCTGAAGGAGTTTATTGCAACATTCATTGTTTGGCTAAGTTCTTTAGGGTTGGTTTTGGAAGGTCTTTCAACTTTGGCCAAATCCCGCTTCGTACGAAATTTTTTCACAGCGCTGTTTCCGAGTGTCCACAAAGAGCCTCTGCTTGAAACTGTCCACATGCACATCTCCCATACTGGTGTGTTCGTTTCACTACCTGGATTTTGGTTTCCTCTTCTTTCTTTGAAATGACAAGCCTTCTTTCTGCACGCTACACACACCATGTAGCAGTTTCAGTTTTTAGCATGTTGGTGCTCTCAAAACGCTGTGTTACCATGTAGAGTGTGTCACTCTCCAGCACTGAATACACAACCTAGAGCTCCTTTCACCACAGACACGCAAACACATCTTTTTGTGAAAGTCCTACTTCAGGTCACTTGGAAATGTAAGGTTTTCATCGAGAACATGAAGTCAATCACGGTTTTGCACTCTGCAGCCAATAGAGATGTACTTTTCTACAAACCCGTCTGAATTTCACTGCAAAATACCCTTCTCTTCTTGTTTGTTGAAAGTTCTCAACGTATTAGGAGAAAGAGCGTGTTCGTGCAAGAGTGATGCAGTGTGCGTTTTCCTGGACTTCAAGTGATTTGGGAAACATACTCCTTATTTTTCCCCATTGTGTAAGAAACAACATGAGGCTTGCAAGAGATTGAAACAATGCATCCCAAAACGTATTCCAGCAGTGAAACACACGTTTCTACAACTACTTTGAAGGAGCAAGCAAAAGCCTACTGGCTGAGTGTCCTTTCAGAGAGAAACACACGCATTGATTCCTTCTGGAGTGAGTTTTCAGCCTGGAATTCATATGCATTTTGTCCTGTGCAGAATGTAGCTACCTGCTCGGGAGTTGTGTCATAGATGCACCTTTCCTGCAGGAGTTTATTGAAACATTCATTGTTTGGCTAAGTTCTTTAGGGTTGGTTTTGGAAGGTCTTTCAACTTTGGCCAAATCCCGCTTCGTACGAAATTTTTTCACAGCGCTGTTTCCAAGTGTCCACAAAGAGCCTCTGCTTGAAACTGTCCACATGCACATCTCCCATACTGGTTTGTTCGTTTCACTAGCTGGATTTTGGTTTCCTCTTCTTTCTTTGAAATGACAAGCCTTCTTTCTGCACGCTACACACACCTTGTAGCAGTTTCAGTTTTTAGCATGTTGGTGCTCTCAAAACGCTGTGTAACCCATGTAGAGTGTGTCACTCTCCAGCACTGAATACACAACCTAGAGCTCCTTTCACCACAGACACGCAAACACATCTTTTTGTGAAAGTCCTACTTCAGGTCACTTGGAAATGTAAGGTTTTCATCGAGAACATGAAGTCAATCACGGTTTTGCACTCTGCAGCCAATAGAGATGTACTTTTCTACAAACCCGTCTGAATTTCAATGCAAAATACCCTTCTCTTCTTGTTTGTTGAAAGTTCTCAACGTATTAGGAGAAAGAGCGTGTTCGTGCAAGAGTGATGCAGTGTGCGTTTTCCTGGACTTCAAGTGATTTGGGAATCATACTCCTTATTTTTCCCCATTGTGTAAGAAACAACATGAGGCTTGCAAGAGATTGAAACAATGCATCCCAAAATGTATTCCAGCAGTGAAAACACACGTTTCTACAAAGACTATTAAGGAGCAAGCAAAAGCCTACTGGCTGAGTGTCCTTTCAGAGAGAAACACACGCATTGCTTCCTTCTGGAGTGAGTTTTCAGCCTGGAATTCATATGCATTTTGTACTGTGCAGAATGTAGCTACCTGCTCGGGAGTTGTGTCATAGATGCACCTTTCCTGCAGGAGTTTATTGCAACATTCATTGTTTGGCTAAGTTCTTTAGGGTTGGTTTTGGAAGGTCTTTCAACTTTGGCCAAATCCCGCTTCGTACGAAATTTTTTCACAGCGCTGTTTCCGAGTGTCCACAAAGAGCCTCTGCTTGAAACTGTCCACATGCACATCTCCCATACTGGTGTGTTCGTTTCACTACCTGGATTTTGGTTTCCTCTTCTTTCTTTGAAATGACAAGCCTTCTTTCTGCACGCTACACACACTTTGTAGCAGTTTCAGTTTTTAGCATGTTGGTGCTCTCAAAACGCTGTGTAACCTATGTAGAGTGTGTCACTCTCCAGCACTGAATACACAACCTAGAGCTCCTTTCACCACAGACACGCAAACACATCTTTTTGTGAAAGTCCTACTTCAGGTCACTTGGAAATGTAAGGTTTTCATCGAGAACATGAAGTCAATCACGGTTTTGCACTCTGCAGCCAATAGAAATGTACTTTTCTACAAACCCGTCTGAATTTCACTGCAAAATACACTTCTCTTCTTGTTTGTTGAAAGTTCCCAACCTATTAGGAGAAAGAGCGTGTTCGTGCAAGAGTGATGCAGTGTGCGTTTTCCTGGACTTCAAGTGATTTGGGAAACATACTCCTTATTTTTCCCCATTGTGTAAGTAACAACATGAGGCTTGCAAGAGATTGAAACAATGCATCCCAAAACCTATTCCAGCAGTGAAAACACACGTTTCTACAAAGACTTTGAAGGAGTAAGCAAAAGCCTACTGGCTGAGTGTTCTTTCAGAGAGAAACACACGCATTGCTTCCTTCTGGAGTGAGTTTTCAGCCTGGAATTCATATGCATTTTGTACTGTGCAGAATGTAGCTACCTGCTCGGGAGTTGTGTCATAGATGCACCTTTCCTGCAGGAGTTTATTGCAACATTCATTGTTTGGCTAAGTTCTTTAGGGTTGGTTTTGGAAGGTCTTTCAGCTTTGGCCAAATCCCGCTTCGTACGAAATTTTTTCACAGCGCTGTTTCCGAGTGTCCACAAAGAGCCTCTGCTTGAAACTGTCCACATGCACATCTCCCATACTGGTGTGTTCGTTTCACTACCTGGATTTTGGTTTCCTCTTCTTTCTTTGAAATGACAAGCCTTCTTTCTGCACGCTACACACACCTTGTAGCAGTTTCAGTTTTTAGCATGTTGGTGCTCTCAAAACGCTGTGTTACCATGTAGAGTGTGTCACTCTCCAGCACTGAATACACAACCTAGAGCACCTTTCACCACAGACACGCAAACACATCTTTTTGTGAAAATCCTACTTCAGGTCACTTGGAAATGTAAGGTTTTCATCGAGAACATGAAGTCAATCACGGTTTTGCAATCTGCAGCCAATAGAAATGTATTTTTCTACAAACCCGTCTGAATTTCACTGCAAAATACCCTTCTCTTCTTGTTTGTTGAAAGTTCTCAACGTATTAGGAGAAAGCGTGTTCGTGCAAGAGTGATGCAGTGTGCGTTTTCCTGGACTTCAAGTGATTTGGGAAACATACTCCTTATTTTTCCACATTGTGTAAGAAACAACATGAGCCTTGCAAGAGATTGAAACAATGCATCCCAAAACGTATTCCAGCAGTGAAAACACACGTTTCTACAAAGACTTTGAAGGAGCAAGCAAAAGCCTACTGGCTGAGTGTCCTTTCAGAGAGAAACACACGCATTGCTTCCTTTTGAAGTGAGTTTTCAGCCTGGAATTCATATGCATTTTGTACTGTGCAGAATGTAGCTACCTGCTCGGGAGTTGTGTCATAGATGCACCTTTCCTGCAGGAGTTTATTGCAACATTCATTGTTTGGCTAAGTTCTTTAGGGTTGGTTTTGGAAGGTCTTTCAACTTTGGCCAAATCCCGCTTCGTAGGAAATTTTTTCACAGCGCTGTTTCCAAGTGTCCACAAAGAGCCTCTGCTTGAAACTGTCCACATGCACATCTCCCATACTGGTGTGTTCGTTTCACTACCTGGATTTTGGTTTCCTCTTCTTTCTTTGAAATGACAAGCCTTCTTTCTGCACGCTACACACACCTTGTAGCAGTTTCAGTTTTTAGCATGTTGGTGCTCTCAAAACGCTGTGTAACCTATGTAGAGTGTGTCACTCTCCAGCACTGAATACACAACCTAGAGCTCCTTTCACCACAGACACGCAAACACATCTTTTTGTGAAAGTCCTACTTCAGGTCACTTGGAAATGTAAGGTTTTCATCGAGAACATGAAGTCAATCACGGTTTTGCACTCTGCAGCCAATAGAGATGTACTTTTCTACAAACCCGTCTGAATTTCACTGCAAAATACCCTTCTCTTCTTGTTTGTTGAAAGTTCTCAACGTATTAGGAGAAAGAGCGTGTTCGTGCAAGAGTGATGCAGTGTGCGTTTTCCTGGACTTCAAGTGATTTGGGAAACATACTCCTTATTTTTCCCCATTGTGTAAGAAACAACATGAGGCTTGCAAGAGATTGAAACAATGCATCCCAAACCTTTTCCGGCAGTGAAAACACACGTTTCTACAAAGACTTTTAAGGAGCAAGCAAAAGCCTACTGGCTGAGTGTCCTTTCAGAGAGAAACACACGCATTGCTTCCTTCTGGAGTGAGTTTTCAGCCTGGAATTCATATGCATTTTGTACTGTGCAGAATGTAGCTACCTGCTCGGAAGTTGTGTCATAGATGCACCTTTCCTGCAGGAGTTTATTGCAACATTCATTGTTTGGCTAAGTTCTTTAGGGTTGGTTTTGGAAGGTCTTTCAGCTTTGGCCAAATCCCGCTTCGTACGAAATTTTTTCACAGCGCTGTTTCCGAGTGTCCACAAAGAGCCTCTGCTTGAAACTGTCCACATGCACATCTCCCATACTGGTGTGTTCGTTTCACTACCTGGATTTTGGTTTCCTCTTCTTTCTTTGAAATGACAAGCCTTCTTTCTGCACGCTACACACACCTTGTAGCAGTTTCAGTTTTTTGCATGTTTGTGCTCTCAAAACGCTGTTTTACCATGTAGAGTGTGTCACTCTCCAGCACTGAATACACAACCTAGAGCTCCTTTCACCACAGACACGCAAACACATCTTTTTGTGAAAGTCCTACTTCAGGTCACTTGGAACTGTAAGGTTTTCATGGAGAACATGAAGTCAATCACGTTTTTGCACTCTGCAGCCAATAGAAATGTACTTTCTACAAACCCGTCTGAATTTCACTGCAAAATATCCTTCTTTTCCGGTTTGTTGAAAGTTCTCAACACATTAGGAGAAAGAGCGTGTTCGTGCAAGAGTGATGCAGTGTGCGTTTTCCTGGACTTCAAGTGATTTGGGAAACATACTCCTTATTTTTCCCCATTGTGTAAGAAACAACATGAGGCTTGCAAGAGATTGAAACAATGCATCCCAAAACGTATTCCGGCAGTGAAAACACACGTTTCTACAAAGACTTTGAAGGAGCAAGCAAAAGCCTAGTGGCTGAGTGTTCTTTCAGAGAGAAACACACGCATTGCTTCCTTCTGGAGTGAGTTTTCAGCCTGGAATTCATATGCATTTTGTACTGTGCAGAATGTAGCTACCTGCTCGGGAGTTGTGTCATAGATGCACCTTTCCTGCAGGAGTTTATTGCAACATTCATTGTTTGGCTAAGTTCTTTAGGGTTGGTTTTGGAAGGTCTTTCAACTTTGGCCAAATCCCGCTTCGTACGAAATTTTTTCACAGCGCTGTTTCCAAGTGTCCACAAAGAGCCTCTGCTTGAAACTATCCACATGCACATCTCCCATACTGGTGTGTTCGTTTCACTACCTGGATTTTGGTTTCCTCTTCTTTCTTTGAAATGACAAGCCTTCTTTCTGCACGCTACACACACCTTGTAGCAGTTTCAGTTTTTAGCATGTTGGAGCTCTCAAAACGCTGTTACCATGTAGAGTGTGTCACTCTCCAGCACTGAATACACAACCTAGAGCTCCTTTCACCACAGACACGCAAACACATCTTTTTGTGAAAGTCCTACTTCAGGTCACTTGGAAATGTAAGGTTTTCATCGAGAACATGAAGTCAATCACGGTTTTGCACTCTGCTGCCAATAGAAATGTACTTTTCTACAAACCCGTCTGAATTTCACTGCAAAATACCCTTCTTTTCTTGTTTGTTGAAAGTTCTCAACGTATTAGGAGAAAGAGCGTGTTCGTGCAAGAGTGATGCAGTGTGCGTTTTCCTGGACTTCAAGTGATTTGGGAAACATACTCCTTATTTTTCCCCATTGTGTAAGAAACAACATGAGGCTTGCAAGAGATTGAAACAATGCATCCCAAACCTTTTCCGGCAGTGAAAACACACGTTTCTACAAAGACTTTGAAGGAGCAAGCAAAAGCCTACTGGCTGAGTGTCCTTTCAGAGAGAAACACACGCATTGCTTCCTTCTGGAGTGAGTTTTCAGCCTGGAATTCATATGCATTTTGTACTGTGCAGAATGTAGCTACCTGCTCGGGAGTTGTGTCATAGATGCACCTTTCCTGCAGGAGTTTATTGCAACATTCATTGTTTGGCTAAGTTCTTTAGGGTTGGTTTTGGAAGGTCTTTCAACTTTGGCCAAATCCCGCTTCGTACGAAATTTTTTCACAGCGCTGTTTCCAAGTGTCCACAAAGAGACTCTGCTTGAAACTATCCACATGCACATCTCCCATACTGGTGTGTTCGTTTCACTACCTGGATTTTGGTTTCCTCTTCTTTCTTTGAAATGACAAGCCTTCTTTCTGCACGCTACACACACCTTGTAGCAGTTTCAGTTTTTAGCATGTTGGTGCTCTCAAAACGCTGTGTTACCATGTAGAGTGTGTCACTCTCCAGCACTGAATACACAACCTACAGCTCCTTTCACCACAGACACGCAAACACATCTTTTTGTGAAAGTCCTACTTCAGGTCACTTGGAAATGTAAGGTTTTCATCGAGAACATGAAGTCAATCACGGTTTTGCAATCTGCAGCCAATAGAGATGTACATTTCTACAAACCCGTCTGAATTTCACTGCAAAATATCCTTCTTTTCCGGTTTGTTGAAAGTTCTCAACACATTAGGGGAAAGAGCGTGTTCGTGCAAGAGTGATGTAGTGTGCGTTTTCCTGGACTTCAAGTGATTTGGGAAACATACTCCTTATTTTTCCCCATTGTGTAAGAAACAACATGAGGCTTGCAAGAGATTGAAACAATGCATCCCAAACCTTTTCCGGCAGTGAAAACACACGTTTCTACAAAGACTTTGAAGGAGCAAGCAAAAGCCTACTGGCTGAGTGTCCTTTCAGAGAGAAACACACGCATTGCTTCCTTCTGGAGTGAGGTTTCAGCCTGGAATTCATATGCATTTTGTACTGTGCAGAATGTAGCTACCTGCTCGGGAGTTGTGTCATAGATGCACCTTTCCTGCAGGAGTTTATTGCAACATTCATTGTTTGGCTAAGTTCTTTAGGGTTGGTTTTGGAAGGTCTTTCAACTTTGGCCAAAGCCCGCTTCGTACGAAATTTTTTCACAGCGCTGTTTCCAAGTGTCCACAAAGAGCCTCTGCTTGAAACTGTCCACATGCACATCTCCCATACTGGTGTGTTCGTTTCACTACCTGGATTTTGGTTTCCTCTTCTTTCTTTGAAATGACAAGCCTTCTTTCTGCACGCTACACACACCTTGTAGCAGTTTCAGTTTTTAGCATGTTGGTGCTCTGAAAACGCTGTGTAACCTATGTAGAGTGTGTCATCTCCAGCACTGAATACACAACCTAGAGCTCCTTTCACCACAGACACGCAAACACATCTTTTTGTGAAAGTCCTACTTCAGGTCACTTGGAAATGTAAGGTTTTCATCGAGAACATGAAGTCAATCACGGTTTTGCAATCTGCAGCCAATAGAGATGTACATTTCTACAAACCCGTCTGAATTTCACTGCAAAATATCCTTCTTTTCCGGTTTGTTGAAAGTTCTCAACACATTAGGAGAAAGAGCGTGTTCGTGCAAGAGTGATGCAGTGTGCGTTTTCCTGGACTTCAAGTGATTTGGAAAACATACTCCTTATTTTTCCCCATTGTGTAAGAAACAACATGAGGCTTGCAAGAGATTGAAAGAATGCATCCCAAAACGTATTCCGGCAGTGAAAACACACGTTTCTACAAAGACTTTGAAGGAGCAAGCAAAAGCCTAGTGGCTGAGTGTTCTTTCAGAGAGAAACACACGCATTGCTTCCTTCTGGAGTGAGTTTTCAGCCTGGAATTCATATGCATTTTGTACTGTGCAGAATGTAGCTACCTGCTCGGGAGTTGTGTCATAGATGCACCTTTCCTGCAGGAGTTTATTGCAACATTCATTGTTTGGCTAAGTTCTTTAGGGTTGGTTTTGGAAGGTCTTTCAACTTTGGCGAAATCCCGCTTCGTACGAAATTTTTTCACAGCGCTGTTTCCAAGTGTCCACAAAGAGCCTCTGCTTGAAACTATCCACATGCACATCTCCCATACTGGTGTGTTCGTTTCACTACCTGGATTTTGGTTTCCTCTTCTTTCTTTGAAATGACAAGCCTTCTTTCTGCACGCTACACACACCTTGTAGCAGTTTCAGTTTTTAGCATGTTGGAGCTCTCAAAACGCTGTTACCATGTAGAGTGTGTCACTCTCCAGCACTGAATACACAACCTAGAGCTCTTTTCACCACAGACACGCAAACACATCTTTTTGTGAAAGTCCTACTTCAGGTCACTTGGAAATGTAAGGTTTTCATCGAGAACATGAAGTCAATCACGGTTTTGCACTCTGCTGCCAATAGAAATGTACTTTTCTACAAACCCGTCTGAATTTCACTGCAAAATACCCTTCTTTTCTTGTTTGTTGAAAGTTCTCAACGTATTAGGAGAAAGAGCGTGTTCGTGCAAGAGTGATGCAGTGTGCGTTTTCCTGGACTTCAAGTGATTTGGGAAACATACTCCTTATTTTTCCCCATTGTGTAAGAAACAACATGAGGCTTGCAAGAGATTGAAACAATGCATCCCAAACCTTTTCCGGCAGTGAAAACACACGTTTCTACAAAGACTTTGAAGGAGCAAGCAAAAGCCTACTGGCTGAGTGTCCTTTCAGAGAGAAACACACGCATTGCTTCCTTCTGGAGTGAGTTTTCAGCCTGGAATTCATATGCATTTTGTACTGTGCAGAATGTAGCTACCTGCTCGGGAGTTGTGTCATAGATGCACCTTTCCTGCAGGAGTTTATTGCAACATTCATTGTTCGGCTAAGTTCTTTAGGGTTGGTTTTGGAAGGTCTTTCAACTTTGGCCAAATCCCGCTTCGTACGAAATTTTTTCACAGCGCTGTTTCCAAGTGTCCACAAAGAGCCTCTGCTTGAAACTGTCCACATGCACATCTCCCATGCTGGTGTGTTCGTTTCACTACCTGGATTTTGGTTTCCTCTTCTTTCTTTGAAATGACAAGCCTTCTTTCTGCACGCTACACACACCTTGTAGCAGTTTCAGTTTTTAGCATGCTGGTGTTCTCAAAACGCTGTGTAACCTATGTAGAGGTGTCACTCTCCAGCACTGAATACACAACCTAGAGCTCCTTTCACCACAGACACGCAAACACATCTTTTTGTGAAAGTCCTACTTCAGGTCACTTGGAAATGTAAGGTTTTCATCGAGAACATGAAGTCAATCACGGTTTTGCACTCTGCAGCCAATAGAGATGTACATTTCTACAAACCCGTCTGAATTTCACTGCAAAATACCCTTCTTTTCCGGTTTGTTGAAAGTTCTCAACACATTAGGAGTAAGAGCGTGTTCGTGCAAGAGTGATGCAGTGTGCGTTTTCCTGGACTTCAAGTGATTTGGGAAACATACTCCTTATTTTTCCCCATTGTGTAAGAAACAACATGAGGCTTGCAAGAGATTGAAACAATGCATCCCAAAACGTATTCCAGCAGTGAAAACACACGTTTCTACAAGGACTTGGAAGGAGCAAGCAAAAGCCTACTGGCTGAGTGTCCTTTCAGAGCGAAACACACGCATTGCTTCCTTCTGGAGTGAGTTTTCAGCCTGGAATTCATATGCATTTTGTACTGTGCAGAATGTAGCTACCTGCTCGGGAGTTGTGTCATAGATGCACCTTTCCTGCAGGAGTTTATTGCAACATTCATTGTTTGGCTAAGTTCTTTAGGGTTGGTTTTGGAAGGTCTTTCAACTTTGGCCAAATCCCGCTTCGTACGAAATTTTTTCACAGCGCTGTTTCCAAGTGTCCACAAAGAGCCTCTGCTTGAAACTATCCACATGCACATCTCCCATACTGGTGTGTTCGTTTCACTACCTGGATTTTGGTTTCCTCTTCTTTCTTTGAAATGACAAGCCTTCTTTCTGCACGCTACACACACCTTGTAGCAGTTTCAGTTTTTAGCATGTTGGAGCTCTCAAAACGCTGTTACCATGTAGAGTGTGTCACTCTCCAGCACTGAATACACAACCTAGAGCTCTTTTCACCACAGACACGCAAACACATCTTTTTGTGAAAGTCCTACTTCAGGTCACTTGGAAATGTAAGGTTTTCATCGAGAACATGAAGTCAATCACGGTTTTGCACTCTGCTGCCAATAGAAATGTACTTTTCTACAAACCCGTCTGAATTTCACTGCAAAATACCCTTCTTTTCTTGTTTGTTGAAAGTTCTCAACGTATTAGGAGAAAGAGCGTGTTCGTGCAAGAGTGATGCAGTGTGCGTTTTCCTGGACTTCAAGTGATTTGGGAAACATACTCCTTATTTTTCCCCATTGTGTAAGAAACAACATGAGGCTTGCAAGAGATTGAAACAATGCATCCCAAACCTTTTCCGGCAGTGAAAACACACGTTTCTACAAAGACTTTGAAGGAGCAAGCAAAAGCCTACTGGCTGAGTGTCCTTTCAGAGAGAAACACACGCATTGCTTCCTTCTGGAGTGAGTTTTCAGCCTGGAATTCATATGCATTTTGTACTGTGCAGAATGTAGCTACCTGCTCGGGAGTTGTGTCATAGATGCACCTTTCCTGCAGGAGTTTATTGCAACATTCATTGTTCGGCTAAGTTCTTTAGGGTTGGTTTTGGAAGGTCTTTCAACTTTGGCCAAATCCCGCTTCGTACGAAATTTTTTCACAGCGCTGTTTCCAAGTGTCCACAAAGAGCCTCTGCTTGAAACTGTCCACATGCACATCTCCCATGCTGGTGTGTTCGTTTCACTACCTGGATTTTGGTTTCCTCTTCTTTCTTTGAAATGACAAGCCTTCTTTCTGCACGCTACACACACCTTGTAGCAGTTTCAGTTTTTAGCATGCTGGTGTTCTCAAAACGCTGTGTAACCTATGTAGAGGTGTCACTCTCCAGCACTGAATACACAACCTAGAGCTCCTTTCACCACAGACACGCAAACACATCTTTTTGTGAAAGTCCTACTTCAGGTCACTTGGAAATGTAAGGTTTTCATCGAGAACATGAAGTCAATCACGGTTTTGCACTCTGCAGCCAATAGAGATGTACATTTCTACAAACCCGTCTGAATTTCACTGCAAAATACCCTTCTTTTCCGGTTTGTTGAAAGTTCTCAACACATTAGGAGTAAGAGCGTGTTCGTGCAAGAGTGATGCAGTGTGCGTTTTCCTGGACTTCAAGTGATTTGGGAAACATACTCCTTATTTTTCCCCATTGTGTAAGAAACAACATGAGGCTTGCAAGAGATTGAAACAATGCATCCCAAAACGTATTCCAGCAGTGAAAACACACGTTTCTACAAGGACTTGGAAGGAGCAAGCAAAAGCCTACTGGCTGAGTGTCCTTTCAGAGCGAAACACACGCATTGCTTCCTTCTGGAGTGAGTTTTCAGCCTGGAATTCATATGCATTTTGTACTGTGCAGAATGTAGCTACCTGCTCGGGAGTTGTGTCATAGATGCACCTTTCCTGCAGGAGTTTATTGCAACATTCATTGTTTGGCTAAGTTCTTTAGGGTTGGTTTTGGAAGGTCTTTCAACTTTGGCCAAATCCCGCTTCGTACGAAATTTTTTCACAGCGCTGTTTCCAAGTGTCCACAAAGAGCCTCTGCTTGAAACTGTCCACATGCACATCTCCCATGCTGGTGTGTTCGTTTCACTACCTGGATTTTGGTTTCCTCTTCTTTCTTTGAAATGACAAGCCTTCTGTCTGCACGCTACACACACCTTGTAGCAGTTTCAGTTTTTAGCATGTTGGTGCTCTCAAAACGCTGTGTTACCATGTAGAGTGTGTCACTCTCCAGCACTGAATACACAACCTAGAGCTCCTTTCACCACAGACACGCAAACACATCTTTTTGTGAAAGTCCTACTTCAGGTCACTTGGAAATGTAAGGTTTTCATCGAGAACATGAAGTCAATCACGGTTTTGCACTCTGCAGCCAATAGAAATGTACTTTTCTACAAACCCGTCTGAATTTCACTGCAAAATACCCTTCTTTTCTTGTTTGTTGAAAGTTCTCAACGTATTAGGAGAAAGAGCGTGTTCGTGCAAGAGTGATGCAGTGTGCGTTTTCCTGGACTTCAAGTGATTTGGGAAACATACTCCTTATTTTTCCCCATTGTGTAAGAAACAACATGAGGCTTGCAAGAGATTGAAACAATGCATCCCAAACCTTTTCCGGCAGTGAAAACACACGTTTCTACAAAGACTTTGAAGGAGCAAGCAAAAGCCTACTGGCTGAGTGTCCTTTCAGAGAAAAACACACGCATTGCTTCCTTCTGGAGTGAGTTTTCAGCCTGGAATTCATATGCATTTTGTACTGTGCAGAATGTAGCTACCTGCTCGGGAGTTGTGTCATAGATGCACCTTTCCTGCAGGAGTTTATTGCAACATTCATTGTTTGGCTAAGTTCTTTAGGGTTGGTTTTGGAAGGTCTTTCAACTTTGGCCAAATCCCGCTTCGTACGAAATTTTTTCACAGCGCTGTTTCCAAGTGTCCACAAAGAGCCTCTGCTTGAAACTGTCCACATGCACATCTCCCATACTGGTGTGTTCGTTTCACTACCTGGATTTTGGTTTCCTCTTCTTTCTTTGAAATGACAAGCCTTCTTTCTGCACGCCACACACACCTTGTAGCAGTTTCAGTTTTTAGCATTTTGGTGCTCTCAAAACGCTGTGTTACCATGTAGAGTGTGTCACTCTCCAGCACTGAATACACAACCTAGAGCTCCTTTCACCACAGACACGCAAACACATCTTTTTGTGAAAGTCCTACTTCAGGTCACTTGGAAATGTAAGGTTTTCATCGAGAACATGAAGTCAATCACGGTTTTGCACTCTGCAGCCAATAGAGATGTACTTTTCTACAAACCCGTCTGAATTTCACTGCAAAATACCCTTCTTTTCTTGTTTGTTGAAAGTTCTCAACGTATTAGGAGAAAGAGCGTGTTCGTGCAAGAGTGATGCAGTGTGCGTTTTCCTGGACTTCAAGTGATTTGGGAAACATACTCCTTATTTTTCCCCATTGTGTAAGAAACAACATGAGGCTTGCAAGAGATTGAAACAATGCATCCCAAACCTTTTCCGGCAGTGAAAACACACGTTTCTACAAAGACTTTGAAGGAGCAAGCAAAAGCCTACTGGCTGAGTGTCCTTTCAGAGAGAAACACACGCATTGCTTCCTTCTGGAGTGAGTTTTCAGCCTGTAATTCATATGCATTTTGTACTGTGCAGAATGTAGCTACCTGCTCGGGAGTTGTGTCATAGATGCACCTTTCCTGCAGGAGTTTATTGCAACATTCATTCTTCGGCTAAGTTCTTTAGGGTTGGTTTTGGAAGGTCTTTCAACTTTGGCCAAATCCCGCTTCGTACGAAATTTTTTCACAGCGCTGTTTCCAAGTGTCCACAAAGAGCCTCTGCTTGAAACTGTCCACATGCACATCTCCCATGCTGGTGTGTTCGTTTCACTACCTGGATTTTGGTTTCCTCTTCTTTCTTTGAAATGACAAGCCTTCTTTCTGCACGCTACACACACCTTGTAGCAGTTTCAGTTTTTAGCATGTTGTTGCTCTCAAAACGCTGTGTAACCTATGTAGAGTGTGTCATCTCCAGCACTGAATACACAACCTAGAGCTCCTTTCACCACAGACACGCAAACACATCTTTTTGTGAAAGTCCTACTTCAGGTCACTTGGAAATGTAAGGTTTTCATCGAGAACATGAAGTCAATCACGGTTTTGCACTCTGCAGCCAATAGAAATGTACTTTTCTACAAACCCGTCTGAATTTCACTGCAAAATACCCTTCTTTTCTTGTTTGTTGAAAGTTCTCAACACATTAGGAGAAAGAGCGTGTTCGTGCAAGAGTGATGCAGTGTGCGTTTTCCTGGACTTCAAGTGATTTGGGAAACATACTCCTTATTTTTCCCCATTGTGTAAGAAACAACATGAGGCTTGCAAGAGATTGAAACAATGCATCCCAAAACGTATTCCAGCAGTGAAAACACACGTTTCTACAAAGACTTTGAAGGAGCAAGCAAAAGCCTAGTGGCTGAGTGTCCTTTCAGAGAGAAACACACGCATTGCTTCCTTCTGGAGTGAGTTTTCAGCCTGGAATTCATATGCATTTTGTACTGTGCAGAATGTAGCTACCTGCTCGGGAGTTGTGTCATAGATGCACCTTTCCTGCAGGAGTTTATTGCAACATTCATTGTTTGGCTAAGTTCTTTAGGGTTGGTTTTGGAAGGTCTTTCAACTTTGGCCAAATCCCGCTTCGTACGAAATTTCTTCACAGCGCTGTTTCCAAGTGTCCACAAAGAGCCTCTGCTTGCAACTGTCCACATGCACATCTCCCATACTGGTGTGTTCGTTTCACTACCTGGATTTTGGTTTCCTCTTCTTTCTTTGAAATGAGAAGCCTTCTTTCTGCACGCTACACACACCTTGTAGCAGTTTCAGTTTTTAGCATGTTGGTGCTCTCAAAACGCTGTGTAACCTATGTAGAGTGTGTCACTCTCCAGCACTGAATACACAACCTAGAGCTCCTTTCACCACAGACACGCAAACACATCTTTTTGTGAAAGTCCTACTTCAGGTCACTTGGAAATGTAAGGTTTTCATCGAGAACATGAAGTCAATCACGGTTTTGCACTCTGCTGCCAATAGAAATGTACTTTTCTACAAACCCGTCTGAATTTCACTGCAAAATACACTTCTCTTCTTGTTTGTTGAAAGTTCCCAACGTATTAGGAGAAAGAGCGTGTTCGTGCAAGAGTGATGCAGTGTGCGTTTTCCTGGACTTCAAGTGATTTGGGAAACATACTCCTTATTTTTCCCCATTGTGTAAGAAACAACATGAGGCTTGCAAGAGATTGAAACAATGCATCCCAAAACCTATTCCAGCAGTGAAAACACACGTTTCTACAAAGACTTTGAAGGAGTAAGCAAAAGCCTACTGGCTGAGTGTTCTTTCAGAGAGAAACACACGCATTGCTTCCTTCTGGAGTGAGTTTTCAGCCTGGAATTCATATGCATTTTGTACTGTGCAGAATGTAGCTACCTGCTCGGGAGTTGTGTCATAGATGCACCTTTCCTGCAGGAGTTTATTGCAACATTCATTGTTTGCCTAAGTTCTTTAGGGTTGGTTTTGGAAGGTCTTTCAGCTTTGGCCAAATCCCGCTTCGTACGAAATTTTTTCACAGCGCTGTTTCCGAGTGTCCACAAAGAGCCTCTGCTTGAAACTGTCCACATGCACATCTCCCATACTGGTGTGTTCGTTTCACTACCTGGATTTTGGTTTCCTCTTCTTTCTTTGAAATGACAAGCCTTCTTTCTGCACGCTACACACACCTTGTAGCAGTTTCAGTTTTTAGCATGCTGGTGCTCTCAAAACGCTGTGTAACCTATGTAGAGTGTGTCACTCTCCAGCACTGAATACACAACCTAGAGCTCCTTTCACCACAGACACGCAAACACATCTTTTTTGAAAGTCCTACTTCAGGTCACTTGGAAATGTAAGGTTTTCATCGAGAACATGAAGTCAATCACGGTTTTGCACTCTGCAGCCAATAGAGATGTACTTTTCTACAAACCCGTCTGAATTTCACTGCAAAATACCCTTCTCTTCTTGTTTGTTGAAAGTTCTCAACGTATTAGGAGAAAGAGCGTGTTCGTGCAAGAGTGATGCAGTGTGCGTTTTCCTGGACTTCAAGTGATTTGGGAAACATACTCCTTATTTTTCCCCATTGTGTAAGAAACAACATGAGGCTTGCAAGAGATTGAAACAATGCATCCCAAACCTTTTCCGGCAGTGAAAACACACGTTTCTACAAAGACTTTTAAGGAGCAAGCAAAAGCCTAGTGGCTGAGTGTTCTTTCAGAGAGAAACACACGCATTGCTTCCTTCTGGAGTGAGTTTTCAGCCTGGAATTCATATGCATTTTGTACTGTGCAGAATGTAGCTACCTGCTCGGGAGTTGTGTCATAGATGCACCTTTCCTGCAGGAGTTTATTGCAACATTCATTGTTTGGCTAAGTTCTTTAGGGTTGGTTTTGGAAGGTCTTTCAACTTTGGCCAAATCCCGCTTCGTACGAAATTTTTTCACAGCGCTGTTTCCAAGTGTCCACAAAGAGCCTCTGCTTGAAACTATCCACATGCACATCTCCCATACTGGTGTGTTCGTTTCACTACCTGGATTTTGGTTTCCTCTTCTTTCTTTGAAATGACAAGCCTTCTTTCTGCACGCTACACACACCTTGTAGCAGTTTCAGTTTTTAGCATGTTGGAGCTCTCAAAACGCTGTTACCATGTAGAGTGTGTCACTCTCCAGCACTGAATACACAACCTAGAGCTCCTTTCACCACAGACACGCAAACACATCTTTTTGTGAAAGTCCTACTTCAGGTCACTTGGAAATGTAAGGTTTTCATCGAGAACATGAAGTCAATCACGGTTTTGCACTCTGCTGCCAATAGAAATGTACTTTTCTACAAACCCGTCTGAATTTCACTGCAAAATACCCTTCTTTTCTTGTTTGTTGAAAGTTCTCAACGTATTAGGAGAAAGAGCGTGTTCGTGCAAGAGTGATGCAGTGTGCGTTTTCCTGGACTTCAAGTGATTTGGGAAACATACTCCTTATTTTTCCCCATTGTGTAAGAAACAACATGAGGCTTGCAAGAGATTGAAACAATGCATCCCAAACCTTTTCCGGCAGTGAAAACACACGTTTCTACAAAGACTTTGAAGGAGCAAGCAAAAGCCTACTGGCTGAGTGTCCTTTCAGAGAGAAACACACACATTGCTTCCTTCTGGAGTGAGTTTTCAGCCTGGAATTCATATGCATTTTGTACTGTGCAGAATGTAGCTACCTGCTCGGGAGTTGTGTCATAGATGCACCTTTCCTGCAGGAGTTTATTGCAACATTCATTGTTTGGCTAAGTTCTTTAGGGTTGGTTTTGGAAGGTCTTTCAACTTTGGCCAAATCCCGCTTCGTACGAAATTTTTTCACAGCGCTGTTTCCAAGTGTCCACAAAGAGACTCTGCTTGAAACTATCCACATGCACATCTCCCATACTGGTGTGTTCGTTTCACTACCTGGATTTTGGTTTCCTCTTCTTTCTTTGAAATGACAAGCCTTCTTTCTGCACGCTACACACACCTTGTAGCAGTTTCAGTTTTTAGCATGTTGGTGCTCTCAAAACGCTGTGTTACCATGTAGAGTGTGTCACTCTCCAGCACTGAATACACAACCTACAGCTCCTTTCACCACAGACACGCAAACACATCTTTTTGTGAAAGTCCTACTTTAGGTCACTTGGAAATGTAAGGTTTTCATCGAGAATATGAAGTCAATCACGGTTTTGCACTCTGCTGCCAATAGAAATGTACTTTTCTACAAACCCGTCTGAATTTCACTGCAAAATATCCTTCTTTTCTTGTTTGTTGAAAGTTCTCAACACATTAGGAGAAAGAGCGTGTTCGTGCAAGAGTGATGCAGTGTGCGTTTTCCTGGACTTCAAGTGATTTGGGAAACATACTCCTTATTTTTCCCCATTGTGTAAGAAACAACATGAGGCTTGCAAGAGATTGAAACAATGCATCCCAAAACGTATTCCGGCAGTGAAAACACACGTTTCTACAAAGACTTTGAAGGAGCAAGCAAAAGCCTACTGGCTGAGTGTTCTTTCAGAGAGAAACACACGCATTGCTTCCTTCTGGAGTGAGTTTTCAGCCTGGAATTCATATGCATTTTGTACTGTGCAGAATGTAGCTACCTGCTCGGGAGTTGTGTCATAGATGCACCTTTCCTGCAGGAGTTTATTGCAACATTCATTGTTTGGCTAAGTTCTTTAGGGTTGGTTTTGGAAGGTCTTTCAACTTTGGCCAAATCCCGCTTCGTACGAAATTTTTTCACAGCGCTGTTTCCAAGTGTCCACAAAGAGCCTCTGCTTGAAACTGTCCACATGCACATCTCCCATGCTGGTGTGTTCGTTTCACTACCTGGATTTTGGTTTCCTCTTCTTTCTTTGAAATGACAAGCCTTCTTTCTGCACGCTACACACACCTTGTAGCAGTTTCAGTTTTTAGCATGTTGTTGCTCTCAAAACGCTGTGTAACCTTGTAGAGTGTGTCATCTCCAGCACTGAATACACAACCTAGAGCTCCTTTCACCACAGACACGCAAACACATCTTTTTGTGAAAGTCCTACTTCAGGTCACTTGGAAATGTAAGGTTTTCATCGAGAACATGAAGTCAATCACGGTTTTGCAATCTGCAGCCAATAGAGATGTACATTTCTACAAACCCGTCTGAATTTCACTGCAAAATATCCTTCTTTTCCGGTTTGTTGAAAGTTCTCAACACATTAGGGGAAAGAGCGTGTTCGTGCAAGAGTGATGTAGTGTGCGTTTTCCTGGACTTCAAGTGATTTGGGAAACATACTCCTTATTTTTCCCCATTGTGTAAGAAACAACATGAGGCTTGCAAGAGATTGAAACAATGCATCCCAAACCTTTTCCGGCAGTGAAAACACACGTTTCTACAAAGACTTTGAAGGAGCAAGCAAAAGCCTACTGGCTGAGTGTCCTTTCAGAGAGAAACACACGCATTGCTTCCTTCTGGAGTGAGGTTTCAGCCTGGAATTCATATGCATTTTGTACTGTGCAGAATGTAGCTACCTGCTCGGGAGTTGTGTCATAGATGCACCTTTCCTGCAGGAGTTTATTGCAACATTCATTGTTTGGCTAAGTTCTTTAGGGTTGGTTTTGGAAGGTCTTTCAACTTTGGCCAAATCCCGCTTCGTACGAAATTTGTTCACAGCGCTGTTTCCAAGTGTCCACAAAGAGCCTCTGCTTGAAACTGTCCACATGCACATCTCCCATACTGGTGTGTTCGTTTCACTACCTGGATTTTGGTTTCCTCTTCTTTCTTTGAAATGACAAGCCTTCTTTCTGCACGCTACACACACCTTGTAGCAGTTTCAGTTTTTAGCATGTTGGTGCTCTGAAAACGCTGTGTAACCTATGTAGAGTGTGTCATCTCC
The DNA here is from genome assembly GCF_964146895.1 of Miniopterus schreibersii. Lineage (NCBI taxonomy): Eukaryota > Metazoa > Chordata > Mammalia > Chiroptera > Miniopteridae > Miniopterus > Miniopterus schreibersii. The sequence continues at coordinate 1,050,818 of NW_027669848.1, forward strand.
AGCACTGAATACACAACCTAGAGCTCCTTTCACCACAGACACGCAAACACATCTTTTTGTGAAAGTCCTACTTCAGGTCACTTGGAAATGTAAGGTTTTCATCGAGAACATGAAGTCAATCACGGTTTTGCAATCTGCAGCCAATAGAGATGTACATTTCTACAAACCCGTCTGAATTTCACTGCAAAATATCCTTCTTTTCCGGTTTGTTGAAAGTTCTCAACACATTAGGAGAAAGAGCGTGTTCGTGCAAGAGTGATGCAGTGTGCGTTTTCCTGGACTTCAAGTGATTTGGAAAACATACTCCTTATTTTTCCCCATTGTGTAAGAAACAACATGAGGCTTGCAAGAGATTGAAAGAATGCATCCCAAAACGTATTCCGGCAGTGAAAACACACGTTTCTACAAAGACTTTGAAGGAGCAAGCAAAAGCCTAGTGGCTGAGTGTTCTTTCAGAGAGAAACACACGCATTGCTTCCTTCTGGAGTGAGTTTTCAGCCTGGAATTCATATGCATTTTGTACTGTGCAGAATGTAGCTACCTGCTCGGGAGTTGTGTCATAGATGCACCTTTCCTGCAGGAGTTTATTGCAACATTCATTGTTTGGCTAAGTTCTTTAGGGTTGGTTTTGGAAGGTCTTTCAACTTTGGCGAAATCCCGCTTCGTACGAAATTTTTTCACAGCGCTGTTTCCAAGTGTCCACAAAGAGCCTCTGCTTGAAACTATCCACATGCACATCTCCCATACTGGTGTGTTCGTTTCACTACCTGGATTTTGGTTTCCTCTTCTTTCTTTGAAATGACAAGCCTTCTTTCTGCACGCTACACACACCTTGTAGCAGTTTCAGTTTTTAGCATGTTGGAGCTCTCAAAACGCTGTTACCATGTAGAGTGTGTCACTCTCCAGCACTGAATACACAACCTAGAGCTCCTTTCACCACAGACACGCAAACACATCTTTTTGTGAAAGTCCTACTTCAGGTCACTTGGAAATGTAAGGTTTTCATCGAGAACATGAAGTCAATCACGGTTTTGCACTCTGCTGCCAATAGAAATGTACTTTTCTACAAACCCGTCTGAATTTCACTGCAAAATACCCTTCTTTTCTTGTTTGTTGAAAGTTCTCAACGTATTAGGAGAAAGAGCGTGTTCGTGCAAGAGTGATGCAGTGTGCGTTTTCCTGGACTTCAAGTGATTTGGGAAACATACTCCTTATTTTTCCCCATTGTGTAAGAAACAACATGAGGCTTGCAAGAGATTGAAACAATGCATCCCAAACCTTTTCCGGCAGTGAAAACACACGTTTCTACAAAGACTTTGAAGGAGCAAGCAAAAGCCTACTGGCTGAGTGTCCTTTCAGAGAGAAACACACGCATTGCTTCCTTCTGGAGTGAGTTTTCAGCCTGGAATTCATATGCATTTTGTACTGTGCAGAATGTAGCTACCTGCTCGGGAGTTGTGTCATAGATGCACCTTTCCTGCAGGAGTTTATTGCAACATTCATTGTTCGGCTAAGTTCTTTAGGGTTGGTTTTGGAAGGTCTTTCAACTTTGGCCAAATCCCGCTTCGTACGAAATTTTTTCACAGCGCTGTTTCCAAGTGTCCACAAAGAGCCTCTGCTTGAAACTGTCCACATGCACATCTCCCATGCTGGTGTGTTCGTTTCACTACCTGGATTTTGGTTTCCTCTTCTTTCTTTGAAATGACAAGCCTTCTGTCTGCACGCTACACACACCTTGTAGCAGTTTCAGTTTTTAGCATGTTGGTGCTCTCAAAACGCTGTGTTACCATGTAGAGTGTGTCACTCTCCAGCACTGAATACACAACCTAGAGCTCCTTTCACCACAGACACGCAAACACATCTTTTTGTGAAAGTCCTACTTCAGGTCACTTGGAAATGTAAGGTTTTCATCGAGAACATGAAGTCAATCACGGTTTTGCACTCTGCAGCCAATAGAGATGTACTTTTCTACAAACCCGTCTGAATTTCACTGCAAAATACCCTTCTTTTCTTGTTTGTTGAAAGTTCTCAACGTATTAGGAGAAAGAGCGTGTTCGTGCAAGAGTGATGCAGTGTGCGTTTTCCTGGACTTCAAGTGATTTGGGAAACATACTCCTTATTTTTCCCCATTGTGTAAGAAACAACATGAGGCTTGCAAGAGATTGAAACAATGCATCCCAAACCTTTTCCGGCAGTGAAAACACACGTTTCTACAAAGACTTTGAAGGAGCAAGCAAAAGCCTAGTGGCTGAGTGTTCTTTCAGAGAGAAACACACGCATTGCTTCCTTCTGGAGTGAGTTTTCAGCCTGGAATTCATATGCATTTTGTACTGTGCAGAATGTAGCTACCTGCTCGGGAGTTGTGTCATAGATGCACCTTTCCTGCAGGAGTTTATTGCAACATTCATTGTTTGGCTAAGTTCTTTAGGGTTGGTTTTGGAAGGTCTTTCAACTTTGGCCAAATCCCGCTTCGTACGAAATTTTTTCACAGCGCTGTTTCCAAGTGTCCACAAAGAGCCTCTGCTTGAAACTGTCCACATGCACATCTCCCATACTGGTGTGTTCGTTTCACTACCTGGATTTTGGTTTCCTCTTCTTTCTTTGAAATGACAAGCCTTCTTTCTGCACGCTACACACACCTTGTAGCAGTTTCAGTTTTTAGCATTTTGGTGCTCTCAAAACGCTGTGTTACCATGTAGAGTGTGTCACTCTCCAGCACTGAATACACAACCTAGAGCTCCTTTCACCACAGACACGCAAACACATCTTTTTGTGAAAGTCCTACTTCAGGTCACTTGGAAATGTAAGGTTTTCATCGAGAACATGAAGTCAATCACGGTTTTGCACTCTGCAGCCAATAGAGATGTACTTTTCTACAAACCCGTCTGAATTTCACTGCAAAATACCCTTCTTTTCTTGTTTGTTGAAAGTTCTCAACGTATTAGGAGAAAGAGCGTGTTCGTGCAAGAGTGATGCAGTGTGCGTTTTCCTGGACTTCAAGTGATTTGGGAAACATACTCCTTATTTTTCCCCATTGTGTAAGAAACAACATGAGGCTTGCAAGAGATTGAAACAATGCATCCCAAACCTTTTCCGGCAGTGAAAACACACGTTTCTAGAAAGACTTTGAAGGAGCAAGCAAAAGCCTACTGGCTGAGTGTCCTTTCAGAGAGAAACACACGCATTGCTTCCTTCTGGAGTGAGTTTTCAGCCTGGAATTCATATGCATTTTGTACTGTGCAGAATGTAGCTACCTGCTCGGGAGTTGTGTCATAGATGCACCTTTCCTGCAGGAGTTTATTGCAACATTCATTCTTCGGCTAAGTTCTTTAGGGTTGGTTTTGGAAGGTCTTTCAACTTTGGCCAAATCCCGCTTCGTACGAAATTTTTTCACAGCGCTGTTTCCAAGTGTCCACAAAGAGCCTCTGCTTGAAACTGTCCACATGCACATCTCCCATGCTGGTGTGTTCGTTTCACTACCTGGATTTTGGTTTCCTCTTCTTTCTTTGAAATGACAAGCCTTCTTTCTGCACGCTACACACACCTTGTAGCAGTTTCAGTTTTTAGCATGTTGTTGCTCTCAAAACGCTGTGTAACCTATGTAGAGTGTGTCATCTCCAGCACTGAATACACAACCTAGAGCTCCTTTCACCACAGACACGCAAACACATCTTTTTGTGAAAGTCCTACTTCAGGTCACTTGGAAATGTAAGGTTTTCATCGAGAACATGAAGTCAATCACGGTTTTGCACTCTGCAGCCAATAGAAATGTACTTTTCTACAAACCCGTCTGAATTTCACTGCAAAATACCCTTCTCTTCTTGTTTGTTGAAAGTTCTCAACACATTAGGAGAAAGAGCGTGTTCGTGCAAGAGTGATGCAGTGTGCGTTTTCCTGGACTTCAAGTGATTTGGGAAACATACTCCTTATTTTTCCCCATTGTGTAAGAAACAACATGAGGCTTGCAAGAGATTGAAACAATGCATCCCAAAACGTATTCCAGCAGTGAAAACACACGTTTCTACAAAGACTTTGAAGGAGCAAGCAAAAGCCTACTGGCTGAGTGTCCTTTCAGAGAGAAACACACGCATTGCTTCCTTCTGGAGTGAGTTTTCAGCCTGGAATTCATATGCATTTTGTACTGTGCAGAATGTAGCTACCTGCTCGGGAGTTGTGTCATAGATGCACCTTTCCTGCAGGAGTTTATTGCAACATTCATTGTTTGGCTAAGTTCTTTAGGGTTGGTTTTGGAAGGACTTTCAACTTTTGCAAAATCCCGCTTCGTACGAAATTTTTTCACAGCGCTGTTTCCAAGTGTCCACAAAGAGCCTCTGCTTGAAACTGTCCACATGCACATCTCCCATACTGGTGTGTTCGTTTCACTACCTGGATTTTGGTTTCCTCTTCTTTCTTTGAAATGACAAGCCTTCTTTCTGCACGCTACACACACCTTGTAGCAGTTTCAGTTTTTAGCATGTTGGTGCTCTCAAAACGCTGTGTTACCATGTAGAGTGTGTCACTCTCCAGCACTGAATACACAACCTAGAGCTCCTTTCACCACAGACACGCAAACACATCTTTTTGTGAAAGTCCTACTTCAGGTCACTTGGAAATGTAAGGTTTTCATCGAGAACATGAAGTCAATCACGGTTTTGCACTCTGCAGCCAATAGAGATGTACATTTCTACAAACCCGTCTGAATTTCACTGCAAAATACCCTTCTTTTCCGGTTTGTTGAAAGTTCTCAACACATTAGGAGTAAGAGCGTGTTCGTGAAAGAGTGATGCAGTGTGCGTTTTCCTGGACTTCAAGTGATTTGGGAAACATACTCCTTATTTTTCCCCATTGTGTAAGAAACAACATGAGGCTTGCAAGAGATTGAAACAATGCATCCCAAAACGTATTCCAGCATGAAAACACACGTTTCTACAAGGACTTGGAAGGAGCAAGCAAAAGCCTACTGGCTGAGTGTCCTTTCAGAGAGAAACACACGCATTGCTTCCTTCTGGAGTGAGTTTTCAGCCTGGAATTCATATGCATTTTCTACTGTGCAGAATGTAGCTACCTGCTCGGGAGTTGTGTCATAGATGCACCTTTCTTGCAGGAGTTTATTGCAACATTCATTGTTTGGCTAAGTTCTTTAGGGTTGGTTTTGGAAGGTCTTTCAACTTTGGCCAAATCCCGCTTCGTACGAAATTTTTTCACAGCGCTGTTTCCAAGTGTCCACAAAGAGCCTCTGCTTGAAACTGTCCACATGCACATCTCCCATACTGGTGTGTTCGTTTCACAACCTGGATTTTGGATTCCTCTTCTTTCTTTGAAATGACAAGCCTTCTTTCTGCACGCTACACACACCTTGTAGCAGTTTCAGTTTTTAGCATGTTGGTGCTCTCAAAACGCTGTGTTACCATGTAGAGTGTGTCACTCTCCAGCACTGAATACACAACCTAGAGCTCCTTTCACCACAGACACGCAAACACATCTTTTTGTGAAAGTCCTACTTCAGGTCACTTGGAAATGTAAGGTTTTCATCGAGAACATGAAGTCAATCACGGTTTTGCACTCTGCAGCCAATAGAGATGTACATTTCTACAAACCCGTCTGAATTTCACTGCAAAATACCCTTCTTTTCCGGTTTGTTGAAAGTTCTCAACACATTAGGAGTAAGAGCGTGTTCGTGCAAGAGTGATGCAGTGTGCGTTTTCCTGGACTTCAAGTGATTTGGGAAACATACTCCTTATTTTTCCCCATTGTGTAAGAAACAACATGAGGCTTGCAAGAGATTGAAACAATGCATCCCAAAACGTATTCCAGCAGTGAAAACACACGTTTCTACAAGGACTTTGAAGGAGCAAGCAAAAGCCTACTGGCTGAGTGTCCTTTCAGAGAGAAACACACGCATTGCTTCCTTCTGGAGTGAGTTTTCAGCCTGGAATTCATATGCATTTTCTACTGTGCAGAATGTAGCTACCTGCTCGGGAGTTGTGTCATAGATGCACCTTTCCTGCAGGAGTTTATTGCAACATTCATTGTTTGGCTAAGTTCTTTAGGGTTGGTTTTGGAAGGTCTTTCAACTTTGGCGAAATCCCGCTTCGTACGAAATTTTTTCACAGCGCTGTTTCCAAGTGTCCACAAAGAGCCTCTGCTTGAAACTATCCACATGCACATCTCCCATACTGGTGTGTTCGTTTCACTACCTGGATTTTGGTTTCCTCTTCTTTCTTTGAAATGACAAGCCTTCTTTCTGCACGCTACACACACCTTGTAGCAGTTTCAGTTTTTAGCATGTTGGAGCTCTCAAAACGCTGTTACCATGTAGAGTGTGTCACTCTCCAGCACTGAATACACAACCTAGAGCTCCTTTCACCACAGACACGCAAACACATCTTTTTGTGAAAGTCCTACTTCAGGTCACTTGGAAATGTAAGGTTTTCATCGAGAACATGAAGTCAATCACGGTTTTGCACTCTGCTGCCAATAGAAATGTACTTTTCTACAAACCCGTCTGAATTTCACTGCAAAATACCCTTCTTTTCTTGTTTGTTGAAAGTTCTCAACGTATTAGGAGAAAGAGCGTGTTCGTGCAAGAGTGATGCAGTGTGCGTTTTCCTGGACTTCAAGTGATTTGGGAAACATACTCCTTATTTTTCCCCATTGTGTAAGAAACAACATGAGGCTTGCAAGAGATTGAAACAATGCATCCCAAACCTTTTCCGGCAGTGAAAACACACGTTTCTACAAAGACTTTGAAGGAGCAAGCAAAAGCCTACTGGCTGAGTGTCCTTTCAGAGAGAAACACACGCATTGCTTCCTTCTGGAGTGAGTTTTCAGCCTGGAATTCATATGCATTTTGTACTGTGCAGAATGTAGCTACCTGCTCGGGAGTTGTGTCATAGATGCACCTTTCCTGCAGGAGTTTATTGCAACATTCATTGTTCGGCTAAGTTCTTTAGGGTTGGTTTTGGAAGGTCTTTCAACTTTGGCCAAATCCCGCTTCGTACGAAATTTTTTCACAGCGCTGTTTCCAAGTGTCCACAAAGAGCCTCTGCTTGAAACTGTCCACATGCACATCTCCCATGCTGGTGTGTTCGTTTCACTACCTGGATTTTGGTTTCCTCTTCTTTCTTTGAAATGACAAGCCTTCTTTCTGCACGCTACACACACCTTGTAGCAGTTTCAGTTTTTAGCATGCTGGTGTTCTCAAAACGCTGTGTAACCTATGTAGAGGTGTCACTCTCCAGCACTGAATACACAACCTAGAGCTCCTTTCACCACAGACACGCAAACACATCTTTTTGTGAAAGTCCTACTTCAGGTCACTTGGAAATGTAAGGTTTTCATCGAGAACATGAAGTCAATCACGGTTTTGCACTCTGCAGCCAATAGAGATGTACATTTCTACAAACCCGTCTGAATTTCACTGCAAAATACCCTTCTTTTCCGGTTTGTTGAAAGTTCTCAACACATTAGGAGTAAGAGCGTGTTCGTGCAAGAGTGATGCAGTGTGCGTTTTCCTGGACTTCAAGTGATTTGGGAAACATACTCCTTATTTTTCCCCATTGTGTAAGAAACAACATGAGGCTTGCAAGAGATTGAAACAATGCATCCCAAAACGTATTCCAGCAGTGAAAACACACGTTTCTACAAGGACTTGGAAGGAGCAAGCAAAAGCCTACTGGCTGAGTGTCCTTTCAGAGCGAAACACACGCATTGCTTCCTTCTGGAGTGAGTTTTCAGCCTGGAATTCATATGCATTTTGTACTGTGCAGAATGTAGCTACCTGCTCGGGAGTTGTGTCATAGATGCACCTTTCCTGCAGGAGTTTATTGCAACATTCATTGTTTGGCTAAGTTCTTTAGGGTTGGTTTTGGAAGGTCTTTCAACTTTGGCCAAATCCCGCTTCGTACGAAATTTTTTCACAGCGCTGTTTCCAAGTGTCCACAAAGAGCCTCTGCTTGAAACTGTCCACATGCACATCTCCCATGCTGGTGTGTTCGTTTCACTACCTGGATTTTGGTTTCCTCTTCTTTCTTTGAAATGACAAGCCTTCTGTCTGCACGCTACACACACCTTGTAGCAGTTTCAGTTTTTAGCATGTTGGTGCTCTCAAAACGCTGTGTTACCATGTAGAGTGTGTCACTCTCCAGCACTGAATACACAACCTAGAGCTCCTTTCACCACAGACACGCAAACACATCTTTTTGTGAAAGTCCTACTTCAGGTCACTTGGAAATGTAAGGTTTTCATCGAGAACATGAAGTCAATCACGGTTTTGCACTCTGCAGCCAATAGAAATGTACTTTTCTACAAACCCGTCTGAATTTCACTGCAAAATACCCTTCTTTTCTTGTTTGTTGAAAGTTCTCAACGTATTAGGAGAAAGAGCGTGTTCGTGCAAGAGTGATGCAGTGTGCGTTTTCCTGGACTTCAAGTGATTTGGGAAACATACTCCTTATTTTTCCCCATTGTGTAAGAAACAACATGAGGCTTGCAAGAGATTGAAACAATGCATCCCAAACCTTTTCCGGCAGTGAAAACACACGTTTCTACAAAGACTTTGAAGGAGCAAGCAAAAGCCTACTGGCTGAGTGTCCTTTCAGAGAAAAACACACGCATTGCTTCCTTCTGGAGTGAGTTTTCAGCCTGGAATTCATATGCATTTTGTACTGTGCAGAATGTAGCTACCTGCTCGGGAGTTGTGTCATAGATGCACCTTTCCTGCAGGAGTTTATTGCAACATTCATTGTTTGGCTAAGTTCTTTAGGGTTGGTTTTGGAAGGTCTTTCAACTTTGGCCAAATCCCGCTTCGTACGAAATTTTTTCACAGCGCTGTTTCCAAGTGTCCACAAAGAGCCTCTGCTTGAAACTGTCCACATGCACATCTCCCATGCTGGTGTGTTCATTTCACTACCTGGATTTTGGTTTCCTCTTCTTTCTTTGAAATGACAAGCCTTCTTTCTGCACGCTACACACACCTTGTAGCAGTTTCAGTTTTTAGCATGTTGTTGCTCTCAAAACGCTGTGTAACCTATGTAGAGTGTGTCATTTCCAGCACTGAATACACAACCTAGAGCTCCTTTCACCACAGACACGCAAACACATCTTTTTGTGAAAGTCCTACTTCAGGTCACTTGGAAATGTAAGGTTTTCATCGAGAACATGAAGTCAATCACGGTTTTGCACTCTGCAGCCAATAGAGATGTACATTTCTACAAACCCGTCTGAATTTCACTGCAAAATATCCTTCTTTTCCGGTTTGTTGAAAGTTCTCAACACATTAGGAGAAAGAGCGTGTTCGTGCAAGAGTGATGCAGTGTGCGTTTTCCTGGACTTCAAGTGATTTGGGAAACATACTCCTTATTTTTCCCCATTGTGTAAGAAACAACATGAGGCTTGCAAGAGATTGAAACAATGCATCCCAAACCTTTTCCGGCAGTGAAAACACACGTTTCTACAAAGACTTTGAAGGAGCAAGCAAAAGCCTAGTGGCTGAGTGTTCTTTCAGAGAGAAACACACGCATTGCTTCCTTCTGGAGTGAGTTTTCAGCCTGGAATTCATATGCATTTTGTACTGTGCAGAATGTAGCTACCTGCTCGGGAGTTGTGTCATAGATGCACCTTTCCTGCAGGAGTTTATTGCAACATTCATTGTTTGGCTAAGTTCTTTAGGGTTGGTTTTGGAAGGTCTTTCAACTTTGGCCAAATCCCGCTTCGTACGAAATTTTTTCACAGCGCTGTTTCCAAGTGTCCACAAAGAGCCTCTGCTTGAAACTGTCCACATGCACATCTCCCATACTGGTGTGTTCGTTTCACTACCTGGATTTTGGTTTCCTCTTCTTTCTTTGAAATGACAAGCCTTCTTTCTGCACGCTACACACACCTTGTAGCAGTTTCAGTTTTTAGCATTTTGGTGCTCTCAAAACGCTGTGTTACCATGTAGAGTGTGTCACTCTCCAGCACTGAATACACAACCTAGAGCTCCTTTCACCACAGACACGCAAACACATCTTTTTGTGAAAGTCCTACTTCAGGTCACTTGGAAATGTAAGGTTTTCATCGAGAACATGAAGTCAATCACGGTTTTGCACTCTGCAGCCAATAGAGATGTACTTTTCTACAAACCCGTCTGAATTTCACTGCAAAATACCCTTCTTTTCTTGTTTGTTGAAAGTTCTCAACGTATTAGGAAAAAGAGCGTGTTCGTGCAAGAGTGATGCAGTGTGCGTTTTCCTGGACTTCAAGTGATTTGGGAAACATACTCCTTATTTTTCCCCATTGTGTAAGAAACAACATGAGGCTTGCAAGAGATTGAAACAATGCATCCCAAACCTTTTCCGGCAGTGAAAACACACGTTTCTACAAAGACTTTGAAGGAGCAAGCAAAAGCCTACTGGCTGAGTGTCCTTTCAGAGAGAAACACACGCATTGCTTCCTTCTGGAGTGAGTTTTCAGCCTGGAATTCATATGCATTTTGTACTGTGCAGAATGTAGCTACCTGCTCGGGAGTTGTGTCATAGATGCACCTTTCCTGCAGGAGTTTATTGCAACATTCATTCTTCGGCTAAGTTCTTTAGGGTTGGTTTTGGAAGGTCTTTCAACTTTGGCCAAATCCCGCTTCGTACGAAATTTCTTCACAGCGCTGTTTCCAAGTGTCCACAAAGAGCCTCTGCTTGAAACTGTCCACATGCACATCTCCCATACTGGTGTGTTCGTTTCACTACCTGGATTTTGGTTTCCTCTTCTTTCTTTGAAATGACAAGCCTTCTTTCTGCACGCTACACACACCTTGTAGCAGTTTCAGTTTTTAGCATGCTGGTGCTCTCAAAACGCTGTGTAACCTATGTAGAGTGTGTCACTCTCCAGCACTGAATACACAACCTAGAGCTCCTTTCACCACAGACACGCAAACACATCTTTTTGTGAAAGTCCTACTTCAGGTCACTTGGAAATGTAAGGTTTTCATCGAGAACATGAAGTCAATCACGGTTTTGCACTCTGCAGCCAATAGAGATGTACATTTCTACAAACCCGTCTGAATTTCACTGCAAAATACCCTTCTTTTCCGGTTTGTTGAAAGTTCTCAACACATTAGGAGTAAGAGCGTGTTCGTGCAAGAGTGATGCAGTGTGCGTTTTCCTGGACTTCAAGTGATTTGGGAAACATACTCCTTATTTTTCCCCATTGTGTAAGAAACAACATGAGGCTTGCAAGAGATTGAAACAATGCATCCCAAAACGTATTCCAGCAGTGAAAACACACGTTTCTACAAAGACTTTGAAGGAGCAAGCAAAAGCCTACTGGCTGAGTGTCCTTTCAGAGAGAAACACACGCATTGCTTCCTTCTGGAGTGAGTTTTCAGCCTGGAATTCATATGCATTTTGTCCTGTGCAGAATGTAGCTACCTGCTCGGGGGTTGTGTCATAGATGCACCTTTCCTGCAGGAGTTTATTGCAACATTCATTGTTTGGCTAAGTTCTTTAGGGTTGGTTTTGGAAGGTCTTTCAACTTTGGCCAAATCCCGCTTCGTACGAAATTTTTTCACAGCGCTGTTTCCAAGTGTCCACAAAGAGCCTCTGCTTGATACTGTCCACATGCACATCTCCCATGCTGGTGTGTTCGTTTCTCTACCTGGATTTTGGTTTCCTCTTCTTTCTTTGAAATGAGAAGCCTTCTTTCTGCACGCTACACACACCTTGTAGCAGTTTCAGTTTTTAGCATGTTGGTGCTCTCAAAACGCTGTGTAACCTATGTAGAGTGTGTCACTCTCCAGCACTGAATACACAACCTAGAGCTCCTTTCACCACAGACACGCAAACACATCTTTTTGTGAAAGTCCTACTTCAGGTCACTTGGAAATGTAAGGTTTTCATCGAGAACATGAAGTCAATCACGGTTTTGCACTCTGCAGCCAATAGAGATGTACATTTCTACAAACCCGTCTGAATTTCACTGCAAAATATCCTTCTTTTCCGGTTTGTTGAAAGTTCTCAACACATTAGGAGAAAGAGCGTGTTCGTGCAAGAGTGATGCAGTGTGCGTTTTCCTGGACTTCAAGTGATTTGGGAAACATACTCCTTATTTTTCCCCATTGTGTAAGAAACAACATGAGGCTTGCAAGAGATTGAAACAATGCATCCCAAACCTTTTCCGGCAGTGAAAACACACGTTTCTACAAAGACTTTGAAGGAGCAAGCAAAAGCCTAGTGGCTGAGTGTTCTTTCAGAGAGAAACACACGCATTGCTTCCTTCTGGAGTGAGTTTTCAGCCTGGAATTCATATGCATTTTGTACTGTGCAGAATGTAGCTACCTGCTCGGGAGTTGTGTCATAGATGCACCTTTCCTGCAGGAGTTTATTGCAACATTCATTGTTTGGCTAAGTTCTTTAGGGTTGGTTTTGGAAGGTCTTTCAACTTTGGCCAAATCCCGCTTCGTACGAAATTTTTTCACAGCGCTGTTTCCAAGTGTCCACAAAGAGCCTCTGCTTGAAACTGTCCACATGCACATCTCCCATACTGGTGTGTTCGTTTCACTACCTGGATTTTGGTTTCCTCTTCTTTCTTTGAAATGACAAGCCTTCTTTCTGCACGCTACACACACCTTGTAGCAGTTTCAGTTTTTAGCATTTTGGTGCTCTCAAAACGCTGTGTTACCATGTAGAGTGTGTCACTCTCCAGCACTGAATACACAACCTAGAGCTCCTTTCACCACAGACACGCAAACACATCTTTTTGTGAAAGTCCTACTTCAGGTCACTTGGAAATGTAAGGTTTTCATCGAGAACATGAAGTCAATCACGGTTTTGCACTCTGCAGCCAATAGAGATGTACTTTTCTACAAACCCGTCTGAATTTCACTGCAAAATACCCTTCTTTTCTTGTTTGTTGAAAGTTCTCAACGTATTAGGAGAAAGAGCGTGTTCGTGCAAGAGTGATGCAGTGTGCGTTTTCCTGGACTTCAAGTGATTTGGGAAACATACTCCTTATTTTTCCCCATTGTGTAAGAAACAACATGAGGCTTGCAAGAGATTGAAACAATGCATCCCAAACCTTTTCCGGCAGTGAAAACACACGTTTCTACAAAGACTTTGAAGGAGCAAGCAAAAGCCTACTGGCTGAGTGTCCTTTCAGAGAGAAACACACGCATTGCTTCCTTCTGGAGTGAGTTTTCAGCCTGGAATTCATATGCATTTTGTACTGTGCAGAATGTAGCTACCTGCTCGGGAGTTGTGTCATAGATGCACCTTTCCTGCAGGAGTTTATTGCAACATTCATTCTTCGGCTAAGTTCTTTAGGGTTGGTTTTGGAAGGTCTTTCAACTTTGGCCAAATCCCGCTTCGTACGAAATTTTTTCACAGCGCTGTTTCCAAGTGTCCACAAAGAGCCTCTGCTTGAAACTGTCCACATGCACATCTCCCATGCTGGTGTGTTCATTTCACTACCTGGATTTTGGTTTCCTCTTCTTTCTTTGAAATGACAAGCCTTCTTTCTGCACGCTACACACACCTTGTAGCAGTTTCAGTTTTTAGCATGTTGTTGCTCTCAAAACGCTGTGTAACCTATGTAGAGTGTGTCATTTCCAGCACTGAATACACAACCTAGAGCTCCTTTCACCACAGACACGCAAACACATCTTTTTGTGAAAGTCCTACTTCAGGTCACTTGGAAATGTAAGGTTTTCATCGAGAACATGAAGTCAATCACGGTTTTGCACTCTGCAGCCAATAGAGATGTACATTTCTACAAACCCGTCTGAATTTCACTGCAAAATATCCTTCTTTTCCGGTTTGTTGAAAGTTCTCAACACATTAGGAGAAAGAGCGTGTTCGTGCAAGAGTGATGCAGTGTGCGTTTTCCTGGACTTCAAGTGATTTGGGAAACATACTCCTTATTTTTCCCCATTGTGTAAGAAACAACATGAGGCTTGCAAGAGATTGAAACAATGCATCCCAAACCTTTTCCGGCAGTGAAAACACACGTTTCTACAAAGACTTTGAAGGAGCAAGCAAAAGCCTAGTGGCTGAGTGTTCTTTTTGAGAGAAACACACGCATTGCTTCCTTCTGGAGTGAGTTTTCAGCCTGGAATTCATATGCATTTTGTACTGTGCAGAATGTAGCTACCTGCTCGGGAGTTGTGTCATAGATGCACCTTTCCTGCAGGAGTTTATTGCAACATTCATTGTTTGGCTAAGTTCTTTAGGGTTGGTTTTGGAAGGTCTTTCAACTTTGGCCAAATCCCGCTTCGTACGAAATTTTTTCACAGCGCTGTTTCCAAGTGTCCACAAAGAGCCTCTGCTTGAAACTGTCCACATGCACATCTCCCATACTGGTGTGTTCGTTTCACTACCTGGATTTTGGTTTCCTCTTCTTTCTTTGAAATGACAAGCCTTCTTTCTGCACGCTACACACACCTTGTAGCAGTTTCAGTTTTTAGCATTTTGGTGCTCTCAAAACGCTGTGTTACCATGTAGAGTGTGTCACTCTCCAGCACTGAATACACAACCTAGAGCTCCTTTCACCACAGACACGCAAACACATCTTTTTGTGAAAGTCCTACTTCAGGTCACTTGGAAATGTAAGGTTTTCATCGAGAACATGAAGTCAATCACGGTTTTGCACTCTGCAGCCAATAGAGATGTACTTTTCTACAAACCCGTCTGAATTTCACTGCAAAATACCCTTCTTTTCTTGTTTGTTGAAAGTTCTCAACGTATTAGGAGAAAGAGCGTGTTCGTGCAAGAGTGATGCAGTGTGCGTTTTCCTGGACTTCAAGTGATTTGGGAAACATACTCCTTATTTTTCCCCATTGTGTAAGAAACAACATGAGGCTTGCAAGAGATTGAAACAATGCATCCCAAACCTTTTCCGGCAGTGAAAACACACGTTTCTAGAAAGACTTTGAAGGAGCAAGCAAAAGCCTACTGGCTGAGTGTCCTTTCAGAGAGAAACACACGCATTGCTTCCTTCTGGAGTGAGTTTTCAGCCTGGAATTCATATGCATTTTGTACTGTGCAGAATGTAGCTACCTGCTCGGGAGTTGTGTCATAGATGCACCTTTCCTGCAGGAGTTTATTGCAACATTCATTCTTCGGCTAAGTTCTTTAGGGTTGGTTTTGGAAGGTCTTTCAACTTTGGCCAAATCCCGCTTCGTACGAAATTTTTTCACAGCGCTGTTTCCAAGTGTCCACAAAGAGCCTCTGCTTGAAACTGTCCACATGCACATCTCCCATGCTGGTGTGTTCGTTTCACTACCTGGATTTTGGTTTCCTCTTCTTTCTTTGAAATGACAAGCCTTCTTTCTGCACGCTACACACACCTTGTAGCAGTTTCAGTTTTTAGCATGTTGTTGCTCTCAAAACGCTGTGTAACCTATGTAGAGTGTGTCATCTCCAGCACTGAATACACAACCTAGAGCTCCTTTCACCACAGACACGCAAACACATCTTTTTGTGAAAGTCCTACTTCAGGTCACTTGGAAATGTAAGGTTTTCATCGAGAACATGAAGTCAATCACGGTTTTGCACTCTGCAGCCAATAGAAATGTACTTTTCTACAAACCCGTCTGAATTTCACTGCAAAATACCCTTCTCTTCTTGTTTGTTGAAAGTTCTCAACACATTAGGAGAAAGAGCGTGTTCGTGCAAGAGTGATGCAGTGTGCGTTTTCCTGGACTTCAAGTGATTTGGGAAACATACTCCTTATTTTTCCCCATTGTGTAAGAAACAACATGAGGCTTGCAAGAGATTGAAACAATGCATCCCAAAACGTATTCCAGCAGTGAAAACACACGTTTCTACAAAGACTTTGAAGGAGCAAGCAAAAGCCTAGTGGCTGAGTGTCCTTTCAGAGAGAAACACACGCATTGCTTCCTTCTGGAGTGAGTTTTCAGCCTGGAATTCATATGCATTTTGTACTGTGCAGAATGTAGCTACCTGCTCGGGAGTTGTGTCATAGATGCACCTTTCCTGCAGGAGTTTATTGCAACATTCATTGTTTGGCTAAGTTCTTTAGGGTTGGTTTTGGAAGGTCTTTCAACTTTGGCCAAATCCCGCTTCGTACGAAATTTCTTCACAGCGCTGTTTCCAAGTGTCCACAAAGAGCCTCTGCTTGAAACTGTCCACATGCTCATCTCCCATACTGGTGTGTTCGTTTCACTACCTGGATTTTGGTTTCCTCTTCTTTCTTTGAAATGACAAGCCTTCTTTCTGCACGCTACACACACCTTGTAGCAGTTTCAGTTTTTAGCATGTTGGTGCTCTCAAAACGCTGTGTTACCATGTAGAGTGTGTCACTCTCCAGCACTGAATACACAACCTAGAGCTCCTTTCACCACAGACACGCAAACACATCTTTTTGTGAAAGTCCTACTTCAGGTCACTTGGAAATGTAAGGTTTTCATCGAGAACATGAAGTCAATCACGGTTTTGCACTCTGCAGCCAATAGAGATGTACATTTCTACAAACCCGTCTGAATTTCACTGCAAAATACCCTTCTTTTCCGGTTTGTTGAAAGTTCTCAACACATTAGGAGTAAGAGCGTGTTCGTGAAAGAGTGATGCAGTGTGCGTTTTCCTGGACTTCAAGTGATTTGGGAAACATACTCCTTATTTTTCCCCATTGTGTAAGAAACAACATGAGGCTTGCAAGAGATTGAAACAATGCATCCCAAAACGTATTCCAGCAGTGAAAACACACGTTTCTACAAGGACTTGGAAGGAGCAAGCAAAAGCCTACTGGCTGAGTGTCCTTTCAGAGAGAAACACACGCATTGCTTCCTTCTGGAGTGAGTTTTCAGCCTGGAATTCATATGCATTTTCTACTGTGCAGAATGTAGCTACCTGCTCGGGAGTTGTGTCATAGATGCACCTTTCCTGCAGGAGTTTATTGCAACATTCATTGTTTGGCTAAGTTCTTTAGGGTTGGTTTTGGAAGGTCTTTCAACTTTGGCCAAATCCCGCTTCGTACGAAATTTTTTCACAGCGCTGTTTCCAAGTGTCCACAAAGAGCCTCTGCTTGAAACTGTCCACATGCACATCTCCCATACTGGTGTGTTCGTTTCACAACCTGGATTTTGGTTTCCTCTTCTTTCTTTGAAATGACAAGCCTTCTTTCTGCACGCTACACACACCTTGTAGCAGTTTCAGTTTTTAGCATGTTGGTGCTCTCAAAACGCTGTGTTACCATGTAGAGTGTGTCACTCTCCAGCACTGAATACACAACCTAGAGCTCCTTTCACCACAGACACGCAAACACATCTTTTTGTGAAAGTCCTACTTCAGGTCACTTGGAAATGTAAGGTTTTCATCGAGAACATGAAGTCAATCACGGTTTTGCACTCTGCAGCCAATAGAGATGTACATTTCTACAAACCCGTCTGAATTTCACTGCAAAATACCCTTCTTTTCCGGTTTGTTGAAAGTTCTCAACACATTAGGAGTAAGAGCGTGTTCGTGCAAGAGTGATGCAGTGTGCGTTTTCCTGGACTTCAAGTGATTTGGGAAACATACTCCTTATTTTTCCCCATTGTGTAAGAAACAACATGAGGCTTGCAAGAGATTGAAACAATGCATCCCAAAACGTATTCCAGCAGTGAAAACACACGTTTCTACAAAGACTTTGAAGGAGCAAGCAAAAGCCTAGTGGCTGAGTGTCCTTTCAGAGAGAAACACACGCATTGCTTCCTTCTGGAGTGAGTTTTCAGCCTGGAATTCATATGCATTTTGTACTGTGCAGAATGTAGCTACCTGCTCGGGAGTTGTGTCATAGATGCACCTTTCCTGCAGGAGTTTATTGCAACATTCATTGTTTGGCTAAGTTCTTTAGGGTTGGTTTTGGAAGGACTTTCAACTTTTGCAAAATCCCGCTTCGTACGAAATTTTTTCACAGCGCTGTTTCCAAGTGTCCACAAAGAGCCTCTGCTTGAAACTGTCCACATGCACATCTCCCATACTGGTGTGTTCGTTTCACTACCTGGATTTTGGTTTCCTCTTCTTTCTTTGAAATGACAAGCCTTCTTTCTGCACGCTACACACACCTTGTAGCAGTTTCAGTTTTTAGCATGTTGGTGCTCTCAAAACGCTGTGTTACCATGTAGAGTGTGTCACTCTCCAGCACTGAATACACAACCTAGAGCTCCTTTCACCACAGACACGCAAACACATCTTTTTGTGAAAGTCCTACTTCAGGTCACTTGGAAATGTAAGGTTTTCATCGAGAACATGAAGTCAATCACGGTTTTGCACTCTGCAGCCAATAGAGATGTACATTTCTACAAACCCGTCTGAATTTCACTGCAAAATACCCTTCTTTTCCGGTTTGTTGAAAGTTCTCAACACATTAGGAGTAAGAGCGTGTTCGTGCAAGAGTGATGCAGTGTGCGTTTTCCTGGACTTCAAGTGATTTGGGAAACATACTCCTTATTTTTCCCCATTGTGTAAGAAACAACATGAGGCTTGCAAGAGATTGAAACAATGCATCCCAAAACGTATTCCAGCAGTGAAAACACACGTTTCTACAAAGACTTTGAAGGAGCAAGCAAAAGCCTACTGGCTGAGTGTCCTTTCAGAGAGAAACACACGCATTGCTTCCTTCTGGAGTGAGTTTTCAGCCTGGAATTCATATGCATTTTGTACTGTGCAGAATGTAGCTACCTGCTCGGGAGTTGTGTCATAGATGCACCTTTCCTGCAGGAGTTTATTGCAACATTCATTGTTTGGCTAAGTTCTTTAGGGTTGGTTTTGGAAGGACTTTCAACTTTTGCAAAATCCCGCTTCGTACGAAATTTTTTCACAGCGCTGTTTCCAAGTGTCCACAAAGAGCCTCTGCTTGAAACTGTCCACATGCACATCTCCCATACTGGTGTGTTCGTTTCACTACCTGGATTTTGGTTTCCTCTTCTTTCTTTGAAATGACAAGCCTTCTTTCTGCACGCTACACACACCTTGTAGCAGTTTCAGTTTTTAGCATGTTGGTGCTCTCAAAACGCTGTGTTACCATGTAGAGTGTGTCACTCTCCAGCACTGAATACACAACCTAGAGCTCCTTTCACCACAGACACGCAAACACATCTTTTTGTGAAAGTCCTACTTCAGGTCACTTGGAAATGTAAGGTTTTCATCGAGAACATGAAGTCAATCACGGTTTTGCACTCTGCAGCCAATAGAGATGTACATTTCTACAAACCCGTCTGAATTTCACTGCAAAATACCCTTCTTTTCCGGTTTGTTGAAAGTTCTCAACACATTAGGAGTAAGAGCGTGTTCGTGAAAGAGTGATGCAGTGTGCGTTTTCCTGGACTTCAAGTGATTTGGGAAACATACTCCTTATTTTTCCCCATTGTGTAAGAAACAACATGAGGCTTGCAAGAGATTGAAACAATGCATCCCAAAACGTATTCCAGCAGTGAAAACACACGTTTCTACAAGGACTTGGAAGGAGCAAGCAAAAGCCTACTGGCTGAGTGTCCTTTCAGAGAGAAACACACGCATTGCTTCCTTCTGGAGTGAGTTTTCAGCCTGGAATTCATATGCATTTTCTACTGTGCAGAATGTAGCTACCTGCTCGGGAGTTGTGTCATAGATGCACCTTTCTTGCAGGAGTTTATTGCAACATTCATTGTTTGGCTAAGTTCTTTAGGGTTGGTTTTGGAAGGTCTTTCAACTTTGGCCAAATCCCGCTTCGTACGAAATTTTTTCACAGCGCTGTTTCCAAGTGTCCACAAAGAGCCTCTGCTTGAAACTGTCCACATGCACATCTCCCATACTGGTGTGTTCGTTTCACAACCTGGATTTTGGATTCCTCTTCTTTCTTTGAAATGACAAGCCTTCTTTCTGCACGCTACACACACCTTGTAGCAGTTTCAGTTTTTAGCATGTTGGTGCTCTCAAAACGCTGTGTTACCATGTAGAGTGTGTCACTCTCCAGCACTGAATACACAACCTAGAGCTCCTTTCACCACAGACACGCAAACACATCTTTTTGTGAAAGTCCTACTTCAGGTCACTTGGAAATGTAAGGTTTTCATCGAGAACATGAAGTCAATCACGGTTTTGCACTCTGCAGCCAATAGAGATGTACATTTCTACAAACCCGTCTGAATTTCACTGCAAAATACCCTTCTTTTCCGGTTTGTTGAAAGTTCTCAACACATTAGGAGTAAGAGCGTGTTCGTGCAAGAGTGATGCAGTGTGCGTTTTCCTGGACTTCAAGTGATTTGGGAAACATACTCCTTATTTTTCCCCATTGTGTAAGAAACAACATGAGGCTTGCAAGAGATTGAAACAATGCATCCCAAAACGTATTCCAGCAGTGAAAACACACGTTTCTACAAGGACTTTGAAGGAGCAAGCAAAAGCCTACTGGCTGAGTGTCCTTTCAGAGAGAAACACACGCATTGCTTCCTTCTGGAGTGAGTTTTCAGCCTGGAATTCATATGCATTTTGTACTGTGCAGAATGTAGCTACCTGCTCGGGAGTTGTGTCATAGATGCACCTTTCCTGCAGGAGTTTATTGCAACATTCATTGTTTGGCTAAGTTCTTTAGGGTTGGTTTTGGAAGGTCTTTCAACTTTGGCGAAATCCCGCTTCGTACGAAATTTTTTCACAGCGCTGTTTCCAAGTGTCCACAAAGAGCCTCTGCTTGAAACTATCCACATGCACATCTCCCATACTGGTGTGTTCGTTTCACTACCTGGATTTTGGTTTCCTCTTCTTTCTTTGAAATGACAAGCCTTCTTTCTGCACGCTACACACACCTTGTAGCAGTTTCAGTTTTTAGCATGTTGGAGCTCTCAAAACGCTGTTACCATGTAGAGTGTGTCACTCTCCAGCACTGAATACACAACCTAGAGCTCCTTTCACCACAGACACGCAAACACATCTTTTTGTGAAAGTCCTACTTCAGGTCACTTGGAAATGTAAGGTTTTCATCGAGAACATGAAGTCAATCACGGTTTTGCACTCTGCTGCCAATAGAAATGTACTTTTCTACAAACCCGTCTGAATTTCACTGCAAAATACCCTTCTTTTCTTGTTTGTTGAAAGTTCTCAACGTATTAGGAGAAAGAGCGTGTTCGTGCAAGAGTGATGCAGTGTGCGTTTTCCTGGACTTCAAGTGATTTGGGAAACATACTCCTTATTTTTCCCCATTGTGTAAGAAACAACATGAGGCTTGCAAGAGATTGAAACAATGCATCCCAAACCTTTTCCGGCAGTGAAAACACACGTTTCTACAAAGACTTTGAAGGAGCAAGCAAAAGCCTACTGGCTGAGTGTCCTTTCAGAGAGAAACACACGCATTGCTTCCTTCTGGAGTGAGTTTTCAGCCTGGAATTCATATGCATTTTGTACTGTGCAGAATGTAGCTACCTGCTCGGGAGTTGTGTCATAGATGCACCTTTCCTGCAGGAGTTTATTGCAACATTCATTGTTCGGCTAAGTTCTTTAGGGTTGGTTTTGGAAGGTCTTTCAACTTTGGCCAAATCCCGCTTCGTACGAAATTTTTTCACAGCGCTGTTTCCAAGTGTCCACAAAGAGCCTCTGCTTGAAACTGTCCACATGCACATCTCCCATGCTGGTGTGTTCGTTTCACTACCTGGATTTTGGTTTCCTCTTCTTTCTTTGAAATGACAAGCCTTCTTTCTGCACGCTACACACACCTTGTAGCAGTTTCAGTTTTTAGCATGCTGGTGTTCTCAAAACGCTGTGTAACCTATGTAGAGGTGTCACTCTCCAGCACTGAATACACAACCTAGAGCTCCTTTCACCACAGACACGCAAACACATCTTTTTGTGAAAGTCCTACTTCAGGTCACTTGGAAATGTAAGGTTTTCATCGAGAACATGAAGTCAATCACGGTTTTGCACTCTGCAGCCAATAGAGATGTACATTTCTACAAACCCGTCTGAATTTCACTGCAAAATACCCTTCTTTTCCGGTTTGTTGAAAGTTCTCAACACATTAGGAGTAAGAGCGTGTTCGTGCAAGAGTGATGCAGTGTGCGTTTTCCTGGACTTCAAGTGATTTGGGAAACATACTCCTTATTTTTCCCCATTGTGTAAGAAACAACATGAGGCTTGCAAGAGATTGAAACAATGCATCCCAAAACGTATTCCAGCAGTGAAAACACACGTTTCTACAAGGACTTGGAAGGAGCAAGCAAAAGCCTACTGGCTGAGTGTCCTTTCAGAGCGAAACACACGCATTGCTTCCTTCTGGAGTGAGTTTTCAGCCTGGAATTCATATGCATTTTGTACTGTGCAGAATGTAGCTACCTGCTCGGGAGTTGTGTCATAGATGCACCTTTCCTGCAGGAGTTTATTGCAACATTCATTGTTTGGCTAAGTTCTTTAGGGTTGGTTTTGGAAGGTCTTTCAACTTTGGCCAAATCCCGCTTCGTACGAAATTTTTTCACAGCGCTGTTTCCAAGTGTCCACAAAGAGCCTCTGCTTGAAACTGTCCACATGCACATCTCCCATGCTGGTGTGTTCGTTTCACTACCTGGATTTTGGTTTCCTCTTCTTTCTTTGAAATGACAAGCCTTCTGTCTGCACGCTACACACACCTTGTAGCAGTTTCAGTTTTTAGCATGTTGGTGCTCTCAAAACGCTGTGTTACCATGTAGAGTGTGTCACTCTCCAGCACTGAATACACAACCTAGAGCTCCTTTCACCACAGACACGCAAACACATCTTTTTGTGAAAGTCCTACTTCAGGTCACTTGGAAATGTAAGGTTTTCATCGAGAACATGAAGTCAATCACGGTTTTACACTCTGCAGCCAATAGAAATGTACTTTTCTACAAACCCGTCTGAATTTCACTGCAAAATACCCTTCTTTTCTTGTTTGTTGAAAGTTCTCAACGTATTAGGAGAAAGAGCGTGTTCGTGCAAGAGTGATGCAGTGTGCGTTTTCCTGGACTTCAAGTGATTTGGGAAACATACTCCTTATTTTTCCCCATTGTGTAAGAAACAACATGAGGCTTGCAAGAGATTGAAACAATGCATCCCAAAACGTATTCCAGCAGTGAAAACACACGTTTCTACAAGGACTTTGAAGGAGCAAGCAAAAGCCTACTGGCTGAGTGTCCTTTCAGAGAGAAACACACGCATTGCTTCCTTCTGGAGTGAGTTTTCAGCCTGGAATTCATATGCATTTTGTACTGTGCAGAATGTAGCTACCTGCTCGGGAGTTGTGTCATAGATGCACCTTTCCTGCAGGAGTTTATTGCAACATTCATTGTTTGGCTAAGTTCTTTAGGGTTGGTTTTGGAAGGTCTTTCAACTTTGGCCAAATCCCGCTTCGTACGAAATTTTTTCACAGCGCTGTTTCCAAGTGTCCACAAAGAGCCTCTGCTTGAAACTGTCCACATGCACATCTCCCATGCTGGTGTGTTCATTTCACTACCTGGATTTTGGTTTCCTCTTCTTTCTTTGAAATGACAAGCCTTCTTTCTGCACGCTACACACACCTTGTAGCAGTTTCAGTTTTTAGCATGTTGTTGCTCTCAAAACGCTGTGTAACCTATGTAGAGTGTGTCATTTCCAGCACTGAATACACAACCTAGAGCTCCTTTCACCACAGACACGCAAACACATCTTTTTGTGAAAGTCCTACTTCAGGTCACTTGGAAATGTAAGGTTTTCATCGAGAACATGAAGTCAATCACGGTTTTGCACTCTGCAGCCAATAGAGATGTACATTTCTACAAACCCGTCTGAATTTCACTGCAAAATATCCTTCTTTTCCGGTTTGTTGAAAGTTCTCAACACATTAGGAGAAAGAGCGTGTTCGTGCAAGAGTGATGCAGTGTGCGTTTTCCTGGACTTCAAGTGATTTGGGAAACATACTCCTTATTTTTCCCCATTGTGTAAGAAACAACATGAGGCTTGCAAGAGATTGAAACAATGCATCCCAAACCTTTTCCGGCAGTGAAAACACACGTTTCTACAAAGACTTTGAAGGAGCAAGCAAAAGCCTAGTGGCTGAGTGTTCTTTCAGAGAGAAACACACGCATTGCTTCCTTCTGGAGTGAGTTTTCAGCCTGGAATTCATATGCATTTTGTACTGTGCAGAATGTAGCTACCTGCTCGGGAGTTGTGTCATAGATGCACCTTTCCTGCAGGAGTTTATTGCAACATTCATTGTTTGGCTAAGTTCTTTAGGGTTGGTTTTGGAAGGTCTTTCAACTTTGGCCAAATCCCGCTTCGTACGAAATTTTTTCACAGCGCTGTTTCCAAGTGTCCACAAAGAGCCTCTGCTTGAAACTGTCCACATGCACATCTCCCATACTGGTGTGTTCGTTTCACTACCTGGATTTTGGTTTCCTCTTCTTTCTTTGAAATGACAAGCCTTCTTTCTGCACGCTACACACACCTTGTAGCAGTTTCAGTTTTTAGCATTTTGGTGCTCTCAAAACGCTGTGTTACCATGTAGAGTGTGTCACTCTCCAGCACTGAATACACAACCTAGAGCTCCTTTCACCACAGACACGCAAACACATCTTTTTGTGAAAGTCCTACTTCAGGTCACTTGGAAATGTAAGGTTTTCATCGAGAACATGAAGTCAATCACGGTTTTGCACTCTGCAGCCAATAGAGATGTACTTTTCTACAAACCCGTCTGAATTTCACTGCAAAATACCCTTCTTTTCTTGTTTGTTGAAAGTTCTCAACGTATTAGGAGAAAGAGCGTGTTCGTGCAAGAGTGATGCAGTGTGCGTTTTCCTGGACTTCAAGTGATTTGGGAAACATACTCCTTATTTTTCCCCATTGTGTAAGAAACAACATGAGGCTTGCAAGAGATTGAAACAATGCATCCCAAACCTTTTCCGGCAGTGAAAACACACGTTTCTACAAAGACTTTGAAGGAGCAAGCAAAAGCCTACTGGCTGAGTGTCCTTTCAGAGAGAAACACACGCATTGCTTCCTTCTGGAGTGAGTTTTCAGCCTGGAATTCATATGCATTTTGTACTGTGCAGAATGTAGCTACCTGCTCGGGAGTTGTGTCATAGATGCACCTTTCCTGCAGGAGTTTATTGCAACATTCATTCTTCGGCTAAGTTCTTTAGGGTTGGTTTTGGAAGGTCTTTCAACTTTGGCCAAATCCCGCTTCGTACGAAATTTTTTCACAGCGCTGTTTCCAAGTGTCCACAAAGAGCCTCTGCTTGAAACTGTCCACATGCACATCTCCCATGCTGGTGTGTTCGTTTCACTACCTGGATTTTGGTTTCCTCTTCTTTCTTTGAAATGACAAGCCTTCTTTCTGCACGCTACACACACCTTGTAGCAGTTTCAGTTTTTAGCATGTTGTTGCTCTCAAAACGCTGTGTAACCTATGTAGAGTGTGTCATCTCCAGCACTGAATACACAACCTAGAGCTCCTTTCACCACAGACACGCAAACACATCTTTTTGTGAAAGTCCTACTTCAGGTCACTTGGAAATGTAAGGTTTTCATCGAGAACATGAAGTCAATCACGGTTTTGCACTCTGCAGCCAATAGAAATGTACTTTTCTACAAACCCGTCTGAATTTCACTGCAAAATACCCTTCTTTTCTTGTTTGTTGAAAGTTCTCAACACATTAGGAGAAAGAGCGTGTTCGTGCAAGAGTGATGCAGTGTGCGTTTTCCTGGACTTCAAGTGATTTGGGAAACATACTCCTTATTTTTCCCCATTGTGTAAGAAACAACATGAGGCTTGCAAGAGATTGAAACAATGCATCCCAAAACGTATTCCAGCAGTGAAAACACACGTTTCTACAAAGACTTTGAAGGAGCAAGCAAAAGCCTAGTGGCTGAGTGTCCTTTCAGAGAGAAACACACGCATTGCTTCCTTCTGGAGTGAGTTTTCAGCCTGGAATTCATATGCATTTTGTACTGTGCAGAATGTAGCTACCTGCTCGGGAGTTGTGTCATAGATGCACCTTTCCTGCAGGAGTTTATTGCAACATTCATTGTTTGGCTAAGTTCTTTAGGGTTGGTTTTGGAAGGTCTTTCAACTTTGGCCAAATCCCGCTTCGTACGAAATTTCTTCACAGCGCTGTTTCCAAGTGTCCACAAAGAGCCTCTGCTTGAAACTGTCCACATGCACATCTCCCATACTGGTGTGTTCGTTTCACTACCTGGATTTTGGTTTCCTCTTCTTTCTTTGAAATGACAAGCCTTCTTTCTGCACGCTACACACACCTTGTAGCAGTTTCAGTTTTTAGCATGCTGGTGCTCTCAAAACGCTGTGTAACCTATGTAGAGTGTGTCACTCTCCAGCACTGAATACACAACCTAGAGCTCCTTTCACCACAGACACGCAAACACATCTTTTTGTGAAAGTCCTACTTCAGGTCACTTGGAAATGTAAGGTTTTCATCGAGAACATGAAGTCAATCACGGTTTTGCACTCTGCAGCCAATAGAGATGTACATTTCTACAAACCCGTCTGAATTTCACTGCAAAATACCCTTCTTTTCCGGTTTGTTGAAAGTTCTCAACACATTAGGAGTAAGAGCGTGTTCGTGCAAGAGTGATGCAGTGTGCGTTTTCCTGGACTTCAAGTGATTTGGGAAACATACTCCTTATTTTTCCCCATTGTGTAAGAAACAACATGAGGCTTGCAAGAGATTGAAACAATGCATCCCAAAACGTATTCCAGCAGTGAAAACACACGTTTCTACAAAGACTTTGAAGGAGCAAGCAAAAGCCTACTGGCTGAGTGTCCTTTCAGAGAGAAACACACGCATTGCTTCCTTCTGGAGTGAGTTTTCAGCCTGGAATTCATATGCATTTTGTCCTGTGCAGAATGTAGCTACCTGCTCGGGGGTTGTGTCATAGATGCACCTTTCCTGCAGGAGTTTATTGCAACATTCATTGTTTGGCTAAGTTCTTTAGGGTTGGTTTTGGAAGGTCTTTCAACTTTGGCCAAATCCCGCTTCGTACGAAATTTTTTCACAGCGCTGTTTCCAAGTGTCCACAAAGAGCCTCTGCTTGATACTGTCCACATGCACATCTCCCATGCTGGTGTGTTCGTTTCTCTACCTGGATTTTGGTTTCCTCTTCTTTCTTTGAAATGAGAAGCCTTCTTTCTGCACGCTACACACACCTTGTAGCAGTTTCAGTTTTTAGCATGTTGGTGCTCTCAAAACGCTGTGTAACCTATGTAGAGTGTGTCACTCTCCAGCACTGAATACACAACCTAGAGCTCCTTTCACCACAGACACGCAAACACATCTTTTTGTGAAAGTCCTACTTCAGGTCACTTGGAAATGTAAGGTTTTCATCGAGAACATGAAGTCAATCACGGTTTTGCACTCTGCTGCCAATAGAAATGTACTTTTCTACAAACCCGTCTGAATTTCACTGCAAAATACACTTCTCTTCTTGTTTGTTGAAAGTTCCCAACGTATTAGGAGAAAGAGCGTGTTCGTGCAAGAGTGATGCAGTGTGCGTTTTCCTGGACTTCAAGTGATTTGGGAAACATACTCCTTATTTTTCCCCATTGTGTAAGAAACAACATGAGGCTTGCAAGAGATTGAAACAATGCATCCCAAAACCTATTCCAGCAGTGAAAACACACGTTTCTACAAAGACTTTGAAGGAGTAAGCAAAAGCCTACTGGCTGAGTGTTCTTTCAGAGAGAAACACACGCATTGCTTCCTTCTGGAGTGAGTTTTCAGCCTGGAATTCATATGCATTTTGTACTGTGCAGAATGTAGCTACCTGCTCGGGAGTTGTGTCATAGATGCACCTTTCCTGCAGGAGTTTATTGCAACATTCATTGTTTGCCTAAGTTCTTTAGGGTTGGTTTTGGAAGGTCTTTCAGCTTTGGCCAAATCCCGCTTCGTACGAAATTTTTTCACAGCGCTGTTTCCGAGTGTCCACAAAGAGCCTCTGCTTGAAACTGTCCACATGCACATCTCCCATACTGGTGTGTTCGTTTCACTACCTGGATTTTGGTTTCCTCTTCTTTCTTTGAAATGACAAGCCTTCTTTCTGCACGCTACACACACCTTGTAGCAGTTTCAGTTTTTTGCATGTTGGTGCTCTCAAAACGCTGTTTTACCATGTAGAGTGTGTCACTCTCCAGCACTGAATACACAACCTAGAGCTCCTTTCACCACAGACACGCAAACACATCTTTTTTGAAAGTCCTACTTCAGGTCACTTGGAAATGTAAGGTTTTCATCGAGAACATGAAGTCAATCACGGTTTTGCACTCTGCAGCCAATAGAGATGTACTTTTCTACAAACCCGTCTGAATTTCACTGCAAAATACCCTTCTCTTCTTGTTTGTTGAAAGTTCTCAACGTATTAGGAGAAAGAGCGTGTTCGTGCAAGAGTGATGCAGTGTGCGTTTTCCTGGACTTCAAGTGATTTGGGAAACATACTCCTTATTTTTCCCCATTGTGTAAGAAACAACATGAGGCTTGCAAGAGATTGAAACAATGCATCCCAAACCTTTTCCGGCAGTGAAAACACACGTTTCTACAAAGACTTTTAAGGAGCAAGCAAAAGCCTACTGGCTGAGTGTCCTTTCAGAGAGAAACACACGCATTGCTTCCTTTTGGAGTGAGTTTTCAGCCTGGAATTCATATGCATTTTGTACTGTGCAGAATGTAGCTACCTGCTCGGGAGTTGTGTCATAGATGCACCTTTCCTGCAGGAGTTTATTGCAACATTCATTGTTTGGCTAAGTTCTTTAGGGTTGGTTTTGGAAGGTCTTTCAACTTTGGCCAAATCCCGCTTCGTACGAAATTTTTTCACAGTGCTGTTTCCAAGTGTCCACAAAGAGCCTCTGCTTGAAACTGTCCACATGCACATCTCCCATACTGGTGTGTTCGTTTCACTAGCTGGATTTTGGCTTCCTCTTCTTTCTTTGAAATGACAAGCCTTCTTTCTGCACGCTACATTCACCTTGTAGCAGTTTCAGTTTTTAGCATGCTGGTGCTCTCAAAACGCTGTGTAACCTATGTAGAGTGTGTCACTCTCCAGCACTGAATACACAACCTAGAGCTCCTTTCACCACAGACACGCAAACACATCTTTTTTGAAAGTCCTACTTCAGGTCACTTGGAAATGTAAGGTTTTCATCGAGAACATGAAGTCAATCACGGTTTTGCACTCTGCAGCCAATAGAGATGTACTTTTCTACAAACCCGTCTGAATTTCACTGCAAAATACCCTTCTCTTCTTGTTTGTTGAAAGTTCTCAACGTATTAGGAGAAAGAGCGTGTTCGTGCAAGAGTGATGCAGTGTGCGTTTTCCTGGACTTCAAGTGATTTGGGAAACATACTCCTTATTTTTCCCCATTGTGTAAGAAACAACATGAGGCTTGCAAGAGATTTAAACAATGCATCCCAAACCTTTTCCGGCAGTGAAAACACACGTTTCTACAAAGACTTTGAAGGAGCAAGCAAAAGCCTAGTGGCTGAGTGTTCTTTCAGAGAGAAACACACGCATTGCTTCCTTCTGGAGTGAGTTTTCAGCCTGGAATTCATATGCATTTTGTACTGTGCAGAATGTAGCTACCTGCTCGGGAGTTGTGTCATAGATGCACCTTTCCTGCAGGAGTTTATTGCAACATTCATTGTTTGGCTAAGTTCTTTAGGGTTGGTTTTGGAAGGTCTTTCAACTTTGGCCAAATCCCGCTTCGTACGAAATTTTTTCACAGCGCTGTTTCCAAGTGTCCACAAAGAGCCTCTGCTTGAAACTATCCACATGCACATCTCCCATACTGGTGTGTTCGTTTCACTACCTGGATTTTGGTTTCCTCTTCTTTCTTTGAAATGACAAGCCTTCTTTCTGCACGCTACACACACCTTGTAGCAGTTTCAGTTTTTTGCATGTTTGTGCTCTCAAAACGCTGTTTTACCATGTAGAGTGTGTCACTCTCCAGCACTGAATACACAACCTAGAGCTCCTTTCACCACAGACACGCAAACACATCTTTTTGTGAAAGTCCTACTTCAGGTCACTTGGAACTGTAAGGTTTTCATGGAGAACATGAAGTCAATCACGGTTTTGCACTCTGCAGCCAATAGAAATGTACTTTTCTACAAACCCGTCTGAATTTCACTGCAAAATATCCTTCTTTTCCGGTTTGTTGTAAGTTCTCAACACATTAGGAGAAAGAGCGTGTTCGTGCAAGAGTGATGCAGTGTGCGTTTTCCTGGACTTCAAGTGATTTGGGAAACATACTCCTTATTTTTCCCCATTGTGTAAGAAACAACATGAGGCTTGCAAGAGATTGAAACAATGCATCCCAAAACGTATTCCGGCAGTGAAAACACACGTTTCTACAAAGACTTTGAAGGAGCAAGCAAAAGCCTAGTGGCTGAGTGTTCTTTCAGAGAGAAACACACGCATTGCTTCCTTCTGGAGTGAGTTTTCAGCCTGGAATTCATATGCATTTTGTACTGTGCAGAATGTAGCTACCTGCTCGGGAGTTGTGTCATAGATGCACCTTTCCTGCAGGAGTTTATTGCAACATTCATTGTTTGGCTAAGTTCTTTAGGGTTGGTTTTGGAAGGTCTTTCAACTTTGGCCAAATCCCGCTTCGTACGAAATTTTTTCACAGCGCTGTTTCCAAGTGTCCACAAAGAGCCTCTGCTTGAAACTATCCACATGCACATCTCCCATACTGGTGTGTTCGTTTCACTACCTGGATTTTGGTTTCCTCTTCTTTCTTTGAAATGACAAGCCTTCTTTCTGCACGCTACACACACCTTGTAGCAGTTTCAGTTTTTAGCATGTTGGAGCTCTCAAAACGCTGTTACCATGTAGAGTGTGTCACTCTCCAGCACTGAATACACAACCTAGAGCTCCTTTCACCACAGACACGCAAACACATCTTTTTGTGAAAGTCCTACTTCAGGTCACTTGGAAATGTAAGGTTTTCATCGAGAACATGAAGTCAATCACGGTTTTGCACTCTGCTGCCAATAGAAATGTACTTTTCTACAAACCCGTCTGAATTTCACTGCAAAATACCCTTCTTTTCTTGTTTGTTGAAAGTTCTCAACGTATTAGGAGAAAGAGCGTGTTCGTGCAAGAGTGATGCAGTGTGCGTTTTCCTGGACTTCAAGTGATTTGGGAAACATACTCCTTATTTTTCCACATTGTGTAAGAAACAACATGAGGCTTGCAAGAGATTGAAACAATGCATCCCAAACCTTTTCCGGCAGTGAAAACACACGTTTCTACAAAGACTTTGAAGGAGCAAGCAAAAGCCTACTGGCTGAGTGTCCTTTCAGAGAGAAACACACACATTGCTTCCTTCTGAAGTGAGTTTTCAGCCTGGAATTCATATGCATTTTGTACTGTGCAGAATGTAGCTACCTGCTCGGGAGTTGTGTCATAGATGCACCTTTCCTGCAGGAGTTTATTGCAACATTCATTGTTTGGCTAAGTTCTTTAGGGTTGGTTTTGGAAGGTCTTTCAACTTTGGCCAAATCCCGCTTCGTACGAAATTTTTTCACAGCGCTGTTTCCAAGTGTCCACAAAGAGACTCTGCTTGAAACTATCCACATGCACATCTCCCATACTGGTGTGTTCGTTTCACTACCTGGATTTTGGTTTCCTCTTCTTTCTTTGAAATGACAAGCCTTCTTTCTGCACGCTACACACACCTTGTAGCAGTTTCAGTTTTTAGCATGTTGGTGCTCTCAAAACGCTGTGTTACCATGTAGAGTGTGTCACTCTCCAGCACTGAATACACAACCTACAGCTCCTTTCACCACAGACACGCAAACACATCTTTTTGTGAAAGTCCTACTTTAGGTCACTTGGAAATGTAAGGTTTTCATCGAGAATATGAAGTCAATCACGGTTTTGCACTCTGCTGCCAATAGAAATGTACTTTTCTACAAACCCGTCTGAATTTCACTGCAAAATATCCTTCTTTTCTTGTTTGTTGAAAGTTCTCAACACATTAGGAGAAAGAGCGTGTTCGTGCAAGAGTGATGCAGTGTGCGTTTTCCTGGACTTCAAGTGATTTGGGAAACATACTCCTTATTTTTCCCCATTGTGTAAGAAACAACATGAGGCTTGCAAGAGATTGAAACAATGCATCCCAAAACGTATTCCGGCAGTGAAAACACACGTTTCTACAAAGACTTTGAAGGAGCAAGCAAAAGCCTACTGGCTGAGTGTTCTTTCAGAGAGAAACACACGCATTGCTTCCTTCTGGAGTGAGTTTTCAGCCTGGAATTCATATGCATTTTGTACTGTGCAGAATGTAGCTACCTGCTCGGGAGTTGTGTCATAGATGCACCTTTCCTGCAGGAGTTTATTGCAACATTCATTGTTTGGCTAAGTTCTTTAGGGTTGGTTTTGGAAGGTCTTTCAACTTTGGCCAAATCCAGCTTCGTACGAAATTTTTTCACAGCGCTGTTTCCAAGTGTCCACAAAGAGCCTCTGCTTGAAACTGTCCACATGCACATCTCCCATGCTGGTGTGTTCGTTTCACTACCTGGATTTTGGTTTCCTCTTCTTTCTTTGAAATGACAAGCCTTCTTTCTGCACGCTACACACACCTTGTAGCAGTTTCAGTTTTTAGCATGTTGTTGCTCTCAAAACGCTGTGTAACCTTGTAGAGTGTGTCATCTCCAGCACTGAATACACAACCTAGAGCTCCTTTCACCACAGACACGCAAACACATCTTTTTGTGAAAGTCCTACTTCAGGTCACTTGGAAATGTAAGGTTTTCATCGAGAACATGAAGTCAATCACGGTTTTGCAATCTGCAGCCAATAGAGATGTACATTTCTACAAACCCGTCTGAATTTCACTGCAAAATATCCTTCTTTTCCGGTTTGTTGAAAGTTCTCAACACATTAGGGGAAAGAGCGTGTTCGTGCAAGAGTGATGTAGTGTGCGTTTTCCTGGACTTCAAGTGATTTGGGAAACATACTCCTTATTTTTCCCCATTGTGTAAGAAACAACATGAGGCTTGCAAGAGATTGAAACAATGCATCCCAAACCTTTTCCGGCAGTGAAAACACACGTTTCTACAAAGACTTTGAAGGAGCAAGCAAAAGCCTACTGGCTGAGTGTCCTTTCAGAGAGAAACACACGCATTGCTTCCTTCTGGAGTGAGGTTTCAGCCTGGAATTCATATGCATTTTGTACTGTGCAGAATGTAGCTACCTGCTCGGGAGTTGTGTCATAGATGCACCTTTCCTGCAGGAGTTTATTGCAACATTCATTGTTTGGCTAAGTTCTTTAGGGTTGGTTTTGGAAGGTCTTTCAACTTTGGCCAAATCCCGCTTCGTACGAAATTTGTTCACAGCGCTGTTTCCAAGTGTCCACAAAGAGCCTCTGCTTGAAACTGTCCACATGCACATCTCCCATACTGGTGTGTTCGTTTCACTACCTGGATTTTGGTTTCCTCTTCTTTCTTTGAAATGACAAGCCTTCTTTCTGCACGCTACACACACCTTGTAGCAGTTTCAGTTTTTAGCATGTTGGTGCTCTGAAAACGCTGTGTAACCTATGTAGAGTGTGTCATCTCCAGCACTGAATACACAACCTAGAGCTCCTTTCACCACAGACACGCAAACACATCTTTTTGTGAAAGTCCTACTTCAGGTCACTTGGAAATGTAAGGTTTTCATCGAGAACATGAAGTCAATCACGGTTTTGCAATCTGCAGCCAATAGAGATGTACATTTCTACAAACCCGTCTGAATTTCACTGCAAAATATCCTTCTTTTCCGGTTTGTTGAAAGTTCTCAACACATTAGGAGAAAGAGCGTGTTCGTGCAAGAGTGATGCAGTGTGCGTTTTCCTGGACTTCAAGTGATTTGGAAAACATACTCCTTATTTTTCCCCATTGTGTAAGAAACAACATGAGGCTTGCAAGAGATTGAAAGAATGCATCCCAAAACGTATTCCGGCAGTGAAAACACACGTTTCTACAAAGACTTTGAAGGAGCAAGCAAAAGCCTAGTGGCTGAGTGTTCTTTCAGAGAGAAACACACGCATTGCTTCCTTCTGGAGTGAGTTTTCAGCCTGGAATTCATATGCATTTTGTACTGTGCAGAATGTAGCTACCTGCTCGGGAGTTGTGTCATAGATGCACCTTTCCTGCAGGAGTTTATTGCAACATTCATTGTTTGGCTAAGTTCTTTAGGGTTGGTTTTGGAAGGTCTTTCAACTTTGGCGAAATCCCGCTTCGTACGAAATTTTTTCACAGCGCTGTTTCCAAGTGTCCACAAAGAGCCTCTGCTTGAAACTATCCACATGCACATCTCCCATACTGGTGTGTTCGTTTCACTACCTGGATTTTGGTTTCCTCTTCTTTCTTTGAAATGACAAGCCTTCTTTCTGCACGCTACACACACCTTGTAGCAGTTTCAGTTTTTAGCATGTTGGAGCTCTCAAAACGCTGTTACCATGTAGAGTGTGTCACTCTCCAGCACTGAATACACAACCTAGAGCTCCTTTCACCACAGACACGCAAACACATCTTTTTGTGAAAGTCCTACTTCAGGTCACTTGGAAATGTAAGGTTTTCATCGAGAACATGAAGTCAATCACGGTTTTGCACTCTGCTGCCAATAGAAATGTACTTTTCTACAAACCCGTCTGAATTTCACTGCAAAATACCCTTCTTTTCTTGTTTGTTGAAAGTTCTCAACGTATTAGGAGAAAGAGCGTGTTCGTGCAAGAGTGATGCAGTGTGCGTTTTCCTGGACTTCAAGTGATTTGGGAAACATACTCCTTATTTTTCCCCATTGTGTAAGAAACAACATGAGGCTTGCAAGAGATTGAAACAATGCATCCCAAACCTTTTCCGGCAGTGAAAACACACGTTTCTACAAAGACTTTGAAGGAGCAAGCAAAAGCCTACTGGCTGAGTGTCCTTTCAGAGAGAAACACACGCATTGCTTCCTTCTGGAGTGAGTTTTCAGCCTGGAATTCATATGCATTTTGTACTGTGCAGAATGTAGCTACCTGCTCGGGAGTTGTGTCATAGATGCACCTTTCCTGCAGGAGTTTATTGCAACATTCATTGTTCGGCTAAGTTCTTTAGGGTTGGTTTTGGAAGGTCTTTCAACTTTGGCCAAATCCCGCTTCGTACGAAATTTTTTCACAGCGCTGTTTCCAAGTGTCCACAAAGAGCCTCTGCTTGAAACTGTCCACATGCACATCTCCCATGCTGGTGTGTTCGTTTCACTACCTGGATTTTGGTTTCCTCTTCTTTCTTTGAAATGACAAGCCTTCTTTCTGCACGCTACACACACCTTGTAGCAGTTTCAGTTTTTAGCATGCTGGTGTTCTCAAAACGCTGTGTAACCTATGTAGAGGTGTCACTCTCCAGCACTGAATACACAACCTAGAGCTCCTTTCACCACAGACACGCAAACACATCTTTTTGTGAAAGTCCTACTTCAGGTCACTTGGAAATGTAAGGTTTTCATCGAGAACATGAAGTCAATCACGGTTTTGCACTCTGCAGCCAATAGAGATGTACATTTCTAAAAACCCGTCTGAATTTCACTGCAAAATACCCTTCTTTTCCGGTTTGTTGAAAGTTCTCAACACATTAGGAGTAAGAGCGTGTTCGTGAAAGAGTGATGCAGTGTGCGTTTTCCTGGACTTCAAGTGATTTGGGAAACATACTCCTTATTTTTCCCCATTGTGTAAGAAACAACATGAGGCTTGCAAGAGATTGAAACAATGCATCCCAAAACGTATTCCAGCAGTGAAAACACACGTTTCTACAAGGACTTGGAAGGAGCAAGCAAAAGCCTACTGGCTGAGTGTCCTTTCAGAGAGAAACACACGCATTGCTTCCTTCTGGAGTGAGTTTTCAGCCTGGAATTCATATGCATTTTCTACTGTGCAGAATGTAGCTACCTGCTCGGGAGTTGTGTCATAGATGCACCTTTCCTGCAGGAGTTTATTGCAACATTCATTGTTTGGCTAAGTTCTTTAGGGTTGGTTTTGGAAGGTCTTTCAACTTTGGCCAAATCCCGCTTCGTACGAAATTTTTTCACAGCGCTGTTTCCAAGTGTCCACAAAGAGCCTCTGCTTGAAACTGTCCACATGCACATCTCCCATACTGGTGTGTTCGTTTCACAACCTGGATTTTGGTTTCCTCTTCTTTCTTTGAAATGACAAGCCTTCTTTCTGCACGCTACACACACCTTGTAGCAGTTTCAGTTTTTAGCATGTTGGTGCTCTCAAAACGCTGTGTTACCATGTAGAGTGTGTCACTCTCCAGCACTGAATACACAACCTAGAGCTCCTTTCACCACAGACACGCAAACACATCTTTTTGTGAAAGTCCTACTTCAGGTCACTTGGAAATGTAAGGTTTTCATCGAGAACATGAAGTCAATCACGGTTTTGCACTCTGCAGCCAATAGAGATGTACATTTCTACAAACCCGTCTGAATTTCACTGCAAAATACCCTTCTTTTCCGGTTTGTTGAAAGTTCTCAACACATTAGGAGTAAGAGCGTGTTCGTGCAAGAGTGATGCAGTGTGCGTTTTCCTGGACTT
Organism: Miniopterus schreibersii; assembly: GCF_964146895.1. Taxonomy (NCBI): domain Eukaryota; kingdom Metazoa; phylum Chordata; class Mammalia; order Chiroptera; family Miniopteridae; genus Miniopterus; species Miniopterus schreibersii. The sequence goes on from NW_027669848.1 coordinate 1,087,313, forward strand.
CAAGTGATTTGGGAAACATACTCCTTATTTTTCCCCATTGTGTAAGAAACAACATGAGGCTTGCAAGAGATTGAAACAATGCATCCCAAAACGTATTCCAGCAGTGAAAACACACGTTTCTACAAAGACTTTGAAGGAGCAAGCAAAAGCCTACTGGCTGAGTGTCCTTTCAGAGAGAAACACACGCATTGCTTCCTTCTGGAGTGAGTTTTCAGCCTGGAATTCATATGCATTTTGTACTGTGCAGAATGTAGCTACCTGCTCGGGAGTTGTGTCATAGATGCACCTTTCCTGCAGGAGTTTATTGCAACATTCATTGTTTGGCTAAGTTCTTTAGGGTTGGTTTTGGAAGGACTTTCAACTTTTGCAAAATCCCGCTTCGTACGAAATTTTTTCACAGCGCTGTTTCCAAGTGTCCACAAAGAGCCTCTGCTTGAAACTGTCCACATGCACATCTCCCATACTGGTGTGTTCGTTTCACTACCTGGATTTTGGTTTCCTCTTCTTTCTTTGAAATGACAAGCCTTCTTTCTGCACGCTACACACACCTTGTAGCAGTTTCAGTTTTTAGCATGTTGGTGCTCTCAAAACGCTGTGTTACCATGTAGAGTGTGTCACTCTCCAGCACTGAATACACAACCTAGAGCTCCTTTCACCACAGACACGCAAACACATCTTTTTGTGAAAGTCCTACTTCAGGTCACTTGGAAATGTAAGGTTTTCATCGAGAACATGAAGTCAATCACGGTTTTGCACTCTGCAGCCAATAGAGATGTACATTTCTACAAACCCGTCTGAATTTCACTGCAAAATACCCTTCTTTTCCGGTTTGTTGAAAGTTCTCAACACATTAGGAGTAAGAGCGTGTTCGTGAAAGAGTGATGCAGTGTGCGTTTTCCTGGACTTCAAGTGATTTGGGAAACATACTCCTTATTTTTCCCCATTGTGTAAGAAACAACATGAGGCTTGCAAGAGATTGAAACAATGCATCCCAAAACGTATTCCAGCAGTGAAAACACACGTTTCTACAAGGACTTGGAAGGAGCAAGCAAAAGCCTACTGGCTGAGTGTCCTTTCAGAGAGAAACACACGCATTGCTTCCTTCTGGAGTGAGTTTTCAGCCTGGAATTCATATGCATTTTCTACTGTGCAGAATGTAGCTACCTGCTCGGGAGTTGTGTCATAGATGCACCTTTCTTGCAGGAGTTTATTGCAACATTCATTGTTTGGCTAAGTTCTTTAGGGTTGGTTTTGGAAGGTCTTTCAACTTTGGCCAAATCCCGCTTCGTACGAAATTTTTTCACAGCGCTGTTTCCAAGTGTCCACAAAGAGCCTCTGCTTGAAACTGTCCACATGCACATCTCCCATACTGGTGTGTTCGTTTCACAACCTGGATTTTGGATTCCTCTTCTTTCTTTGAAATGACAAGCCTTCTTTCTGCACGCTACACACACCTTGTAGCAGTTTCAGTTTTTAGCATGTTGGTGCTCTCAAAACGCTGTGTTACCATGTAGAGTGTGTCACTCTCCAGCACTGAATACACAACCTAGAGCTCCTTTCACCACAGACACGCAAACACATCTTTTTGTGAAAGTCCTACTTCAGGTCACTTGGAAATGTAAGGTTTTCATCGAGAACATGAAGTCAATCACGGTTTTGCACTCTGCAGCCAATAGAGATGTACATTTCTACAAACCCGTCTGAATTTCACTGCAAAATACCCTTCTTTTCCGGTTTGTTGAAAGTTCTCAACACATTAGGAGTAAGAGCGTGTTCGTGCAAGAGTGATGCAGTGTGCGTTTTCCTGGACTTCAAGTGATTTGGGAAACATACTCCTTATTTTTCCCCATTGTGTAAGAAACAACATGAGGCTTGCAAGAGATTGAAACAATGCATCCCAAAACGTATTCCAGCAGTGAAAACACACGTTTCTACAAGGACTTTGAAGGAGCAAGCAAAAGCCTACTGGCTGAGTGTCCTTTCAGAGAGAAACACACGCATTGCTTCCTTCTGGAGTGAGTTTTCAGCCTGGAATTCATATGCATTTTGTACTGTGCAGAATGTAGCTACCTGCTCGGGAGTTGTGTCATAGATGCACCTTTCCTGCAGGAGTTTATTGCAACATTCATTGTTTGGCTAAGTTCTTTAGGGTTGGTTTTGGAAGGTCTTTCAACTTTGGCCAAATCCCGCTTCGTACGAAATTTTTTCACAGCGCTGTTTCCAAGTGTCCACAAAGAGCCTCTGCTTGAAACTGTCCACATGCACATCTCCCATACTGGTGTGTTCGTTTCACTACCTGGATTTTGGTTTCCTCTTCTTTCTTTGAAATGACAAGCCTTCTTTCTGCACGCTACACACACCTTGTAGCAGTTTCAGTTTTTAGCATGTTGGTGCTCTCAAAACGCTGTGTTACCATGTAGAGTGTGTCACTCTCCAGCACTGAATACACAACCTAGAGCTCCTTTCACCACAGACACGCAAACACATCTTTTTGTGAAAGTCCTACTTCAGGTCACTTGGAAATGTAAGGTTTTCATCGAGAACATGAAGTCAATCACGGTTTTGCACTCTGCAGCCAATAGAGATGTACATTTCTACAAACCCGTCTGAATTTCACTGCAAAATACCCTTCTCTTCTTGTTTGTTGAAAGTTCTCAACACATTAGGAGTAAGAGCGTGTTCGTGCAAGAGTGATGCAGTGTGCGTTTTCCTGGACTTCAAGTGATTTGGGAAACATACTCCTTATTTTTCCCCATTGTGTAAGAAACAACATGAGGCTTGCAAGAGATTGAAACAATGCATCCCAAAACGTATTCCAGCAGTGAAAACACACGTTTCTACAAAGACTTTGAAGGAGCAAGCAAAAGCCTACTGGCTGAGTGTCCTTTCAGAGAGAAACACACGCATTGCTTCCTTCTAGAGTGAGTTTTCAGCCTGGAATTCATATGCATTTTGTACTGTGCAGAATGTAGCTACCTGCTCGGGAGTTGTGTCATAGATGCACCTTTCCTGCAGGAGTTTATTGCAACATTCATTGTTTGGCTAAGTTCTTTAGGGTTGGTTTTGGAAGGTCTTTCAACTTTGGCCAAATCCCGCTTCGTACGAAATTTGTTCACAGCGCTGTTTCCAAGTGTCCACAAAGAGCCTCTGCTTGAATCTGTCCACATGCACATCTCCCATACTGGTGTGTTCGTTTCACTACCTGGATTTTGGTTTCCTCTTCTTTCTTTGAAATGACAAGCCTTCTTTCTGCACGCTACACACACCTTGTAGCAGTTTCAGTTTTTAGCATGCTGGTGCTCTCAAAACGCTGTGTAACCTATGTAGAGTGTGTCACTCTCCAGCACTGAATACACAACCTAGAGCTCCTTTCACCACAGACACGCAAACACATCTTTTTGTGAAAGTCCTACTTCAGGTCACTTGGAAATGTAAGGTTTTCATCGAGAACATGAAGTCAATCACGGTTTTGCACTCTGCAGCCAATAGAGACGTACATTTCTACAAACCCGTCTGAATTTCACTGCAAAATACCCTTCTTTTCCGGTTTGTTGAAAGTTCTCAACACATTAGGAGTAAGAGCGTGTTCGTGCAAGAGTGATGCAGTGTGCGTTTTCCTGGACTTCAAGTGATTTGGGAAACATACTCCTTATTTTTCCCCATTGTGTAAGAAACAACATGAGGCTTGCAAGAGATTGAAACAATGCATCCCAAAACGTATTCCAGCAGTGAAAACACACGTTTCTACAAAGACTTTGAAGGAGCAAGCAAAAGCCTACTGGCTGAGTGTCCTTTCAGTGAGAAACACACGCATTGCTTCCTTCTGGAGTGAGTTTTCAGCCTGGAATTCATATGCATTTTGTACTGTGCAGAATGTAGCTACCTGCTCGGGAGTTGTGTCATAGATGCACCTTTCCTGCAGGAGTTTATTGCAACATTCATTGTTTGGCTAAGTTCTTTAGGGTTGGTTTTGGAAGGTCTTTCAACTTTGGCCAAATCCCGCTTCGTACGAAATTTTTTCACAGCGCTGTTTCCAAGTGTCCACAAAGAGCCTCTGCTTGAATCTGTCCACATGCACATCTCCCATACTGGTGTGTTCGTTTCACTACCTGGATTTTGGTTTCCTCTTCTTTCTTTGAAATGACAAGCCTTCTTTCTGCACGCTACACACACCTTGTAGCAGTTTCAGTTTTTAGCATGCTGGTGCTCTCAAAACGCTGTGTAACCTATGTAGAGTGTGTCACTCTCCAGCACTGAATACACAACCTAGAGCTCCTTTCACCACAGACACGCAAACACATCTTTTTGTGAAAGTCCTACTTCAGGTCACTTGGAAATGTAAGGTTTTCATCGAGAACATGAAGTCAATCACGGTTTTGCACTCTGCAGCCAATAGAGACGTACATTTCTACAAACCCGTCTGAATTTCACTGCAAAATACCCTTCTTTTCCGGTTTGTTGAAAGTTCTCAACACATTAGGAGTAAGAGCGTGTTCGTGCAAGGGTGATGCAGTGTGCGTTTTCCTGGACTTCAAGTGATTTGGGAAACATACTCCTTATTTTTCCCCATTGTGTAAGAAATAACATGAGGCTTGCAAGAGATTGAAACAATGCATCCCAAAACGTATTCCAGCAGTGAAAACACACGTTTCTACAAAGACTTTGAAGGAGCAAGCAAAAGCCTAGTGGCTGAGTGTCCTTTCAGAGAGAAACACACGCATTGCTCCCTTCTGGAGTGAGTTTTCAGCCTGGAATTCATATGCATTTTGTACTGTGCAGAATGTAGCTACCTGCTCGGGAGTTGTGTCATAGATGCACCTTTCCTGCAGGAGTTTATTGCAACATTCATTGTTTGGCTAAGTTCTTTAGGGTTGGTTTTGGAAGGTCTTTCAACTTTGGCCAAATCCCGCTTCGTACGAAATTTTTTCACAGCGCTGTTTCCAAGTGTCCACAAAGAGCCTCTGCTTGAAACTATCCACATGCACATCTCCCATACTGGTATGTTCGTTTCACTACCTGGATTTTGGTTTCCTCTTCTTTCTTTGAAATGACAAGCCTTCTGTCTGCACGCTACACACACCTTGTAGCAGTTTCAGTTTTTAGCATGTTGGTGCTCTCAAAACGCTTTGTTACCATGTAGAGTGTGTCACTCTCCAGCACTGAATACACAACCTAGAGCTCCTTTCACCACAGACACGCAAACACATCTTTTTGTGAAAGTCCTACTTCAGGTCACTTGGAAATGTAAGGTTTTCATCGAGAACATGAAGTCAATCACGGTTTTGCACTCTGCTGCCAATAGAAATGTACTTTTCTACAAACCAGTCTGAATTTCACTGCAAAATACCCTTCTCTTCTTGTTTGTTGAAAGTTCTCAACGTATTAGGAGAAAGAGCGTGTTCGTGCAAGAGTGATGCAGTGTGCGTTTTCCTGGACTTCAAGTGATTTGGGAAACATACTCCTTATTTTTCCCCATTGTGTAAGAAACAACATGAGGCTTGCAAGAGATTGAAACAATGCATCCCAAAACGTATTCCAGCAGTGAAAACACACGTTTCTACAAAGACTTTGAAGGAGCAAGCAAAAGCCTAGTGGCTGAGTGTCCTTTCAGAGAGAAACACACGCATTGCTTCCTTCTGGAGTGAGTTTTCAGCCTGGAATTCATATGCATTTTGTACTGTGCAGAATGTAGCTACCTGCTCGGGAGTTGTGTCATAGATGCACCTTTCCTGCAGGAGTTTATTGCAACATTCATTGTTTGGCTAAGTTCTTTAGGGTTGGTTTTGGAAGGTCTTTCAACTTTGGCCAAATCCCGCTTCGTACGAAATTTCTTCACAGCGCTGTTTCCAAGTGTCCACAAAGAGCCTCTGCTTGAAACTGTCCACATGCACATCTCCCATACTGGTGTGTTCGTTTCACTACCTGGATTTTGGTTTCCTCTTCTTTCTTTGAAATGACAAGCCTTCTTTCTGCACGCTACACACACCTTAAAGCAGTTTCAGTTTTTAGCATGTTGGTGCTCTCAAAACGCTGTGTTACCATGTAGAGTGTGTCACTCTCCAGCACTGAATACACAACCTAGAGCTCCTTTCACCACAGACACGCAAACACATCTTTTTGTGAAAGTCCTACTTCAGGTCACTTGGAAATGTAAGGTTTTCATCGAGAACATGAAGTCAATCACGGTTTTGCACTCTGCAGCCAATAGAGATGTACATTTCTACAAACCCGTCTGAATTTCACTGCAAAATACCCTTCTTTTCCGGTTTGTTGAAAGTTCTCAACACATTAGGAGTAAGAGCGTGTTCGTGAAAGAGTGATGCAGTGTGCGTTTTCCTGGACTTCAAGTGATTTGGGAAACATACTCCTTATTTTTCCCCATTGTGTAAGAAACAACATGAGGCTTGCAAGAGATTGAAACAATGCATCCCAAAACGTATTCCAGCAGTGAAAACACACGTTTCTACAAGGACTTGGAAGGAGCAAGCAAAAGCCTACTGGCTGAGTGTCCTTTCAGAGAGAAACACACGCATTGCTTCCTTCTGGAGTGAGTTTTCAGCCTGGAATTCATATGCATTTTGTACTGTGCAGAATGTAGCTACCTGCTCGGGAGTTGTGTCATAGATGCACCTTTCCTGCAGGAGTTTATTGCAACATTCATTGTTTGGCTAAGTTCTTTAGGGTTGGTTTTGGAAGGACTTTCAACTTTTGCAAAATCCCGCTTCGTACGAAATTTTTTCACAGCGCTGTTTCCAAGTGTCCACAAAGAGCCTCTGCTTGAAACTGTCCACATGCACATCTCCCATACTGGTGTGTTCGTTTCACTACCTGGATTTTGGTTTCCTCTTCTTTCTTTGAAATGACAAGCCTTCTTTCTGCACGCTACACACACCTTGTAGCAGTTTCAGTTTTTAGCATGTTGGTGCTCTCAAAACGCTGTGTTACCATGTAGAGTGTGTCACTCTCCAGCACTGAATACACAACCTAGAGCTCCTTTCACCACAGACACGCAAACACATCTTTTTGTGAAAGTCCTACTTCAGGTCACTTGGAAATGTAAGGTTTTCATCGAGAACATGAAGTCAATCACGGTTTTGCACTCTGCAGCCAATAGAGATGTACATTTCTACAAACCCGTCTGAATTTCACTGCAAAATACCCTTCTTTTCCGGTTTGTTGAAAGTTCTCAACACATTAGGAGTAAGAGCGTGTTCGTGCAAGAGTGATGCAGTGTGCGTTTTCCTGGACTTCAAGTGATTTGGGAAACATACTCCTTATTTTTCCCCATTGTGTAAGAAACAACATGAGGCTTGCAAGAGATTGAAACAATGCATCCCAAAACGTATTCCAGCAGTGAAAACACACGTTTCTACAAGGACTTGGAAGGAGCAAGCAAAAGCCTACTGGCTGAGTGTCCTTTCAGAGAGAAACACACGCATTGCTTCCTTCTGGAGTGAGTTTTCAGCCTGGAATTCATATGCATTTTGTACTGTGCAGAATGTAGCTACCTGCTCGGGAGTTGTGTCATAGATGCACCTTTCCTGCAGGAGTTTATTGCAACATTCATTGTTTGGCTAAGTTCTTTAGGGTTGGTTTTGGAAGGTCTTTCAACTTTGGCCAAATCCCGCTTCGTACGAAATTTTTTCACAGCGCTGTTTCCAAGTGTCCACAAAGAGCCTCTGCTTGAAACTGTCCACATGCACATCTCCCATACTGGTGTGTTCGTTTCACAACCTGGATTTTGGTTTCCTCTTCTTTCTTTGAAATGACAAGCCTTCTTTCTGCACGCTACACACACCTTGTAGCAGTTTCAGTTTTTAGCATGTTGGTGCTCTCAAAACGCTGTGTTACCATGTAGAGTGTGTCACTCTCCAGCACTGAATACACAACCTAGAGCTCCTTTCACCACAGACACGCAAACACATCTTTTTGTGAAAGTCCTACTTCAGGTCACTTGGAAATGTAAGGTTTTCATCGAGAACATGAAGTCAATCACGGTTTTGCACTCTGCAGCCAATAGAGATGTACATTTCTACAAACCCGTCTGAATTTCACTGCAAAATACCCTTCTTTTCCGGTTTGTTGAAGTTCTCAACACATTAGGAGTAAGAGCGTGTTCGTGCAAGAGTGATGCAGTGTGCGTTTTCCTGGACTTCAAGTGATTTGGGAAACATACTCCTTATTTTTCCCCATTGTGTAAGAAACAACATGAGGCTTGCAAGAGATTGAAACAATGCATCCCAAAACGTATTCCAGCAGTGAAAACACACGTTTCTACAAAGACTTTGAAGGAGCAAGCAAAAGCCTACTGGCTGAGTGTCCTTTCAGAGAGAAACACACGCATTGCTTCCTTCTGGAGTGAGTTTTCAGCCTGGAATTCATATGCATTTTGTACTGTGCAGAATGTAGCTACCTGCTCGGGAGTTGTGTCATAGATGCACCTTTCCTGCAGGAGTTTATTGCAACATTCATTGTTTGGCTAAGTTCTTTAGGGTTGGTTTTGGAAGGACTTTCAACTTTTGCAAAATCCCGCTTCGTACGAAATTTTTTCACAGCGCTGTTTCCAAGTGTCCACAAAGAGCCTCTGCTTGAAACTGTCCACATGCACATCTCCCATACTGGTGTGTTCGTTTCACTACCTGGATTTTGGTTTCCTCTTCTTTCTTTGAAATGACAAGCCTTCTTTCTGCACGCTACACACACCTTGTAGCAGTTTCAGTTTTTAGCATGTTGGTGCTCTCAAAACGCTGTGTTACCATGTAGAGTGTGTCACTCTCCAGCACTGAATACACAACCTAGAGCTCCTTTCACCACAGACACGCAAACACATCTTTTTGTGAAAGTCCTACTTCAGGTCACTTGGAAATGTAAGGTTTTCATCGAGAACATGAAGTCAATCACGGTTTTGCACTCTGCAGCCAATAGAGATGTACATTTCTACAAACCCGTCTGAATTTCACTGCAAAATACCCTTCTTTTCCGGTTTGTTGAAAGTTCTCAACACATTAGGAGTAAGAGCGTGTTCGTGCAAGAGTGATGCAGTGTGCGTTTTCCTGGACTTCAAGTGATTTGGGAAACATACTCCTTATTTTTCCCCATTGTGTAAGAAACAACATGAGGCTTGCAAGAGATTGAAACAATGCATCCCAAAACGTATTCCAGCAGTGAAAACACACGTTTCTACAAGGACTTGGAAGGAGCAAGCAAAAGCCTACTGGCTGAGTGTCCTTTCAGAGAGAAACACACGCATTGCTTCCTTCTGGAGTGAGTTTTCAGCCTGGAATTCATATGCATTTTGTACTGTGCAGAATGTAGCTACCTGCTCGGGAGTTGTGTCATAGATGCACCTTTCCTGCAGGAGTTTATTGCAACATTCATTGTTTGGCTAAGTTCTTTAGGGTTGGTTTTGGAAGGTCTTTCAACTTTGGCCAAATCCCGCTTCGTACGAAATTTTTTCACAGCGCTGTTTCCAAGTGTCCACAAAGAGCCTCTGCTTGAAACTGTCCACATGCACATCTCCCATACTGGTGTGTTCGTTTCACAACCTGGATTTTGGTTTCCTCTTCTTTCTTTGAAATGACAAGCCTTCTTTCTGCACGCTACACACACCTTGTAGCAGTTTCAGTTTTTAGCATGTTGGTGCTCTCAAAACGCTGTGTTACCATGTAGAGTGTGTCACTCTCCAGCACTGAATACACAACCTAGAGCTCCTTTCCCCACAGACACGCAAACACATCTTTTTGTGAAAGTCCTACTTCAGGTCACTTGGAAATGTAAGGTTTTCATCGAGAACATGAAGTCAATCACGGTTTTGCACTCTGCAGCCAATAGAGATGTACATTTCTACAAACCCGTCTGAATTTCACTGCAAAATACCCTTCTTTTCCGGTTTGTTGAAAGTTCTCAACACATTAGGAGTAAGAGCGTGTTCGTGCAAGAGTGATGCAGTGTGCGTTTTCCTGGACTTCAAGTGATTTGGGAAACATACTCCTTATTTTTCCCCATTGTGTAAGAAACAACATGAGGCTTGCAAGAGATTGAAACAATGCATCCCAAAACGTATTCCAGCAGTGAAAACACACGTTTCTACAAGGACTTGGAAGGAGCAAGCAAAAGCCTACTGGCTGAGTGTCCTTTCAGAGAGAAACACACGCATTGCTTCCTTCTGGAGTGAGTTTTCAGCCTGGAATTCATATGCATTTTGTACTGTGCAGAATGTAGCTACCTGCTCGGGAGTTGTGTCATAGATGCACCTTTCCTGCAGGAGTTTATTGCAACATTCATTGTTTGGCTAAGTTCTTTAGGGTTGGTTTTGGAAGGTCTTTCAACTTTGGCCAAATCCCGCTTCGTACGAAATTTTTTCACAGCGCTGTTTCCAAGTGTCCACAAAGAGCCTCTGCTTGAAACTGTCCACATGCACATCTCCCATACTGGTGTGTTCGTTTCACAACCTGGATTTTGGTTTCCTCTTCTTTCTTTGAAATGACAAGCCTTCTTTCTGCACGCTACACACACCTTGTAGCAGTTTCAGTTTTTAGCATGTTGGTGCTCTCAAAACGCTGTGTTACCATGTAGAGTGTGTCACTCTCCAGCACTGAATACACAACCTAGAGCTCCTTTCACCACAGACACGCAAACACATCTTTTTGTGAAAGTCCTACTTCAGGTCACTTGGAAATGTAAGGTTTTCATCGAGAACATGAAGTCAATCACGGTTTTGCACTCTGCAGCCAATAGAGATGTACATTTCTACAAACCCGTCTGAATTTCACTGCAAAATACCCTTCTTTTCCGGTTTGTTGAAAGTTCTCAACACATTAGGAGTAAGAGCGTGTTCGTGCAAGAGTGATGCAGTGTGCGTTTTCCTGGACTTCAAGTGATTTGGGAAACATACTCCTTATTTTTCCCCATTGTGTAAGAAACAACATGAGGCTTGCAAGAGATTGAAACAATGCATCCCAAAACGTATTCCAGCAGTGAAAACACACGTTTCTACAAGGACTTGGAAGGAGCAAGCAAAAGCCTACTGGCTGAGTGTCCTTTCAGAGAGAAACACACGCATTGCTTCCTTCTGGAGTGAGTTTTCAGCCTGGAATTCATATGCATTTTGTACTGTGCAGAATGTAGCTACCTGCTCGGGAGTTGTGTCATAGATGCACCTTTCCTGCAGGAGTTTATTGCAACATTCATTGTTTGGCTAAGTTCTTTAGGGTTGGTTTTGGAAGGTCTTTCAACTTTGGCCAAATCCTGCTTCGTACGAAATTTTTTCACAGCGCTGTTTCCAAGTGTCCACAAAGAGCCTCTGCTTGAAACTGTCCACATGCACATCTCCCATACTGGTGTGTTCGTTTCACAACCTGGATTTTGGTTTCCTCTTCTTTCTTTGAAATGACAAGCCTTCTTTCTGCACGCTACACACACCTTGTAGCAGTTTCAGTTTTTAGCATGTTGGTGCTCTCAAAACGCTGTGTTACCATGTAGAGTGTGTCACTCTCCAGCACTGAATACACAACCTAGAGCTCCTTTCACCACAGACACGCAAACACATCTTTTTGTGAAAGTCCTACTTCAGGTCACTTGGAAATGTAAGGTTTTCATCGAGAACATGAAGTCAATCACGGTTTTGCACTCTGCAGCCAATAGAGATGTACATTTCTACAAACCCGTCTGAATTTCACTGCAAAATACCCTTCTTTTCCGGTTTGTTGAAAGTTCTCAACACATTAGGAGTAAGAGCGTGTTCGTGCAAGAGTGATGCAGTGTGCGTTTTCCTGGACTTCAAGTGATTTGGGAAACATACTCCTTATTTTTCCCCATTGTGTAAGAAACAACATGAGGCTTGCAAGAGATTGAAACAATGCATCCCAAAACGTATTCCAGCAGTGAAAACACACGTTTCTACAAAGACTTTGAAGGAGCAAGCAAAAGCCTACTGGCTGAGTGTCCTTTCAGTGAGAAACACACGCATTGCTTCCTTCTGGAGTGAGTTTTCAGCCTGGAATTCATATGCATTTTGTACTGTGCAGAATGTAGCTACCTGCTCGGGAGTTGTGTCATAGATGCACCTTTCCTGCAGGAGTTTATTGCAACATTCATTGTTTGGCTAAGTTCTTTAGGGTTGGTTTTGGAAGGTCTTTCAACTTTGGCCAAATCCCGCTTCGTACGAAATTTTTTCACAGCGCTGTTTCCAAGTGTCCACAAAGAGCCTCTGCTTGAATCTGTCCACATGCACATCTCCCATACTGGTGTGTTCGTTTCACTACCTGGATTTTGGTTTCCTCTTCTTTCTTTGAAATGAGAAGCCTTCTTTCTGCACGCTACACACACCTTGTAGCAGTTTCAGTTTTTAGCATGCTGGTGCTCTCAAAACGCTGTGTAACCTATGTAGAGTGTGTCACTCTCCAGCACTGAATACACAACCTAGAGCTCCTTTCACCACAGACACGCAAGCACATCTTTTTGTGAAAGTCCTACTTCAGGTCACTTGGAAATGTAAGGTTTTCATCGAGAACATGAAGTCAATCACGGTTTTGCACTCTGCAGCCAATAGAGACGTACATTTCTACAAACCCGTCTGAATTTCACTGCAAAATACCCTTCTTTTCCGGTTTGTTGAAAGTTCTCAACACATTAGGAGTAAGAGCGTGTTCGTGCAAGAGTGATGCAGTGTGCGTTTTCCTGGACTTCAAGTGATTTGGGAAACATACTCCTTATTTTTCCCCATTGTGTAAGAAATAACATGAGGCTTGCAAGAGATTGAAACAATGCATCCCAAAACGTATTCCAGCAGTGAAAACACACGTTTCTACAAAGACTTTGAAGGAGCAAGCAAAAGCCTAGTGGCTGAGTGTCCTTTCAGAGAGAAACACACGCATTGCTTCCTTCTGGAGTGAGTTTTCAGCCTGGAATTCATATGCATTTTGTACTGTGCAGAATGTAGCTACCTGCTCGGGAGTTGTGTCATAGATGCACCTTTCCTGCAGGAGTTTATTGCAACATTCATTGTTTGGCTAAGTTCTTTAGGGTTGGTTTTGGAAGGTCTTTCAACTTTGGCCAAATCCCGCTTCGTACGAAATTTTTTCACAGCGCTGTTTCCAAGTGTCCACAAAGAGCCTCTGCTTGAAACTATCCACATGCACATCTCCCATACTGGTGTGTTCGTTTCACTACCTGGATTTTTGTTTCCTCTTCTTTCTTTGAAATGACAAGCCTTCTGTCTGCACGCTACACACACCTTGTAGCAGTTTCAGTTTTTTGCATGTTGGTGCTCTCAAAACGCTTTGTTACCATGTAGAGTGTGTCACTCTCCAGCACTGAATACACAACCTAGAGCTCCTTTCACCACAGACACGCAAACACATCTTTTTGTGAAAGTCCTACTTCAGGTCACTTGGAAATGTAAGGTTTTCATCGAGAACATGAAGTCAATCACGGTTTTGCACTCTGCTGCCAATAGAAATGTACTTTTCTACAAACCAGTCTGAATTTCACTGCAAAATACCCTTCTCTTCTTGTTTGTTGAAAGTTCTCAACGTATTAGGAGAAAGAGCGTGTTCGTGCAAGAGTGATGCAGTGTGCGTTTTCCTGGACTTCAAGTGATTTGGGAAACATACTCCTTATTTTTCCCCATTGTGTAAGAAACAACATGAGGCTTGCAAGAGATTGAAACAATGCATCCCAAACCTTTTCCGGCAGTGAAAACACACGTTTCTACAAAGACTTTGAAGGAGCAAGCAAAAGCCTACTGGCTGAGTGTCCTTTCAGAGAGAAACACACGCATTGCTTCCTTCTGGAGTGAGTTTTCAGCCTTGAATTCATATGCATTTTGTACTGTGCAGAATGTAGCTACCTGCTCGGGAGTTGTGTCATAGATGCACCTTTCCTGCAGGAGTTTATTGAAACATTCATTGTTTGGCTAAGTTCTTTAGGGTTGGTTTTGGAAGGACTTTCAACTTTGGCAAAATCCCGCTTCGTACGAAATTTTTTCACAGCGCTGTTTCCAAGTGTCCACAAAGAGCCTCTGCTTGAAACTGTCCACATGCACATCTCCCATACTGGTGTGTTCGTTTCACTACCTGGATTTTGGTTTCCTCTTCTTTCTTTGAAATGACAAGCCTTCTTTCTGCACGCTACACACACCTTGTAGCAGTTTCAGTTTTTAGCATGTTGGTGCTCTCAAAACGCTGTGTTACCATGTAGAGTGTGTCATCTCCAGCACTGAATACACAACCTAGAGCTCCTTTCACCACAGACACGCAAACACATCTTTTTGTGAAAGTCCTACTTCAGGTCACTTGGAAATGTAAGGTTTTCATCGAGAACATGAAGTCAATCACGGTTTTGCACTCTGCAGCCAACAGAAATGTACTTTTCTACAAACCCATCTGAATTTCACTGCAAAATACCCTTCTTTTCTTGTTTGTTGAAAGTTCTCAACACATTAGGAGAAAGAGCGTGTTCGTGCAAGAGTGATGCAGTGTGCGTTTTCCTGGACCTCAAGTGATTTGGGAAACATACTCCTTATTTTTCCCCATTGTGTAAGAAACAACATGAGGCTTGCAAGAGATTGAAACAATGCATCCCAAAACGTATTCCAGCAGTGAAAACACACGTTTCCACAAAGACTTTGAAGGAGCAAGCAAAAGCCTACTGGCTGAGTGTTCTTTCAGAGAGAAACACACGCATTGCTTCCTTCTGGAGTGAGTTTTCAGCCTGGAATTCATATGCATTTTGTACTGTGCAGAATGTAGCTACCTGCTCGGGAGTTGTGTCATAGATGCACCTTTCCTGCAGGAGTTTATTGCAACATTCATTGTTTGGCTAAGTTCTTTAGGGTTGGTTTTGGAAGGTCTTTCAACTTTGGCCAAATCCCGCTTCGTACGAAATTTTTTCACAGCGCTGTTTCCAAGTGTCCACAAAGAGCCTCTGCTTGAAACTGTCCACATGCACATCTCCCATACTGGTGTGTTCGTTTCACTACCTGGATTTTGGTTTCCTCTTCTTTCTTTGAAATGACAAGCCTTCTTTCTGCACGCTACACACACCTTGTAGCAGTTTCAGTTTTTAGCATGCTGGTGCTCTCAAAACGCTGTGTAACCTATGTAGAGTGTGTCACTCTCCAGCACTGAATACACAACCTAGAGCTCCTTTCACCACAGACACGCAAACACATCTTTTTGTGAAAGTCCTACTTCAGGTCACTTGGAAATGTAAGGTTTTCATCGAGAACATGAAGTCAATCACGGTTTTGCACTCTGCAGGCAATAGAGATGTACATTTCTACAAACCCGTCTGAATTTCACTGCAAAATACCCTTCTTTTCCGGTTTGTTGAAAGTTCTCAACACATTAGGAGTAAGAGCGTGTTCGTGCAAGAGTGATGCAGTGTGCGTTTTCCTGGACTTCAAGTGATTTGGGAAACATACTCCTTATTTTTCCCCATTGTGTAAGAAACAACATGAGGCTTGCAAGAGATTGAAACAATGCATCCCAAAACGTATTCCAGCAGTGAAAACACACATTTCTACAAAGACTTTGAAGGAGTAAGCAAAAGCCTACTGGCTGAGTGTCCTTTCAGAGAGAAACACACGCATTGCTTCCTTCTAGAGTGAGTTTTCAGCCTGGAATTCATATGCATTTTGTACTGTGCAGAATGTAGCTACCTGCTCGGGAGTTGTGTCATAGATGCACCTTGCCTGCAGGAGTTTATTGCAACATTCATTGTTTGGCTAAGTTCTTTAGGGTTGGTTTTGGAAGGTCTTTCAACTTTGGCCAAATCCCGCTTCGTACGAAATTTTTTCACAGCGCTGTTTCCAAGTGTCCACAAAGAGCCTCTGCTTGAAACTGTCCACATGCACATCTCCCATACTGGTGTGTTCGTTTCACTACCTGGATTTTCGTTTCCTCTTCTTTCTTTGAAATGACAAGCCTTCTTTCTGCACGCTACACACACCTTGTAGCAGTTTCAGTTTTTAGCATGCTGGTGCTCACAAAACGCTGTGTAACCTATGTAGAGTGTGTCACTCTCCAGCACTGAATACACAACCTAGAGCTCCTTTCACCACAGACACGCAAACACATCTTTTTGTGAAAGTCCTACTTCAGGTCACTTGGAAATGTAAGGTTTTCATCGAGAACATGAAGTCAATCACGGTTTGCACTCTGCAGCCAATAGAGATGTACATTTCTACAAACCCGTCTGAATTTCACTCCAAAATACCCTTCTTTCCGGTTTGTTGAAAGTTCTCAACACATTAGGAGTAAGAGCGTGTTCGTGCAAGAGTGATGCAGTGTGCGTTTTCCTGGACTTCAAGTGATTTGGGAAACATACTCCTTATTTTTCCCCATTGTGTAAGAAACAACATGAGGCTTGCAAGAGATTGAAACAATGCATCCCAAAACGTATTCCAGCAGTGAAAACACACGTTTCTACAAAGACTTTGAAGGAGCAAGCAAAAGCCTACTTGCTGAGTGTCCTTTCAGAGAGAAACACACGCATTGCTTCCTTCTGGAGTGAGTTTTCAGCCTGGAATTCATATGCATTTTGTACGGTGCAGAATGTAGCTACCTGCTCGGGAGTTGTGTCATAGATGCACCTTTCCTGCAGGAGTTTATTGCAACATTCATTGTTTGGCTAAGTTCTTTAGGGTTGGTTTTGGAAGGTCTTTCAACTTTGGCCAAATCCCGCTTCGTACGAAATTTTTTCACAGCGCTGTTTCCAAGTGTCCACAAAGAGCCTCTGCTTGAAACTATCCACATGCACATCTCCCATACTGGTGTGTTCGTTTCACTACCTGGATTTTGGTTTCCTCTTCTTTCTTTGAAATGACAAGCCTTCTGTCTGCACGCTACACACACCTTGTAGCAGTTTCAGTTTTTAGCATGTTGGTGCTCTCAAAACGCTGTGTTACCATGTAGAGTGTGTCACTCTCCAGCACTGAATACACAACCAAGAGCTCCTTTCACCACAGACACGCAAACACATCTTTTTGTGAAAGTCCTACTTCAGGTCACTTGGAAATGTAAGGTTTTCATCGAGAATATGAAGTCAATCACGGTTTTGCACTCTGCTGCCAATAGAAATGTACTTTTCTACAAACCAGTCTGAATTTCACTGCAAAATACCCTTCTCTTCTTGTTTGTTGAAAGTTCTCAACGTATTAGGAGAAAGAGCGTGTTCGTGCAAGAGTGATGCAGTGTGCGTTTTCCTGGACTTCAAGTGATTTGGGAAACATACTCCTTATTTTTCCCCATTGTGTAAGAAACAACATGAGGCTTGCAAGAGATTGAAACAATGCATCCCAAAACGTATTCCAGCAGTGAAAACACACGTTTCTACAAAGACTTTGAAGGAGCAAGCAAAAGCCTACTTGCTGAGTGTCCTTTCAGAGAGAAACACACGCATTGCTTCCTTCTGGAGTGAGTTTTCAGCCTGGAATTCATATGCATTTTGTACTGTGCAGAATGTAGCTACCTGCTCGGGAGTTGTGTCATAGATGCACCTTTCCTGCAGGAGTTTATTGCAACAGTCATTGTTTGGCTAAGTTCTTTAGGGTTGGTTTTGGAAGGTCTTTCAACTTTGGCCAAATCCCGCTTCGTACGAAATTTTTTCACAGCTCTGTTTCCAAGTGTCCACAAAGAGCCTGTGCTTGAAACTGTCCACATGCACATCTCCCATACTGGTGTGTTCGTTTCACTACCTGGATTTTGGTTTCCTCTTCTTTCTTTGAAATGACAAGCCTTCTTTCTGCACGCTACACACACCTTGTAGCAGTTTCAGTTTTTAGCATGCTGGTGCTCTCAAAACGCTGTGTAACCTATGTAGAGTGTGTCACTCTCCAGCACTGAATACACAACCTAGAGCTCCTTTCACCACAGACACGCAAACACATCTTTTTGTGAAAGTCCTACTTCAGGTCACTTGGAAATGTAAGGTTTTCATCGAGAACATGAAGTCAATCACGGTTTTGCACTCTGCAGCCAATAGAGATGTACATTTCTACAAACCCGTCTGAATTTCACTGCAAAATACCCTTCTTTTCCGGTTTGTTGAAAGTTCTCAACACATTAGGAGTAAGAGCGTGTTCGTGCAAGAGTGATGCAGTGTGCGTTTTCCTGGACTTCAAGTGATTTGGGAAACATACTCCTTATTTTTCCCCATTGTGTAAGAAATAACATGAGGCTTGCAAGAGATTGAAACAATGCATCCCAAAACGTATTCCAGCAGTGAAAACACACGTTTCTACAAAGACTTTGAAGGAGCAAGCAAAAGCCTAGTGGCTGAGTGTCCTTTCAGAGAGAAACACACGCATTGCTTCCTTCTGGAGTGAGTTTTCAGCCTGGAATTCATATGCATTTTGTACTGTGCAGAATGTAGCTACCTGCTCGGGAGTTGTGTCATAGATGCACCTTTCCTGCAGGAGTTTATTGCAACATTCATTGTTTGGCTAAGTTCTTTAGGGTTGGTTTTGGAAGGTCTTTCAACTTTGGCCAAATCCCGCTTCGTACGAAATTTTTTCACAGCGCTGTTTCCAAGTGTCCACAAAGAGCCTCTGCTTGAAACTATCCACATGCACATCTCCCATACTGGTGTGTTCGTTTCACTACCTGGATTTTGGTTTCCTCTTCTTTCTTTGAAATGACAAGCCTTCTGTCTGCACGCTACACACACCTTGTAGCAGTTTCAGTTTTTAGCATGTTGGTGCTCTCAAAACGCTTTGTTACCATGTAGAGTGTGTCACTCTCCAGCACTGAATACACAACCTAGAGCTCCTTTCACCACAGACACGCAAACACATCTTTTTGTGAAAGTCCTACTTCAGGTCACTTGGAAATGTAAGGTTTTCATCGAGAACATGAAGTCAATCACGGTTTTGCACTCTGCTGCCAATAGAAATGTACTTTTCTACAAACCAGTCTGAATTTCACTGCAAAATACCCTTCTCTTCTTGTTTGTTGAAAGTGCTCAACGTATTAGGAGAAAGAGCGTGTTCGTGCAAGAGTGATGCAGTGTGCGTTTTCCTGGACTTCAAGTGATTTGGGAAACATACTCCTTATTTTTCCCCATTGTGTAAGAAACAACATGAGGCTTGCAAGAGATTGAAACAATGCATCCCAAAACGTATTCCAGCAGTGAAAACACACGTTTCCACAAAGACTTTGAAGGAGCAAGCAAAAGCCTACTGGCTGAGTGTTCTTTCAGAGAGAAACACACGCATTGCTTCCTTCTGGAGTGAGTTTTCAGCCTGGAATTCATATGCATTTTGTACTGTGCAGAATGTAGCTACCTGCTCGGGAGTTGTGTCATAGATGCACCTTTCCTGCAGGAGTTTATTGCAACATTCATTGTTTGGCTAAGTTCTTTAGGGTTGGTTTTGGAAGGTCTTTCAACTTTGGCCAAATCCCGCTTCGTACGAAATTTATTCACAGCGCTGTTTCCAAGTGTCCACAAAGAGCCTCTGCTTGAAACTGTCCACATGCACATCTCCCATACTGGTGTGTTCGTTTCACTACCTGGATTTTGGTTTCCTCTTCTTTCTTTGAAATGACAAGCCTTCTTTCTGCACGCTACACACACCTTGTAGCAGTTTCAGTTTTTAGCATGCTGGTGCTCTCAAAACGCTGTGTAACCTATGTAGAGTGTGTCACTCTCCAGCACTGAATACACAACCTAGAGCTCCTTTCACCACAGACACGCAAACACATCTTTTTGTGAAAGTCCTACTTCAGGTCACTTGGAAATGTAAGGTTTTCATCGAGAACATGAAGTCAATCATGGTTTTGCACTCTGCAGGCAATAGAGATGTACATTTCTACAAACCCGTCTGAATTTCACTGCAAAATACCCTTCTTTTCCGGTTTGTTGAAAGTTCTCAACACATTAGGAGTAAGAGCGTGTTCGTGCAAGAGTGATGCAGTGTGCGTTTTCCTGGACTTCAAGTGATTTGGGAACATACTCCTTATTTTTCCCCATTGTGTAAGAAACAACATGAGGCTTGCAAGAGATTGAAACAATGCATCCCAAAACGTATTCCAGCAGTGAAAACACACGTTTCTACAAAGACTTTGAAGGAGCAAGCAAAAGCCTACTTGCTGAGTGTCCTTTCAGAGAGAAACACACGCATTGCTTCCTTCTGGAGTGAGTTTTCAGCCTGGAATTCATATGCATTTTGTACTGTGCAGAATGTAGCTACCTGCTCGGGAGTTGTGTCATAGATGCACCTTTCCTGCAGGAGTTTATTGCAACATTCATTGTTTGGCTAAGTTCTTTAGGGTTGGTTTTGGAAGGTCTTTCAACTTTGGCCAAATCCCGCTTCGTACGAAATTTTTTCACAGCGCTGTTTCCAAGTGTCCACAAAGAGCCTCTGCTTGAAACTATCCACATGCACATCTCCCATACTGGTGTGTTCGTTTCACTACCTGGATTTTGGTTTCCTCTTCTTTCTTTGAAATGACAAGCCTTCTGTCTGCACGCTACACACACCTTGTAGCAGTTTCAGTTTTTAGCATGTTGGTGCTCTCAAAACGCTGTGTTACCATGTAGAGTGTGTCACTCTCCAGCACTGAATACACAACCTAGAGCTCCTTTCACCACAGACACGCAAACACATCTTTTTGTGAAAGTCCTACTTCAGGTCACTTGGAAATGTAAGGTTTTCATCGAGAATATGAAGTCAATCACGGTTTTGCACTCTGCTGCCAATAGAAATGTACTTTTCTACAAACCAGTCTGAATTTCACTGCAAAATACCCTTCTCTTCTTGTTTGTTGAAAGTTCTCAACGTATTAGGAGAAAGAGCGTGTTCGTGCAAGAGTGATGCAGTGTGCGTTTTCCTGGACGTCAAGTGATTTGGGAAACATACTCCTTATTTTTCCCCATTGTGTAAGAAACAACATGAGGCTTGCAAGAGATTGAAACAATGCATCCCAAACCTTTTCCGGCAGTGAAAACACACGTTTCTACAAAGACTTTGAAGGAGCAAGCAAAAGCCTACTTGCTGAGTGTCCTTTCAGAGAGAAACACACGCATTGCTTCCTTCTGGAGTGAGTTTTCAGCCTGGAATTCATATGCATTTTGTACTGTGCAGAATGTAGCTACCTGCTCGGGAGTTGTGTCATAGATGCACCTTTCCTGCAGGAGTTTATTGCAACATTCATTGTTTGGCTAAGTTCTTTAGGGTTGGTTTTGGAAGGTCTTTCAACTTTGGCCAAATCCCGCTTCGTACGAAATTTTTTCACAGCGCTGTTTCCAAGTGTCCACAAAGAGCCTCTGCTTGAAACTATCCACATGCACATCTCCCATACTGGTGTGTTCGTTTCACTACCTGGATTTTGGTTTCCTCTTCTTTCTTTGAAATGACAAGCTTTCTGTCTGCACGCTACACACACCTTGTAGCAGTTTCAGTTTTTAGCATGTTGGTGCTCTCAAAACGCTGTGTTACCATGTAGAGTGTGTCACTCTCCAGCACTGAATACACAACCTAGAGCTCCTTTCACCACAGACACGCAAACACATCTTTTTGTGAAAGTCCTACTTCAGGTCACTTGGAAATGTAAGGTTTTCATCGAGAATATGAAGTCAATCACGGTTTTGCACTCTGCTGCCAATAGAGATGTACTTTTCTACAAACCCGTCTGAATTTCACTGCAAAATACCCTTCTCTTCTTGTTTGTTGAAAGTTCTCAACGTATTAGGAGAAAGAGCGTGTTCGTGCAAGAGTGATGCAGTGTGCGTTTTCCTGGACTTCAAGTGATTTGGGAAACATACTCCTTATTTTTCCCCATTGTGTAAGAAACAACATGAGGCTTGCAAGAGATTGAAACAATGCATCCCAAAACGTATTCCAGCAGTGAAAACACACGTTTCTACAAAGACTTTGAAGAAGCAAGCAAAAGCCTACTGGCTGAGTGTCCTTTCAGAGAGAAACACACGCATTGCTTCCTTCTGGAGTGAGTTTTCAGCCTGGAATTCATATGCATTTTGTACTGTGCAGAATGTAGCTACCTGCTCGGGAGTTGTGTCATAGATGCACCTTTCCTGCAGGAGTTTATTGCAACATTCATTGTTCGGCTAAGTTCTTTAGGGTTGGTTTTGGAAGGTCTTTCAACTTTGGCCAAATCCCGCTTCGTACGAAATTTTTTCACAGCGCTGTTTCCAAGTGTCCACAAAGAGCCTCTGCTTGAAACTGTCCACATGCACATCTCCCATGCTGGTGTGTTCGTTTCACTACCTGGATTTTGGTTTCCTCTTCTTTCTTTGAAATGACAAGCCTTCTTTCTGCACGCTACACACACCTTGTAGCAGTTTCAGTTTTTAGCATGTTGTTGCTCTCAAAACGCTGTGTAACCTATGTAGAGTGTGTCATCTCCAGCACTGAATACACAACCTAGAGCTCCTTTCACCACAGACACGCAAACACATCTTTTTGTGAAAGTCCTACTTCAGGTCACTTGGAAATGTAAGGTTTTCATCGAGAACATGAAGTCAATCACGGTTTTGCACTCTGCAGCCAACAGAAATGTACTTTTCTACAAACCCGTCTGAATTTCACTGCAAAATAGCCTTCTTTTCTTGTTTGTTGAAAGTTCTCAACACATTAGGAGTAAGAGCGTGTTCGTGCAAGAGTGATGCAGTGTGCGTTTTCCTGGACTTCAAGTGATTTGGGAAACATACTCCTTATTTTTCCCCATTGTGTAAGAAACAACATGAGGCTTGCAAGAGATTGAAACAATGCATCCCAAAACGTATTCCAGCAGTGAAAACACACGTTTCCACAAAGACTTTGAAGGAGCAAGCAAAAGCCTACTGGCTGAGTGTTCTTTCAGAGAGAAACACACGCATTGCTTCCTTCTGGAGTGAGTTTTCAGCCTGGAATTCATATGCATTTTGTACTGTGCAGAATGTAGCTACCTGCTCGGGAGTTGTGTCATAGATGCACCGTTCCTGCAGGAGTTTATTGCAACATTCATTGTTTGGCTAAGTTCTTTAGGGTTGGTTTTGGAAGGTCTTTCAACTTTGGCCAAATCCCGCTTCGTACGAAATTTTTTCACAGCGCTGTTTCCAAGTGTCCACAAAGAGCCTCTGCTTGAAACTGTCCACATGCACATCTCCCATACTGGTGTGTTCGTTTCACTACCTGGATTTTGGTTTCCTCTTCTTTCTTTGAAATGACAAGCCTTCTTTCTGCACGCTACACACACCTTGTAGCAGTTTCAGTTTTTAGCATGCTGGTGCTCTCAAAACGCTGTGTAACCTATGTAGAGTGTGTCACTCTCCAGCACTGAATACACAACCTAGAGCTCCTTTCACCACAGACACGCAAACACATCTTTTTGTGAAAGTCCTACTTCAGGTCACTTGGAAATGTAAGGTTTTCATCGAGAACATGAAGTCAATCACGGTTTTGCACTCTGCAGGCAATAGAGATGTACATTTCTACAAACCCGTCTGAATTTCACTGCAAAATACCCTTCTTTTCCGGTTTTTTGAAAGTTCTCAACACATTAGGAGTAAGAGCGTGTTCGTTCAAGAGTGATGCAGTGTGCGTTTTCCTGGACTTCAAGTGATTTGGGAAACATACTCCTTATTTTTCCCCATTGTGTAA
Organism: Miniopterus schreibersii; assembly: GCF_964146895.1. Lineage (NCBI taxonomy): Eukaryota > Metazoa > Chordata > Mammalia > Chiroptera > Miniopteridae > Miniopterus > Miniopterus schreibersii. The sequence continues at coordinate 1,110,915 of NW_027669848.1, forward strand.
GAAACAACATGAGGCTTGCAAGAGATTGAAACAATGCATCCCAAAACGTATTCCAGCAGTGAAAACACACGTTTCCACAAAGACTTTGAAGGAGCAAGCAAAAGCCTACTGGCTGAGTGTTCTTTCAGAGAGAAACACACGCATTGCTTCCTTCTGGAGTGAGTTTTCAGCCTGGAATTCATATGCATTTTGTACTGTGCAGAATGTAGCTACCTGCTCGGGAGTTGTGTCATAGATGCACCGTTCCTGCAGGAGTTTATTGCAACATTCATTGTTTGGCTAAGTTCTTTAGGGTTGGTTTTGGAAGGTCTTTCAACTTTGGCCAAATCCCGCTTCGTACGAAATTTTTCACAGCGCTGTTTCCAAGTGTCCACAAAGAGCCTCTGCTTGAAACTGTCCACATGCACATCTCCCATACTGGTGTGTTCGTTTCACTACCTGGATTTTCGTTTCCTCTTCTTTCTTTGAAATGACAAGCCTTCTTTCTGCACGCTACACACACCTTGTAGCAGTTTCAGTTTTTAGCATGCTGGTGCTCTCAAAACGCTGTGTAACCTATGTAGAGTGTGTCACTCTCCAGCACTGAATACACAACCTAGAGCTCCTTTCACCACAGACACGCAAACACATCTTTTTGTGAAAGTCCTACTTCAGGTCACTTGGAAAAGTAAGGTTTTCATCGAGAACATGAAGTCAATCACGGTTTTGCACTCTGCAGGCAATAGAGATGTACATTTCTACAAACCCGTCTGAATTTCACTGCAAAATACCCTTCTTTTCCGGTTTGTTGAAAGTTCTCAACACATTAGGAGTAAGAGCGTGTTCGTGCAAGAGTGATGCAGTGTGCGTTTTCCTGGACTTCAAGTGATTTGGGAAACATACTCCTTATTTTTCCCCATTGTGTAAGAAACAACATGAGGCTTGCAAGAGATTGAAACAATGCATCCCAAAACGTATTCCAGCAGTGAAAACACACGTTTCTACAAAGAATTTGAAGGAGCAAGCAAAAGCCTACTGGCTGAGTGTCCTTTCAGAGAGAAACACACGCATTGCTTCCTTCTGGAGTGAGTTTTCAGCCTGGAATTCATATGCATTTTGTACTGTGCAGAATGTAGCTACCTGCTCGGGAGTTGTGTCATAGATGCACCTTGCCTGCAGGAGTTTATTGCAACATTCATTGTTTGGCTAAGTTCTTTAGGGTTGGTTTTGGAAGGTCTTTCAACTTTGGCCAAATCCCGCTTCGTACGAAATTTTTTCACAGCGCTGTTTCCAAGTGTCCACAAAGAGCCTCTGCTTGAAACTGTCCACATGCACATCTCCCATACTGGTGTGTTCGTTTCACTACCTGGATTTTGGTTTCCTCTTCTTTCTTTGAAATGACAAGCCTTCTTTCTGCACGCTACACACACCTTGTAGCAGTTTCAGTTTTTAGCATGCTGGTGCTCACAAAACGCTGTGTAACCTATGTAGAGTGTGTCACTCTCCAGCACTGAATACACAACCTAGAGCTCCTTTCACCACAGACACGCAAACACATCTTTTTGTGAAAGTCCTACTTCAGGTCACTTGGAAATGTAAGGTTTTCATCGAGAACATGAAGTCAATCACGGTTTTGCACTCTGCAGCCAATAGAGATGTACATTTCTACAAACCCGTCTGAATTTCACTGCAAAATACCCTTCTTTTCCGGTTTGTTGAAAGTTCTCAACGTATTAGGAGAAAGAGCGTGTTCGTGCAAGAGTGATGCAGTGTGCGTTTTCCTGGACTTCAAGTGATTTGGGAAACATACTCCTTATTTTTCCCCATTGTGTAAGAAACAACATGAGGCTTGCAAGAGATTGAAACAATGCATCCCAAAACGTATTCCAGCAGTGAAAACACACGTTTCTACAAAGACTTTGAAGAAGCAAGCAAAAGCCTACTGGCTGAGTGTCCTTTCAGAGAGAAACACACGCATTGCTTCCTTCTGGAGTGAGTTTTCAGCCTGGAATTCATATGCATTTTGTACTGTGCAGAATGTAGCTACCTGCTCGGGAGTTGTGTCATAGATGCACCTTTCCTGCAGGAGTTTATTGCAACATTCATTGTTCGGCTAAGTTCTTTAGGGTTGGTTTTGGAAGGTCTTTCAACTTTGGCCAAATCCCGCTTCGTACGAAATTTTTTCACAGCGCTGTTTCCAAGTGTCCACAAAGAGCCTCTGCTTGAAACTGTCCACATGCACATCTCCCATGCTGGTGTGTTCGTTTCACTACCTGGATTTTGGTTTCCTCTTCTTTCTTTGAAATGACAAGCCTTCTTTCTGCACGCTACACACACCTTGTAGCAGTTTCAGTTTTTAGCATGTTGTTGCTCTCAAAACGCTGTGTAACCTATGTAGAGTGTGTCATCTCCAGCACTGAATACACAACCTAGAGCTCCTTTCACCACAGACACGCAAACACATCTTTTTGTGAAAGTCCTACTTCAGGTCACTTGGAAATGTAAGGTTTTCATCGAGAACATGAAGTCAATCACGGTTTTGCACTCTGCAGCCAACAGAAATGTACTTTTCTACAAACCCGTCTGAATTTCACTGCAAAATAGCCTTCTTTTCTTGTTTGTTGAAAGTTCTCAACACATTAGGAGAAAGAGCGTGTTCGTGCAAGAGTGATGCAGTGTGCGTTTTCCTGGACTTCAAGTGATTTGGGAAACATACTCCTTATTTTTCCCCATTGTGTAAGAAACAACATGAGGCTTGCAAGAGATTGAAACAATGCATCCCAAAACGTATTCCAGCAGTGAAAACACACGTTTCCACAAAGACTTTGAAGGAGCAAGCAAAAGCCTACTGGCTGATTGTTCTTTCAGAGAGAAACACACGCATTGCTTCCTTCTGGAGTGAGTTTTCAGCCTGGAATTCATATGCATTTTGTACTGTGCAGAATGTAGCTACCTGCTCGGGAGTTGTGTCATAGATGCACCGTTCCTGCAGGAGTTTATTGCAACATTCATTGTTTGGCTAAGTTCTTTAGGGTTGGTTTTGGAAGGTCTTTCAACTTTGGCCAAATCCCGCTTCGTACGAAATTTTTTCACAGCGCTGTTTCCAAGTGTCCACAAAGAGCCTCTGCTTGAAACTGTCCACATGCACATCTCCCATACTGGTGTGTTCGTTTCACTACCTGGATTTTGGTTTCCTCTTCTTTCTTTGAAATGACAAGCCTTCTTTCTGCACGCTACACACACCTTGTAGCAGTTTCAGTTTTTAGCATGCTGGTGCTCTCAAAACGCTGTGTAACCTATGTAGAGTGTGTCACTCTCCAGCACTGAATACACAACCTAGAGCTCCTTTCACCACAGACACGCAAACACATCTTTTTGTGAAAGTCCTACTTCAGGTCACTTGGAAATGTAAGGTTTTCATCGAGAACATGAAGTCAATCACGGTTTTGCACTCTGCAGGCAATAGAGATGTACATTTCTACAAACCCGTCTGAATTTCACTGCAAAATACCCTTCTTTTCCGGTTTTTTGAAAGTTCTCAACACATTAGGAGTAAGAGCGTGTTCGTTCAAGAGTGATGCAGTGTGCGTTTTCCTGGACTTCAAGTGATTTGGGAAACATACTCCTTATTTTTCCCCATTGTGTAAGAAACAACATGAGGCTTGCAAGAGATTGAAACAATGCATCCCAAAACGTATTCCAGCAGTGAAAACACACGTTTCCACAAAGACTTTGAAGGAGCAAGCAAAAGCCTACTGGCTGAGTGTTCTTTCAGAGAGAAACACACGCATTGCTTCCTTCTGGAGTGAGTTTTCAGCCTGGAATTCATATGCATTTTGTACTGTGCAGAATGTAGCTACCTGCTCGGGAGTTGTGTCATAGATGCACCGTTCCTGCAGGAGTTTATTGCAACATTCATTGTTTGGCTAAGTTCTTTAGGGTTGGTTTTGGAAGGTCTTTCAACTTTGGCCAAATCCCGCTTCGTACGAAATTTTTCACAGCGCTGTTTCCAAGTGTCCACAAAGAGCCTCTGCTTGAAACTGTCCACATGCACATCTCCCATACTGGTGTGTTCGTTTCACTACCTGGATTTTCGTTTCCTCTTCTTTCTTTGAAATGACAAGCCTTCTTTCTGCACGCTACACACACCTTGTAGCAGTTTCAGTTTTTAGCATGCTGGTGCTCTCAAAACGCTGTGTAACCTATGTAGAGTGTGTCACTCTCCAGCACTGAATACACAACCTAGAGCTCCTTTCACCACAGACACGCAAACACATCTTTTTGTGAAAGTCCTACTTCAGGTCACTTGGAAATGTAAGGTTTTCATCGAGAACATGAAGTCAATCACGGTTTTGCACTCTGCAGGCAATAGAGATGTACATTTCTACAAACCCGTCTGAATTTCACTGCAAAATACCCTTCTTTTCCGGTTTGTTGAAAGTTCTCAACACATTAGGAGTAAGAGCGTGTTCGTGCAAGAGTGATGCAGTGTGCGTTTTCCTGGACTTCAAGTGATTTGGGAAACATACTCCTTATTTTTCCCCATTGTGTAAGAAACAACATGAGGCTTGCAAGAGATTGAAACAATGCATCCCAAAACGTATTCCAGCAGTGAAAACACACGTTTCTACAAAGACTTTGAAGGAGCAAGCAAAAGCCTACTGGCTGAGTGTCCTTTCAGAGAGAAACACACGCATTGCTTCCTTCTGGAGTGAGTTTTCAGCCTGGAATTCATATGCATTTTGTACTGTGCAGAATGTAGCTACCTGCTCGGGAGTTGTGTCATAGATGCACCTTGCCTGCAGGAGTTTATTGCAACATTCATTGTTTGGCTAAGTTCTTTAGGGTTGGTTTTGGAAGGTCTTTCAACTTTGGCCAAATCCCGCTTCGTACGAAATTTTTTCACAGCGCTGTTTCCAAGTGTCCACAAAGAGCCTCTGCTTGAAACTGTCCACATGCACATCTCCCATACTGGTGTGTTCGTTTCACTACCTGGATTTTGGTTTCCTCTTCTTTCTTTGAAATGACAAGCCTTCTTTCTGCACGCTACACACACCTTGTAGCAGTTTCAGTTTTTAGCATGCTGGTGCTCACAAAACGCTGTGTAACCTATGTAGAGTGTGTCACTCTCCAGCACTGAATACACAACCTAGAGCTCCTTTCACCACAGACACGCAAACACATCTTTTTGTGAAAGTCCTACTTCAGGTCACTTGGAAATGTAAGGTTTTCATCGAGAACATGAAGTCAATCACGGTTTTGCACTCTGCAGCCAATAGAGATGTACATTTCTACAAACCCGTCTGAATTTCACTGCAAAATACCCTTCTTTTCCGGTTTGTTGAAAGTTCTCAACGTATTAGGAGAAAGAGCGTGTTCGTGCAAGAGTGATGCAGTGTGCGTTTTCCTGGACTTCAAGTGATTTGGGAAACATACTCCTTATTTTTCCCCATTGTGTAAGAAACAACATGAGGCTTGCAAGAGATTGAAACAATGCATCCCAAAACGTATTCCAGCAGTGAAAACACACGTTTCTACAAAGACTTTGAAGGAGCAAGCAAAAGCCTACTGGCTGAGTGTCCTTTCAGAGAGAAACACACGCATTGCTTCCTTCTGGAGTGAGTTTTCAGCCTGGAATTCATATGCATTTTGTACTGTGCAGAATGTAGCTACCTGCTCGGGAGTTGTGTCATAGATGCACCTTTCCTGCAGGAGTTTATTGCAACATTCATTGTTTGGCTAAGTTCTTTAGGGTTGGTTTTGGAAGGTCTTTCAACTTTGGCCAAATCCCGCTTCGTACGAAATTTTTTCACAGCGCTGTTTCCAAGTGTCCACAAAGAGCCTCTGCTTGAAACTGTCCACATGCACATCTCCCATGCTGGTGTGTTCGTTTCACTACCTGGATTTTGGTTTCCTCTTCTTTCTTTGAAATGACAAGCCTTCTTTCTGCACGCTACACACACCTTGTAGCAGTTTCAGTTTTTAGCATGTTGTTGCTCTCAAAACGCTGTGTAACCTATGTAGAGTGTGTCATCTCCAGCACTGAATACACAACCTAGAGCTCCTTTCACCACAGACACGCAAACACATCTTTTTGTGAAAGTCCTACTTCAGGTCACTTGGAAATGTAAGGTTTTCATCGAGAACATGAAGTCAATCACGGTTTTGCACTCTGCAGGCAATAGAGATGTACATTTCTACAAACCCGTCTGAATTTCACTGCAAAATACCCTTCTTTTCCGGTTTGTTGAAAGTTCTCAACACATTAGGAGTAAGAGCGTGTTCGTGCAAGAGTGATGCAGTGTGCGTTTTCCTGGACTTCAAGTGATTTGGGAAACATACTCCTTATTTTTCCCCATTGTGTAAGAAACAACATGAGGCTTGCAAGAGATTGAAACAATGCATCCCAAAACGTATTCCAGCAGTGAAAACACACGTTTCTACAAAGACTTTGAAGGAGCAAGCAAAAGACTACTGGCTGAGTGTCCTTTCAGAGAGAAACACACGCATTGCTTCCTTCTGGAGTGAGTTTTCAGCCTGGAATTCATATGCATTTTGTACTGTGCAGAATGTAGCTACCTGCTCGGGAGTTGTGTCATAGATGCACCTTGCCTGCAGGAGTGTATTGCAACATTCATTGTTTGGCTAAGTTCTTTAGGGTTGGTTTTGGAAGGTCTTTCAACTTTGGCCAAATCCCGCTTCGTACGAAATTTTTTCACAGCGCTGTTTCCAAGTGTCCACAAAGAGCCTCTGCTTGAAACTGTCCACATGCACATCTCCCATACTGGTGTGTTCGTTTCACTACCTGGATTTTGGTTTCCTCTTCTTTCTTTGAAATGACAAGCCTTCTTTCTGCACGCAACACACCTTGTAGCAGTTTCAGTTTTTAGCATGCTGGTGCTCACAAAACGCTGTGTAACCTATGTAGAGTGTGTCACTCTCCAGCACTGAATACACAACCTAGAGCTCCTTTCACCACAGACACGCAAACACATCTTTTTGTGAAAGTCCTACTTCAGGTCACTTGGAAATGTAAGGTTTTCATCGAGAACATGAAGTCAATCACGGTTTTGCACTCTGCAGCCAACAGAAATGTACTTTTCTACAAACCTGTCTGAATTTCACTGCAAAATACCCTTCTTTTCTTGTTTGTTGAAAGTTCTCAACACATTAGGAGTAAGAGCGTGTTCGTGCAAGAGTGATGCAGTGTGCGTTTTCCTGGACTTCAAGTGATTTGGGAAACATACTCCTTATTTTTCCCCATTGTGTAAGAAACAACATGAGGCTTGCAAGAGATTGAAACAATGCATCCCAAAACGTATTCCAGCAGTGAAAACACACGTTTCCACAAAGACTTTGAAGGAGCAAGCAAAAGCCTACTGGCTGAGTGTTCTTTCAGAGAGAAACACACGCATTGCTTCCTTCTGGAGTGAGTTTTCAGCCTGGAATTCATATGCATTTTGTACTGTGCAGAATGTAGCTACCTGCTCGGGAGTTGTGTCATAGATGCACCGTTCCTGCAGGAGTTTATTGCAACATTCATTGTTTGGCTAAGTTCTTTAGGGTTGGTTTTGGAAGGTCTTTCATCTTTGGCCAAATCCCGCTTCGTACGAAATTTTTTCACAGCGCTGTTTCCAAGTGTCCACAAAGAGCCTCTGCTTGAAACTGTCCACATGCACATCTCCCATACTGGTGTGTTCGTTTCACTACCTGGATTTTGGTTTCCTCTTCTTTCTTTGAAATGACAAGCCTTCTTTCTGCACGCTACACACACCTTGTAGCAGTTTCAGTTTTTAGCATGCTGGTGCTCTCAAAACGCTGTGTAACCTATGTAGAGTGTGTCACTCTCCAGCACTGAATACACAACCTAGAGCTCCTTTCACCACAGACACGCAAACACATCTTTTTGTGAAAGTCCTACTTCAGGTCACTTGGAAATGTAAGGTTTTCATCGAGAACATGAAGTCAATCACGGTTTTGCACTCTGCAGGCAATAGAGATGTACATTTCTACAAACCCGTCTGAATTTCACTGCAAAATACCCTTCTTTTCCGGTTTGTTGAAAGTTCTCAACACATTAGGAGTAAGAGCGTGTTCGTGCAAGAGTGATGCAGTGTGCGTTTTCCTGGACTTCAAGTGATTTGGGAAACATACTCCTTATTTTTCCCCATTGTGTAAGAAACAACATGAGGCTTGCAAGAGATTGAAACAATGCATCCCAAAACGTATTCCAGCAGTGAAAACACACGTTTCTACAAAGACTTTGAAGGAGCAAGCAAAAGCCTACTGGCTGAGTGTCCTTTCAGAGAGAAACACACGCATTGCTTCCTTCTGGAGTGAGTTTTCAGCCTGGAATTCATATGCATTTTGTACTGTGCAGAATGTAGCTACCTGCTCGGGAGTTGTGTCATAGATGCACCTTGCCTGCAGGAGTTTATTGCAACATTCATTGTTTGGCTAAGTTCTTTAGGGTTGGTTTTGGAAGGTCTTTCAACTTTGGCCAAATCCCGCTTCGTACGAAATTTTTTCACAGCGCTGTTTCCAAGTGTCCACAAAGAGCCTCTGCTTGAAACTGTCCACATGCACATCTCCCATACTGGTGTGTTCGTTTCACTACCTGGATTTTGGTTTCCTCTTCTTTCTTTGAAATGACAAGCCTTCTTTCTGCACGCTACACACACCTTGTAGCAGTTTCAGTTTTTAGCATGCTGGTGCTCTCAAAACGCTGTGTAACCTATGTAGAGTGTGTCACTCTCCAGCACTGAATACACAACCTAGAGCTCCTTTCACCACAGACACGCAAACACATCTTTTTGTGAAAGTCCTACTTCAGGTCACTTGGAAATGTAAGGTTTTCATCGAGAACATGAAGTCAATCACGGTTTTGCACTCTGCAGGCAATAGAGATGTACATTTCTACAAACCCGTCTGAATTTCACTGCAAAATACCCTTCTTTTCCGGTTTGTTGAAAGTTCTCAACACATTAGGAGTAAGAGCGTGTTCGTGCAAGAGTGATGCAGTGTGCGTTTTCCTGGACTTCAAGTGATTTGGGAAACATACTCCTTATTTTTCCCCATTGTGTAAGAAACAACATGAGGCTTGCAAGAGATTGAAACAATGCATCCCAAAACGTATTCCAGCAGTGAAAACACACGTTTCTACAAAGACTTTGAAGGAGCAAGCAAAAGCCTACTGGCTGAGTGTCCTTTCAGAGAGAAACACACGCATTGCTTCCTTCTGGAGTGAGTTTTCAGCCTGGAATTCATATGCATTTTGTACTGTGCAGAATGTAGCTACCTGCTCGGGAGTTGTGTCATAGATGCACCTTGCCTGCAGGAGTTTATTGCAACATTCATTGTTTGGCTAAGTTCTTTAGGGTTGGTTTTGGAAGGTCTTTCAACTTTGGCCAAATCCCGCTTCGTACGAAATTTTTTCACAGCGCTGTTTCCAAGTGTCCACAAAGAGCCTCTGCTTGAAACTGTCCACATGCACATCTCCCATACTGGTGTGTTCGTTTCACTACCTGGATTTTGGTTTCCTCTTCTTTCTTTGAAATGACAAGCCTTCTTTCTGCACGCTACACACACCTTGTAGCAGTTTCAGTTTTTAGCATGCTGGTGCTCACAAAACGCTGTGTAACCTATGTAGAGTGTGTCACTCTCCAGCACTGAATACACAACCTAGAGCTCCTTTCACCACAGACACGCAAACACATCTTTTTGTGAAAGTCCTACTTCAGGTCACTTGGAAATGTAAGGTTTTCATCGAGAACATGAAGTCAATCACGGTTTTGCACTCTGCAGCCAATAGAGATGTACATTTCTACAAACCCGTCTGAATTTCACTGCAAAATACCCTTCTTTTCCGGTTTGTTGAAAGTTCTCAACGTATTAGGAGAAAGAGCGTGTTCGTGCAAGAGTGATGCAGTGTGCGTTTTCCTGGACTTCAAGTGATTTGGGAAACATACTCCTTATTTTTCCCCATTGTGTAAGAAACAACATGAGGCTTGCAAGAGATTGAAACAATGCATCCCAAAACGTATTCCAGCAGTGAAAACACACGTTTCTACAAAGACTTTGAAGGAGCAAGCAAAAGCCTACTGGCTGAGTGTCCTTTCAGAGAGAAACACACGCATTGCTTCCTTCTGGAGTGAGTTTTCAGCCTGGAATTCATATGCATTTTGTACTGTGCAGAATGTAGCTACCTGCTCGGGAGTTGTGTCATAGATGCACCTTTCCTGCAGGAGTTTATTGCAACATTCATTGTTTGGCTAAGTTCTTTAGGGTTGGTTTTGGAAGGTCTTTCAACTTTGGCCAAATCCCGCTTCGTACGAAATTTTTTCACAGCGCTGTTTCCAAGTGTCCACAAAGAGCCTCTGCTTGAAACTGTCCACATGCACATCTCCCATGCTGGTGTGTTCGTTTCACTACCTGGATTTTGGTTTCCTCTTCTTTCTTTGAAATGACAAGCCTTCTTTCTGCACGCTACACACACCTTGTAGCAGTTTCAGTTTTTAGCATGTTGTTGCTCTCAAAACGCTGTGTAACCTATGTAGAGTGTGTCATCTCCAGCACTGAATACACAACCTAGAGCTCCTTTCACCACAGACACGCAAACACATCTTTTTGTGAAAGTCCTACTTCAGGTCACTTGGAAATGTAAGGTTTTCATCGAGAACATGAAGTCAATCACGGTTTTGCACTCTGCAGGCAATAGAGATGTACATTTCTACAAACCCGTCTGAATTTCACTGCAAAATACCCTTCTTTTCCGGTTTGTTGAAAGTTCTCAACACATTAGGAGTAAGAGCGTGTTCGTGCAAGAGTGATGCAGTGTGCGTTTTCCTGGACTTCAAGTGATTTGGGAAACATACTCCTTATTTTTCCCCATTGTGTAAGAAACAACATGAGGCTTGCAAGAGATTGAAACAATGCATCCCAAAACGTATTCCAGCAGTGAAAACACACGTTTCTACAAAGACTTTGAAGGAGCAAGCAAAAGACTACTGGCTGAGTGTCCTTTCAGAGAGAAACACACGCATTGCTTCCTTCTGGAGTGAGTTTTCAGCCTGGAATTCATATGCATTTTGTACTGTGCAGAATGTAGCTACCTGCTCGGGAGTTGTGTCATAGATGCACCTTGCCTGCAGGAGTGTATTGCAACATTCATTGTTTGGCTAAGTTCTTTAGGGTTGGTTTTGGAAGGTCTTTCAACTTTGGCCAAATCCCGCTTCGTACGAAATTTTTTCACAGCGCTGTTTCCAAGTGTCCACAAAGAGCCTCTGCTTGAAACTGTCCACATGCACATCTCCCATACTGGTGTGTTCGTTTCACTACCTGGATTTTGGTTTCCTCTTCTTTCTTTGAAATGACAAGCCTTCTTTCTGCACGCAACACACCTTGTAGCAGTTTCAGTTTTTAGCATGCTGGTGCTCACAAAACGCTGTGTAACCTATGTAGAGTGTGTCACTCTCCAGCACTGAATACACAACCTAGAGCTCCTTTCACCACAGACACGCAAACACATCTTTTTGTGAAAGTCCTACTTCAGGTCACTTGGAAATGTAAGGTTTTCATCGAGAACATGAAGTCAATCACGGTTTTGCACTCTGCAGCCAACAGAAATGTACTTTTCTACAAACCTGTCTGAATTTCACTGCAAAATACCCTTCTTTTCTTGTTTGTTGAAAGTTCTCAACACATTAGGAGTAAGAGCGTGTTCGTGCAAGAGTGATGCAGTGTGCGTTTTCCTGGACTTCAAGTGATTTGGGAAACATACTCCTTATTTTTCCCCATTGTGTAAGAAACAACATGAGGCTTGCAAGAGATTGAAACAATGCATCCCAAAACGTATTCCAGCAGTGAAAACACACGTTTCCACAAAGACTTTGAAGGAGCAAGCAAAAGCCTACTGGCTGAGTGTTCTTTCAGAGAGAAACACACGCATTGCTTCCTTCTGGAGTGAGTTTTCAGCCTGGAATTCATATGCATTTTGTACTGTGCAGAATGTAGCTACCTGCTCGGGAGTTGTGTCATAGATGCACCGTTCCTGCAGGAGTTTATTGCAACATTCATTGTTTGGCTAAGTTCTTTAGGGTTGGTTTTGGAAGGTCTTTCATCTTTGGCCAAATCCCGCTTCGTACGAAATTTTTTCACAGCGCTGTTTCCAAGTGTCCACAAAGAGCCTCTGCTTGAAACTGTCCACATGCACATCTCCCATACTGGTGTGTTCGTTTCACTACCTGGATTTTGGTTTCCTCTTCTTTCTTTGAAATGACAAGCCTTCTTTCTGCACGCTACACACACCTTGTAGCAGTTTCAGTTTTTAGCATGCTGGTGCTCTCAAAACGCTGTGTAACCTATGTAGAGTGTGTCACTCTCCAGCACTGAATACACAACCTAGAGCTCCTTTCACCACAGACACGCAAACACATCTTTTTGTGAAAGTCCTACTTCAGGTCACTTGGAAATGTAAGGTTTTCATCGAGAACATGAAGTCAATCACGGTTTTGCACTCTGCAGGCAATAGAGATGTACATTTCTACAAACCCGTCTGAATTTCACTGCAAAATACCCTTCTTTTCCGGTTTGTTGAAAGTTCTCAACACATTAGGAGTAAGAGCGTGTTCGTGCAAGAGTGATGCAGTGTGCGTTTTCCTGGACTTCAAGTGATTTGGGAAACATACTCCTTATTTTTCCCCATTGTGTAAGAAACAACATGAGGCTTGCAAGAGATTGAAACAATGCATCCCAAAACGTATTCCAGCAGTGAAAACACACGTTTCTACAAAGACTTTGAAGGAGCAAGCAAAAGCCTACTGGCTGAGTGTCCTTTCAGAGAGAAACACACGCATTGCTTCCTTCTGGAGTGAGTTTTCAGCCTGGAATTCATATGCATTTTGTACTGTGCAGAATGTAGCTACCTGCTCGGGAGTTGTGTCATAGATGCACCTTGCCTGCAGGAGTTTATTGCAACATTCATTGTTTGGCTAAGTTCTTTAGGGTTGGTTTTGGAAGGTCTTTCAACTTTGGCCAAATCCCGCTTCGTACGAAATTTTTTCACAGCGCTGTTTCCAAGTGTCCACAAAGAGCCTCTGCTTGAAACTGTCCACATGCACATCTCCCATACTGGTGTGTTCGTTTCACTACCTGGATTTTGGTTTCCTCTTCTTTCTTTGAAATGACAAGCCTTCTTTCTGCACGCTACACACACCTTGTAGCAGTTTCAGTTTTTAGCATGCTGGTGCTCTCAAAACGCTGTGTAACCTATGTAGAGTGTGTCACTCTCCAGCACTGAATACACAACCTAGAGCTCCTTTCACCACAGACACGCAAACACATCTTTTTGTGAAAGTCCTACTTCAGGTCACTTGGAAATGTAAGGTTTTCATCGAGAACATGAAGTCAATCACGGTTTTGCACTCTGCAGGCAATAGAGATGTACATTTCTACAAACCCGTCTGAATTTCACTGCAAAATACCCTTCTTTTCCGGTTTGTTGAAAGTTCTCAACACATTAGGAGTAAGAGCGTGTTCGTGCAAGAGTGATGCAGTGTGCGTTTTCCTGGACTTCAAGTGATTTGGGAAACATACTCCTTATTTTTCCCCATTGTGTAAGAAACAACATGAGGCTTGCAAGAGATTGAAACAATGCATCCCAAAACGTATTCCAGCAGTGAAAACACACGTTTCTACAAAGACTTTGAAGGAGCAAGCAAAAGCCTACTGGCTGAGTGTCCTTTCAGAGAGAAACACACGCATTGCTTCCTTCTGGAGTGAGTTTTCAGCCTGGAATTCATATGCATTTTGTACTGTGCAGAATGTAGCTACCTGCTCGGGAGTTGTGTCATAGATGCACCTTGCCTGCAGGAGTTTATTGCAACATTCATTGTTTGGCTAAGTTCTTTAGGGTTGGTTTTGGAAGGTCTTTCAACTTTGGCCAAATCCCGCTTCGTACGAAATTTTTTCACAGCGCTGTTTCCAAGTGTCCACAAAGAGCCTCTGCTTGAAACTGTCCACATGCACATCTCCCATACTGGTGTGTTCGTTTCACTACCTGGATTTTGGTTTCCTCTTCTTTCTTTGAAATGACAAGCCTTCTTTCTGCACGCTACACACACCTTGTAGCTGTTTCAGTTTTTAGCATGCTGGTGCTCTCAAAACGCTGTGTAACCTATGTAGAGTGTGTCACTCTCCAGCACTGAATACACAACCTAGAGCTCCTTTCACCACAGACACGCAAACACATCTTTTTGTGAAAGTCCTACTTCAGGTCACTTGGAAATGTAACGTTTTCATCGAGAACATGAAGTCAATCACGGTTTTGCACTCTGCAGGCAATAGAGATGTACATTTCTACAAACCCGTCTGAATTTCACTGCAAAATACCCTTCTTTTCCGGTTTGTTGAAAGTTCTCAACACATTAGGAGTAAGAGCGTGTTCGTGCAAGAGTGATGCAGTGTGCGTTTTCCTGGACTTCAAGTGATTTGGGAAACATACTCCTTATTTTTCCCCATTGTGTAAGAAACAACATGAGGCTTGCAAGAGATTGAAACAATGCATCCCAAAACGTATTCCAGCAGTGAAAACACACGTTTCTACAAAGACTTTGAAGGAGCAAGCAAAAGCCTACTGGCTGAGTGTCCTTTCAGAGAGAAACACACGCATTGCTTCCTTCTGGAGTGAGTTTTCAGCCTGGAATTCATATGCATTTTGTACTGTGCAGAATGTAGCTACCTGCTCGGGAGTTGTGTCATAGATGCACCTTGCCTGCAGGAGTTTATTGCAACATTCATTGTTTGGCTAAGTTCTTTAGGGTTGGTTTTGGAAGGTCTTTCAACTTTGGCCAAATCCCGCTTCGTACGAAATTTTTTCACAGCGCTGTTTCCAAGTGTCCACAAAGAGCCTCTGCTTGAAACTGTCCACATGCACATCTCCCATACTGGTGTGTTCGTTTCACTACCTGGATTTTGGTTTCCTCTTCTTTCTTTGAAATGACAAGCCTTCTTTCTGCACGCTACACACACCTTGTAGCAGTTTCAGTTTTTAGCATGCTGGTGGCACAAAACGCTGTGTAACCTATGTAGAGTGTGTCACTCTCCAGCACTGAATACACAACCTAGAGCTCCTTTCACCACAGACACGCAAACACATCTTTTTGTGAAAGTCCTACTTCAGGTCACTTGGAAATGTAAGGTTTTCATCGAGAACATGAAGTCAATCACGGTTTTGCACTCTGCAGGCAATAGAGATGTACATTTCTACAAACCCGTCTGAATTTCACTGCAAAATACCCTTCTTTTCCGGTTTGTTGAAAGTTCTCAACACATTAGGAGTAAGAGCGTGTTCGTGCAAGAGTGATGCAGTGTGCGTTTTCCTGGACTTCAAGTGATTTGGGAAACATACTCCTTATTTTTCCCCATTGTGTAAGAAACAACATGAGGCTTGCAAGAGATTGAAACAATGCATCCCAAAACGTATTCCAGCAGTGAAAACACACGTTTCTACAAAGACTTTGAAGGAGCAAGCAAAAGCCTACTGGCTGAGTGTCCTTTCAGAGAGAAACACACGCATTGCTTCCTTCTGGAGTGAGTTTTCAGCCTGGAATTCATATGCATTTTGTACTGTGCAGAATGTAGCTACCTGCTCGGGAGTTGTGTCATAGATGCACCTTGCCTGCAGGAGTTTATTGCAACATTCATTGTTTGGCTAAGTTCTTTAGGGTTGGTTTTGGAAGGTCTTTCAACTTTGGCCAAATCCCGCTTCGTACGAAATTTTTTCACAGCGCTGTTTCCAAGTGTCCACAAAGAGCCTCTGCTTGAAACTGTCCACATGCACATCTCCCATACTGGTGTGTTCGTTTCACTACCTGGATTTTGGTTTCCTCTTCTTTCTTTGAAATGACAAGCCTTCTTTCTGCACGCTACACACACCTTGTAGCAGTTTCAGTTTTTAGCATGCTGGTGCTCACAAAACGCTGTGTAACCTATGTAGAGTGTGTCACTCTCCAGCACTGAATACACAACCTAGAGCTCCTTTCACCACAGACACGCAAACACATCTTTTTGTGAAAGTCCTACTTCAGGTCACTTGGAAATGTAAGGTTTTCATCGAGAACATGAAGTCAATCACGGTTTTGCACTCTGCAGCCAATAGAGATGTACATTTCTACAAACCCGTCTGAATTTCACTGCAAAATACCCTTCTTTTCCGGTTTGTTGAAAGTTCTCAACGTATTAGGAGAAAGAGCGTGTTCGTGCAAGAGTGATGCAGTGTGCGTTTTCCTGGACTTCAAGTGATTTGGGAAACATACTCCTTATTTTTCCCCATTGTGTAAGAAACAACATGAGGCTTGCAAGAGATTGAAACAATGCATCCCAAAACGTATTCCAGCAGTGAAAACACACGTTTCTACAAAGACTTTGAAGGAGCAAGCAAAAGCCTACTGGCTGAGTGTCCTTTCAGAGAGAAACACACGCATTGCTTCCTTCTGGAGTGAGTTTTCAGCCTGGAATTCATATGCATTTTGTACTGTGCAGAATGTAGCTACCTGCTCGGGAGTTGTGTCATAGATGCACCTTTCCTGCAGGAGTTTATTGCAACATTCATTGTTCCGCTAAGTTCTTTAGGGTTCGTTTTGGAAGGTCTTTCAACTTTGGCCAAATCCCGCTTCGTACGAAATTTTTTCACAGCGCTGTTTCCAAGTGTCCACAAAGAGCCTCTGCTTGAAACTGTCCACATGCACATCTCCCATGCTGGTGTGTTCGTTTCACTACCTGGATTTTGGTTTCCTCTTCTTTCTTTGAAATGACAAGCCTTCTTTCTGCACGCTACACACACCTTGTAGCAGTTTCAGTTTTTAGCATGTTGTTGCTCTCAAAACGCTGTGTAACCTATGTAGAGTGTGTCATCTCCAGCACTGAATACACAACCTAGAGCTCCTTTCACCACAGAAACGCAAACACATCTTTTTGTGAAAGTCCTACTTCAGGTCACTTGGAAATGTAAGGTTTTCATCGAGAACATGAAGTCAATCAGGGTTTTGCACTCTGCAGCCACTAGAGATGTACTTTTCTACAAACCCGTCTGAATTTCACTGCAAAATACCCTTCTATTCCGGTTTGTTGAAAGTTCTCAACACATTAGGAGAAAGAGCGTGTTCCTGCAAGAGTGATGCAGTGTGCGTTTTCCTGGACTTCAAGTGATTTGGGAAACATACTCCTTATTTTTCCCCATTGTGTAAGAAACAACATGAGGCTTGCAAGAGATTGAAACAATGCATCCCAAAACGTATTCCAGCAGTGAAAACACACGTTTCTACAAAGACTTTGAAGGAGCAAGCAAAAGCCTACTGGCTGAGTGTCCTTTCAGAGAGAAACACACGCATTGCTTCCTTCTGGAGTTCGTTTTCAGCCTGGAATTCATATGCATTTTGTCCTGTGCAGAATGTAGCTACCTGCTCGGGAGTTGTTTCATAGATGCACCTTTCCTGCAGGAGTTTATTGCAACATTCATTGTTTGGCTAAGTTCTTTAGGGTTGGTTTTGGAAGGCCTTTCAACTTTGGCCAAATCCCGCTTCGTACGAAATTTTTTCACAGCGCTGTTTCCAAGTGTCCACAAAGAGCCTCTGCTTGAAACTGTCCACATGCACATCTCCCATACTGGTGTGTTCGTTTCACTACCTGGATTTTGGTTTCCTCTTCTTTCTTTGAAATGACAAGCCTTCTTTCTGCACGCTACACACACCTTGTAGCAGTTTCAGTTTTTAGCATGTTGGTGCTCTCAAAACGCTGTGTAACCTACGTAGAGTGTGTCACTCTCCAGCACTGAATACACAACCTAGAGCTCCTTTCACCACAGACACGCACACATCTTTTTGTGAAAGTCCTACTTCAGGTCACTTGGAAATGTAAGGTTTTCATCGAGAACATGAGGTCAATCACGGTTTTGCACTCTGCAGCCAATAGAAATGTACTTTTCTACAAACCCGTCTGAATTTCACTGCAAAATGCACTTCTCTTCTTGTTTGTTGAAAGTTCTCAACGTATTAGGAGAAAGAGCGTGTTCGTGCAAGAGTGATGCAGTGTGCGTTTTCCTGGACTTCAAGTGATTTGGGAAACATACTCCTTATTTTTCCCCATTGTGTAAGAAACAACATGAGGCTTGCAAGAGATTGAAACAATGCATCCCAAAACGTATTCCGGCAGTGAAAACACACGTTTCTACAAAGACTTTGAAGGAGCAAGCAAAAGCCTAGTGGCTGAGTGTTCTTTCAGAGAGAAACACACGCATTGCTTCCTTCTGGAGTGAGTTTTCAGCCTGGAATTCATATGCATTTTGTACTGTGCAGAATGTAGCTACCTGCTCGGGAGTTGTGTCATAGATGCACCTTTCCTGCAGGAGTTTATTGCAACATTCATTGTTTGGCTAAGTTCTTTAGGGTTGGTTTTGGAAGGTCTTTCAACTTTGGCCAAATCCCGCTTCGTACGAAATTTTTTCACAGCGCTGTTTCCAAGTGTCCACAAAGAGCCTCTGCTTGAAACTGTCCACATGCACATCTCCCATCCTGGTGTGTTCGTTTCACTACCTGGATTTTGGTTTCCTCTTCTTTCTTTGAAATGACAAGCCTTCTTTCTGCACGCTACACACACCTTGTAGCAGTTTCAGTTTTTAGCATGCTGGTGCTCTCAAAACGCTGTGTAACCTATGTAGAGTGTGTCTCTCTCCAGCACTGAATACACAACCTAGAGCTCCTTTCACCACAGACACGCAAACACATCTTTTTGTGAAAGTCCTACTTCAGGTCACTTGGAAATGTAAGGTTTTCATCGAGAACATGAAGTCAATCAGGGTTTTGCACTCTGCAGCCACTAGAGATGTACTTTTCTACAAACCAGTCTGAATTTCACTGCAAAATACCCTTCTATTCCGGTTTCTTGAAAGTTCTAAACACATTAGGAGAAAGAGCGTGTTCGTGCAAGAGTGATGCAGTGTGCGTTTTCCTGGACTTCAAGTGATTTGGGAAACATACTCCTTATTTTTCCCCATTGTGTAAGAAACAACATGAGGCTTGCAAGAGATTGAAACAATGCATCCCAAAACGTATTCCAGCAGTGAAAACACACGTTTGTACAAAGACTTTGAAGGAGCAAGCAAAAGCCTACTGGCTGAGTGTCCTTTCAGAGAGAAACACACGCATTGCTTCCTTCTGGAGTGCGTTTTCAGCCTGGAATTCATATGCATTTTGTCCTGTGCAGAATGTAGCTACCTGCTCGGGAGTTGTGTCATAGATGCACCTTTCCTGCAGGAGTTTATTGCAACATTCATTGTTTGCCTAAGTTCTTTAGGGTTGGTTTTGGAAGGTCTTTCAACTTTGGCCAAATCCCGCTTCGTACGAAATTTTTTCACAGCGCTGTTTCCAAGTGTCCACAAAGAGCCTCTGCTTGAAACTGTCCACATGCTCATCTCCCATACTGGTGTGTTCGTTTCACTACCTGGATTTTGGTTTCCTCTTCTTTCTTTGAAATGACAAGCCTTCTTTCTGCACGCTACACACACCTTGTAGCAGTTTCAGTTTTTAGCATGTTGTTGCTCTCAAAACGCTGTGTAACCTATGTAGAGTGTGTCATCTCCAGCACTGAATACACAACCTAGAGCTCCTTTCACCACAGACACGCAAACACATCTTTTTGTGAAAGTCCTACTTCAGGTCACTTGGAAATGTAAGGTTTTCATCGAGAACATGAAGTCAATCAGGGTTTTGCACTCTGCAGCCACTAGAGATGTACTTTTCTACAAACCCGTCTGAATTTCACTGCAAAATACCCTTCTATTCCGGTTTGTTGAAAGTTCTCAACACATTAGGAGAAAGAGCGTGTTCCTGCAAGAGTGATGCAGTGTGCGTTTTCCTGGACTTCAAGTGATTTGGGAAACATACTCCTTATTTTTCCCCATTGTGTAAGAAACAACATGAGGCTTGCAAGAGATTGAAACAATGCATCCCAAAACGTATTCCAGCAGTGAAAACACACGTTTCTACAAAGACTTTGAAGGAGCAAGCAAAAGCCTACTGGCTGAGTGTCCTTTCAGAGAGAAACACACGCATTGCTTCCTTCTGGAGTTCGTTTTCAGCCTGGAATTCATATGCATTTTGTCCTGTGCAGAATGTAGCTACCTGCTCGGGAGTTGTTTCATAGATGCACCTTTCCTGCAGGAGTTTATTGCAACATTCATTGTTTGGCTAAGTTCTTTAGGGTTGGTTTTGGAAGGCCTTTCAACTTTGGCCAAATCCCGCTTCGTACGAAATTTTTTCACAGCGCTGTTTCCAAGTGTCCACAAAGAGCCTCTGCTTGAAACTGTCCACATGCACATCTCCCATACTGGTGTGTTCGTTTCACTACCTGGATTTTGGTTTCCTCTTCTTTCTTTGAAATGACAAGCCTTCTTTCTGCACGCTACACACACCTTGTAGCAGTTTCAGTTTTTAGCATGTTGGTGCTCTCAAAACGCTGTGTAACCTACGTAGAGTGTGTCACTCTCCAGCACTGAATACACAACCTAGAGCTCCTTTCACCACAGACACGCACACATCTTTTTGTGAAAGTCCTACTTCAGGTCACTTGGAAATGTAAGGTTTTCATCGAGAACATGAGGTCAATCACGGTTTTGCACTCTGCAGCCAATAGAAATGTACTTTTCTACAAACCCGTCTGAATTTCACTGCAAAATGCACTTCTCTTCTTGTTTGTTGAAAGTTCTAAACGTATTAGGAGAAAGAGCGTGTTCGTGCAAGAGTGATGCAGTGTGCGTTTTCCTGGACTTCAAGTGATTTGGGAAACATACTCCTTATTTTTCCCCATTGTGTAAGAAACAACATGAGGCTTGCAAGAGATTGAAACAATGCATCCCAAAACGTATTCCGGCAGTGAAAACACACGTTTCTACAAAGACTTTGAAGGAGCAAGCAAAAGCCTAGTGGCTGAGTGTTCTTTCAGAGAGAAACACACGCATTGCTTCCTTCTGGAGTGAGTTTTCAGCCTGGAATTCATATGCATTTTGTACTGTGCAGAATGTAGCTACCTGCTCGGGAGTTGTGTCATAGATGCACCTTTCCTGCAGGAGTTTATTGCAACATTCATTGTTTGGCTAAGTTCTTTAGGGTTGGTTTTGGAAGGTCTTTCAACTTTGGCCAAATCCCGCTTCGTACGAAATTTTTTCACAGCGCTGTTTCCAAGTGTCCACAAAGAGCCTCTGCTTGAAACTGTCCACATGCACATCTCCCATCCTGGTGTGTTCGTTTCACTACCTGGATTTTGGTTTCCTCTTCTTTCTTTGAAATGACAAGCCTTCTTTCTGCACGCTACACACACCTTGTAGCAGTTTCAGTTTTTAGCATGCTGGTGCTCTCAAAACGCTGTGTAACCTATGTAGAGTGTGTCTCTCTCCAGCACTGAATACACAACCTAGAGCTCCTTTCACCACAGACACGCAAACACATCTTTTTGTGAAAGTCCTACTTCAGGTCACTTGGAAATGTAAGGTTTTCATCGAGAACATGAAGTCAATCAGGGTTTTGCACTCTGCAGCCACTAGAGATGTACTTTTCTACAAACCAGTCTGAATTTCACTGCAAAATACCCTTCTATTCCGGTTTCTTGAAAGTTCTAAACACATTAGGAGAAAGAGCGTGTTCGTGCAAGAGTGATGCAGTGTGCGTTTTCCTGGACTTCAAGTGATTTGGGAAACATACTCCTTATTTTTCCCCATTGTGTAAGAAACAACATGAGGCTTGCAAGAGATTGAAACAATGCATCCCAAAACGTATTCCAGCAGTGAAAACACACGTTTGTACAAAGACTTTGAAGGAGCAAGCAAAAGCCTACTGGCTGAGTGTCCTTTCAGAGAGAAACACACGCATTGCTTCCTTCTGGAGTGCGTTTTCAGCCTGGAATTCATATGCATTTTGTCCTGTGCAGAATGTAGCTACCTGCTCGGGAGTTGTGTCATAGATGCACCTTTCCTGCAGGAGTTTATTGCAACATTCATTGTTTGCCTAAGTTCTTTAGGGTTGGTTTTGGAAGGTCTTTCAACTTTGGCCAAATCCCGCTTCGTACGAAATTTTTTCACAGCGCTGTTTCCAAGTGTCCACAAAGAGCCTCTGCTTGAAACTGTCCACATGCTCATCTCCCATACTGGTGTGTTCGTTTCACTACCTGGATTTTGGTTTCCTCTTCTTTCTTTGAAATGACAAGCCTTCTTTCTGCACGCTACACACACCTTGTAGCAGTTTCAGTTTTTAGCATGTTGTTGCTCTCAAAACGCTGTGTAACCTATGTAGAGTGTGTCATCTCCAGCACTGAATACACAACCTAGAGCTCCTTTCACCACAGACACGCAAACACATCTTTTTGTGAAAGTCCTACTTCAGGTCACTTGGAAATGTAAGGTTTTCATCAAGAACATGAAGTCAATCACGGTTTTAACTCTGCAGCCAATAGAAATGTACTTTTCTACAAACCCGTCTGAATTTCACTGCAAAATACCCTTCTTTTCTTGTTTGTTGAAAGTTCTCAACACATTAGGAGAAAGAGCGTGTTCGTGCAAGAGTGATGCAGTGTGCGTTTTCCTGGACTTCAAGTGATTTGGGAAACATACTCCTTATTTTTCCCCATTGTGTAAGAAACAACATGAGGCTTGCAAGAGATTGAAACAATGCATCCCAAAACGTATTCCAGCAGTGAAAACACACGTTTCTACAAAGACTTTGAAGGAGCAAGCAAAAGCCTACTGGCTGAGTGTTCTTTCAGAGAGAAACACACGCATTGCTTCCTTCTGGAGTGAGTTTTCAGCCCGGATTTCATATGCATTTTGTACTGTGCAGAATGTAGCTACCTGCTCGGGAGTTGTGTCATAGATGCACCTTTCCTGCAGGAGTTTATTGCAACATTCATTGTTTGGCTAAGTTCTTTAGGGTTGGTTTTGGAAGGTCTTTCAACTTTGGCAAAATCCCGCTTCGTACGAAATTTTTTCACAGCGCTGTTTCCAAGTGTCCACAAAGAGCCTCTGCTTGAAACTGTCCACATGCACATCTCCCATACTGGTGTGTTCGTTTCACTACCTGGATTTTGGTTTCCTCTTCTTTCTTTGAAATGACAAGCCTTCTTTCTGCACGCTACACACACCTTGTAGCAGTTTCAGTTTTTAGCATGTTGGTGCTCTCAAAACGCTGTGTAACCTATGGAGATTGTGTCATCTCCAGCACTGAATATACAACCTAGAGCTTCTTTCACCACAGACACGCAAACACATCTTTTTGTGAAAGTCCTACTTCAGGTCACTTGGAAATGTAAGGTTTTCATCGAGAACATGAAGTCAATCAGGGTTTTGTACTCTGCAGCCACTAGAGATGTACTTTTCTACAAACCCGTCTGAATTTCACTGCAAAATACCCTTCTATTCCGGTTTGTTGAAAGTTCTCAACACATTAGGAGAAAGAGCGTGTTCCTGCAAGAGTGATGCAGTGTGCGTTTTCCTGGACTTCAAGTGATTTGGGAAACATACTCCTTATTTTTCCCCATTGTGTAAGAAACAACATGAGGCTTGCAAGAGATTGAAACAATGCATCCCAAAACGTATTCCAGCAGTGAAAACACACGTTTGTACAAAGACTTTGAAGGAGCAAGCAAAAGCCTACTGGCTGAGTGTCCTTTCGGAGAGAAACACACGCATTGCTTCCTTCTGGAGTGCGTTTTCAGCCTGGAATTCATATGCATTTTGTCCTGTGCAGAATGTAGCTACCTGCTCGGGAGTTGTGTCATAGATGCACCTTTCCTGCAGGAGTTTATTGCAACATTCATTGTTTGGCTAAGTTCTTTAGGGTTGGTTTTGGAAGGTCTTTCAACTTTGGCCAAATCCCGCTTCGTACGAAATTTTTTCACAGCGCTGTTTCCAAGGGTCCACAAAGAGCCTCTGCTTGAAACTGTCCACATGCTCATCTCCCATACTGGTGTGTTCGTTTCACTACCTGGATTTTGGTTTCCTCTTCTCTCTTTGAAATGACAAGCCTTCTTTCTGCACGCTACACACACCTTGTAGCAGTTTCAGTTTTTAGCATGTTGGTGCTCTCAAAACGCTGTGTAACCTACGTAGAGTGTGTCACTCTCCAGCACTGAATACACAACCTAGAGCTCCTTTCACCACAGACACGCAAACACATCTTTTTGTGAAAGTCCTACTTCAGGTCACTTGGAAATGTAAGGTTTTCATCGAGAACATGAAGTCAATGACGGTTTTGCACTCTGCAGCCCATAGAAATGTACTTTTCTACAAACCCGTCTGAATTTCACTGCAAAATGCACTTCTCTTCTTGTTTGTTGAAAGTTCTCAACGTATTAGGAGAAAGAGCGTGTTCGTGCAAGAGTGATGCAGTGTGCGTTTTCCTAGACTTCAAGTGATTTGGGAAACATACTCCTTATTTTTCCCCATTGTGTAAGAAACAACATGAGGCTTGCAAGAGATTGAAACAATGCATCCCAAAACGTATTCCGGCAGTGAAAACACACGTTTCTACAAAGACTTTGAAGGAGCAAGCAAAAGCCTACTGGCTGAGTGTTCTTTCAGAGAGAAACACACGCATTGCTTCCTTCTGGAGTGAGTTTTCAGCCTGGAATTCATATGCATTTTGTACTGTGCAGAATGTAGCTACCTGCTCGGGAGTTGTGTCATAGATGCACCTTTCCTGCAGGAGTTTATTGCAACATTCATTGTTTGGCTAAGTTCTTTAGGGTTGGTTTTGGAAGGACTTTCAACTTTGGCAAAATCCCGCTTCGTACGAAATTTTTTCACAGCGCTGTTTCCAAGTGTCCACAAAGAGCCTCTGCTTGAAACTGTCCACATGCACATCTCCCATACTGGTGTGTTCGTTTCACTACCTGGATTTTGGTTTCCTCTTCTTTCTTTGAAATGAC
Source organism: Miniopterus schreibersii (assembly GCF_964146895.1). NCBI lineage: Eukaryota > Metazoa > Chordata > Mammalia > Chiroptera > Miniopteridae > Miniopterus > Miniopterus schreibersii. The sequence goes on from NW_027669848.1 coordinate 1,135,860, forward strand.
AAGCCTTCTTTCTGCACGCTACACACACCTTGTAGCAGTTTCAGTTTTTAGCATGTTGGTGCTCTCAAAACGCTGTGTAACCTATGTAGAGTGTGTCACTCTCCAGCACTGAATACACAACCTAGAGCTCCTTTCACCACAGACACACAAACACATCTTTTTGTGAAAGTCCTACTTCAGGTCACTTGGAAATGTAAGGTTTTCATCGAGAACATGAAGTCAATCACGGTTTTGCACTCTGCAGCCAATAGAAATGTACTTTTCTACAAACCAGTCTGAATTTCACTGCAAAATACCCTTCTCTTCTTGTTTGTTGAAAGTTCTCAATGTATTAGGAGAAAGAGCGTGTTCGTGCAAGAGTGATGCAGTGTGCGTTTTCCTGGACTTCAAGTGATTTGGGAAACATACTCCTTATTTTTCCCCATTGTGTAAGAAACAACATGAGGCTTGCAAGAGATTGAAACAATGCATCCCAAAACGTATTCCAGCAGTGAAAACACACGTTTCTACAAAGCCTTTGAAGGAGCAAGCAAAAGCCTACTGGCTGAGTGTTCTTTCAGAGAGAAACACACGCATTGCTTCCTTCTGGAGTGAGTTTTCAGCCTGGAATTCATATGCATTTTGTACTGTGCAGAATGTAGCTACCTGCTCGGGAGTTGTGTCATAGATGCACCTTTCCTGCAGGAGTTTATTGCAACATTCATTGTTTGGCTAAGTTCCTTAGAGTTGGTTTTGGAAGGTCTTCAACTTTGGCCAAATCCCGCTTCGTAAGAAATTTTTTCACAGCGCTCTTTCCAAGTGTCCACAAAGAGCCTCTGCTTGAAACTGTCCACATGCACATCTCCCATACTGGTGTGTTCGTTTCAGTACCTGGATTTTGGTTTCCTCTTCTTTCTTTGAAATGACAAGCCTTCTTTCTGCACGCTACACACACCTTGTAGCAGTTTCAGTTTTTAGCATGTTGGTGCTCTCAAAACGCTGTGTAACCTATGTAGAGTGTGTCACTCTCCAGCACTGAATACACAACCTAGAGCTCCTTTCACCACAGACACGCAAACACATCTTTTTGTGAAAGTCCTACTTCAGGTCACTTGGAAATGTAAGGTTTTCATCGAGAACATGAAGTCAATCAGGGTTTTGCACTCTGCAGCCAATAGAGATGTACTTTTCTACAAACCCGTCTGAATTTCACTGCAAAATACCCTTCTATTCCGGTTTGTTGAAAGTTCTCAACACATTAGGAGAAAGAGCGTGTTCCTGCAAGAGTGATGCAGTGTGCGTTTTCCTGGACTTCAAGTGATTTGGGAAACATACTCCTTATTTTTCCCCATTGTGTAAGAAACAACATGAGGCTTGCAAGAGATTGAAACAATGCATCCCAAAACGTATTCCAGCAGTGAAAACACACGTTTCTACAAAGACTTTGAAGGAGCAAGCAAAAGCCTATTGGCTGAGTGTCCTTTCAGAGAGAAACACACGCATTGCTTCCTTCTGGAGTTCGTTTTCAGCCTGGAATTCATATGCATTTTGTCCTGTGCAGAATGTAGCTACCTGCTCGGGAGTTGTTTCATAGATGCACCTTTCCTGCAGGAGTTTATTGCAACATTCATTGTTTGGCTAAGTTCTTTAGGGTTGGTTTTGGAAGGCCTTTCAACTTTGGCCAAATCCCGCTTCGTACGAAATTTTTTCACAGCGCTGTTTCCAAGTGTCCACAAAGAGCCTGTGCTTGAAACTGTCCACATGCACATCTCCCATACTGGTGTGTTCGTTTCACTACCTGGATTTTGGTTTCCTCTTCTTTCTTTGAAATGACAAGCCTTCTTTCTGCACGCTACACACACCTTGTAGCAGTTTCAGTTTTTAGCATGTTGGTGCTCTCAAAACGCTGTGTAACCTACGTAGAGTGTGTCACTCTCCAGCACTGAATACACAACCTAGAGCTCCTTTCACCACAGACACGCACACATCTTTTTGTGAAAGTCCTACTTCAGGTCACTTGGAAATGTAAGGTTTTCATCGAGAACATGAGGTCAATCACGGTTTTGCACTCTGCAGCCAATAGAAATGTACTTTTCTACAAACCCGTCTGAATTTCACTGCAAAATACTCTTCTTTTCCGGTTTGTTGAAAGTTCTCAACACATTAGGAGAAAGAGCGTGTTCGTGTAAGAGTGATGCAGTGTGCGTTTTCCTGGACTTCAAATGATTTGGGTAACATACTCCTTATTTTTCCACATTGTGTACGAAACAACATGAGCCTTGCAAGAGATTGAAACAATGCATCCCAAAACGTATTCCAGCAGTGAAAACACACGTTTCTACAAAGCCTTTGAAGGAGCAAGCAAAAGCCTACTGGCTGAGTGTTCTTTCAGAGAGAAACACACGCATTGCTTCCTTCTGGAGTGAGTTTTCAGCCTGGAATTCATATGCATTTTGTACTGTGCAGAATGTAGCTACCTGCTCGGGCGTTGTGTCATAGATGCACCTTTCCTGCAGGAGTTTATTGCAACATTCATTGTTTGGCTAAGTTCCTTAGAGTTGGTTTTGGAAGGTCTTCAACTTTGGCCAAATCCCGCTTCGTAAGAAATTTTTTCACAGCGCTCTTTCCAAGTGTCCACAAAGAGCCTCTGCTTGAAACTGTCCACATGCACATCTCCCATACTGGTGTGTTCGTTTCAGTACCTGGATTTGGGTTTCCTCTTCTTTCTTTGAAATGACAAGCCTTCTTTCTGCACGCTACACACACCTTGTAGCAGTTTCAGTTTTTAGCATGTTGGTGCTCTCAAAACGCTGTGTAACCTATGTAGAGTGTGTCACTCTCCAGCACTGAATACACAACCTAGAGCTCCTTTCACCACAGACACGCAAACACATCTTTTTGTGAAAGTCCTACTTCAGGTAACTTGGAAATGTAAGGTTTTCATCGAGAACATGAAGTCAATGACGGTTTTGCACTCTGCAGCCCATAGAAATGTACTTTTCTACAAACCCCTCTGAATTTCACTGCAAAATACTCTTCTTTTCCGGTTTGTTGAAAGTTCTCAACACATTAGGAGAAAGAGCGTGTTCGTGCAAGAGTGATGCAGTGTGCGTTTTCCTGAACTTCAAGTGATTTGGGTAACATACTCCTTATTTTTCCACATTGTGTACGAAACAACATGAGCCTTGCAAGAGATTGAAACAATGCATCCCAAAACGTATTCCAGCAGTGAAAACACACGTTTCTACAAAGCCTTTGAAGGAGCAAGCAAAAGCCTACTGGCTGAGTGTTCTTTCAGAGAGAAACACACGCATTGCTTCCTTCTGGAGTGAGTTTTCAGCCTGGAATTCATATGCATTTTGTACTGTGCAGAATGTAGCTACCTGCTCGGGAGTTGTGTCATAGATGCACCTTTCCTGCAGGAGTTTATTGCAACATTCATTGTTTGGCTAAGTTCCTTAGAGTTGGTTTTGGAAGGTCTTCAACTTTGGCCAAATCCCGCTTCGTAAGAAATTTTTTCACAGCGCTCTTTCCAAGTGTCCACAAAGAGCCTCTGCTTGAAACTGTCCACATGCACATCTCCCATACTGGTGTGTTCGTTTCAGTACCTGGATTTTGGTTTCCTCGTCTTTCTTTGAAATGACAAGCCTTCTTTCTGCACGCTACACACACCTTGTAGCAGTTTCAGTTTTTAGCATGTTGGTGCTCTCAAAACGCTGTGTAACCTATGTAGAGTGTGTCACTCTCCAGCACTGAATACACAACCTAGAGCTCCTTTCACCACAGACACGCAAACACATCTTTTTGTGAAAGTCCTACTTCAGGTCACTTGGAAATGTAAGGTTTTCATCGAGAACATGAAGTCAATCAGGGTTTTGCACTCTGCAGCCAATAGAGATGTACTTTTCTACAAACCCGTCTGAATTTCACTGCAAAATACCCTTCTATTCCGGTTTGTTGAAAGTTCTCAACACATTAGGAGAAAGAGCGTGTTCCTGCAAGAGTGATGCAGTGTGCGTTTTCCTGGACTTCAAGTGATTTGGGAAACATACTCCTTATTTTTCCCCATTGTGTAAGAAACAACATGAGGCTTGCAAGAGATTGAAACAATGCATCCCAAAACGTATTCCAGCAGTGAAAACACACGTTTCTACAAAGACTTTGAAGGAGCAAGCAAAAGCCTATTGGCTGAGTGTCCTTTCAGAGAGAAACACACGCATTGCTTCCTTCTGGAGTTCGTTTTCAGCCTGGAATTCATATGCATTTTGTCCTGTGCAGAATGTAGCTACCTGCTCGGGAGTTGTTTCATAGATGCACCTTTCCTGCAGGAGTTTATTGCAACATTCATTGTTTGGCTAAGTTCTTTAGGGTTGGTTTTGGAAGGCCTTTCAACTTTGGCCAAATCCCGCTTCGTACGAAATTTTTTCACAGCGCTGTTTCCAAGTGTCCACAAAGAGCCTGTGCTTGAAACTGTCCACATGCACATCTCCCATACTGGTGTGTTCGTTTCACTACCTGGATTTTGGTTTCCTCTTCTTTCTTTGAAATGACAAGCCTTCTTTCTGCACGCTACACACACCTTGTAGCAGTTTCAGTTTTTAGCATGTTGGTGCTCTCAAAACGCTGTGTAACCTACGTAGAGTGTGTCACTCTCCAGCACTGAATACACAACCTAGAGCTCCTTTCACCACAGACACGCACACATCTTTTTGTGAAAGTCCTACTTCAGGTCACTTGGAAATGTAAGGTTTTCATCGAGAACATGAGGTCAATCACGGTTTTGCACTCTGCAGCCAATAGAAATGTACTTTTCTACAAACCCGTCTGAATTTCACTGCAAAATACTCTTCTTTTCCGGTTTGTTGAAAGTTCTCAACACATTAGGAGAAAGAGCGTGTTCGTGCAAGAGTGATGCAGTGTGCGTTTTCCTGGACTTCAAATGATTTGGGTAACATACTCCTTATTTTTCCACATTGTGTACGAAACAACATGAGCCTTGCAAGAGATTGAAACAATGCATCCCAAAACGTATTCCAGCAGTGAAAACACACGTTTCTACAAAGCCTTTGAAGGAGCAAGCAAAAGCCTACTGGCTGAGTGTTCTTTCAGAGAGAAACACACGCATTGCTTCCTTCTGGAGTGAGTTTTCAGCCTGGAATTCATATGCATTTTGTACTGTGCAGAATGTAGCTACCTGCTCGGGCGTTGTGTCATAGATGCACCTTTCCTGCAGGAGTTTATTGCAACATTCATTGTTTGGCTAAGTTCCTTAGAGTTGGTTTTGGAAGGTCTTCAACTTTGGCCAAATCCCGCTTCGTAAGAAATTTTTTCACAGCGCTCTTTCCAAGTGTCCACAAAGAGCCTCTGCTTGAAACTGTCCACATGCACATCTCCCATACTGGTGTGTTCGTTTCAGTACCTGGATTTGGGTTTCCTCTTCTTTCTTTGAAATGACAAGCCTTCTTTCTGCACGCTACACACACCTTGTAGCAGTTTCAGTTTTTAGCATGTTGGTGCTCTCAAAACGCTGTGTAACCTATGTAGAGTGTGTCACTCTCCAGCACTGAATACACAACCTAGAGCTCCTTTCACCACAGACACGCAAACACATCTTTTTGTGAAAGTCCTACTTCAGGTCACTTGGAAATGTAAGGTTTTCATCGAGAACATGAAGTCAATCAGGGTTTTGCACTCTGCAGCCACCAGAGATGTACTTTTCTACAAACCCGTCTGAATTTCACTGCAAAATACCCTTCTATTCCGGTTTGTTGAAAATTCTCAACACATTAGGAGAAAGAGCGTGTTCCTGCAAGAGTGATGCAGTGTGCGTTTTCCTGGACTTCAAGTGATTTGGGAAACATACTCCTTATTTTTCCCCATTGTGTAAGAAACAACATGAGGCTTGCAAGAGATTGAAACAATGCATCCCAAAACATATTCCAGCAGTGAAAACACACGTTTCTACAAAGACTTTGAAGGAGCAAGCAAAAGCCTACTGGCTGAGTGTCCTTACAGAGAGAAACACACGCATTGCTTCCTTCTGGAGTGCGTTTTCAGCCTGGAATTCATATGCATTTTGTACTGTGCAGAATGTAGCTACCTGCTCGGGAGTTGTGTCATAGATGCACCTTTCCTGCAGGAGTTTATTGCAACATTCATTGTTTGGCTAAGTTCTTTAGGGTTGGTTTTGGAAGGTCTTTCAACTTTGGCCAAATCCCGCTTCGTACGAAATTTTTTCACAGCGCTGTTTCCAAGTGTCCACAAAGAGCCTGTGCTTGAAACTGTCCACTAGCACATCTCCCATACTGGTGTGTTCATTTCACTACCTGGATTTTGGTTTCCTCTTCTTTCTTTGAAATGACAAGCCTTCTTTCTGCACGCTACACACACCTTGTAGCAGTTTCAGTTTTTAGCATGGTGGTGCTCTCAAAACGCTGTGTAACCTATGTAGAGTGTGTCACTCTCCAGCACTGAATACACAACCTAGAGCTCCTTTCACCACAGACACGCAAACACATCTTTTTGTGAAAGTCCTACTTCTGGTCACTTGGAAATGTAAGGTTTTCATCGAGAACATGAAGTCAATCACGGTTTTGCACTCTGCAGCCAATAGAAATGTACTTTTCTACAAACAGTCTGAATTTCACTTTAAAATACCCTTCTCTTCTTGTTTGTTGAAAGTTCTCAACGTATTAGGAGAAAGAGCGTGTTCGTGCAAGAGTGATGCAGTGTGCGTTTTCCTGGACTTCAAGTGAATTGGGAAACATACTCCTTATTTTTCCACATTGTGTAAGAAACAACATGAGGCTTGCAAGAGATTGAAACAATGCATCCCAAAACGTATTCCGGCAGTGAAAACACACGTTTCTACAAAGACTTTGAAGGAGCAAGCAAAAGCCTACTGGCTGAGTGTTCTTTCAGAGAGAAACACACGCATTGCTTCCTTCTGGAGTGAGTTTTCAGCCTGGAATTCATATGCATTTTGTACTGTGCAGAATGTAGCTACCTGCTCGGGAGTTGTGTCATAGATGCACCTTTCCTGCAGGAGTTTATTGCAACATTCATTGTTTGGCTAAGTTCTTTAGGGTTGGTTTTGGAAGGTCTTTCAACTTTGGCCAAATCCCGCTTCGTACGAAATTTTTTCACAGCGCTGTTTCCAAGTGTCCACAAAGAGCCTCTGCTTGAAACTGTCCACATGCTCATCTCCCATACTGGTGTGTTCGTTTCACTACCTGGATTTTGGTTTCCTCTTCTCTCTTTGAAATGACAAGCCTTCTTTCTGCACGCTACACACACCTTGTAGCAGTTTCAGTTTTTAGTATGTTGGTGCTCTCAAAACGCTGTGTAACCTACGTAGAGTGTGTCACTCTCCAGCACTGAATACACAACCTAGAGCTCCTTTCACCACAGACACGCACACATCTTTTTGTGAAAGTCCTACTTCAGGTCACTTGGAAATGTAAGGTTTTCATCGAGAACATGAAGTCAATCACGGTTTTGCACTCTGCTGCCAATAGAAATGTACTTCTCTACAAACCAGTCTGAATTTCACTGCAAAATGCACTTCTCTTCTTGTTTGTTGAAAGTTCTCAACGTATTAGGAGAAAGAGCGTGTTCGTGCAAGAGTGATGCAGTGTGCGTTTTCCTGGACTTCAAGTGATTTGGGAAACATACTCCTTATTTTTCCCCATTGTGTAAGAAACAACATGAGGCTTGCAAGAGATTGAAACAATGCATCCCAAAACGTATTCCGGCAGTGAAAACACACGTTTCTACAAAGACTTTGAAGGAGCAAGCAAAAGCCTACTGGCTGAGTGTTCTTTCAGAGAGAAACACACGCATTGCTTCCTTCTGGAGTGAGTTTTCAGCCTGGAATTCATATGCATTTTGTACTGTGCAGAATGTAGCTACCTGCTCGGGAGTTGTGTCATAGATGCACCTTTCCTGCAGGAGTTTATTGCAACATTCATTGTTTGGCTAAGTTCTTTAGGATTGGTTTTGGAAGGTCTTTCAACTTTGGCCAAATCCCGCTTCGTACGAAATTTTTTCACAGCGCTCTTTCCAAGTGTCCACAAAGAGCCTCTGCTTGAAACTGTCCACATGCACATCTCCCATACTGGTGTGTTCGTTTCACTACCTTGATTTTGGTTTCCTCTTCTTTCTTTGAAATGACAAGCCTTCTTTCTGCACGCTACACACACCTTGTAGCAGTTTCAGTTTTTAGCATGTTGGTGCTCTCAAAACGCTGTGTAACCTATGTAGAGTGTGTCACTCTCCAGCACTGAATACACAACCTGAGCTCCTTTCACCACAGACACGCAAACACATCTTTTTGTGAAAGTCCTACTTCAGGTCACTTGGAAATGTAAGGTTTTCATCGAGAACATGAAGTCAATGACGGTTTTGCACTCTGCAGCCCATAGAAATGTACTTTTCTACAAACCCGTCTGAATTTAACTGCAAAATACTCTTCTTTTCCGGTTTGTTGAAAGTTCTCAACACATTAGGAGAAAGAGCGTGTTCGTGCAAGAGTGATGCAGTGTGCGTTTTCCTGGACTTCAAGTGATTTGGGTAACATACTCCTTATTTTTCCACATTGTGTACGAAACAACATGAGCCTTGCAAGAGATTGAAACAATGCATCCCAAAACGTATTCCAGCAGTGAAAACACACGTTTCTACAAAGCCTTTGAAGGAGCAAGCAAAAGCCTACTGGCTGAGTGTTCTTTCAGAGAGAAACACACGCATTGCTTCCTTCTGGAGTGACTTTTCAGCCTGGAATTCATATGCATTTTGTACTGTGCAGAATGTAGCTACCTGCTCGGGAGTTGTGTCATAGATGCACCTTTCCTGCAGGAGTTTATTGCAACATTCATTGTTTGGCTAAGTTCCTTAGAGTTGGTTTTGGAAGGTCTTCAACTTTGGCCAAATCCCGCTTCGTAAGAAATTTTTTCACAGCGCTCTTTCCAAGTGTCCACAAAGAGCCTCTGCTTGAAACTGTCCACATGCACATCTCCCATACTGGTGTGTTCGTTTCAGTACCTGGATTTGGGTTTCCTCTTCTTTCTTTGAAATGACAAGCCTTCTTTCTGCACGCTACACACACCTTGTAGCAGTTTCAGTTTTTAGCATGGTGGTGCTCTCAAAACGCTGTGTAACCTATGTAGAGTGTGTCACTCTCCAGCACTGAATACACAACCTAGAGCTCCTTTCACCACAGACACGCAAACACATCTTTTTGTGAAAGTCCTACTTCAGGTCACTTGGAAATGTAAGGTTTTCATCGAGAACATGAAGTCAATCACGGTTTTGCACTCTGCAGCCAATAGAAATGTACTTTTCTACAAACAGTCTGAATTTCACTGCAAAATACCCTTCTCTTCTTGTTTGTTGAAAGTTCTCAACGTATTAGGAGAAAGAGCGCGTTCGTGCAAGAGTGATGCAGTGTGCGTTTTCCTGGACTTCAAGTGATTTGGGAAACATACTCCTTATTTTTCCACATTGTGTAAGAAACAACATGAGGCTTGCAAGAGATTGAAACAATGCATCCCAAAACGTATTCCGGCAGTGAAAACACACGTTTCTACAAAGAATTTGAAGGAGCAAGCAAAAGCCTACTGGCTGAGTGTTCTTTCAGAGAGAAACACACGCATTGCTTCCTTCTGGAGTGAGTTTTCAGCCTGGAATTCATATGCATTTTGTACTGTGCAGAATGTAGCTACCTGCTCGGGAGTTGTGTCATAGATGCACCTTTCCTGCAGGAGTTTATTGCAACATTCATTGTTTGGCTAAGTTCTTTAGGGTTGGTTTTGGAAGGTCTTTCAACTTTGGCCAAATCCCGCTTCGTACGAAATTTTTTCACAGCGCTTTTTCCAAGTGTCCACAAAGAGCCTCTGCTTGAAACTGTCCACATGCACATCTCCCATACTGGTGTGTTCGTTTCACTACCTGGATTTTGGTTTCCTCTTCTTTCTTTGAAATGACAAGCCTTCTGTCTGCACGCTACACACACCTTGTAGCAGTTTCAGTTTTTAGCATGTTGGTGCTCTCAAAACGCTGTGTTACCATGTAGAGTGTGTCACTCTCCAGCACTGAATACACGACCTAGAGCTCCTTTCACCACAGACACACAAACACATCTTTTTGTGAAAGTCCTACTTCAGGTCACTTGGAAATGTAAGGTTTTCATCGAGAACATGAAGTCAATCACGGTTTTGCACTCTGCTGCCAATAGAAATGTACTTTTCTACAAACCAGTCTGAATTTCACTGCAAAATACCCTTCTCTTCTTGTTTGTTGAAAGTTCTCAACGTATTAGGAGAAAGAGCGTGTTCGTGCAAGAGTGATGCAGTGTGCGTTTTCCTGGACTTCAAGTGATTTGGGAAACATACTCCTTATTTTTCCCCATTGTGTAAGAAACAACAAGAGGCTTGCAAGAGATTGAAACAATGCATCCCAAAACGTATTCCGGCAGTGAAAACACACGTTTCTACAAAGACTTTGAAGGAGCAAGCAAAAGCCTACTGGCTGAGTGTTCTTTCAGAGAGAAACACACGCATTGCTTCCTTCTGGAGTGAGTTTTCAGCCTGGAATTCATATGCATTTTGTACTGTGCAGAATGTAGCTACCTGCTCGGGAGTTGTGTCATAGATGCACCTTTCCTGCAGGAGTTTATTGCAACATTCATTGTTTGGCTAAGTTCTTTAGGGTTGGTTTTGGAAGGTCTTTCAACTTTGGCCAAATCCCGCTTCGTACGAAACTTTTTCACAGCGCTGTTTCCAAGTGTCCACAAAGAGCCTCTGCTTGAAACTGTCCACGTGCACATCTCCCATACTGGTGTGTTCGTTTCACTAGCTGGATTTTGGTTTCCTCTTCTTTCTTTGAAATGACAAGCCTTCTTTCTGCACGCTACACACACCTTGTCGCAGTTTCAGTTTTTAGCATGTTGGTGCTCTCAAAACGCTGTGTAACCTATGTAGAGTGTGTCACTCTACAGCACTGAATACACAACCTAGAGCTCCTTTCACCACAGACACGCAAACACATCTTTTTGTGAAAGTCCTACTTCAGGTCACTTGGAAATGTAAGGTTTTCATCGAGAACATGAAGTCAATCAGGGTTTTGCACTCTGCAGCCACAAGAGATGTACTTTTCTACAAACCCGTCTGAATTTCACTGCAAAATACCCTTCTCTTCTTGTTTGTTGAAAGTTCTCAACGTATTAGGAGAAAGAGCGTGTTCGTGCAAGAGTGATGCAGTGTGCGTTTTCCTGGACTTCAAGTGATTTGGGAAACATACTCCTTATTTTTCCCCATTGTGTAAGAAACAACATGAGGCTTGCAAGAGATTGAAACAATGCATCCCAAAACGTATTCCGGCAGTGAAAACACACGTTTCTACAAAGACATTGAAGGAGCAAGCAAAAGCCTAGTGGCTGAGTGTTCTTTCAGAGAGAAACACACGCATTGCTTCCTTCTGGAGTGAGTTTTCAGTTTGGAATTCATATGCATTTTGTACTGTGCAGAATGTAGCTACCTGCTCGGGAGTTGTGTCATAGATGCACCTTTCCTGCAGGAGTTTATTGCAACATTCATTGTTTGGCTAAGTTCTTTAGGGTTGGTTTTGGAAGGTCTTTCAACTTTGGCCAAATCCCGCTTTGTACGATATTTTTTCACAGCGCTGTTTCCAAGTGTCCACAAAGAGCCTCTGCTTGAAACTGTCCACATGCACATCTCCCATACTGGTGTGTTCGTTTCACTACCTGGATTTTGGTTTCCTCTTCTTTCTTTGAAATGACAAGCCTTCTTTCTGCACGCTACACACACCTTGTAGCAGTTTCAGTTTTTAGCATGTTGGTGCTCTCAAAACGCTGTGTAACCTATGTAGAGTGTGTCAATCTCCAGCACTGAATACACAACCTAGAGCTCCTTTCACCACAGACACGCAAACACATCTTTTTGTGAAAGTCCTACTTCAGGTCACTTGGAAATGTAAGGTTTTCATCGAGAACATGAAGTCAATCACGGTTTTGCACTCTGCAGCCACTAACGATGTACTTTTCTACAAACCCGTCTGAATTTCACTGCAAAATACCCTTCTATTCCGGTTTGTTGAAAGTTCTCAACACATTAGGAGAAAGAGCGTGTTCCTGCAAGAGAGATGCAGTGTGCGTTTTCCTGGACTTCAAGTGATTTGGGAAACATACTCCTTATTTTTCCCCATTGTGTAAGAAACAACATGAGGCTTGCAAGAGATTGAAACAATGCATCCCAAAACGTATTCCAGCAGTGAAAACACACGTTTCTACAAAGACTTTGAAGGAGCAAGCAAAAGCCTACTGGCTGAGTGTCCTTTCAGAGAGAAACACACGCATTGCTTCCTTCTGGAGTGCGTTTTCAGCCTGGAATTCATATGCATTTTGTACTGTGCAGAATGTAGCTACCTGCTCGGGAGTTGTGTCATAGATGCACCTTTCCTGCAGGAGTTTATTGCAACATTCATTGTTTGGCTAAGTTCTTTAGGGTTGGTTTTGGAAGGTCTTTCAACTTTGGCCAAATCCCGCTTCGTACGAAATTTTTTCACAGCGCTGTTTCCAAGTGTCCACAAAGAGCCTGTGCTTGAAACTGTCCACTAGCACATCTCCCATACTGGTGTGTTCGTTTCACTACCTGGATTTTGGTTTCCTCTTCTTTCTTTGAAATGACAAGCCTTCTTCTGCACGCTACACACACCTTGTAGCAGTTTCAGTTTTTAGCATGTTGGTGCTCTCAAAACGCTGTGTAACCTATGTAGAGTGTGTCACTCTCCAGCACTGAATACACAACCTAGAGCTCCTTTCACCACAGACACGCAAACACATCTTTTTGTGAAAGTCCTACTTCAGGTCACTTGGAAATGTAAGGTTTTCATCGAGAACATGAAGTCAATCAGGGTTTTGCACTCTCCAGCCACTAGAGATGTACTTTTCTACAAACCCGTCTGAATTTCACTGGAAAATACCCTTCTATTCCGGTTTGTTGAAAGTTCTCAACACATTAGGAGAAAGAGCGTGTTCCTGCAAGAGTGATGCAGTGTGCGTTTTCCTGGACTTCAAGTGATTTGGGAAACATACTCCTTATTTTCCCCATTGTGTAAGAAACAACATGAGGCTTGCAAGAGATTGAAACAATGCATCCCAAAACGTATTCCAGCAGTGAAAACACACGTTTCTACAAAGACTTTGAAGGAGCAAGCAAAAGCCTACTGGCTGAGTGTTCTTTCAGAGAGAAACACACGCATTGCTTCCTTCTGGAGTGAGTTTTCAGCCTGGAATTCATATGCATTTTGTACTGTGCAGAATGTAGCTACCTGCTCGGGAGTTGTGTCATAGATGCACCTTTCCTGCAGGAGTTTATTGCAACATTCATTGTTTGGCTAAGTTCTTTAGGATTGGTTTTGGAAGGTCTTTCAACTTTGGCCAAATCCCGCTTCGTACGAAATTTTTTCACAGCGCTCTTTCCAAGTGTCCACAAAGAGCCTCTGCTTGAAACTGTCCACATGCACATCTCCCATACTGGTGTGTTCGTTTCACTACCTTGATTTTGGTTTCCTCTTCTTTCTTTGAAATGACAAGCCTTCTTTCTGCACGCTACACACACCTTGTAGCAGTTTCAGTTTTTAGCATGTTGGTGCTCTCAAAACGCTGTGTAACCTATGTAGAGTGTGTCACTCTCCAGCACTGAATACACAACCTGAGCTCCTTTCACCACAGACACGCAAACACATCTTTTTGTGAAAGTCCTACTTCAGGTCACTTGGAAATGTAAGGTTTTCATCGAGAACATGAAGTCAATGACGGTTTTGCACTCTGCAGCCCATAGAAATGTACTTTTCTACAAACCCGTCTGAATTTAACTGCAAAATACTCTTCTTTTCCGGTTTGTTGAAAGTTCTCAACACATTAGGAGAAAGAGCGTGTTCGTGCAAGAGTGATGCAGTGTGCGTTTTCCTGGACTTCAAGTGATTTGGGTAACATACTCCTTATTTTTCCACATTGTGTACGAAACAACATGAGCCTTGCAAGAGATTGAAACAATGCATCCCAAAACGTATTCCAGCAGTGAAAACACACGTTTCTACAAAGCCTTTGAAGGAGCAAGCAAAAGCCTACTGGCTGAGTGTTCTTTCAGAGAGAAACACACGCATTGCTTCCTTCTGGAGTGACTTTTCAGCCTGGAATTCATATGCATTTTGTACTGTGCAGAATGTAGCTACCTGCTCGGGAGTTGTGTCATAGATGCACCTTTCCTGCAGGAGTTTATTGCAACATTCATTGTTTGGCTAAGTTCCTTAGAGTTGGTTTTGGAAGGTCTTCAACTTTGGCCAAATCCCGCTTCGTAAGAAATTTTTTCACAGCGCTCTTTCCAAGTGTCCACAAAGAGCCTCTGCTTGAAACTGTCCACATGCACATCTCCCATACTGGTGTGTTCGTTTCAGTACCTGGATTTGGGTTTCCTCTTCTTTCTTTGAAATGACAAGCCTTCTTTCTGCACGCTACACACACCTTGTAGCAGTTTCAGTTTTTAGCATGGTGGTGCTCTCAAAACGCTGTGTAACCTATGTAGAGTGTGTCACTCTCCAGCACTGAATACACAACCTAGAGCTCCTTTCACCACAGACACGCAAACACATCTTTTTGTGAAAGTCCTACTTCAGGTCACTTGGAAATGTAAGGTTTTCATCGAGAACATGAAGTCAATCACGGTTTTGCACTCTGCAGCCAATAGAAATGTACTTTTCTACAAACAGTCTGAATTTCACTGCAAAATACCCTTCTCTTCTTGTTTGTTGAAAGTTCTCAACGTATTAGGAGAAAGAGCGCGTTCGTGCAAGAGTGATGCAGTGTGCGTTTTCCTGGACTTCAAGTGATTTGGGAAACATACTCCTTATTTTTCCACATTGTGTAAGAAACAACATGAGGCTTGCAAGAGATTGAAACAATGCATCCCAAAACGTATTCCGGCAGTGAAAACACACGTTTCTACAAAGACTTTGAAGGAGCAAGCAAAAGCCTACTGGCTGAGTGTTCTTTCAGAGAGAAACACACGCATTGCTTCCTTCTGGAGTGAGTTTTCAGCCTGGAATTCATATGCATTTTGTACTGTGCAGAATGTAGCTACCTGCTCGGGAGTTGTGTCATAGATGCACCTTTCCTGCAGGAGTTTATTGCAACATTCATTGTTTGGCTAAGTTCTTTAGGGTTGGTTTTGGAAGGTCTTTCAACTTTGGCCAAATCCCGCTTCGTACGAAATTTTTTCACAGCGCTTTTTCCAAGTGTCCACAAAGAGCCTCTGCTTGAAACTGTCCACATGCACATCTCCCATACTGGTGTGTTCGTTTCACTACCTGGATTTTGGTTTCCTCTTCTTTCTTTGAAATGACAAGCCTTCTGTCTGCACGCTACACACACCTTGTAGCAGTTTCAGTTTTTAGCATGTTGGTGCTCTCAAAACGCTGTGTTACCATGTAGAGTGTGTCACTCTCCAGCACTGAATACACGACCTAGAGCTCCTTTCACCACAGACACACAAACACATCTTTTTGTGAAAGTCCTACTTCAGGTCACTTGGAAATGTAAGGTTTTCATCGAGAACATGAAGTCAATCACGGTTTTGCACTCTGCTGCCAATAGAAATGTACTTTTCTACAAACCAGTCTGAATTTCACTGCAAAATACCCTTCTCTTCTTGTTTGTTGAAAGTTCTCAACGTATTAGGAGAAAGAGCGTGTTCGTGCAAGAGTGATGCAGTGTGCGTTTTCCTGGACTTCAAGTGATTTGGGAAACATACTCCTTATTTTTCCCCATTGTGTAAGAAACAACAAGAGGCTTGCAAGAGATTGAAACAATGCATCCCAAAACGTATTCCGGCAGTGAAAACACACGTTTCTACAAAGACTTTGAAGGAGCAAGCAAAAGCCTACTGGCTGAGTGTTCTTTCAGAGAGAAACACACGCATTGCTTCCTTCTGGAGTGAGTTTTCAGCCTGGAATTCATATGCATTTTGTACTGTGCAGAATGTAGCTACCTGCTCGGGAGTTGTGTCATAGATGCACCTTTCCTGCAGGAGTTTATTGCAACATTCATTGTTTGGCTAAGTTCTTTAGGGTTGGTTTTGGAAGGTCTTTCAACTTTGGCCAAATCCCGCTTCGTACGAAACTTTTTCACAGCGCTGTTTCCAAGTGTCCACAAAGAGCCTCTGCTTGAAACTGTCCACATGCACATCTCCCATACTGGTGTGTTCGTTTCACTAGCTGGATTTTGGTTTCCTCTTCTTTCTTTGAAATGACAAGCCTTCTTTCTGCACGCTACACACACCTTGTCGCAGTTTCAGTTTTTAGCATGTTGGTGCTCTCAAAACGCTGTGTAACCTATGTAGAGTGTGTCACTCTACAGCACTGAATACACAACCTAGAGCTCCTTTCACCACAGACACGCAAACACATCTTTTTGTGAAAGTCCTACTTCAGGTCACTTGGAAATGTAAGGTTTTCATCGAGAACATGAAGTCAATCAGGGTTTTGCACTCTGCAGCCACAAGAGATGTACTTTTCTACAAACCCGTCTGAATTTCACTGCAAAATACCCTTCTCTTCTTGTTTGTTGAAAGTTCTCAACGTATTAGGAGAAAGAGCGTGTTCGTGCAAGAGTGATGCAGTGTGCGTTTTCCTGGACTTCAAGTGATTTGGGAAACATACTCCTTATTTTTCCCCATTGTGTAAGAAACAACATGAGGCTTGCAAGAGATTGAAACAATGCATCCCAAAACGTATTCCGGCAGTGAAAACACACGTTTCTACAAAGACATTGAAGGAGAAGCAAAAGCCTAGTGGCTGAGTGTTCTTTCAGAGAGAAACACACGCATTGCTTCCTTCTGGAGTGAGTTTTCAGTTTGGAATTCATATGCATTTTGTACTGTGCAGAATGTAGCTACCTGCTCGGGAGTTGTGTCATAGATGCACCTTTCCTGCAGGAGTTTATTGCAACATTCATTGTTTGGCTAAGTTCTTTAGGGTTGGTTTTGGAAGGTCTTTCAACTTTGGCCAAATCCCGCTTTGTACGATATTTTTTCACAGCGCTGTTTCCAAGTGTCCACAAAGAGCCTCTGCTTGAAACTGTCCACATGCACATCTCCCATACTGGTGTGTTCGTTTCACTACCTGGATTTTGGTTTCCTCTTCTTTCTTTGAAATGACAAGCCTTCTTTCTGCACGCTACACACACCTTGTAGCAGTTTCAGTTTTTAGCATGTTGGTGCTCTCAAAACGCTGTGTAACCTATGTAGAGTGTGTCAATCTCCAGCACTGAATACACAACCTAGAGCTCCTTTCACCACAGACACGCAAACACATCTTTTTGTGAAAGTCCTACTTCAGGTCACTTGGAAATGTAAGGTTTTCATCGAGAACATGAAGTCCATCACGGTTTTGCACTCTGCAGCCACTAGCGATGTACTTTTCTACAAACCCGTCTGAATTTCACTGCAAAATACCCTTCTATTCCGGTTTGTTGAAAGTTCTCAACACATTAGGAGAAAGAGCGTGTTCCTGCAAGAGAGATGCAGTGTGCGTTTTCCTGGACTTCAAGTGATTTGGGAAACATACTCCTTATTTTTCCCCATTGTGTAAGAAACAACATGAGGCTTGCAAGAGATTGAAACAATGCATCCCAAAACGTATTCCAGCAGTGAAAACACACGTTTCTACAAAGACTTTGAAGGAGCAAGCAAAAGCCTACTGGCTGAGTGTCCTTTCAGAGAGAAACACACGCATTGCTTCCTTCTGGAGTGCGTTTTCAGCCTGGAATTCATATGCATTTTGTACTGTGCAGAATGTAGCTACCTGCTCGGGAGTTGTGTCATAGATGCACCTTTCCTGCAGGAGTTTATTGCAACATTCATTGTTTGGCTAAGTTCTTTAGGGTTGGTTTTGGAAGGTCTTTCAACTTTGGCCAAATCCCGCTTCGTACGAAATTTTTTCACAGCGCTGTTTCCAAGTGTCCACAAAGAGCCTGTGCTTGAAACTGTCCACTAGCACATCTCCCATACTGGTGTGTTCGTTTCACTACCTGGATTTTGGTTTCCTCTTCTTTCTTTGAAATGACAAGCCTTCTTCTGCACGCTACACACACCTTGTAGCAGTTTCAGTTTTTAGCATGTTGGTGCTCTCAAAACGCTGTGTAACCTATGTAGAGTGTGTCACTCTCCAGCACTGAATACACAACCTAGAGCTCCTTTCACCACAGACACGCAAACACATCTTTTTGTGAAAGTCCTACTTCAGGTCACTTGGAAATGTAAGGTTTTCATCGAGAACATGAAGTCAATCACGGTTTTGCACTCTGCAGCCAATAGAAATGTACTTTTCTACACACAGTCTGAATTTCACTGCAAAATACCCTTCTCTTCTTGTTTGTTGAAAGTTCTCAACGTATTAGGAGAAAGAGCGTGTTCGTGCAAGAGTGATGCAGTGTGCGTTTTCCTGGACTTCAAGTGATTTGGGAAACATACTCCTTATTTTTCCACATTGTGTAAGAAACAACATGAGGCTTGCAAGAGATTGAAACAATGCATCCCAAAACGTATTCCAGCAGTGAAAACACACGTTTCTACAAAGACTTTGAAGGAGCAAGCAAAAGCCTACTGGCTGAGTGTTCTTTCAGAGAGAAACACACGCATTGCTTCCTTCTGGAGTGAGTTTTCAGCCTGGAATTCATATGCATTTTGTACTGTGCAGAATGTAGCTACCTGCTCGGGAGTTGTGTCATAGATGCACCTTTCCTGCAGGAGTTTATTGCAACATTCATTGTTTGGCTAAGTTCTTTAGGGTTGGTTTTGGAAGGTCTTTCAACTTTGGCCAAATCCCGCTTCGTACGAAATTTTTTCACAGCGCTGTTTCCAAGTGTCCACAAAGAGCCTCTGCTTGAAACTATCCAAAATGCACATCTCCCATACTGGTGTGTTCGTTTCACTACCTGGATTTTGGTTTCCTCTTCTTTCTTTGAAATGACAAGCCTTCTTTCTGCACGCTACACACACCTTGTAGCAGTTTCAGTTTTTAGCATGCTGGTGCTCTCAAAACGCTGTGTAACCTATGTAGAGTGTGTCA
The DNA here is from genome assembly GCF_964146895.1 of Miniopterus schreibersii. Lineage (NCBI taxonomy): Eukaryota > Metazoa > Chordata > Mammalia > Chiroptera > Miniopteridae > Miniopterus > Miniopterus schreibersii. The sequence continues at coordinate 1,154,982 of NW_027669848.1, forward strand.
CTCTCCAGCACTGAATACACAACCTAGAGCTCCTTTCACCACAGACACGCAAACACATCTTTTTGTGAAAGTCCTACTTCAGGTCACTTGGAAATGTAAGGTTTTCATCGAGAACATGAAGTCAATCAGGGTTTTGCACTCTCCAGCCACTAGAGATGTACTTTTCTACAAACCCGTCTGAATTTCACTGGAAAATACCCTTCTATTCCGGTTTGTTGAAAGTTCTCAACACATTAGGAGAAAGAGCGTGTTCCTGCAAGAGTGATGCAGTGTGCGTTTTCCTGGACTTCAAGTGATTTGGGAAACATACTCCTTATTTTCCCCATTGTGTAAGAAACAACATGAGGCTTGCAAGAGATTGAAACAATGCATCCCAAAACGTATTCCAGCAGTGAAAACACACGTTTCTACAAAGACTTTGAAGGAGAAAGCAAAAGCCTACTGGCTGAGTGTCCTTTCAGAGAGAAACACACGCATTGCTTCCTTCTGGAGTGAGTTTTCATCCTGGAATTCATATGCATTTTGTACTGTGCAGAATGTAGCTACCTGCTCGGGAGTTGTGTCATAGATGCACCTTTCCTGCAGGAGTTTATTGCAACATTCATTGTTTGGCTAAGTTCTTTAGGGTTGGTTTTGGAAGGTCTTTCAACTTTGGCCAAATCCCGCTTCGTACGAAATTTTTTCACAGCGCTGTTTCCAAGTGTCCACAAAGAGCCTCTGCTTGAAACTGTCCACATGCACATCTCCCATACTGGTGTGTTCGTTTCACTACCTTGATTTTGGTTTCCTCTTCTTTCTTTGAAATGACAAGCCTTCTTCTGCACGCTACACACACCTTGTAGCAGTTTCAGTTTTTAGCATGTTGGTGCTCTCAAAACGCTGTGTAACCTATGTAGAGTGTGTCACTCTCCAGCACTGAATACACAACCTAGAGCTCCTTTCACCACAGATACGCAAACACATCTTTTTGTGAAAGTCCTACTTCAGGTCACTTGGAAATGTAAGGTTTTCATCGAGAACATGAAGTCAATCACGGTTTTGCACTCTGCAGCCAATAGAAATGTACTTTTCTACACACAGTCTGAATTTCACTGCAAAATACCCTTCTCTTCTTGTTTGTTGAAAGTTCTCAACGTATTAGGAGAAAGAGCGTGTTCGTGCAAGAGTGATGCAGTGTGCGTTTTCCTGGACTTCAAGTGATTTGGGAAACATACTCCTTATTTTTCCACATTGTGTAAGAAACAACATGAGGCTTGCAAGAGATTGAAACAATGCATCCCAAAACGTATTCCAGCAGTGAAAACACACGTTTCTACAAAGACTTTGAAGGAGCAAGCAAAAGCCTACTGGCTGAGTGTTCTTTCAGAGAGAAACACACGCATTGCTTCCTTCTGGAGTGAGTTTTCAGCCTGGAATTCATATGCATTTTGTACTGTGCAGAATGTAGCTACCTGCTCGGGAGTTGTGTCATAGATGCACCTTTCCTGCAGGAGTTTATTGCAACATTCATTGTTTGGCTAAGTTCTTTAGGGTTGGTTTTGGAAGGTCTTTCAACTTTGGCCAAATCCCGCTTCGTACGAAATTTTTTCACAGCGCTGTTTCCAAGTGTCCACAAAGAGCCTCTGCTTGAAACTATCCAAAATGCACATCTCCCATACTGGTGTGTTCGTTTCACTACCTGGATTTTGGTTTCCTCTTCTTTCTTTGAAATGACAAGCCTTCTTTCTGCACGCTACACACACCTTGTAGCAGTTTCAGTTTTTAGCATGCTGGTGCTCTCAAAACGCTGTGTAACCTATGTAGAGTGTGTCACTCTCCAGCACTGAATACACAACCTAGAGCTCCTTTCACCACAGACACGCAAACACATCTTTTTGTGAAAGTCCTACTTCAGGTCACTTGGAAATGTAAGGTTTTCATCGAGAACATGAAGTCAATCAGGGTTTTGCACTCTGCAGCCACTAGAGATGTACTTTTCTACAAACCCGTCTGAATTTCACTGCAAAATACCCTTCTATTCCGGTTTGTTGAAAGTTCTCAACACATTAGGAGAAAGAGCGTGTTCCTGCAAGAGTGATGCAGTGTGCGTTTTCCTGGACTTCAAGTGATTTGGGAAACATACTCCTTATTTTCCCCATTGTGTAAGAAACAACATGAGGCTTGCAAGAGATTGAAACAATGCATCCCAAAACGTATTCCAGCAGTGAAAACACACGTTTCTACAAAGACTTTGAAGGAGAAAGCAAAAGCCTACTGGCTGAGTGTCCTTTCAGAGAGAAACACACGCATTGCTTCCTTCTGGAGTGAGTTTTCATCCTGGAATTCATATGCATTTTGTACTGTGCAGAATGTAGCTACCTGCTCGGGAGTTGTGTCATAGATGCACCTTTCCTGCAGGAGTTTATTGCAACATTCATTGTTTGGCTAAGTTCTTTAGGGTTGGTTTTGGAAGGTCTTTCAACTTTGGCCAAATCCCGCTTCGTACGAAATTTTTTCACAGCGCTGTTTCCAAGTGTCCACAAAGAGCCTGTGCTTGAAACTGTCCACTAGCACATCTCCCATACTGGTGTGTTCGTTTCACTACCTGGATTTTGGTTTCCTCTTCTTTCTTTGAAATGACAAGCCTTCTTTCTGCACGCTACACACACCTTGTAGCAGTTTCAGTTTTTAGCATGTTGGTGCTCTGATAACGCTGTGTAACCTACGTAGAGTGTGTCACTCTCCAGCACTGAATACACAACCTAGAGCTCCTTTCACCACAGACACGCAAACACATCTTTTTGTGAAAGTCCTACTTCAGGTCACTTGGAAATGTAAGGTTTTCATCGAGAACATGAGGTCAATCACGGTTTTGCACTCTGCAGCCAATAGAACTGTACTTTTCTACAAACCCGTCTGAATTTCACTGCAAAATGCACTTCTCTTCTTGTTTGTTGAAAGTTCTCAACGTATTAGGAGAAAGAGCGTGTTCGTGCAAGAGTGATGCAGTGTGCGTTTTCCTGGACTTCAAGTGATTTGGGAAACATACTCCTTATTTTTCCCCATTGTGTAAGAAACAACATGAGGCTTGCAAGAGATTGAAACAATGCATCCCAAAACGTATTCCGGCAGTGAAAACACACGTTTCTACAAAGACTTTGAAGGAGCAAGCAAAAGCCTAGTGGCTGAGTGTTCTTTCAGAGAGAAACACACGCATTGCTTCCTTCTGGAGTGAGTTTTCAGCCTGGAATTCATATGCATTTTGTACTGTGCAGAATGTAGCTACCTGCTCTGGAGTAGTGTCATAGATGCACCTTTCCTGCAGGAGTTTATTGCAACATTCATTGTTTGGCTAAGTTCTTTAGGGTTGGTTTTGGAAGGTCTTTCAACTTTGGCCAAATCCCGCTTCGTACGAAATTTTTCACAGCGCTGTTTCCAAATGTCCACAAAGAGCCTCTGCTTGAAACTGTCCACATGCACATCTCCCATACTGGTGTGTTCATTTCACTACCTGGATTTTGGTTTCCTCTTCTTTCTTTGAAATGACAAGCCTTCTTTCTGCACGCTACACACACCGTGTAGCAGTTTCAGTTTTTAGCATGCTGGTGCTCTCAAAACGCTGTGTAACCTATGTAGAGTGTGTCACTCTCCAGCACTGAATACACAACCTAGAGCTCCTTTCACCACAGACACGCAAACACATCTTTTTGTGAAAGTCCTACTTCAGGTCACTTGAAAATGTAAGGTTTTCATCGAGAACATGAAGTCAATCAGGGTTTTGCACTCTGCAGCCACAAGAGATGTACTTTTCTACAAACCCGTCTGAATTTCACTGCAAAATACCCTTCTATTCCGGTTTGTTGAAAGTTCTCAACACATTAGGAGAAAGAGCGTGTTCCTGCAAGAGTGATGCAGTGTGCGTTTTCCTGGACTTCAAGTGATTTGGGAAACATACTCCTTATTTTTCCCCATTGTGTAAGAAACAACATGAGGCTTGCAAGAGATTGAAACAATGCATCCCAAAACGTATTCCGGCAGTGAAAACACACGTTTCTACAAAGACTTTGAAGGAGCAAGCAAAAGCCTACTGGCTGAGTGTTCTTTCAGAGAGAAACACACGCATTGCTTCCTTCTGGAGTGAGTTTTCAGACTGGAATTCATATGCATTTTGTACTGTGCAGAATGTAGCTACCTGCTCGGGAGTTGTGTCATAGATGCACCTTTCCTGCAGGAGTTTATTGCAACATTCATTGTTTGGCTAAGTTCTTTAGGGTTGGTTTTGGAAGGTCTTTCAACTTTGGCCAAATCCCGCTTCGTACGAAATTTTTTCACAGCGCTGTTTCCAAGTGTCCACAAAGAGCCTCTGCTTGAAACTGTCCACATGCACATCTCCCATACTGGTGTGTTCGTTTCACTACCTGGATTTTGGTTTCCTCTTCTTTCTTTGAAATGACAAGCCTTCCTTCTGCACGCTACACACACCTTGTAGCAGTTTCAGTTTTTAGCATGTTGGTGCTCTGATAACGCTGTGTAACCTACGTAGAGTGTGTCACTCTCCAGCACTGAATACACAACCTAGAGCTCCTTTCACCACAGACACGCAAACACATCTTTTTGTGAAAGTCCTACTTCAGGTCACTTGGAAATGTAAGGTTTTCATCGAGAACATGAGGTCAATCACGGTTTTGCACTCTGCAGCCAATAGAACTGTACTTTTCTACAAACCCGTCTGAATTTCACTGCAAAATGCACTTCTCTTCTTGTTTGTTGAAAGTTCTCAACGTATTAGGAGAAAGAGCGTGTTCGTGCAAGAGTGATGCAGTGTGCGTTTTCCTGGACTTCAAGTGATTTGGGAAACATACTCCTTATTTTTCCCCATTGTGTAAGAAACAACATGAGGCTTGCAAGAGATTGAAACAATGCATCCCAAAACGTATTCCGGCAGTGAAAACACACGTTTCTACAAAGACTTTGAAGGAGCAAGCAAAAGCCTAGTGGCTGAGTGTTCTTTCAGAGAGAAACACACGCATTGCTTCCTTCTGGAGTGAGTTTTCAGCCTGGAATTCATATGCATTTTGTACTGTGCAGAATGTAGCTACCTGCTCTGGAGTAGTGTCATAGATGCACCTTTCCTGCAGGAGTTTATTGCAACATTCATTGTTTGGCTAAGTTCTTTAGGGTTGGTTTTGGAAGGTCTTTCAACTTTGGCCAAATCCCGCTTCGTACGAAATTTTTCACAGCGCTGTTTCCAAATGTCCACAAAGAGCCTCTGCTTGAAACTGTCCACATGCACATCTCCCATACTGGTGTGTTCATTTCACTACCTGGATTTTGGTTTCCTCTTCTTTCTTTGAAATGACAAGCCTTCTTTCTGCACGCTACACACACCTTGTAGCAGTTTCAGTTTTTAGCATGCTGGTGCTCTCAAAACGCTGTGTAACCTATGTAGAGTGTGTCACTCTCCAGCACTGAATACACAACCTAGAGCTCCTTTCACCACAGACACGCAAACACATCTTTTTGTGAAAGTCCTACTTCAGGTCACTTGAAAATGTAAGGTTTTCATCGAGAACATGAAGTCAATGACGGTTTTGCACTCTGCAGCCCATAGAAATGTACTTTTCTACAAACCCGTCTGAATTTCACTGCAAAATACTCTTCTTTTCCGGTTTGTTGAAAGTTCTCAACACATTAGGAGAAAGAGCGTGTTCGTGCAAGAGTGATGCAGTGTGCGTTTTCGAGGACTTCAAGTGATTTGGGAAACATACTCCTTATTTTTCCCCATTGTGTAAGAAACAACATGAGGCTTGCAAGAGATTGAAACAATGCATCCCAAAACGTATTCCGGCAGTGAAAACACACGTTTCTACAAAGACTTTGAAGGAGCAAGCAAAAGCCTACTGGCTGAGTGTTCTTTCAGAGAGAAAAACACGCATTGCTTCCTTCTGGATTGAGTTTTCAGCCTGGAATTCATATGCATTTTGTACTGTGCAGAATGTAGCTACCTGCTCGGGAGTTGTGTCATAGATGCACCTTTCCTGCAGGAGTTTATTGCAACATTCATTGTTTGGCTAAGTTCTTTAGGGTTGGTTTTGGAAGGTCTTTCAACTTTGGCCAAATCCCGCTTCGTACGAAATTTTTTCACAGCGCTGTTTCCAAGTGTCCACAAAGAGCCTGTGCTTGAAACTGTCCACATGCACATCTCCCATACTGGTGTGTTCGTTTCACTACCTGGATTTTGGTTTCCTCTTCTTTCTTTGAAATGAGAAGCCTTCTTTCTGCACGCTACACACACCTTGTAGCAGTTTCAGTTTTTAGCATGGTGGTGCTCTCAAAACGCTGTGTAACCTATGTAGAGTGTGTCACTCTCCAGCACTGAATACACAACCTAGAGCTCCTTTCACCACAGACACGCAAACACATCTTTTTGTGAAAGTCCTACTTCAGGTCACTTGGAAATGTAAGGTTTTCATCGAGAACATGAAGTCAATCACGGTTTTGCACTCTGCAGCCAATAGAAATGTACTTTTCTACAAACAGTCTGAATTTCACTGCAAAATACCCTTCTCTTCTTGTTTGTTGAAAGTTCTCAACGTATTAGGAGAAAGAGCGTGTTCGTGCAAGAGTGATGCAGTGTGCGTTTTCCTGGACTTCAAGTGATTTGGGAAACATACTCCTTATTTTTCCCCGTTGTGTAAGAAACAACATGAGGCTTGCAAGAGATTGAAACAATGCATCCCAAAACGTATTCCAGCAGTGAAAACACACGTTTCTACAAAGACTTTGAAGGAGCAAGCAAAAGCCTAGTGGCTGAGTGTTCTTTCAGAGAGAAACACACGCATTGCTTCCTTCTGGAGTGAGTTTTCAGCCTGGAATTCATATGCATTTTGTACTGTGCAGAATGTAGCTACCTGCTCGGTAGTTGTGTCATAGATGCACCTTTCCTGCAGGAGTTTATTGCAACATTCATTGTTTGGCTAAGTTCTTTAGGGTTGGTTTTGGAAGGTCTTTCAACTTTGGCCAAATCCCGCTTCGTACGAAATTTTTTCACAGCGCTGTTTCCAAGTGTCCACAAAGAGCCTCTGCTTGAAACTGTCCACATGCACATCTCCCATACTGGTGTGTTCGTTTCACTACCTGGATTTTGGTTTCCTCTTCTTTCTTTGAAATGACAAGCCTTCTTTCTGCACGCTACACACACCTTGTAGCAGTTTCAGTTTTTAGCATGCTGGTGCTCTCAAAACGCTGTGTAACCTATGTAGAGTGTGTCACTCTCCAGCACTGAATACACAACCTAGAGCTCCATTCACCACAGACACGCAAACACATCTTTTTGTGAAAGTCCTACTTCAGGTCACTTGAAAATGTAAGGTTTTCATCGAGAACATGAAGTCAATCAGGGTTTTGCACTCTGCAGCCACTAGAGATGTACTTTTCTACAAACCCGTCTGAATTTCACTGCAAAATACCCTTCTATTCCGGTTTGTTGAAAGTTCTCAACACATTAGGAGAAAGAGCGTGTTCCTGCAAGAGTGATGCAGTGTGCGTTTTCCTGGACTTCAAGTGATTTGGGAAACATACTCCTTATTTTTCCCCATTGTGTAAGAAACAACATGAGGCTTGCAAGAGATTGAAACAATGCATCCCAAAACGTATTCCGGCAGTGAAAACACACGTTTCTACAAAGACTTTGAAGGAGCAAGCAAAAGCCTACTGGCTGAGTGTTCTTTCAGAGAGAAACACACGCATTGCTTCCTTCTGGAGTGAGTTTTCAGCCTGGAATTCATATGCATTTTGTACTGTGCAGAATGTAGCTACCTGCTCGGTAGTTGTGTCATAGATGCACCTTTCCTGCAGGAGTTTATTGCAACATTCATTGTTTGGCTAAGTTCTTTAGGGTTGGTTTTGGAAGGTCTTTCAACTTTGGCCAAATCCCGCTTCGTACGAAATTTTTTCACAGCGCTGTTTCCAAGTGTCCACAAAGAGCCTCTGCTTGAAACTGTCCACATGCACATCTCCCATACTGGTGTGTTCGTTTCACTACCTGGATTTTGGTTTCCTCTTCTTTCTTTGAAATGACAAGGCTTCTTTCTGCACGCTACACACACCTTGTAGCAGTTTCAGTTTTTAGCATGCTGGTGCTCTCAAAACGCTGTGTAACCTATGTAGAGTGTGTCACTCTCCAGCACTGAATACACAACCTAGAGCTCCTTTCACCACAGACACGCAAACACATCTTTTTGTGAAAGTCCTACTTCAGGTCACTTGGAAATGTAAGGTTTTCATCGAGAACATGAAGTCAATGACGGTTTTGCACTCTGCAGCCCATAGAAATGTACTTTTCTACAAACCCGTCTGAATTTCACTGCAAAATACTCTTCTTTTCCGGTTTGTTGAAAGTTCTCAACACATTAGGAGTAAGAGCGTGTTCGTGCAAGAGTGATGCAGTGTGCGTTTTCCTGGACTTCAAGTGATTTGGGAAACATACTCCTTATTTTTCCCCATTGTGTAAGAAACAACATGAGGCTTGCAAGAGATTGAAACAATGCATCCCAAAACGTATTCCAGCAGTGAAAACACACGTTTCTACAAAGCCTTTGAAGGAGCAAGCAAAAGCCTACTGGCTGAGTGTTCTTTCAGAGAGAAACACACGCATTGCTTCCTTCTGGAGTGAGTTTTCAGCCTGGAATTCATATGCATTTTGTACTGTGCAGAATGTAGCTACCTGCTCGGGAGTTGTGTCATAGATGCACCTTTCCTGCAGGAGTTTATTGCAACATTCATTGTTTGGCTAAGTTCCTTAGAGTTGGTTTTGGAAGGTCTTCAACTTTGGCCAAATCCCGCTTCGTAAGAAATTTTTTCACAGCGCTCTTTCCAAGTGTCCACAAAGAGCCTCTGCTTGAAACTGTCCACATGCACATCTCCCATACTGGTGTGTTCGTTTCAGTACCTGGATTTGGGTTTCCTCTTCTTTCTTTGAAATGACAAGCCTTCTTTCTGCACGCTACACACACCTTGTAGCAGTTTCAGTTTTTAGCATGTTGGTGCTCTCCAAACGCTGTGTAACCTATGTAGAGTGTGTCACTCTCCAGCACTGAATACACAACCTAGAGCTCCTTTCACCACAGACACGCAAACACATCTTTTTGTGAAAGTCCTACTTCAGGTCACTTGGAAATGTAAGGTTTTCATCGAGAACATGAAGTCAATCAGGGTTTTGCACTCTGCAGCCACTAGAGATGTACTTTTCTACAAACCCGTCTGAATTTCACTACAAAATTCCCTTCTATTCCGGTTTGTTGAAAGTTCTCAACACATTAGGAGAAAGAGCGTGTTCCTGCAAGAGTGATGCAGTGTGCGTTTTCGAGGACTTCAAGTGATTTGGGAAACATACTCCTTATTTTTCCCCATTGTGTAAGAAACAACATGAGGCTTGCAAGAGATTGAAACAATGCATCCCAAAACGTATTCCAGCAGTGAAAACACACGTTTCTACAAAGCCTTTGAAGGAGCAAGCAAAAGCCTACTGGCTGAGTGTTCTTTCAGAGAGAAACACACGCATTGCTTCCTTCTGGAGTGAGTTTTCAGCCTGGAATTCATATGCATTTTGTACTGTGCAGAATGTAGCTACCTGCTCGGTAGTTGTGTCATAGATGCACCTTTCCTGCAGGAGTTTATTGCAACATTCATTGTTTGGCTAAGTTCTTTAGGGTTGGTTTTGGAAGGTCTTTCAACTTTGGCCAAATCCCGCTTCGTACGAAATTTTTTCACAGCGCTGTTTCCAAGTGTCCACAAAGAGCCTCTGCTTGAAACTGTCCACATGCACATCTCCCATACTGGTGTGTTCGTTTCACTACCTGGATTTTGGTTTCCTCTTCTTTCTTTGAAATGACAAGCCTTCTTTCTGCACGCTACACACACCTTGTAGCAGTTTCAGTTTTTAGCATGTTGGTGCTCTCAAAACGCTGTGTAATCTATGGAGAGTGTGTCACTCTCCAGCACTGAATACACAACCTAGAGCTCCTTTCACCACAGACACGCAAACACATCTTTTTGTGAAAGTCCTACTTCAGGTCACTTGGAAATGTAAGGTTTTCATCGAGAACATGAAGTCAATCACGGTTTTGCACTCTGCAGCCAATAGAAATGTACTTTTCTACAAACAGTCTGAATTTCACTGCAAAATACCCTTCTCTTCTTGTTTGTTGAAAGTTCTCAACGTATTAGGAGAAAGAGCGTGTTCGTGCAAGAGTGATGCAGTGTGCGTTTTCGAGGACTTCAAGTGATTTGGGAAACATACTCCTTATTTTTCCCCATTGTGTAAGAAACAACATGAGGCTTGCAAGAGATTGAAACAATGCATCCCAAAACGTATTCCGGCAGTGAAAACACACGTTTCTACAAAGACTTTGAAGGAGCAAGCAAAAGCCTACTGGCTGAGTGTTCTTTCAGAGAGAAAAACACGCATTGCTTCCTTCTGGATTGAGTTTTCAGCCTGGAATTCATATGCATTTTGTACTGTGCAGAATGTAGCTACCTGCTCGGGAGTTGTGTCATAGATGCACCTTTCCTGCAGGAGTTTATTGCAACATTCATTGTTTGGCTAAGTTCTTTAGGGTTGGTTTTGGAAGGTCTTTCAACTTTGGCCAAATCCCGCTTCGTACGAAATTTTTTCACAGCGCTGTTTCCAAGTGTCCACAAAGAGCCTGTGCTTGAAACTGTCCACATGCACATCTCCCATACTGGTGTGTTCGTTTCACTACCTGGATTTTGGTTTCCTCTTCTTTCTTTGAAATGAGAAGCCTTCTTTCTGCACGCTACACACACCTTGTAGCAGTTTCAGTTTTTAGCATGGTGGTGCTCTCAAAACGCTGTGTAACCTATGTAGAGTGTGTCACTCTCCAGCACTGAATACACAACCTAGAGCTCCTTTCACCACAGACACGCAAACACATCTTTTTGTGAAAGTCCTACTTCAGGTCACTTGGAAATGTAAGGTTTTCATCGAGAACATGAAGTCAATCACGGTTTTGCACTCTGCAGCCAATAGAAATGTACTTTTCTACAAACAGTCTGAATTTCACTGCAAAATACCCTTCTCTTCTTGTTTGTTGAAAGTTCTCAACGTATTAGGAGAAAGAGCGTGTTCGTGCAAGAGTGATGCAGTGTGCGTTTTCCTGGACTTCAAGTGATTTGGGAAACATACTCCTTATTTTTCCCCGTTGTGTAAGAAACAACATGAGGCTTGCAAGAGATTGAAACAATGCATCCCAAAACGTATTCCAGCAGTGAAAACACACGTTTCTACAAAGACTTTGAAGGAGCAAGCAAAAGCCTAGTGGCTGAGTGTTCTTTCAGAGAGAAACACACGCATTGCTTCCTTCTGGAGTGAGTTTTCAGCCTGGAATTCATATGCATTTTGTACTGTGCAGAATGTAGCTACCTGCTCGGTAGTTGTGTCATAGATGCACCTTTCCTGCAGGAGTTTATTGCAACATTCATTGTTTGGCTAAGTTCTTTAGGGTTGGTTTTGGAAGGTCTTTCAACTTTGGCCAAATCCCGCTTCGTACGAAATTTTTTCACAGCGCTGTTTCCAAGTGTCCACAAAGAGCCTCTGCTTGAAACTGTCCACATGCACATCTCCCATACTGGTGTGTTCGTTTCACTACCTGGATTTTGGTTTCCTCTTCTTTCTTTGAAATGACAAGCCTTCTTTCTGCACGCTACACACACCTTGTAGCAGTTTCAGTTTTTAGCATGCTGGTGCTCTCAAAACGCTGTGTAACCTATGTAGAGTGTGTCACTCTCCAGCACTGAATACACAACCTAGAGCTCCATTCACCACAGACACGCAAACACATCTTTTTGTGAAAGTCCTACTTCAGGTCACTTGAAAATGTAAGGTTTTCATCGAGAACATGAAGTCAATCAGGGTTTTGCACTCTGCAGCCACTAGAGATGTACTTTTCTACAAACCCGTCTGAATTTCACTGCAAAATACCCTTCTATTCCGGTTTGTTGAAAGTTCTCAACACATTAGGAGAAAGAGCGTGTTCCTGCAAGAGTGATGCAGTGTGCGTTTTCCTGGACTTCAAGTGATTTGGGAAACATACTCCTTATTTTTCCCCATTGTGTAAGAAACAACATGAGGCTTGCAAGAGATTGAAACAATGCATCCCAAAACGTATTCCGGCAGTGAAAACACACGTTTCTACAAAGACTTTGAAGGAGCAAGCAAAAGCCTACTGGCTGAGTGTTCTTTCAGAGAGAAACACACGCATTGCTTCCTTCTGGAGTGAGTTTTCAGCCTGGAATTCATATGCATTTTGTACTGTGCAGAATGTAGCTACCTGCTCGGTAGTTGTGTCATAGATGCACCTTTCCTGCAGGAGTTTATTGCAACATTCATTGTTTGGCTAAGTTCTTTAGGGTTGGTTTTGGAAGGTCTTTCAACTTTGGCCAAATCCCGCTTCGTACGAAATTTTTTCACAGCGCTGTTTCCAAGTGTCCACAAAGAGCCTCTGCTTGAAACTGTCCACATGCACATCTCCCATACTGGTGTGTTCGTTTCACTACCTGGATTTTGGTTTCCTCTTCTTTCTTTGAAATGACAAGGCTTCTTTCTGCACGCTACACACACCTTGTAGCAGTTTCAGTTTTTAGCATGCTGGTGCTCTCAAAACGCTGTGTAACCTATGTAGAGTGTGTCACTCTCCAGCACTGAATACACAACCTAGAGCTCCTTTCACCACAGACACGCAAACACATCTTTTTGTGAAAGTCCTACTTCAGGTCACTTGGAAATGTAAGGTTTTCATCGAGAACATGAAGTCAATGACGGTTTTGCACTCTGCAGCCCATAGAAATGTACTTTTCTACAAACCCGTCTGAATTTCACTGCAAAATACTCTTCTTTTCCGGTTTGTTGAAAGTTCTCAACACATTAGGAGTAAGAGCGTGTTCGTGCAAGAGTGATGCAGTGTGCGTTTTCCTGGACTTCAAGTGATTTGGGAAACATACTCCTTATTTTTCCCCATTGTGTAAGAAACAACATGAGGCTTGCAAGAGATTGAAACAATGCATCCCAAAACGTATTCCAGCAGTGAAAACACACGTTTCTACAAAGCCTTTGAAGGAGCAAGCAAAAGCCTACTGGCTGAGTGTTCTTTCAGAGAGAAACACACGCATTGCTTCCTTCTGGAGTGAGTTTTCAGCCTGGAATTCATATGCATTTTGTACTGTGCAGAATGTAGCTACCTGCTCGGGAGTTGTGTCATAGATGCACCTTTCCTGCAGGAGTTTATTGCAACATTCATTGTTTGGCTAAGTTCCTTAGAGTTGGTTTTGGAAGGTCTTCAACTTTGGCCAAATCCCGCTTCGTAAGAAATTTTTTCACAGCGCTCTTTCCAAGTGTCCACAAAGAGCCTCTGCTTGAAACTGTCCACATGCACATCTCCCATACTGGTGTGTTCGTTTCAGTACCTGGATTTGGGTTTCCTCTTCTTTCTTTGAAATGACAAGCCTTCTTTCTGCACGCTACACACACCTTGTAGCAGTTTCAGTTTTTAGCATGTTGGTGCTCTCCAAACGCTGTGTAACCTATGTAGAGTGTGTCACTCTCCAGCACTGAATACACAACCTAGAGCTACTTTCACCACAGACACGCAAACACATCTTTTTGTGAAAGTCCTACTTCAGGTCACTTGGAAATGTAAGGTTTTCATCGAGAACATGAAGTCAATCAGGGTTTTGCACTCTGCAGCCACTAGAGATGTACTTTTCTACAAACCCGTCTGAATTTCACTACAAAATTCCCTTCTATTCCGGTTTGTTGAAAGTTCTCAACACATTAGGAGAAAGAGCGTGTTCCTGCAAGAGTGATGCAGTGTGCGTTTTCGAGGACTTCAAGTGATTTGGGAAACATACTCCTTATTTTTCCCCATTGTGTAAGAAACAACATGAGGCTTGCAAGAGATTGAAACAATGCATCCCAAAACGTATTCCAGCAGTGAAAACACACGTTTCTACAAAGCCTTTGAAGGAGCAAGCAAAAGCCTACTGGCTGAGTGTTCTTTCAGAGAGAAACACACGCATTGCTTCCTTCTGGAGTGAGTTTTCAGCCTGGAATTCATATGCATTTTGTACTGTGCAGAATGTAGCTACCTGCTCGGTAGTTGTGTCATAGATGCACCTTTCCTGCAGGAGTTTATTGCAACATTCATTGTTTGGCTAAGTTCTTTAGGGTTGGTTTTGGAAGGTCTTTCAACTTTGGCCAAATCCCGCTTCGTACGAAATTTTTTCACAGCGCTGTTTCCAAGTGTCCACAAAGAGCCTCTGCTTGAAACTGTCCACATGCACATCTCCCATACTGGTGTGTTCGTTTCACTACCTGGATTTTGGTTTCCTCTTCTTTCTTTGAAATGACAAGCCTTCTTTCTGCACGCTACACACACCTTGTAGCAGTTTCAGTTTTTAGCATGTTGGTGCTCTCAAAACGCTGTGTAATCTATGGAGAGTGTGTCACTCTCCAGCACTGAATACACAACCTAGAGCTCCTTTCACCACAGACACGCAAACACATCTTTTTGTGAAAGTCCTACTTCAGGTCACTTGGAAATGTAAGGTTTTCATCGAGAACATGAAGTCAATCACGGTTTTGCACTCTGCAGCCAATAGAAATGTACTTTTCTACAAACAGTCTGAATTTCACTGCAAAATACCCTTCTCTTCTTGTTTGTTGAAAGTTCTCAACGTATTAGGAGAAAGAGCGTGTTCGTGCAAGAGTGATGCAGTGTGCGTTTTCGAGGACTTCAAGTGATTTGGGAAACATACTCCTTATTTTTCCCCATTGTGTAAGAAACAACATGAGGCTTGCAAGAGATTGAAACAATGCATCCCAAAACGTATTCCGGCAGGGAAAACACACGTTTCTACAAAGACTTTGAAGGAGCAAGCAAAAGCCTAGTGGCTGAGTGTTCTTTCAGAGAGAAAAACACGCATTGCTTCCTTCTGGATTGAGTTTTCAGCCTGGAATTCATATGCATTTTGTACTGTGCAGAATGTAGCTACTTGCTCGGGAGTTGTGTCATAGATGCACCTTTCCTGCAGGAGTTTATTGCAACATTCATTGTTTGGCTAAGTTCTTTAGGGTTGGTTTTGGAAGGTCTTTCAACTTTGGCCAAATCCCGCTTCGTACGAAATTTTTTCACAGCGCTGTTTCCAAGTGTCCACAAAGAGCCTGTGCTTGAAACTGTCCACATGCACATCTCCCATACTGGTGTGTTCGTTTCACTACCTGGATTTTGGTTTCCTCTTCTTTCTTTGAAATGAGAAGCCTTCTTTCTGCACGCTACACACACCTTGTAGCAGTTTCAGTTTTTAGCATGGTGGTGCTCTCAAAACGCTGTATAACCTATGTAGAGTGTGTCACTCTCCAGCACTGAATACACAACCTAGAGCTCCTTTCACCACAGACACGCAAACACATATTTGTGAAAGTCCTACTTCAGGTCACTTGGAAATGTAAGGTTTTCATCGAGAACATGAAGTCAATCACGGTTTTGCACTCTGCAGCCAATAGAAATGTACTTTTCTACAAACAGTCTGAATTTCACTGCAAAATACCCTTCTCTTCTTGTTTGTTGAAAGTTCTCAACGTATTAGGAGAAAGAGCGTGTTCGTGCAAGAGTGATGCAGTGTGCGTTTTCCTGGACTTCAAGTGATTTGAGAAACATACTCCTTATTTTTCCCCATTGTGTAAGAAACAACATGAGGCTTGCAAGAGATTGAAACAATGCATCCCAAAACGTATTCCGGCAGTGAAAACACACGTTTCTACAAAGACTTTGAAGGAGCAAGCAAAAGCCTAGTGGCTGAGTGTTCTTTCAGAGAGAAACACACGCATTGCTTCCTTCTGGAGTGAGTTTTCAGCCTGGAATTCATATGCATTTTGTACTGTGCAGAATGTAGCTACCTGCTCGGGAGTTGTGTCATAGATGCACCTTTCCTGCAGGAGTTTATTGCAACATTCATTGTTTGGCTAAGTTCTTTAGGGTTGGTTTTGGAAGGTCTTTCAACTTTGGCCAAATCCCGCTTCGTACGAAACTTTTTCACAGCGCTGTTTCCAAGTGTCCACAAAGAGCCTGTGCTTGAAACTGTCCACATGCACATCTCCCATACTGGTGTGTTCGTTTCACTACCTGGATTTTGGTTTCCTCTTCTTTCTTTGAAATGACAAGCCTTCTTTCTGCACGCTACACACACCTTGTAGCAGTTTCAGTTTTTAGCATGGTGGTGCTCTCAAAACGCTGTGTAACCTATGTAGAGTGTGTCACTCTCCAGCACTGAATACACAACCTAGAGCTCCTTTCACCACAGACACGCAAACACATCTTTTTGTGAAAGTCCTACTTCAGGTCACTTGGAAATGTAAGGTTTTCATCGAGAACATGAAGTCAATCACGGTTTTGCACTCTGCAGCCAATAGAAATGTACTTTTCTACAAACAGTCTGAATTTCACTGCAAAATACCCTTCTCTTCTTGTTTGTTGAAAGTTCTCAACGTATTAGGAGAAAGAGCGTGTTCGTGCAAGAGTGATGCAGTGTGCGTTTTCCTGGACTTCAAGTGATTTGGGAAACATACTCCTTATTTTTCCCCATTGTGTAAGAAACAACATGAGGCTTGCAAGAGATTGAAACAATGCATCCCAAAACATATTCCGGCAGTGAAAACACACGTTTCTACAAAGACTTTGAAGGAGCAAGCAAAAGCCTAGTGGCTGAGTGTTCTTTCAGAGAGAAACACACGCATTGCTTCCTTCTGGAGTGAGTTTTCAGCCTGGAATTCATATGCATTTTGTATTGTGCAGAATGTAGCTACCTGCTCGGGAGTTGTGTCATAGATGCACCTTTCCTGCAGGAGTTTATTGCAACATTCATTGTTTGGTTAAGTTCTTTAGGGTTGGTTTTGGAAGGTCTTTCAACTTTGGCCAAATCCCGCTTCGTACGAAACTTTTTCACAGCGCTGTTTCCAAGTGTCCACAAAGAGCCTCTGCTTGAAACTGTCCACATGCACATCTCCCATACTGGTGTGTTCGTTTCACTACCTGGATTTTGGTTTCCTCTTCTTTCTTTGAAATGACAAGCCTTCTTTCTGCACGCTCACACACCTTGTAGCAGTTTCAGTTTTTAGCATGCTGGTGCTCTCAAAACGCTGTGTAACCTATGTAGAGTGTGTCACTCTCCAGCACTGAATACACAACCTAGAGCTCCTTTCACCACAGACACGCAAACACATCTTTTTGTGAAAGTCCTACTTCAGGTCACTTGGAAATGTAAGGTTTTCATCGAGAACATGAAGTCAATCACGGTTTTGCACTCTGCAGCCAATAGAAATGTACTTTTCTACACACAGTCTGAATTTCACTGCAAAATACCCTTCTCTTCTTGTTTGTTGAAAGTTCTCAACGTATTAGGAGAAAGAGCGTGTTCGTGCAAGAGTGATGCAGTGTGCGTTTTCCTGGACTTCAAGTGATTTGGGAAACATACTCCTTATTTTTCCACATTGTGTAAGAAACAACATGAGGCTTGCAAGAGATTGAAACAATGCATCCCAAAACGTATTCCAGCAGTGAAAACACACGTTTCTACAAAGACTTTGAAGGAGCAAGCAAAAGCCTACTGGCTGAGTGTTCTTTCAGAGAGAAACACACGCATTGCTTCCTTCTGGAGTGAGTTTTCAGCCTGGAATTCATATGCATTTTGTACTGTGCAGAATGTAGCTACCTGCTCGGGAGTTGTGTCATAGATGCACCTTTCCTGCAGGAGTTTATTGCAACATTCATTGTTTGGCTAAGTTCTTCAGGGTTGGTTTTGGAAGGTCTTTCAACTTTGGCCAAATCCCGCTTCGTACGAAATTTTTTCACAGCGCTGTTTCCAAGTGTCCACAAAGAGCCTCTGCTTGAAACTATCCAAAATGCACATCTCCCATACTGGTGTGTTCGTTTCACTACCTGGATTTTGGTTTCCTCTTCTTTCTTTGAAATGACAAGCCTTCTTTCTGCACGCTACACACACCTTGTAGCAGTTTCAGTTTTTAGCATGCTGGTGCTCTCAAAACGCTGTGTAACCTATGTAGAGTGTGTCACTCTCCAGCACTGAATACACAACCTAGAGCTCCTTTCACCACAGACACGCAAACACATCTTTTTGTGAAAGTCCTACTTCAGGTCACTTGGAAATGTAAGGTTTTCATCGAGAACATGAAGTCAATCAGGGTTTTGCACTCTGCAGCCACTAGAGATGTACTTTTCTACAAACCCGTCTGAATTTCACTGCAAAATACCCTTCTATTCCGGTTTGTTGAAAGTTCTCAACACATTAGGAGAAAGAGCGTGTTCCTGCAAGAGTGATGCAGTGTGCGTTTTCCTGGACTTCAAGTGATTTGGGAAACATACTCCTTATTTTTCCCCATTGTGTAAGAAACAACATGAGGCTTGCAAGAGATTGAAACAATGCATCCCAAAACGTATTCCAGCAGTGAAAACACACGTTTCTAGAAAGACTTTGAAGGAGAAAGCAAAAGCCTACTGGCTGAGTGTCCTTTCAGAGAGAAACACACGCATTGCTTCCTTCTGGAGTGCGTTTTCAGCCTGGAATTCATATGCATTTTGTACTGTGCAGAATGTAGCTACCTGCTCGGGAGTTGTGTCATAGATGCACCTTTCCTGCAGGAGTTTATTGCAACATTCATTGTTTGGCTAAGTTCTTTAGGGTTGGTTTTGGAAGGTCTTTCAACTTTGGCCAAATCCCGCTTCGTACGAAATTTTTTCACAGCGCTGTTTCCAAGTGTCCACAAAGAGCCTCTGCTTGAAACTGTCCACATGCACATCTCCCATACTGGTGTGTTCGTTTCACTACCTGGATTTTGGTTTCCTCTTCTTTCTTTGAAATGACAAGCCTTCTTTCTGCACGCTACACACACCTTGTAGCAGTTTCAGTTTTTAGCATGCTGGTGCTCTCAAAACGCTGTGTAACCTATGTAGAGTGTGTCACTCTCCAGCACTGAATACACAACCTAGAGCTCCTTTCACCACAGACACGCAAACACATCTTTTTGTGAAAGTCCTACTTCAGGTCACTTGGAAATGTAAGGTTTTCATCGAGAACATGAAGTCAATGACGGTTTTGCACTCTGCAGCCCATAGAAATGTACTTTTCTACAAACCCGTCTGAATTTCACTGCAAAATACCCTTCTATTCCGGTTTGTTGAAAGTTCTCAACACATTAGGAGAAAGAGCGTGTTCCTGCAAGAGTGATGCAGTGTGCGTTTTCCTGGACTTCAAGTGATTTGGGAAACATACTCCTTATTTTTCCCCATTGTGTAAGAAACAACATGAGGCTTGCAAGAGATTGAAACAATGCATCCCAAAACGTATTCCGGCAGTGAAAACACACGTTTCTACAAAGACTTTGAAGGAGCAAGCAAAAGCCTAGTGGCTGAGTGTTCTTTCAGAGAGAAACACACGCATTGCTTCCTTCTGGAGTGAGTTTTCAGCCTGGAATTCATATGCATTTTGTACTGTGCAGAATGTAGCTACCTGCTCTGGAGTTGTGTCATAGATGCACCTTTCCTGCAGGAGTTTATTGCAACATTCATTGTTTGGCTAAGTTCTTTAGGGTTGGTTTTGGAAGGTCTTTCAACTTTGGCCAAATCCCGCTTCGTACGAAATTTTTTCACAGCGCTGTTTCCAAGTGTCCACAAAGAGCCTCTGCTTGAAACTGTCCACATGCACATCTCCCATACTGGTGTGTTCGTTTCACTACCTGGATTTTGGTTTCCTCTTCTTTCTTTGAAATGACAAGCCTTCTTTCTGCACGCTCACACACCTTGTAGCAGTTTCAGTTTTTAGCATGCTGGTGCTCTCAAAACGCTGTGTAACCTATGTAGAGTGTGTCACTCTCCAGCACTGAATACACAACCTAGAGCTCCTTTCACCACAGACACGCAAACACATCTTTTTGTGAAAGTCCTACTTCAGGTCACTTGGAAATGTAAGGTTTTCATCGAGAACATGAAGTCAATCACGGTTTTGCACTCTGCAGCCAATAGAAATGTACTTTTCTACACACAGTCTGAATTTCACTGCAAAATACCCTTCTCTTCTTGTTTGTTGAAAGTTCTCAACGTATTAGGAGAAAGAGCGTGTTCGTGCAAGAGTGATGCAGTGTGCGTTTTCCTGGACTTCAAGTGATTTGGGAAACATACTCCTTATTTTTCCACATTGTGTAAGAAACAACATGAGGCTTGCAAGAGATTGAAACAATGCATCCCAAAACGTATTCCAGCAGTGAAAACACACGTTTCTACAAAGACTTTGAAGGAGCAAGCAAAAGCCTACTGGCTGAGTGTTCTTTCAGAGAGAAACACACGCATTGCTTCCTTCTGGAGTGAGTTTTCAGCCTGGAATTCATATGCATTTTGTACTGTGCAGAATGTAGCTACCTGCTCGGGAGTTGTGTCATAGATGCACCTTTCCTGCAGGAGTTTATTGCAACATTCATTGTTTGGCTAAGTTCTTCAGGGTTGGTTTTGGAAGGTCTTTCAACTTTGGCCAAATCCCGCTTCGTACGAAATTTTTTCACAGCGCTGTTTCCAAGTGTCCACAAAGAGCCTCTGCTTGAAACTGTCCACATGCACATCTCCCATACTGGTGTGTTCGTTTCACTACCTGGATTTTGGTTTCCTCTTCTTTCTTTGAAATGACAAGCCTTCTTTCTGCACGCTACACACACCTTGTAGCAGTTTCAGTTTTTAGCATGCTGGTGCTCTCAAAACGCTGTGTAACCTATGTAGAGTGTGTCACTCTCCAGCACTGAATACACAACCTAGAGCTCCTTTCACCACAGACACGCAAACACATCTTTTTGTGAAAGTCCTACTTCAGGTCACTTGGAAATGTAAGGTTTTCATCGAGAACATGAAGTCAATGACGGTTTTGCACTCTGCAGCCCATAGAAATGTACTTTTCTACAAACCCGTCTGAATTTCACTGCAAAATACCCTTCTATTCCGGTTTGTTGAAAGTTCTCAACACATTAGGAGAAAGAGCGTGTTCCTGCAAGAGTGATGCAGTGTGCGTTTTCCTGGACTTCAAGTGATTTGGGAAACATACTCCTTATTTTTCCCCATTGTGTAAGAAACAACATGAGGCTTGCAAGAGATTGAAACAATGCATCCCAAAACGTATTCCGGCAGTGAAAACACACGTTTCTACAAAGACTTTGAAGGAGCAAGCAAAAGCCTAGTGGCTGAGTGTTCTTTCAGAGAGAAACACACGCATTGCTTCCTTCTGGAGTGAGTTTTCAGCCTGGAATTCATATGCATTTTGTACTGTGCAGAATGTAGCTACCTGCTCTGGAGTTGTGTCATAGATGCACCTTTCCTGCAGGAGTTTATTGCAACATTCATTGTTTGGCTAAGTTCTTTAGGGTTGGTTTTGGAAGGTCTTTCAACTTTGGCCAAATCCCGCTTCGTACGAAATTTTTTCACAGCGCTGTTTCCAAGTGTCCACAAAGAGCCTCTGCTTGAAACTGTCCACATGCACATCTCCCATACTGGTGTGTTCGTTTCACTACCTGGATTTTGGTTTCCTCTTCTTTCTTTGAAATGACAAGCCTTCTTTCTGCACGCTCACACACCTTGTAGCAGTTTCAGTTTTTAGCATGCTGGTGCTCTCAAAACGCTGTGTAACCTATGTAGAGTGTGTCACTCTCCAGCACTGAATACACAACCTAGAGCTCCTTTCACCACAGACACGCAAACACATCTTTTTGTGAAAGTCCTACTTCAGGTCACTTGGAAATGTAAGGTTTTCATCGAGAACATGAAGTCAATCACGGTTTTGCACTCTGCAGCCAATAGAAATGTACTTTTCTACACACAGTCTGAATTTCACTGCAAAATACCCTTCTCTTCTTGTTTGTTGAAAGTTCTCAACGTATTAGGAGAAAGAGCGTGTTCGTGCAAGAGTGATGCAGTGTGCGTTTTCCTGGACTTCAAGTGATTTGGGAAACATACTCCTTATTTTTCCACATTGTGTAAGAAACAACATGAGGCTTGCAAGAGATTGAAACAATGCATCCCAAAACGTATTCCAGCAGTGAAAACACACGTTTCTACAAAGACTTTGAAGGAGCAAGCAAAAGCCTACTGGCTGAGTGTTCTTTCAGAGAGAAACACACGCATTGCTTCCTTCTGGAGTGAGTTTTCAGCCTGGAATTCATATGCATTTTGTACTGTGCAGAATGTAGCTACCTGCTCGGGAGTTGTGTCATAGATGCACCTTTCCTGCAGGAGTTTATTGCAACATTCATTGTTTGGCTAAGTTCTTCAGGGTTGGTTTTGGAAGGTCTTTCAACTTTGGCCAAATCCCGCTTCGTACGAAATTTTTTCACAGCGCTGTTTCCAAGTGTCCACAAAGAGCCTCTGCTTGAAACTATCCAAAATGCACATCTCCCATACTGGTGTGTTCGTTTCACTACCTGGATTTTGGTTTCCTCTTCTTTCTTTGAAATGACAAGCCTTCTTTCTGCACGCTACACACACCTTGTAGCAGTTTCAGTTTTTAGCATGCTGGTGCTCTCAAAACGCTGTGTAACCTATGTAGAGTGTGTCACTCTCCAGCACTGAATACACAACCTAGAGCTCCTTTCACCACAGACACGCAAACACATCTTTTTGTGAAAGTCCTACTTCAGGTCACTTGGAAATGTAAGGTTTTCATCGAGAACATGAAGTCAATCAGGGTTTTGCACTCTGCAGCCACTAGAGATGTACTTTTCTACAAACCCGTCTGAATTTCACTGCAAAATACCCTTCTATTCCGGTTTGTTGAAAGTTCTCAACACATTAGGAGAAAGAGCGTGTTCCTGCAAGAGTGATGCAGTGTGCGTTTTCCTGGACTTCAAGTGATTTGGGAAACATACTCCTTATTTTTCCCCATTGTGTAAGAAACAACATGAGGCTTGCAAGAGATTGAAACAATGCATCCCAAAACGTATTCCAGCAGTGAAAACACACGTTTCTAGAAAGACTTTGAAGGAGAAAGCAAAAGCCTACTGGCTGAGTGTCCTTTCAGAGAGAAACACACGCATTGCTTCCTTCTGGAGTGCGTTTTCAGCCTGGAATTCATATGCATTTTGTACTGTGCAGAATGTAGCTACCTGCTCGGGAGTTGTGTCATAGATGCACCTTTCCTGCAGGAGTTTATTGCAACATTCATTGTTTGGCTAAGTTCTTTAGGGTTGGTTTTGGAAGGTCTTTCAACTTTGGCCAAATCCCGCTTCGTACGAAATTTTTTCACAGCGCTGTTTCCAAGTGTCCACAAAGAGCCTCTGCTTGAAACTGTCCACATGCACATCTCCCATACTGGTGTGTTCGTTTCACTACCTGGATTTTGGTTTCCTCTTCTTTCTTTGAAATGACAAGCCTTCTTTCTGCACGCTACACACACCTTGTAGCAGTTTCAGTTTTTAGCATGCTGGTGCTCTCAAAACGCTGTGTAACCTATGTAGAGTGTGTCACTCTCCAGCACTGAATACACAACCTAGAGCTCCTTTCACCACAGACACGCAAACACATCTTTTTGTGAAAGTCCTACTTCAGGTCACTTGGAAATGTAAGGTTTTCATCGAGAACATGAAGTCAATGACGGTTTTGCACTCTGCAGCCCATAGAAATGTACTTTTCTACAAACCCGTCTGAATTTCACTGCAAAATACCCTTCTATTCCGGTTTGTTGAAAGTTCTCAACACATTAGGAGAAAGAGCGTGTTCCTGCAAGAGTGATGCAGTGTGCGTTTTCCTGGACTTCAAGTGATTTGGGAAACATACTCCTTATTTTTCCCCATTGTGTAAGAAACAACATGAGGCTTGCAAGAGATTGAAACAATGCATCCCAAAACGTATTCCGGCAGTGAAAACACACGTTTCTACAAAGACTTTGAAGGAGCAAGCAAAAGCCTAGTGGCTGAGTGTTCTTTCAGAGAGAAACACACGCATTGCTTCCTTCTGGAGTGAGTTTTCAGCCTGGAATTCATATGCATTTTGTACTGTGCAGAATGTAGCTACCTGCTCTGGAGTTGTGTCATAGATGCACCTTTCCTGCAGGAGTTTATTGCAACATTCATTGTTTGGCTAAGTTCTTTAGGGTTGGTTTTGGAAGGTCTTTCAACTTTGGCCAAATCCCGCTTCGTACGAAATTTTTTCACAGCGCTGTTTCCAAGTGTCCACAAAGAGCCTCTGCTTGAAACTGTCCACATGCACATCTCCCATACTGGTGTGTTCATTTCACTACCTGGATTTTGGTTTCCTCTTCTTTCTTTGAAATGACAAGCCTTCATTCTGCACACTACACACACCTTGTAGCAGTTTCAGTTTTTAGCATGCTGGTGCTCTCAAAACGCTGTGTAACCTATGTAGAGTGTGTCACTCTCCAGCACTGAATACACAACCTAGAGCTCCTTTCACCACAGACACGCAAACACATCTTTTTGTGAAAGTCCTACTTCAGGTCACTTGAAAATGTAAGGTTTTCCTCGAGAACATGAAGTCAATCAGGGTTTTGCACTCTGCAGCCACTAGAGATGTACTTTTCTACAAACCCGTCTGAATTTCACTGCAAAATACCCTTCTATTCCGGTTTGTTGAAAGTTCTCAACACATTAGGAGAAAGAGCGTGTTCCTGCAAGAGTGATGCAGTGTGCGTTTTCCTGGACTTCAAGTGATTTGGGAAACATACTCCTTATTTTTCCCCATTGTGTAAGAAACAACATGAGGCTTGCAAGAGATTGAAACAATGCATCCCAAAACGTATTCCGGCAGTGAAAACACACGTTTCTACAAAGACTTTGAAGGAGCAAGCAAAAGCCTAGTGGCTGAGTGTTCTTTCAGAGAGAAACACACGCATTGCTTCCTTCTGGAGTGAGTTTTCAGCCTGGAATTCATATGCATTTTGTACTGTGCAGAATGTAGCTACCTGCTCGGGAGTTGTGTCATAGATGCACCTTTCCTGCAGGAGTTTATTGAAACATTCATTGTTTGACTAAGTTCTTTAGGGTTGGTTTTGGAAGGACTTTCAACTTTGGCCAAATCCCGCTTCGTACGAAATTTTTTCACAGCGCTGTTTCCAAGTGTCCACAAAGAGCCTCTGCTTGAAACTGTCCACATGCACATCTCCCATACTGGTGTGTTCGTTTCACTACCTGGATTTTGGTTTCCTCTTCTTTCTTTGAAATGACAAGCCTTCTTTCTGCACGCTACACACACCTTGTAGCAGTTTCAGTTTTTAGCATGCTGGTGCTCTCAAAACGCTGTGTAACCTATGTAGAGTGTGTCACTCTCCAGCACTGAATACACAACCTAGAGCTCCTTTCACCACAGACACGCAAACACATCTTTTTGTGAAAGTCCTACTTCAGGTCACTTGGAAATGTAAGGTTTTCATCGAGAACATGAAGTCAATGACGGTTTTGCACTCTGCAGCCCATAGAAATGTACTTTTCTACAAACCCGTCTGAATTTCACTGCAAAATACCCTTCTATTCCGGTTTGTTGAAAGTTCTCAACACATTAGGAGAAAGAGCGTGTTCCTGCAAGAGTGATGCAGTGTGCGTTTTCCTGGACTTCAAGTGATTTGGGAAACATACTCCTTATTTTTCCCCATTGTGTAAGAAACAACATGAGGCTTGCAAGAGATTGAAACAATGCATCCCAAAACGTATTCCGGCAGTGAAAACACACGTTTCTACAAAGACTTTGAAGGAGCAAGCAAAAGCCTAGTGGCTGAGTGTTCTTTCAGAGAGAAACACACGCATTGCTTCCTTCTGGAGTGAGTTTTCAGCCTGGAATTCATATGCATTTTGTACTGTGCAGAATGTAGCTACCTGCTCTGGAGTTGTGTCATAGATGCACCTTTCCTGCAGGAGTTTATTGCAACATTCATTGTTTGGCTAAGTTCTTTAGGGTTGGTTTTGGAAGGTCTTTCAACTTTGGCCAAATCCCGCTTCGTACGAAATTTTTTCACAGCGCTGTTTCCAAGTGTCCACAAAGAGCCTCTGCTTGAAACTGTCCACATGCACATCTCCCATACTGGTGTGTTCATTTCACTACCTGGATTTTGGTTTCCTCTTCTTTCTTTGAAATGACAAGCCTTCATTCTGCACACTACACACACCTTGTAGCAGTTTCAGTTTTTAGCATGCTGGTGCTCTCAAAACGCTGTGTAACCTATGTAGAGTGTGTCACTCTCCAGCACTGAATACACAACCTAGAGCTCCTTTCACCACAGACACGCAAACACATCTTTTTGTGAAAGTCCTACTTCAGGTCACTTGAAAATGTAAGGTTTTCCTCGAGAACATGAAGTCAATCAGGGTTTTGCACTCTGCAGCCACTAGAGATGTACTTTTCTACAAACCCGTCTGAATTTCACTGCAAAATACCCTTCTATTCCGGTTTGTTGAAAGTTCTCAACACATTAGGAGAAAGAGCGTGTTCCTGCAAGAGTGATGCAGTGTGCGTTTTCCTGGACTTCAAGTGATTTGGGAAACATACTCCTTATTTTTCCCCATTGTGTAAGAAACAACATGAGGCTTGCAAGAGATTGAAACAATGCATCCCAAAACGTATTCCGGCAGTGAAAACACACGTTTCTACAAAGACTTTGAAGGAGCAAGCAAAAGCCTAGTGGCTGAGTGTTCTTTCAGAGAGAAACACACGCATTGCTTCCTTCTGGAGTGAGTTTTCAGCCTGGAATTCATATGCATTTTGTACTGTGCAGAATGTAGCTACCTGCTCGGGAGTTGTGTCATAGATGCACCTTTCCTGCAGGAGTTTATTGAAACATTCATTGTTTGACTAAGTTCTTTAGGGTTGGTTTTGGAAGGACTTTCAACTTTGGCCAAATCCCGCTTCGTACGAAATTTTTTCACAGCGCTGTTTCCAAGTGTCCACAAAGAGCCTCTGCTTGAAACTGTCCACATGCACATCTCCCATACTGGTGTGTTCGTTTCACTACCTGGATTTTGGTTTCCTCTTCTTTCTTTGAAATGACAAGCCTTCTTTCTGCACGCTACACACACCTTGTAGCAGTTTCAGTTTTTAGCATGCTGGTGCTCTCAAAACGCTGTGTAACCTATGTAGAGTGTGTCACTCTCCAGCACTGAATACACAACCTAGAGCTCCTTTCACCACAGACACGCAAACACATCTTTTTGTGAAAGTCCTACTTCAGGTCACT
Source organism: Miniopterus schreibersii (assembly GCF_964146895.1). NCBI lineage: Eukaryota > Metazoa > Chordata > Mammalia > Chiroptera > Miniopteridae > Miniopterus > Miniopterus schreibersii. The sequence continues at coordinate 1,182,261 of NW_027669848.1, forward strand.
TGGAAATGTAAGGTTTTCATCGAGAACATGAAGTCAATGACGGTTTTGCACTCTGCAGCCCATAGAAATGTACTTTTCTACAAACCCGTCTGAATTTCACTGCAAAATACCCTTCTATTCCGGTTTGTTGAAAGTTCTCAACACATTAGGAGAAAGAGCGTGTTCGTGCAAGAGTGATGCAGTGTGCGTTTTCCTGGACTTCAAGTGATTTGGGAAACATACTCCTTATTTTTCCCCATTGTGTAAGAAACAACATGAGGCTTGCAAGAGATTGAAACAATGCATCCCAAAACGTATTCCGGCAGTGAAAACACACGTTTCTACAAAGACTTTGAAGGAGCAAGCAAAAGCCTAGTGGCTGAGTGTTCTTTCAGAGAGAAACACACGCATTGCTTCCTTCTGGAGTGAGTTTTCAGCCTGGAATTCATATGCATTTTGTACTGTGCAGAATGTAGCTACCTGCTCTGGAGTTGTGTCATAGATGCACCTTTCCTGCAGGAGTTTATTGCAACATTCATTGTTTGGCTAAGTTCTTTAGGGTTGGTTTTGGAAGGTCTTTCAACTTTGGCCAAATCCCGCTTCGTACGAAATTTTTTCACAGCGCTGTTTCCAAGTGTCCACAAAGATCCTCTGCTTGAAACTGTCCACATGCACATCTCCCATACTGGTGTGTTCGTTTCACTACCTGGATTTTGGTTTCCTCTTCTTTCTTTGAAATGACAAGCCTTCTTTCTGCACGCTACACACACCTTGTAGCAGTTTCAGTTTTTAGCATGTTGGTGCTCTCAAAACGCTTTGTTACCATGTAGAGTGTGTCACTCTCCAGCACTGAATACACAACCTAGAGCTCCTTTCACCACAGACACGCAAACACATCTTTTTGTGAAAGTCCTACCTCTGGTCACTTGGAAATGTAAGGTTTTCATCGAGAACATGAAGTCAATCACGGTTTTGTACTCTGCTGCCAATAGAAATGTACTTTTCTACAAACAGTCTGAATTTCACTGCAAAATACCCTTCTCTTCTTGTTTGTTGAACGTTCTCAACGTATTAGGAGAAAGAGCGTGTTCGTGCAAGAGTGATGCAGTGTGCGTTTTCCTGGACTTCAAGTGATTTGGGAAACATACTCCTTATTTTTCCCCATTGTGTAAGAAACACCATGAGGCTTGCAAGAGATTGAAACAATGCATCCCAAAACGTATTCCGTCAGTGAAAACACACGTTTCTACAAAGACTTTGAAGGAGCAAGCAAAAGCCTAGTGGCTGAGTGTTCTTTCAGAGAGAAACACACGCATTGCTTCCTTCTGGAGTGAGTTTTCAGCCTGGAATTCATATGCATTTTGTACTGTGCAGAATGTAGCTACCTGCTCGGGAGTTGTGTCATAGATGCACCTTTCCTGCAGGAGTTTATTGCAACATTCATTGTTTGGCTAAGTTCTTTAGGGTTGGTTTTGGAAGGTCTTTCAAGTTTGGCCAAATCCCGTTTCGTACGAAATTTTTTCACAGCGCTGTTTCCAAGTGTCCACAAAAAGCCTCCGCTTGAAACTGTCCACATGCACATCTCCCATACTGGTGTGTTCGTTTCACTACCTGGATTTTGGTTTCCTCTTCTTTCTTTGAAATGAGAAGCCTTCTTTCTGCACGCTACACACACCTTGTAGCAGTTTCAGTTTTTAGCATGGTGGTGCTCTCAAAACGCTGTGTAACCTATGTAGAGTGTGTCACTCTCCAGCACTGAATACACAACCTAGAGCTCCTTTCACCACAGACACGCAAACACATCTTTTTGTGAAAGTCCTACTTCAGGTCACTTGGAAATGTAAGGTTTTCATCGAGAACATGAAGTCAATCACGGTTTTGCACTCTGCAGCCAATAGAAATGTACTTTTCTACAAACAGTCTGAATTTCACTGCAAAATACCCTTCTCTTCTTGTTTGTTGAAAGTTCTCAACGTATTAGGAGAAAGAGCGTGTTCGTGCAAGAGTGATGCAGTGTGCGTTTTCCTGGACTTCAAGTGATTTGGGAAACATACTCCTTATTTTTCCACATTGTGTAAGAAACAACATGAGGCTTGCAAGAGATTGAAACAATGAATCCCAAAACATATTCCAGCAGTGAAAACACACGTTTCTACAAAGACTTTGAAGGAGCAAGCAAAAGCCTACTGGCTGAGTGTTCTTTCAGAGAGAAACACACGCATTGCTTCCTTCTGGAGTGAGTTTTCAGCCTGGAATTCATATGCATTTTGTACTGTGCAGAATGTAGCTACCTGCTCGGGACTTGTGTCATAGATGCACCTTTCCTGCAGGAGTTTATTGCAACATTCATTGTTTGGCTAAGTTCTTTAGGGTTGGTTTTGGAATGTCTTTCAACTTTGGCCAAATCCCGCTTCGTACGAAATTTTTTCACAGCGCTGTTTCCAAGTGTCCACAAAGAGCCTCTGCTTGAAACTATCCAAAATGCACATCTCCCATACCGGTGTGTTCGTTTCACTACCTGGATTTTGGTTTCCTCTTCTTTCTTTGAAATGACAAGCCTTCTGTCTGCACGCTACACACACCTTGTAGCAGTTTCAGTTTTTAGCATGTTGGTGCTCTCAAAACGCTGTGTTACCATGTAGAGTGTGTCACTCTCCAGCACTGAATACACAACCTAGAGCTCCTTTCACCACAGACACGCAAACACATCTTTTTGTGAAAGTCCTACTTCAGGTCACTTGGAAATGTAAGGTTTTCATCGAGAACGTGAAGTCAATCACAGTGTTGCACTCTGCAGCCAATAGAGATGTACTTTTCTAAAAACCCGTCTGAATTTCACTGCAAAATACCCTTCTTTTCTCGTTTGTTGAAAGTTCTCAACACATTAGGAGAAAGAGCGTGTTCGTGCAAGAGTGATGCAGTGTGCGTTTTCCTGGACTTCAAGTGATTTGGGTAACATACTCCTTATTTTTCCACATTGTGTACGAAACAACATGAGCCTTGCAAGAGATTAAAACAATGCATCCCAAAACGTATTCCAGCAGTGAAAACACACGTTTCTACAAAGGCTTTGAAGGAGCAAGCAAAAGCCTACTGGCTGAGTGTTCTTTCAGAGAGAAACACACGCATTGCTTCCTTCTGGAGTGAGTTTTCAGCCTGGAATTCATATGCATTTTGTACTGTGCAGAATGTAGCTACCTGCTCGGGAGTTGTGTCATAGATGCACCTTTCCTGCAGGAGTTTATTGCAACATTCATTGTTTGGCTAAGTTCCTTAGAGTTGGTTTTGGAAGGTCTTCAACTTTGGCCAAATCCCGCTTGGTACGAAATTTTTTCACAGCGCTGTTTCCAAGTGTCCACAAAGAGCCTCTGCTTGAAACTGTCCACATGCACATCTCCCATACTGGTGTGTTCGTTTCAGTACCTGGATTTTGGTTTCCTCTGCTTTCTTTGAAATGACAAGCCTTCTTTCTGCACGCTACACACACCTTGTAGCAGTTTCAGTTTTTAGCATGTTGGTGCTCTCAAAACGCTGTGTAACCTATGTAGTGTGTGTCACTCTCCAGCACTGAATACACAACCTAGAGCTCCTTTCACCACAGACACGCAAACACATCTTTTTGTGAAAGTCCTACTTCAGGTCACTTGGAAATGTAAGGTTTTCATCGAGAACATGAAGTCAATCAGGGTTTTGCACTCTGCAGCCACTAGAGATGTACTTTTCTACAAACCCGTCTGAATTTCACTGCAAAATACCCTTCTATTCCGGTTTGTTGAAAGTTCTCAACACATTAGGAGAAAGAGCGTGTTCCTGCAAGAGTGATGCAGTGTGCGTTTTCCTGGACTTCAAGTGATTTGGGAAACATACTCCTTATTTTTCCCCATTGTGTAAGAAACAACATGAGGCTTGCAAGAGATTGAAACAATGCATCCCAAAACGTATTCCAGCAGTGAAAACACACGTTTCTAGAAAGACTTTGAAGGAGCAAGCAAAACACTACTGGCTGAGTGTCCTTTCAGAGTGAAACACACGCATTGCTTCCTTCTGGAGTGCGTTTTCAGCCTGGAATTCATATGCATTTTGTCCTGTGCAGAATGTAGCTACCTGCTCGGGAGTTGTGTCATAGATGCACCATTCCTGCAGGAGTTTATTGCAACATTCATTGTTTGGCTAAGTTCTTTAGGGTTGGTTTTGGAAGGTCTTTCAACTTTGGCCAAATCCCGCTTCGTACGAAATTTTTTCACAGCGCTGTTTCCAAGTGTCCACAAAGAGCCTCTGCTTGAAACTGTCCACATGCACATCTCCCATACTGGTGTGTTCGTTTCACTACCTGGATTTTGGTTTCCTCTTCTTTCTTTGAAATGACAAGCCTTCTTTCTGCACGCTACACACACCTTGTAGCAGTTTCAGTTTTTAGCATGTTGGTGCTCTGATAACGCTGTGTAACCTACGTAGAGTGTGTCACTCTCCAGCACTGAATACACAACCTAGAGCTCCTTTCACCACAAACACGCACACATCTTTTTGTGAAAGTCCTACTTCAGGTCACTTGGAAATGTAAGGTTTTCATCGAGAACATGAGGTCAATCACGGTTTTGCACTCTGCAGCCAATAGAACTGTACTTTTCTACAAACCCGTCTGAATTTCACTGCAAAATGCACTTCTCTTCTTGTTTGTTGAAAGTTCTCAACGTATTAGGAGAAAGAGCGTGTTCGTGCAAGAGTGATGCAGTGTGCGTTTTCCTGGACTTCAAGTGATTTGGGAAACATACTCCTTATTTTTCCCCATTGTGTAAGAAACAACATGAGGCTTGCAAGAGATTGAAACAATGCATCCCAAAACGTATTCCGGCAGTGAAAACACACGTTTCTACAAAGACTTTGAAGGAGCAAGCAAAAGCCTAGTGGCTGAGTGTTCTTTCAGAGAGAAACACACGCATTGCTTCCTTCTGGAGTGAGTTTTCAGCCTGGAATTCATATGCATTTTGTACTGTGCAGAATGTAGCTACCTGCTGTGGAGTAGTGTCATAGATGCACCTTTCCTGCAGGAGTTTATTGCAACATTCATTGTTTGGCTAAGTTCTTTAGGGTTGGTTTTGGAAGGTCTTTCAACTTTGGCCAAGTCCCGCTTCGTACGAAATTTTTTCACAGCGCTGTTTCCAAGTGTCCACAAAGAGCCTCTGCTTGAAACTGTCCACATGCACATCTCCCATACTGGTGTGTTCATTTCACTACCTGGATTTTGGTTTCCTCTTCTTTCTTTGAAATGACAAGCCTTCTTTCTGCACGCTACACACACCTTGTAGCAGTTTCAGTTTTTAGCATGCTGGTGCTCTCAAAACGCTGTGTAACCTATGTAGAGTGTGTCACTCTCCAGCACTGAATACACAACCTAGAGCTCCTTTCACCACAGACACGCAAACACATCTTTTTTGAAAGTCCTACTTCAGGTCACTTGAAAATGTAAGGTTTTCATCGAGAACATGAAGTCAATCAGGGTTTTGCACTCTGCAGCTAATAGAAATGTACTTTTCTACAAACAGTCTGAATTTCACTGCAAAATACCCTTCTCTTCTTGTTTGGTGAAAGTTCTCAACGTATTAGGAGAAAGAGCGTGTTCGTGCAAGAGTGATGCAGTGTGCGATTTCCTGGACTTCAAGTGATTTGAGAAACATACTCCTTATTTTTCCCCATTGTGTAAGAAACAACATGAGGCTTGCAAGAGATTGAAACAATGCATCCCAAAACGTATTCCGGCAGTGAAAACACACGTTTCTACAAAGACTTTGAAGGAGCAAGCAAAAGCCTAGTGGCTGAGTGTTCTTTCAGAGAGAAACACACGCATTGCTTCCTTCTGGAGTGAGTTTTCAGCCTGGAATTCATATGCATTTTGTACTGTGCAGAATGTAGCTACCTGCTCGGGAGTTGTGTCATAGATGCACCTTTCCTGCAGGAGTTTATTGCAACATTCATTGTTTGGCTAAGTTCTTTAGGGTTGGTTTTGGAAGGTCTTTCAACTTTGGCCAAATCCCGCTTCGTACGAAACTTTTTCACAGCGCTGTTTCCAAGTGTCCACAAAGAGCCTGTGCTTGAAACTGTCCACATGCACATCTCCCATACTGGTGTGTTCGTTTCACTACCTGGATTTTGGTTTCCTCTTCTTTCTTTGAAATGACAAGCCTTCTTTCTGCACGCTACACACACCTTGTAGCCGTTTCAGTTTTTAGCATGTTGGTGCTCTCAAAACGCTGTGTAACCTATGTAGAGTGTGTCACTCTCCAGCACTGAATACACAACCTAGAGCTCCTTTCACCACAGACACGCAAACACATCTTTTTGTGAAAGTCCTACTTCAGGTCACTTGGAAATGTAAGGTTTTCATCGAGAACATGAAGTCAATCACGGTTTTGCACTCTGCAGCCAATAGAAATGTACTTTTCTACAAACAGTCTGAATTTCACTGCAAAATACCCTTCTCTTCTTGTTTGTTGAAAGTTCTCAACGTATTAGGAGAAAGAGCGTGTTCGTGCAAGAGTGATGCAGTGTGCGTTTTCCTGGACTTCAAGTGATTTGGGAAACATACTCCTTATTTTTCCCCATTGTGTAAGAAACAACATGAGGCTTGCAAGAGATTGAAACAATGCATCCCAAAACGTATTCCGGCAGTGAAAACACACGTTTCTACAAAGACTTTGAAGGAGCAAGCAAAAGCCTAGTGGCTGAGTGTTCTTTCAGAGAGAAACACACGCATTGCTTCCTTCTGGAGTGAGTTTTCAGCCTGGAATTCATATGCATTTTGTACTGTGCAGAATGTAGCTACCTGCTCGGGAGTTGTGTCATAGATGCACCTTTCCTGCAGGAGTTTATTGCAACATTCATTGTTTGGCTAAGTTCTTTAGGGTTGGTTTTGGAAGGTCTTTCAACTTTGGCCAAATCCCGCTTTGTACGATATTTTTTCACAGCGCTGTTTCCAAGTGTCCACAAAGAGCCTCTGCTTGAAACTGTCCACATGCACATCTCCCATACTGGTGTGTTCGTTTCACTACCTGGATTTTGGTTTCCTCTTCTTTCTTTGAAATGACAAGCCTTCTTCTGCACGCTACACACACCTTGTAGCAGTTTCAGTTTTTAGCATGTTGGTGCTCTCAAAACGCTGTGTTACCATGTAGAGTGTGTCACTCTCCAGCACTGAATACACAACCTAGAGCTCCTTTCACCACAGACACGCAAACACATCTTTTTGTGAAAGTCCTACTTCAGGTCACTTGGAAATGTAAGGTTTTCATCGAGAACATGAAGTCAATCAGGGTTTTGCACTCTGCAGCCACTAGAGATGTACTTTTCTACAAACCCGTCTGAATTTCACTGCAAAATACCCTTCTATTCCGGTTTGTTGAAAGTTCTCAACACATTAGGAGAAAGAGCGTGTTCCTGCAAGAGTGATGCAGTGTGCGTTTTCCTGGACTTCAAGTGATTTGGGAAACATACTCCTTATTTTTCCCCATTGTGTAAGAAACAACATGAGGCTTGCAAGAGATTGAAACAATGCATCCCAAAACGTATTCCAGCAGTGAAAACACACGTTTCTAGAAAGACTTTGAAGGAGAAAGCAAAAGCCTACTGGCTGAGTGTCCTTTCAGAGAGAAACACACGCATTGCTTCCTTCTGGAGTGCGTTTTCAGCCTGGAATTCATATGCATTTTGTACTGTGCAGAATGTAGCTACCTGCTCGGGAGTTGTGTCATAGATGCACCTTTCCTGCAGGAGTTTATTGCAACATTCATTGTTTGGCTAAGTTCTTTAGGGTTGGTTTTGGAAGGTCTTTCAACTTTGGCCAAATCCCGCTTCGTACGAAATTTTTTCACAGCGCTGTTTCCAAGTGTCCACAAAGAGCCTCTGCTTGAAACTGTCCACATGCACATCTCCCATACTGGTGTGTTCGTTTCACTACCTGGATTTTGGTTTCCTCTTCTTTCTTTGAAATGACAAGCCTTCTTTCTGCACGCTACACACACCTTGTAGCAGTTTCAGTTTTTAGCATGTTGGTGCTCTGATAACGCTGTGTAACCTACGTAGAGTGTGTCACTCTCCAGCACTGAATACACAACCTAGAGCTCCTTTCACCACAGACACGCACACATCTTTTTGTGAAAGTCCTACTTCAGGTCACTTGGAAATGTAAGGTTTTCATCGAGAACATGAGGTCAATCACGGTTTTGCACTCTGCAGCCAATAGAACTGTACTTTTCTACAAACCCGTCTGAATTTCACTGCAAAATGCACTTCTCTTCTTGTTTGTTGAAAGTTCTCAACGTATTAGGAGAAAGAGCGTGTTCGTGCAAGAGTGATGCAGTGTGCGTTTTCCTGGACTTCAAGTGATTTGGGAAACATACTCCTTATTTTTCCCCATTGTGTAAGAAACAACATGAGGCTTGCAAGAGATTGAAACAATGCATCCCAAAACGTATTCCGGCAGTGAAAACACACGTTTCTACAAAGACTTTGAAGGAGCAAGCAAAAGCCTAGTGGCTGAGTGTTCTTTCAGAGAGAAACACACGCATTGCTTCCTTCTGGAGTGAGTTTTCAGCCTGGAATTCATATGCATTTTGTACTGTGCAGAATGTAGCTACCTGCTGTGGAGTAGTGTCATAGATGCACCTTTCCTGCAGGAGTTTATTGCAACATTCATTGTTTGGCTAAGTTCTTTAGGGTTGGTTTTGGAAGGTCTTTCAACTTTGGCCAAATCCCGCTTCGTACGAAATTTTTTCACAGCGCTGTTTCCAAGTGTCCACAAAGAGCCTCTGCTTGAAACTGTCCACATGCACATCTCCCATACTGGTGTGTTCATTTCACTACCTGGATTTTGGTTTCCTCTTCTTTCTTTGAAATGACAAGCCTTCTTTCTGCACGCTACACACACCTTGTAGCAGTTTCAGTTTTTAGCATGCTGGTGCTCTCAAAACGCTGTGTAACCTATGTAGAGTGTGTCACTCTCCAGCACTGAATACACAACCTAGAGCTCCTTTCACCACAGACACGCAAACACATCTTTTTGTGAAAGTCCTACTTCAGGTCACTTGAAAATGTAAGGTTTTCATCGAGAACATGAAGTCAATCAGGGTTTTGCACTCTGCAGCCACTAGAGATGTACTTTTCTACAAACCCGCCTGAATTTCAAGGCAAAATACCCTTCTATTCCGGTTTGTTGAAAGTTCTCAACACATTAGGAGAAAGAGCGTGTTCCTGCAAGAGTGATGCAGTGTGCGTTTTCCTGGACTTCAAGTGATTTGGGAAACATACTCCTTATTTTTCCCCATTGTGTAAGAAACAACATGAGGCTTGCAAGAGATTGAAACAATGCATCCCAAAACGTATTCCGGCAGTGAAAACACACGTTTCTACAAAGACTTTGAAGGAGCAAGCAAAAGCCTAGTGGCTGAGTGTTCTTTCAGAGAGAAACACACGCATTGCTTCCTTCTGGAGTGAGTTTTCAGCCTGGAATTCATATGCATTTTGTACTGTGCAGAATGTAGCTACCTGCTCGGGAGTTGTGTCATAGATGCACCTTTCCTGCAGGAGTTTATTGAAACATTCATTGTTTGGCTAAGTTCTTTAGGGTTGGTTTTGGAAGGACTTTCAACTTTGGCCAAATCCCGCTTCGTACGAAATTTTTTCACAGCGCTGTTTCCAAGTGTCCACAAAGAGCCTCTGCTTGAAACTGTCCACATGCACATCTCCCATACTGGTGTGTTCGTTTCACTACCTGGATTTTGGTTTCCTCTTCTTTCTTTGAAATGACAAGCCTTCTTTCTGCACGCTACACACACCTTGTAGCAGTTTCAGTTTTTAGCATGCTGGTGCTCTCAAAACGCTGTGTAACCTATGTAGAGTGTGTCACTCTCCAGCACTGAATACACAACCTAGAGCTCCTTTCACCACAGACACGCAAACACATCTTTTTGTGAAAGTCCTACTTCAGGTCACTTGGAAATGTAAGGTTTTCATCGAGAACATGAAGTCAATGACGGTTTTGCACTCTGCAGCCCATAGAAATGTACTTTTCTACAAACCCGTCTGAATTTCACTGCAAAATACCCTTCTATTCCGGTTTGTTGAAAGTTCTCAACACATTAGGAGAAAGAGCGTGTTCCTGCAAGAGTGATGCAGTGTGCGTTTTCCTGGACTTCAAGTGATTTGGGAAACATACTCCTTATTTTTCCCCATTGTGTAAGAAACAACATGAGGCTTGCAAGAGATTGAAACAATGCATCCCAAAACGTATTCCGGCAGTGAAAACACACGTTTCTACAAAGACTTTGAAGGAGCAAGCAAAAGCCTAGTGGCTGAGTGTTCTTTCAGAGAGAAACACACGCATTGCTTCCTTCTGGAGTGAGTTTTCAGCCTGGAATTCATATGCATTTTGTACTGTGCAGAATGTAGCTACCTGCTCTGGAGTTGTGTCATAGATGCACCTTTCCTGCAGGAGTTTATTGCAACATTCATTGTTTGGCTAAGTTCTTTAGGGTTGGTTTTGGAAGGTCTTTCAACTTTGGCCAAATCCCGCTTCGTACGAAATTTTTTCACAGCGCTGTTTCCAAGTGTCCACAAAGAGCCTCTGCTTGAAACTGTCCACATGCACATCTCCCATACTGGTGTGTTCATTTCACTACCTGGATTTTGGTTTCCTCTTCTTTCTTTGAAATGACAAGCCTTCATTCTGCACACTACACACACCTTGTAGCAGTTTCAGTTTTTAGCATGCTGGTGCTCTCAAAACGCTGTGTAACCTATGTAGAGTGTGTCACTCTCCAGCACTGAATACACAACCTAGAGCTCCTTTCACCACAGACACGCAAACACATCTTTTTGTGAAAGTCCTACTTCAGGTCACTTGAAAATGTAAGGTTTTCCTCGAGAACATGAAGTCAATCAGGGTTTTGCACTCTGCAGCCACTAGAGATGTACTTTTCTACAAACCCGTCTGAATTTCACTGCAAAATACCCTTCTATTCCGGTTTGTTGAAAGTTCTCAACACATTAGGAGAAAGAGCGTGTTCCTGCAAGAGTGATGCAGTGTGCGTTTTCCTGGACTTCAAGTGATTTGGGAAACATACTCCTTATTTTTCCCCATTGTGTAAGAAACAACATGAGGCTTGCAAGAGATTGAAACAATGCATCCCAAAACGTATTCCGGCAGTGAAAACACACGTTTCTACAAAGACTTTGAAGGAGCAAGCAAAAGCCTAGTGGCTGAGTGTTCTTTCAGAGAGAAACACACGCATTGCTTCCTTCTGGAGTGAGTTTTCAGCCTGGAATTCATATGCATTTTGTACTGTGCAGAATGTAGCTACCTGCTCGGGAGTTGTGTCATAGATGCACCTTTCCTGCAGGAGTTTATTGAAACATTCATTGTTTGACTAAGTTCTTTAGGGTTGGTTTTGGAAGGACTTTCAACTTTGGCCAAATCCCGCTTCGTACGAAATTTTTTCACAGCGCTGTTTCCAAGTGTCCACAAAGAGCCTCTGCTTGAAACTGTCCACATGCACATCTCCCATACTGGTGTGTTCGTTTCACTACCTGGATTTTGGTTTCCTCTTCTTTCTTTGAAATGACAAGCCTTCTTTCTGCACGCTACACACACCTTGTAGCAGTTTCAGTTTTTAGCATGCTGGTGCTCTCAAAACGCTGTGTAACCTATGTAGAGTGTGTCACTCTCCAGCACTGAATACACAACCTAGAGCTCCTTTCACCACAGACACGCAAACACATCTTTTTGTGAAAGTCCTACTTCAGGTCACTTGGAAATGTAAGGTTTTCATCGAGAACATGAAGTCAATGACGGTTTTGCACTCTGCAGCCCATAGAAATGTACTTTTCTACAAACCCGTCTGAATTTCACTGCAAAATACCCTTCTATTCCGGTTTGTTGAAAGTTCTCAACACATTAGGAGAAAGAGCGTGTTCGTGCAAGAGTGATGCAGTGTGCGTTTTCCTGGACTTCAAGTGATTTGGGTAACATACTCCTTATTTTTCCACATTGTGTACGAAACAACATGAGCCTTGCAAGAGATTGAAACAATGCATCCCAAAACGTATTCCAGCAGTGAAAACACACTTTTCTACAAAGGCTTTGAAGCAGCAAGCAAAAGCCTACTGGCTGAGTGTTCTTTCAGAGAGAAACACACGCATTGCTTCCTTCTGCAGTGAGTTTTCAGCCTGGAATTCATATGCATTTTGTACTGTGCAGAATGTAGCTACCTGCTCGGGAGTTGTGTCATAGATGCACCTTTCCTGCAGGAGTTTATTGCAACATTCATTGTTTGGCTAAGTTCCTTAGAGTTGGTTTTGGAAGGTCTTCAACTTAGGCCAAATCCCGCTTGGTACGAAATTTTTTCACAGCGCTGTTTCCAAGTGTCCACAAAGAGCCTCTGCTTGAAACTGTCCACATGCACATCTCCCATACTGGTGTGTTCGTTTCAGTACCTGGATTTTGGTTTCCTCTGCTTTCTTTGAAATGACAAGCCTTCTTTCTGCACGCTACACACACCTTGTAGCAGTTTCAGTTTTTAGCATGTTGGTGCTCTCAAAACGCTGTGTAACCTATGTAGAGTGTGTCACTCTCCAGCACTGAATACACAACCTAGAGCTCCTTTCACCACAGACACGCAAACACATCTTTTTGTGAAAGTCCTACTTCAGGTCACTTGGAAATGTAAGGTTTTCATCGAGAACATGAAGTCAATCAGGGTTTTGCACTCTGCAGCCACTAGAGATGTACTTTTCTACAAACCCGTCTGAATTTCACTGCAAAATACCCTTCTATTCCGGTTTGTTGAAAGTTCTCAACACATTAGGAGAAAGAGCGTGTTCCTGCAAGAGTGATGCAGTGTGCGTTTTCCTGGACTTCAAGTGATTTGGGAAACATACTCCTTATTTTTCCCCATTGTGTAAGAAACAACATGAGGCTTGCAAGAGATTGAAACAATGCATCCCAAAACGTATTCCAGCAGTGAAAACACACGTTTCTAGAAAGACTTTGAAGGAGCAAGCAAAAGCCTACTGGCTGAGTGTCCTTTCAGAGTGAAACACACGCATTGCTTCCTTCTGGAGTGCGTTTTCAGCCTGGAATTCATATGCATTTTGTCCTGTGCAGAATGTAGCTACCTGCTCGGGAGTTGTGTCATAGATGCACCATTCCTGCAGGAGTTTATTGCAACATTCATTGTTTGGCTAAGTTCTTTAGGGTTGGTTTTGGAAGGTCTTTCAACTTTGGCCAAATCCCGCTTCGTACGAAATTTTTTCACAGCGCTGTTTCCAAGTGTCCACAAAGAGCCTCTGCTTGAAACTGTCCACATGCACATCTCCCATACTGGTGTGTTCGTTTCACTACCTGGATTTTGGTTTCCTCTTCTTTCTTTGAAATGACAAGCCTTCTTTCTGCACGCTACACACACCTTGTAGCAGTTTCAGTTTTTAGCATGTTGGTGCTCTGATAACGCTGTGTAACCTACGTAGAGTGTGTCACTCTCCAGCACTGAATACACAACCTAGAGCTCCTTTCACCACAAACACGCACACATCTTTTTGTGAAAGTCCTACTTCAGGTCACTTGGAAATGTAAGGTTTTCATCGAGAACATGAGGTCAATCACGGTTTTGCACTCTGCAGCCAATAGAACTGTACTTTTCTACAAACCCGTCTGAATTTCACTGCAAAATGCACTTCTCTTCTTGTTTGTTGAAAGTTCTCAACGTATTAGGAGAAAGAGCGTGTTCGTGCAAGAGTGATGCAGTGTGCGTTTTCCTGGACTTCAAGTGATTTGGGAAACATACTCCTTATTTTTCCCCATTGTGTAAGAAACAACATGAGGCTTGCAAGAGATTGAAACAATGCATCCCAAAACGTATACCGGCAGTGAAAACACACGTTTCTACAAAGACTTTGAAGGAGAAAGCAAAAGCCTAGTGGCTGAGTGTTCTTTCAGAGAGAAACACACGCATTGCTTCCTTCTGGAGTGACTTTTCAGCCTGGAATTCATATGCATTTTGTACTGTGCAGAATGTAGCTACCTGCTGTGGAGTAGTGTCATAGATGCACCTTTCCTGCAGGAGTTTATTGCAACATTCATTGTTTGGCTAAGTTCTTTAGGGTTGGTTTTGGAAGGTCTTTCAACTTTGGCCAAGTCCCGCTTCGTACGAAATTTTTTCACAGCGCTGTTTCCAAGTGTCCACAAAGAGCCTCTGCTTGAAACTGTCCACATGCACATCTCCCATACTGGTGTGTTCATTTCACTACCTGGATTTTGGTTTCCTCTTCTTTCTTTGAAATGACAAGCCTTCTTTCTGCACGCTACACACACCTTGTAGCAGTTTCAGTTTTTAGCATGTTGGTGCTCTCAAAACGCTGTGTTACCATGTAGAGTGTGTCACTCTCCAGCACTGAATACACAACCTAGAGCTCCTTTCACCACAGACACGCAAACACATCTTTTTGTGAAAGTCCTACCTCAGGTCACTTGGAAATGTAAGGTTTTCATCGAGAACATGAAGTCCATCACGGTTTTGCACTCTGCTGCCAATAGAAATGTACTTTTCTACAAACCAGTCTGAATTTCACTGCAAAATACCCTTCTCTTCTTGTTTGTTGAACGTTCTCAACGTATTAGGAGAAAGAGCGTGTTCGTGCAAGAGTGATGCAGTGTGCGTTTTCCTGGACTTCAAGTGATTTGGGAAACATACTCCTTATTTTTTCCCATTGTGTAAGAAACAACATGAGGCTTGCAAGAGATTGAAACAATGCATCCCAAAACGTATTCCGGCAGTGAAAACACACGTTTCTACAAAGACTTTGAAGGAGCAAGCAAAAGACTACTGGCTGAGTGTCCTTTCAGAGAGAAACACACGCATTGCTTCCTTCTGGAGTGAGTTTTCAGCCTGGAATTCATATGCATTTTGTACTGTGCAGAATGTAGCTACCTGCTCGGGAGTTGTGTCATAGATGCACCTTTCCTGCAGGAGTTTATTGCAACATTCATTGTTTGGCTAAGTTCTTTAGGGTTGGTTTTGGAAGGTCTTTCAACTTTGGCCAAATCCCGCTTCGTACGAAATTTTTTCACAGCGCTGTTTCCAAGTGTCCACAAAGAGCCTCTGCTTGAAACTGTCCACATGCACATCTCCCATACTGGTGTGTTCGTTTCACTACCCGGATTTTGGTTTCCTCTTCTTTCTTTGAAATGACAAGCCTTCTGTCTGCACGCTACACACACCTTGTAGCAGTTTCAGTTTTTAGCATGTTGGTGCTCTCAGAACGCTGTGTAACCTATGTAGAGTGTGTCACTCTCGAGCACTGAATACACAACCTAGAGCTCCTTTCACCACAGACACGCAAACACATCTTTTTGTGAAAGTCCTACTTCAGGTCACTTGGAAATGTAAGGTTTTCATCGAGAACATGAAGTCAATCAGGGTTTTGCACTCTGCAGCCACTAGAGATGTACTTTTCTACAAACCCGTCTGAATTTCACTGCAAAATACCCTTCTATTCCGGTTTGTTGAAAGTTCTCAACACATTAGGAGAAAGAGCGTGTTCGTGCAAGAGTGATGCAGTGTGCGTTTTCCTGGACTTCAAGTGATTTGGGAAACATACTCCTTATTTTTCCCCATTGTGTAAGAAAGAACATGAGGCTTGCAAGAGATTGAAACAATGCATCCCAAAACGTATTCCGGCAGTGAAAACACACGTTTCTACAAAGACTTTGAAGGAGCAAGCAAAAGCCTAGTGCCTGAGTGTTCTTTCAGAGAGAAACACACGCATTGCTTCCTTCTGGAGTGAGTTTTCAGCCTGGAATTCATATGCATTTTGTACTGTGCAGAATGTAGCTACCTGCTCGGGAGTTGTGTCATAGATGCACCTTTCCTGCAGGAGTTTATTGCAACATTCATTGTTTGGCTAAGTTCTTTAGGGTTGGTTTTGGAAGGTCTTTCAACTTTGGCCAAATCCCGCTTCGTACGAAATTTTTTCACAGCGCTGTTTCCAAGTGTCCACAAAGAGCCTCTGCTTGAAACTGTCCACATGCACATCTCCCATACTGGTGTGTTCGTTTCACTACCTGGATTTTGGTTTCCTCTTCTTTCTTTGAAATGACAAGCCTTCTGTCTGCACGCTACACACACCTTGTAGCAGTTTCAGTTTTTAGCATGTTGGTGCTCTCAAAACGCTGTGTTACCATGTAGAGTGTGTCACTCTCCAGCACTGAATACACAACCTAGAGCTCCTTTCACCACAGACACGCAAACACATCTTTTTGTGAAAGTCCTACCTCTGGTCACTTGGAAATGTAAGGTTTTCATCGAGAACATGAAGTCAATCACGGTTTTGCACTCTGCTGCCAAAAGAAATGTACTTTTCTACAAACCAGTCTGAATTTCACTGCAAAATACCCTTCTCTTCTTGTTTGTTGAACGTTCTCAACGTATTAGGAGAAAGAGCGTGTTCGTGCAAGAGTGATGCAGTGTGCGTTTTCCTGGACTTCAAGTGATTTGGGAAACATACTCCTTATTTTTTCCCATTGTGTAAGAAACAACATGAGGCTTGCAAGAGATTGAAACAATGCATCCCAAAACGTATTCCGGCAGTGAAAACACACGTTTCTACAAAGACTTTGAAGGAGCAAGCAAAAGACTACTGGCTGAGTGTCCTTTCAGAGAGAAACACACGCATTGCTTCCTTCTGGAGTGAGTTTTCAGCCTGGAATTCATATGCATTTTGTACTGTGCAGAATGTAGCTACCTGCTCGGGAGTTGTGTCATAGATGCACCTTTCCTGCAGGAGTTTATTGCAACATTCATTGTTTGGCTAAGTTCTTTAGGGTTGGTTTTGGAAGGTCTTTCAACTTTGGCCAAATCCCGCTTCGTACGAAATTTTTTCACAGCGCTGTTTCCAAGTGTCCACAAAGAGCCTCTGCTTGAAACTGTCCACATGCACATCTCCCATACTGGTGTGTTCGTTTCACTACCCGGATTTTGGTTTCCTCTTCTTTCTTTGAAATGACAAGCCTTCTGTCTGCACGCTACACACACCTTGTAGCAGTTTCAGTTTTTAGCATGTTGGTGCTCTCAAAACGCTGTGTAACCTATGTAGAGTGTGTCACTCTCGAGCACTGAATACACAACCTAGAGCTCCTTTCACCACAGACACGCAAACACATCTTTTTGTGAAAGTCCTACTTCAGGTCACTTGGAAATGTAAGGTTTTCATCGAGAACATGAAGTCAATGACGGTTTTGCACTCTGCAGCCAATAGAAATATACTTTTCTACAAACAGTCTGAATTTCTCTGCAAAATACCCTTCTCTTCTTGTTTGTTGAAAGTTCTCAACGTATTAGTAGAAAGAGCGTGTTCGTGCAAGAGTGATGTAGTGTGCGTTTTCCTGGACTTCAATTGATTTGGGAAACATACTCCTTATTTTTCCCCATTGTGTAAGAAACACCATGAGGCTTGCAAGAGATTGAAACAATGCATCCCAAAACGTATTCCGGCAGTGAAAACACACGTTTCTACAAAGACTTTGAAGGAGCAAGCAAAAGCCTAGTGGCTGAGTGTTCTTTCAGAGAGAAACACACGCATTGCTTCCTTCTGGAGTGAGTTTTCAGCCTGCAATTCATATGCATTTTGTACTGTGCAGAATGTAGCTACCTGCTCGGGAGTTGTGTCATAGATGCACCTTTCCTGCAGGAGTTTATTGCAACATTCATTGTTTGGC